>NC_143009.1:0-1432019 GCF_061535395.1 Colias eurytheme
ACACTAATACGATCATTTATGGATACTGTCGTCATGCCTATTAAAATTAGGATGAAATTATGAGATCATGAAAATAATCAACATTTTTTGTAAGTTTGAGATCAGCTCAAAAAAAACAACTTCTAATAAGCGATGACCGACTTATTGGCCATCATCCTGACATTCAATACAGACAACAACTTGGTGATCAGGACAAATCCATCTGGTACATCGCTTACACCATTTTTTCGAGCTCGGGAGCACAGGCAAAATTTGCCTACTCTTCCCATTTTTTGAGGATCATGACGTATTTGTACCTCATCTATGTGACCCAAAAGCTATTTAGTTTTATTTTTTAATTGGCGGGGAAGGTTTTCGACTGTCAATCTTCTTGCCATGAGGGGTTTCACCAGCTCGTACGAAAGATCGTAAAGAAAATTACGTCTCACAATTATTCTTTCTTGGCCTTTGTTTAGTTGGTGGATTATCAAGGCATTTATGAATCGGATGTTATGAGATCTTGCCCGGGTTGCTGAAGGACATGTTTTACTCCAGCGTGTTCCATTTCGAGATACATAAAAGTCATAGTGTATTGTTTTGGACAAGTCCAGAAAGAGGCGTGTCATCTTCAGATGATCCATGATTTTCACTTACAGCTTCCTGCATCTGATTCCTATCTTCCTGTTCCATTGGTTGTACGTATATACTTCCCCATCGTCCGAGTCACTTTGGATCACTTCCTCGTCCTCTAATTCTTCGTTCAGCCATCACGCGCGCCTACAATACGGGGTCCATTTTTTCGCTAAAGCAAAGAAATATTTATTATTAAATACACCATTATACACGAAATAGTAATGCAACTGTACATAGTTAAATTTTAAAATTTAAATCATTCAATGTCCATTGATAATAATTAACAAGCAATTATTATTAAAAAAACAAAATACCCGACTGCACACGCATACATATTTTTTTAAAGGGAAATTTAGAAAAAATATTATTATGTCTTTATCCCGTGGGACTTTTAGGATAAAATGTATCCTATGACACTCCCGTAATCAAGACAAATCTAACGATACCTCATACATCAAAACCCATCAAGCCGTTTAGGCTACAGGTGGTCACAAAGGAAAAGACATACATACATACTTACATACACTCGAAAAACATTACCCTCCTTCTTTGGCAGTCGGGTAAAAAAACCCAAAAAAGAAAGTTTTACTTACCTTCAGTTTTATTACACCAATACTCGCATGTACTACTATAGTAGAAGCCGAACTTTGACACGTCATAACAGGAACATGCGCTTACGTTGCAAATATGCACCATACTAATCCGTTTTGCAATTTTGTCGACTTAGCTTATCTGGGAGCTGGGGGGGTTAGGTGTAAGAATGAATGGATGGCGATAAAATAAGTAAGTGCGTTCTACTATAGTAGAACGCGCGTGCACTGTAGTGTTAAACAAAAATTATTGATTAATTAGTTCATATTTAGAAGTTGAAATCTGTGTTGAAACGGTTGAAATCGATGCCACAAATGGCAACATCGGATGACGGATCTGACATTTACACTGGCGAATGGCGATTGGCGCCTGCCCGCCTGACGGCTGACTGGCACAAATTTAAAATTACCACAAGTCGATTTCGCGAGCGTTTGTATTATTTTGTTTTTTTTTCTTTCGGATTTGTTAACGACGAACGAATAAGTTTCGTAAATGGACTCCGATAATTATTCTACTAATGCTGCTGACCTCGGCTCGAACGTGGACTCCGCTCCCGCCACTCTCGACAACCACGGCACGAACTTGGACTTTATATTCACTTATAATGATGATCCAAGCTTTCACACCGGCGAAAGTTCTACCCATAACCCAGCCCTCAGTAACTCATTCAAGAGAACATTTACGCTGCGTCAACTGTGGTTTAAATGTCTCGAGATTACGAAGGCATTTGCTAAAAATTGCAGACGTGCGATTTCGACAAAAATGGGTTCGAAAACAGGTAAATAAGTGATTCAACTGTCACTATTATGTCACTCTGATAATTGCTTTCTAGCTGAGTTCATTTATTTAATATCAATTTGAAATTAATTAGGTATATGTATTATCTTATTAGGCACAAGTTTCGAGTGACAGTGTTGTTTGCCACTCGTGTTGGACAGCAGCCTGAAATAAAGTACTACATCCAACTACTGAACAACAAAATGCTCGTATTGTTGTGTGCATCATTGAGAATAGGATCACACACACTCCGGTCTGATTCTCTGTGTGAGGAGCGCACAAGAAATACAATAGCCCAAGAGATTGCACCACGTCAGGTAAGCATTTAATAAGTAATTTTTTTGTCATCTGTGGTGCTGATATCTGGTAGATACATGCTTTTTAGTTTTGTTGGTTAATATCTTCAACTGTTATTTATCTCTTCAGTTTAATCTGTTAACTAATGAAAAAAAAGACATAATTAGAAGTCTATTGTTTGTTTTTTTTTTAATCTTTATTTTATTAACGAGGGTTTGATAACAGACATGATCATGCCACCCTCGTTGGCATTACAAAAAAACTACTATCTACGCGTAAAACCTAAATTAACAATTTGGTAAAACTGTACATTATAGGGCGTGGAATTTGGGGGTAGTGGGGGGTGGAGAGAGGGGGGGTGGGTACTAGGAACTTCCCCTGTAAAGGGGGGGGCGCGAAAATTAATAGTTTTCGAGATATTTACAAATTAAGTTTTGGTCCGCCTAAAGCAAAGGGGGCGCAAAGTAAGGACTTAGAAAATTTTTGATCTAAAGTGAAAATTGTATAGGAATCATAAAATACATAATTTTTATTCAAAACGCTAAAATAAGCATGTTTCGACGGAGCCCCGCTTCGCGGGGCTCCTATTTCTGTGTAGTTTTTTTTTAAAGAAACCTAACCTAACCTAACCTAACGGCTAACCTAACCTAAACTAGATTTTTTTTTTTGCGCGTCGACGGAGCCCCGCTTCGCGGGGCTCCTATTTCTGTGTAGTTTTTTTTTTTTAAGAAACCTAACCTAACCTAACCTAACCTAACTTGATTTTTTTTTTGCGCGTCGACGGAGCCCCGCTTCGCGGGGCTCCTATTTCTGTGTAGTTTTTTTTTTAAGAAACCTAACCTTTTTTTTTTTTTTTTTTTTATAGTGGGGAAATCTTCGAAAGATACCCATGGCCCCCGGGGATGGAGCCAAGGGTTATGTCGGATTCTTACCGACTAAAACCCCACTGTGTTCCGTCGAGCCGCGCAGTTAGCCGGGGCCGCGGGTACTCTTAGAAATCGTCCACGACCCTGGCAGCGGACGCCCGCTTACGGGCCCACCTCCGTTACCACCTACGGCTGCGCGCGTGCGCACCTCCTCCTTCCTCTGCGAGGCGGCATGAGCGGAACACGTCTCATGTCACCTCACTGCCCCGGACGATGGAGCATGTCCCCGGTCCATCGTCCAGAGCCCTTCGCTAGGGAGGCAGGTCGCGATCGCTAGCGACTGCGACTAACCTAACCTAACCTAACCTAACCTAACCTAACCTAACCTAACCTAACCTAACCTAACCTAACCTAACCTAACCTAACCTAACCTAACCTAACCTAAAGGCTAACCTAACCTAAACCTAACCTAACGAATTGAGGGTGAATATCTCCGCCATTTTTGATTTTAGAGAAAAGTTGTTCCTATAAAACATGCTTATATTAGCGTTATCTTTACGATAAAACAATAATAAATAGGTGTTAAAATGACACCAACTCCATCAAAAGTTCTGCGCCCCCTTTGCTTTAGTCCAACCCAACTAGCTTTAGTGTTAAAAGGTTATCTAGTAATCCGAATAATCGGACGATTAAATTATTTTATTCATCCGGTAATCGGACGACTAATTTATTTTATTCATCCGTTTAGCGGACTACTAGACACTTCGATTAATATTTTTGTTAAATTATAAATTGCGAATATTAATAATTTTATTTTATTTAATCTATTTTACAAAAACTATACTTAATAATAATTATTTTTAATGTTGTTGTTAAAAAATATACAAATTTCATAAATAAAATTTAAATTATAATTTTTTTTTTGTTAGATAGAAATGTTTTACCTGAAATGAAACGCGTTTGACAATCGCTGTAGGTCAATTTGACACTGTCATAACAGTAAGTTCGCGTTTCAAAGATAAAATGGAGTAAAATTTTCCGATTTTCAAAAATTCGTGACTCAAAAACAAAAAGTTTTCGCGCTGTGAAATTTCAGATTTAGGTTCCATAGGACAATAGCTAACCACAAAAAAAATTACGACTCTCAACTCCACGCCCTATAATGTACAGTTTAGCCAACAATTTTTCAAAATAAATCTTGCTTCCTTAGAAGAAGGAAGCACCAAAAAAACTATTGCAGGAAATAATCCTAAGCATTTTCAAAATGCTATAGGCAATCAGTGTGCTTCAAAAATTCGAGGTACATTGAGCTAGGTGATATAAAGCATTTTTAGAGTCTGTTAATATATATGTTAGTAATTTACCATCTTCCAATGAATTGATATATGAAATAGCTTCTGCAATAGCAATCAGATCAACATGCATGATAGAAATTGAAAAATTAATGTGCAACTGAACGGAGCAGTTCAACTGAGAATCATAAATAGCTAGGCCGCATGAGTTGCCCAGTTTCAAGTCATCTGTGTAAATATAATAAAAATCTGACTAATTGGAATTTAAATACTCTACTGCGAGTTGTTTTAAGATTTGAGGCTGATACCTTTAGATGAGGTTTATTAATGCCCCTGACTTCCAGTTCCAACACATCCCAAAGATTGCTGACCCAAGTATCTAAAGTAAATATATATTGAACTGATCGTTAGAATACATAGGTTTTTCCTTTAACAAATCATGAACTAAGGCTAACGCAGGAGTATTTCGTCGGGCCCAATCACTGTTTTTGCAAAGACTACTCAAATCATTTAAGATTCAACTATATTATTATTTTAAAAAGCTTTGCTTTTTAGCCAATACTTACCAGCTAAAAGTTTGTAATGTATTGTTTGTTCTCAGTATTGTTCTCTGGTTCAATTTGAATTGAAAGCTTAAACTACTAACAAATCTATATTGTAATACAGATTTGTTAGTAGTTTAAGCTTATTATATTTTATTAAGGTTGCACTGTAGTGCAACCTTAATATAAATTATTGTTTCAGCTACAATGATCATCAAGTGTGTGTCATAATTGTTGGCGAAGGACTAATAGAGCAGCATCTTGTTTAACTTCAGAATTGGAGCCTCCTGAACCAGCTAGTTTGTCCTCAATACAATCTCAAGTAGATAGCAATGTGTTGCATCCTGAACAACATGTCTTAGCTACATCAGATAGTGTAGAGCTGCCTAATTATGTAAGAGCACCAATGACACAAAATAAATGCTTTTATCCTGGATGTAATAGTGCTAATTGACTCACTGTACCATCAGAATTAAGAGTAAGTCTTTTTGCGATAACAATTATTATGTACGACCAGAATGAAGAATCTGTAACTAGCTGTAATTAGTAATTACACTAATTTTACACTTGGGATTTACTTTTACAATCAATATCTGAGTCGTGTAGTTGCAAAATCCGCCGAAACAGTTTTGACAGCTTTTACTAATTAAAAAAATGTTCTAGGCCCTGGTAAGTAATATTGTTTAAAAATACATATGCATAATCTGATATGCGTAATGAATAGAATTTAACATTTATTTTTGTAATTTCTTTACAAAACATAGAACTTATTAAGATTTGTTTTTAATTATAGCGGGTTCTGCCGCTCACATTACAAAATGGCGGGGTTTGCATTGCACATGCCATGTTATTGCAGCTTTTGCAATGAACACATTTGTATGACGTCATCGAAATGAATAAAGTTATGCAAACAGTGTAAAGTCCTTTATCAGTCAGTATAATAATTTTTAATTTGATTTGTTTTATTGATGACTGTTTTCTACAAAAAAAGAAAATAAAAGTAAAAAAAAAACAGTTTTTTTAATTTGGTATTGTTTGAATTTTAATGAAAAATCTCAAAAACACAAATAACAGAAAAAGCATCATTTAAATCATCAAGTTTTCATCTTCGAAGCCAAAGGTTCCTTTCCGGCGGTTTAAATGAGGAATTATGTCTTCTTCCTCGTCTTCATTCTCGACGTGAACTGCTCTATTCCTATATTCCAATTCCTTATAGAAGTACAATAATTCAAGCTCCCTCCAATTTTTCCCATAGTGTTTTTTGAGAAGATTGCATACATCACGTATTTTTGCTGGTTTAAGTATGATATTGTTTGGTTGAATAATGTTGGGGTTTATCTTTATAATCTGAATTGTTTTATTCTTCTTTGTTGTTATCTTATTAATTCCAGTTTCCTTGCGGTATGTCATTTCACCCTGCAGAATAATGTTGTCAAGCTTTTTATTTCTAGTAAGTAAGAGACGCTTTGTCTTCTGGAAAGGGAAATGCCAAGACGTTGTGGGTTTTACTATTTTTTCATACGATTATTTCCAGTCATAGACAGGAATGTTGGTTAGGTTAGTCACTTTGCAGTGATCCTTTAGTACATCAGTATATTCAGAAGGTGAAGCAATTATTTCTTTGCGTTTTATTTGTTTTTCTATTTTAGCGAAAACCCGGTCTGCTGGTAAAAACGAATGTCCAACAACAGGGAAAATTATCTCTACTCTTTTGACATGTCCCAGCATACTTAACATGCCGGTATTTTTATTCTGCCCGGTGCATCCATCTGATATTACCCTTAATGTTTCGATGTTCTCATTGCATTGCATAGATTTGAGATAGTGAAAGACAGAACAGCTCATTACTACCTTTTGCGTGTGACGACTCGTTCCAATGGTATGAAAATACATTATCTTGGGTTAATTTAGCCTTGGAACATCCTTATACTATTAAAAAGTTGTGAAAGTTAATTTGGCGACTGTAATAAGCCGACTGGTCGGATAACTTTGACAAGCCAAGATTCTTTTGACTATCGAAAGATATCGTCATAAGATCAGTGTCTTCTTCTTGTAATATACTATAGAGGGCTTTATATCGGAGTCGATGAACATTTTTAATAAAACTGTTCTTAGAAAAATGAAGTTTAAAACTCAATTCATAGATCAAATTGTATGAAAATCAATTATGGCGGCTTTTGCAACTACACGATTCAATTATTTATGTGTATTTATATTTTATGGGGCAATAAAGTCTATATTATACATATTTAATTATTTAGTAAGAAAATATTATGTTATAGTAATACATCTATGATACTCATCTTTATTATTAGAAGACAAAATAAAAAACGACGATTAAATAAAAACTTCTGTTTATTGTCAAAAATCAAAATACAAAAATTTCTTTATTTTTTTAAAGTAATTCAGGTTCGGAGTCAAAGGACATGTAACTACGAAACTTCCGAACCTTCTTCGTCATCTTATCTATGTTTCGGTTTTGTCAACAATATCCTCAATTTTAAAATGTGCATGATCCCCAATGATGCCTACTGGTTTTAAAAACATTCATCTAAGACCCAACCGCAGGTCTCATGGGGAAGTTTTACGCATACTAGATCCGTTGCATTCAGCCACACAGTACTCTCCAGTACATGAAAAAAGAGCAGGGGGTAATGGGCTAGTGGAAAAGTCCGTCAAAATTCGAGATTAATTTTTTTGTTTAGGCTATTTGCCAAATGTCGCCCAAATACGTCTCGTTTCATTTTCAATAATACTTTCTTGTTCTTGTCTTTGGTACCCAAGACTTTAGTCATACATTGAAAAGCAAAATTGCAGACTTTGTTTCGTTTCTTGAATCTCGAATCTTGCGGGAGTTGAAGAGCATCCCGAGATAAAATTTAGTTTTTGTTGATAACCTGCTGTTTTCACGTTCACCAGAAAATCAGCAACTTCTTTTGATGCAGCTTTACCCGTTGAAATGTTGAATAATGTACCTTTGTCAAAAGCGTCATCAAAAGGATTCATAGTACGTTTTATTGCTTCAATGATATTGTTCAGAGTTTTTTTGTCTTTCTTAATTTTACTTTGTTGCAATGAGTGCGAAGTGTCGTCTTTTTTCCTTAATCCGATATCTTGTTTCATAGATGTTAATATCTTCGTCCTCATGCTGTGACTGAGCGCCCATCTTTGACGTGCATATATTGAGTCTGCAGCAAGATTATCAGCTAATTGATTGCTAGCATCAGCATTGATGGTCTGCTCTAGCGTCAGGTCAACCGGCGATCTAGCAAAATTTACTGCAGTTCGTCTAATTTCAAAGGCGCCTCGACGAACCTTTTTCCCATTTTCTCCGATCAGTCTGATTGCAGAATTCCTTATAAACGTTCAAAATACAACTCAATAAATCTGGTAAATCAATAACACGATTCTTTCGTGTACGTCATACGCAGCCTGATTTGATGCATTCTGTATTTGCGTTTGTAGCAGTTCATCCATCGCTTCAAGTGTTTCATTAGTTGTGGATAAATACTGTTCAAAATGTAATATTTGTAATGCGGCAGCAGTTAGCGGATGTAAGCGCTTGTAACGGTTGAAGTACTTGCTGTCTAAGAAGCTATTCATGGAGCCGCCAGCTAATACTTCTGCTTGCTCTTCGCTGTATTTCCACTAATCTACTGCAGTCAATATATTTTCCGATGGCTCTAAAAATGCCATCTCTGTGCGGAACGCTCCCAAGTTAACAAAAATTTTATTACATCCATAATTCCATAATGTAATAAAATTTTTGTTAACTTGGGAGCGTTCCACATCCGACTTTATCTATATCTATACATATAATAAATCTGTAGAAGGGTCAATTCTGTACATTGAAAATATTGAAAAAATAAATAGCAGGGGGTGTTACTGGATCGATACCAAACCCAAATATGTGATTAAAAAAATTTTTGTCTGTCTGTCTGTCTGTCTGTCTGTCTGTCTGTCTGTATGTGAAGACATCACGTGAAAACTAACGGTTCAATTTCGATGAAACTTGGTATAATTACATATACCTTATTATCCTGGGCGTAAAATAGGATACTTTTTATCCTGAAAAAATACGAAGAAAAAAAATAATCTTAATTTTTCAGGTTTATCCATAGACGTTGTTCTGTAGAACAGCGAACACACGTTGGGTATTATTATAGGCCTAGCCAATACCGACATCCGCGTGGACGGAGTCGCGGGCGGAAGCTAGTCCATAATAAATCCTTATCTGTTGCTATTTCTGTAGCACCTTTGCATAACTCATTGTATTAGTAAATGAATCTACAGTAATCAGCTGCATACTACTTGCCTTAGGCGTAGAATAATATGGTCGAATTTCTCGCGATATTTCATTGAAACGCCTTCTCTTGCGGGTAGGTCCTTCTCCATTTTCGTTGTCATTTTCTTGAGGCGCTGATGAAGTTGTAGCTTCACCACCATCAAAATTATCAGCTCCGTTACTAGAGAATTTATAAATAATACCAACTGTGTCTTTTCCAGAAGTTGTGTCAACGAAGCGGTCGAAATTATCGAACTCTACGTGAGTGCTGTGTCCATTTGCTGCAGTGATGCCTTTTGGAATAACTTTGTTATCTTGGATGGATGTATATATGTCATTTTGTTTTCCAATTCTTCTGCCAAATTATATCCAATCGTATGGCCATACCTATTAAGTATCGGGATTACTTGCCAAGAGTTGGTTAAAGACTTTACTGCCAATCCAAGAGTTAAACTTTTTGCGGGCTTACATACACCCAGTCATAAATAATATCGACGTTATTTTAACTTTAAGTTTGTCCGAATGTTCAACAGCAAAATTTGGCCCTTCGATAATATTTCGCATAAAATCAATAATAACTTGGGAATGTCACATTCTCCACGAATGATATCATCGGCAGTTACGTTGCGCATCGGTAGTGGATGAGCACATGACATTTTTAATGCAGTTTCTCAAATAATATGCAACATTTTCAAACACAATCATTTCTTGTCTCCAAAAATTTGAAATTATTTGCTGATGGGTTTTAGGCAGGAAAAAGTAAAGATTGATAAATAAACTTGAGATACTTTATTAGACGATATGCGTAGCACAAAGGGTAAAGGCGGAAGAGAGAAAATATAAGATGACACATAGGTATTTGACATACACATTTGTTTATACAAACTCTTTTCACCAACACTGGCCCTTAAACAAATGTGTAGGTACATAATTATTGTACAACATTAAACAAGTTTAGTTTTTACAATTTAAGATTTTAACAAAATTATTGTAAACCTAAACAAGTTACAAACTTATAATGTTTTTCTTTAGTAAGTGGTTTTGTTAAAATATCGGCAGTCATTTCAGAAGTACACAAATAATTCAAATTTACAATATTATCTTTTACAACTTCTCGTATAAAATGATGCCGCACATCAATATGTTTCGTACGAGCATGATACATAGGATTCTTACACAATTTTTGTGCTGATTGGTTATCATTAAAAATCGTAACAGAACAATGCCTACCTAACAATTCATACAACAGAGTTCTTATGAATAACGCTTCTTTACAAGAATCTGATAGAGCCATATATTCTGCTTCTGTGCTAGAAAGAGCGACTGTTCGCTGTTTTCTACTTTCCCACGATACAGAACAGTTCCCAATTTGAAACACAAACCCAGTGTACGACCTACGATCGACCTCACACGAAGCCCAGTCAGCATCAATATACCCATTGATGTCTAGACCACTTCTACTAAAAACAAGTTTGTAGTTTACAGTACCCTTTAAATACCGTAGCACGCGTTTCGCGGCCTTCCAATGACGCTGATCATAACAATCATTAAACTGACTCAGCATGCTTACCGCGTGCGCGATGTCTGGCCTGGAGCTTACTGAAATATAGTTTAAACAACCAATTACATTTCTATATTCCAAATTCTCCTCCTTTTTATCAGCCTTTACAAGTTTCAATCCCGATTCCATTGAAGTTTGAGCTGGCTTACAGTCAGTCATATGAAAACGGTCTAAAACATTCTTTATGTAACTAGACTGATCAAGAATCTAAACTGGCCCTAAATCCTTCATTTCGAATTCTTGCATGAGTTTCTTCTTTATGTGGATCAGTTAATGTCCAACACTTATTTTTAATAAATGATTGATACTTGTCAGCCATTGCTTTCTTCCAGTGAACAGCTTCAGCCCCTCCTAGAGCTTCCTGAACTGTCTCTGGTTCATCTCCGATACACGTCAGCATTGCAATACACGCACTGTCATATTCTGATGTATCCATCGCATCTTCAAGTGTCGATTCACCTGGAATGTATGTGACATCGGAAGAATCAACAGAACTACTGTTGACAGAGTCATCTAACTCAAAAATACACTGTCTTCTGGGATTAATTACGATCTCATTTTCTTCCCCTTTTTCTGGTGATACTGAATTTTCAGACTGTACTACTTCAACATGAGAATCATTTGAGTTTAAATCCTCAGTCTGTAAATTATTTATCATCATGAAAAAATCACCTTTATCACTTTGTTTAGACGTGTTTTTTGTATAGAATTTGTTTTCAAAGAAAGCAACATCCCTTGATTTAGTAACTTTGCTGGGATTCTCTGGATCAATCAATCTATAACCCTTACTATTTTCACAATATCCTACAAAAATGTAAGGTTTGCATTTTGAATCTAATTTCTTACGATTCTGTGTCAAGGCATAAACCACACAACCAAATATACGTAAATGGCTAAGATTCACCTTTTCATTAGTCCATTTTTCCTCTGGCGTAATACCGTAGACTGCTTTTGTAGGGGACCGGTTCTTCAAATAAACAGCGGTATTGACCGCTTCTGCCCAGAACTGCCCATCTAAGCCTGCGTCTCGTAACATGCTGCGAGCTTTCTCAACAATTGTCCTGTTGGCCCGCTCAGCAACGCCGTTCTGCTGAGGCGAGTGCGGTATGGTAGTTTGGTGAATGATGCCGTTATCCTTCAAATATTCCTGGAATATAGAATTGACATATTCGCCTCCATTATCCGTTCTCAACGATTTTATTTTTCTATTGGTTTGGTTCTCCACCAATGCCTTGAAATGTTTGAAGTTATCGAAAACTTCACTCTTATTTTTCAGAAAATAAATCCATGTTTTCCTACTACAATCATCAATAAACGTGAGGAAGAATCTAGCACCACCTAAAGATTTCACTGGCATAGGCCCGCATAAATCACTGTGTACAACACCTAACAGTACATTTGACCTACTTTGTGCCTTCTTAGGAAAAGGTAATTTAATAAGCTTCCCCTTAACACAAGCTTCACATGGACTGAACTGTGATTTATCATACTTAATGCCTCTAGCCATACCTTTCATTAACAAATGCATACTCCTCATATTGAGATGTCCTAGTCTCCTGTGCCATGTCTCCTGCGTAACAGAATTAGCAGCCGCCTGGAAACTCCGCTCAGTTTCCGCCTTACAGCTCTCAGATGCTTTCTTCTGCACTGAATCTTGAGCTTCTGTATTTACCTGGGTAGTCGCAGATTCCACACTATTCCCTGAAAACATAGAACAGCCACCACATCCTACCACACACAGATCATGCTCTCTAACAGATTCTGCAGTTTCTAATTGATAAACACCATTTTTATGTACAGCTGTAGCTGCTAGCTTATTACCATTGAATATTTTACAACATTTTTTATCAAAAATAACTTTAAAACGCTTCCTAGTTAAAGCACTGACTGACAACAAGTTTGTAGCTAAGTTCGGTACGTGATAAACTTCACTGATTGTATTGATGCCTAATTTTAAATTTACTATCACATCACCACGACCAGCAGTAAATAGTTTTTCACCATTAGCCACTTTGACTTCAGTCACATAACCCGGAACAAAGTTATTTAATTTATTTCTATCATTACACATATGACTACTTGCACCTGAGTCTATTATCCATACATCACTCTGCACACTAGCTGATAATGCAGTTAACAGTGACTGGTTAGTTGAGCTCTCCGCCTTAACTGCTTTCATATTCTTGCAGTCTCTCGAACCCTTGTCTTCGTACGCCTTTTGCAAATTAATCCAAGCGTCCCGCGCCGTTTCTGCGTTCCTTACATGCGTAAAAATCGAAGGCTTTACTGACAAACAGATCTCTGCAAGAGCTTTCTGTGATCTCTTCATATAACCCGCATCTTTGACATCTTCCGATTTATCTTCCGAAACGACGTCCCATAAGTCCTCGTGAATGAGTAGCATTTTCAGTTGGAACTTCCAATTACTGTAGTTTTCTATGCCGCTCAACTTCTCCACAGGAATTAAAGTCGAAACCGATGTCGATGTCGCCATTTTTACATGTACGGACCGGCTTTTTAATTTATTTGTATTTGTAAAATTACTTTTATTCTGCCGAAACTCAAAAATAATTATATACAGAGCAAGGATAAAGCTCTGGGCCCATAACCTGATGGATTTTAGGCAGGAAAAAGTAAAGATTGATAAATAAACTTGAGATACTTTATTAGACGATATGCGTAGCACAAAGGGTAAAGGCGGAAGAGAGAAAATATAAAGGCCGCTGCATACGTGACGGGATTTTACCCGGACGGGACGTGACGGGAAGTTTTGGAAACATCGTTGCATACAAAATGTATCCAAATACGTATATGTCACGGGAACATCGACGGGACGGGAACGTGGACGGGAAAAATATCGTCGCCGACGATGTTTAGCACGTCCCCGTCCCGTCCCGTCCCGCACGTGCCCCGTCCCGTCCGTGATTTCGCTACGTATGCACAGTCGCTCCGTTCGTGCCGGAGAGATTAATAGTGACGCCTTCCAAGTATCGAAAATGGACGACGAAAAACTGATCGAATGTGTACGCTCTTATCCAGCGTTGTATAATTTAGCGAACCCACAATATTTAAATACAAAATATGGCAATTTTACGCCATAAATAATTTTTATAAAAATTATTTATGGCGTAAAATTGCTGTGAAATTGTCATACAGTGAAAACGGTAAGTGTTATTTAATGAATATATTGTGGTATTCCTAACTATACTTAAAGTAACCGTCATGAGAAGCTATAAATTTTGTAAACAAGTGTTCAGGAGTTCACAACATTTGGACCAACAAAAAAAATGAATTTGTTTAAGATTTAATAAATTATTAAGTAACAAATATTAATTAACATAAATATTATTTAAGAATAATTATTCGTCAGATTCAGATGTTTCCATTTCTGTGTCAGAATCAGTGACATGTATCACGAAGCTGTCTACAGTTTTATCAATCATCTCATCGATTTTGGAATAAAAATTATCTTCTTCCTTGATAACATGCTCCACACAACGCTTCCAATTTTCCGAAGTAATCTGCTGCAGTCCCTCTTGTAATAATTGTTTTACCTCGTCAAATTTAAAATTTGTATTTTTGCGAGCAACATATCCTTTTACGTTGGCCCAAATTAGCTCAATTGGATTAAGCTCACAATGATATGGCGGGAGTCTCAATACTTCCACCTTATATTTTTTTGCAAGCTCGTCCACTACATAAGTTTTAAAATTGTCTTTAACATTTTTTACTTTTAGCAGTAATTCAGTCTTAATTTCATTGTCGTCGTAAGAAATATTCTTACTTACAAGCCAATTTTGTATATCATTTTTTTTCCAGGCAGTAGTAGGAATTCTTTCAAGACGCCTTGAGTGGTATGGTGCATTGTCCATTACCACTACTGCATTTTCTCCAAGTTTTGGGAGAACGTTTTCGAACCATTGTTCAAAATGTGTTGCATCCATTGATTCATGGTAATCTCCCGTCTTCTTGCATTCAAATATATTTTCACCGCCCTCTACAAAACCGTTCTCATTGCCGATATGGGTAATTATTAATCGTTTACCTTTTGACGTTGGGTTACGTGCACCAATGCTAAGTCCTTCTAGGAAAGCCTGCTTCTTACTTTTAACTTGTTTGTCTACCCAAGTTTTATTTACGGTATGTCCTGTAAAAACAATTAAACATTTGTTAATTAGCGTCTTGCGCAGTAAAAGAGTTGAAGTACATTATTATTAATACACACTTGTGATAGCCCTTAAGAACTAATGTCTCAAGGTCGGCGGCGCGTGGGTTATATTTATTTTGCAAATAGATTTGCAGTATCATACACATCACTTCACGGTAAAGGCGACGGTATTTGCTTACAATCAGGCGAACCGTATGGTAGTCTGCCGTTTCACTGCAATAAAAAAAAACACACTAACCTGCATTCACCCATGTCTCATCCATGTAAAATATCTGGCGATTTTGTTGTCTATAGTCTTTAATAGATTTCAAATATTTTCGCCGCCATATTGTTATGTCATCTCTATCAATAAGTGCGTTATTTCGCTGTCGTTTTATATATTTAAAGTTTAAATGCTTTATTAGCCGCCTGAGAGTTGTTTCGCTAAAATTTGGCATATCTTCATCGTCATTGACTGCCTGAAGAATCTTGGGAATTGTTGGTAATTGGCCATTTAAAAAGAAACTGTGAATTTTTTTCCTAATTACGGATTTATCAAAATCGTCTACTTTCTGATAAAATTTAGGCCTGTCTTTAGACTTGATAGGTGATTTTATTCCCTCTTCTGATTTATATTCTTTTAATATATTATACACAGATGCTATGCCAATTCCCAAAATCGATGCTGTTTTTTTATTTATTTCGGTTTTGTAGGGATATTCATTCGATGGCCAATTTTCTTTCACGTACTTATATACGTTGATCACCATATTTTTCTCATTAACCGTAAAGCTCGTCACCTGTAAAAATCACCGGTAGTCACTTGTCACACGAAGCTCAAGCTATATCTCCAGGTATACCAATTAACCTAACCAATTACTTCACAATTTAAAACCTACTTCTAATATTAACCTTAAGTTTCCAAAGATTAGCGCGTTTGAACAAACAACTCTTTCTTTTTACTTATTATATATTTTAGATAAATTGTATTACGCACCTTTTGACGTTTTTTTCGTGGCGAATTTATTTCCTTAGATGTACTGGCTACTGGCTCCATTATACGTAATAACAAATAAAATTAACGCAACAATTAAAGTAACAACAATAAAAAAGTGATAACGAAACAATAACAAAATTAACAATAACAACCAGATCCGCGATATATGCAAAGCAATGAAACAAACTCGTACGCATTCGAAACTCGAATGATGCGTTTATTTCAAAATGGCGTCCCGATAGTTCACAATCCCTGCGACGGACGCGTTCCGGTACCAAGAAACACAAACGATAGCGCTTTGCGTCGTTAAAATATGATCCGACTAAATTAAATAGGTTGTTACTTTCATATAACCCGTCTATATTTCATGTCGATTGAATATGGTCAATTTATTATTATCTCGCAGTATAAAATGTTTACTTAGTAAAAGATGTTTGTTTACATAATTTATAGCTTCTCGTGACGGGTACTTTAGTCCTTTTCACCTATGATGATTCCTGTGACACTTCATCGTGTTCTGAATTACGTATTTTATGTTTAAAATGCCAAAATAATTTTAGTGCATAATATTTTTGTTTTATGGCGGCATTATTACCAAAAATATAAAAATGAAACATCTTAAGCTTATAAATCAAAAACAGTATTGTTTAGTTTAAATTCAAATTCAAATTTCTTTATTTGCAGAATGTAGATTACAAAGATGTTAATGTTTTCTTGACGGTCGTAGCTTCTTCGTCATCTAGAGCAATAGCAATTAAAGCCAATTCTTGAATTGAAAAATCCATCTTTCGTTGTTCACAACACTAGCACGTTAGATCAGAATCACGTCACGGTGCGTATGCGTTTGCTCCACGTTCCCGTTGTGAACGAGGCAATCACGTGCCCGTCCCGCTCACGTCCCGTCCGAGGTATTTTCCCGTCACGTATGCAGCGGCCTTAAGATGACACATAGGTATTTGACATACACATTTGTTTATACAAACTCTTTTCACCAACATTTGCCACATCGTTTTGGTCACAAAAAAGACAAATTGCTTGATGTCGATGCTGTTGATGTTGACTGCTCCTAAAAAAATTAAAATCATTCTTTAAGTATAAATTGATAAAAAAAAAATAATAATTGAAAAGAAAAGTTCAATAGATTTTCATACATTTTTTTAAAAAAAGCTTAAAAAAACAGAAATATTTTATTACCTTGTCATCTTAGATCATTAAGTAATGGATAACACTCGCAGGCGTTTCCCCTTTTGCCGAGGTATAAGATTATTCGAATCGAAAAATCTTATGCTTTCATAAAAACTACTTGCGTAATCGATTACAAACACTCTGCGTATTCGTAAAACATCGAAAGGACGTCTGCGAGTGCTCCGCTAAAAATGCCGTTTTGCACTGTCAAGTCTTGCAGAAGCAATTCAAACATGTCGAATATTAAAAAAGATGGAATAACCTTTAATTTGTGTATATTTTTTTATTTTTTAACGTACATTTCTAATTAAATGCAATTTCTAATAATCGTCGATGTATCGTTTAGCGATATGATCAAGACAAATAATCGAGTCATGTTTCGAGAGAGAAAGAGACGAGACTATCATGGAAAGAAAATATACAAATTTAATCTTTATTTACTAAGAGATAAAGTTGAATTTAAAACGCGATAATGAACCGCATTCCTTACGAGACTATCTTATAAAGAAATACAAATTTAATCTTTATGATATAAGTTATAAAGTTGAATTTAGAACGCGATATTGAACCACACTCCCCACGAGACAACTTGGAATGAAATACAAATTTAATCTTTATGGACTTAGGGATAGAGTTGAATTTAAAAACTCGTCGCTTAAAAGGTCGTAAATTTTTACGACTTTCGTAACATAAATTATTTTTGTGAATGTGTGATTGTGTTTCAATAGTGTGAGTTACCCTCCCCGCACCAAAATCAGCAGAAAGTTTAGTTAGAACATTTGCCAGCGTACTCCATCCATTACTTAATGATCTAAGCTTGTCATAGTTCACAGAAGTTTGAGGCAGATCTTCAACATTACTTTTTTCATCTTCAGCAACTAAAGCACAGGAATCGACACTAGGGCTCAACTGTTTTAGCGATGAGCAAAGCAAGACCAAGACCAAGACTCAGAAAGTCTTGGTCTTGGTCTCGGTCTTGCTTATTGAGTCTTGGTCTTGGTCTTGCTTAAATACGTTCGGTCTCGTTCTTGGTCTTGGTCTTGCTCTCTCAGTCTTGGTCTTGGTCTTGCAATAAGATCTTAACGAATTTTTTAAAAAAAACTCTGCTAACATTATATTTTTATCGATTAAACATTTTTAAACTTTCATGTTCTACAAATTAAAAAAAATATAATAATTATCATTAAAACTGTTTTGTTTGTTATCATACAGTATAATTAATATAAATAAATATGTAGTCGGTTATTAACTATTACAACACTTTATTTTATTGCACTTTGAAAACATTAAAATCACATCAGCTTATTATTTAATTACAATTATTTATTTTTTATTGATGCCCATGAATTATTTATAGTTCATGAAATTAATAATAATTCTATAAGAAATATCACGCGAGGCACGTGATTCCAGGGCCCTAGTGAAAGCGCCCAGTGACCAGGCGAGTTTATACGTTCGCTAGCTATGCAGATACTGAGCCATTCTGCGCACGCGCGGCCTGTGGATAGAGAGCATAGCATACGGGATGTGGGCGGGAATAGGTGGGTGGTTAACTTTAATCAGTTGTAAAAATTTCCAATTTTAGGAAGATTAGAAAAATGATTTTAACAATAGTTAGGGAAATTTCGATTGACAGAAAAATTACGATAAGTCAGGAAAAATTTCTGTCAGGAAAATTTCCATAAGTCGGGAAAATTTCTATAAGTTGGAAAATTTCCATAAGGAAGGAAAATTTCTATAAGACACGAAAATTTATATACGTCAGGAAAATTTATACAGATAAGGAAAATTTGTTTAAGTCAGTTATAAGCCAGGAAAATTTCTATACACCAGGAAAATTTCTATAGTCAGGAAAATTGCTATAAGCCAGGAAAAATTCTATACGCCAGGAAAATTGCTATAAGCCAGGAAAAATTCTATACGCCAGGAAAATTGCTATAAGCCAGGAAAAATTCTATACGCCAGGAAAATTCCCATCGGAAAATTTCTAGTCAGGAAATTCTAGTCAGGAAAATTTTTAAGAGCCAGGAAAATTTCTATAGTCAGGAAAATTTCTATACTTAAGCCAGGAAAATTTCTATGCGTTAGGAAAAAATCCATAAGCCAGGATAATTTCTATACGTCAGGAAAATTTCTATGCATCGGGAATTTCTATAAGCCAGAAAAATTTCGATAAGACAGGAAAATTTCGATAAGCCAGGAAAATTTCTATACATCAGGGAAATTTATATACGTCGGGAAAATTTCTATGCATCGGGAAAATTTCTATGCGTCGGGAAAATTTCTATATGCCAGCAAAATTTCTATAAGCCAGGAAAATTTCAATACGTCAGGAAAATTTGTATAAGTCAGGAAAAATTATATATACGCCAGGAAAATTTCGCTCCGAAAGCTTCTATTCGCGCGTTACTTATTAAATGAACAAGAGTGTATGTAATGTATTTTATCTGTAATGTGTAAAGGTACTTATTTTATTGATATTAGTATTGGAGTTTTTTACGATAGATTTTAAATAATGAGCAGGTATAACTTTATTATAATTATTTATGGGAGTTTACTGCACCAGCGCTCCTGAGGACGAGCCGCCTCTGAATTTGATGTGATATGTTGGTGGGAACGGGAATAGGAGGAGTAAAGAAAAGCTCTCTATGTAAACATATTTTATTACCTACGATGTAATCCATTCCGATTCATTGAAACATTTTATTTATTACCTATCTTATATTAGATTGAAAACTTATATCTAAAGCCTCCTATGATGCTATTTAATATTATTACTTATGCATATTTGCAATCCATTGCTATTGTATAGAAGTAACTCTTATAAAGAAAACAATGTAGGTATACTTTCTTAAATCGCTCATAACTTACTAAAATCTAGTATTAAGTACCTCCATAATAATTGGTATTAAAATTACTTACCTAATTCAGAGCATCATACGAATACAAAATTATTAAATATCGGACGGTAGATTGATATTTTTCACATGATAACATATTTTATAAATAATGCATTTAGTTTTGTGACACCTGTTAGAGACTAGATGGAAATGGCGCAGGAGGTGAATTACAGTTCAAATATTGTGCTAATGTGTTAAGATTCATTATTCAATTTTACAATTCTTATGTAAATTCGGTAGATCTGAGAATATATCGTAAAATATTTTTAAGACAATGAGCTTTTATTTATTTCAAACTAGTGGTCCGCCCCGGCTTCGCCCGTGGTACATATTTCGCAATAAAAGGTAGCCTATGTCCTTTCTCGGGTATCAAAATATCTCCATACCAAATTTCATGCAAATTGGTTCAGTAGTTTAGGCGTGATTGAATAACAGACAGACAGACAGAGTTACTTTCGTATTTATAATATTAGTATGGATATTAAGGCACTTTCATAGAACAGCACATAAACGTAGGAAATTATTGACTTGCAGTAATGTATTACAACAGGATATTTGTTTCTAAGGCCAGTCAACATTTTTATGCTAAATTTGAATTATAAAAGATGACAAATATCTATTTAAATTAATTTTGGGCTAAATTAGTAAAATATCCTGTTTATAAACAGGTACAGATGTACTTAATTCTCTGTTTCTTTTATTCTATCTTTTACCAAATTATCTTTAAGAAAGAATAAAAGAAATTGAATAATGTGAGAAAATCTTTCGTAATAATTCGTGGTTTTTTTTTAAATAGTTAATATTCAAATGTTACTGTTTGTTGTCTATTTCTGTTAAGTCCGATAGTTTTTCTAATATAATTTCAACGTTACGAAACTAACATACTAATAGTTAGATCAAATCTAACTTTATTTAAAAGTGATCAATTCTGTCTAACAATACTACATTACAAATCGTGTGTAAAAACCAGTATAAACCACTTTGTAATGTCATTGATAAAATATCGAAGTTACGTTGAAATTACTAGGAAAAGATCAGACTACTTTTAACACAGTAGGCCAATTAAATGACAGCATTTATTAGTTCTACCGAAATCTTCCCGCGAGGAACCTGAAGAGGTAGTAACCGGTGACAGCCTGGAATATCCGGTGCACCCAATATAATCTGAAACAATACAAATTATTTTGAAAAAGAGCCTTCTGCAGACACTCGTTAAAGCAATATAAAGGGTTCCTGGGTAAGTCAACAAATTCCTGTTATTTTGCATTGTTTCTGACTGATTTGACCATAAAATACATCTGAAATCTAACCGATTTCGAGATAAGGCGCTAAGTCCAATGCCTTCAACAACTGATGCAATTGCTTTGCAATAACACCAGTCGTTGATAGCTCGATGGGAATAGTTGGAACAATACCCTGTGGCAATTCGATATTAGGTTGGTATTTGCAGAGCTTTTCTGAAATGGTGTTTCGTTGGTTGTTCGTGTTCGGTGTAGAGATGTCGATGATTCATGCAGTTTTGGTAATTTTATCTAGTATACTGATGTCTGGTCTGTGAAACTGATCGTGTCGGTGTTTATAGTCTGTCGGAACTATTGCTTTCTTGTTTATTATTGATTTCTGACATTACTAATCATATCCTGTAATATAATGAACTTAATAAATGTTTTAATTGTTATTCTCATTCTATAATATTGTACATAAATTAAATATAGATTTTATATATTTTATAGATTTTAGCTTTTTTTTTATTTAAGATAAATCATCTGGTCCATAGGTACCCAATGCATTTACTGAGCGCAACGACGAGAACCGATTTTAGGAATTAAGATAATTCTCCTAGATTCGAGAGTTGGCAAGCTTTTTCAACGTATCGCTTTTAAAACCGCCTTACCAAAAATTTATCTTTTCCTTTCAAACTGGGCCATCGCCTAATCATTGAGGACAGATGACATAAGTATAATCATTAATCGGATGAACGTTGATGGTAGCAATGGTGCCTCATTTCCATTTTAAGGGCGTATAGTTTGCATTTGCATCTTTTAATTTCACTTTTGCAAATAATCGTCCAAGCTTGCGCATTGGCCAAATATTCTCTCTACCGCAATCAACAAAGACCACCCAATTTATTTCGGCAACGGGAGATATATATTTGGAGTTGTTCAGGTAGCCAATATATAAAGTTGAAGCGATACACCTCGACGGATTGGATAGAATCTGCCATCTTAGCGTGTTCAGCGCTGTTCAATAAATTTAATGCAGGGTTTCAGAATTTCAATCCATATGATTTCAACAATTGCTCTTCCTTGGCCTTTCGGGCGACATCATTGCTCGGTAATATTGGTGGATTTTTACCTCAGAATTTCTTTATCCGTCCAGCTTCGACGAGGTCCTTTCAATTGCCTTCTTTTCTTTCTTGAATGGGATTCGGGCCTTATGCCATCAATGCTGCATTGGAGTATAACATAGTCTCCTTTCGATGGCTCTTTCAACAATGTCCAACATATCTTTGCGTGGCATTCGAGACAGTACCCTTCTATTGTTAAGAAAAATTTGGAAATTAAACTCAGGTTTATATTTGTGATTTTTGAACGTGAATACACAGTCTAAATGATGCTACACCCATAAAGCTTCAGCGACCTTTCTCGTATCTTCCAATACTCGCGCTTAGCGTATCATTGCTCCTGAGGTTTTATGCTTTCCCATTTCTCCTGTGAAATCATCAGGCTTACCTTCATGGAAGTTAAACTGGTACACTTTTTGACACGGTCACGGAGATGCTTTTGACAATTGTCGTTTTTTTAGGTGAAAACGCCGGAACTATTTCTAATAAGTATGTATCAGGAACTATATAACTCAGCTCCATGCGATAAGAACTCACATTTATTTTTGATCTGCTGGACAATCATCTCTATGAGTTCACTAACATGCAGTGTTGCCAACTTTATTTTTGAGGAGATCGTACCACAGAGTAGAAAAGATCGTATTTTGCGCGGATATCTAAAAAAAAAATAGTACGCATTGAAATCTCAATAAAACAACCAGTTTCCTTTAAGTTTTTATTTTATAAAAGTATTTTTAGTCACTATCGTCATCAAGCAGCGTGTTTTTTCTTTTATACATATTTAAATTTATTTTCGAAAGCATTTCGTTAGATGGCTTAAAATCAATACACGATCCATTTGCTTTAACATGCTGGGCTGCCAAAAGAGTCCCGTTAACTGTCTCTATGGACAGTTTATTACGAACTTTAGTTTTCATAAGGTTAACATGACTGAAAACTCTTTCACACTGTGCATTAGAATGCGGGATACATAATGTATCTAACGCAAACTGTGATAGCTCCTTATAATTTTCGCATAGGTACAACTCACTCCAAAATTTGTCGATGGGTAAAGTCAAATCCAGTTCATTAAATATGGATGGGAGATTTCTCCATTGATCATCGATTTTTTGAATTAAATTTACATTTTCTTCCGGATCACGGTAACTGGATCAATGGAAATATCGAAGGAGCAACCTCTCGAAATTTTGCCGATGCAGCATTTGTGGTACATGTATGAATGTATCATATGAAGTTTTGATAAAAGCGGGTCATTCATGCAATAACGCTTTTTAATTTCTTTTGCGCTTGTAATCAGGAAGTTTAGACAAACACGATAAAATCTATTTAGCTCGACTCTGTTTCTTATAACTTCTGGATTTTTGAGGTCATTCATGACTCTAACACCCAAGTAAAGTTGCTCGTTCCTTAACCAATTTTCTTGGTTTTAAAAATTTATGACTTCAAGCTCATGTCGCATAACGTAATCTCTGTTTAAAAAACAGAAGGATGTCCCTGTAAATTTCGCGAATCTTGTAATTTAGCGAAGTTCGAATTGAAAGAATTTGTTGAACTCTGTGAATTTAGGCAAGATCCATTCGAGAAAACTGTAATACATTTTGATAAATGGATCATATAAATAAATAAATATGTATGAGTTCTGTTGAAATAGACTTTTCACCGAGCCACGTGTTTGTAAAGAAAAGTTTCAATGCATCCCACTGTTCGAGAATTCTATCCATAACTGCAACAAGTGATAGCCAACGAGTCTGGGAAGGATGAAGCATTTTATGTGGTTTCAATTTAAGGAATTTCTGGAATTCAGCGAATTGACATTGTCTTTTGGAACTGGACTTGAAAAATTCGTATATTTCACGAGATAAATCCTCGCATCTTCTAGGTAGCTCTTTGCAAGCTTGCGATGCACACAGGTGGTGACATACACATTTCATTATTATTATACCAGGACAAGATTCCTTGAGGCGACTGGCAACTGAATTATTTTCACCCATCATTACACTGCACCCGTCAGCAGCAAATCCTATTAAGTTGGTCAGTGGAACACTCTCCTTCTCGAATGACTTTATAAGGGAATTAAATAAGTTTTTGCCTGTAGCTCCTTCGTTCGCTAACTCCGGATTTGATGAATCAAATATTTTCGACAGCTCCCAAAATCTACTGACAATTTGTTTTTCGTTTTCATCATAAAATCTCACGACATTGCAAGACGACTTTTGAGTACTTATATCAGTGGATTCGTCACTAATTGCACTGAACTTACTTTGTTTTAATTTCGCTGCCAAATTTTTATTATTTATTTTTATTTATTTTTAATTGCGTCAATGTGTTTTTTTCAATTGGCATGAATTTTAAGGACACCGATCTCTGCAGTTAAAATACAGTCACAAACAACGCATTTGGCTTTAAATTCGTCAGGGCCTGGTTTAAGCCATTTCTTAAACATGTCCAACTCTTCCCAATCGGGACGATATTTCTGAGCCCTATGTTTTGGACGCTCCGATTTTGGTAATTCATATCTTTGTTGAAGAGTTTTTTTTTGTGTGCGTTGCCTATTTCTCGATGTTTCCGCCATGATTCTGAAGAGAAAAGAAAATATTAAATAGACGGATGAAAATAAACGTACTTACCCTATTTTTCTTTGGAACAAACTTATGAAGACACCAACCTTATTTTGCAACGAAAACCAAGCGAAGTAAAAACACCAACCACGCCACTAAAAATATTAACACTGGAGGTAAAATAATGTTTTACAATAAAAACTCCGAAAGAAACATAAAAAAGAACGCTGAACTGAACACTGTTATTGTTTACAACTTGTACAAACCTGCAAGGTAAGGTACCGAGCTACGGTACCGAGAATACGTTAGATTTCGCTGGCTGGGGTAACCTTGCCGGCGACACAAAGAAAGAGAACAACAAATTGCGTATTACTAAAGAGTGCGAAAGACAGACACTTTTCGTTCCTAAAAATTCAAAATAGTTTTTGACTCGTTCAATTTTGAAATACTGCTTTGAAACTTCTTTTGCTTGATAAGATCGTATGTTTCGCGTACGATTTTTAATTCATGATCGTACATCGTACCAGACATCAAAAAGTCGTATGAATACGTACGGTTTTTTAAATCGTACGGTTGGCAACGCTGCTAACATGTAGGTATATGTAGCTGGGCAAAGAAGTATTGTCTATTTTGTTTATAGGAGATTATTTTGTTTAGGTATTAATCGGGTAAATCGTTTCAGCAAATAGCGACGCACTTCAAAAGAGAGCTCTTATAATATCAACAGCTAACACCATAATAATATTATTATATTGTTTTGCTCGTTAATGTCGACTCGACTAATGGTCGCAAGTATTACACATTACATTTTATGTTTTTTGACGTGACAACGTCTTATAATTCGATAACGCCGGCTGCACGCACGAAAAAAACATGACTCATGCGGCGTTACCTCGCTCTGAGGCGTTCCATGTAAGGCTTGAAGTGCAAGCGAGAGCGCGGAACGATTGACAAAGAAGCACAATCGGACGTTGTCACGTTCAACTATCGTCAGTAAACCGACTTTACAGACAACCAATTTTTTTTTTTTCACTTTATAACTAGCTGTTGAGGTTTTGATTAGATTGAACGTTAAAATTGTTATAAACATTTTTCTGCAACATGTCTGCAACATTAACCTGTATAAGAATATACAGTGTGGAAATTTTCGATGGGCCCTGGAGGGAAAGTACTTGAAAAACTGGAGATATCAAAATTTTCTGAAAGTAAACATTCCTTTATTTTTTAAAGTGAATATAACTGCATTTAAAGATTTTTGCAAATTCGTTTCCCTTACCCGGGAATCGAACTAACAAAACATTGGAAAATTAAAACAATCCTTAGGTAGTAGTCCCCATTTAATTTGTCTGAAAAAATTTTGTTAATAGGTAAATACTAAATGGATATATTTCAGGTATAGTCTCACTATTTGGTTTGATTTTTCGGTTTTAAAAATATTTACTCATTTCCATTATCGACATTTGTTTATCGATACTTTCCGCATTAGTCGATAAATGCCAACGATGTAAGTTTTGCAGGACGTAAACGTAAAGTCATATTGAAATAATTTATGTTAAGAATTGTTATATGTAATTCCAACGGATCATCATTGTAATGGCATAAAGCTACGTAAAAATTAATAAATGCCATTTTAGACGCCTTCAATTCATATCTAATTTAATGGTGACGCCATTAATAGTTTGTCCCTTGAGAATAACTGTTCTTTCAGTATCATAGGAATCATCATTCGCCGAGCCGAGTATAGTTATTATTCTGTGCTTCTGCTTGCATTACTTCTAAATATATACAGTACCTAATAATAGCATATCAAGAGCAATTAGATTTATTAGAAGGTTACTTTTTAAATAACAATCAGATCAGCAAAGAAGATTAGAATTTTGTCGCAATATACAAACAGAAATAGCCCGCGACCAACATTTCTTGGTCATGGTCTGATGAAGCAAATTTCAATTTTCAGTACGGATTGTACAACAGGCATAACAATCATTATTGGTCTCGCCAAAATCCATTCCGTGTACGGGAAAAACACAATCAAGTCAGATTTTCCTTTAATGTTTGGTGTGGAATCAGAAAGAATAAAGTTGTTTTTTTGCATATTTTTGAAGGACACCTGAATACGGTAAAATACATTGAAATATTCAATCATGTAAGAAATCAATTAAATCTCCTACCCGAAGAAGAGAAAAAATATGTATAACACTATAAAATAATATAACACGACTTGGTATTGTCGTTCGAATTAGTAGTGGTTAGTTTATTAGTAGTAGGGAGTGTGAACCTGTAAAATATGAAACTAAAACACAGTAACCGACCGTCTGAGCTTGGTGCGGGCGGCGGGCAGCGAGTCGAGCGAGTCGCGCAGCACGTAGCGGCGGATGCCGAGCATGTAGGCGGCGATGTACGCGTCCCAGCTGAAGGCGGCCGGCCAGGCGGGGAAGGCGTTGCCGTCCCGCGCCGCGCGCCCGGCGCTGCGCAGCGCGGCAACCTCGCTCGCGCCGAACTCCCACTCGCGGTTCGCGAAGTACTCGCCCGTCGCCGCCGCCATCTTGAAGCGCCGCGCGATCGACATCATGCTGCGATACGGATTGAACAATGATTTATGAAAGACGGTTGGAGATGTAAGAAATTTGCCAAATATCTTTTTTTTTAATCTAAACATTTAAACAATCTAATGTCAAAACGTAATGTTTCCTTCTTTCGTAAGTTTCTGTACCTGTACGGTATACCATGAAATAATTTCAGCAGTTCTGCAGCAGTTGTTGACACAACGTCAAGTTGAGAAACATTGCATTCGAAAAATACTCACTATCATGTAGTGAAATTTAGTACCAGTCTGATTGTTTACATTTAAAAAATGTAAACATCTCGTCTGTTGATGATGGTAAGTGATAAATATAATAAAAATCTCATAAAAAGAATGTTTCGATGAAGTATAGCGGTACTGACATAGGCTTGCGTCCCTGCGCGCGCAGCAGCAGGTCGTAGAGGAAGGCGGGCAGGAAGTGGCACGTGAGCTCCCAGAACGTGTTCAGCGCGCGCGACTCCGTGAACGAGAAGTTCGGGTACCACATCACGTATCTGCAACGCGCAACAATTTGTTGTTACTAATAATTATATTATACATATCTCCATTCTCCACAGGCGAACGAAATTTCAATTGTATGCTAAATCATACGATACAAAAAATAGAGAATTTAATTAACTTGGCGAAAGGTTTATATAAAAAAAATCATAGCAACAACATAATTAGAGATGATTATGAAATTTATTAGAAAAACGTAGTTTGTAGCAAATAAACCTATGCTGTTATAAAATTAATCTACTCCATTTTAAGTCTATTCTAGTCCATTCTGTTCTATTCATTTGTATGTTTCCTGCCATTCAATTGTGTGGGCACTTGTCACTATTCACTCACTTGGTGGGGTTCTCGCGGGCCCACTTTACGCAGAGGCGCGTGAAGTGTCCCCACTGCAGCGGGTCGATGGGGCCCGACGTCACGTGGTACACGGGGCAGTGGCCCGGCCTGCGACAGCGGAAACTTTAAATCAATATTTAACGTGATTAATTCGTTGGGTAGTGAGCATGTTTATCTGCCTTTTTTCATTCTTCATACCATCTAATCATATTCAATTAAAAAAAATCTGACAAAAGCTAATGCTTATACTGAAGCTAAGATACATGAGTGCCATACGTATAAGTATGGTATATATATAAGCTTACTTCTTGGAGCCCTGCCGCCAGGCGGCGAGGATGCAGCTGTTGACGAGCGTGTCGACGGGCACGAGGTCCACCACGCAGCGCTCGCGGCAGTAGCCCGAGCGGTACGTGCCGCGGGAGATCTCCATTATTATACCTGCGTTCATTGTGATTGTGGAAACAACTAAACTCGTAAAGGTCGACAAAGATGTCCGAGCGGCGTTGTTAATAAAATATTCATTGAAATTTACACCTTATGTCGTTGCAGTAATGTTCAAAATCTATTGATAAGATAGGTGCATTCATTAAAAAGTTTCACTACCCAGTCTAGTTGTTTATTGTGATATAAGAGATAGAACAATGTTAAAATAATAGCAATTACCAGTAACTCCATAAATGTTGTCGATCCAGCCGGGGTAGGGCTCCTGGACCGCAGCGGTCACTGGAAATATAAAACATAAACAGCTCACAATTATATGTCACACTATTGATTCAAATTAATATACTTACAAAGAAACGAGAAAATTGGTCATTATTGTAGAGCAGGATTATTTGACATGTTTATTAAATACTAGCTTTCCGCCCGCGGCTTCGCCCGCGTTTTCAGAGAAAAACCCGTTCCCGTAGGATTTCCGGGATAAAACCTATCCTATGTCCTTTCTCGGGTATCAAAATATATCTATACCAAATTTCATGCAAATTGTTTCAGTAGTTCAGGCGTGATTGAGTAACAGACAGACAGACAAAGTTACTTTCGCATTTATAATATTAGTATGGATTTATTTGGGTTTAATGTAAATTGTAGGATTTCTTGCTCTTCTCTGTGGAAATTTATTTATATGAGTCAGTGGTTAATGTTTTCTCTTTAGGTTCTCGAATTAGAAACAGTCTTCTAAAATAATTCCCGTTGAATAAAAAGTTGTTAGTGTTTTAAATTTTGAAGTCTTTACTTATCTTTAAAGGGAAGTCCAAATACCAAAAGTTATATCTGAATCCATCGGTATTGTTTTGAGTTATGACGTCATGGAAATATCGACCATTCGTAGTCGTCTCAAGCTAGACGAGACAAATCGATTGCATAAAATAATCATACAATATCGATCGCCAACACCCCTGGCCCCGCCTGACCCCTCCTGACCACCTGGCGGCTCACAGACCAATCCGAATGTAATTATAGTCTATTTAAATATTAAAGGACGTTTGTCTAAATGACACTGGCCGCTGGCGTCGTGGAACACGTGTTGTTTCACAAAGTTTTTTAATGATGGCGCAAATTGTAGGTCTGTGGTATTTTGTCTCGTAAGTATTCAAAGGTTCCCCCTTTGAAAGTGAATTTTAAATTGCTAATAATAGTGGCATTGGTTTGTCCATTATCATCAAATATATTTTGAAAGTTACAAACAATAATTTGAACCTACTACATAGTAGGATTAATTAATATCCATCCTTATAGTTTCTTTACTTATAAATGCGAAAGTGTGGATATTTAATTGTTTTTCTTTCATGTCGCAGTGGAACAATATTTAAATAACGACATAATTTTTGTTTCTGAAGCTTAGGTTAAAGAAGGTTAGGTTATTAACAGGTTACTTTTTTACGCAATGAATCATATATTTTCCAAGCATAGGAATTTCTTTTGATCACACCGACGTGGATATGATGTGGGTAACAGATAGAATATTGAAAAATGCGAGTAATTTTTGTTTGTTTTGTTCTTTTTGCCAGTGGAAGATCTTGCTGCGGTTTTTGCCTGGCACAGGTATTCTGAAACCAATATAATAATGCTGTAACAGCTAGTAGTAGTTACCAATGGAGGGTCGCACGATGCAGACGGGCAAGTCTGTGTGGCTGTACACGATGGTCTCCGCCAGCGCCTTGGTCAGCGTGTAGGGGTTCGGGTGCTCACCCTGCAAATATAAATTAAAAATATAATAAAAAATGGTTTATTTATCATTAAAAAGTTTTCAGCTTGTCTCCAGGTAGGTGCCGTCATTTAAGTGATCAGATTCACTTGTGTTAGATGCTTCTCTTACATAACACTTACTGAGTAATGACTTTAAATGAGAAGCTTTTTAAAGTAAAGTAATGTTAACATAAAAAGTTTCGAAAAAAGGTAGAAAAATATAAAATATATTTCGTTAAGATGACTTTACTTATGTAAGGACTATGACATAGATTATGTTTACTGCATGTATTTGGATTTGATTGCTAAATTGAGGATTTTATTATTAGACGCTTGAGTTTTATTGGTTATTGAAAAGTAAATTTAGTTTGATTTGGTTGCGTTTAAAGTAATTAAATTAATTGTAACCACATTATAATTTTTGACAAACCTTCTTCCGCTTTTTGTCGAACGACATGTCATGATTTGTCAGAAAATACTGCTGTTGTGTCATCAGCGTATGAGTAAATTTTTGCATCATGTAATTTTAGTTTACAGAGGCTGCTTGATGCTTATGTAAACCAATAACAGAGTAGGGCCCAAAACACTCCCCTGAGGAACCCCAGCAATAATATCAGTGTCATTACTGTAGTATTGTCCAATTTTAATTCTTCGTTAGTGATTTTGTAAGTATTCTTTTAATAATATGTATTAATGAAGTTATTCTAATAACTGACTTTTCAAGTTTATTTATAAGTAGGTAAACATGTGAACTGAAACTATGTCAAGTTATATAACTAGTATGTAGGTTTATCTTTTGTTGATGCTCTTGTCAAATTAGTGTAATGATCGATCGATCGATTTTCCTAAACCACTGTGGTTTAGGAAAATCATCTTAATAAAAGCATAGGTTTGCGAAATGAAAAATAATAAAAGCCGTTCTGCCACAGCTAGTTTTAGAAATTTCGATGAGATACCATCCCATCCCAGAGCACTGTCATGTTTTAAATTTGATATAATTTTGTGTACCTCATTAACATCTGTATGAAGTAAACAAAAATAAGTTAAGTTTGTATCCTCGTCATCAAGAGTGCAACATTTTCTGCAATTTTATTCCCGATATTGCTCATACAGCTCGGTAACATGGTACATAATCAACTGATTCTAGTATTTTTGAACGAGTTGTGAAATAGAATCTGTGAGTGTGTTCTTATGCGATTGTTCGAAGTAGATCGGACTCACGAGCAGCGAGTCGGCGATGAGGTCGACGGTGCGCGCGGGCAGCAGCTTGGCGCAGCGCAGCAGCGCGTCGGGCTCGCAGGGCGGCGGGTACACGCGCTCCTCGATGCGCGAGCGCGGCGCGTTGCTGTACGCCGTCGACACGTGCACCAGCGCCTGCCAAGTGCCAACAACACATAGTCATCGTACAACATTAACCAGAATAGTTAATAGTACCTACAGGGATACAGCTTTAACTCAACCAGAAACTTTGACGTTATGAATGGATAATCTGGTAACTGGAGACGATTTCGTTGCGGATCAGAAAATGAATTTTGTGTTAAAAAAATTTTTTTTCGAGATATTCGATAGAAAATCGAGATCAGGATGCCGGAAAGAGTGGAAAAGTTGTTATTTTTTTGAATTTTCAAAAATATCGAATATCACGAAAACAGTGTGTTCGGGGTTGGGTTGTCTGTACTATTACTTAATCGTACATTTTTTTTATTCAAAACATAAACTATTCAATTAGATTTCTTTTGCATTCAGCATTGCTATTTTCATCACCGACAATCCCTCTCCAAAATGCTCTTTTCTATCCATTATCGCAGTAAAAATTTGTATCAACTGCCGAGGCACAGGTCTACTCGAAGCGGTAAGCGTAAGCGTAAGCGCGTTAAAACAATCCATACTTAATTAACATGAGCAATAAATTCAGACTCTTGAAGAGAGTTGCATACATAATTATTGTTAATAACTGAAAGATTCACACGAACACTAAGCTAGTTACCCACTACAGAGCACAGACTGCAGCTATTAGGGCACTAATCGATCTCACCTTTGCTCGGTACAATTTGTTTTCTCAACACATAATCGATTTAGCATTCGGGTCACGCAAATATTGTGTATTGCTTCACGTTTCTTACATAATTAAGATAAATTTGTTAATCATTTGGCCGCGGCCGGTCTCGTGCCGAAATCGTAAGTTAAGTAAATTACATATTTTTAAGTTTATAAGTTAGGTATATTCAAAAATACAACATGTACCTACTATCGGACCCCGCAAACGATGTTCTGTCAGGTTTTTGGTTAGCGATAAATCTACCGAATATACACAAAAATTTCATGAAAATCGGTCGAGCCTTTTTTGAGGAATTTTGTCACGACAAACACGCGAAAAAATATCTCGTGCTTGAGTTAATAGGAATATAAAATGTATTTTATTTGTTTTCAATAGTGCTTATGTAACTAGTTATGTCCTGTTTGATTTATTTATAAATAAATTAACTCATATTATCTTAGGACAACAAATAAATATAAATTAATGTCGGAACAAATTGTTAAGTTAATGTTTGTGCAATAATATCCTATTGTTCAAATGTTAAGTTGCTATATCTTTGCTAATGCCTAATTTGAACACTAATAATTTATTTGTTTGGGAAGTAACTGTAATAACTCTGAAATTCACACCTATTGTCAATTTGTCAAATACTCAATGTTAACCCAAGATTTTTAATTGCAGTAATTTCGAGGTATAGTTCATTTGAGTGCATGTAAAACAAATCATTCTGTACGTTACGAGAATATCAAGAGTTAGAACAGTTTTATCGTTAGAAGCTTAGCAAAGCTGTTGTCAGTTGAATAAACAATGCAAGTAGAGCGTAATAGTCACATTCAAAAAGGTCATAACTGCATAATAGAGAGACTGTACCTAGTGTTAGACCATTCCTGTGATTGTGAGTAGGGGCGTATATCTGACCTTGAGCAGGGGCATGTCCCTGGCCAGCTCCAGCAGGGTGGCGGTGCCCTGCACGTTGAGCGCGGTGGCCACGGGCAGCGACTCCGTGAAGCGCACGGTGGCGGCGGAGTGGAACACGGCGTGCACGCGGCGCAGCAGCGGCAGCTGGTCGGCCGCCACGCCCAGCCCCGGCGCGGCAACGTCGCCCGCGATCGGCTGCAGCTTGGCCAGCCGCTCGGGCCAGCGCGCGCGGATGCGGTCGAACACCTGCATGCACACAGAACATTCTAGAAGAACGAATTATTTGAGCGCTTAGAGTCGGTTTAACGAAGCTCTACCATATAAATACGCTAAAGCGACTGAGTGCAGTTAGGCCATATGACCTATGTTGAGCGGAACATAAGTGATGTAGGCGGTGTCGTCTCCATACGTAGTAATAGTATCTCAATGGGGATATTATATGCAGAAAGTATTCAAATACTACACAGGTAGTATTTGAATACTGTAAATAAAATAAAAAAATACTTTATGCATATAAAAATGCTATATTTCTATTTTCTAACTATGAACTTTTTTTTTTTTATGTCAGAGCAAGCAAAGGAGCAGATGGGCCACCTGATGTTAAGTGGTCACCACCGCCCATAAACACTTGTAACACTAGGAGTGTTACAGGTGCTTTGCCGGCCTTTTATAGACAAATAAGCTCTTTTCTTGAAGGCCCCAATGTCGTAGTTGTTCGGGAACACCGCAGATGGCAAATCGTTCCACAGTTTCACCGTACGCGGAAGGAAGTTGCGGGTGAAGCGGACAGTGGTGGAGCGCCAACCATCCAGATGGTGCGGATGGAACTGGTTTTTACGGCGTGTGGTCCGGTGGTGGAACTGTGCGGCTGGTAGTAGGTGGAACAATTCCTCAGAGCACTCCCCATAGTAGATTCTGTACAGTATACAGAGAGACGCAACGTCTCTTCGCACTGACAGAGGATCGAGCCTATCGGAAAGCCTACGGTCATCGACAATTCGAGCTGCTCGACGTTGGATGCGGTCAAGAGGAAGGAGTTGATACTGTGGGGCTCCGGCCCAGAGATGAGAACAGTACTCCATTAACTCAAACTACTTCTCTTATTTTCTTGTTATTCGCAAGTACAATTTCCTACGCATTCGGCACATGAAATCAACCATTACCTGATTCTTGAGCAGCTCCTTATATCTCTGCTCGACGGAGAGCCCCCGCTTGGGCCGCATGAGCACGTAGACGGTGTCGATCCCGGGGCAGCTCCTCAGCAGCTTCTCCAGCAGCGCCTTGCCCACGAAGCCCGTGCCGCCGGTCACGAACACCACGCTGTTGGCGAAGAAGTCCGCTATGCCCTCCGCTTCCACCACTTCCTGGTTGAGATCCGGTATGCTTGGGTCGTTGCCGTTGTCCATTTCGATAGTTTTGCTACGGGAATTTGGTTGTTAGAAGTATTGATATAGTATAAACAATTAGACTCAAAATCCCCTGTCGTCAAAAAATGTGCGAAGGTGAATTGAAACATTTTATCCAACATTTAAATTCACACCTTATTTCGTAGTTGTAATGTTCAAATTAATGCTCATTGGAAAACTCTGCCTAATATACACGTAGACAGACTTTTGCTCCGGACAATTTTTGAGCTTGATTGTGCGTCTTATTGTTTATTTTATGTCAATTGTACAGGTAGAAGTAGAATTAAAGTTTTTGGTGAATATGTATAATGTACCTACCTAACTTGTATGTCGGACAATTAATTACATAAGGTTTTAATTGATATGTGAACTTAACATAATTGTAGTATTTATATTTTTGTAGGTACCTATGTATTTGTTTAGTAGAAGTAACTAGATAGTTACTAGTTACTTACATACCTATATCATAAAACTACCTAAGTTTAGTGTAATTCATAGAGAAATTTGAAATGCGGAAGTCTTTGTATGTGTATAATAATTTAAAAGTCTCTCAGTGCTAAATCATTGCCCGATTATCATAACATTTTGAATGTAAATAAGGAAAAGCATGTCAAGAAATGCTCTATTTTACTAAAATCAAGGGCTAAATTTTGTTCACAAGTGAAACCGTGGGGCACATCTAGTTATTGTTACATGAATAATATTCCTGTCGTTATCTAGGACCTAGGTGATAGATGATAGGAAACTAGGTATTCGATTCAATGAGTTTTCACTTGAATAATTATTTGTAATTTATTGGTAAATCCGCGACGTTCCGTTATAAATAACAAGTAAAAGCAATTTGCGCAACTTCAACTTGGCGATTACGAAGTTTGTATAAGTTCAGTTATTACTATATGTTAAGAAATATCGAATTTTATGTTAAGTGTTTATTGGCGCTCTTCATCTAATGGTGCATAATATTATAATTATGTACTTAACGAGATTAAATAAATAATTTCTATTGCTAAATTGTAGTGCTTGAAAATAACCTTTATTTTACTTAGCTTTACATTTTTACATAATATACAGCTACATTCCTAATTTCATCAAAATCCGTTCAGTAATTTTGGCGTAATTTAGTTAAACAATTAATATACTAACTTTCGCATAATATGTAAGTTTAGCATTGGTATTGGCACAGACTAATAATAATATACTACGTATACAAGTATTGGTATGGATTTGAATATTTGATTAAATTTTAAGTAACAAAATGAATGTTGATATACAGTATGTATCTTGGTAAGTAGCCATCTAATCCATACTAATACATATTATAAATGCGAAAGTAACTCTGTCTGTCTAGAATAGAATAGAATAGAATAGAATAAGAATTTATTCGCAGTAAAAATCAAACACATAAACAAAAAAAATACACAAGAAAAATAACAGTTTACTACGAAAAGGCTATGGACTCAGCATATGGTGGAAGCAATGACTAAAAGGCCAGTGCTTTCACCGCTGTTTTTCAGCCATAGCCTGTTGTAGCCACAAATGTCACACGAGTTGATACAACAAAAATTTTGTTATTAAAATAAAAGTATACAAACTAACAGCATTTCTTATAAAACAAACATGCAATACATTAGGAAAACAGGTAAAACAATAAAAAATAAACAACAAAAAAATGGAAGATGAAAGGAATGCGGGATAATGTTTTATTCCGTTTCTACCGGTGGGATACATCGATACATCTTATATATTAATAATAATTAATCAACTACACAATTATATCTAATAGCCAGTTCATTCATACCCGGGTGAAATAATTACTATTCTTCAATAGTAATTATTTCACCCGGGTATGATACATATTTAAATATGTAAAAACACAGTATAAAAAAAAAATATATATATATTATAAAAATTACCCATTCATCAACTAATTCACTGGGCACTGCTCTTTTTGTTTTATTAATAAATAGCTTTTTAGTTTAGCTTTGAATGTACCAAGACACCTTGATTCGCGTATAGGAGGAGGCAGGTCGTTCCAGCATTTACTAGCCCGATATTTAAAACTACCTCTAAATGCAGCTGTTTTATACTTAGGTATTCGAAAAACACAAGAGAAAGGCCTTGATTTGCAGAGCTTTTGGCTTCGTGACCAAGTTAATTTCTCATAGAGGTAAGGCGGTGAATGGTTATTGACAACACCATGCAAAAGACTACAAAGATGGAGCTGCCTACATGCTGACATCTTTAGTATTCCTGCTTTATTTAAGAAAGGCGTAACATGCGTGCGAGGTGGGATCTGGAAACAGTAGCGCGCACAGGCATTCTGAATCCTTTGAATGAGACGCTTACTTCTTGCCAGACAACAGCCATCATAAACAACATCGCAGTAATTAAGCTTTGATAGCACGAGTGAGTTACAAAGCTGAATACGCAACGGCTCGTTTATGTAATTTCTGATCTTATATATAATTTTTAGACGGTAGAAACAGTTACGTGCTACTTCAGCTATGTGGTCTTCAAAGTTTAGTGACGAGTCCATTAGTAAGCCGAGGTTTCTTGCTATCTGAACTTGCTCTAATTGTTCACCATTAACTTCAACCTTAAGACTCATTTCATTTATCCTATCTACCTGCTTTGGAGAACCAAGAACTAAGAATTTAGATTTAGATGGATTGAGAACAAGTTTATTTCTTTTCGACCAATCGCTTATATTAATAAGATCGTTGTTTAATTTGTCTACAACAGATAAAGAGGAAGATGGTGGAAAGCTTACATATAATTGTAAGTCATCTGCGTATATGTGATACGAACAATATTTAATAGCGGCGGTAATGTCGGTACAATAAATGATGAATAAAATCGGACCCAATATAGAGCCTTGTGGCACGCCCCTTTCCACAGGTTTCAATGAAGAAAAAATATAACCGTGAGCAGCATTTACACGAACCATTTGATATCTATCCATTAAGTAACTTCTGAAAATTTTTATTGAATCTTTTTGAAACCCGTAGAAATGGAGCTTCGAGAGAAGAAGCGAAATATCGATGCAGTCAAAGGCTCTAGAAAAATCGAGGAGGTCTGTCTGTCTGTTACTTAATCACGCCTATAAAACTACTGGACCAATTTTCATGAAATTTGGTATGGAGATATTTTGATACCCGAGAAAGGACATAGGCTACTTTTTATCCCGGGAAAATGACGCAGTCCCGGAAATCCCACGGGAATGGGAACTTTGCGGGTTTTTCTTTTGACTGAGCGGGCGAAGCCGCGGGCGGAAAGCTATAGTTATTGATAAGCGAAGGGTTGCCTATAAAAATAGGCCGCAAGTATCAACTATAATGCAATATGTGCTTGTATAATTCACCGTTAGGCTCTTGTCAGCAGTAGGTACATTCACTTAGTTAAAAAAATACGTCGACAGTTTTCTGGAAGATAATTGTGAATTGTGAAAATGGAGAAAACTCGTGACTTTAAAGATTTTGAATGCTAAAAAGCTTTCTGAATTTCACTGTGCCATCACTTATCTCTTCCGCTCGCGCCGCCATATTGAAAATATTGTAGAAAAGGAGTTCCATGCAACACCACAAACTGTAACATCACCCATTTTCACCGGAAAACTTTCTAGGTAAAACTACATGATGCTACTCTACTATAAGTTTACATTTAACTAAACGGAAATGCATATAAATATAAACTTATCCCTATTCCCTACTCATCATTTTATTTATTTATATCGCCTAATTTATTTTAAAGCTTTAAAAATACAAGAAAAAGAAGCACAGTAGAGACTAGTTTTACAGGAGTCTTTTTAGTCCTTACAAATTCTTCAAAAATTCATTCTACTATTATTTATTTGGAAATTCTTGAAGTATTGTAATAATCTTACATGATACCTATAGTAAATATTATAACTAGCTGTAAGGCGTACCTATTCATAATGGAGTCTCCACAGTAAAACGTTGCTCTATGGTTCTATATTTCCTAAGATTTAAGAACTCAATATCAATGATATGACGTAGTTAGGTATAGATCGTTAATAATAATAATTAATTAATTAATTATTATTTTAATGAAATACTTACTCTAAGAGATCCATGTTGTTGTTGTTGTTGTTTATGTGACAGGTGGTTGTTTTATTGTAATCGGTCGGTGCGAGACTGCTTCCACAATATTATAATCTGCAAAACGAACATATTGTAATGTCTGTTTTTGCTCATTCTTTATTCTAATATAATTGTTCTTAACTGATATATCGCCTTTCTTTTTTACTCTACCCTTCCTAATCCTATTTTATTATCCCAAACCATATTAAAATCCGTTCAGCCGTTTTTGAGTACCTAAGTAACAACTGACTTTCATAAATACAGATTTATTGTTACTACTTACATCGATCCTATTCTCTGTTGAATCGCATAGTATAATAATTTGTAATACCAAAACAACATATTATTGTGTCTAAAAGTTTAAAAAAATAATTCACTCTATTCGTATAGTAAGAGATGCAGTTATTGATTGAGAGAGCTTTAACTTTAAGCTAACCTTTGCATAATATAGGGTTTGCTAGTATTTGTATATTAATTTTGATCATGTATTTGCAACCACATAGGTACACATTTTAAATCTCTATAAATAAAAATGAATCTCTTTTTATCTTGGTCACGGCATCACGTATACCTATATAATAAGCACACAGATCCATGCGTAAAAATCACTTGTAAATAAACAGTCATGCCTTCAACGAGCTTTCAACGCTCCTAGGAATTTCAAAATAGATAAATCTAGATCTTGTTTACGTTTCTATATTTTAAGTAATCTCTACCACATAATATAATACTATACCATTAATAATACTAGTACTTTAGGAATAGGATAAACGTAATCTTCTTATATATAAAATTCTCGTGTCACAATGTTAGTCTGCATACTCCTCCGAAACGGGTGGACCGATTCTCATGAAATTTTCTGTGTATATCGGGTAAGTCTGAGAATCGGCCAACATCTATTTTTCATATGTACCACGGGCGAAGCCGGGGCGGACCGCTAGTAAACAATAAAAAAACTTGTACCTAACGTGTGTTCCGTATTCAATGTTGTACATTGTAGTTGAAAATTATGACCGTTGTTTAAAGCAAGTCTAAATACCTAAATTATTAATAATGCTTTAATTATTTATATAAATTATAATAGAATCCTTTAACCTTTGATAAATTTCGTCAGTAATTGGAAATTGTTGATAACAAAATGAAGTAAGTGCAAGAATTCCAATTAGAATATGTAGAGCAATAGAAGTTTTCTACACAATCGTTATTTTGAATTTGATATATTTATTTTTATGGCATTCAAATGCTTTATAAATATTAATTTATAAAGAACTAGATTTCCGCCCGGGCTTCGCCCGCATTTTCAAAGGAAAACCCGCATAGTTCCCGTTCCGGTGGGATTTCCGGGATAAAACCTATCCTATGTGTTAATCCAAGGTACCCTCTATATGTGTGCTTAATTTCATTGTAATCGGTTCAGTAGTTTTTACGTGAAAGAGTAACAAACATCCATACATCCATACAAACTTTCGCCTTTATAATAGTATTAAGATTAAGAAGAGAAGAGAAAAAATCGATCACGAGGCGGGACTCGAACCCGCATCCTTTCGCTAAGTATTTTTTTTTATTCTTTATAAATTTATAATCGTTATTTTTCCATTTTAATGGAAATTTTACATAACAATGTAATTTATGAATCCTGACGAGAGATCATGAAAGTGTTTGTTTGTATATAATATAACTATATCCTGCCATAAGCGAGCTGTTTCTGACACAGATACACATATAGTTTGAAGATTAGCTATTTCCAGTTATGTAGGTACATGTAATTTGTAATAATGGGAGAAAACCGGGGAAAACTGGTTAATTTGTGTAAAATTAGTTGATGCAAACAGCATCTAATATTATTATGTTACCTATCCAACACTTCAAATAATAAAATTGATAGGAAAAGCTCATTAAAAAATGTTTTGTTAGTGCGTGAGTTATTGTCGTAGGACACGTTCTGGGACTTTGATTCGATTTTGAAAATTAATTCCCCAGTAAAAGCTTCTAAAAAGTTACACTAAAAGTTACATATTGTATATTCAATTTTATACGAAAAAAAAATTGAATTCTTGAATTTTAAAATGTTCGTAACTAATAATTACTAAACCTAGGTACCTACTTCAAGAATAATTTACCACCGAAAAGCTTGTTTCCGAGTGGCAAAGCTTGTTTATTATTTTAGTTTTTATATATTAAAACATTAATTGTGATGCTTCTACGCTTAGATCATTAAGTAAGATCTAAGTTTCTGCGTTATTACAACGTATAACGGGAAGCTTTTTCTGAAACCTTATAAGTTATCCTTGAAATGTTTACAAATATAGGTATTTACTTTAGCCGATTGATAACGAAGCCTTCTAAGTATAAAATAATTTTTAACATAAAATTTTGTAACGTTTGATGTTTGCAAGAGAAATAAATGGATTTTAATACTTTATTGACATTACATACAGTTAGAATATGAATCCATGGGCTCCTGAATATAAGTTATTATCACTTTTGTTACGGATCTTCATATCAAAAGTTAGAATATGAGTTCTGTCTCATCATTTCAATATTATTTCACAGCTTAATAGGTTTAAGACAAAATATGTAATTTTACATGATTATTTTTATTTAGTTTTACAATAAACTGTAGATCTTATGTATTGGTAAAACTACTGTAAATAAGTTATAATAACTGATGATGCGTAATTTTATATGATTTTTAGATTTCATTTTCCTAACTATCAATTTAACACTTTTAAACCAATTTTACGTGACCTAATTTTTATCAAAAATAATCCATTATTTTATTGTAATTAAAAAAATCACATTTAACTACACCAACTTAAATTAATTTTACACGTAAAATTACACACATATACAATACTTACAGAAAATACTGGGAAACGAATCAAGCGCACACGCGACGTTTAGAAAATTATTAAAATTCAAAAATACAATGAAACCATTTTGCAGCGAGGCGTTCGGCGCGCGCCGACACACAGCTTTCACTAACGCACGCTGATCACGTAATTGCTTCTGTAATAATGTGGAAACACACGGGCGGATGTTGTGAGCGGATGCGCTGAGAAAAACTGTGTGTTTTTGTAATGGAAATTATGAGTTGTAATGGATGTTTTTTAGAGATAGTGCCCTGTGCCTGTATAATCTACAAGATTCTCTGAAAAAGGACTTTGGGCTAAAGATTTAGCTATAAGATTATGCATTTGTATATTATTTTGTTATTTAGTATGTAGAATAGCATTAAAAAAAGATCGTGTGTGCTGAGCAAACGTGTCAGAAGTGAAACTTCTTTGGCAATCAATACGGAAGACGGTATTGATTGCCAAAGAATACGGAAGACGGTATTACCCTGACGCAACCTTGAAATTTTATTGTCAACGCGCCTAAAGAAGTTGCACTTCAAAATTCATTTGTTTTCCAAACAACTTATCAGATACATATACCTATTAAAGGTTTTCAGAACTGAAAACTGAAACTGTATACATAGTTCATTATATAAATTATTAGGTTGTAAAGCACACAGGTACATGAAGTTTACTTGTTTAAAGGTAAAGTAAAATGTTCTTAAAATAATTCATATTTATATTGTTAACAGAAGAGATTAGATGTCTAATGTTTATATCGATTATGTACTATTATTTTGATTAATGTAACATTGAATGTGCAGCTCTAAATCTGGTACATATTTTGTTTCAGGATAGTTTAGGAATAATAGTAGTGTAGTTAAGTAATAAAGTTTAATTCTAAAGTCATCAATTTCTATTGCCTGTGCAATAGAAATAAGGTTTCTCGTGATAATAAGTATGATCCAGGTATCTATTTAAAGTGATAGAGTTCTTATTACAATCTGTCCGTGTGAGTCATATTATGTGAAATTGCTTTTCCAGAGGATGGTAATCATACTTGTATATTATATTCAATACTATGAACCATATTGTCCGAATAAGAGTTTAGAAAAACAAATCCGGTAGAATTGCTTAAAATATTTGTAAATATTTCAATATTTCAAACATTGAAAATTGATATTTTATAACTGTAATTATACAATTTACAATAATTTCAAGTAATTCTACCGTATAAAAAACTTATATCAAATAGCATATTATCTTTATAAAACGCGCCGTTCCCGGTCCACCCGTCGCACACGTGTCCACAGCGCACCGTGACGTGCCGTGACGTGCCGTGACGTGCCGTAACGTGCCGTAATGTTACCGCTCGGACGTCCGCAGCGTTGTCCATGTCCGGGGTTACATTTGTATCATAATAAGGAAAATCCTAAAAATCTAAGTTTAGAGGATCAAATTGACTTGAATATTTATAATATAACGATTCAAGGAGCTTTCTATTGGAATGAGATAAGGTAAAATATCTTCTTCTAATAGGAAGCTGACCTTTGTCTCTGTTTAATCTGTTTTATCCAGACACATAAGCATAATATTATAGACCAATCTGATATGATTCCACGATTGGCTCAAAATGTACCTACTGGACGTATTTGGATGAAACTTTATAGTTTACACTTTACAGTAATTTATGTTATACATCAAAACCATAATAAAGAACTATATAGAAATACTTAATTTTGACACAGCTTGTTTATTTTTAAATTGATTTACTTATATCGAAAATTTGGATTGATTATAGAATCTTTTGATAATAATTAATAGTAATAATGTATATGTTGGGTTTATATTTAAAATTTAACATTATACTTACTGATGTACCATGTTACATGATTTTTCTAATCAGATTTAGGTGAATAAATAAAAACACAATACGTTAATTCATTTATTTATTAGACACACACAAGAAATAGGCGCTATATACTAGGCGCTAGGTACCTGCAGTAATTTTTCGAAAAGTAACTTTTGCTGCTGACAAAAAAACTTTCTGCAACTTTTACAAATATTTATTCTAAGTGCCTTAATATTAGACTTAATTATTTTTTCCTTTTAACAGATTTATAAAATACATAATTACGCATTCTAACCTAAGATTCTAACAAATATGTAAAATAACACTTAAAATAATATTACCATAATATCATCATCGAAAAATAAAATAATGTTTAAATCGTATTGAACGTTGTTATTTACAGCTTTTCAGAACAACAGATATAAAACGATAAATGTTCTGTAATTAGCCAAAATCAGTGTTTAATGATTATTATACTGAATTAAGTATTCGACGCATTTAAGTTTTATAGATTAAAATTATATCCATTTAATAAAATGGCTTAATAATTAATCATGTTAAGGTTTGTATTGTTTAATACGAACATGCGAAAACAAATTGCTTGCTTATTTATAATTAGATAGACATGAATTGTGGGAAAATTATGGCGCTAGAGCGCTGTCATTTTTCCATAATGGAAATAATACTGCTTTGAGACGTCATCGAGATATGCTCGATTGTCAAAGTGATTTGGAAAAGTGAAGAAAAATCTCTCTAGGTGCACTCTAGGTGGGCGGCGTGGGCGCAAGCCAAACGTACGTGTCCCAGCAGTGGGATTAATATTGGCCGATGATAAATAATCATCATCAGTCGCTCTTTTTAAATATTTCTATAAATTAAATATTCTTTTAAATATACTATGTGCCCGCGGCTTCGCCCGCGTTTTCGAAGAAAAACCCGCATAGTTCCCGTTCCCGTGGGATTTCCGGAATAAAACATATCCTAAGTGTTTATCCAAGTTATCCTCTACATGTGTCCTAAATTTCATTGTTATCGGTTGAGTAGTATTTGCGTGAAAGAGTAACAAACATACATACATACACATACATCTATCCTCACAAACTTTCGCATTTATAATATTAGTAGGATACATAATATTATTGGTTAAGAGAGCAGTTTCAGCAAAAAAAAGGCCCGACAAGAAACTCTAAATAATGCCTATAGCTGTTCTTTTCGTATCAATAAATAAATAAATCTTTAATCAAGTTAATTCTTTCTTTACTTACACTTTTCTCTTTCATACATACCTAATAATAATATCTACCTAATGATGTCAAGGTATTATTTTGTAGTTTTTAAGCGACATCATGAAATTTATTTTCATTTTCTCTAAACTTTTCTCAATTCTAATCTCTATCAATACCTACTAAATTTCAAAAGTTTTGTGTGAATCAGTAACAAACGTCCTAACCTCGTGTTTAGGTAGATATAATAAGTATTAGTAATAAACAAACAGTTAAACATCAATTGAAATGATATACAACTTAATTGTTACATATTAGGATACTGTTACGAGCTTGTAATATTGATTATTGTTACGTGTGTTCTTGGATAACAATAGTTACCAGTTGTTTGGAGTTAATCGTATGCCCTGTATGGTAGGCTGGATTTTGACAGGCCACAGCACAAAGATGGTAACAGACGTCATCTGAAATCTATACAATCTCTATAATATAATAAAAATGAATCGCCTAATGTGATGCTAAAACTCGAGAAAGGCTGAACCCATTTCGTTAATTCTTTTTTTATAATATTCCTTGAAGTACGAAGATGGTCCTTATGGAGAGAAAACATAAACATGTAAACTAGTACCAAGGATGAAGCCGGGAGGACCTCAAGTTTAGAACATAAATTCAAATTTGAATTATTACCGGATATCAAGTAGAAAGATGTATAATATGTATTTTTATTTAATATGCTCTACATTGCCATTTTCTTATGAAATAATATCTTCTCAAAAATCTATATACCTAGCTATTATCTAAATCTTATGCGTTATTCTGGTACATAAGCTAGCTATTAGATTGTCGAAAGATTGCACATAATGTCTTCATGTTAAACAAACAATATATTTTGTCACGAACAAAATATAATGCGATGTAAGTAGGTCTTGTAATATCTTCAATGGAGATAAAAATACAAGTCATGTTTTAGGTTTCATAGAACGTTTTTAGTCATTTATGATCCATCCACAATTTTTGTGAAATGTTTAAATATTTTGTAATTCATGTGAAACTACATAGAAAAAATAGACGTTGAAGTCTTTTCTTACATATATTGCCATTCTGAACTTTGAGTTTTAACCAAAATATTTATTTATCTATACGCGAGATTGAAAGAAAAATAGTAAATAATAGATTGATGGTATCTTTTCATATTTTCCCATAAGACTTAAAATTGTTACAGACGCAATGTTACGACCTTGAATGTCTTTTCTGACCGGGCCATTCATATCAATTATGAAATAATGTAGCCTTTATGGATTTATCATCTTAAATATAAAAATGAATCCCAAAATGTGTTGGTAAGCGCATAATTTGAGAACGGCTGAACCGATTTCGATAATTCTTTTTCTATAATATTCCTTGAAGTACGAGGATGGTTCTTATGTAGAGAAAACGTAAATATGTACCACGGGCGAAGCCGGGGCGGACCGCTAGTTCACTATAAAATTATGATTTATTTGGAAATAATGTCGTTGTATATTTACGTAGCTTGTAATATGTCTATAAGTGAGATATAACGAGAGCACTTATCAACTTACGTAATAAGTTAAAGCTTTGCATTCAGTTTAGTTTGGGATTTCCAGATATCATTTTATGCTGAAGTTAAACTAATCTTATTTTATATGCTTTCCTATGATTCTAAATAGTTAGAATGTTATTGTAATGTTTACTACTGGTTGCAATTTCTCTTGTATTTGTTGTTTTATTTTCATAGCAATTGAATAAAATCATTGTATGACATTTCTACTGGCTAGGGCTATGCGAAAAAAAACTGTAACATAGTTTGCTCTCTTTACGTTGGCTGAAAAATATTTTTTCAATATTTTCCGCTTCTAACATTGTGAATCTGACGTTCGTTAATTTACAAGCGATTTTCTGCGATCGATTTATTTTTTCTAAATACTCAGGTAGCGGATGTCAAGACACATAATAATCGATAAGCAAAAAGGAAAATTAATATCCTATTATAAACGCTAAGTAAGCGTGATGTTATATTTTAGCCCATAGCTTTCCTCTACAAAATATCCAACACATGATATTTTAAGTTTGTACAGTAACGCGTACAGTAAGCGCCTTCAATGAAACAAACTCCTTTTAATAACTGGCAACCCTTTTGCACCCCTAGCCGCCATATTGTCAAAGCGAAACAAGCACGTGTGGCAACACTAGGTCAGTTTCGTCATGTGTGATCCAAATAATTTCTACCGAAATAAGGATGAATGGTCGCGATGGCTCGTAGTGACGTAACTTGCCTACTTACTAACCGGTCAGATAGTGCTGTACGCAGTCGATGCATTGGTGTCGATGTTTTCAACCAACATAATATACCTAGAAATGAATGAAGCTTTCAAAAAATCAATGCAACCTTGGTTTTAATTTAATTCAATCCAAGACATTTAAACAAAGAGATGGTTACATTTGTATACGCATTGCGCCTGAAATTATTAATTGTTCTAAATTTAATATATAGAATTATAGAGTATAGACGGATAATTATAGTGTATGATATATAGTAAGAAATAGTCAAAAACTTGCATATTACTCTTGAATGCTCTTACACATACTCATCACTAACTAATATAAAAAAAGTATTATAAGCCAAGAAACATTAGAATTTCATTTACATATTTACAATTTAATGAAAATGCTTAAGCCATTGCTTTAGACATTATTTCCACGATTTCGCACTAAGTATCGATATCGATATATCGACTCATCCCATCACTAGCGAGCAATGAAGCACGTCCACTTTCACTGACCGCCTCGTTTCCTCCTCGTAACATTAGAGTGACGTCACACTGTTTAGTGTTTACATACGCACACACGCACACGCACAAAATATCGAAAAAGTATAAAAGCTTTAAAAGCTTCACAAGCAATCTTACGCATAGAGCATACAATATGTTCTAAATCTCAAAGTATAACAATAGATGGCGCTTTGCAGTGTCTCTGTGATGTTACGATGATGTCTCAGTTTGATAAAAAAGAAAAAACATTTTGCTCTACAACTGTATTTTACATTCTTTTTATATTTACTTTTGCGAAAATGAAGTTCTAAATCGTATATTATACCAAAAGAGGAAAGATTTGATATTTTTGTTAGTATCGCATTTATTCAAAATACTGTACCGGTATAAAACATATAAAATAAAGCAGCCAGGCACAACAACTAATCTAATCTAATCTCTACATAGTATAAAACAAAGTCGCTTTCTCTGTCCCTTAAGTATGCTTAAATCTTTAAAACTACGCAACTGATTTTGATGCGGTTATTTTTATCATATAGAGTGGTTCTCAAGGAAGGTTTTAATATATAATTTATTAGGTTTTAGAGAAAGCGAGCGAAGCCGCGGGCAGAAAGCTAGCAGATTATAGAACCGTAGTGAAGATAAGATATTATAGCCTATAAAAAAACCTCTGTAAAGCTTAAACATCCATATAGGCTAGTTATTAAAACAAATCTCAAAATTTCGCTGTCGTAACTAATTGGACATCAATTAATATATTTACTAAGTCAGTTTGTGTGTCAGTGTGTATCTACAAGCGGGTCAAGTTTACATAATATCATACGCTTTCCTTATGTCACACAATATACATAATTGCTACAATATATGCAAGGGAAACAGTTTATTTATTTATTTATTTATTTATGAAGTTATTTTTGCAAAAAATGGTGGATACGTAATCTATGAATATTAAAAAGGACATACATATTAGTGTTATAAATAATATGTTATTAAAAATATTTAACTTGTTTTTGTAGTAAAAGTTAACATTTTTTTTTCAGAAAATTATTAATAAATGAAAATTTTACGCTCTACTTTCTAATGTATGACAATGGAACAATGGAATGCTGAGATAAAATTTCACTTATTATGATAAATAAGATTCTGTTTCTAATAATCACAAAATTTTATTGATTATTTAATTATTTTTGACACCAAATAATACGAAGTTTCCACTGCATACTTAATCCGATAATCGACTAGAGCAACGAATTGATTGAGTCCATTTTTTTATTCGCATTTAAAAGTGTTCCATATGATTAATGAATATTTAACAGCATTACAGCAGCTATCATCATATTGACTGTGTGTTCCATAACAAACGAGAATTTAATTGATTTATAAAAGCGCCATCTGTTGGTGAATAGAGCAACTATTTTCAAGCTGAGAAATTAATATACTTAAATTTGATTATAGCGCCACCTTTTGCGATCTATTCATAGTAATAAAAATTTAATCAATAGTATTTATTTATTATTTTCAATTAGTATATAAAATTAAAGTCAAATATTTTAGTATGATTTTAAAATTAAAATAGATCCCATTTATTAATTGTATATCAGAGCAGCGCCATCTATTATCGTTAATGGTAAACACAATTCGTGAAGAGTTGGGTAAGAGCATTCCGCAGCCGAACATGGCAGTTACGAAACACATTAATTGTTTTGCAACGACTGCGCCCAATAGCGTGTCAACACTAACCCGTTTTGAATCACTATATTTAATTATATTATGCTTTTCACGGCCACCGGGCCACTTCGCCACTTCGCCACTCGGCAAGTCAAACATTGCCTACATATTTTAAATATCACATTTCACCAGTAGGTAGGAGTTAAATTAGAAGTTTAAAGGTATAGGAGACAAGCTGTCCCGGCAAAATTCATGAGAAACGGTCCAGCCGTTTCGGAGGTAACTAACATTGTGACACATATGAATAATATTATGCTTTACCAGATTTAATAAATACTTTTAATAATTTTACATTTATATTTAATTTTACGCGAATACCTATTATATTAGAGTTTCAGAAAACATGATTTTGTATTTTTCATGATTTTAAAAGAGCAACTATGGAGTTTCTTGCCGGTTCTTCTCCATAGATACTGCTTTCCGAATCGGTGGTAATTGTTAAAAATATGTGATGACGATTCGAAAGTGCTTCTAAAAGAAGTCTAATTGAATAAATAAATGTTTGAGTTTTGAGTTTGAAATACATCGGGTTAAATAAATTAATGAATAAATCCGTTTATTTCTACCACAGATAAGTTAATTTTGCCAAAAGTAAGGAAGTCAACATACATTAGATTCTAAGATGAGATTGATCATTTCAAAAATAATTTCTTCGTAAAATATAAAAGAATTTTTGCCTGTGTTAAATTGGCAAAATTATCATAAAAAGAGCTTAGTAAAGTGTTTAATAAAATAACAATTTGATTAAAGTGGAGATAAATAAATCAGCCTTTAAATAAAATAAAAAAAAACCTTTATTATTGTTAGATATTATCAAAAACTTATTACATATTTTGTATGTTGGGTCACAAACCTTTGACGGTACAGCCAATCAGTCACAATTACTGGAAGAAAGCTGAATATGGTTTCTTTTTTATTGTTTCTTAAATCTGAGAACAGGTTGTTCGTCACGCGGCTATCTATTTGTGCAATCCAATCAGAAAGGTCACAATGACTGGGACGATGAAAGAACTAGGTAGACAGACTCGTTTGTCAAATTTTGTGCAGTTTTTTATGTCACATCTTATACAGATATATATTTTGTAGTAAGATGGTAAAAACTCGCGAAATTGGAAACCGTCGAAAAATTGTAATCCATGAAATAATAGGTACGTTTACTTGCAAGAAAATTGTAAGTAAACGTAGTTATCTCTTATCTTTTCATAGATTGTAATCTAACGTTGCGTTTACATCCAACGAACATAGAGCAAGAGCATTCTTTTGTGATCTTTTAGTGTAAACGAAAACTCGTATTCAATATTGTTCAGTATTAGAACATTGTAAAGAAACTTTTCGAACGCACTAAGAACAAGGAAAGAATGCTCTTCGCATAGTGGGGTTAGAATTGAGCATTCGCTCGTTTGATGTAAATGCACTGTATTACACTTACACTGTATTACAAGATGATGATGAAAATGAAAAAGAATTGAATAAGCATCATCAGTGACTTTATGAGCGACACCTAACTACGCCGTAGAGTTTACAATGTGGTAATCGATCCCATACAAAAATTGACCCGATTTAAATAAATATATCAATCAAAATTCAATTAAATGTAGGACAGAGAACACAATGAAAAATAGATCAATGTCATTAAATTGATGTAATGAATTTGAATTAATTTTGTGTCTCGTAATTGTAATTGTCATTTTAATTGACACAAAAAGAATAATAAGCTTCTATGTGTTTGTGTGCCTCTGTTCTTCCAAATTCTAAATTCGATTGGTGAATATTTTTTAAATGTCTTGTTTGTGGATATGGTGGTTAGCCATTTTTAAGTAATAGCTAATGCATTGATGTAGAATTTAAAGCTTTTTGTATACTATATCAATGAATCCATGTATATAGGTACAAGATATTCAACTTTCTGCAACATAGGTATAGTAAATAACAACGTTAAGAAAAACTTTTGATTGGTAGCAAGATATATGACGTGTAGTTTTACTAGTGTTATCATACTAAAAAAGTATCTTTTTACCTTGTTTTGCGCACTTGGCCAGCGTTCTGAATTATGGCCAAAATCTATAGAAGTTTATGACAACAAAAATGGGTGGATAATGACAATACACTACTAATTAATTAAAAGAAAACAATAAAATGTACAGAACTTTCTAGCCCCGATAAATTATAAATCAAACACCACGTGACAAAGTTAATTAAATTAATTATTATATTATCAAGTCGACAATCGTTCGAGCCATTAGCTTTGATGCAAGACTCATTAAATGTAACCGTTTGGAATACTGATGCGTTCTGAAGGATCCTTTTTGATATATTTTTAAATAATTGTTATAGACATGATAGATTTTTTTAAATAATAAATGAAGTAATTGTGAATTTTCTTGTTTAATAAAATATTGTAGAGTGATTTTAAAATTATTTTATCTAGGTACATGTAAAAAGGGCTATATATTTCTAAGCGTCTAGACAATAAGATGTATATGACCCGATATTATGGATACTTACCTAATCAATAATCATTTTAATATTTAGTGTAATTGTTATTTCTAATTCGATTTAATTGATAGCTTAACGGCTCTTATATTGTGTAGAGTGTGCTTGCTGAATAATAATACCTAACATTTTGTTTTTTTTTTCTTTTGTTTTTCCTGAATTGCCATCTTATAATATTATGCATTCTAAAATCGCTTATAAATGATGTTTTTTTATATATTTTTTTTTTAATGTACATTCCATTCATAAATGTGTGATATATTATATTTAGATTACTTAGATAAAAAAAAATTATGTTCAACCATTGTATTTTTAAAGTGATTTATTATAGAAATCCTTATAAGTAAATTTAACAAAAACAAACCTACAATAATATCGAAGAGTGATCGTTCTTCGGCATAATATTGTAAAGGTCACATTGTGGTATCCTTTTGTTATTTATAGATTAGGTAGTACTTATCATAAGTAATCAAAAGTTACGGATGTTTAATCTTTTTAGTTTTTAACACGCCTTTACTGTATGTTTGTATGTAACCGATTCTTTTGGGATCGATTTTGACCGACTTTGAACCGATAGATTTAATTCAAACTTTGTACACTTAACATGGACCGGTGACAATGCAATTATTTCATGGGTTTAAGCGTATTTTTTAGTTTTTGTAAACTAGTTTAGTAAGGACTGATTTTTCTCTACCATTGTTTATAAGCTGTTTTTAACACCCTTATTTCTTCACCTATATTTGTGCCTGTATGTTTGTATGTAACCTGCTCTTTTAGTATCTATTTTTACGCACTCTAAACGGACAGATATAATTTAAACTTTGTACACATATCAAGGATCAGTGACAATCGTTTAATTTCATGAGTTTATGTGTGGTTGTTTTACAAATTTTGTACGTCTGATCCGTCTGTTTATTCCGGCTAATCTCTGAAACAGCAGGACCGATTTTTTCACTGACAGATAGCCGATGTAATACGGCTATGCTTAATAATTAAGGCTACTATTAATTCTGATATTTCTCTATTCTAAAAACTCACTAACGCGGGTGAAACCGCGGGACGCTGCTAGTATACACTATGTGTCGGACTTTTACAATCATCTATACATACACCACTACATCATCTTATTACGCGCTAAGGATGTATGGATGTTTATCTTTGGACTTTAACTATCCACCATCCACCATCCACCAGCCACCAAACACCATCCACCATCCACCATCCACCATACCGTCATACGCACAAAGCCTGCTCTCTACCGAGTACCAGGCGCCCATAACATCGCGAAGGTTACTCTCAACACGCCGCCTCCATTCGCTGCGCACTCCGCGTTGCGCGCGTGTGCTCGACGTTACAATTCCTCTGTGATCTGTGATCTGTGCTTGTGTTTGTGTTTGGAACGGTGAGTTTTTTTTTTAATTCGAATCAAGTGGGCTATGGCTTTTTTTGGATGACAGCTGTCAGTGATTTTTTTTTTAATTTTTTGTGATTTGAATTGGTGGTAAATTACTTTCTTATAGTAAAGAAATGCTTCAAGGTCGAAATTTTACCAATAATAAGGATAAAATTGAAAAATAATTTCGACTATCAAAAACTTTTATAAATTTAAGACGCGAAATTTCATAATTCAAATGGCATTGGTATTACTAATATAATAAATGCAACATTTTGTGTGTTCGTTACTCAACCTGACGAGTGGTCTCATTTCGAAACATAATTATATCTCGCTGTATTTTAATTTTCATATAGGAAATAGTTTGTTGCGTTTATCTTATTTAATATAATTATTACATCGACTCTACATCGTAAAAATCCATTTTAAATATGTATTTGACTTTATAAATTTGTGTCGTCGTTCCCTAGATTTTATTTACACACAAACATACAAAATCAATTCCGTAAATATATTTATAAGGAAGTGTAGAGTAAAAGATAGGAAAAATCAAAAAATATAGTTTTCCGTAGTTTACGTGAAGATCTATTATCTCACCTCCACCTTGACTGCGCTTGTGAGGTTAGTGCATAAATTTTATAGCTTTCAGGTCCAAGGTTCGATTCTAGATGGATAAAAAATAAATATCCTAAAAAATTATGTATCCTAACTATGTTGATATCCTGGATAGAAATTAACCTTATTTCTCGTAATAAAGAAATTAATTTAGACAAAAAAAATCGATCAATAAAACAGATGTGAAATAATATACCTATGCTATCTCAGTGAAATAGAAGCCAATTAAAATAAATTAGTGAAATGTATAAAATGTATCTTAAAGAAAATCGATGAAACCGTGTAAAATTTTCCTTTGTTACTTCCCATTAGGAACTTCAAAATATGATAATTGTATTTGTTTCAAAAAAAGTAATTAATTGCAAATAAATAATGCTAACAAATAAGTATAAGTACTATAGGCATGTACTACGTGACCGAATCCGCTCGTTAAAGTTAGTGTAGAAATACGAACCGGTGAAAGATAATACATGCACTTAATGATGACATTGACTTGTATGTTTTAAACTTGTGTAAGTTCGAAATTTTAATTTAAAATATTTTAAATTTTTATAATTATTATTTAACTTTGAATTATTTAGCTTTGAATTCGTAAACATACAGACAGATTTAGACTTTTATAATATAACTAGCTTTGCCCTAGTAAACCAAATAAATAAAATACTAAAACCTTCTTCCGGTGCATTTACATCAAACGAAAATAGAGCTAGAGCTAGGGAAAGAGCATTATTTCGTGATCTTTTAGTGTATTCGAAAACTGGTATTCAGTGTTGTTCAGTATTAGAACATTGCATAGAATCTTTTCGTACGCCCTAAGAACGACGAAAGAATGCTCTACGCCTGTTTACACTAAAATAATTGGACATAGTGGGGTTAGAATGAGCTGCATTCGCTCGTTTGATGTAAATGCACCGTTCGAGGATTTTAAAGATCTAAGCAAACAGACATACAGACGTCGGAAAGCGACTTTGCTTTATACTATGTAATAATTAACAACTGATTTTAATTGTGTCGATTATTTTCATCGTAATCCATTCAACAATTTAGCTCAAGAGTGCAATAAACTTTAACACGTAATTAATATGCAAATATGCATATACATTTAATTTTTGTTTAAAAATATCGGATTTCACTGACTTAATATTTTCAGCAAATTACTTGATACTAGCTGTGCTCCGCGGTTTTACCCGCAGTTCTCCGCTCCTGTTGGTCTAGTAGCGTGATGATAATATAGCCTTCTTCGATAAATGGGCTATCTAACACCGAAAGAATTTTTCAAATCGGACCAGTAGTTTCCGAGATTAGCGCGTTCAAACAAACGAACAAACAAACTCTTCAGCTTTATAATATTAGTATAGATTATATACTGTACTAAGTATTATAAGTAAAGTTTGGTTACACGTAATTCCTATACGTAGGTATTTGTAGTTGCTCTTATTATAATAATTTTAACTTCAATAAGTGCATAATAATTAATGTGGTATTTGATTAATTTTTAATACTTTTATGGCAAATTACTAGATATTTATTATACCTTACCTACAGGACTACCTTTATGTCTAGGTTTATAGTTATCTAGCTTTCCGCCCGCGGCTTCGCCCGCGTTTTTAAAGAAAAACCCGCATAGTTCCCATTCCCGTAGGATTTCCGGGATAAAACCTATACTATGTGTTTATCCAAGTTACCCTCTGTATGTGTGCTGAATTTAATTGTAATCGGTTCAGAAGTATTTGCGTGAAAGAGTAACAAACATACATACATATAAATACACATACATCAATCCTCACAAATTTTCGCATTTATAGTATAATATAGTAGGCAGTAGAATAGGATAGGAGAAAAAATTCTATAATAAGTACATTCGATAGGCTTAATTACTCAGATAAGAATGGAATTTAAATAAATAGGTTAAAGTCTATTTTAAGATATTACGTGACGTAATTAAGGTAACTAACTAATGAATAAATAATTTGATTTGATTTGAATTCTTACAATTAATTTGTAATTAATATAATCACCTATTATCTCATTTAACGTGTATTGCATAAACGCATTGATCTTATTTCTATAACTATTATATTATCACATATTAATAAAAATAAATAATGAGTTATTTTTTATTATTACATAAAAATATATCTAAACAAGGAATTACTGGAAAATGTGAAATTGTCAAATCAGTGGAAAAGGTGTGTTATAGGTACCTAATAATATTATTTGTTTACGATGTATCTATTTATCCTAATAGTACACACCAACGTTATTATATTTATCTATCAAATCTACACTTATACGCTAATCGACTACTACTACTACTTACTATACTCTAAAGTCTAAGTGAATTTATTTATTGTATGAATTAAGCCGAACTTTGGAAAATTCTTTCACAGAAGGTATTTACATTACTCCACTATGTAATATTTTTTTTTATCCCAGATCAAACAGGACGAGTTGTTTGTTATGGTACTGGTTTCTTCGCATAGGTAGGCTATTAAAACTGACTTTTTAATAAAAATAAGAGTGTATTGGTACCACTGCTTGGTTCCTACAACCAATACACCCTTATTTTTAAAAGGAAGGAAGGAAAGGAAGTGTATTATAAAAAAAATGAAATCAATTTGAATTCGTTGAATGGTAGAGACTTTACTCGGATATGCATAATGCATGAGATTCAGTTATAATTGAATAAGCATATTTCACTAACAGAAAAACGTGAGTATTTCTACACATTGAGAGGAGATGCAGGCAAATTGACACAACGTCATGCAAATTAAAAAAATGCATTAATTTAAACAATGTCTACCAACAAAATAAAATGTGTGCGTGTACTAGTGTACACACGTAAGAAGTGAAACTTCTTTATGACCTTATTTTTCAAAAAATAATTTACTACATATATGCAACTTTACAGAAATACGTCGAATCACGCGTGGTCACGCGCCATCTTTTTCTTATCCCTATAAGAAAAAGATGGTGCGTAACGGAAAAATGTCACGCGTAACGAAAAAATGTTACACTAAATTTTTTTCCAACCCCGATAAAGAAGTTTCACTTCAAAAAAATGGCAGATGTGAAACATCGACATTATTGATTGATGATTTTTTCAATTCAAATCTGTAGTACCCATAGTAGTACCTAAGGATTTACCTGTTCAAACCAGCGCACTCTACAGATTTACGATATCAGTTTATTTACAAAGTAAAATCGACTTGATATATCAACGCTTAGTCCAAATCACTATACATTTTGCATAATGCTTCCTCAATCCTTTTATAATGTAGGCAGGATAATTCATTGATTTAATTTTAATTCACGGAAACAATAGAAATACATATCTTAAACATAGATAACACATAATAAAAAAATCACATACAACTAACCTAAATCTAAAAATTGCATTTTAATTAATAATTCAGTTATCAAATTAAATCGATAAAACATTTGACCAACAAAATGAGCAACGGGTGAGCTAATTATAGATCTGTTGCGGAAGATTTTCGCAAATTTCTAACGAAGTTTCGACCTTGACTTGTTTCGAATTTTATTCTTGAAGGTTTCACGATGAGCTGTGATGTAATTTAAAATTTTATTTAATGACGATTGATTATTATCTTTAATCTTATTAAGTAATGATTTTCGAAAAAATATACACATAGAATTTTTTTTTTTTTTGTTTAAAGTAGCAACTAATTTATATTACTAATTTTATTGGTGCATTCGCTAATGGACACTACAAAAATAATAAGAGTCTTTTTAGAGGTTTTCTGATAATGTTTTATTACTAGTACAGTATTATATTATCTGTGGCCTATATTACTTGAATGGAGTAGGTATTTCACATTTTAAGTGATTGAGAAATACTTTTATTAAAATTAGTAGAATTATTTTGGATAAAATTATATATAATTTGGTACACTTAGAGCTTTAAGAATTAGACGTTTTATTGAACATACTTATTACGATTTCAAAATCACTTAAGTTCCGATCTATACTTACTTGTGTGTAAATGTAATCATTTTATTACTTTTATAAAGAGGTATAACCAGGTCAAAGTCAAGTACTTTGAATCACCTTGTACCAAACTTTTTAAATTTTCCGTATTAAGAACATTAAGAAAGGCTTTGAATAGAACATATTTGAAGAAGGCCATGTATTGAATCGTGTATGTAGTGATTCTATACTAATATTAAAAAGCTGAAGAGTTTGTTTTTTTGAACGCGCTAATCTCAAGAACTACTGGTCCGATTTGAAAAATTATTTCGGTGTTGGATAGCCCATTTATCGAGAAAGGCAATATATCATCACGCTAAGACCAACAGGAGCGACGCCACGCGCGTGAAACCGCGGGGCGCAGCTAGTGCTGAAATAGTTATGTATTACCTACTTTGAAGGATATTATTGTATAGAACAAGAAAATGTACCTTTTAGCAACAATAGGGCTTTTTATATTGAAAAAAAAAACTTAAATCGATTCAGTAGTTTTCCAGTTATCTTAAAATCAAATTAATATTAAAATATTCAGTTTGTCCATCATAACCGTCGCTGGGTAAAGGATTCGACTATTTTAGGATAAATTAGTTATAAATAAATCTCGTTTAATATTCGTTAAAAGTCGTTTACTTTTAAATATTTACTGTTTATAATAGTAGACAAAATAATAGATTCAAATTGGCATTTGATGAAGTGGTAGTCCACTTTGACTATGCCAATTCTTTTTTTACAAATAACATGATAATTATGAGACAATAATTTTTGTATCGGTAAACATACTTTCTTAAACATATTTAATACCAAAGACATGATTATGACATATGAAAGATAATTTATTACATTAATTTGTTAGGATTATCTTCAAATCTCTATTTACCGCAATCAAATATTTTTTTTTATAAAATGTCAACATTATTTATGACTGTATTTGTAATTATCTTGCAATTATTCACAAATTTTTCAACAAGTTTTATGTAATTCTTCTAACACATGATGGTATTTTGATGACCCATTTTCATTCGAGTTAAAAAAATTACTTAATTTATAAATTTAAACTTCTAATGTTACCAATATTTTCTTATAACTACTTAGATATACAGGGTGTAATCGTTAAGTGTGCACAGGCGATTTGTCCGTAAGTATTACAGATAACAAAAAACTTTAAACTGATATCGAAAGTACTTAACCTAATGAGTAAAATGGCCGTAATAAATTTTTAAAAATAAATCGAGAAATATCAAAAAAATTATCTTTAAACCCTCCCATACATTAAGTATGAAATATGAATATCCCATATACATTTAATATGAAAGATTTTAGCTTTCTTTTTCTTTTTTTGGTTTTCTCCTTTAATTACTTCGCAAATTTGAAGTGACATTTTCCACGTTTTTCCGGACATTTTCCGGATATTTTCCGGGAATTTTCCGGACATTTTCCGGACATTTCCCAGGCATTTTCCAGGGATTTTCCAGGCATTACCACGCATTTTCCGGACATTTTCACGCATTTTCCGGGTATTTTACAGATATTTTCCGGACATTTCCCTGACATAGCCTGTAAATGTCTGGAAAATGTCCGGAAAATCCTCGGGAAATGCTAGGAAAATCCCCGGAAAATGCCTGGGAAATTCCCAGAAAATGCCTGGGAAATGTCTGGAAAATGTCTGGAAAATATCCGGAAAATGCGTGGAAATTTCCGGAAAATCCCTGGAAAATGCCTGGAAAATGCGTGAAAATGTCCGGAAAATATCCGGAAAATGCGTGAAAGTGTCCGGAAGGAGCGTGGAAAATGCCTGAAAAATCCCCGAAAAATGCCAGGGAAATGTCCGGAAAATGTCTGGAAAACATCCGGAAAATCCCCGGGAAATGCTTGGAAAATCCCCGGACAATGCCTGGGAAAATCCCTGGGAAATACGCGGAAAAGTCTGGAAAATATCCGGAAAATGCGTGGAAATTTCCGGAAAAACCGTGGAAAATGCCTGGAAAATATCCGGAAAATGCGTGAAAATGTCCGGAAAATGCGTGAAAATGTCCGGGAGGAGCGTGGAAAATGCCTGGAAAATCCCCTAAAAATGCCAGGGAAATGTCCGGGAATGTCTTGAAAACATCCGGGAAATACCCGGGAAATGCTCGGAAAATCCCCGGACAATGCCTGGGAAATTCCCGGAAAATAACCGGAAAATGCCTGGGATATGCTCGGAAAAGTCTGGAAAATATCCGGAAAATGCGTGGAAACTTCCGGAAAAACCGTGGAAAATCCCTGGAAAATATCCGGAAAATGTGAAAATGTCCGGAAAATATCCGGAAAATGCCTGAGAAATGTCCGGAAAATGTCTGGGAAATGCGTGGAAAATGCCTGGAAAATCTCCGGAAAACGCCAGGGAAATGTCCGGAAAATGTCTGGAAACATCCGGAAAATCCCAGGGAAATGCTCGGAAAATCCCCGGAAAATGCCTGGGAAATTCCCGGAAAATGCCTGGGAACATCCCGGAAAACAACCGGAAAATGCCAGGGAAATGTCTGGAAAATATCCGGAAAATGCGTGGAAATGTCCGGAAAAGGCGGGAAAATGCCTGGAAAATATCTGGAAAATATCCGGAAAATGCGTGAAAATGTCCGAAAAAAGCGTGGGAAAATGTCCGGAAAATGCCCGGAAAATTCTCGGAAAATCCCCGGAAAATATCCGGAAAATGCGTGAAAATGTCCGGAAAGAACGTGGAAAATGCCACTTCAAATTTGCGAAGTAATTAAAGCAGAAAACCAAAAAAGAAAAAGAAAGCTAAAATCTTTCATATTAAATGTATATGGGATATTCATATTTCATACTTAATGTATGGGAGAGTTTAAAGATAATTTTTTTGATATTTCTCGAATTATTTTTAAAAATTTATTACGGTCATTTTACTCATTACGTTAAGTACTTTCGATATCAGTTTAAAGTTTTTTGTTATCTGTAATACTTACGGAAAAATCGCCTGTGCACACTTAACGATTACACCCTGTATAATAGAATTTCCCATCGTAAAGCTTGAACGAGCTTTCTCAATATCTTTTTATGTATATATAGCATGTACTAGCTCTGATCCGCGGTTTTACCAGCATTGCGCCGCTCCTATTGGCCCTAGCATGATGATATAATATTATAGCCTTCCTCGATAAATTTGCACTAACGCTGAAATAATTTTTCAAATTGTAGCCGTAGTTCCTGAGATTAGCGCGTTTCAACCAAACAAAACTATTCAGTTTTATAATATTAGTAGGTATATATTATGTAGATAGGTATTCAATAAGTTTTCACAAAAGTATGTGACGACATAACGTATAGGTAATAACTTGATGATGCGTCAAGTGTCAACCTTCATTCATTGGCGATATTACGTACACATTACAAAACCTGTCCAACAAATCCTGTACATCTGAGTGTTAATGCCAACCGCGCCCGTCTCCCTCTCCACGTGGTTACGTAAGTTACCAGAGAACACGACATTGCAGTGTCTCTTAATCGGAACAATTGTTCAACTTATTTCTTTCGGTATTTTCCTAATTAAGGGTGCTTTTCCACTAATAATGTGCGAGGATGTGTAGCGAGGGATGTGTTTGTAAATAACGAATCATACCGTTTAGTTTAGTTTCAATTTGAAGCGTTTAGCGTTTGAAGCGATACTATTGGTGTTTATAAACACATTCCTCGCCACACATCCTGCATATTATTGGTTGCAAAGCACCCTAAAGGATTATTTACGCTACACCGTGTCGCGACCGGGACTCGATCAAACATTATTGTATACTTTTTGTATGAAGTGATTCATGCCTAACCAGGGCTCGTACGGGGTACGTCGTTGATATTATGTGTATGGAAATTGTTTCATTTGTTTCCCGGCTCTGGGCGGCCAGTCCCCAGCATGGTATAGCGTTTATCATGCTATCATGCTATAAAATTGTTCAACCTTCATAGACATTTCCTTCATTTATTTTGGTTTTTCCTAATGATCAAGACAAATGATTAGTAGTTCAATAATATTTAATTGTTTCTTTCATTGTAGCGAGCTAAATGCAGATTTGATGCAATGCATGCTTCGATAGTTTGATAATAATGTTTCCACATTTTTGTAAATTCCTACTCTATCAGTACTTTCTATAAAATGAAAAAAGTAACTCCAATGAAATCGTCTTCACGCTTCATAGGAAAGAGTTTATAAAGCCTTTAGTTTAAACCAAAAAACACGTAGTTAAGTAAGTGGCTAAGTGAAGTGAGATACGTAAGTTTTATTCGCATTTTCTTATATAATAATTTATTTTTAATCCTACTAAAAATAATAAATGCGAAAGTTTGTGAGGATGGATGTATGTGTATTTATATATATGTTTGTTACTCTTTCACGCAAATACTACTGAACTGAATACAATGAAATTTAGCATTCATATAGAGGCTTACTAGGATTAATAAATAAGATAGGTTTTATCCCGGAAATCCCACGAGAGCGGGAACTATTTCTTTATGACATTATTCATTCATTTACATCGCCATTTTAATAACTTTCGAAAGCCTTATCACATATATATGTACATGTGTTAAAATAATAATTTAACAGTAACCTTTAAAACGGTTAACTATTAACAAACTGTGTGGTAAGAGAAGTCGCGCGATCAAACGAGTTTCATAGTATAATACCGGTTTTTCGACGAAAGTCACGTGCGAAAACTACCTTGACCTGTATGTAATGTGTTGAATATATTCTATCACTGTTTTTTTTATTACTTCTCTATAGATATAAGTGTTATGCCTCCTTGACCACTAGGTTGTCTGAAAGAGATTGCTTTAGCAACAAGGCTGACTATTGTGTTTGAAGTGTGATTGAAGTTTGTTTAATTTTGTATTTGTGTATAGTTTGTAAGTGTTTTTATTTGATTTATTATGAATGCTTATGACACAGTGTTTTCTTAGTCTTTGAATGCTTGACCGATTTTTGTGAAGGTTTTTGTGTATAGGTAGGTCTGAAATGGATTGTATAATGTCTATAAAATAAAAAAGAATCGCCAAATGCGTTAACAAGCGTAAAATTCGAGAGCGGCTCGACCAATTCGGCAACTCTTTTTTAACATAATGTTAAGGCACAAGAAATGAAGAAAGAAAGAAAGAAAAGACGTTTATTACCAAACACTTACATTGGTACAAAATTTATCTTAGGTATAAATGAGGCAAACGGATACAGCCTCAGCAAAATGCTGCAAATTATTATGAACTAACTAGCTGAGCCCCGCGATTTTACCTGTATTACTCCGCTCCTCTAGGTCCGGTAGTCATAGAAAAGCATTCGAAAGAAAATATTTTCGGGAAAAAACTGTCCTATTTCCTTTATCGGTTGTTATATTATGCCAAATTTCATCCAAATCGGTTCAGTGATTGATTTGTAAAGAAGAGACAGACAGAGAGAAATACACTGCAAAGATTAAATGTTGTCAATTAATGTTGTTTTTATAGTATTTATTATATTATTAGTGTTAAAATAATATAATGATACATAATATTGTAGATGTAGATTGTAGAGTCTGTAGTGTACGTATAGCTAATATTATTAAAAAAATATAGTAGGTACTTACGTTACATAAATAGGCGAAGCTGCGTGCATCAGCTAGTCAAATAATATCATTATTTAGTGACGTCATCATTCATAATGAGGTTAATATCATTTTTCACATTTTTAGTTACTTATGATATGATATAAGTGCTGATTATTTATATTACGTAAATTTTATTTGTCCGTATGTGTAGATTCTCAGTGTTATTAGAATCCTATTAATATTATAAATGTGAAAGTTTGTATGGATGTTTGTTACTCTTTCACGCAAAAACTACTGAACCGATTACAATGAATTTTAGCACACATATAGAGGGTAACTTGGATTAACACATAGGATAGGTTTTATCCCGGAAATCCCACGGGAACGGGAACTATGCGGGTTTATCTTTGAAAATGCGGGCGAAGCCGCGGGCGGAAAGCTAGTCATAATATAATAGAATTAAAAACGTATATGAAAACACCACAAACTCACTCTCATCCGGATTCTGCAGTTTAATCTTCTTAGCTGGCACATTAGCATTAGGCAATAGGCACTATGGTAGACCGAACCAGATTCCTGAACCTGCCGACCGATGGATCAATATCCTCTGGGTTAATGATGTCCACCTCTTCATTGAAGGAGACGTTCCGTTTTTGCTTATTGGCCACACCGCCTTGGATGGACGCGGAACGTTTTGTACCAGTTTGCGGCTGAAATCGGTTAAAATCTTAATATATATAAATCTCGTGTCACAATGTTTGTCCTCAATGGACTCCTAAACCACTTAACCGATTATAATAAAATTCGCACACCATGTGCAGTTCGATCCAACTTAAGAGATAGGATAGTTTAAACATGTAGGTACCACGGACGAAGCCGGGGCGGACCGCTAGTGTAAGTATAAAAACATCTTACCTATGTTTGTTACCAAAACGATTCGAAACGGTTTGACTTATTTAAATGAAAATTAAAAAAAAAACTTAATTGTGTGTGTGTTTCGCTATCAATGCTAAAACTACGTCTTTGGCTATAAAACACAATATCTTTTTTTTGGTATGGACCCAAAATTATTAAAAAATGAATCCATAAAACGTTAAATTTGACTAATGTGATTTGGATAATGCTTTGCAGTGATGTAGCTCTAATCAAACCTATAGAAAATTTTCATTTGCTTGCAGGATTGCTGGTAGGTATAGACTAGCATAGTACATATATCGCGGTTGTCTAAAACCTTATAAATTATATACCTAAAACCTTATTTGTTTTATAATATGTAGACTGTAGAGCCTTCCGTATATTTTATATTATTATGATAGAGACTACCTTTCCGCTTGTGTCGTCTAAATATATACTGCTGAAAATATAATACAATCCGTGCAGTAATTTCCGAGATTATCGCGTACAGACGGACAGACGCGGTGCAGGACATTATATGTATTATAATAATATGTAGGTAGTGATTGAACAGTTTTTCCTGTTAAACAGATGACCAGTCAAGAGTTTAACGACTGACGGACCGTATGATTCTCGTAATATACATTTATATTATATACTTGTGCTGTAACAAGGTCGTCCTTTGTTTACTAATGCTGTGGTAATCAATTTAACTTCTATATACTTATCCGACTGCGTAAAAAGGAGTATGTATTTCATTGGTATTCTACATATTATCTAAAACTTGATGGTTTTAGCTTGAGGGGTGTTATAAAAAATGATGAATGATTAAAGTAAAGAAGACGACGGGTTTTGCCTAGTTAACATAATGTAATATAGTTTATTGCTTATGGTCAAATTCAACGAGGGCGACCGATAGTTTAAATAACTAAAGAATCGATAAAATAAACCTGTTTCATTTTACGTATTACGTAAAATTTAGTAGAGAATATAAATTCTGTCGTACCATAATTTGTTTTAGTATTCAATATAGTTAAAAAATATATAGACTACAAGCCGGTATAGGAAAAAAATATGGGTCATTTGAACCACCAGGTGACCTATCTAGAACGATATAAGAGCATAAAATAATAAGATTCAGCACTATGCCGTCACTTGTAAGCCGTCCAACTGAGTGCAGATGAGAATTCGAAAGTACAGGTAGACTCGGTAAATTTTGGTCATATATTTTTGTACGGCATTCTTAACCACCGATAGATCCATTAAAAATAATAAGAAAACGCTCAGTGCCGTACAAAAATGGTGGTCCACAAAGTCGAAATTTTTATTTAATTTCCGAGAGTTACCGGGGTAAATTTAGTCATTTGACCATGTACGGCATCTGTGTCATACTATTTCAATACTGCTTTTAATCCATTATTCCGCAACGCCGTACAAAAATCATGAGAACAAGGGGAAAAAATCGAGAGTTGCAATCCCCTCTCTTTCCCCACTCCAGGGGGTCATTTGACACAACACGAAATAAATTTATTTTTAAAGTATTTTATGCATAGATAATATTTTTTCTTATGCCGTACATTTTCGTTGGTTCAAAGGGGAAAAACTGAAAAAGAAAAAAATCCATATAACGAAATGTTTGCTTTATATTTTGATAATAAAATATAAATATACATTAATATTAAGAAGCTCGAGGTGGTTAATTATCACCTTGGAATGTCGGAGTCAGGTGGAATGGACTCCGTTAAATTGATGAACTAATAAAGAAGCTATGAACGAAAAGATGTGAATTATATGCAATCACCCCATGAATACAGGTAAAGTCACAAGCAAATGCTAGTAATATATTACATATTCAAAATGTACAAGTAAAGCGCTTTCAAATGATACCAAACACGGCATATTTATCTTAACTTAATTTTTGAAGTGAAAACTTCTTTAGCGGCGTTGAGCACTTTTTCTGTAATGGGTATAAAATCTTAAACTCGCGTCAGGACACGTGACTCGATCGAAAAAGCGTAAGACGGATACCATTCCAAAATATCAAACATGCTCAACGTTAATAATCAAGTTTTCACTTCTGCCGGCACTCCCGGAGTGCAACCCGTCTTTTTTTACTCTGTATGTTTTGTCCGCTAGAGGGCGCCACATTAGATTTTGTGAAACCCCATAATATAGCCTTTAGCTAGCTGGTCGCTGGTTATCCAGCGAACAATTCAGACGCTTCTAATGATATGTCATTTGTCGAATTCTGATAAGTAGTTTAGAAGTTACGAGGGAATAGATGAACATACATACATGGCCTGTCAAAATCATAACCCTCCTTTTGCTTTGCCCTAGTCGGGTAAAAATATATTAATGCCGTACTGTATCAGATGGCCATAAAGCACCCTTAAAATTGTAGCTTTCGTCGCTTTCATCAGCCTAAAAGATGTGGTCTGCACAAAAATGTACGGCATCGTTTTTTCCTAATTTATCTATGTTAATACTATTTAAAACAACGTATAAAGTGTAGAAAACTATTATATTTCATTAATCTACGATGTTTAAACTTTTACAAAATTTCAGTTTTTGCATTTCTCTATAACTTTTTTTAGAACGGTTTCTTTTGAACGGCAATACTATACAACAATTGAATTTTACAATATCATGTTAAAAAAAAGTTCCCGTACAGGGTCAAATGACCTTACAGGCTACAGCTCTTTATATCAAGAATACGATGAAATTAAGATGATTATTGGTATACATTTAAAAGAACAATTATTTTTTTACGGCTTTGCTTTTAATAATACTTTTGAGTGCTAGATAATGTTTTGGAACCGAAGCCGTACTTTGTCAAATGACCCCCTGGAGTGGGGAAAGAGAGGGGATTGCAACTCTCGATTTTTTCCTCTTGTCCCCATGATTTTTGTACGGCGTTGCGGAATAATGGATTAAAAGCAGTATTGAAATGTACAGTTGAGTATGACACAGATGCCGTACATGGTCAAATGACCAAATTTACCCCGGCAACTCTCGGAAATTAAATAAAAATTCCGACTTTGTGGAACACCATTTTTGTACGGCACTGAGCGTTTTCTTATTATTTTTTCAAACTCAAACTCAAACTCAAACATTTATTTATTCAATTAGACTTCTTCTAGAAGCACTTTTGAAACGTCATTAGGTACATATTTTTAACATTTACCACCGATTCGGAAAGCAGTATCTACGGAGAAGAATCGGCAAGAAACTCCATAGTTGCTCTTTTTAATCATATCAGTTTTACAATTTTACAAATTACATATGTAACATCATAATAATTATATTAACATAATATGCCAAAGAACTGTCCTGTGGTTTTTACGCGACAACCCTCCATGGGTTTTTATCTTCCATATATTCCTTAATACTGTAATAGGCTCTCTGAACTAGTACATTTTTTATATAAGTTTTAAATTTAGAACTACTAAACTCTTTAATATTATGAGGAATTCTGTTGTAAAAGCGTATACCTTGACCCATAAATGAATTTTTAACTTTAGCTAGCCGGAAAAATGGCATTTCAATTTTATTTCTGTTTCTTGTGTCATAACAATGTCTATCTCCGACTTTAGTGTGTAAGTAAGCGTTATTGTGTACATATAAAATATTATTAAATATATACTGCGACGGTACAGTAAGGATACCAGTATTCTTAAAGAGATCTCTTAGTGAGTCTCGAGCACGCAAATTATATATAGAGCGTATGGCTCTTTTCTGTAATATAAATATAGTTTCTATATCTGCAGCCCTGCCCCATAGCAGAATTCCATAGGACATTATGCTATGAAAGTAGCTAAAGTAAACCAATCTAGCCGTTTCTTCATCGGTGAGATGCCTTATTCTTCTAACTGCATATGCAGCTGAGCTGAGCTTAGCAGCGGTGGTGGTAACATGGGCCCCCCATTGAAGCTTCTCATCTAATGTCAAACCAAGAAAAACAGTCGATTCTACAGGGTATAATACCTCCCCGTTTAAAATAATATTCCTTTTCACCTTTTTTACATTTGGGAGGATAAATTCTACACAATTTGTTTTTTTTTGTATTTAATAGTAAATTATTAGTATTAAACCAATTGGATATGCGTAAAAGAGCAGAGTTTACTTCGTCAACATTTGTGTCATGTCTATCCACATTAAATATTAATGAGGTGTCATCTGCAAACAGTACTATTTCACACATATCCTCCAAATAATAAGGTAGGTCATTAATATACACTAAGAACAAAAACGGTCCTAAGATAGATCCCTGCGGAACACCTATGTTAATCGGCGCACCGCGAGATTTCTCTCCATTAACGACAACGGTTTGTACCCTGTTCTGAAGATATGAAGCTATGAGATCCTGAGCTAAACCTTTGATACCATAAAAATTTAGTTTCCGTAATAGAGTGGAATGTTCTACACAGTCAAAAGCCTTAGAAAGGTCACAGAATATCCCCAAAGCATTCTTTGAATTTTCCCATGCTTTGTATATATGTGACAAAAGAGCTACTCCGGCATCAGTGGTAGAGCGCCCCTTTGTGAAACCATACTGTTTGGCGTGCAGTAAACCATTTGATGCAAAATGACTACTTAATTGGTTTAAAATTAGTTTCTCGAAGACTTTGCTCAAAGTTGGTAATATGGAAATTGGCCTATAGTTATTACTGTCTTCTTGGTCACCACTTTTAAATAAAGGAATAACTTTGCTAAACTTTAGTAAATCAGGGAATATACCACAGTCGCAACACTGATTAAATATAAACGCCAGTTGATTGGCAATATTTTCTATGATATTATTTACGAAATTTACAGACATACCCCAGAGATCACATGTTTTTTTTAAATTTAATGTTTTAAAAGTTTTAACAATTTCATCAGCAGTCACGTGTCGCAATTCAAATAATTTGTTACACTCAGCAACATGATCCCTCAATAAAGACTCTGCAAGCGCTGAAGACGAATTTAAATTCTTAGTTATACTAGCAGGGATATTACTAAAGAAATCTTCAAAAGCAAGCGCAACATCAGCACTCTTGTCAATGACCCTACCAGAATTGACAAGTTTTATGGTACTATCATTCGATTGGCTTTTGCCCAATTCACCATTAATAATTGTCCAAACCGTTTTAACTTTATTGTCAGAGTTGCGTATTTTATCTCTGACATACAAACTCTTGGCAGTGAGACAAACTTTTTTAAATGTTTTTGAATAATTTCTAACATAACTAAGAAATGACAAGTCTTTGTTATATTGTTTCATACCATATAACTCGTAAAGAACGTTCCTGCATCTGTGTATACTAGGAGTTGCCCATTGGCTGAATGGTAAATCCTTGGTAATAGTTAAAGATTTAATTTTAAATATTTTTTCATATTCACTATGAATGAACTTAAAAAGATTTGTAAACATTTCACAAGGATTTTTATGAAAGGATTGATCATTCAGGTCAGGCAGTTTATTATCAATATTATTTCTGAATGTATGAATGCCTTTCCTAGTTATAGGCCTAACATTAATTCTTTTAAATGTAGGTATGCAATTTTAATGGATCTATCGGTGGTTAAGAATGCCGTACAAAAATATATGACCAAAATTTACCGAGTCTACCTGTACTTTCGAATTCTCATCTGCACTCAGTTGGACGGCTTACAAGTGACGGCATAGTGCTGAATCTTATTATTTTATGCTCTTCTATCGTTCTAGATAGGTCACCTGGTGGTTCAAATGACCCATATTTTTTTCCTATACCGGCTTGTAGTCTAATATTGTAATGTCACTGATCCTTGATAAGAGTGCAAAGTTTGAATTAAATCTGTCCGTTTAGAGTGGGTCAAAATGGAGTTTAAAGGATTCGGTAACATACAAATGTACATGTGAAGCTAATATAATATCTTCTCTAAATAAAACTAATAATATTCAGTACATAATATATTTATAACTAGCCGTGCCGCGCGGTTTTACCCGCAGTGCTGTTGGTCTTAGCGTGATGATATGTAGCCTATAGCCTTCTTCGATAAATGGGCTATCTAATACCGAAAGAATTTGTCAAATCGGACCAGTAGTCACTGAGATTAGCGCGTTCAAACAAACAAACTTACAGCTTTATTATATTATAATTAGTATAGATTTATATTTACATGTGACATCGTTATTTCGGTATACGTTACCTAGGTACCTACGAGTTGCATTCAAAACATATTTATTCATGTTAATTCCAAACACTAAATACGCAATACTATAAATAGAATAAGTCTAGACACATTGTAAGACAGATAGCCTTAAGATCTATAATATTTAAATTATGTAACTCAAACTTTGTACACGAAATACCAATAATTTTGTTTCAAATACAGCAGCAATATCAACAATATGATATATTTTTCTACACTTAATGTTGTTTTTTCATAAAATCCTGTACTTATTTATAAAATATATTAACTCTACTACTCTACATGTGCATTTGAATATGACACTTTTAGCTTTTCCGAGAAATTTGCAACATTTTTCAGTGAAAATTCTAATTTTTAATTGCAATCTTCACGGCACTTTCACGTCGTCTATCCAATACAATATTACAAGTACATTGTAGGTGCTCTATAAAGTAACAAGAGATATTGTTGTTTCACAGTAATTTACATTCTGAAATGATTTCAGATTAAAACCTTTTTACTAGATTTTAAACGCTCACCACGCTCGCTGTAAAGTTCGGAACATAATATAAGGATCTCTGAAATAAATGTCTCTAAACCTTAGTAATATCACTACCCAATACCTATCACTATCACTACATAGTATAAAACAAAGTCGCTTTCTCGATCCCTATGTCTCTATGTATGCTTAAATCTTTAAAACTGCGCATTGGATTTTGATGCGGTTTTTTTCATAGGTAGAGTGATTCAAGAGGAAGGTTTGAGTATATAATTTATTAGGTTTAAGATAAAGCAGGCTACGCCGCGGGCGGGTCGCTAGTCGCTACTTATAAATAAATCGCGTTCGAATCCGTTAAAGCCTCTTCAACATTTGTCATGTCCATTGTCCACATGCCAAGTAAATAACTGTAGCTATATCTATTGACATTAAACATCAAACAGTCCCCATGTATTTGCCATCTCAGTGGATTTAGTTCTATTTACATGCATACACGTTCGCTGTTATGTATTCTGTACGCGGAACAAACGTATTAAATATATTTGATACTACGAATTGTTTATATTTAGCTTCTATATACCAGTAAACAATCCTACTAATATTATAAATACGAAAGTTTGTATGTCTGTTTGTTACTGCTCCTGCACGCAAAAATTGCTGAACCGATTTTTATAAAAGGCACACATATATTCAGTTTACAATATATAAATCGATCCTTTTCTTATTTCGATCATACAGTACGGTCACAATACGGTGTAGTATCGAAGTGGGCATTCTCTATCATTAAATTTATTTATTTATTTACATTAATTAAAAATACTGCATAACAGAATAGTGTTAAATCACATGTCATCAAATCATCAAATCCAATGCAAATATGTTTTAACGTTACTTCCAGAGATTAGCACGGTCAAACAAAAATTTTTTGTTGATAATGAATGACGATACATCTATCTATGCTAATATTATAAAGCTGAAGAGTTTGTTTGTTTGAACGTGCTTATCTCAGGAACTATTGGTCCGATTTAAATAAATCTTTCAGTGATAGATAGCCCATTTATCGAGGAAGGCTATAGGCTACATATCATCACGCTAAGGCCAACAGGAGCGGAGTAATGCGGTTTTAAAATATGCGACACTAAGCTTGTAGTACCTATCTATAAAGACAGGTAATTGAACTATGTTCGCAAATATACATAAGTTAAACAAGTAAGTTAGTGTCAAGTTCTAACTTATTTACTTTGTAACTTAGATACGTGAGTAATTGACGATTAAAAAGAAACTATAAAACGCTAGTTTAATATTTGTGTAATGTGTTTGGATTTTTAATTAAAGTTAACGAGAATTTTGTGTTTATTACATAGAGTCGTACTGTATAATATTCTTGGCGTGTGATGAAGTTGTATTAAATCTGTAATTCATTTACAATATTATAAAGCGGAAGGGAAAGATAGATAAGATGGGAATATTTATTTGCTTAAATATAAAGGTTTCATTGTAAATTCATTGAACCTTAATTTAAAAGGACACATTTGTATTAAAAAAAATAATATATGCTCTTATTTAGACAATTTATTTTATTTAGACTTCATGTTTGCCGTATTTTTATTCTGGAAAATATGTATCTAATGCGGAGCCACCTACGATAAAGCTTTGCAAAAATTGATAGACTTTATTTTTCAATTCAGCCATAAAAAGCAGTAATTGTCAATTATTGGAATAATTATTTATTTGAACAAAACCCTGACTTGCCTCTAACTTGAAAGTGCAAGTTCCCAGAGCATTCGCAACTAAAACAATGGTGTGGCATAACTTCCTTCCCAGACACAGACACACAGTAATGACCCACATTCGTGACGCAATCTGACGGATTTAAAGCGGGATTTATAAACTACTAATATTATAACCTATAACCTATGTATTCTAAGTTGCCCTCTATATGTGTGCTAAATTGCATTGTAATCGGTTCAGTAGTATTTGCGTGAAAGAGTAATAGACACACACACATCCTCTCAAACTTTCGCATTTATAATATTTGTAAGACTTACTAATAATTATACTTGTTATAATATGTAATGTCAGTAACCATTTAATAATCGTTATAAATCAATAAATAAAATCAATCAATAAGTCATTAAACTAATCGACCACGACGACATTAAAATTTAAAATACCACATAAAACAAATTAGCTTCCCGCTCTCTATCTGTCTCTATATTATAATATGCTTGAATCTTAGATCATAAGGCTTGGATCTTTAAACCTGCGCAACGGATTTTGATGCTTTTTTTTCATAGATAAGAGTGGTTCTCGTATAATACTAATTTTTAAGTTTAGACATGGCGAACGAAGCCGAAGGCTAGTATTTCATATTTTTTAATTTTTCCTACCTATATAAGATTTCACGTAACAAGTATAGTATTAGCAAGTCAATTAAATACATTTATTTGATTAATAATAATAGATTCATACTATTACCAAATATTCGCAGTAGGTCAAGAACGAATGGAGTAATGTTTTTGCACAACTTTATATGTTATGTGAACCCTAGAGTTTAGAAGTGTGAGATATTATATCCTACTATATATTATACTAGCTGTGTCCCGCGGTTTCACCCGCATTGCTCCGCTTCTGTTGGACTTAGCGTGATGATATATACCTTAGCCTATAGCCTTCCTCGATAAATGGGCTAGCTAACAACGAAAGAATTTTTCAAATCGGACCAGTAGTTCCTGAGATTAGCGCGATCAAACAAACAAACAAACTCTTCAGCTTTACAACATTAGTATAGATGTTAAAATATAGAATATTATAAAAGAATAGTGTTTTTGCGATATATTTGCAAATTTTTCCTGCATAGAGATAGAGATAGTTTAGATGTGGATTTGATAAATGCCAATATTGATTTTTTCTGAGTATTTTTTAATTTTTTTAAGTCTACTTTGATCCATGAAAAGTTGACATTGAACAGCTCATGACATTTTACAAGCATAAATTTCTCCTGAACGAAGTTTGTATATTTAGAGCTCATATATTGAGCTCTAAATGCTGCTGTTTAGAATCTGTGTTTAAGATTCCTTTTCCAAGTTCGATAAGTTTAGTAATACCACAGACTAATAATAATATACTAGTAATACCTATAACCTCGGAAAAAATGTTGAAGACCCAGAATCTAAGACAGATAATTTTTATAAAAAACTTCAACTACAAAAGGCTTGAAATAGAAAATGAAAGTACATAATAATTAATAATAAATGTTTGTAGCGGAACATGTGTTAAACAGATTAATGTTAATAATAATTGCTTCGATTATATAACTGTAAATTTATTTCATTATATTGCACACCTTATGATTATAATAGATGGTATCTTGTGTGTTAGTTTCACTTTTTTAAAGTATAACACTTGGAGAATTTTGAATCTTTACTAATATAATATATCTACTAATATTATAAATCTCAGGAACTACTGGTGCGATTTGCCAAAATTCTTTCAGTGTTAGATAGCCCATTTATCGAGGAAAGCGCTATATCACGCTAAGACCAAAAAAACGCAGGGTACAGCTAGTATTTCGTAATTGCTAGTTACCCGCGTAAAGAACAGCCTATGTGCTAATCCAGACCTATCTCTGTACCAAATTTTAATACAATTCTGTTCAGTAGTTTTGTAAGGTAGTAACAGTACTTTTGTAGTGTAGTATATACATACATCCAAAATTTCGCATTTATCATATTATTTTTATCTCGAGAAACCAAGAAATCATGAGTCAGAGATCTTTAGAAACGTTTACTTGGAATTCTAACAATGAGCTGGTTTATTTATGATTTAATAATAAATGTAAAAACCCGTGACTGCATTGAGATGAGAAAGAATTTTCAAGCGTTTATTCAACGTACTAGCTGTGCCACGTGGTTTGCGGATGAACCGCGCGCAAAGTCAAGTTTTCTATAGCTCATGTGTTATTCTGACCTAAATTACTGTAAAGTTTCATCCAAATTCGTTCAGTGGTTTTTTCGAGAAAGATTTTCGTGAACAAACATCTATACATCCATCTTAATATATTATACTTAGCTAACTGTAGATGAGAATTCATTAAAAGTTTTCTAAGATTTTTCACGATAATCAAATTTCAAACTGTTATTAAATTAATTTTACGTATTTTTTAACAAAAAACTTACCCGCCTTTAATTTATCAGGACTAAGTAGTTAGAATAAATTTAAATAAAAGTTTAAATGGGACCACATATTGGAAGACACCAGCTTAAAAATCATCAAAATCGGTTGAGTAGTTCTGTCAAAAAATACAGTCGACTTCCTTATTCGAGACCTTCTTATTTTAAAGTCTGTTGATTATATAACAAGTATATTGTACGATCGATGAAAAAAAAAATCAATTGTTTTCCTCTATAATTATTCCATAGACAGGCGCAAAAATGATTTATTATTATGTCATCGTAAAACCTGCGCATGCGTGTAGCGAAGATGAACGCGGGCAATTAAATATTATGACGTCATTTTTTCTTGCACATCGGAAAAGTTGAATAAATGTTATTTTATTTACTAGATACGTCAACAAAAACAAATCTATAATTAATGATAATATAATACTTTACTCAAATAATATAAGCTGAAGAGTTTGTTTGTTGAACGCTAACGTCAGGAACCTACTGGACCGATCTTAATGACATTTTTTTGTATAAAATTAAATATGTACTCAATTTAAATAGAAGTTTAAAGCAATATTTAATTAATTAATTTAAAAATATTTACTTAAAATAAATATTTTCATATTTAAATAAAGACAAAATGAGCATTTAAGTAATTAAAAATTAAATAATATTATATTTTTGTAACTATTTTTATTGTTATGTTTATTATGATCTGCTCATTTTTGTAAACAAATTGAATTTATAATCAAAATTTCTTGAAATAAACCAAAATTTTAATTTAAATAAGTTTGGGCTCATTTCTGTAAAAACTATTAATTTTATAATCAAAATTTTATGAAGTAAAAATACATATAATAATTGCACGAGAGTTACATTAGACAGTTGGTGGTGTGCGGTTGCTTCATGCTTGCCATTCTTCTTTTTCATTTAATTCTAAATAATAATTAAGGTAACATGCATAGATTTTACTTGTATACGTAGTATATTATTATTATTAGTCTGTGATTTTACATAATACCATAGTTAGGTACTTTATCACATAAAATTTAATTTATGTATTTATTTATTTAATAAATAAATAATAGTTTAAACAAACTCATTTTAGATAAATCCATCAAATTCTATGCTACATATTATTATTTGAGAAAACCCTTCACTTATTTCATAATTTAACAAAAATTTTCCATTTTCACAGGCGAAACAAAAATATTAAAATGGCGCCATCTATCGGCGTGTCGGAGTACTACGCCAATAAGACGGTATTCATCACCGGATCGACGGGCTTCATGGGCAAGGTGATGATCGAGAAGATGTTGAGATGCTGTCCCGAGGTGAAGAAGATATACATGCTGATGCGGCCCAAGAAGGGGCAAGGGACTAAGGAACGGCTGGATGACTTTATCAATTGTAGAGTAAGTCGGTTTTATAAGGACTTTTTATGGGCAAAAAGCTAGTAGAATAATAGGTAAATGTTTTTTAGATATTCTTTATTGTTTTATAAGGTATGTAAACCTTTTTTGCACCTCGTTCGCTTGTTAACACGAGTCGGGCAATTACCTGACTCGTATTGGTCTATTGGTATATTATGAAGCGTGTTCAAAATATCTATAACATTAAAACATCTTAAACCAAAACACGATCAATTATTCTAAATAAAACAAGTAAGTATAGTTTAAAAGCATTAAAAACACGCTTTTAAATTTTTTGTATTATCACCGACCCATAATGAGCGTACAAAGTACGAATTAAATCTGTCCATTTAAAGTCAAAACCTTAATCTAAGAGACGGTTACATAAAAACATACAGATGAAGCTATAAGCGTGTTAAAATATATCTGTTTATTCACAGATATTCGACAAACTGCAAGCCACATCGCCGGACAGTTTCGACAAGCTATCAGTGATCCCAGGCGATATCTTGCAGGAAGATCTGGGTATTTCTGAGGAGCACAGACAGGAGTTGCAGGAACATGTGCAGATTGTGTTTCATTGCGCTGCCTGTGTTAGGTATGGAAATTTATTGTAGCTCGGGTTCAATTATTAAAAATGGGAAAGTTTACCTTTATATAATAAGTACTAGCTGTGCGCTGCGGTTTTACCCGCAGTGCTCCACCCAGGCTATAATACGCCTATAATAATATATATGTCATCGCGCTAAGACCAACAGGAGCAGAGCAATGCGGGAGAAACCGCGCGGCACAGCTAGTATTAGTATAAATGTCAATTAATTGGTGTTAAATGTCACGTGAACATGAGAAAAATACGATTTACTCAGAAATCCATTTTAAATTGCAATAAAGATATTATATTGTATTTTGCCTGACTCTTACATCAAATTTAAACGCTATTTAATAACTTCGATTATTAAATATAATTTGAAATAATACTAATATATTTTCATTTTAACACAGCCCCATCTAATAACCTGAAGCCTTAGACCTGAAGTTATAGCAAGGTTTTTTCAATTTCAGATTCGACATGTTCATCCGAGACGCTGTCAACATGAACACGGTTGGAACAATGAAGGTGCTAAAACTAGTGGAAGGCATGAAGAAATTGGAGGTCAGTTACCATTTTTCATAATTCTGATAATATATTATTATTAGCGAAAATGTATTTTCGTCCTTTGTCTTTGTTTCATGTCGCAAGGTATAATAACTACATATTTTATGTTAGCAGTGAAATAGGCTAATTTTTATCTAGGGCACCTGTTATTTTTTGACTCTACAATTAAAACAGCGGATAACAGCTAGTTACTATATATTTTACTATTCGAAATGTATTTGTCTTTTCACGTCACAAGAGTGATTTAACAGTATAATTTTTGTGTCTTAAAATAGTAGGCTATTATCTCCTACGGGAATTTCTTTATGGGTAAAGTTGCAGGTACCAGCTAGAACTTCATTAACCTCTCAACCACCGAGAGGCCAGATCCGACCGCGACACAATTGATTTTCTATTGTGTCTGTGATTCCGGGGCCTAATGGATTATCCTATAAACTATTCGTTGCAGGTGTTCGAGCACGTGTCGACCTCGTACTGCCGCTGCGAGCTGCACACGCTGCAGGAGAAGCTGTACCCGGCGCGCCACTCGCCGCAGCACGTCGCGCACGCCGCGCGCTGGATGGACGACGAGCTGCTGGCGCACTTGCAGCCCAAGTGAGTGCTGCCAGCTTAACTAATGCAGGAGTTGGAGGAAAATATCGACATCGAATCGTGATCGAAGAATCAAAAAATTCGACGACAAACAGTTTGGTTAATTACGGCCTGTACAGTATAAACTCGTGTCTCTGTATGATGATGATGATGATGATAATGATTATACTCACCTGCATTTTAAATAGCAAAATATAGATAACATAGTATTTTCTAGTTTGATTTTACGGGAATATTAGAATAAATCTCCCCGTAACTACGCTCGCTAAAGCGCGTCACACACGGTGAAGATACTATAATATTTTATCTTAAGATACTGTTATATTTTATATTACAGTATCTTAACGCATCCGGTATCAGCGTTCGGACCATCATTTTTCTTTTTGTCATTGCGTACTAAGACCCCTGTAGAACTGCCATCCTGTTACAAATGACCCACGTCATTATGCGTTATGCAGATACCGGATGCGTTAAGATACTGTAATATAAAATATAACAGTATCTTAAGATAAAATATTATAGTATCTTCACCGTGTGTGACGCGCTTAAGTGTGCGTTTTGGAATGGCAAAAAAATGGGAAAAGGAATAAATCGCGTTTAAATTCGTTAAAGTCTTCAATCGAAAATATAATATTGACAGAGAACCATAATATTACTGATTCCACACTATATTTACCATAAATTAACTATTTCCAGATTAATAGAGCCTCAGCCGAACACATACGCGTATACAAAGAATCTGACAGAGGATCTGGTCACACAGTATGAAGGGAAGTTTCCAATCGTTATTGCGAGACCTTCCATTGGTAAGTCCTATTCAGTAAACTCTAAATGTAGAAAATGTAGACTTTAATTGACGTCAGTCGCAATCGTCTAAAAACTTGCTTTTAGGTAATTAATAATTTTACGAGATTAGTTGGTAGTCATTTTTTTAAGGCATACATTTTTTGACTATTTTGACATTTTTTTTTTTATTAATTCTGAATCGAAAACTAGCTCTTACCAAAAGTTTTTTTAAATCCTTTATATTGTAAATTATATATTATAAAGCACTTTCAGCACTACAATATTGCTTATGTTTATGTGCGGTGATCACTTACTTAACACCAGGTCCACAAGCTCTTCCTGCTTTGTCAAAAAAAAAACTTTACACAAAGATTTAATATTTCAGTGACGGCTGCATACAAAGAGCCTTTACCAGGCTGGGTGGACAATTTTAATGGTCCTACGGGTCTGCTAATTGGAGCTGGGAAAGGTAATCATAATAAAAACAATGCAATCACTTTTATTTAACATCGACAATAAAAATAAATACAGTAAAATATATTAAAATGGTTGAGGTTATGCTTACGCGTAACGATATTTTTGGTTCAATTAAAAAAAGTAACGTTAATTCTAATGTTAATTATATTCAAACCAAATCCTTTTCGAATAATAAATTGCCAACCGATACATCTCATCTTTTAATATTTCATATTTTACAATAGGTACCTACCCTTATTAATACCATAATACAAACCCTTTTTATTACAACGCCATCTAGTGGTGAAGTGCACACACAATTGTCTTGTTTATGTTTATGGTCGATATCCGACCAATTATTTGAAGATCACTTATTGAATGCTTTTTTCTATAATTTTAATTATATTATTTAATATTATGGCATTCTCGAATGCTATAAAATTTGAAATTATTAGAATTATAGCAAAAATACGATCATCTTTTGGTATAAAACGCAGGTTTGCATTCGGCCTCGTGATCCATCTTTAAAAAAGCTACTGTAGGTACCTATTTTTAAGAATTGGTGTATCACAATAAACTGTTAAATAAAAAAAATATATTTTCAGGTGTTATCCGCACGATGCATTGCAATGAAAACTATTTAGCTGATGTGATGCCCGTGGACATGGCGGTCAACGCTTGCTTATTGCTCGCGTATCTTACTGCTCTTGATAAGTGAGTATTTCGTTGTACTAGTAACTTACCGCGGCTTCGGTTGGATTGATGTCATTGACAAAGTACCATATTTAAACTGCTATTATCCTAATCATCAAAAGGTTTAAAATATGTTACAAGTTTATTTTTATTTTTAAATGATGTGGGTAAATACATGCGCATCAATTCAATCAGCATTCGATCATATCGTGCGCACGGTTTTGTCCAAGGCGAATGACTGCATCTAACGTAAAGACAATCAAAATTATAAATATCAAAACTATATCCACGGTTGCACGGCGACTGCATGAACAGCGGCTCATGCGACGTTGCCGCACCGCACGGCGAACGTAACGCATGAACAGCGGCGGACGCGACGTTGCCGCGCCGCACGACGAACGTAACGCATGAACAGCGGCTCATGCGACGTTGCCGCACCGCACGGCGAACGTAACGCATGAACAGCGGCGGACGCGACGTTGCCGCGCCGCACCACAAACGCATTGAAGAGCGGCTGACGCGACGTTGTCACTCCGTGAACACAGTTTTGTTTATTTCTAATTTCGACACTAGATGCGAGCATTCTACTGTCTTATTATTGTTGTAAATAGGTATTTATTTTTTGTTTATGTTAACAGAAAAACAAAGAATCAAAGTAATGTGGTAACTTCAGAATTCAGCTTATCATAATTCATAATATTATTATTAAAATAACCGGTTATTTATATTTTTTTATTAACACAGTACAAACATTTTTTCCAATATTTTGTTCTTATTTCCAGGCCAAAAGAAATCCGTGTATGTAACGTGACGCAATCAGGAGTGAATCCTCTCACTTGGGGACATGCTTTAGATTTGGGTAAGTTTCAATGAAATAATATAATACCTACGTGTAAGTTGCTTATAATAATAATAATTTATTTATAAATAGAACATCAGAGGTCCACTTGTAAGTATTATTTAGTAGCCGGTAAATTTTTAATAGTTTTTATATTATGTATTATAATATGTTCAGCGGATACTTACTATTTTATTTTTAAATACGACTGTTTAGAGTGTTTTAGTAGATGCATTATATTTTTTATACTTTTTGAAGTGAAACTTCTTTAGGCGCGTTGAGAGTAAAATTTCAAGGTCGCATCCTGGCAATACCGTCACGCCATGGAGTAAGGCAACGATTTTGGTATCTTTCAAGTATCTTTGAATCTTGCCAAAGAAGTTTCACTTCTGACACGCTATTTTTAACCTATTACAGTAGATGATATATTTTTTTTTGAACCCTACAGGTCGCATCCACGTGCAAGAGTTCCCGTTCTCCGTGTGCCTGTGGTACCCGGGCGGCTCGGCCAAGTCGTCCCGCGCCGCGCACCGCCTCGCCGCGCTGTTCACGCACCAGCTGCCCGCTTATATTGTGGACCTGCTCATGTTCCTTATGGGCAAGAAGACCTTGTGAGTATAGCTGTATTAGCGCCGTGTTGTGACGTCACAGCTGCCCGCTTATATCGTGGACCTGCTCATGTTCCTTATGGGCAAGAAGACCTTGTGAGTATAGCTGTATTAGCGCCGTGTTGTGACGTCACAGCTGCCCGCTTATATTGTGGACCTGCTCATGTTCCTTATGGGCAAGAAGACCTTGTGAGTATAGCTGTATTAGCGCCGTGTTGTGACGTCACAGCTGCCCGCTTATATCGTGGACCTGCTCATGTTCCTTATGGGCAAGAAGACCTTGTGAGTATAGTTGTGCTGTGACATGACAGCTGTCGATTGAAATAAATAAAGCATGATGTACACATGACGAGCTGAGAGGCGAAATTTTTTAATCTGAAATTTCATTAGACGGAAACTTTTACTCCTTCACGCAAAAACTGCTGAACCGATTTTCATAAAATTTGGCATAAAAATTTTTCTGATGGTATTTGGATTAACACGCAAGATTTATATTTTTTTTTACATAGTGGCAAATAAAACGCTTTCTACTACTATTTCAAGATACTACGAGAACGGAGACTATACGGTTTTTCCTTTGACAAGCTCTGAAAAGCTACCTAGTTATCTTAATTTCATTTTTTCCATTTCAGTATGGTCAAAATCCAGAAGCGCGTGAACTATGGTCTAGAAGTGTTGCAGTACTATACCACTAAGGAATGGTACTTCGAGAATGACTTCTATCGCTCACTACCGGACCGCGTGTCGGAGAATGATAGAAAAGTGTTCTACACTGACATGAGAGTAAGTTCATTAAACGCTTATTTGATAAATGTATTTACGTAGATAATAATTAATAATGTAGGCTTCTTACACATTCTCCTATTAGGTGAATGTGCTATTATGTTTCAATTATAATTATATTCACATTATATTTTAAATAATCTACACTCATACTAGTTACGTGGTTTACAGATCAAACTAAGTTTGTTGACAGATTACTTTGAGATTTAAATACTTAAATACTTTATTTTACTTTTTAAATACTTCAATTGACACAGTTAAAATTATTCAGGGTCATTAAAAACAAACATGGATGGCGTTCTGTTTTTAATCACAGAATATGCGTAAAAAAATTATAAGGTGATGTCGATAGAACGTCGAACGTAGGATTTATAGAAAAGTTAGGCAAATGATTTAAATTTCCATTCAACTACTTGCCTAGGCATATCATTAAAATCAATATTTACAGCTAGTGGAATGGAGTCCCTACATCCGTAACTACATAAAGGGAGCCCGTGAGTTCTGCTGCAAGGAAGATCCGAGCACGCTGCCTGCGGCGCGCCGCCGGCAAAGACAGTAAGTACATATTAGAGAAATAAAGAAAAGAAGGAAAAAGTTTATTCTATAATGTACAGATTTGAAACAAAATAACTTTGGTACAAGAATTAAGAATAATAACAATCTTCTAATGAATTTTTCCTCATATTGCAGCTGTGTAAATTATAAAACATATGTATTTTTAATAACATATATTTCTTATTTTCAGACTGTACTACCTGGATCTTCTAGTGCAAACATTAGTGTATGGACTCCTTGCTTACTTCGTCTACTACTACATTATCCGAATTTTAATACAAGTATAGCACTAATGCCATTGTAAATAGAGTCTATTTTCCGCTGAACTGCCTCAGGTCTACAATGTTACCACTACAAAAATTCAAATAAAAAAAGATAAGCTCAATTTGACAGCTGTCAAAAGTGTCATTTGACAGATGACATGACGTGACATTTAACAGGGAAATTCGGTAAAATTTTAGGGAGCTATGTTTTATGAGCCACGAATAGTATTAAGATGTTATTTGATTTTACTGTATTGTTATGCTTATCTAGTGACAGTCATACTTTATTGTTTATTAGTTCATTTAGCAATATGTTTGTGAATGTATGCCTTCATTTTGCGAGTTACCATGTATAAAAAAATGTGTGCGTGTACTAGTGTACACACGTAGGAAGTGAAACTTCTTTATGACCTTATTTTTCAAAAAATATTTTACTATATGCAACTTTACAGAAATACGTCGAATCACGCGTGGTAGGGATAAGAAAAAGATGGCGCGTAACGGAAAAATGTCACGCGTAACGAAAAAATGTTACACTAAATTTTTTTCTAACCCCGATAAACAAGTTTGTAACCTGTCATGGTTCTCTGCACATTATGACTGCAAAGATGAGGAAACTGATAAAAACAAATTTTAGAGTTGCATTTGAATTCTCCGATTAACTAAAAAAGAAACTTAAAACCTTTTTTTGTTAATTTATGTGTACACAATAGTTATAACAATGAATAGCTGTTCTAATACTTATGGCGAATTTAAAATAATATTTTTGTGCGTTCCCTGCGAAATATTTGCATTTTTATGTGACTCAGAATACTGTCGCTAGATGGCATTAATTTCATCTAGTTATTGTTATGGTTATTATAGCTTCAATTTTAAAAATAAGTGTAAATATAAAAACGTATTTAATCGATAGGTTTTTAATTGTCTTAAGATAATGCATTTATATTTGTTATGATAATAGATGTCAATTTCAAATATACAAATATTTGTGGGCTTGCCTGTGTAACAAACTCAATTAAATGGAAAAAGTCATATCAGAAAAATTGTTAGTTTATTCAAATTACACACAAATGACAGATAAAATAAACGTCCGCAAAATTTATATAACATTATAACATAATATGTCAGAAAAATAAAAGTTACCATATTAATATTGTGAATGTAATGAAAACCAATCAAATTTAAAACATCGTCGAACTATCTTGTAATTACAAAATGTACAAAAAAGTTCAATTGGTTGTGATTTGTAACCACGGAATAATATTACATAAGTTTTAGTACCTCATTTTGTATGCATTATTTTAGAATTTAGAATAAATCGAATTATAAAATTGTATGCTTTTTATTTTACCTGAAACCCTAACCATACTTACTAATATACATAATTATTTTATTACTTTTATTATAATACTAGATTTCCGCCTGAGGCTTCGCCCGCGTTTTCAAAGGAAAAACCCGCATAGTTCCCATTCCCGTGGGATTTCCGGGATAAAACCTACTTATGCTATGAGTTAATCCAAGTTACCCCGCTATATGTGTGCTAAATTTCATTGTGATCGGTTCAGTAGTTTATGGGTGAAAACCATAGGCATAGATACATAGATAATTACATGTGATAATTACAAACCTTTCCTCTTTATAATATTAGTATAGAAATATAGAGAACAAGGCAAAAACCACAGAACATATAAAAGAGGTAAACCTCTTTTATATTATGTTCTGTGGCAAAAACATTATTAAAATTGCAATGAACGGAGATCGCAACTACAAACAGCTAATTAGTTACATAGGTTGCCTATTCAATAAAATCTTCAGTATTGTAGTTGTAGTTAATTTTTTATGAGATGTAACAATCAACTTACTAACAACAAAATACTTGAAATGTATATTTAATTATTTATCTAACTAACTACCTACTTATAAAATTCTGAATAATAAAAAATTAAAGAAGTACCTAGAAAAACATGTTTTACTAGGTGATTCTATAATAATTAAAGCTATCCTACTAATTCCTACTTTCCTACTAATATGATAAATGCGAAAGTTTGTGAGGATGGATGCATGTTTGTTACTCTTACACGCCAATACCACCTACTTACTGAACCGATTACAATGAAAAAAATGATAGGTATAATATAATAGGTATAGAGGGTAACTTGGATTAACACACATAATAGGTTTTACCCCGGAAACGGGAACTATGCGGGTTTTTCTAAGAAAACGCGGGTGAAGCCGCGGGTGGAAAGCTAGTAAGCTGTAATTGAAGTTTTTCAAACTAATAGCACAGGATAGTAATTAATAAGTAGTACAGCTAATTATTAATAGGTAATTTTATATACTGACGATTACGATACATACCGGAAACGTAGGTATCTATATATTTTTATCTATCCACTCTCTACTGTGAGATGGTGTTATTACAAAAATAAAAATAAAAAAAATTCAAAATTTATTTATTTTTCACAAAATTTTTACAAACTATTACATACAATGTAGTTGTACAATTACAAGAATTAAAATTTGAAAAATATACCCTCCACCCTTTGATTAGTGTCGCGTCGGGAATAAAAATGTTTTTGATCAATAAAATAATTCACGGTCACCCTAAAAATATGTTTGTTTTTTTTTATTTTACTTACCCTGTGGAAAGAAGAGCGGCTACTGGTTTACGACTATTTTTGTAATAAGAAACCCAATTGTAACCGAACAATGATTCAGTATAAATTATTAATTATTTTAATACAATCGAACTATCGAACTCGAAGTCAATCGACAATAATTTTATTCAACGCGCGGGAAATTTAGCAAATTTTTTTTCTTCATAGATAATATTTTCAACGCGGGAATCAACATTTTAGTGTTACCAGAATGAATATAATGAATTATGTTTAAATGTTGTTGTGGTTTAAATGCATTAAAATCTGTTGATTTTTATCTTTATAAAAAAACATCGAATGTGAACTTTACGTTTTTTTTATCAATTAAAAAAATATACGGTAATTTTATGATATCTATGGTTCAAGTCTTGTGACATATTTTTTTTACTAGCAACAAAAATCTATTTCTGTGTCTTGGTGTCATTCAAGAATTGACCTATGAACTGTCAAAAAATTTTCGGAAACTTGCATTTAGTAAATAGAATATTATAATTAGATTTTATTAATTTATAGATAAAATGTCTGATAATAATAAAGAAGTAGAAAAGAAAGATGTTGACCCTGAGCTCGATGATCTGTTGGACAGTAAGTAAAACGTTTATAATTAATTTATTTTCGTAACCTTATCTCGGCGATGTTACACAACAATATATATTAGTTTTACCTTGATTAAAATTAAATTTTAATGCGTAGAATATCTTTCCCATATGATTGTGACCTACATATAAAGTCTTAAACTGAAAATATAATATTTATTATGATTTAAAGGTAACAAAAAATTAATGCCTGGGTTTTAAAATTATTCAAATTTATTCTTCTCATCCAATATTAATAGGTTAAGGAGTGACTGACATGTTTGTTTTGTAATATTTAAACACCATTCATCAAACAATTTTATCATTCACATGGCCATTTTCATGGTGACATCCTATTATTCAAGAACTTAATTATAATAATTTATAAAATAAAACTAAACTAAATACACTGAAATTATTCAACTTCGGTTCTTAACTTCTATTATACTTAAAAGTAAATTATTAAAATTTCCTTATTTGACATCCTTCATTTATTGATTTGATAATAATATAAGTACTGGACATGAAAATTATAAATCTATACTAATATTAAGTATAAAGAGGAAAAGTTTGTAAGTATGTATGTATGTATGTATGGTTTCACGCATAAACTACTGGACCGATTTCAAAAATTCTTTCACCATTAGAAAGCTGCATCTTCACTGAGCAACATAGGATATATTGCATTTTGAAAAAAAAATAGAGATCCTTACCAAAAATGCAATAAAGTAACGAAAGGTGTAAAAAATTCCTCAAAAAAAGTTCTGTCATCGCGTGCGCTGCGGAATCTATGGAAGATAGAACAAAAAAATGTTCTACGGTATTATAGAATGGATCAATATCTACAAGAAAGTCCGCGATACCATATGTCCATCTTCAGTAGTTATGTTACTACAACAACTTTTTTACGTTTTCAAAGTAAATAGAAGTGCCGACAGTAATCAAACCATGTTATCCATACACATATTATATTAATCCTTATCCCATTAAATGATGTTTTCTTATAGACTGTTTCAATACCAGCAAAATACTTTTTAAATGAAAATAATTGGATATTCCATTCAAAAGATATAACGAATTTTTAAAAGAGTCAATCCACAGAAAATAGTAGGTATACTGTTCGAGCAGGCCGATATCGTAGGCACAATATCGCTATCTATGCGAGTGAAACCGCAGGGCATTGCTAGTTTTTAAATAAAGGAAAGTTCATGGAGGAACTCGGGTGGTTTCAGTTCCCTCTCTCAAGCAAAAAAGGTGCTTGACATTGAGTTGCAGAGAAATGCCTGTATTATTAGTATAGGTTAATTGATATATAAATATAATAAATAAATATTATAGGACATTATTACACAAATTGACCTAGTCCCACAGTAAGCTCAATTAAGGCTTGTATTGTGCGACGATAAATATAATATTTAATAAATACAAATATATAGATAACACCCAGACCCAAGAACAAATAATTGAGTTCATCACACAAATATTTGCCCTGACCGGGGATCGAACCCGGGACCGTCAGCTCAGTAGGCAGTTACTTTACCACTGCGCCAACCGCGTCGTCGAAATTATGATTATTATTAGTATAGATCAATTCCTAATGTTTTGTTAATTCAAGGTGCCTTACAAGACATGACAAAGAAGCCGGCAGAACAGCCGGTAGCCACGGACGGGCAGAACATTTGGAGCGAGGAGTTCATCAAGGAAGCCGCGGCACAGTTTGAGAGCAATATGGCCGCAATACTCGGTAGCTTTAGCGGGATGCCAGGTGAGTGTGTAGTTTTGTAGTTGATTGAATAGGAAGAAATATTGTATTTGATATATTATGAAGAATGTACAATTACAAAAATACCGTAAAGTTTTACAAAAATATAGTAAAGTGGAACTAGTGAATTGTGTGTTTCTATTACTATAAAATGCAGTTCCATCAAGAGGTAACAATATAAAGTATAAATTATAAAATACCATACGTATTAATAAATGTTAAGTTTACATGGAAACTATTTGAAATAAAAATAAGATAGGAAGAGAATATAATTTTATATATGAATATGTCTATTTAAACCCAACGAGCTAACAAATACTAGTGCGGTTTAAATCTAGCTGCATTGCAAGGGAATAGGCAAGTAGTTGAATTAAATTTTTCAAACAAAACAGTAATCTTTTCTATTTATTTTCATTAAAATGAAAAAAAAAAATATGTTCATAAAAAAATAACTCATTCTAAGTATTTAATTTTAATTAATCCTTTTTTATTGCAGAGGAACAAATATCACAAGAACAAATTGCACAAACTTTCTCAAAAATGGCAGGTTTGTAGAGTTTTAAATTTTAATAATAAGTATTAATAAACTTTTTATGTTATGTAGTTTTATTAGTCCTCACCAACATTACTTTACTAATATTATAAATCTAAGTAACTCTGCCTATTTGTCCATTTGTCTGTCTGTATAAAATTACTTCACACCTCAATCACTAAACCGAATTGGATAAAACTTGGTACAAATATAGTTTAACAAATATGGGCGGGTTGCTAGCTATATTTATATAATTTAAAAAAATGTATTTTAATAAATAATATAATAACTTACAGAAGCAGCAGCTCAAGTGCTCAAGCCTCAAGCGGAAGGCAGCGAGGTGCAAGCTACAGAGCCTGACCCCAATGTACAGGATAAAATTGATGAGGTCCGCTACACTTATGGAAGTGAAACTTCTTTATGGGGGTTGGAAAAAAATTTAGTGTAACATTTTTCCGTTACGCGTGACATTTTTCCGTTACGCGCCATCTTGTTCTTATCCCTACCACGCGTGATTCGACGTATTTCTGTCAAGTTGCATATAGTAAATTGTTTTTTGAAAAATAAGGTAAACTATAAAGAAGTTTCACTTCTTACGTGTGTACACTAGTACACGCATACATTTATTTTTATTTACTAATATTAAACGCAAAAGTTAATGAGGATGGATGGATATTGCACGCCTCATAAGCGAAGCGTTGAGGTGGGTACTACTGTCACTTCGCGCAAAACATCTGATTTTTCAAACTTAAAATGTCTTTATGTATCCATACATTGCACTTGTAAGATAATACATACACACACATATTAAGAAAAAACACTATTTTTAACGTTCATGATAATTTTGATGTCATTTTTGTTATTTAAACTAGTTAAAAAACAGTTTAAAAAAGTTCTGTCTTGGACGTCCGTGTGTCTGTATGTGCGGATCCTTTTTCTTGTTAACACGATAGTGACCGAAATACTTTACTAATCGAGTCTTTTTTTTTCTCTTTCGCTTGAGTATGCTCAGGAATAGAACCCTTTCATTTTTCAGGGTCTGATTCGATGTGGTTTAATTGTTATTAAATAAACAAAAATAATAATTAATAAATATTTATTGAAAAAAAATTATGAGGCGTGCACTTTTGGATTTTCCAAATTATTTGTTATTCTTCTCACTTAAAAACTACTGAACTGATTACAATGAAATTTGGTCTGAAGAAACAGAACAAAACATATACTAGTGGTCCGCCCCGGCTTCGCCCGTGGTACCTACATGTTTAAACTATCCTATCTCTCAAGTTGGATCGAACTGCACATGGTGTGTGCACATAATCGATTGAGTGGTTTAGGAGTCCATTGAGGACAAACATTGTGACACGAGATTTTTATATATTAAGATTTGTATAAATATGATAACAAAATAAACTCAAACATTAATTTATTCAATTAGACTACTATTTAGTAGCACTTTCGAATCGTCATTACATAAGTATTTTTAACATTTACCACCGATTCGGAAAGCAGTATCTATGGAGAAGAACCGGCAAGAAACTCCATAGTTGCTCTTTTAAATCATGTCAATATTACATAATATGTAACTTATATCTAACTACATAATGTATCATAAAATAAAAAATAAATTTAACGTTCCCAGGTATCAGCGGCGATATCACAAACGCTACAAAACCTGAACACAAACACAGAGAGCTTACAGACCCCGTTCTCAGACGCAGACCTCGCCAGTATGTTCAGTAACTTCAATCTGGGCGACGCGGGACAAACGGTGAGATGAAAATCTGAATTAAAATAAAGGTAGAAATTGGCCATAAAAATAATATATACAGTGCAACCTCGATATTACAAATCGGAAGGGAACAAATAAATATTCATTATATCAAGTAATTCGTTGAACTGAGGTTCGTTATGTTGAGGTTAGGTTGGTCTAAAATTCGTTATAAAGAGGTCTTTTACGTTTCTGATCCATTTCAACTTGAATCTTTAACAATAGTGACGAGCAGCAGTGTTCACATTACTTTCCAATTTCCATTAAACAAAAATGATCGTTTTACGAACAAAAGCATGTCGGAACCTGTCGCGACATGAATCACATACTATGAGAATCATTACATTGGTTGGAACTTTATATAAAGGTTTTGGGTTGACGAAATTCGTTAATTAGAGGTATTTATACTTTTCTTGATAGTTAAAAATTCGTTATGAAGAGGTTGTTCGCAAAAAATGTTCGTAATGTAAAGGGATATTTTATATTGAATCTTATGGACAATTCACGGGGATTACGAAAATTTGTTAAATCGAGGAAATCGTTATATTGAGGTATGTTATATTAAGGTTGCACTGTAATAATATATATATATATATATATATTTCAGGACGGCAACATGTTTGTCCCATTCATGCAAGGTATGATGCAGTCGCTGCTCTCTAAGGAAGTGTTGTATCCGTCGCTCAAGGAGCTTGTGGACAAATACCCCGCTTGGTTGGAGGCAAATAGGGGCAAGATTGAGGCAAAGGAATTAGAGAGGTAAGGGGCAAAACATACAAAAAAAAATTGGTTGTCTATAAAGTCGGTTTACTGACGATAGTTGAACGTGACAACGTCCGATTGTGCTTCTTTGTCGCTCGTTCCGCGCTCTCGCTTGCACTTCAAGCCTTACATGGAACGCCTCAGAGCGAGGTAACGCCGCATGAGTCATGTTTTTTCGTGCGTGCAGCCGGCTCTATCGAATTATAAGACGTTGTCACGTCAAAACGAAAGAAAATGTATATATGTCTATAAGTGAGAGTCCCATCAAATTCGGTCCACCTGTTCCAGATATTAGTCGGAACAAGTAGACAGACAGACAAAAATCGTATTTGCATTTGGTATATGCATCCATATGCATTTGGAAAAGAACTGTTATTTATTATTGTTATAGATTTATGAATTCATATAAAAAATATGAATTATAAATAAGTAATTAAAATTGTTGATTTTGTATTATATTTATTTACTAGCTTACCGCCCGCGGCTTCGCCCGCTCTGTCTAAAACCTAATGAATTATATATACTAAAACCTTCCTCTTGAATCACTCTATCTATTAAAAAAAACCGCATCAAAATCCGTTGCGTAGTTTTAAAGATTTAAGCATACAAAGGGACATAGGGACAGAGAAAGCGACTTTGTTTTATACTATGTAGTGATTAAAACAATTGATTTTGTATTATATTTAATTATTAACATATTTTTCGTTATAGGTTCGAGCAACAACAAGATCTAATGCAGCGTGTGTGCGCTGAGCTCGAGCCGGAAAGTGAAAGTGACTCGGAAGATGTCAAACGGGCAAGGTTCCAGACTGTACTCGAACTTATGCAGCGGGTAGGTGGTTGATTGATTGATTGTTTGATTGTTGATTGATTGTTTGATTGTTGATTGATTGGTGATTGTTTGTTTTTTATTTTTTATTTATTATAGAGATTTTCTTACAATCTGCTTTTTTTCGATCGCTGCGCTGTCACGGCACGGTGAAAAGACGCGGGTTCGAATCCCGACTCGTGATCAAATTCTATCTATTCTTAAAAATATAGATTAAAAATGTATAAATAAGTATATTGGTAAAGATATCTAAGATAATTAATATTATTTATTGTCAATAAGGAAGCGCTTCACCATAATTTTAAATTTATTTTTTGTATTTTAAGTTTTTTTTATATTTTGAACATTTATAAGATTGTATTTTAATTTTGATATTTCATCTGTCACGTAAATGTTGGTCAATATAATTTTAAAAGAGCAACTATGGAGTTTCTTGCCGATTCTTCTCCATAGATACTGCTTTCCGAATCGGTGGTAAATGTTAAAAATACTTATGTAATGACGATTCGAAAGTGCTACTAAATAGTAGTCTAATTGAATAAATGAATGTTTGAGTTTTGAGTTTTTAATAAAATGAATATATAACATTACAGATGCAAGACCTCGGGCAGCCTCCCACAGAGCTAGTGGGAGACATCGCGGCTCCGCCCGAAGGGTTCGCGCCCGCGCCCGGACAGGATCCCAGCCAGTGTTGTGTTATGTAGACATACATACATACATACATACATACAGATTGTACTAACTGACAGATAGACGGACTGACGGACAGACGGACGGATGGACTGACACACAGACTTACCGACTGAAAACTTAACAACTAAAACAGAGTTACCAACTACGCAATCTATTGCGTATAATAATCTATAGGTCTATATCTACAGGACCCCAGCCAGTGCTGTGTTATGTAGACACACATACAGACAGACAGATTGTACTAACTAGAACGACATATTGACGGATGGACAAATTCAAATTCAAATCATTTATTGCATACCAATACATTTATACATACATATTAGCAATCTTATACAGATATTGCAATACAATAGGTCATATTATATTAAAGTTAAGTTTTCTGGCCTTTTTAAATTCAATACTAATACATATAAAGATTTGCAGTTTGAACCTACGCGCACTTATTAGACAATATAAAAAGAACGAAATTAAAATCTTAAAACATGCGCATGCTATAAGACGATAAAACTTTATTATATATTTATTCTATTATTTTTAAAACTCTAGAAATGAAGCTTCACAACCCTATGTACAACCAGAGAGAATGCAACATCTTCTAGTTGTTACCACTTACCAACAAAATATACCAACTAAATAATTTTGAATTTTAACTAGAGCACGACAAACATACAGACAGATTTGTACTAACTAGAAGACAAGAAAACAGAATTACCAACTACGTAATAGACCAAACAGAGCATACTAAAAGCAGGCTTATCAACTATACATAAAAAAATATGCAGACTTTCCAATTATTATGCATGGACGTATAAAAAAAACGGACGCCGTATTACGAACAAACAATGTGAAGCCACCATAGTAAGCTAGCGATCGTGTAAAGACAATAAACACGCACACACTATCACCATAGTAAGCTAGTCGGCCGCCATTACGTCGTGAACTACCGACTGATTAACTGCGTCACTGTTTCACAAAAAATATTTAAAATGCCGTCTTGCGTGGTTAAATGGTGTCGCAACAGTACAATTTTAAATAACAAAACACAAGGGATTACATTCCACAGGGAAGCAAGTTATTTCTGTTATGTTTTAATGACAAAATTATTACGGCAAAATTTATAGAAAAAAATACAGCCGCCATTGTCATCAGGACAGCTGTTGCCATGGCAACATGGCACACACACATGGATGTTTCGCCGCCATTACTAGGCTTCACTCAATGTTTAGGCGATATACCGTCCGCCTTTTTTTATACGTCCATGTTATTATGTATAAAATTCTAAAACTGCAGTATTTTTTTTTAAATACGTAAATAAACTATCGACTTACCAACTACACAATAGACCAGTCCACTTACTTACTAACAAACAAAAAACCAATCTATTGTATTACTAATAACGCAAAAGACTAGACATGACTTACCAGTTACGTCGAAGCTTCAGATGATATAATTATATTGAAATTGTTGTTTTATTTACGGAGTTAAAAAAATGTTGATTGGTGAGCTATAGATTGGTTGATTGTTTGATTGATTGTTCAATCGATTGATTGACAATAACATAAGGGCAATATTATAATTGCCCTCTAGCTGAAGACTTACCTACACAATAGCCTTCGAGGATATAATTATTATAATATAAAACGTACAAACTTCATATTAATAATTGATATTGTTATTTTATTTACTTGATTTATGGGTTAGATTGTTCGGTTGATTGATTGATGGTCAAAAGATTGGTTGTTTAATTCGTATATTACTGGAGATGTCTAGGACAGATGAACTAACATAGCTTTTTTAGATGAATAACAAATGTAGATTTGTTTAAGCGATTGGCTGTTCATTAATTAATATTGAATAACTAACAAAACTTTGTAATTTCGATGATTGATTGAATCGATTGGTTGTTAATTGTATCGTCAACACATGGTTTGTATGTAAGATGTATTGATATATTTGATTGTTCACAAGGTTTGAAGGTTAGATGATTGATTGATTGATTGTTCAATCGATTGGTTTGGTGAATAGATTGATTTTTATCACTAACAGTATTTTTGTTTTCACGAAAGTAACTCATATGATATTAATTATGAAATAAAAAGTAATTCGACGACGCGGTTGGCGCAGTGGTAAAGTAACTGCCTACTGAGCCGACGGTCCCGGGTTCGATCCCCGGTCAGGGCAAATATTTGTGTGATGAACTCAATTATTTGTTCTTGGGTCTGGGTGTTATTATCTATATATGTATTTATTAAATATTATATTTATCGTCGCCTAGTACCCACAACACAAGCCTTAATTGAGCTTACTGTGGGACTAGGTCGGTTTGTGTAATAATGTCCTTTAATATTTATTTATTTATTTATTTATTTATTTATTTAATTACAATGCTTGTTTCGTTGTTTATTTAAACACTATTTAAATAATTGTGTTATCATATTAATTTGATTTTTAATATTAAAATGAGCATTTCAAATAATTGTTTTGCCTCAGGGGGGAATTAACACAACAGTTTTTATTTATTTACCAAAAAGTTTGCCGGTTTTAAAATGTGATCTATTTTACAGGCTTTAAAATGATGCAATTTTTAACCGACTTTTAAAAAGGTTCTTAATGTAATAAATCACATTTAAATGCGGTTATAATGTGTAGATTGTATTTGAGTGGAGGGTTTTCGAAAAGAAGGTGTAAGTTTAATTTAATATATCATTATTATATTATTGTATTTAATTTGTATTTATTAACGGACATCCGTTAACTTCCTATTTAAAATAGTTTTTTTAGTAATTTTCAAGTTATTTTTTTGTCCACTTATCATCCAGGACAAAATTTTTTGTAATGAGAATGATCAAAATTAGTCCAGCCGTTTGCAAAGTAGTAAAACTGTTTAATTTATGTTAATAATTGGGTCGAACGTACAGACGAATCATTAATAATATTTCTATGTAATTACTGATCAAGAAAAAAACACGTAATATATAACAATATTTGATACAAATATATGAAAAATACAAGGAAAGTGAAATAAATATTTAATTTATAATATAGAAAAAAGCTTAACGCCTCACAAATCTTTGTGAAAAATGGTCCTTCGAACAGGATTTATGATTTTGTATGAAAAAAAACAAGTTATTTGAAATAAATAATTTGTTTTATAAAGAGCTATCATAAGCTGTATGTCCATGGTGTAATGTATTTGATTTGTATTTAATATTTTACAAATATATCGACGATAGTTGTATGTTATAGTTATTTTATTAAAGTTTTTGAATTATATTGCGTTTTATTTATACTCCAGACCCTGATAAAAAGTATTTATTACAATAAACTTGTAATGTGTATTGAACTAAATTGTGCATGTGTTTGTTACTCTTTCAGGAGAAAACCACTGAACAGATTATGATGATACTTGGTAGTTTACGTGCCAGGATAATAGTTTTATAATATATTATGGCCTATCGTAAGGTTGCTTTTCCACAGATAATGTGCGAGGAATGTGTTTGTAAATAACCAATAGTATCGCTTCAAACTTCAACTAAATGAAGCGATATGATTGGTTATTTAAAACAAAATCCTGCCACACATATTCCTTGAATTTCCATAGTACTGGAGAACCACTTCGTCGTAAATACTTATGTTAGAAAACTGTGCTATCTGCACTTTCTTCATAGTTTAATTGAACGAATTATTAACTTTTTCACTGCAAGAAATAAAATTTTTGTTAGAGACCGCCATCTTCACACATAAACAAAGCGCCTAGCCTGCAACGCCTCTACCAGTAATTAATGTAACTGCTTTACGATAATATGTTTATCTTGACTAAAAAACTGTGCGTTTAGTTGACCATATCGAAAAATGACTTCTTATCATTGATTTTCTCAAACCACATCATGATGTGGCCAATAGACATTAAAACATTTCATGAAATGCGACCTTTTCATGAAATTATCGAACATTTCATGAAATGAGCTAATCTACGATATGGCCACAACATAGGTATGCTTAGATGGCGCCAAAATCCAATTTTTTTTTTCATCGACTAAGACGAATCTTTTAAAAACCACTCACATGAATTTAGCAATTGAATAAATTATAAATATCGCGTAAATTAAATTATTTTTTAATTAAATACTTTTTTACCCGACTGCGACAGAATGAGGGTTATGTTTTCATGCCCAAGAGCCTAGATGCCTTGTTACATTTTTATGAGCCTAGTGTCCTGTCATAATCATCGAACAAAAAAAAAAGAAAATTGCCGCCAAAACGTAATTCTGAATAGGTAGTTAAAGTTAGTTTCTGAATAGAATAGTAAAATTTATTTTTAATGTTACATCTTGATAAAATCTATGACCGTGAATCCCCATTTCAAGAAACTAGGTATAATGACTCATCGGATTGTTCAAAAATATGCCAGAAAACTCAAATAAAACAAATCTGACGAAATTAATTAGATTACAATTGACAATAACCTTGTAATCCGACCCAATTCTTGTGTTGAAACTCATTAATAAGATACTTTATAAATGTAAGAAAAATGCGTGTTTTCTCAATGTGTTTTAAGTGAGTCCCGTGGTAGTTTGTGTGAGTATATTTTAAATTTTTAATAAAAATAGAAAAATTGAAATAAGTACATAGTTCGAAAATTTAAAAGTTTAGGTAAGTAACTAAGTGAAACCAAAGCAGATATTAAATTATTAAATTTACAATGTTGTAGAGAAATTAAAGACTTTTTAACGGATTTTAAACGCGATTTATTCATTATATTATTTTCCCGACGTTTCGAACACTTTACAGCGAGCGTGGTCACGGGGAGAATGTTGTAGAGATTTAAAATAAGAAAGAATATTACATACTAATAAACTTAACTAAGTAGGTACTTATGCTAAAGTAGATACTATATAGATATTTATTAATTATTTATTTTATATAAATATCGCGAATCATAATTAGGTATTTCATAATTAATTGTATTATTTATCACTACGTTTCCTATATTTTACAGCTCGCACCGGATTAAGTGTAGATATACCTAATAATTCGCATTTACAATCCGTAATTATCCAAATTATAGTAGTTAATTAGGTAACAAGAGAATAATATTCAAACGGAATAATTGATAAGAACGGAGGAATTATAAATTTATAAGAAAATAATAACTAAATCATCACTAACAAATCTCTACGCTTGTAGAGTTTATCTGTCTGTTTGCGGTAAACTCAAAAACTATTGCACCGATTTTCATAATGTTTTCACCAATAGATAGCTTTATAATATTACTTAGTATAGATTCAGTGATAACAAATTATTCCTGCAGCACAATGGAAGTAGCAGACTTCTATGCAGGTAAGAATGTGTTCATCACCGGAGCGACTGGATTCATCGGCAAGGTGCTGGTGGAGAAGCTGCTGCGGAGCACCAGGGTGGAGCGGGTCTACATCATGATGCGGCCGAAGAAGGGGCAGGGGTTAAAGATGAGGTGGAACCAGTTTATTGGGTCAAGGGTAAGTGATGTAGAAGGATGGAGATGAATTTAGTTGGTTAGAATATTACGACTAAATTATATTAAGAAAATTACGACTAAATTACGACAAGATTACGACATTATCAGCACAATTATTATTACAAAGTATTGAACTAGAAATTATTATTTAGCTTTAGCAAATTCAAAAAGGAACTATAAATAATTTTAAACATTAATAGTTAAGTATTTCACAATTATTAAGTTTGTATTAACCATTTTTTTTTATTTTAAAGCTACACACATTATATTACACACATTAAACACATTATAATATACTTAGTTATACATGAATAGATTAATGAAAATACGACTATACATAAGTATACAGGGTGTCCCGCTTTCGGTATACTAAGCGCGAAGGGACTTGTAGTTTTGCATACACTGATCACATAAAAAATACTTAAATAACAAAATTACGCGAAAAATTGTTTGCTAAATTTTTCCTTAAAATCCATGTATTCGTCTCTAGCTTCGCGCAGCCGGCATATACCGCTTCGCTAATGTGAGTATTTTGTCTATGAAAACATAATCTTAAACGATAGCTCACATGCGGGTGGCAAAGTTGGGCGGTTTGCTTGTTGGGGGTGTACACATGGAATTTTAAGAATTCCTCTATTTAAAAAAAAATGCGTCTGGAATTTTATAATTATTTTTTACGTACTCAGCGTATGCAAAACTATAAGTCCCTTTGCGCTTAGTATACCGAAAGTGGGACACCCTGTATAGTGTTTAATAGAGAATAATTGGCAAGCAACTCGATATTAACCTATAATCCTATATACCTTTTAAGATCCTTTGCAATAACGGCACATGGTTGCAAATCTGTGTGTAAAAATATATCTATTTAAATATGTACTAAAATTTCCTTATTAACCAGGTATTTGACAACATCCGTAACAACCCTCACATCTTCGACAAGCTCCATGTCATCCGGGGCGACATCCTCAGCGAGGGGTTGGGGATGTCGGCCGAGGATCGACGGGTGTTGGAGGATTGTCATGTTGTGTTCCATTGCGCTGCTTGTGTTAAGTTAGTGTTTATTTTTATTATTATCTAATATTTAAAATAGAGGTTTTAATTATTTACTGAGAAGTGAAATTGTGGATAAGTTTTTACGCGATATTCAAAACTAAAAAACTCAAACATTTATTTAGTGAAATAGACTTCTTCTAGAAGCACTTTTGAATCGTCATATCATAGTTTTACTATTTACAACCAGTTCAGAAAGCAGTTTCTACGCAGAAGATATTTTACGATCGAGATTTATTAGAAAAAAAATATTAAAACGAGATATTTTTAAAGAATATGAATTCAATTCAATGTGCGGGTTCGAATCCCGCCTTGTGATCCATTATTTCCTTTTTTTTAATATCACTACATAGTATAAAACAAAGTCGCTTTCTCTGTCCCTATATGTCCCTTTGTATGCTTAAAGCTTTAAAACTACGCAACGGATTTTAATGCGGTTTTTTTAATAGATAGAGTGATTCAAGAGGAAGGTTTTAGTATATAATTTATTATGTTTAAGACAAATTGGGCGAAGCCGCGGGCGGTAAGCTAGTATATTATAATTTATATCTATTTGTTTTAGATTCAACATGTTTATCCGAGACGCGGTCAACATGAACGTAGTTGGGACACAGAGAGTTCTACAGTTGGCTGAAAATATGAGCAATTTATTGGTAAGTTTCATAAATTATATTAAAAATAGATTTTAAACATTTGTACGACCGTCGCGACATGGAGTAAGGCGACGATTTTGGTATCTTAAAATTTTGTCAAAGAAGTTTCACTTCAGACAGGCTCGGCACACACGCTCTTTTTTTTCATACCTATAATTACCAAATAAAAATCCTGATTTTTTTTAATTATTTATTTGTCAGGCCTTCATCCACCTCTCAACTACGTACTGTCGTTCGGACGTATCAATTTTGGATGAGCAGTTGTATCCATCGAAACATTCACCGCGTGACGTCATACATACAGTGACGTGGATGGAATATGATCTGTTGAAACATTTGGAAGATAAGTAAGTTTACTATTTTATATTTTATAATCACTAATTAGTATAAAACAAAGTCGCTTTCTCTGTCCCTATGTATGCTTAAATCTTTAAAACTACGTAACAGATTTTGATGCGGTTTTTAGATAGAGTGATTCAAGAGGAAGGTTTTAGTATATAATTTACAGCCATTCGTGAGTTTAGCAATAACCAACACATTTAGCGATTCATTTTTATTATATAGACTAGCATTCCGTCCGCGGCTTCGCCCTGCACTTTGTCTAATACCTAATAAATTATGTATATATGTACTAATCTATTAAAAAACCGCATCAAAATCTGTTGCGTAGTTTTAAAGATTTAAGCATACACAGGGACAGAGAAAGCGACTTTGATTTATACTATGTAGTGATGTACAGTCAGAGTCAGACTAAAATTAACATTTAATTAATAAAAAAATAATATTTTGCAGACTAATCCACCCTCAACCAAACACATACGGATACACTAAATCGTTAGCAGAACAATTAGTTTCCGAATATGAAGGGAAATTCCCGATTGCTATAGCGAGACCTTCTATTGGTGAGTTATTGAGATAATTATATTTATTTTAAATATTATTTTTTCTGAATTTTGCCATTTTTAATTGAATTATACTAGGAAGGTAATAATAAATGCGAAAGTTTGTGCTTGTTACTCTTTCATGGGAATTTACTGAACGGATTTTAATGATATTTTGCAGAGGTGTAGTTTATGTACCAAAATAACTGATGAGCTATATAGATATTTGCGGATTTGTCTGCAAGTGAAACCATGCGATATAGTATATTTTAATATAAATAAAAAAACGCAAGTAGATGTGGACATTACCTAAACAATGCTTGATTTTTAGAAGCATAAACTGTCGAATAAAGAAATTTTTCAAAATTTGTTTATCTCATGGAAAGTTACAAGTTATAACCATTTATCAGTAAATTACTCTTTTTTACGAAGTCCAATGAAAATGTAAATATTAAGTTTACTTATTTTTCTTAGTTGTTTGAATAATTTAATCCATTTTAACTATTTTAATATAATATTATTGTTATAAATATAATATTATTGTTATAAATATAATATTATTGTTATAAATATAATATTATTGTTATAAATATAATATTATTGTTATAAATATAATATTATTTATAAAATTATTTTAGTGACGGCATCAGTCCGTGAGCCGTTCCCGGGCTGGGTGGACAATCTCAACGGACCCACTGGAGTTATCGTTGGCGCTGCTAAGGGTAAGTGGTAACATACATACATACATACAGACAAACAGATAGATATACAGAAGTAATAGTACTCCATAATATTTTGTAAAATTTGGAATTGAAATAAACTGTATTTATTTATGTGAGGATGATAATAAAAAACCTAAATTAGCTCAATGTATTAACCGGTTACAAAAAAAAACGCAATCCTCCATTTACTATGACAAATCATAATGTAATTATGTTATGTTCTGTACTTCTGTAGACAATCAGAAAATACAGACTAAAAATAAATTATTTTTGAAACATTAAATACTTATTTTATAATACAGATAATTTAACTCATATAGGTATACAGTATTAGTAGTATTGGAACGAAGTTTTGGAACGAATGAAACGAAGTTTGTTATCGCGCGTTCCAAAAAGGGTCTAGAAGTCAAGTCAAAAAGTTTAGAAGCTAAATTTTTTTATGATATTTATATTATATTATAAGACAGTAGGTATAAAAGAGAGAAATTTTTTATGTATGTACTTACTTCAATTTTTCAATGTTTCTGAAACGATTTACGTAATTATTATTTTTTTTAGTAATTTCGTTTTGCCACTCAAGTTTTTATTATTATATTATGCAGGTGTGATCCGCTCCATGTTGTGCGCCGACACTCAGCCCGTGGACGCCATGCCGGTCGACCTCGTGGTCAACGGCGTTGTGTTAGTGGCCTGTAGCACTGCTCTAACGAGGTGAGTGTTTATTTATTAACTAGCTTTCCGCCCCAAACTCGCTCGGGGTACATATTTACAATTTCTCAAGGAATATAATAAAAAAAGAATTATCGAAATCCCGTTCACGCGTGATGCCGTGACCAAGAAAAACGAGTTTCATTTATATATTATATAAATGAAACTCGTTTTTCATGGTCACGGCACATATAACATACATATATATATATAGATACATGCATTGCCTATACTAATACTAGCTGCGCCCCGCGGTTTCACCCGCGTTGCTCCGCTCCTGCTGGTCTTAGCGTGATAATATATAACCTATAGCCTTCCTCGATACCGAAATATCTAACACCGAAATAATTTTTCAAATCGGACCAGTAGTTCCCGAGAATAGCGCGTTCAAACAAACAAACAAGCAAACTCTTCAGCTTTATAATATTTCTACCTTCATCATTTCTATGAATGGAAAATCTTTCAAAATAAAACGCACTACAGTTGTTAGTTTTGTTACATTTTTAAATTAACGCTCTTGATTTTAAATTAGTTTAAGTATATCTATATCTATACTAATATTATAAAGAGGAAAAGTTTGTAAGTATGTATGTAAGTATGTATGTATGTATGGTTTTCACGCAAAAACTACTGGACCGATTTCAAAAATTCTTTCACCATTAGAAAGCTGCATCTTTACTGAGCAACATAGGCTATATTGCATTTTCAAAAAATTAGAGATCCTTACCAAAAATGCAATAATGTAACCCAAGGTGTAAAAAAATCCTCAATAAAAAATCTGTCATCGCGTGCGCTGCGGAATCTATTGAAGATAGAACAAAAAAATGTTCTACGGTATTATAGAATGGATCAATATCTACAAGAAAGTCCGCGATACCATATGTCCATCTTCAGTAGTTATGTTACTACAACAACTTTTTTACGTTTTCAAAGTAAATAGAAGTGCCGACAGTAATCAAACCATGTTATCGGTACACATATATTAATCCTTATCCCATTAAATGATGTTTTATTATAGACTGTTTCAATACCAGCAAAATACTTTTTAAATGAAAAGAATTGGATATTCCATTCAAAAGATATAACGAATTTTTAAAAGTGTCAATCTACAGAAAATAGTAGGTATACTGTTCGAGCAGGCCGTAGTGCGGGGGTCACGGAGGAATTCTACCAATATGCGTCTTGACGGAACACAGTGGGGTTTTGGTCGGTAGGAATCCGACATAACCCACGGCCCCTCCCTCGGAGGCCGTCGCGGTCGTGGGTATCTATGAAAGATTTCCCCACTAAAACAAAAAAAAGGCCGTAGTGCGGGACGGGGTAAAGGTGATTTTCATGTGATTAAAAATTAAACCTATAGTCCGACCTATAGTAGACTTTTCACTGTAACGATATCGCTATCTATGCGGGTGAAACCGCAGGGCATTGCTAGTTATAAATAATATAATAAAAGTAATTGGAATTATTGAAGCGAAACTGTTTTTGGTGTAAACAGGCGTAGAGCATTCTGTCGTTGTTCTTAGTGCGTTCGAAAAGATTCTATGCAATGTTCCAATATCTACTGAACAACACTGAATACGTTTCCTTTACACTAAAAGATCACGAAAGAATGCTCTTGCTCTATTTGATTCTATTTTTTTATTTATTTGTCTCTAGCTCTAGCTTTATGTTCGTTTTAAATGCTCAAATTAATACTTACGACATAGTATTATAGAGATAAACTACGATAACATGGCGCACCCCTTCAAAATTCAAAACGTTTGAAAGTATTTGTGAAATTCATAATAAATAATATAATATAATAATAAAAATTAAAAATTTAATTATTATATTATTATAAATAATAATAATATAATATTATTATAAATAATAATAATATAATATTTAAATATTTGTATTTCACTACACACATTGAAACAGTAATTTGGAGGGGCGCGCCATGTTGTCGTAGTTTATCTCTACCATTGTCTACATACGAAGAAACTTATTTACTCTTTATTGTACAATATAGTTACTAAAATAAAAATAAAAAATATATTTAAAATTTACATTTTTCAAACTGAATACATCATCTAAAAAAATCAACTCTTAAAAATAAATAAAAATTATTGTTAAGATTTTTAATTTTTCGCAGATAACTTAATAATTGTTTATATTTTAGGCCAAAAGACATAGTGGTGTATAATTTGGCTCGATCTAACGAGAATCCTATCACTTGGCGGGAATCTATTGAACTTGGTAAATATTATATTATTATGTATGTATTTCAATTATTATTATGCATAAAAAGTACCGAATTTGATATTTTAGTTTTTAAGAAAATCGATGACTCATATAGTTAATATCATATTTTAATAAATAAAAATAATTATAGTTAGGTACCTATACAGGGTTATTGGTAAAACACCAGCAACCTCTCAGGATAAGATAGGCTAACAGCATTTGTTCTACGACTTTGGATAATTTGTTATATTTTATTTTTATCTTGTCCTGCGAGGTTGCTGGTGTTTTACAAGTATCCCTGTATAGTTAGAAATAGTAGGGTAAATTCGACTGACTGGCGGGTTCGGGCGTAGCCACAGCATGGCAGAAATACGCGGGTTCGATTCTCGATGAATAATTAAATTTTTGAATAAAATCTGATGTATTTTTTAAGTTTTTATAGTTTAATTTGCTGTTTTTAACGTGTTAGTATTAGTTATAAGTTATTTTTGGAAGTGAAAACTTGTTTAGCGGCGTTGAGCACTTTTTCTGTAATGGGTATAAAATCTTAAACTCGCGTCAGGACACGTGGCCTGATCGAAAAAGCGTAAGACGGATACCATTCCAAAATATCAAACATGCTGAACGTTAATAATCAAGTTTTCACTTCTGCCGGCACTCCCCCAGTGCAACCCGGCTTTTTTTTCATATATATTTTTGATTTAATGTATTGTTTGTTGCAATAAATCGCAAATATTTCCCCCTGTCAGCCCGCTCCCAAGTGAGCTCGTACCCATTCTCCGTCCCGCTCTGGTTCCCGGGCGGTTCCACCAAAACGTCACCAACTCACCACGCTGTCGCCGTCCTGCTCACACACACCATACCCGCCTATCTCGTCGATTGCTGTCTCGTTCTAATGGGCAAGAAACCCTTGTGAGTATCATACTTATTCACTTCAATGATATTTAAATAAAGCGCGTCACATACGAAACACTGACACAAAATTTCGGATCATTTGTAACAGGATGGCGGTTCTACAGGGGTCTTAGTACGCAATGACAAAAAGAAAAATGATGGTCAGAACGCTGATACCGGATACCTTAAGATACTGTAATATTTTATATTAGAGAATCTTAACATAAAATATTATAGTATCTTCATCGTGTGTAACGCGCTTAATCATTAGCAAATGAATACATACTTATACAGGGTGTCCCACTATTGGTATACTAAGCGCGAAGGAACTTGTAGACTTGCATACACTGACCACGTAAAAAATACTTGAACAACAAAATTACGCCAAAAAAATTTTGCTCAATTTTCCTGAAAATCCATGTTTTCTTCTCTAACGCTTCGCTAATGTGAGCATTTTGTCTATGAAAACATAATCTTAAACGATAGCCCACGTGCTGGTGGCAAAGTTGGGCGGGTTGCTTGTTATGGGTGTACACATAGAGTTTTAAGAATTCATCAATTTGAAAAAAAATATTGGTTGTCTGTAAAGTCGGTTTACTGACGATAGTTGAACGTGACAACGTCCGATTGTGCTTCTTTGTAGCTCGATCCGCGCTCTCGCTTCAAGCCTTACATGGAACGCCTCAGAGCGAGGTAACGCCGCATGAGTCATGTTTTTTCGTGCGTGCAGCCGGCGCTATCGAATTATAAGACGTTGTCACGTCAAAATATGCGTCTGGAATTTTATAAGTATTTTTTACGTACTCAGCGTATGCAAAACTTTAACCTCCTTTGAGCTTAGTATACCAACAGTGGGACACCCTGTATATTATAATATAAAATAATGAATATTTCTTTATATTTGACAGTTTAGTAAACATCCACAAGAGAATAAACGAAGGTATGAAAGTACTACAATATTATTCCACAAAATCGTGGAATTTCAACAACCAGAGGTTTATGTCTTTGAAGAATAATATATCTAAAGAGGAAGATAATATATTTTATACGGACCCTAAGGTTTGTTTTTGCTTATTTATTTAATATTTAAATTACTATAATATAGATGTGTTCATTTTGAAAAAAAATGTGTGCGTGTACTAGTGTACACACGTAAGAAGTGAAACTTCTTTATGACCTTATTTTTCAAAAAATAATTTACTATATGCAAATTTACAGAAATACATCGAATCACGCGCGGTAGAGATAAGAAAAAGATGGCGCGTAACGGAAAAATGTCACGCGTAACGGAAAAATGTTACACTAAATTTTTTTCCAACCCCGATAAAGAAGTTTCACTTCAATAATAACTGGTTGGCTTATTGTTGTGATTTTAACGTCAAAATATTAAAAACCGAGGTAAAGCAACGGTTGGCACGGTCATAAACTGGATGGGCTGATAGTGTGATGACCGATTTCTTGTTGAATATTAATAAATGATTAATATTATATTTTGCGGTTACGTTTAACAGGAATTTTTTTTACAGTTAGTAGTTCCTATCCTTTTTACTAATATTAAGTATAAATGCGAAAGTTTGTGAGGATGGATGTAAGTATGTGTATGTATGTTTGTTACTCTTTCACGCAAATACTACTGAACCGATTACAATGAAATTTAGCACACATATAGAGGGGTACTTGAATTAACACATAGGATAGGTTTTATCCCGGAAATCCTACGGGAACGGGAACTATGCTATTATATAATATTATAATATAATAAATAAAATAAATAATAAATGTGAATATATTCCAGGAGATGCATTGGCCGAGTTACATCCGTAATTATCTGAAAGGCTCCAGAGAGTTCTGTTGCGGGGAACTGCCGGAGACTTTGCCTCAAGCGCGGATATTACATAATAGGTATATCCTTTACTAGCTGTGCTCCGCGGTTTCACCCGCATTGCTCCGCTCATATTGGTCTTAGCGTGATGATGTATAGCCTATAGCCTTCCTCGATAAAAGGGCTATCTAACACCGAAAGAATTTTTCAAATCGGACCAGTAGTTCCTGAGATTAGCGCGTTCAAACAAACGAACTCTTCAGCTTTATAATATTATATAATATAGATAAATATAATATAGATTAATTTTTAATTCCCTATAGTTAATATTATAACTAATATTTCGTCAATCTAAATTGATTTTAAAGATATTTCTAAATAAATTACTAATTGTAATAATGTTTGTTTCCAGACTCTACTATTTGGACTTATTCGTGAAAATGGTGTTAATGTTCTCTCTAGCTTACTTCGTGTGTGTTGTTAGTATAAAAGTGTACAATACATTGTAATTAAATAGTTTTTATTGTAAATAAATGATTTTTATTAAGAATTCCGTGTTTTATTTCATAATACCTACTTATGTGTAATTTATAAAAATTGCTTAACTTAACTTGTTTGTAAAGAAAATCGATCTATAGGTAGGTAATTATATACAATGTAGGTACCAAATAAAATATTAAATAGAACCTTAAGTGTTTAATTATATCGAAGTACAGATTCAGGCAGACCTATACTTAAAATAAATATTATATATTATAAGATAAGATAAGATTAAGATTAGTAAAACATGGCTTTAGGTATTTAAATCGCAATAATAAATATTAACCCTAGAATCTAACCTTATTTTTGATTCAGGATTCAGCTCGAAAGAATAACAATTTGAAAAAGTTCAAACGTTGAAATGTAGAGTTATCAATTATATAATTATTTAATCATTTTCTTATCAGCTGTTCCTGACAATGAAACGGGTTCATTAACATATGTTCACACTATATAAACAATTAATTTGTATGTTTGTGTATTTGCTACTTTATTACAACCGAAATTCGGAGCTAGACTTATTTACAAGCTCTAAGAAAAATTATTTTCGATATAACTAGATAAACATGACAAATTGCATATTTACTTTTAATTATTTAAGTCGTGCGAAGATGCATTCCATATCTAGGTATTTTACAGAATGTCTAAGGCATGAAAATTAAGGATTCTATTAAATAGATTCCTGTCTAATATAATAATTATATATGTAACTAGCGGTCCGCCCCGGCTTCCGGTACCTACCTCTCAAGTTGGATCGAACTGCACATGGTGTGCGAATTTTATTATAATCGGTTAAGTGGTTTAGGATAGTGTCCGACCGAACTTTCGGTTTCGGTTTCGGTTTCGGCCGAGTTTCGGCCAAAAATCAAGTTTCGGCCGCAGTTTCGGTTTCGGCCAAAATCGGCCGAAACTTTTGCCGAAACCGAAACTTATTTCGCAAGTTCAGTGAACAACGTTCGCACACGTTCACGCACTTCGTTTTCCTCTTTAATTAAGAGAAGTAAAGACTCTTTAATTAAGAGAAAGATCTCAAAATACCAAAACTTAGTATTTAAAGTAACAGTAACAATAATTACTGATTTGATTTAGATGACTGATTTTACTGAGAACTTAATTGGAAAAAATAATAAAAATTAAAATTGTTATTATTAATATTTTAAAAATATTTTTTTTTTATTTTATATTAAACTAGCAATGCCCTGCGGTTTCACCCGCATAGATAGCGATATCGTTACAGTGAAAAGTCTACTATAGGTCGGACTATAGGTTTAATTTTTAATCACATGAAAATAACCTTTACCCCGTCCCGCACTACGGCCTTTTTTTTTTGTTTTAGTGGGGAAATCTTTCATAGATACCCACGGCCTCCGGGGGAGGGGCCGTGCCCGTAGGTTATGTCGGATTCCTACCAAAAATGTGTGGGAAATCCCACTGTGTTCCGTCAAGACGCATATTGGTAGAATTCCTCCGTGACCCCAGCACTACGGCCTGCTCGAACAGTATACCTACTATTTTCTGTAGATTGACACTTTTAAAAATTCGTTATATCTTTTGAATGGAATATCCAATTCTTTTCATTTAAAAAGTATTTTGCTGGTATTGAAACAGTCTATAATAAAACATCATTTAATGGGATAAGGATTAATATATGTGTATGGATAACATGGTTTGATTACTGTCGGCACTTCTATTTACTTTGAAAACGTAAAAAAGTTGTTGTAGTAACATAACTACTGAAGATGGACATATGGTATCGCGGACTTTCTTGTAGATATTGATCCATTCTATAATACCGTAGAACATTTTTTTGTTCTATCTTCAATAGATTCCGCAGCGCACGCGATGACAGAAGTTTTATTGAGGATTTTTTTACACCTTGGGTTACATTATTGCATTTTTGGTAAGGATCTCTATTTTTTTTTTAAATGCAATATAGCCTATGTTGCTCAGTAAAGATGCAGCTTTCTAATGGTGAAAGAATTTTTGAAATCGGTCCAGTAGTTTATGCGTGAAAACCATACATACATACATACATACATACATACTTACAAACTTTTCCTCTTTATAATATTAGTATAGATAAAAGATTACAACAAATTTAATATACTGTGTTTTGATTTCATGCCTTAAGGCAAAATAATAGGTAAAATGCACATAATAGGTAAAGTTCAGTATTTTTAGAAATTTCATACTTGACCACGTGAGTTTCGGTTTCGGTTTCGGTTTCGGCCTGGAAACCAGTTTCGGTCGGACACTAGTTTAGGAGTCCATTGAGGACAAACATTGTGACACGAGATTTATATATATTAAGGTTATAATAATTAATTATTAATTATTTCTCTACATTGAAATAATTTATCAAAATATAAACGAACCCTAGTTTCTGTATTAAATTTTAATTTATTTACTCTGTATTTAAATAATGCAGATATCACTTTACCATGTTGAATCTTTAAATAAATATGATAATATGATTATTGTTAAAATAAAAGTTCAAATTAATAAAAAACTGCAAAGTAATGCAGTTGTGAATATGTTAGCTAATACGCCAAGTGCGAGTCTGACAAACGCAGGTGGGTTCCGTAGTTTTGGTTATTTTACTAGAAACAAGGAATATAAGATTATTTATTGTGCTCTTAAATAAAATTGTACAAACTTCCAACTCTATGAAATAAAAAAGTGAAAATATTATCATTTTTTCTTGGCGATCCTTTTGCTTTTTGTTTCAAACGTAATATTGTTTCTTACTTTTCAATTCGAGAGATTTTTATATTATTATTATTTTTCACATTTCAAACGGTTTAAAGTAATACTTTTTATTTGGAAAAATAGTCGATTTATTTTTATTACAGTCTACTAGTTAATAATTGAAATGTATCTACTATTTACGTAGCTTCACATGCACAAATAAAATAAAATTAAACAAGCCAAATGCTTTTATTTTAATATTAATATGCGAACTAAGGTAATTATTGTAGTACTAATAACTAATTGTTCTATTTATTGATAATATTTATTTCTAACGATTATTTTTCTACCATTTGCAACAATGAGCTAATCTAAAGACCAATAATTTCCAATTTATACAAGGAACCCCAATTCACTGTTACCGACCTACCTTTATATACAAATGTATTGAACACAACGGATGTTTCAGTGTTCATATTAATGATATGAAAATTATCATTTAGTTCAGTCAACCCAAACGCCGTTGTGTCAGCGGTTGTGTGCAGTCGTGCTTTTGGTTTCAGCGCCATCTAGCGACAGGTGGAAGTTGGTTTGTAGTTTTCGTTTTTGGCACTTTTTTGTAAAATTATCGAGATTTTGAAGTTTTAAAGTAAAAAGCTTTGTTTTAATAGATCTAAAATACATCTTATACCTAGTGTGACCTAGTGTTGTTCATAAACTACAGATAATTAATATTTTGACATAAAGATACTTATTACCTATTTTTACATATAGATAGTTACTTTACCATAATAATTTATAGCGTTCCTGTTTTATAAGGCAAGGAAATAAATGGGTCCAATTGATCAATTAAAATACACTAGATTAAATATTATAAATAATATAATAATTAAATATTTAAATAATATAATAATTAAATATTATAAATAATAAATTACAAATTAAATAAGAGACAGAGAAGTTTAGAGTAGGTACTAAGGTATTAAGTTATTGACGATTTTAAAATATAATGAATTTATGGTGATATGTAAGTAGTATAATTTATAGATTTCCGCCCGCGGCTTCGCCCGCGTTTTATAGAAAAACTCGCATAGTTCCCGTTCCCGTGGGATTTCCGGGATAAAACCTATCCTATGTGTTAATCCAAGTTACCCTCTATATGTGTGCTAAATTTCATTGTTATCGGTTCAGTAGTATTTGCGTGAAAGAGTTACAAACACACACACATCCTCACAAACTTTTGCATATTTATAATATTAATAGGATAGTAGGATAGGACTTACCTTATTGTAGGTATACAGGAGGATTCAATGATATTCAAACTTAAAAGTATTAATATAGGGAAGATATTATATGAAACTGTATTTTATTCAAGATTATATTAATAATATAATATGTAGGTATATCTGTCGGCAAATCAAACAACTGAAATAAAATAAATTCATTTTTTCGCCTTATTTCAACTTAATACCAAAAAAATAACCTAATTTTCAATCGAAAAATCTCACGTCAAAATATCAGCTTTTTCCAAAAAAGTCGGAAGGCCTTTTGTTCGTTGAAATCTCTACTTTCTGATGGTGTAATAAAATATACATTATACATAGTAATTAATGTTCTCAGGATATGCATACAAATAGTGTGATAATGAGCTTTAACAAAATCAGGCACATTTTACAGCCAGTAAAATTGCACTTTTCATTGAAAAATTATAAATTCTTTATGTGTCTAGAAAAAGTAATTCGCGTAATAATTTCTGCGGTTCAGTGGTTTTTAATATAGAGCAAGTTTTACTAAAATATTTTCTTTCCGATCCACGTTCGTCTCTATCAATCTACTAGATTTAGCACGCGGTTTCGTTCACATGCATTTTCGATAAAATGTAGCCTATAATATTATTATAACAGGCTTAAGCCATGTGTTTATAGAATTTTAACTAAATTGCAGCATAGCTTTTGCGTGATAGAGCAACAACATCACTAACCAAACTAAGTTTTAATAGCATCGTTTGCATAGATAGACAGAAACCTAGATATTATATACTATATCTATGATATTATATCTTTATCCATACTAATTAATGCGAAAATGTAACTAACTTTAACGTATTATAAATACTTGCACTAGCTTTCCGCTCACGGTTCCCCAAAACCTAATGAATTATATACTTTCTCGAGAATCACTCTATCTATTAAAATAACTGCATCAAAATTGCGTAGTTTTAAAGACTTATGCATACATAGAGACGGACAGATAGCGACAATGACTTGTTTTATACTACATATATACCTAATAATATGTAGTGATAGATTTTTAATATGAAGTAAATTACGAACAAAGTCACGATTCGCAATAGTATTTGTAATTACAAACAATATTATTCGCAAGAGTTACTCCACTGTTGCCTGTTTAATTACTTGACAAATATTCTTGAAACCGGATTGTTACAAATGTTACAATACCGACGTTTCGTACTTTAGCCATCAAATTATTGCTAGAATATAGCGAAATGATTTGTGTTTGTTTTATGATAAGTAGTGTTATTATAATATCTAACAGAGAAAAAGGCTTTTTCTTTTTCTTTGGGATAAGGCTCTAGATTTTTATAAAAACCTTATTCGACTTTCTATACAAATAATTAACTATACATAGTCTCAGGAATTACTTACTGGTTGTTTATTTACTAAATGTAGTCATTCAATGAAGGCGCTGGTCATTCAATCAAATAGAAAATTCAACCAGATGACTGCGACATAATATAACATCAAGCTACACGGAGGGTCATATAATTTGGGAAAAAAGCAATGTTATTAAGGCTATTAATATTTATTTATTTAAATTAAATGTATTATTATTTTAGTAACATGTATTGAATATTTATATTAAGGTCTTAATGTCTAATGTAATTAATTCTTCAATTGACATTAAAGTAATACAATGCTTGTGTAAAATAATGCATTACAAAGTGCCACAGTATTATGTTATATCTGTGGTGTCACACAAAATTGCCCAAAACAAACAAATATGTTAATTATTATTCGAATAATTAACGAATTTAACATACTTTTGCGATGTCATCATTACTTACTTACATAAAAAATGAGCGCGTGAGCCGAGCACACGTGTCAGAAGTGAAACTTTTTTGGCAAGATTCAGTGATACCAAAATCGTCGCTTTAGTCTATGACGTGACGGTATTGGTAAAACTGTGTTATATTACGTGTATGCAAAAAAGTTAACTTTTTCCCAGTTCTGTATACGATGCTATTTTATTAAAAACCTAACCTAATCATTTAAAAACCTAACTTATTTTGAATGTAACACATTTTGTCGTATTCTATGCTCCTGACTATCTCCAGACACAAAAATCATACCAATAGATCCAACATCAATGAAGGACAAGCTTATTTACGCATATTTATAAATTGAAATATAAAATATGTTTTAATCTGAGAAAGTAACTCCATTATATATGTATATGTACAGAAAATAATAAAAACAGCGTAAAATTAACAATTTGGAACGAGTTTCATAGAATGAATTCAACTGAAACGGTATTTGCTAAGAATTGCTTTATTACACTAAAAACAATTTTATTAACATGGCCATTTGCAAAACATAGAGATATTATTAGTATTTGTTTACTTAACAAGCAAAGCTCGAGGAAGGCTATACAGGGTGTCCCACTATTGATATACTAAGCGCGAAGGAACTTGTAGTTTTGCATACACTGATCACGTAAAAAATACTTTTAAAAAAATTACGTCCAAAATTTTTTGCTAAATTTTTCCTGAAAATCCATGTTTTCTTCTCTAGCTTCGCGCAGCCGGCATATATCGCTTCTCTAATATGAGCATTTTATCTATGAAAACATAATCTTAAACGATAGCTCACGTGCTGGTGGCAAAGTTGGGCGGCTCGCTTGTTATGGGTGTACACATAGAGTTTTAAGAATTCATCTATTTGAAAAAAAAATGCGTCTGGAATTTTTTAAGTATTTTTTACGTACTCAGCGTATGCAAAACTATAACCTCCTTTGAGCTTAGTATACCAACAGCGGGACACCCTGTATAGGCTAGGTACATAATATTATCATCTCGCTAAGACCAACAGAAGCGGAGCAATGCGGGTAAAACCGCGGAGCACAGCTAGTTATTTATTATGTATTAAGATTTGCTTCATTCTTTATTTCAAAGAAATAACTTGTATTTCAGATAAAATGGCGCCAACAGTGAGAGAGTTCTACACGGGAAAGTCAATTTTAATCACAGGAGCAACTGGTTTTGTTGGAAAGGTTATTTCTATTTTCATTTATTTGTATTTATTAATTAAACCAAAACTTTTATTTATTTATTTACACTTTATTGTGCTGGCATACAAAATATAAATCCTTATAATTATAACTAAAGTCCAGCACAGAAGGCGGCTTTATCACTTAAGAGTGATCTCTTCGAGGCAACCTACTGTGTGGAGTAATATTTTATTCTTAGCAAGCATAAAATATTAAGTACTCCACACAGTAGGTTCATTCCATTCTTGTAAAATTATTTATTACCGCAGTTTCTATAGAGAAGAACCGGCAAGAATCTGTAGTAACAACTGCAAAGTTTCCAATCATGTCAATTTTAAATAATTTCTCATTTAACATCTATACTTAAATACTAAAAATATTATAAAGAGGAAGGGTTTGTATGAATGTATGTAGATATGTATGTATGGTTTTCACTCATAAACTACTGGACCGATTTTGATGAAATTTGGCACAGATAATCTTTAGACCCTGAGAAAGAACATGGGCTACCTTTTATTGCGAAATAATATGTACCACGGGCGAAGACGGGGCGGACCGCTAGTATTATATATAATTAAACTAAACATCAAATCTTCATGTTTATATTTATTATTATTTTAATGTTAGTAATTTAAAACTGTAAGTATAATAATTAGAATCAGAATTACTGTAAAGTGTTTGTCTTAAAAATAAACAGGGAATATGTCGCTGCATGAGAATAATATATCAAACAGTTATAATATATCTACTTACACATTTGGTATAATTTACACAGTGTCGTTTCTTAAAATATCAAATTGTGCGAATATTAGCATGCATGTGGGTTGAATGACTCAAAACTTATGCGATGTCACGACCTTTCACACACATATCAACAATATAAACACATAGGTAATGTACACAATAAAAGCCTGTATAACTGTTTAGGTACTAAATAACTGACACAAAAAATATAGCCCCTTTTTTACTTCGTTAGGATTATGATGTTATAGTAAAAATAAAGTTTAAAATTTGAAAGTTTAACATAGCTTAGTATATATTATTTAATTATTTTCGACCAATTTTCAGAAATTTCTTAAAGATATATTTTATACTAGCTGTGCCCCTCGGTTTTAACCCGCATTGGGTCCGCTCCTGTTGGTTTTAGCGTGATGACTGATGATACATAACCTAAAGCTTTCCTCGATAAATGGGCTATCTAACGCTGAAAGAATTTTTCGAATCGGACCAGTAGTTCCTGAGATTAGGGCGTTCAAACAAACAAACTCTTCAGCTTTATAATATTAAGTATATAAATGACTGAATGTAAGACTCAATTTTAATTAAACTAAATATATTACAGGTGTTAGTTGAAAAACTACTCCGCGACTGTCCCGGGATAAAAACTATTTATTTATTGTTGAGACAGAAGAAGGGGATACCCGGGGAGGAGAGGCTAAAGGAATTGTGTAATAATAGAGTAAGTTTGTTTATTTATTTACATGTAATAACAATAGGTACATAATATAATAACAATAAAAACGAAATATAGGTATTGAAAAAAAGAGCGTGTGTGCTGAGCACAGGTGTCAGAAGTGAAACTTCTTTGGCAAGATTCAAAGATATCAAAATCGTCATCTTACTCCATGACGTGACGGTGTTGCCATGACGCGACCTTGAGAAGTTTCACTTCAAAAATCTTATGTTATTCGAAGGAATCTTGAAAAAAGATTTGAAAAGCAATGTAGAGTAAAAGTAAGCTAACTGATTATAAATTACAATGCATCAGTGCATCACATTATGTAGAAAGAAAAGAGAGAAAGAAAATACGTTTATTTCCAATACAAAATAAAAGTTAAAATTCTGTCCAAATCGTACTTGACCAACTTCTTTAAATTATTACAATGTCATTTATAAGCTTATAGTAAAATAGGTTACATATTAGGATTTGTGTAATTGTAATTATTGTTGGGACAATATACTATTAATTATATGCTGTGACATACTTAATCAACAATTTTTCATTAAATAATACAACTAAATCCATAACTTTTTCATAACTTATCTTCTAGGTATTTGAATTAATCCACAAAAAGGATCCATCAGCGTTCAACAAACTAAAGTTCATATCTGGAGACATTTTAGAAGAAGACCTCGGTCTCTCCAACGATGACAAGCAGGAGTTGCAGAGAAACTGTCAGATTATAATACATAGTGCGGCTTGTGTGAGGTAACTAATGTTGTAACTATATTATAAAAAAATTCTACAAAAAAGTTCGTTTTCCTTCGGAGGGTACCAGTTCTAAAAGGGGACAAATTACAACAGTATACTTAACATTGAATAAACAAATAAATATAAACAATGCGATTAGTGAATATTTGAACATTTAAAGAATTTAATCTTATATATAAAATTCTCGTGTCACAATGTTAGTCTGCATACTCCTCCGAAACGGGTGGACCGATTCTCATGAAATTTTCTGTGCATATCGGGTAAGTCTGAGAATCGGCCAACATCTATTTTTCATATGTACCACGGGCGAAGCCGGGGCGGGCCGCTAGTATATATTATAAAATTTTGTGCATGTGTCAATAAAAATATGCGAATTATAAAATACGAAAGAAAATCCCATGCAGCTAATTGGAATTTAAATTATTTGATTTCCGATACAAGCTTTAGAACACTTTGAAATTATAGAGTTTAGAAGACTCGGGAATATTTTGTACTATATTCAATAATTTTATTTCAGGTTCGATCAAAAACTAAAAGATGCAGTGCACATGAACACAACCGGGACGCATCGCTTGTTAAAACTCGCTGAAACTATGGAAAATCTTGAGGTAAGACATTTTAATTCGCTCAACATTATTTAGGTATAAAGAAAGCTGATTAATGTTAACAAAAAATTATTTTAAGCAGCAGTTCATAAAAGATGAAACGACCTACCAACATATCACTGAAAATGGCGGTAAAAATTAAAAAAAAAATCGCGTGGTGAATAGCGAGCTTAGTCAATTGCAGTTCTAATTAGTTCCGATTAGAAGCTGAAAAATATATAAACCATATTTGATGAATGGGAAAAATAAATAGTAGGTACAAATAGTAGGTGGTAGGATTTTCTGAATTGAATATCCTAAGAATATTGTATTTTTTAGACTGACCAGTTGGCTTGGTTGGTAGTGGCCCTGCCTTCCAAGCCAGAAGTCGTGGGTTCGATTCCCACCCGGGGCAAATTAATGTGTGATGAACATAGATATTTGCTCTATGTCTGGGTGTTAATTATCTATATAAGTATTTATTTTATCAGCCATCTGGTTTCCACAACACAAGCGAAAGCTTATTATGGGATCAGATCGTGCCGTGTGTGAAAATTGTCCTGAAATATTTATTTATTTTTGTTAAAAACATATATTTCGTTAGATTTATCTAAATTCAATTATCATTGCAATCCTTGAAGTAATTATAAGAAGTAATAATAGTCTTTCTTTTTGAATTCCACAGGCATATTTATATACCTTCCATTATCCTTAAAACATAATCTTTATTTATAACTAGTTCATCGCCCGCGACTTCGCCCGCTCTGTCTTTAACCTAATAAATTATATACTAAAACCTTCCTATTGAATCACTCTATCTATTAAAAAAACCGCGTCAAAATCCGTTGCATAGTTTTAAAGATTTAAGCATACAATGGGACATAGGGACAGAGAAAGCGACTTTTTTTATACTATGTAGTGATAATCTGTCTCCAGGCCTTCGTCCACCTGTCGACGGCGTACTGCCGCTGCGACTTGCCCGAGTTGGACGAGGCGCTGTACCCCGCCGTGCACAGCCCGCGCAGGATCATGGACATCGTGGACTGGATGGACGACAGCACGCTGCAATACATTGAGCCTAAGTAATTCAATAAAAGTAATAAAAAAAAGTATTCACGTGTGATTTATAATTTGTTTTAAATTCAAACTGCGAAGGAATATAATTATTATTCCCTTCCGCCTTTTGTGTTTCCTCACAACAAAAAATTTGGATCTTTTTAAAACAAGAATGAATCTTGAATAGGCTCTATACTAAGCATCTACGCTTACCTACCATCAGACGTGATAATGCTTAAATCTAAAAATAAAAAATATATAAATACATAAGACGTTACTTAATATTCGTTAATAATTATTATACAAAACTATCCTGTGAATCAAAAGAGACATCATAGCATAGTTCTCTCCATTACCTATCGTGCCAGCGAATTTCAATATATACCTAGGCTCTCTGAACCTTTTTAATTTGGAAAATAATATCATTATATTATGAATATTATAATTACATTGTAATATTATTATAATCTTATTTAAAAAGTACTTATTTCTGAAATATTATTCGTATCACAAGGTATAATACTATAAAATAGATAACGAAAATCTTCCAATTCTAGTGACAAACTGTAGGTTTTAACAATGAAAATTGTATGTTATTTACATCTATAATCATTTAATGAAAATATTAAAAACCACTAGCCATTATTAAATAAATAGGCAATGTTCATGAACTGAATTACATGTAAACCAGTTTTCATTTGAGGTTATATTTTACAGTCCGTTGCTAGCAGTTGCGATCGGAATGTTGATTGCTGTTGATTTAATAATTCATTGTTTTCACCTTATTTAAAAAAATATTGTGTAAAATAAACACAACAAAAAATCATTATATAGCCATAGATGCATACTGCACAGTAGCCAGAAAGTAGGCGTAAAATACTAGGCGTAGAAATTGGGGTCAAAAATATATAATATAAAATAATGGTTGGCTCAGAAATAAATGACATTTTACAAATTAAAAAAGTAAAATCACACCACTGGACGTTAAAAATGTATTTTAGATTATTTATTTTTAATAAAATGCTTTCTTTGCTGAATATTCATTAAAAATCCATCGATAAAAATATTTTTTCAGGATAATAGAATCAGAACCAAACACGTATTCCTATACAAAAGCAATAACTGAAGACTTGGTCGCTGAATACAGTACAAAGTTCCCCATCGCCATCGGCCGGCCATCTATCGGTGAGTGGATAAAACTTGTTGCAACTATTCGACGCTAGATAACGCTGTTAAATTTAGTCAAACTTTGTTACAACTATTCGACGTTAGATGGCGCTGATTTCAATTTAATCAAACTGTTACAACTATTCGACGCTAGATGGCGCTGTTAAATTTAGGCAAACTTTGTTACAACTATTCGACGTTAGATGGCGCTGATTTCAATTTAATCAAACTGTTACAACTATTTGACGCTAGATGGCGCTGTTAAATTTAGTCAAACTTTGTTATATTTATTCGTCGCTAGATGGCGCTGTTTTAAATTGGGTTGTTACAACTATTTGACGCTAGATGGCCCTGTTTTAAATTTAGTCAATGTGTTGGAAAATAGTTTTGGATTAGTGATTACTGATTAAATACGATTGTATATTCATTTATTTTCATTTATTTCATTATAATTTACATAGTGTTTACATACAAAAAAAGTTATAAAATTAATGCAATAATTATGATATTAGTTTTTTTTACTGTAAAACACGTCTAAGTAGAGCCAAATACACCAAATGATATTTATAAAATTAAATCGTATCTTTTATTTACTGAAAAATTAATTAAACTAAAGAATAAAAATTTCGCTACAAATAATCTTTTTTTTTTAATTTGTGATAGATACAGCAGTTATTTTTATAATTAACGAAAATAAAATACTTTTTATTACTTTAAATAACTACCTATTTAATATTATAGTGACATCAGCATGGAAGGAACCTATGCCGGGGTGGGTGGACAACCTCAACGGACCAACTGGCTTGCTTATTGGAAGTGGGAAAGGTTAGTACATTTTAAAATATTATATTATTTTAGTAGAAATGAAATATTTATTAACATTATAGTATAGAGTAAGTACTTATCGCTCATTTGCGACAAGAACGTGTTAACGAGCATATGTATCGTTATGGAATAATGATACAGTAGAATCCGTCGCATCGCGCTCTACCTGCTGCTAAAACGCGATATTTCTAGCTCCAAAAATGACCGAGTTATGAGGGAAAAGGTTGGCGACTATCGGTTTAGCGAAATCTCTTTTTGCTCTTGAATTTAATGCAAGAACGGTTTAAGTCAGTTGTCGCTGCTCCCTTGAGAAGGAAACTGCTGCCCGATTGCGGTAAAAACGTAACAGCTTATTGTATCACGGTTTTGCTGAAAGGTAAGTACAGCTTTTTGTTTTTTTACTGATTTATATTTGCAGCTATAACGGGACATTTGTATGTGGGTCATTATTGTAATAAAAATAGTATTCGCATGCTACGGTTTACATCGGATTGTCCCGTTGTTGCTGAAATAAACAATGTTTTTTGTTGGTTAATTTAAGATGTTCCGTTACAGTTGATAATAAAAGTACAAAATGTTTGGTATTTATGTTGGTTATCTCAAGTTAACACATTCTTGATAAAAAATAATACATTTTTACAACGAATACGCTACAATGTTGCATTATAAATGATAAAAATGTTGTCTGATTACTTAATTTATTTTTCAGATGGAATCACGGTCTAGGAAGCTTGTAAATCTTGTACGAGAAAATATTCATCATTTTATTTTACATTCACTTAAGTTAGAAAAACGAAAAGATCATACCGATTCTCGAAATACAAATGAATTAAACAATCAATTTATTTTATAGCATAAACGAGTAAAAAATACCACTGAATAAAGAAATATGAAAAAAAGAAATTACAAATCAGTTAAAAAATGCAAGACAGTCCTACGAATCGAAAGCATCACAAAAAAAACTGTGCCGCCCCGTCAACTAAAAGAGAATCCTGCATAGGAAACCTGCATTTTCAAGTGTCAATTTTTTTTCCGAAGAACAACACCGTGAAATACTGAAAGATTACTGGAATTTAGGAGAGATCAAGAAGCTGTCTCGAGACAAGAACCTGTGATTTGTTTTGCTAATATGTTTATTTGATTTATGTATGACCGGGAACCGCAATAAAGATTAGTTTCCTAATATTACTGAGATAAGCAAAATATAAAACAAAGTCGTTTTCCCCGGCCGAATGCGTTTTACAATTTTGATGCAGTTTTTGTTAACAGATAAAGTGATTCAAGAGGAAGGTTTATATGTATATTGTATAATAGCATCCATAAATAGGTGAATGAACTGTTATTTTTGACGTTTCTAATGTGATGTTGTAAATAATTACATTATTTTCCGCCTGCATTGCAAACGCATTCTGAACCCTACGAGATTTATCAAAATAATTTACCTACTAAGTATTTAACACATGAAAAAGTCTTCAGAAAAATCGATGGTATCAGGATTGCACCCGTGCGAATTCGGGGCGGGTCGTAATATTAATAATTGCCAACGTTTGTGAGTAAAAGTAAAACAAAAAATATTAATGTCTGGTTATAATTGTATATTTTTAAATGTGTATATTACTTGTATTTCAGAGAAAGTTACACAATAATTTCGCAAAAATATTTTTCATTTTGTAAAACAAAGAACAAAAATAAAAAGATTTCTACTACAGTAACACGTTTTAATTAAAATTTCCAATACATTTAGGTTACTGATTATCAATAAAACGTAACAATACGACATAACTTGTAAAGTTTTAGATTTTTATTCAATTTTTTTTTCAAGAAAAATGATACATATCTGTTTGTAACGCAATACTGCACACTTTTTACAAGAAAAACGCAACAAGAAGGGCCCTTTCTGAAATAAATAATCATAATAAATTTAATAACCGACTTATTGTTCTGAATACAATTTGATTCAAAAAAACGAGAACGTTTTAATATGTTGTATTGAGCTGAATAGTCTAAGCATAATAATTAAAAAGTTACAGGAATTTTAAACTTTCAAATGCGTTTTCCCAACAATTGAGATTTTGACTTTGTCACGTTATAGAAGCAAATGAGCGTTATGTACTGACTGAAATGTTTTTGTTGTAGTTGGTAATTTCCCTACTAATATTATAATAGTGTATTTGCCTATATTATATTTCTTTCACAATTGTCACAATAGAGCTATTTTATAATACAATTTTTGTGTCTAGATATCATAGAGACTAATTTAAGCTATTTTTATATGTTGTAAAAAAGTGAAATTTCCTTTATTTTCCGATAGAAAGAAAGACAAAACAGTAAACAATGATGGATTGATTTATTGGTAGGATATGAAGGACAATAAAAAAAACACTTCGCTAGTTTCACATAATTTATTTTTACTCTTATATAAACAGAAAAACTATTTAAATATATAATATTGTTATATCTTCCAGGTGTGATCCGCTCGATGCACTGTGAACCGTCATACACGGCAGATGCGATTCCCGTAGATGTAGTCGCTAACGGCTGTATACTTATTGCTTATGCTACTGCTTTGGATAAGTAAGTTGGATTTAACCATTTAACTTAAATACTTAGATATTTACACGTACTTAGATCTAACTTAACTACTTGGATACTATATACTTAGGTAGATCTAACTCAATAAATAATGTTATACACATAAGAATTTATTATCATTTATCTACACGAAAAGGCGTTGCTTACATTTTAAATAATTATTTAAATAAATTAGATTAGATAAACCATCATCATCAGATTTTTTCTATCAAACGATTCTTTATCTCTACTGAAGATAACGAAAATAATAAAAAAACATTACCTACGGTACTTATGGGTTGTAGGTACCTACAGGAAAATTTAATATTTTTTTTAGATCGAAGGAGACGCAAATCTTCAATATCACGCTGTCTGGAGTTCAGAAAATAACTTGGAAAGAAGTTATTGATACTGGTAAATAGATATCATGTATTTTTTTTCATAAAATATCAGTCAGTATTCAAATTTCAAATATTATTATTAGTACCTGTTTCATCAAAGGCTATCAATTAAAGGCTATCATGTTAAGAATTGAATGAACCGCTCGTAATCTCACTTATAAACTTATAAATCCATAAAATATAAATTAAATCTCTCTTCTATTCCTATTTCCAAATGAATCAAATCTTATAAAACTTAAGTTCTAGTGATTATTCCCAAAATATAACTCTATGTCGATGTCCAGGCGAGAAGTGGGTGAACACGTACCCGTTCCTGATCGCGCTGTGGTACCCGGGCGGGAACATCAAGTCGTACTGGCTGACGCACCAGCTCGCGGTGCTGCTGTTCCACGTGCTGCCCGCGTACTTGTGTGATGCGCTGCTCTTCCTGCTGGGCAAGAAGACCTTGTGAGTGTCTCTGCTTCGTATATACTGCATTTGCAGTAAAAAAAGCAAACATAATCTAGCCGAAACTTATTAGTTTCATTACATGATCAATTTTGTCTATTCTTTAAAAAAATCTCACTATAAAACTAAATATCAAGTTATGATTACATAATTTTTCATATTGTATGTAGTTATTACATTCATAATTATTTGGGTTGCCTGGAAGAAATCGCTCACAAGCGATAAAACCGATCATTGTTTATCTCTAGCATATATAACTATCTCAACCACATAATAAACTATGTTTCTATTATGTATAACACAGAAATACAGAAATATTCATTCATTGATTTAATTCCAGCATGGTGAACGTCCAAAAACGCATCAGCCACGGTCTAGACGTTCTCCAGTACTACACGACAAAGGAGTGGCATTTCAAAAACAATCGCTTCCTCTCGCTCATGCAGCGTGTGAGTGAAGAGGAAAGGGAGATATTTTACATCGATGTTAGCAAATTGGATAGGGACGAATATTTGAGGGACTATGTACTTGGGGCGCGCCATTTTGTGTGCAAGGAGGATCCGGCTAGCTTGCCGAGAGCTAGGAAATTGCATAAAATGTGAGTGTAATTTTTGTCTATTTATTCCTAGAATTGATTTAAACAACTAGATGGTTTGTCTGTGTGTTTGTCGAGTGTTGGAAGTATGGAAATACAAAATATAAGTGTTTTTTTTATAACTAGAGTCAAAAGAGTAAAAGTGCTCGTGAAAGTAAAAACCTTTCAATTATTTTCTAGGTAAACATTTCTACTCTTATTGTTAGGGTTGCCTGGTAGAAATCGCTACCTAGCGATAAGGCCGTCTTTGCTGTTTTATGTAAAATAAATAAAATAAAATAATCTTTATTTGCATAGATGTCGATTTACAGGACTTACTTTTACCTATAAATTGTTTTTTTTTTCATTATTTAACGCAATGAAGAATAAACATTTTTTTATTAATTACATATAATTATTTTTTTGTTACAGCCGTTACGTAGTTGATGTGGTATTTAAAATGTTGATAACTGGTCTCTTCATTTGGATCCTGTACTGCTATAAGGATACATTTGCTTCCTTGGTGACTATGGCAGATTCTACGTTAAGAAGTATTTTGAATATTAATAATGAATAAATTTAAAATTAATAGATTTAATGTAGGAAAGTGATTAAAAATTGTGTAAAATAAATAAAAATAGGTGATTCGGAATATTTTTCTAAATCAATATACTTATAATATAATCGAAATATGAGTTATTTGATACACATAAAACTATATGGTCCAATTCTTGTAATTCTAATAAAATATTGTAAATTTTAATTTTGTTAATTATTGTAGTTCAGTCGCTCTTAAGTTGTAAATTGAAAACGATGTAAAAAGAAAATATAAACTTGATTATTATAGTATACATAATATGAGTATTAATGACAAAAGTTTTTTCCAAAATACATAAATACTTTACTCCTGCTTAAATAATGCTGTGACCAAAGATACTCACTTTTCATGAAATGTACATAATATGTATTTTCAAAATGAATATTTTCACGTAATTTTCAAAACACGATTTATTATAGTAAGATGATAGAATAGTTACTTAGAATATAAACTTTGTAAATTGCTATAGTAGGTATGTACTTGTGTTGTGGTTTGCATAATAAAACTGTGAAGGCATAATATTGTGTTTCTTTTTACCAACTTCAAATATAACGAATGCATGATATATTATTAATAAGAACAGTAAAACGCATAAAGATTAAATGGCTATTTTTATATAGGTTTATAGGTTTTGGAACGAAGTTGTGAAAGAGGGGTAGGCGGAATTAAGACCAAGAGTTGTAACGACACATTGTCTATAGTTGTAAGACGTGCGCATGTTTCTCTGTCTGTCTCTCTCTCTCATAGCCAGAAAAAGGAACTTTGTTCCATCCGGGTGTCCCTTAAGTTTTTATAAATTTTTTCTTTCATAAGATCCTGACAATAATAAATATGTACAACAGAATATTAGTTAGTAATATTAGTTAGTTTACAAATCGGTTGTTCACGCGTGATGCCATGATAAAGGGAAATAGGAATTTAATTGAAATGAAACGAAATACGTTTATTATGGATACATAAAATGAAACAAGACACTTAAATCTAACTTAAATATAATATGTATGCCACAATAGGCCTGCCACTCAGTGCAATACACTGATTTTCAGTGGTTGCTTTAGGATGCCTTGCTGAAAGTGGATGTATTTTGTGCTCAGACTGCATTTTTATGTAGAGGTAGGAATATAATAGGTAAGGGTCGAATAAAAACAATAAATATTTTCGAATATTGTTTATATTTTACAAAATTTTACAAAATCGACTAAAATATAGCTATATTATACAACTTAGTATACATTTCATATACCATAAAGACAAAGGCCTTCTCTTGTCTTTTTATAGTTTTAACAAATACCCTGTTGTTTAATTGTCATATTAGAAAAACCAGATTTAAACATTTTTTTTATAAAAATATTAATGTTCAAAAACTTAAAATTGTTCAAAAATTACAAGTACATTGACATGTTATACGAACAATGGTTTAATTTTCAGTTATTGACAGAAGTTTAATCTATAAAAAAACTATATTAACGGTAACATAGGGCATTGGCTACAATCAGGATAAATTCAGGCAAAGCCAGTACACACATCTAGTCACTTATAAGTACATTACTTATTTCTATACATTTATATAAAAACAGTCTATTCTATCATCGTGTGTGTGACGTCACTCGACCCACTCGAGAAGAGAGAGGTCGTCCAGCCGCTGAGCCAGTAGAAAATGAGCCCCCAGAATAAACAGCGGACTACTAGATCGACGAACCACATGCTGAAAGGTACAGTAGTTTTGTGTGAATAAACAAAAAAAAAATTTATTTATAATGTCATAGAAACAGTTTCTACAAGGTTAAAATATAAAAATAATAATTTGGAAAATCCAAAAGTGCACGCCTCATAATTTTTTTTTTAATAAATATTTATTAATAAATATTAATTAATTATTATTTTTGTTTATTTAATAACAATTAAACCACATCGAATCAGACCCTGAAAAATGAAAGGGTTCTATTCCTGAGCATACTCAAGCGTAAGAGAAAAAAAAAGACTCGATTAGTAAAGTATTTCGGTCGCTATCGTGTTAACAAGAAAAAGGATCCGCACATACAGACACACGGACGTCCAAGACAGAACTTTTTTAAACTGTTTTTTAACTAGTTTAAATAACAAAAATGACATCAAAAATATGATGAACGTTAAAAATAGTGTTTTTTCTTAATATGTGTGTATGTATTATCTTACAAGTGCAATGTATGATACATAAAGACATTTTAAGTTTGAAAAATCAGATGTTTTGCGCGAAGTGACAGTAGTACCCACCTCAACGCTTCGCTTAAGAGGCGTGCAATTATATACATAACTGTCCCCACATGCTTATATTTCTTAAAGTAAAGTTTAAGACTCTCTCTTTGCGATAAAATAAAGGTATTACTTTTATAAAAAGTTGTTTATTTTTTTTAATTTCTAGCAATAATAAACAAATTATCCCATACTTACATTTTCATGTGTCTTCGGGCGGCAGGTAATGTATCATCATACTCTTTGAGTATGAAAACTCGCGCGGCGCGGATGCAGTCTTCAAAATATTTTGATATGTCTAAACCTGTGAACATAAATAGAGGTATTAAAAATAGAAAAAATAACTAAGCACATTTTGTAGCAGTAACATAAAATGGACGTATTTGGAAAGAAATAAATAAATAGATAATATATTTTGTAACATCGCCATCTAGTTGAAAACTTTGGAAATCCTACTCCAACTTTTCAACTAGATATTTCACCAGCTACGAAGAATTCCGTAGGTACAATGACCTTTTATAATCTCTCTCGCTGCTGCCTAAATATAATGCATCTCGTTCTTACGGAAGAAATGATAACCTGAGATGTTTAGATCTTTTTTGTAGCCATAGGAAAGATATGAATCAGTAGTTGAAATATCGATGTCACTTGCAGCAAACCGGTGGGTATAGCGCGCACTCACCCACGGCGTCCACCTTGTAGTCGCGGCGCTCGCGCACGTTGAGCCGCTCGCGCACGCGCTGCGCGATGTCGCTCTTGAAGTCCCATTGGTTGTTTGTGTAGTACTCGAACACGTCGAAGCCCTTGCTGATACGCTTGTGGACGCGGGTTAACCTGGTTTTATAGAAGTTTAATAAATGATTGTCTTTTCTTCGAAATAAATATACAGAATACCGAAGACTTGTTATCTAATCCTTAAATTTATTAACCGACTTCATTTCTAAAGATTCAACCAGCTATAAATTATGCAATTGAAATATTTTTTTAACACTCTTCCTTACAACTTTCAACATGATCAAAATAATTACATAATATATACACACAAGAAATTTATGTTAGTGAACTTAGCAGATCATTTTTAGCAGATCAAAAAAAAATGTGAGTTCTTATCGCGTGCAGTTGAGTTCTACAGTTCCTGATACTTTTTAGAAATAGTTCTGGCGTTTTTACCTTAAAAAACGACATTTGAAAAAATGATCTGCCAACTTCCCATAGCATATAGCATATTAGAAATACTCGCGTAAAATGAAACACTAGAAAATTTATTTATGTCATATTTCATCACGCCGTAGCACCATGCCGTAGCATCATGCCGTAGCATCACGCCGTAGTATCATGCCGTAGCATCATGCCGTAGCATCATGCCGTAGCATCATGCCGTAGCATCGCGCCGTAGCATTACGCCGTAGCATCACGCCGTAGCATCATGCCGTAGCATCACGCCGTAGCATCATGCCGTAGCATCATGCCGTAGCATCACGCCGTAGCATCATGCCGTAGCATCATGCTGTAGCATCACACCGTAGCATCACGCTGTAGCATCACGCCGTAACACATGCCGTAGCATTACGCCGTAGCATCACGCCGTAGCATCATAGCGTAGCATCACGCCGTAGCATCACGTCGTAGCATCACGTCGTAGCATCACGTCGTAGCATTACGTCTTAGCATCACGTTAAGCCGGGTCCAGGTCGGGTTTTTTCAAATGTCGTTTGCGTCAGAACTATTTCTAAAAAGTATCAGGAACTGTAGAACTCAACTGCACGCGATAAGAACTCACATTTTTTTTTGATCTGCTAAAAATCCTCTGCTACGGGAAGTTGGCAGATCATTTTTTCAAATGTCGTTTTTTAAGATAAAAACGCCAGAACTATTTCTAAAAAGTATCAGGAACTGTAGAACTCAACTGCACGCGATAAGAACTCACATTTTTTTTTTGATCTGCTAAAAATGATCTGCTAAGTTCACTAACATAAGAAATTTCCCATACATCATAGTTAATAAACACATTCACAACATCCTGTAATTATACACACACACTATGTCACTATATAAGATCAATATTTCACACACACAAGCATAAGTACAACCTCTAATTACACGCACACACACAAACACAAGCAAGTTCCCACGATATAATATACTCACACAGGCTTATATCCAAGGCAGAAGAGCAGAATGTCAACCAAAATGGCGGGCACCCAGTGGAAGAAGAATGCACAGATGTTGTGGTATAATCGGGAATGCTTCATGGAACCTCCTGGGTACCTGAAAATATACAATAGTGAATAAAAAATAACTAGACACGTGTCAAGGGACACCCGGATGGAACGAAATTACTAAAATGACTTGCTTTCTATGAAAGAGAGAAAGGGAAACACGCGCATGCCGCACGGCTTACAACTATAGCAAGGTGTCGTTACAACTTTTCGTCTTAATTTTTTCTGTCTAGCCCCCTTTGCAACGCACGATAAGGAACTTCGTTCCAATTATTTACTAGTCACTTGCTCAGGTTTTGCCTGTGATGATAAAAAATTGCCTATCGTGAAAACATTTTAGAAGAAATTACTGTTTGTAATTACAGTGAGTGCATTTAAAAATTAATCAAGCGGATTCAAATGAAGATAAGCTACTTATTAAGTATGACTTGATTTGAATTAAACTTCAGTTCATAATTTAATTTTGACCTGTTTAATTATTACAAGTTACCCTATATTATGTATATGCCAAATTTCATAAATATAGTATAGTAACAAGCAAACAAACATACAAACTTTCGCATTAATTACGTTACTTTTTTACTTTTTAAATCGTCACATGGATACTAAGCACTTACCAAACAACTCCGTTTAAAGGCACTCTATTCATGATAATCTCTCTGCCAGCGTCTATCATTTCGATCCACGTCACTTTGATCTCAGCTGATGACGTGAAGTTGATCACATTTGATTCTTTATCGCTGCAAATTAATAATCATTGATTTCAATTTTAATTTAAACTGAAATCAAAATCGATTTCGAAGGAGGTAAACAACAAAGCATTGACGTGGCATAAAACATTGGGATAAGAAAATTTCTGAACTAGAAGTGTTTCTGAAAAACTACAAACTGTTTTACTTAATACTTTACTTTTACTATTGCTTTTACTTTTACTTTTACTCTATTCTACTTTACTCTACTCTACTTTACCAACTCACCCATTTGTTATATAATTCCAAGCCATTATCATAATGCCATTGATAAAAACATCTACAGGAAGGTAATCTGCGTAACTGTTGCCTTTACAGTACATTGTTCGGATCACACCCTTGCCAGCACCTGCGAATATATTTTATTATTTTAGAAGCATTTAGAAGTTAAAGATTGTAACGGATTTTAAGCGCGATTTATTATTATCTTATACTAGCTGTGCCGCGCGGTTTCACCCGCATTGCTCCGCTCATGTGGGTGATGATATAATATAGCCTATAACCTTCCTCGATAAATGGGCTATCTAACACCGAAATAATTCTTCAAATCGGACCAGCAGTTCCTGAGATTAATGCGTTCAAACAAACAAACAAACTCTTAAGATTTATAATATTAGTATAGATTATTAACCCGACATTTCGCACACTGTATACTTATTTTTTAAGTGAAGAGGGCCCATAAAACAATTATAAATATAGAAAAAAAACACGCTAGATAAAATGAAATCATTGTATTGTCTCTGATCCTTGATGTGAAGAAAGATGTATCTATCCGTTTAAGTGATGATTGAGTCAAAAAGAAATGCTTATATACAAACATACTTAGATGAAGCGTGTTAATAAACACATAATATAGAAAAAATTATACCTATCGGCTATCTCTAACAAGTTGCATACGGAATGATCACAATTTTTCTCTAAAGGGAAAATGAAAGTTTTTGTCTAAACTGTTTTAGAGTTTTTAATGGATATAGGTAAATTATTAATTACCTATATGAATAAATAGCGTTTTGATGACGCTAAGACATCGCATATATATTATTTTACAATGAGCTATCAAAGTAAAGAAATACATATTACATAAGAACAATGAGAATCATTAGTTTACAAATTTTGCGCAGTCGGATAATGTTATTACTTATTACTGCAAATTGTTTATCTTTCAAAAATGTCACAGAAATACTGTTTTTGCAACAAAACGTGTAGGAAGTTGCGTCTATAAAACAATGGCTGTGTCACAAATATATGTAGTTATAACCTTCGAACGTGGCGTAAGAGCGCGTGCTCAGAATGCGTTTGGTTATAATGGGCAAAAATTAAGGTTAATTTTTAAATTTTTGATGTTTAGTTTTATAGCATTAAAATGGTGTTTTATTGAATTAAGAATCGAGATCGAATTATTTCTATTGTTCAAAAATTTCTAATAAAAAAAAAATAATATGATGTCGATTTTATTCGAATTGTTGCGAAGTTTCCTACTTTCTGCGCTAAAATAATATATTGCAGTAGATTATATAAGTAATTCCCTATCGTGATCATGTTACACCATACTTGATCAAACACAACTCGCTTAAAATGGAATATCGTACCCACTTACACATGGCTACGCTCCTATTTAATGTTATAAAATATAGAGTACCTGTATATTTGTACAATAAATTGAAATGGTTGGCGGAAAATAATACAACCTACCAGACTAGACACGCATGTTCTTTGTTGGAAATTCCCCTACATAGAACATCTACTTTTAGAGGCAGTTTTAGGTATCGAGCCTCAAAATGTTGGAACGACTTGCCGCCGCCTATTCGTTCACAACAAAACTTATCTTCTTTTAAAAAAAAATTAAAGTCTTATTTTCTCGATTATCAAAAACGCCAACAAGAAAAAATTTAGCATCCCCAATAATGTTTCTATTTGTTTATTTATTATTTAAGTCTAAGATTTAAGTATTTATCCAATAATCTCGTCACTACTCTAAGCTAATGTGTAATTATGTATTATTTATTTCCTAAGTATAAGTATATATTATAATTTATAATATTAAAATTAATTATAGTATTTTTTAGTATATATATCATAATATTAAAATAGATATATATATATTATTATTTTTTATTTTTTAATAACTTTATGCAGTTTTGAGCAAAAATACATCCACTGTCAACAGGGCATTCTAAGGCAACCACTGAAAATCAGTGTATTGCACTGAGTGGCAGGCCTCATGTGGCATGCATAGATTTAAGTTAGATTTAAGTTTCTTTGTTTTATTTTATTTGTATTTTTTTTATGTATCCACAATAAACATATTTCATTTCATTTCATTTAATTAGTTCTAAATAATAAACAAACTCTTCAGTTCTATAAATTAGTATACCGTACCTAGATAATTTTCTTACCAATAAGAAGTCCTGTAGGTCCGTTGATGTTGTCAGTCCAACCTGGGACAGGTTCTTGCCAAATTGGAATAACTATAATAAAAATATACAAGTTTATACATTATATATATAACAATCAAAAATACGATACAACAATGCAAGAGCTTTTGTACTGTTATATTTTTGCATTTAAAAAAATAATTTGTACTGACTAGTCAGCAGAGTAATTAAAATTTTAATCAAATCTTCGTTAATTTTAATCAAAATATTGTAGATTTAAAATATTTGCAATACAATCGAATTGTGATTTCTTTTTACGTATTTTAACAATTGAACTGAAAATAATTACTGACTAGAGTAATAATTCATTGTAATCAAAACTTCGTTAATTTTAATCACAAATAAAGATTTAGAATATTTACCAATAGACGGTCTCAAGATAACAAGAGGTATATCTTTCATAGCTTCCACGGCGAGCGCTTCTCCTAGCGCCTTCGTGAAGGCGTAAGAGTTTGGTAACTTGCTTAGTAATCTGGAAAATGGAATAAAGTAGTAAAAAACGAAACGAATGTTACGAAAATGTCCAGCAATAAATATATATATATTTTATATAAAATATTCAAAACGCACAAAAAATTGTAAAAAATTCAGATTATGGAATACTAATATTGAGTGCATTTTATTTGCTGCGTGTGACGAAATGCCTCTGAATTATCTCAGAATCTGTATTCAGTATCTCAATTCGGAATCTTAATTCAGTCTTAAATCAGAATCTGTTAATTTAGCATCTTATATATCAGAATCTTAATTCAGACTCTTTATTCAGGATCTGTATTCACAATAATTCTGGCTATAAACAACTCACTTGGGCGTTATAACAGCGATGGTCTCGTCGTCCATCCACTCGACGGCCTGTATGATCTTGTGCGGGTCGGCGGGCGGCGGGTACGGGCGCTCCTCGAGGAGCTTCTCGTGCAGGTGGCAGTATGCGGTCGATATGTGGAAGTGCAGCTGGGAATAATAAGTAGTTACATATAACATCTAAATCTCGTGTCACAATGTTTGTCCTCAATGGACTCCTAAACCACTTAACCGATTATAATAAAATTCGCATTATAATAAAGTTCGATCCAACTTGAGAGATAGGATAGTTTAAACATGTAGGTACCACGGGCGAAGCCAGGGCGGACCGCTAGTCTATACAAATATTATAAAGAGGAAAGGTTTGATTTTTTGTTTGTTTGTTTGTTTGTATGAATTGAATAGGCTCCGAAACTACTTGGCAGATTTGAAAAATTCTTTCACTGTTGGAAAGCTACATCATTTCTGAGTGACATAGGCTAGGTTTTATCCCGGAAATCCCACGGGAACGGGAACTATGCGGGTTTTTTTTTGAAAACGCGGGCGAAGCCGCAGGCGGAAAGCTAGTATACTATAGAACTGATTCAAGTTATCTGCAAAATTATTGTTAATTCGAAATTTCGAGAAGAAAAATAGTAGGTATATCTTCATATCTAATGTTATACCTAATTTAATTGAATACAGTTACGCGAAGTCGCGGGCACCAGTAACTCTATTATTAAAAAAAAATGATAGGTAGTTCATTTTGAAAAAAAAAGACGTGTGGCACTCGGGGACTGCCGCGGTAAAGCTATTGCATGTTATGCCTTCAAGCCACACCTCCGCGCCCGTCAGAGTGGGGAGCGTGAGGTTTTTCGTTACGAAATTTCTGGATTCGGTCCCCGCGATCAAGGCCCGCGATAGAAGCTATGCAATAGCTTAAAATACTAATTTATGACTTATTAAACTGAATTGTGTTTGTTTGGTTGAACGCGCTAATCTCATGAACTACGGGTCCGTTTTAAAAAATTATATCAGTGTTAGATAGTCCATTTATGTTGGAACCATGTGGAAGGCTAAAATTAAAAATATACAACATCCGATTTATTAAAGGATCGGAACAGCCAACATTGAAAGTCGTCGCAAAAGCGAAAAAAGACATACACTGTGACTGCGTACGTAATGCAAGAGAAACCATGGGGCAGAGCTTGTAATAATGTTAATGACATATTACCACAACAAGGAACATTAGCTTAAAAAATAGAAACAGCGAAATGTGGCTGTCATAATAGTTATTTCTTCAAAGTTAAATTTTGCGGTTTCAATTATTGCGAAACTATTCAAATCTCGAAGGTTTTTGACGTGACAACGTCGTATAATTCGATAGAGCCGGCTGCACGCACGAAAAAACATGACTCATGCGGCGTTACCTCGCTCTGAGGCGTTCCATGTAAGGCTTGAAGCGAGAGCGCGGATCGAGCTACAAAGAAGCACAATCGGACGTTGTCACGTTCAACTATCGTCATTTTTTTTTTTCTATATTTACGACTTGAGAAAAATATAGTACTGCAATTAATAATTCGTCTTGATAGCTGTTTGAGGGATGAATATACAGAGTAATTACATAAAAGTCTATACTTACTTTTAAATGTTTGCATTGCCTCGCCAATTCCAATATTAATTTGGTTCCACGAACATTTAGGAGCACTGCTTTCTTCAGTTCTTCGTCAAACCTGTTAATAAGAAAAAAAAATATTGCTGAATGTGTCATTTTATCAACGCAACGCAATTGAATGGCATATCAACGCAACGCATGAAATCAAATCAAAAAAATATTGAGTTATGAATTATCTTACGAGATTATCATAATATATTAATGCAAAGGCAGAATACGCGGGTTCAAATCCCGTCTCATGATAATTTTTTTCTATTCTTTGGTAGTGGCCCTGCCTTCCAAGCCAGAAGTCGTGGGTTCGATTTCCACCCGGGGCAAATATTTGTGTGATGAAAATAGATGTTCGGTTGTCTCTGGGTGTTAATTTATCTATATAAGTATGTATTTAAAATTATATAATTATGTATGTTTATCAGCCATCTGGTTTCCATAACACAAGCGAAAGCTTAGTATGGGATCAGATCGTGCCGTGTGTGAAAATTGTCCTGAATTATTTATTTATTATTATTTATATGATACCTGACAGTAGCAGCAGCATGTACTATAATATCCACTTCATCAATGATGATGTTCCTGTCTTCATCAGAGAGCCCCAGGTCAGGCTCGATGACGTCACCGGAGACCAGCTGCATCTTCTGTAGAAGCGGTTCTACGCCACCGCGGAGGTTGCGAACTTTCTCGAATAACTAGAAAAATAGTAAATTAGCATTGGAGTTTTATGTAGATAATATATGACATGGAAAATATTATTGTATTATTTCCTACTGCTAGTAAAATATTGAAAGTAACTTATTTATCAAGAATTCCTGTCAACCAAAGGCGAATCCTATCCTATCCTACTATTATGAATGCGAAAGTTTGTCAGGATGGAAGTGTAGGTATATGTGTGTTTGTTACTCCTTCACGCAAATACTATACTGAACCGATTAAAATGAAATTAAGCACACATACAGAGGTTAACTTGGAACCTATCCTTGTTAACTTAGGATAGGTTTTATCCCGGAAATCCCACGGAAACGGTAACTATGCGGTGTTTCTTTGAAATCGCGGGCGAAGCCGCGGGCTTAAAATCTAGTGATTAATAAATCAATTATTATAAGAGCTATTTAATATATACAAACATTCTAGTAGGCTAATAGGATATTAGAATGTATTGTTACATCCATATCGGTTTATCCATTTTCGCGTGAAGTAATATCAATTAACATACCAACATAACATAATAGTGCTAAGTTATTGACACTTAACTTAAACTCATTAACTTGATTTTGACATAGATTTTGTAACTTAAATAAACATAAGCCGTTAAACATTGCTTAATTCGCATCTTAGTGCTATTGTCGTAATGTGTACTAAGTAAGAAACTTTCAAGTTATGTCTAAGTTAGATGTTTACGCCAACATTACGTATTATATTTTGTTTGTTTAGGTCAGATTAGGAACAACAAACCTTTAAATTAATATAAGTTACATATTATAATATAGGCAAGTCCAAAAAACTCAGAAAGTCAGTAAATATAGATATATGTAAGTATCACGTTTGTTAATCTGTCGGGGCAACTCTTTTACACAAAATTACTGAACGCATTTTGATGAATTTTTATACGCAGATAGAATGTGGTCTACAACAGCATAATATATTCGCTACTTGTATAACCATCTATAAACGAAGTCACAATATAAAACTAGATATATAAACTAAAAGTATCATTGCATCTATATACCTAGAGGTATCAATTTTGATAATATATTTTCTCCAAGTAAAAATAAATAAGTACATACCTATAATTTTCATTAATTAAAATTTTGTTAATCAAAATTAGATATAATATTAAATTTATTAAAAATACCTAGACAAATATTATAAATATGCAAGTACAATACTTACAGGGTATATATATTTTTTAAGATAGAACTCAATTACTATTATACCTATGTTATTTTATTATCCAATAAAACATATTATTAACTAATAAATAACACAAGTAATATATCCCTTTAAAACTAAAACGAAACAGAATGACTAACACGTTTAGCTAGGGCATGTCTTACCACATAGGTTGGCGTGTTGCAAGATTGAGCAACTCGATGCACTATACCTAAGTAAGAGAACGGAATCTAAACGTGAAATGTTTTGCTTGAATACACAATTAAAATGGATTTTTTATAGAAGAAGATATAGGGAAGACTCAAAAATTATTAGATGCATTTCGGAATTTTTGACAGTAGAAAGATACCCTGCATAATATATTTACGGAGTATATTTTATACAAGCTGCACTCCGCGGTTTCACCCGCGTGGCTTCGCTTCTGTTGGTCTTAGCGTGATGATATATAGCCTATAGCCTACCTCGATAAATGGGCTATTCCCCACCGAAAGAATTTTTCAAATTGGACCAGTAGTTCTTGAGATTAGCGCGTTCAATCAAACAAACAAGCTTTATAATATGTATTAGTATATTTTTTTTTAGCTCGGTTTGGTTAATACGTCTAAATTGTTACAAAGGATATATACTACATAACAAAAAAAAGATAAATTTGAAATATTGTCTAACGGTACATTCACATCAAACGAACATAGAGCTAGAGCTAGAGCAAGTGCATTCTTAAAACTCGTATTCAGTGTTGTTCAGTATTAGAACATTGCATTTATTCTTTTCGAACGCACTAAGAACAACGACAGAATGCTCTACGCCTGTTTACACTGAAATAATTTGACATAGAAGGGTTAGAATGAGCATTCGCTCGTTTGATGTAAATGCACCGTTTAAAGTCTACTTTGTAAACAATTACCTTTTCTTAAAACAGCTTGACATTCCTTATCAATGGTTGTTTAAAAAAAATACTTCACGTTATTTTTTTTATTAATAAAAGTATTAACTAAGTACCTATTTTATAATATAAATGAATAAAGACTTAAAAATGATTGAAAATAACAGGAAATCTATAATAATAATAATAAATAACTTTATTATCCAATTAATGTTTAGTTGGAAAAACAAAAAATACCCAAACATAAATAATTACCCTAATCATAATATTGCATTACTATTTTTCCGTTTTTTGTTCACTTAACTTCAAGCTAGGTTAAGTTCAAGTTACGAAAATAGAGAAACAGCATTGTCTTTTGGCAGTTAAGTAATGTATACAGTTTTATGTCGTAAAATACAGTTATTTTTAGGGTTCCGTACCCAAAGGGTAAAACGGAACCCTATTACTGAGACTTCGTTGTCCTGTCTGTCTGTCTCCAGGCTGTATCTCATAAACCGTGATAGCTAGAAAGCTGAAATTTTCACAAATTATGTATTTCCGTTGCCGCTATAACAACAACTACTAAAAATAAAATAAAAAATATTATATCCCATACAATAAACGTGTTTTTTCGTATTTTTTTACTTGATAGTACGGAACCCTTCGTGCGCGAGTCGAACTCGCACTTGACCGGTTTTTATAGTTACATGTGTTTTATGGCTCTTGTACATGATATTAATCATCTAGCGAATAAATTAAACTACTTTTTCAACGCGGATTTGCTCTCTTTATCTTATTAAAGTTATGTAAGAATTTTGATTTGAAATTTAATTGTCTGTGACAAATTTGCCCGTTTTTTGTAATTGTGTCTTATTTTTCTATGTTTAACCACAGGTAATATACTTAATACAATTGTTTGTTCGAAAAAAATGTCAAAACGGATGAACCGATTTCGAAGTCATTACGAATAAAAGATATAGATGTCAGTTTATTTAGTAAATTAGAAAATAATTCCTAGTAATTATATTTTAGGTACAGACAAAGTTGAAACAATAAACTAGTGAATAATAATATTAAAACACTTACAGCATCGCTAAGAAGTTCTTCGAGCCTTTGTTTTGGTGTTTTTCCCTTTTTTGGCCGAATAAATAATATTATCTTGCGGATATCCGGGCATTTCCTGTAATAAGTAATATTTGTTTTAGCGCCATACGATATATATTTATTTATCTATACTAAAACAGCTAATATTATTATAAACCTGAAGAGTTTGTTTGTTTGAACACGCTAATCTCGGGAACTACTGGTCCGATTTGATAAATTATTTCGACACAGAATATAATATTAACTATTATAATAGTACTGCTTTCGGTGTTAGATAGCCCATTTATCTGTAGTTCCTGTGATTAGCGCATTCAAACAAACAAACTCTTCAGCTTTATAATATTAAGTATAGATTTTAATTACAGAAATAATTATTTCTTTTATTCATTAAAATGTAAAATAAATAGAGACTTTTTAATATTTTTCACAAAGTTCAGTTCTATGTCATATTTTGATAATATTATATACCTATGCTGTTACATATTTTGTAAAATTAAATTGTAATTGATATCTATACTGATATGATTAAAAAGAGCAACTATGTAGTTTCTTGCCGGCTCTTCTCCGGAATCGGTGGTAAATGATAAAAAATATGTACCTAATGACGATTCAAAAGTGCTTCTAGAAGTCTAATTTTTAAAGTGAAACTTTTATTACATCGTCTCAAACTTTTTGGTCTGTGTAGCGCATGTCGCGTGTATCGTGGCTGCCGAGTAGGTATATACCTAATCGGCAGCCGACCGTCACGCGACATGCGCTACACAAAGCAGTGTTCGGAACCGTTCGAACAGTTTCACTTTTACCGTGGTTTCATAAAATCACACAACATTTTTTTTTAAATAAATGTTTGAGTTTGAGTTTTGAGCTTGATATTTTTATTCTATTCATCAATTTCTAACTAAACTATTCCATACCTTAACAGTTTTTCCACAAGAACTTTGCCCATGAAGCCAGTGCCTCCAGTAATGAAGACGGTTGTGTTTGCGAAGGTCTCAGCTATCCTGTCTGGTAGAGAGTCTACCTCCATCGCTGTCAAACCTTCGGATGACATGGCTCACTGTGGATGATATTATTATCTGTTAGTAAAATTGTTTTTGACGTGACAACGTCTTATAATTCGATAGAGCCGGCTGCACGCACGAAAAAACATGACTCGAAACTTTGACTTGAAACGAACATATTTAATTCAAACTGTACACTTATCAAGGATCGGTGACAATTAAGGTGATAATACAATAATTTCATGAGTTACTCAGAGCGTGTTATTAGGATTTTAATTATATTTATTACTAGCGGTCCGCCCCGGCTTTGCCCGTGGTACATGTTTACGTTTTCTACATAAGAACCATCCTCGTACTTCAAGGAATATAATAAAAAAAGAATTATCGAAATCGGTTCAGCCGTTCTCGAGTTATGCGCTTACCAACACATTTTGCGATTCATTTTTATATATAAGATTAACTTCTTATTGCTCTAAATAGGTTTTTTTTTGTCAAAACATAATATTATAGTTGACAAAATTTTATAGTCCACACGAGCGAAGCCGCAGGTAGAAATCTAATTAAATCATAAACACAACACGAAAAACAGCCCATCCGTTTTGAACCTACGAAGCGACATACATTACAAAATTGTACACATTATTTGATGCTAATTAAAAACACATTACGAATGTCGAAATTATGTGGACAATATGAGTCAAGAGGTTATGAAAATTTACTATTTCGTAACTAGTTGTCACCCGTGACATCGTCTGCAATTTGCAATAGTTTAGCTACTGTGTAAGTGCTAATATGTTTCAGTATTATAGAGACGATTATTGTAATGGCACAACTTGAAAATGGGTTATTCTGAAGCTTGTTTGTTTTATAACCGACTACAATAAAAGAGGTTCTCAATTCAATTGCATTTTTTAGCTATGTTACCTCAGATCTTTTGACTGGGTGAACCGATTTTGGTAATTCTTTTTTATTTGAAAGCTCGTGCTTGCTATGTACTGTACGTGCCATCATTAAAGATGGGTACCTATGTTCTGATAATTTCATTCATTGGAATTTGAATTTTTTTTTCCAAAATACATACTTATGTTTTAATTTTTATGAACCTCAATTTATATCTTATACTAGCTTTCCGCCAGCGGCTTCCCCCGCATTTTCAAAGAAAAACCCGCATAGTTCCCGTTCCCGTGGGATTTCCGGGATAAAACCTATCCTAAGTGTTAATCCAAGTTACCCTCTATATGTGTGCTAAATTTCAATGTAATCGGTTCCGTAGTATTTGCGTGAAAGAGTAACACACACACACACATCCTCACAAACTTTCGCATTTATAATATTAGTAGGACGAAACTCATTTCAACAATAATTGACTAGATATTATACATTGATAGTTATTATACTTATTACCCAATTGCAAAAATATAACAAAAGAATAGAGTTTAAAGCACAGATAACAAAATATAGTTTTAAAGAAACAGATAACATAATCAAACAATCTAAACTCCATTATTATATGAAATCGATTCCTTTCTACATAGATCATGTCATTAATAAGATATTAAAAATAACGGTTTAAAAATAATTTTGATACATAAAAGTTGTGTTAGTTACACCATATTGTGTATAACATCTGGAACCGATTTTGATGAGGTTTTTAATAAATAAAAAACTCATGATATATTATTTGCTTGAGTTGTGTTTACTTGCAAGAGTTTTGATTACATACTAGCTGTGCCCCCCGCAGCGCTCCGCTCCTGTTGGTCTTAGCGTGATGATATAGCTTATAGCCTTCCTCGATAAATGGCCTATCTAACACTGAAAGAATTTTTCAAATCGGACCAGTAGTTCTTGAGATTAGCGTGTTCAAACAAATAATCTCGTCAGCTTTATAATATTAGTTAGATAGCCCATTTATCGAGGAAGGCTATATAATAGTATATTAATATTACCGTGGTACATGTTTACGTTTTCTCTACATAAGAACCATCCTCGTATTTCAAGGAATATAATAAAAAAAGAATTATCGAAATCGGTTCAGCCGTTCTCGAGTTATGCGCTTACCAACAAATTTTGCGATTCATTTTTAGGGTTCCGTAGCCAAAATGGCAAAAACGGAACCCTTATAGTTTCGTCATGTCCGTCTGTCCGTCTGTCCGTCTGTCCGTCTGTCACAGCCGATTTACTCGGAAACTATAAGTACTACAGTGATGAAATTTGATGGGAATATGTGTTGTATGAACCGCTACAAAAATATGACACTAAATAGTAAAAAAAAGAATTGGGGGTGGGGCCCCCCATACATGTAACTGAGGGATGAAATTTTTTTTTTCGATGTACATACCCGTGTGGGGTATCAATGGAAAGGTCTTTTAAAATGATATAAAGTTTTCTAAAAAACATTTTTCTTAAAGTGAACGGTTTTTGAGATATCAGCTCTCAAAGTCGTAAAAAGTATGTCCCCCCCCCTCTATTTTTATAACTACGGGGTATAAAATTCTAAAAAAAATAGAGGTGATGCATGCTAATTAACTCTTTCAACGATTTTTGGTTTGATCAAAGTATCTCTTATAGTTTTTGAGATAGGTTGATTTAACTGTAATTTATTATATTTGCTGCTACGGAACCCTTTGTGCGCGAGCCCGACTCGCACTTGGCCGGTTTTATTATATATAAGATTATGATCACAAGCAGGAGCGGAGCAATACAGGTAAAACTGCGGGGCACAGCTAGTTATTCTATAATTACAAAATACAAAAATAAAGATCGTCTGTTACATCGATATGTGACGACAACCAAGGTCTCTTGGTGACTTCTGATTACGTCTTGAAGCATGGAATGAATTGTAATTACATTTAAATTATAAACTAGCTGTGTCACGCGGGTTTACCTTGCAAAAGTATGCTCTTGTGTTATTTTGATGTTTAGGCTATATTATTGTAAAGTTTTATCAAAATCAGCCCAGTCGTTTTCGCGAGCAATAAAATACATATATTCTCATAAAATTACGCAAGTATTATTATTACATGTTGTCATTAGTAGGATAGGATAATCTAAAAATGCTGTAAGGTTCAGCACAAGTTTCATTTTGTTTTTTTTTATAAGATTTGTCCTGTACCTTTAAAGTTTTAAGGTCATTTTGGTGTAAGGTCAAGCCGTTACAGTTTATTTCCAAAAAACAGAATTTTAATATAATTGAAGTTGTTCTTAATTATTAGGAAAATAATGACAATTCTTAAAAATCAGTCATCCTAGAGCAACAGCAACTATTTTTTGTTGTTTCTCCGGAAATATTCATATAATAAGCGGACAAAGTCACGATCAAGAACTAGTAACATAGAAATAACTTTCGCCTTTACTTTACTATATTATGTAAACATGCAAGTCATTGGTAGCATTAAGATGTAATACTTTTAATAATGTACGGTCAAGGTGTCGAGTTCACGGTCGATAATGTGCTTTTCCTTCCGTTATTAATATGTTAATATTCATATTAATATAGTTATTTTTTGGTATGTTTAATGTGTGGGAACTGATTTTGTGAAAATTGTTGTTGGACAATGTTATTTTTTTTCAACAATTTTTTTTAAAATATATATAACTATATATAAGTATATATATTTTATGGGATGGGATTAATAATACAATTATATTCAATACAAGCGGTCCGCCCCGGCTTCGCCCGTGGTACATATTTCGCAATAAAAGGTATGCCTTTGTTCTTTCTCAGGGTCTAGATAGATTATCTGTGCCAAATTTCATCAAAATCGGTCTAGTAGTTTATGCGTGAAAACCATACATACATACAAACCTTTCCTCTTTATAATATTAGTATAGACTAGCGGTCCGCCCCCGCTTCGCCCGTGGTAGGTACATATTTACGTTTTCACTCCGTAAGAATCATCCTCGTACTTCAAGGAATATTATAAAAGAATTAACGAAATCGGTTCAGCCGTTCTCGAGTTATGCGCTTACCAACGCATTTTGCGATTCATTTTTATTATATAGAAAGATTATTGTTTTATATAATTAAGGAAGAGAAAGGAAACACAAATAATAGGCTAAATAAATCGTGTTTTATTAGATCAAAATCAGTTCCTTGCAAAATATCCATTCTGGTGCAATACTGTTGCAGTATTGTTAAATGCAGTGGTAAAACTGCATTTCTGTTCTAAGAATTAGAATCAATGTATTTTTACCGTTACAAAAAAGAGTGCCGAATACACGTGTCAGAAGTGAAACTTTCTTGACTACTTGCTCCGTGCTTCTTTGGCAATACCCAAAGATTATATCAAAAAAATATTTAAGTAAAAATTGCCATGAAGTGACCTTGAAATTTTACTCTCAAGTTTCAGTTCAAAAAGTTCTTATATACCTTTTAACGTATTTCTTATTGACATTAAACTATTTAAAATCTTAAAAAATAAAATACTTAATAAACATTTTGAATTAAGGACAAAGTCACAGGACACACCTTGTTAATGCCTCAGCCCCCGGAATCACTTATCACAGACACAATAGAAAATCTATTGTGTCGTGGCCCGATCGGGCCGCTCAGTGGTCAAGGGGTGTACCTAACCGTGTAATAACTTCATGACGTAATAAGTTCATGTTTTACCGTTTCAGTTCAAGAAGGTTATAATAATTAACTTCTAGTAAATTCCTGTCACAGATATTTCTGTCTCGCTCTAATAGTGAACAAGGAAAAGAGATGTAAATATTAAAAATATTAATATTAATAATTTGAATTCAATGGTCATTGTTTTCTTTCAGAATAACGTTCGTTTAGAAAATTATTTATTATTCATAGATTTTGTGTGTTTGTATTTACTATTTATGTACCTATATCGTCAAAAAATATATTTCAAATATCGAAAATTTACCTGAGCACTATAGGCTATATATGTACAGGCGAAACCAGGGTGGACCACTAGTTGTATAATATAACTTATAAAATTTCAAAGCGCACAATTCGTAAACAATAATGATTTGAGTACCTAATAATCGTAAAAATATTTCTCACATAAATTGCAGTAAATCATAGTATAAAGCAAAGTCGCTTTCTCTGCCCCTATGTATGCTTAAATATTTAAAACTACGCAACGGATTTTGATACTGTTTTTTTAATAGATAGAGTGATTTAAGAGGAAGGTTTTAGTATTTATTTTATTATGTTTTAGACAAAGCGGGCGAAGCCGCGGGCGGAAAACTAGTTAAATATGAAATAATGTCCCCTATTGATGTATACCTTCAAAAATGTATTTCCAATAACTGAAAATTATGTCCCCATAAAATTTTTTAAATTTAATTTCGTCTCATTTGGCCCAAACCCCACGGGGACGAATACAACGCTCTATTTACAAATATAATCACGCATCGGTTGACTAACTTCACTAGTGGGTCGAGCTCTGAAGCAATCGGTGATAAAATATTACGCCAATACTGCAAATATGAAATAAACAAACATACACATAGATTTCTAATCATGTATAATTATAATATTATGTACTTACAAGCAAGCGCACATAGTCAAGGAAAGCATAGTTCCCGTTCCCGTGGTATTTCCGGGATGAAATCTATCCTATTCTCTTTCTCAAATCGGTTTAGACATAGTTACTTTCGCATTTCTTAAATTATAGCTGGTTAGCGATATATTATGTCGCAGGAAACTGGCTAAGCCATTTCCTTAATTGACTAGGCTCTTTATTAAATAACGTTTTAAATTAACTACTAGAATGGTAACCGTATAGTTCATTATATCAACGGTGAAATATTTACTTAAAAAACACGATTTAGTAAGAACTCATGAAATTATTGTATTGATACCGTTCCTTGATTACTGTTCATAGTTGTGTGTTGTTTTTTTCAATAACATATAAATAATTTCAAAAATTATTTATATTTTATGTAGGTACGTGATCCCTGAGTGCTATATTATAATATGTACATACCACAAGCGAAGCCGGGGCGGACGGCTACTATATTTATACTTATAATATTAAAAAGCTTGAACGTGCTAATCTCAGGAACTACTGGTCCGATTTGAAAAATTCTTTCGGTGTTACATAGCCCATTTATCGAGGAAGGCTATAGGCGATATATCATCACGCTAAGACCAACAGGAGCAGGAGCAACGCGGGTGAAACCGCGAAGCGCAGCTAGTGATAAAATAGAATATAGAATGCACAATCGGTAAACAATGACTTTTATTATTTTTCTGTTTACATTACTGTTATAACTGATTTATTAATCGTAAAAAGATTCCCACATAAATTGCAATTATTTAAATTCAATGTAAATAATTATTTAGCGTGTACTCTACTATAATAAAGAGTTTGTTTATTTGAACGCGCTAATCTCCTCACGAGTTTGATTTCTTGTAAAAGTTCGATCTTTTACTATTTTTAACGTTATTTTCAGTAAAGTAAAGCTAACAATACGAAAAGGTCAAAAAATACAAACTTACGAATTTATAATAGTAACACAGATTACTAAATAATTACTATGTAAATATAACTAGCTTTTGGCCATCGGCTTCGCTCGCATAGTCTAAAGAATTAACCGTGATTAAAACAACCAACTACCTCCAGACACAGAAATCATATTATAAAATCGCGCCGTTACGACGTGAAGGAAAGACAAACAGACAAACACAATTTCACATTAATTATATATGTATAAGTAATAATTAAAGTATTCGGAAGAGGAAACTCATGCAAAATATCTGATCGACCTCTTGATATTTAAATTTCACTGATTTAAAATAAATTGAAAAAACAAAAAAATATTGAATAATTATTACAATGTAAGTTCACATGGATCAAAATATTATTGTTAATAATACATTAGGTGCTAATTATATATTCGTATTCTTGTATTTAGTTGGAAAAAATCATGTATTATGTAATATTATTATAGTGATAATTTTAAAATAAAAACATATAGGTATTTTTTGTATAAGTTTCAGTTTTAAAAATAGCTTTTACAATCCTACTATAATAATATTAATTATTATAAATGCGAAAGTTTGTGAGGATGTGTGTGTGTTTGATACTCATTCACGCAATTAGGTACTACTGAACTGAACCGATTACAATGAAATTTACCACACATACCTATAGAGGGTAACACATAGGATTTTATCTAAGAAATCCCACGGGAACGGGAACAACGAGGGTTGTTCTTTGAAAACGCGGGCGAAGCCGCGGGCGGAAAGCTAGTCTTATAACCTTTTGAACAATGCAAAGTCATAATATTTACCTCTGTACCAAAGCGGCTATTGGGTACTAAAACCAAGGTTGCATTCCATTGCCCCATTTGTAGAGAGTTTTAAACCAAACATCACACATATGAAGCAATGTAACGTATACATTGTTTTGTTGCCTAATCTTTGAGATTATGATTAGCATGTATACAAACATTACTACATAGTATAATTGCAGATTTTCATCTTTGTACAAAAAAGAGCAAATATGGAGTTTCTTGCCGGTTCTTCTCCGTAGATACTGCTTTCCGAATCGGTGGTAAATGTTAAAAATATGTAATGACGTTTCAAAAGTTCTTCTAGAAGAAGTCTAATTGATAAAATAAATGTTTCAGTTTGAGTTTGAGTACAAATATACAGTTGTTTTGATGACAAAAAGTTATTTCTATATTATTTAAAACATCTTTTAGCTTCACCTGTATGTTTGTATGTTACCGAAGACTCTATTTTGTTCCACTTTAAACGGACAGATTTAATTCAAACTTTGTACACTTAACAAGGATTGGTGACAAATGACAATACAATAATTTCATGAGTTTATCTTATAAATTAACCCGTTTCAAAATCCGCTCTATATTTTCAGTAATAGAAAGAAAAATTATTAAATTAATTTATTGTTGATCTCAAGTTTGGTCACTTTGTTAGATATAATAAATATATTATCTTACACTAGCTGTGCCTCGCGGTTTTACCCGCATTTTCATTTTCATTTCATTTCATTTTCATTTTTCCTCTCCTATTGGTATTAGCGTTATGATATAGAGCCTATAGCTTTCCTCGATAAATGGGCTTTCTAACACCGAAATAATTTTTCAAATCGGACCAGTAGTTTCCGATATTAGCGCGTTCAAACAAACTCTTCAACTTTATAATATAAGTATAGATAATAGATTAAAATACATTTTTCAAAGTGTGACTGAAATATTTTATTTATAGAATATTGGAAAAAATATTGGATACATAACATTATGATTTTTGTTACAAAATTACGTAACAATACGATTGTTCGTTTTTCTCTGCTTACGTATTGGGAAAAAACTTTGTATACAACATGGATGACGTCAAAGATGTCATAAATATCTATTATATGGTTTTTAATTATTATAGTTTTCATTGTTTTTCTTAGTACTGAGTATTTGCAATTGAGAAATACTAGGTTAAGAATTTAAGACAAAAACAAGTGATTTATTATTTACGTTTATATTTGAGTTTGAGTTTGAGTTGAACTAATAACAATATTATGCCTTTAGGATTTGAGATGTAAATTCGTTGAAGTCTTTTGTCTATACTAATATTATAAAGCTGAAGAGTTTGTTTGTTAGAAGGCGCTAATCTCGGGAACTACTGGTCCGATTTGAAAAATTATTTCGGTGTTAGGAAGCCCATTTATCGAGGAAGGCTATAAGCTATTATATCATCTCGCTAAGGCCAACAAGAGCGGAGCCACGCGGATGATACCGCGGTGCGCCTCCTGAGATTAGTTCAAACAAACAAACAAACTCTTCAGCTTTATAAAATTACTATAGATTATTTGTCTGTTATTTTTATAAATTAAAATGCTTATCCGATTTCATTTTGATTTTTTGAAAAAGAGCTCAAAAAGAAAGCTGCTCTCTAATTTATTCCAAAATGTTTTTTATTTATTTTACCCGTGTACAAAAAAACAACAATAAAACATTTTGAAATAATTGCATTAATTAATTCTATTATTCTCGCAATGAAAACGGACTTTGTTTTAGGTACAGTTGCAATCATAAAAAGCAAAAAAAAATTGAAAATTAAAAAAGTGCACGCTTCATAAAATCATAATGCTTAATTATTTTGACAGAGCTTATAATTATTTTCAGAATAAAAGAAAATTTAAAAAATCACCTCACGTAATTTATGGACGCCCTAAACGGAATTGTGGGGTTTTTACTTAAGATAGTTTTTCTTTAGTAAGTTTTATTAAATAGTTTGTTTGTACAAAATGGGCAAATCTACGCGCGGACAACTAGGATATAAAAAACTGAACGTTTTTGATTATATTGTATCACTTCACTACATAGTATAAAACAAAGTCGCTTTCTCTGACCCTATGTCCCTATGTATGCTAAAATCTTTAAAACTACACAATGGATTTTGATGCAGCTTTTTTAAGCTGATAAAGTGATTCAAGAGGAAGGTTTTAGTACATAATTTATTAGGTTTTAGACAAAGCAGGCAAAGCCGCGGGCGGAAAGCTAGTACTATAGGTACTAGCTTTCCGCCCATAATAATATAAAGGTCTTTAATAAAGTAACTATTGTATATACAAGACATACGGCAATTCTAAGTTAACATGATCGATCAAGTTGTAACATGGGTACTAAGTACAAGTTACCTTAACATAGCTGCAACGTATGTTACGTCACATAACTTAGGTCGTGTTTCAAGCAATCTAACTTGTACTTAACTTATTGGTGCATGTCGAACATGTGATATACCTAACGCATCAGTTTAGAATAAATTTATATTTAAAATAATGTTTTTTGAAGTGAAACATCTTTAGGTGCCTTGAGAGTAAAATTTCAAGGTCTCGTCATGGCAATACCGTCACGTTATGGAGTAAGGCGACGATTTTGGTATTGAATCTTGCCAAAGAAGTTTCACTTCTGACACGTTTGCTCGGCACACACGCTCTTCTTTTTAAATATAGAGTCAATTTAATTTTCGATTAAGTCAATCCAATTTATTTGCACGTCCGCCTGCTCTCGAACCCCGGACTTATCGATTTGAAGGTAGGTACTCACCACTGAGCCACCACTGCATATAATGTGGTTGTGGTCAACAATATTCAATATTTCTTTAGAGATCTGTTTTGCAAATGCAAATTTACAATTGTGGCAAAATTTATAAAAATGTTTTTATTTTTAATTTTATTTTTATTTTTATTTACAGTTTATTTTTAATTAAAAACATAATTATTCGGAATTACAGGGAATAAAATCTGTTTACGGTCTAGCGAATTAACAATTAACAAGTGTAATATTAGTACCTACTTATTAGAACTATGCATTTTTAAAAATTAGACTAATTAGAGTCTAGGTTTTAAGATCTAACTAATATTATAAATGCGCAAGTTTGTGAGGATGTATGTGTGTTTGTTACTCTTTCACGCAAATAGTATTAAACCGATTACAATGAAATTAAGCACACATATAGAGGGTAACTTGGATTAACACATAGAATAGGTTTTATCCCGGAATTCCCACGGGAACGGGAACTGTACGGGTTTTTCTTTGAAAACGCGGGCGAAGCCGCGGGCGGAATGCGTTTGTATGGATAGAATATTCTATGCATGAAAATATAAGATTTTATTGATCTATTTTCCCGTAGTCATGGTTTTTCTACATTTTAAGAACTTCGATTTGTAAGGCAGTTGATTCTATGTTTTAAAAAATTGTTACCCCTAATAATTAATTAAAGAAAAACTTTATGTAGAATAAATTGTTAATATTATGTCCTTCGATATTTTTATTATGACAATTTTCACCCCTAATTATTAAAAGAAAAACTAGATTTTCCACATCTTAAAAATATTTTTTCATTTTATTTTTCATCCTTCACCATAAATTAAAAACCAAAACAAATATAACCATAACATAAAAAATAAAACAAATTTACCTATTTGTTTTCACAGTTCAAAACACAATACACAAAGGGAAAAGCGCACGTCCTTACAGTTGCTCGGAAAATATTAAACTAACTTGAATTAGCGTGCAATGCTGGGTTTTGCAAGTAAAGTCACGTCATACCGCTTGCGAATTATTTAAGAAAGGACCCTTCGTTCGTCCTCCTTTGACTGACCGGTTGGCTTGGTTGGTAGTGGCCCTTCCAAGCCAGAGGTTTGATTCCCACCCGGGACACATATTTGTGTGATGAACATAGATGTTTGCTCTGTGTCTGGGTGTTAATTATCTATATATAAGTATTTATTTAAAATTATATTATATGTATGTTTATCAGCCATCTGGTTTCCATAACACAAGCGAATGCTTAGTATTCGATCAGATCGTGCCGTGTGTGAAAATTGTCCTGAAATATTTATTTATTTATCCTTGGTACAGTGGTTAGCGTCTAAAACTGAAAGATTTGGGTTTGATTCCCGGAGACGAGAAAATGTGTCGGTCTGGCACATTTTCTCGTCTCTGTACTGTGTACACATCTTCTCGTAGTTGCTCGGAACACAGCTACTTGTCCCTAAAATCGATCAGTCAAGTCCGATTTGAAAACTTATTTCTCTGTTAGATAGCCCATTTATCGAGGAAGGCTTATAGGCTATCATCACGCTAAAACCAATAAGAGCGGAGCAATGCGGGTAAAACCGCGCGGCAAAGCTATAAAGTAATATGTTAGAATTTTTTTTAATAATAATAGATAAATAGTATAAAATTTAAAAAAGTTATCGAGTAATGTAAAAACGTATGTTACTAGTAATTATATTGAGTAAAATATATCTAATAAAAATGATATCTATCTTTTGCGTTTGTAATATTTAGATTGCTCGTGTCTACGACTTTGTTCGCGTGACCAAAAGTTTTTCATGGTTCGATTGATTAAATTATCGAGTGTCGAGAATCAAGAAAGAAGAAATTTGACACCATAAATAAATTGATGACCGCCTCCTTGGTTCAGTGGTTGACGCGTGAGCGTAGCACCGAGGGGTCCGGGGTTCGATTCCCGGTGGAGACGAAGAAAAAAAATGTCTCGGTCTGGCAGGACACAGAAGGCTAATTACCTACTTGTCCCTAAAGAAAATCGATCAGTGAAACAGATGTAGGTATATAATGCATCTGCCCCTTACCCCACTACGGCACATGGGACTTCACTTTATAAATAAATTGTTTAAAAACATTATTCCTTTTCACCCACTTAAGGTTGTAATTAAAAAATTGCACTTGCAATAAGTGCAGTGTGAAGTGCCTTAAGTCTAGTAAGTCTTAGTAAGTTTCGCGTAAAGTCTACCATATCTATCGAAATGATGCAATTACAGTATTTGTGGTATTAACTTATTAAGTGGGTTATCATTTCAACATTTAGGTTAAAACTAACTGTGCCCTGCGGTTTCACACGCGGTCAAAAATTTTCATCCACTATTTTATAGTATAGGTACCTTAGGTTTTATTTTTTGTAAAATTTCATGAAATTCTGATCAGCTGTATTTGTGTACCAACAAACAAGACATAATATTATGTTGTTTATAATAATGATCGTACAATATTAAAATTAATTAATGATTAGGCTCTATCTGTACTATAATATTACAAAGCTGGAGAAGAGTTTGTTTATTTAAACGCCCTAATCTCTGGAACTACTGGTCCGATTTGAAAAATACTCTCGGTGTTAGATAGTCCATTTAAATATAGGCTATTGAGTTATACCTATATCATCACGCGAAGACCAACAGGAGCGGAGCGCTGCAGATAAAACCGCGGGGTAAAGCTACCTAGTATAGTAATGAAATCAGCTCTATATAAGTGTGTTTGTAAATCTTCCGAAACGGCTTGGCCGGTTTTGATGAAATTTTATCGTATAGGTAGGTATTAAATAAATAATTAATATTTCGGCAAAATAAATGAGTAGATGTATTAAATAATAAGGTTTATCTTATAATTATTGTTCATTATATTACATAGGCAAGGTATACCTATTCATATTATGCATCATGTCATTTTTAAGATATATGATGTTACATATGTATTTTGTAAAATTAAATTCTAAAACTGACATGATTTAAAAGAGCAACTATGCAGTTTCTTGCCGGTTCTTCTCCGTAGATACTGCTTTCCGAATCGGTGGTAAAACCGTAAATGTTACAAATATGTAATGACGTTTCAAAAGTGCTTCTAGAAGAAGTCTAATTGAATAAATAAAAGTTTGAGTTTGAGTAGGTACTAAGTACTAATTACACAAGTACTTAAAAATGATACATGATGATGATAATATCCATACTCATAAGTTCATCAACACAAACTTATACTTTTTGCGATTTAAATCAGTATGCCACGGTATGTGTCACGAGAGCAAGGACATACGAGTACGTTGGGCAACACTAGTGCAATCTGACGTCACTCGTATACATTACATGTGACAATATGTGTACTTTCTAGTAATATTTTGAGGATTGGGGTAATACCGACGAGGTATGTGAAATAAATACGTAGCTGGTGATTGATTAAACAAATATGAATGCTATTATTATCAAACTAGCTTACCGCCCGCGGCTTCGCCCGCTTTGACTTAAACCTTAAGAATTATATACTAAAACCTTCCTCCTGAATCACTCTATCTATTAAAAAAAAACCGCATCAAAATCCGTTGCGTAGTTTTAAAGATTAAAGCATACAAAGGGACATAGGGACAGAGAAAGCGACTTTGTTTTATACTATGTAGTGATACGTATATATAATATTATAATATTACTTTTATACAATACCTTCACAATATGTACTTGCAAAAAAACTGTGTAGGTCATCGAGATAGTATGTTACACTAGAGAGGCGATCGCTACTACACTCTCTTTAACACGAGCTAGAGGTAAGAATCACAAGTCTCTTTAGTCTGTGCCGGACTGTGCCCCCCGCTTGTCGTGTCAACACGTGTTATTGCTCTGTTCAAAATGCCTTCGTGTGTGCTAAGATATTGTTTTAACAGTTCCCATAATACAAACAAAGCCCGAGGAGTGACTTTTCACCAGTAAGTTTCCTTATTATGAGTAAGTCATGCATTTTACTAATATTGTTATCATTTTGCGAAAAATCACCACGCGTTCTGCGTTTCGCGCCATTTTTCATAGACTAACAGCACAGACGTGACACTGTCGATGAGTCTGTTAAACATGTAACTGGATTTTTTAACTATGTATATACAATATATATACTAGGAAAGATTATCGTGGTGTAGTACCTAAATATTTATACTTTTACCCGACTACGCAAAGTAAAACGGTAGGTTATATTAAGTGATATGTATTTATTTAAGTACCTATTTTTATTTATTAAAAAAAGGTTCATCAACAGTTGTTCCAATAGGATTTATAAATTATTATGCACAACAATTACAAATAAACACAACATTCACAGAAACTAATACAGTAAAAGTTCCTTAATCGCGCTTCCTTTATTCGCGTTTTCACTATTCGCGGATTAAAAAAATGCGACCCAATTTCTATATTCGCGACTAAAATTTTTTTTTATTCGCGGATTTAATAAGTACATACATAATAATAAAATTATTCCAATAGGTATCTTAACCAATATCCTTGTCAAATGGACTAATAAGAAAGTAAAATAGATCTTATTACAAGTTTGCCTAAAGTACATATTATGTTGTTAAATGATATCGCCGAGGCCTTTGACACAAGCCGCCTTTGTCACAAGCCGCCTATGCCGCGATTGATGTTTTTGAGAATGTAAATAAACAGAATGGAAGCAAAATAAAGTATATTTTTAAATGTAGTTCCGTTTATAGTAAAAGGAAATTAAAATACATAGTTTAATATAAAATCCTCTTTTTATTAATTCCCTAGTGTCAGTACCACCAGATAGTACCGAGTAAACAGATTGCACAATGTGTCGCATCTGCACGCATTGCTAATCTTTGAACTTGAAGCCACGCCTCGCTCGTTCCACACGTACCCCACCACATCGGCCGCGCGCAATGTTTTTGTTTGGAATAACCTCTCTAGTGTAACATACTATCTCGATGGTGTAGGTACTTATTGATATTTTTACTCATTAGGTTAGCCTACTAAAAATGGCGCCACATTTGACAAAATTATCAAGTGTCAAATATTATTTTTATAGCTCCCACAGAATATTATATATTAGTAGGTACTGAACTAGACTGTACCCTTACTGTACCTACTAGTTTCAATTATTAAATAAGTAATGACAAACATTACATTTTTATTACAGTTGCATATTCAAATTATTTCCTGTACATAATCAAAGGTAAAGGTAAAATGAAGAAAGGTCAGTGCAGTGCAGATATTCGTCCTCGATGTTTTAAATGCTTTATTTGTAAGCTTTTATTATGTAATATAAAAGCTTATAAATAAAGCATACAAACATACAGGTGAAACTAATACTTCATCTTTTGTATGTATCCGACTCCTTTAGACTCGATTTTGACTTTCAAACTTTGTACACTTACCAAGGATCGGTGACATAATACAATAATTTCATGAGTTCAAGCGTGTTTTTTTTAGTATATAATATATTAATTATTTTATAATAATATGGTTAAAGAGTTTGCGTAGTGTAACACTAGCTGTGCCGCGTGGTTTCATACGACAAAATTATTTATTCAAATTTATATCTAACCTAAAATTTTTATTGCATGCTATCTAAAACTCGCGGCTTCGCCCGCGTGGTGCATGTATATTAACACTAATAGCGCCATCTCACGGATCCTAAGGCAAATTATCAGGAATAATTTCTATAGATCATGCTTTAGTGAAAACACAATGAAAATAGGTGCAGCAGTTTCCAACAGACAGACATAACGTTATAATAATTTTGTAATATGTAGACGAAATAACGAAACACAATTATATAATACTCTTTATTAACATAAAACCTATGACGAGATCATACACGATTAACATAGTTAGACTCAGTTACAAACAGGTATATTTTCCATATATTTATTTAACTATTTCTTCGGTTTCCACACAAAAGGTTCCAATCGTTTATCTTCTGGCAGTAAAGAATTTAATTCGTCCACGTCACGCAAAGTCTGAAAAAAAAATATATATTAAAACAGAGAAAAATTTTAAGAGAATCGTAAGGGTGTTCTTATAGACCAATCTGCCGATGTCGACTCATCAGACTAGTCACAATGAAGTATTTATATTTTATATGTACATATTGTTGTGTCCGATTAAGGCAAATAAATAATGTATGTATGTTTATCAGCCATCTGGTTTCCATAACACAAGCGAAAGCTTAGTATGGGATCAGATCGTGCCGTGTGTGAAAATAATCCCGAAATATTGATTTATTTATTATTTACTAGCTTACCGCCCGCGTCGCCCGCTTTGTCTAAAACCTAATAAATTATATACTAAAACCTTCCTCTTGAATCACTCTATCTATTAAAAAAACCGCATCAAAATCCGTAGCGTATTTTTAAAGATTTAAGCATACAAAGGGACATAGGGACAGAGAAAGCGACTTTGTTTTATACTATGTAGTGATTTATGTATGGACTCACAGCGGTGAGCGTCGCGTTGCACCGCGCGAGGTGGTGCGCGAGGTCCCGTGCGCGCGCGAGGCGCTCCGCCGCGCGGGCGTTGGCGCGCTGCCGCTCCACACACGCGCCGTGCAGCCGCGCGGCCAGGCTGTCCGTCTGTTGTGTACAACAACACTATTATCCCTACTATATAATATTATGTACTAGGTTTCCGCCCGCGCAGTCAAAGAAAAACCCGCATAGTTCCCGTTCCCGTGGGATTTCCGGGATTGCGTCATTTTCATGGGATAAAAAGTAGCCTATGTCCTTTCTCGAGTATCAAAATATCTCTATACCAAATTTCATGCAAATTGGTTCAGTAGTTTAGGCGTGATTGAGTAACAGACAGACAGACAGAGTTACTTTCGCATTTATAATATTAAGTATGGATAGTATGGTAATCACGCCTTAACTACTGAACCAATTTGCATGAAATTTAGTATAGAGATATTTTGTTACCCGAGAAAGGGACATAGGCTACTTTTTACCCCGGGACATAGGATAGGTTTTATTCCGGAAATCCCACGGGAACGGGAACTATGCGGGGTTTTCTTTGACTGCGCGGACGATGCCGCGGGTGGAAAACTAGTTGACATTTTCGTAAATGAATACACTAGAACGCCGATTATTAGGATTGAGATGGACTGATTCGGATAGTCAAAATTTCGGATAATCGGACATAGAGTGTTATAATAGAGCCATTTAGGCAACATTTGACAGTTCAACAAAATTCAACAGCGTAACCTAGTAACGACAGCGTAGAATAATATGTTGAAATCTGATATCTAGAATCGAAACCGTCTGGGAATATTAATATTTAATTTTTAATACAGTTTTTTTAAATATACAGGGTGTCCCACTGTTGGTATACTAAGCTCAAAGGAGGTTATAGTTTTGCATACACTGAGTACGTAAAAAATAATTAAAAAATTCCAGACGCATTTTTTTTCAAATAGATGAATTCTTAAAACTCTATGTGTACACCCATAACAAGCGAGCCGCCCAACTTTGCCACCAGCACGTGAGCTATCGTTTAAGATTATGTTTTCATAGATAAAATGCTCATATTAGAGAAGCGGTATATGCCGGCTGCGCGAAGCTAGAGAAGAAAACATGGATTTTCAGGAAAAATTTAGCAAAAAATTTTGGACGTAATTTTTTTTTAAGTATTTTTTACGTGATCAGTGTATGCAAAACTACAAGTTCCTTCGCGCTTAGTATACCAATAGTGGGACACCCTGTATATAAAAATCAGCTCTCAGAATTGAAGAAAAGTGTCCAATATTTTTATGTACCTGGTACCTGTGAATTGGCCATCGGCCCAAGCTAGCAGGTATGCATACCTTCAGAGTATACCCTAACACTACTCTGATACTTTTCGTTACTCAGAAAATAAGTAAGGTCTGGCAGCCCTGGGCTCTTACTCTATATCGTATTCGTAGTGTCTGTGTGTAGTGTCGAGTTTCAAGTGTCGTGTATAAAGTGTCGATTTTGAAGTGTCAGGTGTTATGTATCGTATTCGTAGTGTCTGTGTGTAGTGTCGAGTTTGAAGTGTCGTGTTTGAAGTGTCGTGTATGAAGTGTCGTGTATGAAGTGTCGAATTTGAAGTGTCGTGTATTAAGTGTCGATTTTGAAGTGTCAGGTGTTATGTATCGTATTCGTAGTGTCTGTGTGTAGTGTCGAGTAAAATTATTACGCTCCATGCGCTGCCGCTTCATTACATCACACGTGTACGCACTTGAATTCAAAAAAATAGTAATCATTATCATAACTTCAAATCGTCATCACATCTATTTATCAATAAAACAATAAATTCTTAGCACTGAATAATACAAAAAATTTCTCAACAAAAAACAAAATTATTCACTATCATCATCCAAAAAATTTTTTTCAAAATAAATTATCATAAGAATCTATACTAATATTATAAAAAAAAGTTTGTTTGAACGCGGTAATCTCAAAAAACTACTGGTCCGATTTGAAAAATTCTTTCGGTGTTAGATAGCCCATTCATCGAGGAAGGCTATAGGCTATATTATATCATATCGCTAAGAACAACAAGAGTGGAGCACTGCGGGGGTGAAACCGCGCGAAGCAGCTAGTTTACTATATGACTTTACAGAAATACGTCAATCACGCGCGGTAGGGATAAGAAAAAGATGGCGCGTAACGTAAAAATGTCACGCGTAACGAAAAAATGTTACACTAAATTTTTTTCCAACCCAGATAAAGAAGTTTCACTTCAACAATAATTAAATACCTCCTTAATCTGTTGCACGATCTGCGCCTGCGCCGCGCAAAGCGGATGCGCGCACGCGGCCAAGTGCGCTTGTAGCCGACACACGAGACGGACCCACGGACGACAGTCTAGACCTAAATAACACGAAAAAATGTTGGAAACTACAATAAATTGAGAAAAATTGACATGAAACTACAATAAATAAAAAAAATGACTAAAAAATAGTGCTAACTCAAAAAAAAATTTAATCGAAATATGTTCAAACCTACAAAAAAACATTTTGTCACTTGAAAGTAACAAAAATTTAATGCCTATGTGAAAAAATGAATAATAAAGACTTGTAATAATATAGCGATTACTTGTGTAACGTGATTGTGATTTATAACGTAAAATTAAAAAAGGAGCGTGCGTACCGAGCACACGGGTCAGAAGTACATGTAGCATACGTGTCACTTTGACAAAATTCAAAGATAAAAAAATCGTCGCCTTACATGACGTGACGGTATTGCCATAACGCAACCTTGAAATATTACTCCCAACGCGCCTAAAGATGTTTCAATTAAAAAAAAACTGTGCCTAGTTAAAAAAAATATTGACAAAACGCTTAAAACCATCAAAAAAATGTTCAAATCTCAAAAAAAGTGTGTAGACATAGATTTGTCCCGTAAAAGTAAAAAAAAAAACAATGTACAATTAATATTAAAACACATAAAAACGAACTTTCCCAACTAAATAGGTATTAACCTTCTAAAACCTCAGGGTCCCGAGCACCAGGTAGGCCCAGAGTACCTCTCATGATCGGCAGGAATGTTGGTATCTCCTGTGAATAACAAAAATATTTTTGTAAAAAACACTTGTTATAATAATTTATACTAGCTGCGCTTCGCGGTTTTACCCGCAGTACTCCGTTCCTATTGATTTTAGCGTGATAATATATTGCCTATAGCCTTCCTCGATATTTATCGACGGGCTATCTAACACCGAGAGAATTTTTTCAAATCGGACCAGTAGTTCCTGAGATTAGCGCGTTCAAACAAACTCTTCAGCTTTATAATATTAGTATTGATTAAAAACTCAAATTCAACTAACCTGCAACTTCTGTATATCTTCATCTAATTGTGTATCTGTGGCGGCCTTAACTACCACTATATCCCGGCTTCGCTTGCCCTTTCTTGCCTGTAAACTCATTTGACGCCGTTGGAACGCTTTTTTCCCGTCGCGTTGTAATTTCGACGTGTTCTTTGGGGAATCTGTAAACGAAAATAAACTCAAACATTTATTTGTTCAATTCATTCTGTCAAAATATCTGCTCATAGTCCGTTGACTGATCGCAGATGTCAATAAAAAAAAAAAAAAAATTTATTTGTTCAATTAGACTTCTTCTAGAAGCACTTTTGAAACGTTTACCACAGATAAACAATGAATACAACGCCAACCACATTTTTCATTCAATCAATTGAACAATCTTTAGTTGTTCGTTAATCTATTATTTTTAATTATCATATCGGACTTTTATTAAAGAATTTTTAAAAAGCAAGTTTATGATCATATGAATAAATTGTGATTTCTTATAATCTATACTTAATTACTTAATCTATATTAATATTATGAAGCGGAAGAGTTTGTTTATTTGAATGCGCAAATCTCAGGAAGTACTGTTCTGATTTGAAAAAATCGTTCATTGTTAGGACTTAGGATAGCCCATTATCGAGGAAGGCTAGGCTATATATCATCACGCTAAGACCAACAGAAGTGGAGCAATGGGCTAATTCCTCGAGAGTGGGCTATCCTAACACTGCACAAATTTTTCAATTTGGACCAGTAGCTCCTGAGATTTGCGCGTTCAAACAAAAATAACCTTTCAGCTTTATAATATTAAGTATAGATTATTAGCAAAATATTACAACTTGTATTTAGCTGAAGCATCAGGTTTGTTCTGTAACAGTAATTTTATAAATAAACTAGCGGTCCGCCCCGGCTTCGCCCGCGGTATATATTTCGCAATTAAAGGTAGCCTATATTCTTCCTCAGGGTCTAAAGATTATCTGTGCCAAATTTCATCAATATCGGTGCAGTAGTTTATGCGTGAAAACCATACATACATACATACATACATACATACAAACCTTTCCTCTTTATAATATTAGTATAGATATACAAGTACATACCACCAATCGGTCGATCCACTGTATAGGAAATATACGGCAACTCTGAATCTGAACACATGCTGGCACCAGGCGAATTGTTGCCGCTCGCTGAAGCATCCGGACGGCGGACATCTTAAAATAAAAGTATTTATGATTAATTGTAAAGGGTATTAGGTATATTAAAATATGGAATACTTATAAAAATAAAGTTTTAAACCAATATTCATTTAATCACTGGTATGGATTGTCAGAAACTTAGATCGTTATTTTTGAAAAACATGAACTATTTTCTTTAATTCTCTGTGTACAAAATGAAATAGCATTTAATTTTGTTCAGATGTTTTAATATGATAAAGTGAACTAAATAGAACATGTATAACATTAATTATTATTTTTATAGTTGTAATAATTTTTAAATTTACACAACTACTACTACAATTACAACTACTTTACACAAAAGGTTTTGATTTGTAAGTTGATTTACTTATGTAATACTTACTTAATAAAATTAAAAACTACTGCATGGGGATAAATGTGAATATGTATGTTTGTTACTCTTTCAAGCAAATACATCTGAACCGATTACAATGAAATTTAGCACACATATAGAGGGTAACTTGAATTAACACATAGGATAGGTTTTATCCCGGAAATACCACGGAAGCGGGAAATATGCCGGTTGTTCTTTAAAAACACGGGCGAAGCCGCAGGCGGAAGGTAGTTTTATAATAATTAAGAAATTACCTGCAAAACTCGTACCAGCTACGGTATACCCTCGACGCACTGGCGGCGCTCGCTGCGGCTGCTTCGGCGGTAAAGACTGTTCCGAACCCATGTTAAGCTAGAAATAAGTTTTCCTTGCAATTAATAAAAGTTTTATTAAATATATTCGATAATACTCGGCTAAGTATTTAAATGTAATGAAATTGAATAGTTTATAATAAGGATTGATTTTGGTGGAAATATGATATGATAAAGTACTTACCCGTTTTACAATAAAAATTAAATTTATAGAGTATTATTATAGAGTATTTTTTACGAATTGAAATTTGAAAGTGTTTAATATCTTAGGATGTAGATAGTCTTTTTGTTATGCAAAAGTGAATTAGAAAATATTTAATTTCTAATTATTTCTTTGACGATTATTTACATGAAAATGTTATTTGGACAATTGACAATTATTGACATTTAGATTCATATCATATTCGTTCAGTTTTGTATCATGGTCAATGATTTCATTTAGAATGATGAATTTCTAAAAGTTAAATTTAAAAAAAATATTTTTTTGTTGCTAATATGATTCTTGATAAATAATTGAAGTTAGTTGCGATTGAAATTTATCATAATATTACTACTCGAAATAAAGTACAACATTAATTAAAATGTTGAACCATAATACAGGTATTTAAGACCCAGTAAATTGAATAAAAAAAAAATTACGTCTACGTGTCAATTACGTCATTAATGACAGCGAAAGAACTTGTTTTTGTGGTGGGCACTGTGTCGTTGATTTATTATTATTAAAGATTTCTTTATTAAAACTATGTTATAAACTTTTAAAAATGGTAGACGAAGGTACTAGGAAGACTTTAGGCAGCATTCCCTTGTTGAAAACAAAAGCAGGTCCAAGAGATAAGGAATTATGGACGACCCGATTAAAAGAAGAATATCAAGCTCTTATTAAGGTATTTAACCCTCTCTCTCTTGTAATTATTGATTTTTTGCACACATTACAATGTCTGTCGTGAAATATGATAGCTATGGACCTATTTATGTATAACTTACGAAGTAACACGACTACTTTCTAAATCGACTCCACGTATATAACAACGTTAGAATATTTATTATATTACGCTGAATGAAATATTACCATTAGTATACTACATTACAAACAGGAAATAAGCGTGAGGTGACACATTATTTGTTGTTACTAGGTACATATTTCACACGTTTCAATATAGTGTTGAAGTGTTGATGTATTCTGATTAGATAGATAGGATAGAGTCTCTCATCTTAACATTTATTATTCAAACAACAACTTGCCACAGAGATCACAATAAAGCGATAAAGCTGCCATTAATGTATGTAACTGTTATAATATAGTTTTTTTAATAATTAAAAAATAATAAGAAATCCACTTTATTGAAATATTTACTTAATACATAAAAGATTTTTTCAGTATGTCCAAAACAACAAAGAAGCAGACAATGATTGGTTTCGACTAGAATCAGACAAAACAGGAACCCGCTGGTTCGGCAAGTGTTGGTACATTCATAACTTGCTGAAATATGAGTTTGATCTAGAATTTGATGTAAGTATGATATTTGTATATCAAAGATTTTCAATTATTGTCCTACCTACTAATATTATAAATGTGTGTGTTTGTTACTCTTTCACGCAAATACTACTGAACCGATTGCAATGAAATTTAGCACACATGTAGAGGGTAACTTGGATTAACACACAGGATAGGATTTATCTCGGAAATCCCACGGGAACGGGAACTATGCGGGTATTTCTTTGAAAACATGGGCGGAAAGCTAGTTATTTATAATTTTAATGTCAAATTGACAACACAAGCAGTATTTCACATTTCCATAATATAATTTAAATAAAAATTACAGACTAGCTTTCCGAGCGCGGCTTCGCCCGCTTTGTATACGACCTAATAAATTATATACTAAAACCTTCCTCTTGAATCACACTATCGCATTTATATAAGATTTAAGCAACATAGGGATAGAGAAAGCGATTTTTATACTATATAGTGATTATTCTTGTACATACATAACTGCTAAATGTCATCAAAATCGATTTACCGGTTTTCACAGTAAGAAATAAACTTACATTCATACAAACTTGTTTATAATTGTAACAGAATAAATATTAAGTGTTCATTCTGTTTTTCTAATTATAGGAAAAATGGAAAAATTAAAAATAATAGCTGTATTTTAAATATACCCATATACATTGTAGACACCAAGACATTAGAAGATATTTTGAAGTGAAAACTTCTTTAGCGGCGTTGAGCACTTTTTCTGTAATGGGTATAAAATGTAAAACTCGCGTCAGGACACGTGACTTGATCGAAAAAGCGTAAGACGGATACCATTCCAAAATATCAAACATGCTCAACGTTAATAATCAAGTTTTCACTTCTGCCGGCACTCCCCCAGTGCAACCCGTCTTTTTTTTTTTATTTGTCATGGAAAGAAAAATTATTTTTTGATGTTTCTCCTATTTGTTTTTCGATAAAATGACCTTAGTATTATTCTTCAAGATTCCCGTGACCTACCCGACCACTGCACCAGAGATAGCGCTCCCCGGGCTTGATGGGAAAACGGCGAAAATGTATAGAGGCGGTAAAATATGTTTGACGGACCATTTTAAGCCGCTATGGGCAAGAAATGTACCTAAGTTTGGTATAGCACACGCTATGGCTTTGGGGGTGAGTTGAGTTTATAAATAGCTAATTTATAAATATTAGTTTGTTACCATTTTAAAACTAAAATGTGGAACCTATTTTGATAAAGTCACAAGAATAAATAATAATTTAAAATATATAAATTTATAAAGCATTTCAATGCCATTAAACGAAAAATATCAAATGCAATGTAAAATATTTTTTAGCGTATTCAAACTTTGTCTTTGGGCTTTTATATATTACTAGATTTCCGCCCGCGGCTTCGCCCTGTTGGTCTTAGCGTGATGACATAATATAGCCTATACTCTATAGCCTTCCTCGATAAATGGGCTATCTAAAACCAAAATAAATTTTCAAATCGGACCAGTAGTTCCTGAGATTAGCGCGTTCAAACAAACAAATTCTTCAGCTTCATAATATTAGTATAGATATTGTATTAGTATTAATATTGTTCTAAAGGATTATATTTGTATTAACTTTATTCTTTTACAAGTTTGAATGTTAAAGTTATAATAATAATATATTTTTTTTACAGTTGGGTCCATGGCTAGCAGTAGAAATTCCCGATTTGATAGAAAAGGGGGTAGTTAAATATCAAGAGAAATCAGAAGAAGCGAAATGACCTGTATATATTGTTATATTAAATATTTTTTTGCATACATTTTGTTTTATTTAACCACTTATATTATTAGCTACTTATAAGAATTTATTTTCTATGAAGATTAAGTCTTGACTTTAAAAATTAGGTAACATTTGATTTAAACAATATTTAGCATAATTTATCATTCTAGTAAATATTTGCTTTGTTACCGTTTTAAAACTAAACTGTGGAACCAATTTTGATAAATTTTGTCACAAGAATTAAAAATAATTTAAAATATATTTTAGCGCAAACATTGTCGTCTTTGGGTTTTTATATATTATTGTAGTTATGCTATAATTAGGGCATTTTCCATGTAATGTTCACAAAGTCTTTTAGAATAGGTATTTGATGAAATATAACGCAAGCAAAACAGTGTGGATAAAACTATTGTATAATAAAGTTGAAACGAAACCAATAAAATGTTATCATAAATATATTCTAAATCATATTGCAGCAAATTTTATGGTTATTGTGTTGTGTTATAAGTTTTAACAGTGAAAAATAAGGTAAGGCAAAAATTTTATATGTATGAAATGATATTTTAATAATTGTGAACCAAACGCTAAACAAAATCAAGGTAGTATTTTATTGTGTTTGGTTTTACGCGTGTACATTTACAACTAGCGGTCCAAGAACAAAGGCTAACTTTTATTGCTAAATATGTACCACGGACGAAGCCGGGGCGGACCTCTAGTCATTATATATTTAAAGCGTAGAAATCCTTTTATTTTGTCATCTAAGGTAGAATAATTAATGTAGAAAATATATGACGTTGAATGACGCCTGTATGTTTTTTTATCCCTTTCACACCCACTTGCCAAGTTAGGTGTGAAAGGGATAAAAAAACATATAGGCGTCATTCAAGGTCATATATTTTCTTATTACAAGTTAATGTTCATACTGAAATCTCCAGTGTATTAGATTATAAGCTTCTTGGGTGTCGATATAATACCTCAAGTCAGTTTCAGTCAAACTTTTTAATTTTCAGATTCTGAAAATTAAAAATCAGAATGCATCTCAGTTGTCAGTGGATAGCTTTATTTTCTTGTCTATGGTCCGTTGGAAAATGCGTCGTGAGTATAAATCTTTATTAATTATGAAGAAAGTCGTGTTTATAGTGTTTATTAGAGCGTTTTCACATTATCCGATCCGATATCGGATATCGGAAGCCGATAGCCGATATCCGATATCGGAGGGAAGTAAAATGTATGAAATATGTGCCTGTCTTTCACATTGTCCGATCCGATATCGGATATCGGAGCCGACACCGATATTCCCAGTGGCTATCGGACGATAATGTTCAGTGTTGCCAACTCAATTTTCGAAAAGGCAGTATACCAACAGCAAAAAAGCACTAGTTTGTGTATTTTCAGTCTTATAGGGCGCTCAATCTTTAAAAAAATTCTTTGCTTTTAACCTAAAACCCTTTCTATTAAAAGAAACCTTTTTTTATTAAGTAAACACACATTTAAGTATTTAAAGGCATTTAAAATACGATTTATACGGCAGGTATTTTTATTTGCCGTATTAAAATATACGGCAATTGGCTGAATTGAAGTAAACAAAAATATATTGCGTTCTTAAATTCAAATATCTATCTTCGAAAACATAAGTGTCTATCATCTTTATTTTATCTCATTCTGCCTCGCTCCTCCTACTCGGATGTTGGTTGTGCTGTTTATTGTATTGTTGTCATTGAGTGCTTTGTTTTTAACCGACTTCAAACAAAGGAGGAGATTTCACACCGATTTTATTTTTATTTTGAATTCACAACAAAGAATACAAAGTTTGAAAACTCTTAATTCTAAAATAATTGTTTATGACAATAAAATAATTTATGTATCTTTACTTACAGGAAATTACAACAATCATATTACAAATATATTTGAACGAGTGACAATATTATTTTAGGATATTACAGTGTAATAAGAAAAAGAAAAGAAAATGTAAACAAAGATTGTATCACTTAATAAATTTATCATAGGTACTACATGAACTTTTATAAATGTATGTAGTGAAAAAATGACTAAATGACTAGGTACGTCTTGCTAAAAATACATTTAATAGATTTTGAAAGGTATTTACTAATATGTATGTATTACTAAAACTATTAACTAATACTAGGTTGTAGTAGGTATTGATATAAATTTATTTAATTTATAATGTGTTAACATATAAGTATATTATGTTATACAAATGACCGATATCAAAACTATTTAGTAAATAGCACATCAAAATAATATGCAGTAATTTGTGATATCAAATCTTTTTTTACATTTTACTTTTCTTTTTTGAAGTTGTTTTTCTTTATTGTAGTTATTAACGCGACAACGTCTTAAATTAGGTTGCGACTGGGAGTCACTTATGAAAAAGTGTAACGCTCGGTAACGTTACGATAAGTCACCGAACGAGAGAGGCCCGCCGAATGCCTTGCGTCTCTCTCCCACTCAACTATGATCGAGAAAAAGACGTTGTCACGTAAAATCTTCGCCCGTAAAACCGACTTTACAGGCAACCATTTTTTTTAATGTACATGTACAACTATGATTTATAACATTAGATTTTTTTTAATTATACCTTTTTTTTATCAACTGGCAATTTAGTTTAGTTTTCTCTAAAAATTTCTGGCAACACTCATGATGATATCGGAACGATTTTATCGGACAATGTGAAAGGGCAAATTGTATCCGATATCGGATATCGGCTATCGGCGTCCGATATCCGATATCGGATCGGATAATGTGAAAACGCTCTTACACCACTTGTGAAGTCAATAAAGCTGCTGAATGGATTTTCATATATATTTTTTTTTAATTATTTGCAAGTTAATTTAATATTCAAATATAATAACTTAGACCATATTATTTCATCTTCCTTTGTTATACCAAGGTTATACCAATGAATTTTTAGCCTGTTTTCTCGCTAACGTATTTTTTAATATATTTCTATGCTATATAGATCAAAACCTATTTTTTTTGCAGGACGATGCACCTACAGAAACAGTAATTATTTATTTGTATTTGAACTTTTTTATTGTAATGTAAAGAGCTTTTTTAAGTTGTCTGTCTCCACAATGTTTATAAAACCTAAAGTTAATTAGAAAAGTCTGTCTTTCTGCTTCTTGCAACTAATTTTATAGATGACATTTTCTTTTATAATTTAGACGAGTTCGTGAGATCTCACTTGTATTGAATTGAAAAAAATTAATATATTTAAATTGTTTATTGTCTTTCCTTAATTAATTATTAATTTTTATATAATATCCTATAGCCATCACAAGCACCTGCTGCAGATGATGTAAGTTTCTTATTTTAAATTTAATAAAAAATGTACCTTACGTACTGTAAGTACGTATTTTATATATGTTTAAATGTACGCTATAGTTAACTACCTATTTATAAACTTTTTATTCTATCCCCAAAAAATGAAAAAAATTTGGGATATTGGACTTTACTAAGTACTTACCTAAATTACCATTTTCCATTATAGAAAACAGCAGTTACGAATGTAAGTGCCAATTTATAATATTATTTTTACGAATCTGATTTAAATTATAGCGCTCCGCGGTTTCACCCGCGTGGCTCCGCTCGTGTTGGTCTTAGCGTGATGATTATAGCCTATAGCACAGACTAATAATAATATACCTACTACGTATACAACCTATAGACTTTCTCGATAAATGGGCTATCTAACACCGAAAGGATTTTTCAAATCGGACTAGTACTTAGTTCCTGAGATTAGCGCATTCAAACGTATAATATTAGTACCTATAGATTTACATAATGTTATGCTGGATTATTTTTGTTACTAGTGGAAGAATGATCAAATTCGGACTCGCTGTTTCAGAGATCATGTTGAAGTAAAATTTATAATCCTTACAAAGATTAGTATACGGTATATTCAGAAAATTTGATTAAATTCAGCACAGTATTTTAAAAAAGTCAGTTACGTGTAGGTTAGGACTTAGGATATTTCTAGACCAACATAGATAATAATATAATACTATGGTAATAGGTACTTAACTATATTCTATACGTACCTAATATAATAATAATGAATCGCCAAATCTGTTGCTAAGCGCATAACTCGAGAACGGCTGAACCAATTTCGATAATTCTTTTTTTATAATAAGTATTTAATTTTAATTTGTAATTAAGGAATTATAAATGAAAAATTAATAATCATCATACTTTTTATTATTTTTATAAACTTATATACCTACTTAGCTAAAGGTGTACTACCTTTATCATCACATTAAAAATATTAAAATTATATAGTATTTTAAAACATTGTGTGTGTAGAAAAAAATATAGTCGATTAGTATATTCCTAAACATTACCTGTACTGTACATAACAGTACATAACATCTTTCAGCGCGTTGAGAGTAAAATTTCTTTGAATTTTGCCAAATAAGTTTCTACTAGCATTTACTAACATTAATAACGATACAAACTAAGAAACTTCAAAATAACAGGCTCAACATGAAATAGAAGCTACACCAAATGCGATATTTGCAATAAAAAAATTAAATAAGTCGTGCTCACACTAATAAATTTTAACAACAATCTCTTGTTAAATTGAATCATATGAAAAGTATTAATTTCTAACGACCAACACTCCAAAACGTGCATAAATATTTTAGCATCACTTCGTACTTTGGATAAATTATAATAATTTATTATAATGTCGTTTGCCGATTCCATTAGAGCTTCTCGAAGCTTCGACACTCCTTCGCAGGCATATGCTATGATACCAATCACACTTGTATCTAATACCACCCATATAAGAATTAAAAACATATACTCTGGAGTATCCAAATAACGGTAGGAATAAACGAACATCCATATACCGATCAAGGCGTACACAAACGTTGTTGCCAAAGTAAAAAATAAGGACACATTAAAAATACCGTTCAACAATTCAAACGATTCGCCAATCAAAACATAAGCCATAGACAACGACTTGCTATTAACATTTTTGGTGCGAACTGTGGCGTTTCGCTGTGTTCGTGTATGATTCTTTTTGTGTCGAAATGTAGATAGAATATCATTAATTGCACGTAGTCTTAAAGATAACATATTTACATAAGTGTACACTGTGAATATTTCGAATTTGTGCTTAAACGATGTTATGGCCATAGTGATGATAAGCGTACACCATGATTGATGGTAATATATTTCATTGAGCGTAGCAATTGTGTATGACGCGATACAGAACGCCATTTTAATATCTATTTGCCTCTTCCACGCACTATAGATTTGATAATCAAGTCCCAACAGATAATCAATTTCGGTTACCTTTTTAATAATATCTTTGGTCTGTTTTGAATAAAAAAGGGGGCCTATTATGGCAATTGCGAATTGGATACATATAAAAACAGTTGGAGTAGTGCTTATAAGACCATACCCATTATTGTCCGAATTGTATGGAATTTCAGATTTACTAATTATCATAGTAATTTGTAAGAATACTGCACCAATCAACACGAAAAGCGAACATAACTTTTGTTTTAACGTTGGTTGTAAAATAACTCCATTGACGAATCTAAATCGAGTTGTTCCCATGCACTTTTCGATTATAGTTATAGATTTCAAAGACTGCACTAAAGCATTAGTTCTATCTTCCATTTTTGTTGAAAGAGTGAACATTTCGTGAACCTTTTATTAATTTTCGACGTATAAAGGTGTTATCACATTAAGATATAGCCTACAATGTTATAGTCTAAGATCCCACCGCAGGATTATTGCGTTCATAATTTTTTTTTTGATGAAACCAAAATTTTATGTATATTTATAATTAGGAGAATATATTATATCGACTAGGTTGCCAGTCAAAATTTGACCGCAAGCATGTTTAATTAAATTTTTTCTAATCGATTTTTGGGGATTTTCGTTCACTTGTTTTTTGTATAAAATGTCAAATCACGGCAAATAATCGATTAGAAAAAGATTTAATTAAACATGCTTGCGGCCAAATTTTGACGGGCAATCTAGTCGATATAATATATTCTCCTAATCACTACATAGTATAAAACAAAGTCGCTTTCTCTGTCCCTATGTCCCTATGTATGCTTAAGTATTTAAAACTACGCGACAGTTTTTTTTAATAGATAGAGTGATTCAAGAGAAAGGTTTTAGTATATAATTTATTATGTTTAAAACAAATCGGGCGAAGCCGCGGGCGGAAAGCTACTTATAAATATTCATAAAATTTTGGGTTCATCAAAAAAAAAAACTATGAACGCAATGATCTTGCGGTGGGCTCTAGTACTATTATATATTTGATGTTTACGTAGTTATAATAATTTTATTTGGAGGTAGTTAAGTTATTGAAAATGAATTTGTAGGTAAGTAATGATGTACGGCCATTTGGTAATTGTATCATAGGAAATTAATGAAAATGTAGTGTCTGTGTGTTGATATGAATTAAATTTCGATAAAACATTAACATAAAAAAATGTGTTTGTCTATTAGTGTATTGTGTTTTTGATTTCATATTATAACATTAAACATACTGATAGTAGGTAGTTATTATAAAAAAAAGTTATCTGTGTATTTTTTCAGTATTTTCCGTATAATATATCCAAGATATTATGAAGAAACTAGATTTCCGCCCGCGGCTTCGCCCGCGTTTGCAAAAGAAAACCCGCATAGTTCCCGTTCCCGTGGGATTTCCGGGATAAAAACTATCCTGTGTTAATCCAAGTTACCCTCTATATGTGTGCTAAATTTCATTGTAATCGGTTCAGTAGTTTTTACGTGAAAGAGTAACAGACATCCATACATCCATACATCCTTACAAACTTTCGCCTTTATAATATATATTAGATACTTATCCTACTTATATAATAAACGCAATATTTTAGAATGTATAGACATAGGTTTAATTGTTAGGTACTCTTTCACGCGGAAACTGCAAAACGGAGTTTGATGAAACTCGGCTTTTTTTAACCAGAATAACAACAACAAGTTTAAAACAAGAAGTTAACGATGAAAGAAAATTTACGAAAATAAATAATATTTAAACGTCGGGCGAATCCACGGTAGATACTTATTAGTTATTTAAAATAGTAATATAAAGGCTAGTAACACATCAATCGATGAAATGGAGTTTATTTATTACTAGCTGTTGCCCGCAGCTTCGCTTGCGTGGAAAAGATAAATTTTCATGGTGTAAGTTTTCATCCCCTATTTTACCCCTTTAGGGGATGAATTTTCTAAAATCCTTTTTTAGGGGACGCCTTACGTTATGACATCTACCTGCATGCCAAATTTCAGCCCGATACGTCCAGTGCTTTGGGCTGTGCGTTGATAGATCACTATATCAGTCACCTTTGAGTTTTATATATATATAGATGTACGTTATTATATTACTATCTAGTATATTGGACTAATGTATATACGGAAAAAAAATCACATCGTACTTAAGTTGACGGTTAAAAAAACATTGAATCTACAACATAGAAGTACTTTGTAAATAGTATATGACCGATATACATGTTTTAAATTATTTTATTCTTACAACAGTCAATGCCTTTGTTACTTTTTTAGGAGTCAGTGTTCTAACTGAAAGATAATAAGTATTTTCTATTAAAATCACAATAAATATTAAGCACATAGTTAGGACAAATTTAATAGTTTTAAAAGCTGAATAGTAATTAATTATTTACGCTTTAACCACAAATTAAACCAAACAAGTCAGTACTAGAGCTACTGAGCTAGAGTATAACCTAAGGATTAAGGATACGTTAGGAGTAGGTATAACCAGTACGTCACGCTAGGAATGTTTTGAAATGTGACAAGCTAGGTCAGGAAGTATTTATTTTGGTAGGTACTTATAGGTATAAGTCAAAGTGAAATGAGGATATCACATTTCATGAAATCATGCCACGAAATCTTACTTTTTACTAAAAATATTTAATTATTTGAAAATTAAATATTTTCTCTTAATTCCTACACATTGTTTTAATTTGGTTAGTCAAACATTTAATTTAGGTTTCTAGAAATAGGAATGGGTAATAGCAAACACATTTTTTATAACAACTTTTTATTGTTTGTCTAAAACATAAACTACAATTTTTTAATAAATGAAATTAAATTATAAATTAAATCATTTCAAGTGGTAATTATAGGAAATGACAAATCTGTATCACAAATATTAAATACGTTGTAGAGGTGCTGACCACAGCAAGCAACAACCTCTTATTAACAAAAAACATTTCATACCCCGATAAACGTAACGGCCACGCTTCCACTGCGTTCAATAATATCTTAGCTTCGTTGCGAACATCTTTCGACAAAGTATAGTCCACTATTATATCATTAATTATGATTTTTAATTGATCCCTCGACGATACTATACTATCACCGATGAAAGCAGTAACTGTTATTGTAATTAATTCTATCATGCACCACATTGCTAAAGAAAATACAAAGTTAACGTTTTTATCGAAACGATAGTAACAAGTGTAATTCCATATTGAATTTAACATGTAAACATATGTAGTAGTCACTAAAAATAATATAGTTGTACTGAAAACTCTATTGATTAACACACTCACTTCGCCGATCAAACAGTAAGCCATAGACAATGTGCGTATTTTGATATTTTTGGCGCGAACAACCTGACGTGTGTCATTTTTCCCGCCAAACTCGGATAAATATTTTTTTAATATATCCAGACGTTGAGAAAACATTGATATAAACGTACATAATGTAAATATCTCAAGTTTTTGTCTGAATACCAAAATCGATGAAAATGATATCAATAAACACCCAAACACTTGTGCAGCAAAATAATCCATTGCCATAAAATATAATATAATCATCGCAATGAAAACAAATAACATTTGTTTTGTTTTTAATTTATTTTCTACATAAAAGTCGCTATTGATCTGTAACAAGCAGTCTACATTTGCCAATTTTTTGATGATATCAACATAGCTGTTTGTAAATAAGTTCGGAACCATCGTTTGCATAACAAAATAAACCATCATATATACACCCGGCATGGCCGTTAAAAAATTGAATTCTAAGCCGTTTGACAGTGACGTTTTTTTAAAATCGATTATGCCTAATGTATAACACATAAGGCTGGAAATTACAAAAAATACAGAATACAACTTGTTCGCTAATGTTGAAGCTTTAATAATACCATTAATATAAGTGAATCGAAACACAGACAAGCATTTTTCTACGATTATTAATGGATGTAAGCAGTTTATTATACTTTTAATATTTTCTTGCGATTCCTCCATTTTAAAAGAAAGTCAATAGGTAAATTTTTCGCTGACAGTTATAGTAAACACGCAGCACCCCTTAATCAGATAAAATAATTCATTAAATCGTAAAAAATTTTTCAAATGCATCTGTTGCGTATTTTTTTCAATAGTCATCAAGCTTTTCTAGAAAAAGCCTATGCTCTCGATTCGTAGCACAATATATTAAAAATAAAGATGAAAATTTGATCCGGAGTGATGACCTGTTTCCTTGTTTATTGTATCATAAAAAGTAGAGCACAGATATCTGAGAAAATTTTACGATTGTGAACCTCAACTCAAGATTCCAAGTTTTTTTGTATAATATCAACAGTCATAGAAAATAACTATATTTTATAATTCTCAAAAAACAACCATTGAACATGGAAGTCGTTCACTAAATACAAATTGTGTCAATAAATGTAATGGAAATTTCTTATTATTTTAATACGGTCACTTCATTATATTTTGATGTTAACATGACTTATAAAAATGTAATTATAATTACAATTCTTATCGAAATAATGAAAATAGGGTGTTTTTGGGTGGACAAGAATTTCATTTCATAATTATTACTTTATTACCAAACACATAAAAAATGGGGAAAGTTATGTGTTATGTTAATTTTTGCTGAGTGTAGAAAATACCCAAAGTTTTATAACAAATTAAATTTACGAATCGTTGTATGTTTTTGTAGAAATAAAATCATCAATTCATATTTAATTTAATATTGAAGAATCAAATCAATCACGTTATGCTTCGTTTTCTAGATAGTTTGAAAGAAATGCAGTTTAGTTTTCTGCATAATTAGTTGATAGAACTTGACGGTAGTCTCTATTATAACACCCCGCTCTGCGAGGTGTATAATACCAGCAAGACCTTTGTCACGCTAGGAATATAATATAATATATACATAATAGGACTTAAGATGCATCACGATAATATATGTGCTAGCATTTGTTTTATTAAAGCGAGCGCGCACGAGCAACTTTGTCTCCGCAACTATTTTGTCTCTCCCATCAATTTGTATGGGGAGTTGCGTCGCTACGTGCGCGCACTTTCATACTAGCCCATGGGTGAAGAGACAAAATAGTTGCGGAGACAAAGTTGCTCGTGCGCGCTCGCTCTTATTTACGATTTTATTATATGTACCTATAAACTAGAAAATAGGATGGGTAACAGTGAAACACCTATTGCAAATAAGACATTATTTTATTTATTCTTTTTTACAATTATACTATGAAGTACCTTCACATAATATATATATATAAACTACAAAACTAAATTGGATCAAAAATAATGAATTCTTTTGAAGTCTGGCCAAGCTAGTCAATATTTAAAATTACATATCTGCATCATAAATATTAAATACGTAGTAGCAGAGCTGATAATGGCAATCAACAATCGTTTATTAACAAAAAACATTTCATACCCTGATAAACGTAACGGCCACGCTTCCACAGCGTTCAATAATATCTTGGATTGGTTACGAACCTCTTTTGTCAATCTGTAGTTGACTATAATGTCATTAATTATTACTTTTAATTGATCCCTCGATGATACAACACTATCACAAATAAAAGCAATACAACTTATTGAAAAATATTCCATCACGATCAATATTGCCAAAGAAGCGGTGAAGTTTGAGTCTGTGTTATAACGGTAGTAACAAATGTAATTCCAGATTGTATTTAATACAAATATGTATGAAGTAATCACTAAGAAAAATATAGACGAATTAAATACTCTATTGATTAACAAACTTACTTCACCAAGCAAACAATAAGCCATAGACAACGTTCTTATTTTTATATTTTTGGCGCGAACAACAATCTGACGTGTGTCATTTTTTCTGACAATTGCAGTTAAATAATTGTTAATTGTATCGAGTCGGACAGAAAACACATAAACATACGTACAGAATGCAAATATGTCCAGTTTTTGCCTGAACACTAGGACCGATGAAAGCACCACCATGTATCCAAAAACAGTCATAGTAAAATAGTTCATCACCACTATATATGAGGTCACAATTACGGAACTTAAAATTATTATTGTTTTTATTTTCCTTGCTGTATAAATATCGTTATTAATCCGTAACATACAGTCAATTCTGGACATTTTGTTAATGATATCTATATAGCTGTTTGAAAATAAATACGGTACAGTCATTTGAATAACAAATTGAAGTAACGTAAACGCATTCGGTGCGTTTGTCAGAAAATTGAATTTCAAACCGGCACGCAAGGCAGTGTCTCTTAAATCGACTAAGCAAAATATAAAGAAGATTATAGCTGCAAGTATAAAAAGGAAAGAGAACATCTTGTTCGCTAATACTGGAGCTCTAATAGCGCCATTTACGTAAGTAAATCGAAACATACAGAAGCATTTTTCTAGTGTCATTAATGGCTGTAAGCAATTTATTATACATTTGAATTTATCTTGTGATCCCTCCATTATAAAAAGAAAGTAAATAATGCCAATCGTTTCGTTTTAAATGCAGACTTACACTAATACACGCATATAAGATTAAATTGTGGCTGTAAAACAAATCAATCTAACATTGTATTTTTTTATTTGTCTTACATTAGCCATTTTTAAATCACAAAAGCTTAGATTCACCACTAATTCATAAAAGTGGCTCGACGGAACACAGTGAAGTTTTAGTCCTACAATCTAGAATCGCATATAACCCACATTACCCTCCCCGGGGGCCGTGGGTAAAAATAATGCAAGATTTTCCCACTTAAAAGTTTTGATGATTTTGAACACTGGCAATTTTAACTTGCTCTTGAACTTCGTTTGAATTTAGGTTTTTTGTACTAGAGATAATCAATAGCTGTTATGTTCAGGAAAATACTCTTTTTTTATGTGAAGCTTCTTTAGGCGCGTTGAGAATAAAATTCCAAAATCGCGTTATGGGAATACCGTCACGTCATCAAGAAAACGTGGTTTATTTGTGTTGTCGAAACAGTTTTACTTCTGACAAGTGTGCTCGGCACACACGCTCTTTTTTTCTTAAAGGCCAGCCAAATGATATTTGTACTCCCAATATATATAAAACATTACTAGATTGCAATCAATGTAATGGAAATACTTTATTACTTATATAAACACTGTCAATTCGTTTAAATTTTAAGTTAATATGTATAACATGGGAAATTGCTTCCTTGTAGTAACGTCGATAAGCAGTACTTTCATACTATATATATTTTTAGAAATTATAATATGTGTACTAGGTATTACAATATAAAGATATGCATGTTTCTTAATCTAAGGTCTTAATTGACTCAAACTGGAAACATTTCTAATCATGAAAGTTTTTACAAATGAATAAGTATAAAGAGCTAGCGCGCACGAGCAACTTTGTCTCCGCAACTATTTTGTCTCTCCCTTCAATTGTATATCATGCTAGCCCATGGGTGGAGAGACAAAATAGTTGCGGAGACAAAGTTGCTCGTGCGTGCTAGCTCAAAAAGTACTTTATTATCGTTCCGGAAAGACAAATTATAGATAACTACCTAGCTTTCGCCCGCCCGCCTTGTCCATTACGTAACACAAGACAGACAGCGGAAAGCGACGCTAGCGACAAGACTATTCAACGTCACGCTAGGAATACTAGGATATCATAATTGAATAGATAATAATTATGTAGGCATGGACGTATAAAAAAAGACGGACGGTATATCGCCTAAACATTGAGTGAAGCCTAGTAATGGCGGCGAAACATCCATGTGTGTGTGCCATGTTGCCATGGCAACAGCTGTCCTGTTGACAATGGCGGCTGTATTTTTTTCTATAAATTTTGCCGTAATAATTTTGTCATTAAAACATAAAAGAAATAACTTGCTTCCCTGTGGAATGTAATCCCTCGTGTTTTGTTATTTAAAATTGTACTGTTGCGACACCATTTAACCACGCAAGACAGCATTTTAAATATTTTTTGTGAAACAGTGACGCAGTTAATCAGTCGGTAGTTCACGACGTAATGGCGGCCGACTAGCTTACTATGGTGAGAGTGTGTGCGTGTTTATTGTCTTTACACGATCGCTAGCTTACTATGGTGGCTTCACGTTGTTTGTTCGTAATACGGCGTCCGTCTTTTTTTATACGTCCATGTATGTAGGTATATTTAGATTCGAATAAATACGGGTTACCAATTACTCTAATGTGGATTGTGGATTTATAATGTCATAATCGTTGAATTCATGTTAACAGACTTCTGTTCAACATTTTTATGCTGAGCCATATTATAAAATTATACTATGAAAAAATAATAATAAAAACATGTATTTTATAAAAATTTAAATGCATTCATACTTTATTCAATAAATATTAAATTATTTATATCCATAACTTACGTCTGGCAATAATTATGTTTGTTTCTAAGTTGACTAAACTGGATCAAATGTTGCTCAATCTATTAAAATCATTATTTACAACAACATTTCCATTAGACAACGTGACAAATCTGTATTTTATACTATATTAAATATGTAGTTATAGTAGAGCTTTTAATGTCGAGCAACAATCTCTTAGGTACATTTCATACCCCGATAAACGTAACGGCCACGCTTCCACTGCGTTCAATAATATCTTAGCTTCGTTGCGAACATCTTTCGACAAAGTATAGTCCACTATTATATCATTGATTATTACTTATTTCTAATTGATTTCTCAATGATTCAACGCTCTCACCAATAATAGCAACAACGCTAATTAAATGAGAATGACAGACGGTAGATAAAATTATTAGTTCTGAAGCAATAGAGGAAAACTATATTGAAAGTTTTAGTGTTAGATAGTCTCCGAGTAACTTTGTGAAAGAAAGTTTGTCTTGTGAAGTAAAAAAAAATAAGTATAAAGTATAGTATACCTAGTAAGTCAGTAAGTAAGTATAGTATACCTAGTATAGTATTTGAGAAAAAATTGGTTATGAAGAAAAAAAATGTCTCGGTCTGGCAGGACACAAAAGGCTGATCACCTGCTTGTCCCTAAAAAAATTTATCAGTGAAACAGATGTAGGTATAATGCATCTGCCTTTTACCCCACTAGGGGACATGGGACTTCACTTATATACCAATGCGTCAATAGTAAATAAATTTAATGGTATTTTATCCATTCTCGATTCTATCACCAAATGCTTTTAAGTAATTATCTATATGTATTTCCATTACCTTAATTAATTGTAATATCGTTATTATATTTGTTTATCAACTTTCATATTGAATGCTTAGAATACTAATATCATTGTCTAACGCGGAACGGCTTTAACTGCAAGTTTATTCACGTATATACAGCGTCTACGTCAGTTTATATATTATGCGCTGGTAACCCGCGCAGGAAAATATAATATGAACACGCGCCGATAAGCGCTGAACGCGGCCGAAAAGCTTCATCACGCACTGGTATGCCTTGGTCTACTTCAACCTGCTTCCTTTGTGTAGAACGAACCAGCGCTGACAAGCGCCGGTAAGCCCTTATAAGTTTCGGCCCTTTCTGAATACGGCCTATGATTCGATGGTTATTTTTATTGAAGTGAAACTTCTTTATCGGGGTTGGACAAAAATTTAGTGTAACATTTTTGCGTTACGCCGTACGTGTGACATTTTTGCGTTACGCCGTACGTGTGACATTTTTGCGTTACGCCATACTCGTGACATTTTTAAGGTCATAAAGAAGTTTTACTTCTTACGTGTGTACTCTAGTACACGCATACATTTTTTATAACAGAATGAGTATTATCTACATAATATGTAAAAGTCGAATCCAATTTGAGTTTTAATATTCAAAAATTGCAAGACAAGATTGCCAGTGTGAAAAATCAAAGACTACAGTTTATTCTATCTGTGATTTAGACAAAGAGTGATTATGAGTGTGTTAGAGTTATCAAAAGCATAGACAATCTTATAATAATTTATAGCTTATCTCTGTGGAAATAAAGACTTGAAAACCTGTGCAGATGTGATTAAAAAGGCTGCAAACCAGAAATGACAGATTTCTACTTTCAAGAATAATTAAAAATTTTCAAAGGGCTTGTGTTATATTTGTATCTTATATATTTGTGTTTGTTGTAGCTTCTTTGTTACAATGATGGAGGAAACACATGAAAAATTGAAGGGTATAATAAATTACTTACAGCCATTGATAAGAGTAGAAAAATGTTTCTGTATGTTTCGATTTACTTACGTGCATGGTGACATAAAAACCCCAACATTAGCGAATAAGTTGTATTCTCTATTGTTTATAAGCGCCAGTGTACTATGCTTAGTAATGTGCTCAATCGATATAAAAGCTTATTCAGTGCGTAAGGGTTACGAATTTTATGTTATGTTCACGCCGGTTATGTATACGATGCTTCAGTTTATAATACAAATGATTGTACCGTACCTATTTTCAAACAGCTATACAGATATCATCAAAAAAATGTCAGTAGTAGACTGCTTGTTACAGATTAATAACGAATTTTATGAAGCGGGGAAATTAAAACTCATAGTAATGTTAAGTGTTCTCATTACGTCATACACTTTATTTACGGTGATCATTAATTATTTTCAGGATGATTTTAGTTTTATGACACTATTTACATCGATCATGGCGTTCAAGGAAAAACTTGAGATATTTATATTTTGTACATATATAGTAACTAATTCCCAACGTCTGGGTATATTAAAAAAATGTTTATATGCGTTTGGAGGGAAAAGTGACAGACGTCAGGTCGTTGTTCGCGCCAAAAAAATAAAAATACGATCGTTGTCTATGGCTTACTCTTTGATCGGGGAAGTGAGTGTGTTAATCAATAAAGTTTTTACTACGACCATTTTATTTTCTGTTACTTCTGCGTTTACATACGTATTATTTACGATATTTGGTTACTTTTATTTATTTAACCGTAAGGGGATCGCTTCAAACCTTATTATGGTTGCCGTAATAATGTGGTGCGGTATGGAATTCTTTTCTATATGTGTTATTGCTTTTATTTGTGAGAATGTATTAACATCAAGAGAAGAATTAAAAATCATAACAAATGACATAATAATGAACTACGCATTGCCGAAAGAGGTTCGGATCGAAGCTAAGATATTATTGAACGCAGTGGAAGCGTGGCCGTTACGTTTTTCAGGGTATGAGATGTTTTTTGTTGATAAGAGATTGTTGCTTGCTATTATTAGCTCTACTATGACATATTTAATATTTATGATACAGATCTGTCATTTTCTTTAATGTCTTTTGTTCTTATTTCACGGGGGTTGCGTGACTTTATGAATTAGAAAGTAAAATAAAGAGTATGTTTTTTGTTAATAATAAGATTTTAAAAGATGAAAATATAATGTGCGGTTTAATATAGTTTTGATGATGATTGTTTGATTCTTGTAAATATTATGTTGTGTGTTTTAGTTTTACGTACGTTTTGCGCGGTATAAAAAGGATTAGGTCCAACGCGTCTTTACAGTAGAATCAGAGCTAAAATTAAATAGAGTCTTTAAACTCTTATCCTAATGCTCACGCAATGACGTTATGACTTACGCTTTAACCTAGCTTATCGCAAATTAGGACAGTTTTATTGTCCTAGCGTGACTTCAAATGTTATGTACGTGCTTTCTAGCATTATTTTTTGTTTAGCTTATAAAATGATACTTTATTGTAACATGAGTTTTATTTTCACCCATCCTTACTTTTCATTGAAATAAAAATAAAAATGCATTGGGCAATTAGGTTAATTAATTATTATTTAAAATAACACATCGAAGTAATTCGTGACCTTGGTTTCTTCGATTTTCAACAGTCATGTTTCGGCCGCATAGTCATAAAATAAGACCGTATAGTTTCGTTAAAAATACTATCCAATCCAGTCCAATGTCCTTTCTCAGCTTTCAAGCTATCTCTATATAAAATTTCATCCAAATCGGTTTAGTGGTTTAGGCGTGAAGAAATGATAGATAGACTATACTTCCGCAATTATAGTAGTTAGGATGTTAGGAGCATTCCTAGCGTGACGTTGAATAGTCTAGTCGCTAGCGTGTTATCTAGGTTTATTCCTAGCACAGCGTGGTCTAATTTTATTTGAGCGAACTATATATTTTTATCTCTACAAGTGTTACAATATTATTTAATATTTTTAATCGATTGTATCAACTATAGTTGGATATGTGTGCTTGCTTTTGTATATAAAACTTGACTATCGCAATTTTTTAAGTAGATCTCAATTATAAATATGCTTTTTTTCAGACATCAGACACTGTAAGTAGAAAACTCCGTGATGATATTTTTTTTGGTTTGTGTTATCTGTTAAAGATGAAAAAAAGGCAAAAAATTGTCCCGCGCTTTTTTAACGATTAGAATAAATAATGTTAATTTTTTATTGGTCTAAGATTAATTATTATTACATATGAACAACTAGCTGTGCTCCGCGGTTTCACCCGCATTGCTCCGCTCCTGTTGGTCTTAGCGAGATGATATTATATAGCCTTTTAGCCTTCCTCAACACCGAAAGAATTTTTCAAATCCGACCAATAGTTCCTGAGATAAGCGCGTTCAAACAAACAAACTCTTCAGCTTAATAATATTATTAGTATATATATTTATAACCTATATTTTCAGGCTACAACACCAACTGCAGATGCTACTAGTAATGTATGTTTAAAAAATAAATATTTCAACTCAAACATTTATTTATTCAAGTAGACTTCTTCTAGAAGCACTTTGAAAATTGTCATAAGATAGATTTACCATTTACCACCGATTTAACACGTTCACTGCGGCATGTCCATTATCGGGCCATCAGCGACTACACCACAGTGCGGCGCCCAAAATCGCAGTTTTCACCGTGGTGCGGCGAGGTTTTTTATATGTTAATCAATGACTAGAAAAGGGACAAATATATTTTTGTGATCACAGTTTTAAGTAGGACTCAATTTCGTTTAAAAATCGTATGGCAAAATATAGGACACAACGCATAGAAAAGAAACCGTTTCTTTTGTGTGCGGCATGTCAAATATTTTGCCATGAACAAGCACCTCATGCCGCACTGTACTGCGAGCGCGCCGCGTGTCAGTCTCGCATAGTGATGCACCAGGACCGAAGCACTTTTCTTTTGAGTTTTTTTAAATGACAATGATACCTTAGAGGCTTTAGTTTTTTTACTTTCTTTTATTTCGTAGCATAAATGCAAAAATGTGATGACAGTTGTGAAAATAATATAAAACATTAAAACAAAATTTACTGAACAAATTAAAACAAAAGTTACTGAACAATTTCCTGATAGTACTCTATCCAGTACCTTGTTTTATATGTGTTTTTTTTTTGTATCGACGATCTCGTTATCTGTTAACAAACAGACTGAAATATACAAAATTGATTTATATCGATATCGATGTTTTATTTTACAGTGTTTCCCATCGCTATTACTGTAAACATGCCGTATCAACGCAGTGCGGGATGGCAAATAATTTTTCACAAAATCAGGGGTTTACATTTTCCCTCATATCTTTTAAACTATTCGGTCAAACTAAAAGCTATTCATGCGGTATATACTAGACTATATATACTATTATCTGAAAAAAAATTTTTTGAAATATCTTGAAATTTCATGAAATTATTAACCTTCAAAGTCAGAAGGTGCGATGTGATAAAAATGGCTCATGACGCACAGTGGTGAACTTGCCGATGTGAAGTATGGAAGACATGCCGCAACAACGGTAAGTTTGGCATTTTAGGTGCCGCAGTGAACGTGTTAAGCAGTTATTACAAAGAAGAACCGTAGAGATTCCGTTGATGGAATTCATGATTTTCATTAATAATTAAATTGGGTAAAATTAATGTTTACTCGTTAACATTTATTTGCCAAAGTAAACGTGGCACAACAAATTACGTTGTATATTTTATTTCTATTGTTTTCTGTGCAAATTAAATTATTTTTAAATACTTGCAGGTAACTGATTCGTCTGCTTCAGAAAATGTAAGAATATTTATGTAATAACTGAATAACATTTTTTAGCTTAATAAATTATTTTATAAAGAAGAGAAAAAAATTATTCAATAGATGGCGCGCGGTGTCTCCCTGACATATAAAACTGAAAGAATTGAATAAATTCGATTGCTCTGGCGGGATCACGGGTGCACGTGCGGGGCGGAGGGCGTCCGCCCCGGATTTTTTGTGTTATAATTTTATTATACATAGGTACTTACATATTCTATTATGGCGCGCAAAATCTGTTCCGTTTACGGATGTAAATCTACATTGAAATCCCAGAAGGAAACAATATTTCAGAAAGATTGTATTAATTGTATCTGTTGAATTAAAATCAAAGCTATGTATATATTGTCCTCACGTCACTGATTGGCGTGAAGGACCAGGGTCGAATCCCGCCTCGTGATGGATTTTTTTGTATTCTTTTTAAATTTATATAAAGCATTTGGATGCCATAAAACCAAACTTTTTATAGATTTTTTTCTTTCATCATCACGTATCACGTGTATATTCTTATAAAGTTTTGTCAATGTAGGTAAGTCATATTTATTTATGTTGCAGGCTACAGAAACAGCAGTGGTAAGTTGAACTTAGTGTGAAGATAGCTACCTATAGCTACTAGTTATTATTCTGTCCTGAGATACAGTCAAAACAAACACAAAAAAAAACTATTTCTTGCGGTAATATTATTATCCAAAATGTGACCCAGTCATTTTATTTTTATTTTTATCCTATACCTATATACATGTTATATTGAGGGGGCAAGTATCTCGCCTCGCGGCGTTGCTGAAAAAAACTCCGGCTGAGTGGCCAGACGGCCGGTGTCAAGGGCGACTGAGTGAGGAACCTACGGACTATCCGAGCGTTATCCAGAAGGACTGCCCGCTGTATCGCCACTGTCATGGGCTTTACCGGTAAATCCAACCTCCTTAAATATTGTTTTAAGGAGGTAGGAACCAGCCCATTGGTGGACACAACTATTGATATTGATAGGTATATGATATTATTATAATCACACTAGCTGCTCCGCGCGGTTTCACCCCCGTGGCTCCTTTCCTGTTGGTCGTAGCGTGATGATATAATATAGCCTATAGCCTTCCTCGATAAATGAGCTCTCTAACACCGAAAGAATTTTTCAAATCGGACCAGTAGTTCCCGAGATTAGCGCGTTCAAACAAACAAACAAACTCTTCAGCTTTATAATATTAGTTCAGATTTTAGTACGAACTTTACATTTTACAATGCCTGATAAAAATTTAACGAACGAAGTCTGATCTAATTCTAATAATTGTTTCTTTATTTTAGCTTACAGTAAGTAGTTTTTAACATTCACTATTTATTTTCTTTATGTTATATTTAAACGTAAAAATATAAGTAAGAAGAAGATTAATATTAAAAAAATTAGTACGTTGTTGTCGCCATCTGAAAATTATTTTTATCAGAGGTCTAGACATTTTGTTATCTACGATAATTAATTAATACTTAACAATTTTCGATCAGTAGATAAGTTTATGTCTCTTGAAAATCTCTTACCTAACTACAGACTTACCATTTAGGAAACCACCCATCAATGTACCGACTGCGACTTAAGTTGCTTAACCCATGTAAAACAAATATGAAAATATAACTAATCTCTATTATATGCAGATTTCTACGATAGTAATATTATGGTTTCCCTTCTTTAACAAACATATTTAATTATAATTATATTTAAATTTTCAGTTACAGGTAAATAAAATAAAATTATAAGATATAATAAAGATTAAATAAAGAGAAAAAAATGACTAAAATTTCACTGATTTATATTTGCAGCCAGATGAGGTAATTCTTTTTAATTTATTTATAAGTAGACCGTTTATTTATTACTAGCTGTGCTCCCCAGTTTTACACGCAGTGCTCCTCTCCTGTTGGTCTTAGCGAGATGATATATAGCCTATAGCCTTCCTCGATAAATAGGCTATCTAACACCGAAATAATTTTTCAAATCGGACCAGTAGTTCCCGAGATTAGTGCGATCAAACAAACAAACAAACTCTTTAGCTTTATAGATATAATATATAGAGTTAATTAATGTACAAATGAAATTAAAAAGTATGATGTTATTATTTTAGACAACTGTGAGTATTCACTTTACTACTTGCTAGCTGTACCTCGCGGTTTTACCCGCATTGCTCCGCTCCTGTTGGTCTTAGCGTGATGATATACCTATAGCACAGCCTATAGCCTAAAGCCTTACTCGATAAATGGGCTATCTAACATTGAAAGAAATCAAATCGGACCTAGTAGTTCCTGTGATTAGCGCGTTCAAACAAACAAATAAACACTTCAGCATTATAATATTAAGTATAGATTAATGATTAAATGATCGTATAAAAAGAAAATGATAATATTGCTGTTTTCATTGTATGAAAAAACCTTTTAATTATTGCAGCCTGAGGTATGAACTTTTATTATTTGAACACATATGATTTAAAAAAAAAAATTCATGTTGTTCAAAATTAAAGTTGATTTATTTCTATAATAAAAAAAAAATTATTTTTTGCAGAATGTGGTAAGTTTAATATAAACATGATTAAAAACATTTTTAATCCATAAACAAATAATAATTTTAGGGTGCTTTTCTACCAGTAATGTGTGAGGATGTGTAGTAAGCAATATGTTTGTAAATAACCAATCATATCGCTTTATTTTGAACTAGAGGTCCGCCCCGGCTTCGCCCGTGGTACATATTATTTCGCAATAAAAGGTAGCCTATGTCCTTTCTCGGGTATCAAAATATCTCCATACCAAATTTCATGCAAATTGGTTCAGTAGTTTAGGCGTGATTGAGTAACAGACAGACAGACAGAGTTACTTTCGCATTTATAATATTAGTATGGATTTGCATTTAGTTTGAAGTTTGAAGCGTTTAGCGGTTGAAGCGACACCACACCCCGGACACTCCTTACAAAATTATCGTTTTGACAGTCACACTGTAGAGACTGCAAATGTGTGTGTTAACGCTTTATGGTTGGCACTGCTTAAACAGCACAATATCTAACTATGTATTTTCTACGAAAAACGATCATCAAAAATCCAAAATAATAAAATTACTTTAAGTCAATTTGATTAATGTTGTCAATCTTCGTTGCGTATCGTCCTTGCAGAAAAATGCGGACCATTTATAGCCTGATCGTGCGGGGTGAGGTAAGTGTTTAATTTTGGCGGGAGGCAGAGAGTGTCCGTTCTGTAACGTTTAGCTTCTATTATCTATGTATTCTGTGGCGATACTATTGGTTATTTATAAACACATTCCTCGCTACACATCCTCGCACATTATTGGTGAAAGCCTACTCTTATGTAAGCTAAAATGCACGCCTTTAAAATACAGTAGCACCTCTATAAGTCGAATATCAAGGGAGACGCCAAAAAATTCGAGTTATAGAGTTTTCAACTTATGGAGAATTTCGACTAAGGGTGCACTCACACACATCAGTCACCGTCAAGTCACCGATGACTGATCGGTGACGTTTTGTGTACGTATCCACAAACACCAGTCACCGTCATGTTGTCGGTTGTCCGTCAGTCACGTCGCCGGTTTGACTGAATCATTGAACACATACATCAGGTTAATCAGTGATTAGACGTGTGTCACGCTAGAGAACATGTAGCAATTATTGACGGTAGCACGACGCTGACTGAACTGAGACGTGACGGCACCGGGTGAGTGGGGATAAAAGTATGATACATGTATGGAAAGATTATTTGACGTGCCTGACCGGTGACGTCACTGATAGATTTCGTGCCGGCGACTGTCGTGTGGGAACAGAGTCATACTAGAACTATTGATACATATTTTTTTTTAATCCTGTCTGGTGACGTGCCGTGACGGTGACTGATGTGTGTGAGTGCACCCTTAGGCGGATTTTGATTCGACATATAGAGTTTGAGGTTTATTCTTATAAATTTTGACTTAGAGAGGTAAAATAAATTAAAATTCAACTTGCAGAGGTCACAAACATGTTTTTATTTATTATAAATCAACATTATTTCAAATCATTTTAAAATAAAAAATATGGCTTTAAAAGTTCTCTAGCATTTTATAATCTATAAAGAGCAGAAAATTCTTCTTTTTCAAAGATACTGGTTTGCTTTATAAAATTTCGTAAGGTATTCAATGCGGTTCTTGCCTCTTTAATGGAAACCCATGGAGCGCATGTACTATTCACATCTTCTATGTCATCTTAATCATTAGTATAGGTTTTCTGAGCTACTGAATCGATAATTTCGTCATCAGATACTTAACGCAAACACGTGTTTCGTGAGTCTGTAAATTCTAATAAATTAATATAATTATCGTATACTCCTAAAATGTTTTCTAAGAAACAATAGTGTACTTGCACTGTCGGCAAATTCTTAAAGTCGGTAACTTATTTTTGTTCGAACAATAGAGGTAATAAATTCCAAATCATCAAGTTATAAAGGTTGTAAAATAAAACGTTGCTATGTTCGAGATACAGAGGTCAAATTTGATTTTTCGAGGTATAGAGTGAAAATATGTACCAAAATGGCTTGGAGGGACTTGGTGATTATTTCGACTAACAGAGGGACAAAATTTCAAGTAATAGAGGTTTTCGGGTTTGAAGGGAAGGGAACAAGACATTTTTTCGAGATTTGGAGGTTTTTGACTTATCGAGGTTCGACTTAACGAGGTGCTACTGTATATTTAGTAAAACCGTGCGAACCTGACTCGCGACACAGGGTTCCGTACAAATAAGTATTTTTTTTGTTTTACCTTTCGGTACCCCTAAAACAGCGTGCCTAGTAATTGTATATTGAATATAGAATAGTAGTAAATTGCAATCGGGATCAGGTATTAGTTTAAGTTGACTGTAGAGTTGATTATTTATTAATATAATGATTTATTAAATTACAGTTTACAGTAAGTATATAACTATAATATTATTTATTATCTAGTGGTGCAGTGGTTAGGTGTGAGTTCGATTCCCAGTGATGTAAAAAATAAAATGATTTGTGATACCTTTTAAAAAATATTCACTTATTATAAAAATACATGTGGTTATTTTCAAATTGACTGTGAAATGTTTGAATAAACAAAAATATTTAAAGTATTTTTTGTTTGTTAAAAAACGAAATTATCTTTCAGGATCGTTACGTAAGTTTTTGGAATAAATTAATTAAAACAGAACCATTTTTAACCTGTTTTAAATATGGGATAGCAATGGCCAAATAGCAAAACTATTTGAAAACATTTAAGTACTTACATGCATAAATGTTTTCAGTGTAATTTTTTTCAGGCATAACATGACTTTATTTATACATATATTATTACTACACTAATAAATTCATTTTGCTCTACATATAATTAGATTCTTAGTAACCTACTAGCTGTGCTTATCGGGTTAACCCACAGTGCTCCGCTCCTGTTGGTCTTAGCTAGATGATATTATATAGCCTATAGCTTTCTTCGATGAATGGGCTAACACCGAAGGAATTTTTCAAATCGGACCAGTAGTTCCCGAGATTAGCGCGTTCAAACAAACAAACAAACTCTACAGATTTATAATATTATTATTAGTATATAGATACCTTGAACCTTATTTCTATAAAAACTACTTAGTTTTAGGTACTTACCTACCTACAAGAAAATTATTAAAATTTAATTTTTTTCATGGCGCCTGTTAAACTTTCCACCTGTAAGTGTCTACAATAGTATGATATTTAAATAATATTTGTTTTTATTTATTTATGTTTTATTCTACATTATGTTACAGGAACACAGGGAGTAAGTAAAACATTTATATTGTCAATTTGAAAATCTTTTATTATTCAAATAAACAGATTTTGATGAGATTTAGTACAAGAATTAGTTTTATTTATACAATTCTCATTATGTTTCAGAAACCAGTAAGTTATAGAACCTGTATTCTTTCATTAATTATAAATAACTAGCTGTGCCCTGCGGATTTACCCGCAGTGCTAAACGCCTGTTGGTCTTAGCGTGATCTCTTATATATAAAATTCTCGTGTCACAATGTTAGTCTGCATACTCCTCCGAAACGGGTGGACCGATTCTCATGAAATTTTCTGTGCATATCGGGTAAGTCTGAGAATCGGCCAACATCTATTTTTCATATGTACCACGGGCGAAGCCGGGGCGGGCCGCTAGTGATATTATAATAATATTATAGTCTATAGCCTTCCTCGATAAATGGGCTATCTAACACCGAAATAATTTTTCAAATCGGACCAGTAGTTCCTCTGATTAGCGCGTTCAAACAAACTCTTCAGCTTTATAATATTAGTATAGATATATTATAATAAGAATAAGAATGCTTATAGTAATATATATTATCTCTTTTCAGGTAAAGGTTTGTGTGATATTTTAATTTCAACATAAAAATGTATCTAATAATTAAAATTATTTTAAATGAATTAATAAAGAAATTGGTTCATTTGTTTTTCTACAATAGGGCCAGGTATGTACAAATTTTATTTAAATTTTTTTTTTTTTTTAATTTTTTTTTTTTTTTATGGTAGAAGAAGGCAAACGAGCCGACGCCTTGCCTGATGGTAAGCTAAGTGCGCCGCCCATAGACTACCGTAACTGGGTTACGGGTGTTGCCTACTGGTAGAGGGAGAGGGACAGGAAATTTACGAACATAGAGCTAGAGCTAGAGCAAGTGCATTCTTTCGTGATCTTTTAGTGTAAAAAAACTCGTATTCAGTGTTGTTCAGTATTAGAACATTGCATAGAATCTTTTTATTCACTAAGAACAACGAAAGCTCTACGCCTACAAGAAGAATTTGACATAGTGGGATTAGAATGAGCTCTTTGATGTAAATGCACAGTAATAGTCTTACTAAATTATTTTAACTCAATTTATTGTTATTTATTAACTAATTACTCAAAGAGAGAGAGATTAATTAGGTACTCAGTATAAAAAAGCGCAAAACTCGAGAAAAGTTGAACCGATTTCGTTAATTCTTTTTTTATAATATTCCTTGAAGTACAAGGATGGTTCTTATGTAGAGAAAACGTAAACATGTACCACGGTCGAAGCCGGGCCGGACCGCTAGTTAAAAATAAATCAAGTTTGCCTCATTTAAATGTTATTTAAGAATAATTTATTAAATTATTTGGAATATTAATTGTTATTATAATATGTATAAATTTATCTTTCCAGGATATTGTAAGTAATACATATATTAAATTCGAATTCAATTTTCGTGTTTTATATAATAAAGTGAATAAATAAATAAAATTTACTTTCAGTTGAATGTGAGCTTTTTATTTACCGTAATATGTTTTATTTTTCCAATATATCACTATACTACACCGGATTTGTCCGGCATAAACTCAAACTCAAACGTTACTCAAACTCAAAGCTGATTCGGAAAGCATTTCCTACGGAGAAGAACGGAAAAGAAATTCGTATCTGTTCTTTTAAAATCATTATCGACTTTTAAAATTTTAAAATCATTAATTTGACATAAAGAGTCCATATAAAGAGCAACTATGGAGTTTCTTGCCGGTTCTTCTCCATGGATACTGCTTTCCGAATCAGTGGTAAATGTTAAGAATATGTAATGACGATTCAAAAGTGCTTCTCGAAGAAGTCTAATTGAATAAATAAATGTTTTAGTTTGAGTTTACAGCCTGTTAGTACTCAGTAAAGCTTTTTAATCGTTTAACAATTTAAAGAACTGATAGAGTACCTAGTTTTTGGTAATAGCTTAACAATTAATAAATAAAATCTCAGCATTATTATTTCATCACAATTATCAGATAATTCTGTCTTCTAGTCCCTAATTATAAGATTAAAATATAAATTATTTGCTTTTATAGATAACAGTAAGTTGGTTATTTTTAGTACCTATTTAAATATTTATTTTTCGTAGTTTTAATAATGTAGTATTTTACATTATAGTATTATTTAATAGTACAATATTTTGATTTATATTTATTAATGCTTCTCAAATAATTCAACAGATGGCGGTATGTACTAGGTCTTTTAATCCATTATTAAATTATTAAATAATTTTATTCTGATACATTTATTTAATAATCAATATATTATTATTTTAAAACAATGTTAACCGATCTCAAAAGTAATGAACAAAAGATTTTTTTGTTGAAATTAATATCAATTTCAAACTATTAAAATTTACGTTTTTTTACATTAACAGAATGGCGGTGTAAGTGGACAAACATTTTTTAAAATTAATATTTCAAAATCTGCATCCAATAACAGAAAAATACTTTCTTTTACAGTTACTGGTATGGTCATAAATAGTTTAAAATTAAACATAATATTTCATTAAATATTTTTTTATGATTGGATGAATTAATGAATCTATTTATTTTAGCAAGTCTACGTGAGTAGGATTTAAATAAATAATTAATTAAAATTTATATTTAATTTTGTCATATGAAATGAAAATACATTCTAATTATTTTTATATATTATATTTCTCTGTTTTAGACTGAGGTAAAAACTTATTGTATTTGTTTTTCACTGTGGTTTTTTCATATCAAAAATATATACTTTAACTTCAAAAATGTTTTTTTTTTTAATATTAAGTATATTAAAATATATAGACTGTGCATTAAATATATTTATTTTTTGATCCAGAAATGGGTATGTATTTTATTATAATTTTATTTTTTAAATTAAAAGAAGTAATGCACATACTTTGTGTTTGTTTTGTACCTACGATTTTCCACTAGTTTGGAATGTCTTTGTGAAAATAAAACCTAATTATTAATTTAAAAATTACAGATTACAGTAAGTAGTTACCTACTTAAAAAATTGTTCGCACATAATTATAAATTACCTAATAATAAACAAAACCCATTCAAAATTCCAGTATTTTGTAAGTAAATAAATAAAAAATTTTAATTAATAAAATATAAAATAATAAAAAAGCATTTTTACTATTTTTCAAACAATTTTAATTGAATTTTAGACACGTGTAAGTAAAACTAAATATTTTTAAAATTTATGATTAATTTATATTAAAAAAAAAATACAAATAATTTGTTTTCTCTACATTTATAGCCAAGATCTGTAAGTATTTTTTTTTTTAACTACCTAACTACTTATGTTTTATATTTTTTATTGTGAATTGTGAATGTATATTTTATTAAAAGTTAAAACAATTAATGACCTTTTATTTCAATAAATTTCAGAAAGTAAGTACTTACTACTAAATAAATCTTATATATAAAAATGAATCGCAAAATGTGTTGGTAAGCGCATAACTCGAGAACGGCTGAACCGATTTCGATAATTCTTTTTTTATTATATTCCTTGAAGTACGAGGATGGTTTTTATGTAGAGAAAACGTAAATATGTACCACGGGCGAAGCCGGGGCGGACCGCTAGTAAATATATAAAAGAAAACATAGATTATATCAAAATATAATATATCTTAGTGGGTTCTTTAGCTATTAAGTTATGTTTAGTATTATTATATGCAGTAACATATTTTTTTAATTAACTTGCATTTAACTATTACGAAGTTTTTTTTATTAATATTATTAAATACATTTTTATTACAGCCCGGAGTAAGTTATTATTTTATAATTTCTACAGTTTCATGACTCGAAAAATCATAAGTATTTACAATGACCTACTTCTAAAGAGCTTTCACAAAAGACGTAGTACAGTAATAAAATAAAAAATAAAATAAAATAACATTTATTTGCCAAAAACATGGTACAGAGAGGTGTAAAGAGGTAATTGTTCAACATGTTTCGCTTTGTATAAAGCATGCAAATATATGCGTAAAACAGATAGGTACTAAATCTAATACACTACACATGCATATTATACAATCGATTTAACAATTATCATTTAAGGTCAAATAATTCTTTTTGGCTTTAAAAACAATTAATGATCAGCCATTTCTTTAACTTATTTTTAAACACATTCAATGTTTGGTTTCTTATGCATTTAGGAACATGGTTAAATATTTTTATAAGCATGATAGGTCCACTTTTAGAGAAAAGCGCAATTTTACAACGAGGCATAATTAGTTTGTCAGGATCTCGAGAGGGAACAATACTCACGTCAGCCGCTTTTGTGAAATATTGAGTGTTTTTTAACAAAGATACAATAGTTTAAAGTAATAATTTGAAACTTCATATTATTGATTCAATATATTTATTATATTATATTTATATGTATTTTTTCCTAAATGTATTTTTTCAGTGTATGTGTCTGACCAGAGGCCCTCTACCAAGATTCAAACTTATAGGCAATATTCATTTTCCGAAAATTAAGGTGATTTGTGTATTGGTTTTTCATTTTGGGAAATACAATCTACTGCGTAACGGATTTGGATGTTCTTTGATGTGTAACATCTATCTATTAAAAAAACGCATCAAAATCCGTTACGTAGTTTTAAAGATTTAAGCGTAGATAGGGAGAGAAAAAGCGACTTTGTTTTATACTATGTAGTGAAAAGTCTGTATGTAGTTATAGTTTTTTCAATAACAATTTGTTAAGTTTTAGACAACGCGGACGAAGCCGCGCGCCTAAAGCTAGTAGTAGTCGTGCTCTCGATTACGATACGAATACTTTGATGATACTTTTCATGCTCACGCTTCAGATTTCCATATGTAGGTATACATATAATCCTACTAGATTTCCGCCCGCGGCTTCGCCCGCGTTTTCAAAGGAAAAACCGTTAGTTCCCGTTCCCGTGGGATTTCTGGGATAAAACCTATCCTATGTGTTAATCCAAGTTACCCTCTATATGTGTGCTAAATTTCATTGTAATCGGTTCAGTAGTTTTTACGTGAACGAGTAACAAACATCCATACAGACTTTCGCCTTTATAATAGTATTAAGATTCTACTAATATTATAAATGCGAAAGTTTGTGAGGATGTGTTTGTTACTCTTTCACGCAAATAGTATCTACTGAACCGATTACAAGGGGTAACTTGGATTAACAACATAGGATAGGTTTTATCCCGGAAATCCCACGAGAACGGGAACTATGCGGGTCTTCCTTTGAAAATGCGGGCGAAGCCACGGGCGGAAATCTAGTTAATTATATTATATTCCAGGTGACCCCACCCCGCTATGTGACGCCGCCCACGGAAGAAACGTCTACACTCTGCCCGCCCTGCATCTGCCCTGAAAACGATCCTCTTATGCACTTAGACAGGAAATAAATTATTAAATTTATTTTGTGTTTTATTTCTTTTAACCTTTGATTCTTTTATCTCAGACAATAACCTGTGTAGAGTTCGTTTCACGCAAATACTACTGAACCTATTACAATGAAATGTAGCTCAAATATAGACGGTAACTTGGATTAACTAATGATAGGTTTTATCCCGGGCACTATGCGAGCGAAGCCGTGGAAAGCTAGTAAGTATTATCTAATATTGAGAGTAAATTTCAAGTTAAAAATAATTTCAGTTTGATTGGTTATTTCCTTGATTCATTACTATCTAATTATACCTATACTAAAACCTTCCTCAAGAATCACTCTATCTATATTAAAATCCGTTGCTTAGTTTTAAAGATTTAAGCATACATACACATAGGGACATATAGGGACAGAGAAAGCGATTTTGTTTTATACTATGTAGTGAAAACATAAAAACAAACACAACAAATTAAAATACTTTATTACACCTACACCAAATCACAACGATGTTTTCGACTCCTTCTGTTTCCTAAATCTCTTCTTATATTCCGAATCATCACTAGACGAATACACCGTAGCCTTCGACATGTGAAGTAACTCAACATCTAAAGCATCTTTTTTACCTCCTGGATCAGACGAATGCCCTCTTGGCTTCTTTTGTATCAAAGACAGGACATGTTTCACAAAATTCTTCGACGTTTTGCTCGATACAGACGAACTAGACGGTTTCAATTCACTAGAATCTGTAAATGTATATTTGGACACATTCTCTCCTGCTAAATAGATCATGCCTCGCTCGGATAGGAAGTCGTCTATGGAATCGTTAGAGAAATAGGCCTGAGCGCCTTTCGCTGTTGACAAAGATATTGTACCTTTTCTGGGTTGTTCGGTAATGTATCGTGTAGTTTTGGGCTGGTTGGATATAAAGCCTGTGATGTTAGAGTCACCTACATTGTAACTATGGCATTTAAGTTCACGTTCAGATGACCAGTTCGCTTCAACATTTTTATCGGACGTTTTCTTCTTATTTACTTCTGAATTAGTAGAATTTTTAGCTTCCTTCTCTTCGAACATCACTTTAACTTCAGTTTTATCATCATTGGCTATAACTTTTTGTTTATCGTTAGTTTCTTTTTCTTCCTGAATGACATCAGATCTAGTATGCTTACCCCAATCTCGTCTATTCAAACATTTTGATAGTATATCATCAGACATACTTGGTCTTACATTTTTGGTTATCTCTTTCTGACAGGCCTTGTAGCACTTGATTTTCTGATCAACCTTTGATGATTCGCTGAAGAATTGATAGTCTGTGGTCTCTGTGTCTATGTTACTAGTATTTATAAGTGGTGTCGTGACTGACACGTCTTGGTGGTAGTTAAAAAATTTTCTTACCAATTTCTTGTCTTTGAAACAGCCACAGGTTTTTGTCAAGCAGTACATCATGACGCAAATCAGGCAACACTGTATAGATATAACTAGACTTAGGATAAACAACGGTGCTTTGTGACCCACAAAGCAGTCTTTCATTAGTACTTTAATGTAATACTCATCTGGTATTTCCTCTTTTGTTAGGGTCTTGGTTTTATTATTAGCTTTCCTTTTAAGTTCGTCTGGATTCACATAAGATTCTACATCCGAATTGTTATGCAGATTTTGTAAAATAAGAACGTCTTTGGCAAGCCTTGGTTTTGCATCTATTTCTTTAATGAAATCTATATCTTCCTGTGTTATAGATTCTTCTATACATTCGTTAGAATTAGGATTATAAATAACATCGGGAGTTTCTTTTGTTGAGATACATTGAGGCTGTGCTATGCATCGTTTATATTTAGGATGATAGTAAGACCTTTTTCCATTATAAAAACTATCACAGTCAACTGGTGCGCAATTGTTTAAAGGGTCTTCATCTATCTCTTTACAGACTTTAAGATTTGGATTATTAGGGTCTGTGTGTTTGACTGTTGTATCAAAATTTATATTAACTATTTCTCTCTTGTTTGTTTGTTTACGAGATGATTTAGAATCAACGTAGATCGAGCAATATCCTCGTCTTTGATACGGGTTTATAATCGGAGCTATTAGAGAGAATGTTCTTTTTGTACCTGAAATAATAATTTTGTTGAGTTGGCGAAGATTATAAAGCAACTAACAGTCTATAAAAAAATATTTTATAATATTCAGAGAAATGAAATGTCTATAATTTTTTTTTGAAATTTCCTCCTTGAAGTGGGAATTTTGTATGAAACTTGGTTCATTATAAAAGCTAAATAAAAGAAATACTATTACACTAGTACCAGACCTGAATGATAAAATGAAAATTTTGCATAATGATAGTACAAATGCTGCTTTTTATTTCCTCTTATAATAACTTTAAAAATATAATGCAATGCCAGTGTGTGTTCACTATGAGAAGCAACGAATGATGTTTTTTTACTAGAAGCTGCGCTACGCGGTTTTATCTACGAACGGGGAAATTCATCTTCTAATTTTCTGTAAAAGCGTGACATATCTATAGACAGACAGACTTTCGTATTCCTATCATAAGCATCGATTTATAACCATACTTCTGCCATTATAAGAACACTAGCTGTGCCCTGCGGTTTTACCCGTATTGCTCATCTCCTGTTGGTCTTAGCGTGATGATATATAGCCTATAGCCTTCCTCGATAAATGGGCTATCCAACACCGAAATAATTTTTCAAATCGGACCAGTTGCTCCTAAGATTAGTGCCTTCAAACAAACAAACTCTTCAGCTTTAAAATATAAGTATAGATTACCTTTAGGAATGAACCCATTGCAACTGCCAACAATATCCAGCACTCCACCATCATCATCTACCAAACATTGGTCTCCATTCAATTCTACATTATTATCTTCCTTTGCATTTAAAACCACAAAAAACTCCAAACCAATACCACAAGGAGATATATTCATACCTTTATCTAAAACTATAATATCGGAATCAGGTTTAATTATATGTAAATTATCAAAAATAAATATGATCAGAATATATTTGTATATGGTCATGTCATGTACATTTTTTTGACATTTGTTGATTTTTTTATTTGTAAGCTGTGATCGGAAAGAGTGCTTTGTGGAGTGGCTCTTTTTTATAATCATATTTGAGTATGTTTTAAAAACCTGTGCTTAAAACAAATAAATTCATATGATAAAATATGAAGTACATAAATAAAATACATCATCCCGCTGTCCCTATGTATGCTTAGATATTTTATACTACATACAATTTTGATGTATTTTCAATAGATAGAGTCGTACAAGAGGAAGCTTTAAGTAGGTATATAATTTTGTAAAGTTAATAGGTACAGCGGACAAAGCCGCGGACCGAAAGCTAGTATTGAAATTGACCCGGTCGTAAGAAAATTATTATTTTTTTTTCGTATTTTGACACTTCAAAAGCGCTTCGTGAAATCTAGTTGATAAAATAAATGTTTGAGTAAATAGCGTGTGAAACAGCATAAAAATAATTGTATATATTTGATGAGTTATAGGTAACTAGGTTTCCGCCCACGGCTTCGCCTGCGCAGTCAAAGATAAACCCGCATAGCTCCCGTTCCCATGGAATTTCCGGGAATCCCACGGGAACGGGATTGCGTCATTTTCCCGGGATAAAAAGTAGCCTATGTCCTTTCTCGGGTATCAAAATATCTCCATACCAAATTTCATGACAATTGGTTCAGTAGTTTAGGCGTGATTGAGTAACAGACAGACAGACAGAGTTACTTTCGCATTTATAATAGTAGTATGGACTATAGTAGATTTAGGCGTGAAAATAAAACACAAAATTATTATAAATCATCTTTATTACAATTAAATGGCAATTAATATACTTAATTTAAACATAATAATAACACCTTAAACATTACTGAGCAAAAGTATCACAATAAAGATTTATTATAAATTGGGGCTCTACTGATTTTCAATCCGGCCCTGGACTTTCTTCTTACGCTGCATTTACGTCAAACAAACATAGAGCAAGAGCATTTTTTCATGATCTTTTAGTGTAAACGGAACGTATTCAGAGTTGTTCAGTATAAGAACATTGCATAGAATTTTTAAACGCACTAGAACAACGAAATTATTCTCTACGCCTGTTTACACTAAAATAATTTGACATAGTGGGGTTAGAATGACCTTTCGCTCGTTTGATGTAAATGCATTACATGAATAAATAGAATATTTAATTTGAAACTGCTTTTCCGAACCAGTTGTAAATGGTTAACTTGGGTAATGACGATTCAAAAGTGCTTCTAGGAGTCTAATTGAATTAATAAATGTTTGAGTTTGAAATTGTTACCATCGGTTCAAAAAATATTGCAATTGAAAGTTAAATAATAAACGAAAAGATAACAGCTTTCTTTCATTTTCTAAACAATTAAAGTACTAATTTAAACAACATATTGAAAAAAAATAAGCTACATTTCAACTTTTTGTCTTTTTTACATTAGAAATTTCATCCAAATCGTTCCTGTGGTTCAGCCGTGAAATCGAACACACAGACAGATCTATAATATTATTATGGTTATATTTATAGATATTGGAGATGAACTATCACCCTTAGATACATAATAACACCACCATAGAGCATAGAATCAGCTATATCTAAAAATGTGTGTACATTTGTACAAGTTGTTCTTAGCATGTGACGTCATACTTATTAGCATAATATAAAAAGTCGTATAAGTTGCCTACTATACTTGTAAAATAATTATTTGAATTTTCATGATTTTTTTATTTGCTGGTTTTGTCTCCTCTCAAAAAAACGCGTAAAAATTTACTCTACCAGATCCTAGATATGTATTATAATGATAAAGTATGTATTTCAAAGTCCAAATAACTCATAAAAAACTAATGTTAATCTACATATTAAGTCTTTTACACAACCTTCATAGACCGAGCCTACACCGGCCTTAATTTAAGTATTTAGTATAAATATAATCACAAATTACTTCCTGGTTATTAAATATTGCATATTATCACCTATTCCTATTAAATTAGAGTTGATTTTTAAATATCCAATAATTTATATTGCCATCTCCGAATTTTAAAAACTAAAGAGACCGGATGTTATCGAGATACTAATTTAAACGTGTTTTTTAATTAATTAAAACATTGTATCCGTATAATTACTACAGGCAGATGTGTAACTGAGAATATATATTAATTGAATATATACTTGTTTTTAATGCCTGCTAAACACATGATTAATAATCTGTCCTATACAGTAAAATAAATATCTTTAAACATACATTCGTACCTTCAATTTCCGTTTACCATAAATTGTCATTAGCAGCAATTCAAGTTACAAATAACCGTAATAAATATTACTGTGTTTAACTTACAGATACATTTACAATTCCTATCCATACATCGTAATTACAAAAATATCGGGGCCCCCAAAACGGGGCCTCTAAAATCCTATAACAAGCTTCGTGATCCACCACATTACTCGTATAAAAACGAAACCTAGCACAGCAATAAGAAGGTAATTAGCCATTTTCAGCATATTCTGTTTCCTCAAACCCTGCGGTACGGTGTCCAAGGGATCCTTCAAGAGGTACAATCGAATGCCTCGCACGTGATTGTGGAAGTACAAATCCCAGTCTAATTCCGCCATGTTAAAGTTGAAATTGTGTCTGTCAGCTTTGCACATCTCCCCGTAGAGATCCTGCACGTTCTGGTTGCTGAACTTCCACTGTCGGGTCGAGAAGTAGCTGATCACTGCTGAGAACTTCTCGATCTTTCTGTACGCTTTTTTTAACCTGTGCAGGGAAAATAACATTAGCAATATTGTATTAATGTATATTATAATGGAAACAGTATTTTTAAATTCGGTAGAGCATTTTTGAATCGTAACAAAACTATCTTTATTATATTATTTACTAGTACTTTTTTCTGTTTCGTTTTATACTTTATATGACACAAGGATACTCACATAGGTTTCTTGCCAATAACAACAGCGATCGCATCTATAATGTACGCGGGCACCCAGTGCAGGAAGAAGGAGTATATCGCGTAGGCCAGGTCCGTCTGCGTCAGCACCAGTAAGTAACACCACAGGGCTTGCGTCGGCGGCACCTTGAGGCCCTGGATCTCGTTCAGTTTCATGTATTGTTCTGTGGAATGGTTTGGCTGTCATTTTGAGACCAATATTGTGAGTTTATTTATGTGTTGGGTGAAAGTGTATTGCTAGACAACGTTTATTGTGTGAATACGCGTATTTTTTAACCATTTTAGTACGAATTCTTAAAACTAACTCGACGTATAACGTGAAGTTTAAATACCCCTTGCTCATTTATTTTTATTTTTACCTCAAATTTCTTAAGTTTTTTCTTTCATAAGATCTTTCCCCTGATAATAACGAACTCATCGAACATAAAAATTATCGAAATCGGTCCAGCTGTTCACGCGTAATGCCGTGACGGAGGAAAATGGGGATTCATATTTTTTATATTTATACGACTAGCTTTTCCAAAAGCCTGTTTACCCACTCTAATATAAAAAAAACCACTCACGCCACGTGAGCGGGTTGCGCGGCGACGACACGTAGTTATACACAATCGGCGGCGCGTCATCGGGCGCGTGCTCGCTGTTGTCCCCCGCCCGCCCGCGCGCCGCGCGCCACGCCGCCGCCACACACGCGCGCACCACCATGTCGCCGGGCACCAGGTCCGCGGCGGCGCGCAGCTCGCAGTTGATCACGCGGAGCAGCCCCACCGCCGCGCCCACCACCACCTACACGATTTTTAATATCAAATCACTACATAGTATAAAACAAAGTCGCTTTCTCTGTCCCTATGTCCCTTTGTATGCTTAAATCTTTAAAACTACGCAACGGATTTTGATGCGGTTTTTTTAATAGATAGAGTGATTCAAGAGGAAGGTTTTAGTATATAATTTATTATGTTTTAGACAAAGCGGGCGATGCCGCGGGCAGTAAGCTAGTTCATTTATAATTGACACCAAAATAAACATGCAATAAAGATGAAAAAGTGCGGGTGTGCCGAGCATACGTCTCAGAAGTGAAACTTCTTGGAAAATTCAAAGATACCAAAATCGTCGCCATACTCATAACGTGATTGTATTACAATAACACGACCTCGAAAATGTACTTTCAACGTGCCTAAAGAAGTTTTACTTCAAAAAACATTGTTCTGCCAACATTCAAAAAGAAAAACACAAAACTTATACTTCTTAATTCTATTTTTGTTTATACATGGCACATAACGTCGCATCATGCAAATTATTAAACATATAAATTAAATTCTAAAAAGAGCACAGTAGGCGGCCTTATCACTAATCAGTAACATCTACGACGCAACCAAGTGAAATTGTGATAACAAAAACCAAAAAATTCTTTTCTGGTCTTTTTTTTTACTTGACAAAGTTTAATCGTGTGTATGATGCCTTAAAACAGAAGTAAATCTAATATATGAAAAGATAGAACAATTTGACGATTAAAAGCTCACCCCAGTTGGTCCATAAACATTGTCAATCCATCCCGCCACAGGCTCTTCGGCTGTTGCTATAACTGTTAACGAAACACAATCATAATATAAAACTTTTTGTTATTTTTCTTTTGTTTTAACGTAAACAGGATATAATTATAAGACTGTACAAGGAAACGAAAACAGGGCCCCTAAAGCGGTGTAGCAAAAGTGTTCTGTAAATTTTTAAATTCTAATTGGAATTTCGAATACAAACATATGCCAGGGCCGGATTTTAAAAACTAATTTTGGGGCCCTGGTATAAACTATCTAATGCTAACAATGGCATTTTTATTATCGTTAGATGACGCTTTATTAAGAATGTGACATAATTATGACCACAATTATTTATTTTCTTCGACTACGCGAGAGAAACTGCGGGCGGAAATCTAATCTATACACAAAAAAAATATCATCAAATGTGTTGTTAAGCTTAAAACTCAAGAACGGCTCGATAACTCCGCTTATTTTTCTACGCTTTTGTTAATGCACAAGGAAGGATCAAATGGAACGAAAAAATTGTAAAAAGGGGCAATAAGGCAGAACAATATGAATATAATAATACATACCGATAGATGGTCTGAATAATACTACAGGTAAACCTGTAGAGTGCTTCCTGACGATGTCTTCTGCCACTGCTTTTGTATAAGCGTATGTGTTTGGGTAGTCACCTAGTAACCTGTTAAAATCAGATAAATATAAACAATAGAGAATATTAATTAATAGTTTAACTTATAATATTTTATATCGGTAGAGCTGTAAGAAATTAGTATGGCTGTTGGAAATTATAATTAACTAGCTTTCCACCCGCGGCTTCGCCCGCGTTTTCAAAGAAAAACCCGCCTAGTTCCTACTCCCGCGGGATTTCCGGATAAAATCTATCCTATGTGTTAATCCAAGTTACTCTCTATATTATGTGTGCTAAATTTCATGTCAGTAATATATTAGTAGGGATTAATTTATTATTATTATTAGTTAATATATTATTTTTATGAATTATAGAGTTTTGATGTACTTGTGGCACAGGCTAATAATAATCCATACTATAATATTATAAATGCGAAAGTAACTCTGTCTGTCTGTCTGTTACTCAATCACGCCTAAACTACTGAACCAATTTGCATGAAATTTGGTGTAGAGATATTTTGATACCCGAGAAAGGACATAGGATAGGTTTTATCCCGGAAATCCTACGGGAACGGGTTTTTCTTTGAAAACGCGGGCGAAGCCGCGGGCGGAAAGCTAGTAATATACTACGTATACAACTTGTGGTAATTACTTTTATTCGTTATTATCAACAGGTGGCGCTAGTAATGTTATATCTACTGTCACCATATTTTTTTTATAATTCACAAACTTATGTCACATGAGTAGAAAAACGGAATTCCGTCTTTCTACTCACGTGCATATGTTTTCTTAAAAGATTCATGTTTGTATGCGTGCGTATGCATATATGTAATACGTAGTTATGTGTTTTTAAAGAATAAATTTATTGGCAAGGAAATTTCATTTCTAACAATTTAGTCATTTAAATTGTGTAAATATTTGATGATTTTAATAAAGATATTATATTGTAAATACATACCCTGGAGTGATGTTTTTGATGATATTTTCGTCCATATTTTCAACAAGGTCAATCAACTTATCGCCATCTAGCGGACTGTCGTAGAACCTCTCTTCAATCTCATTTTGTGTGCAATTACTGTAATAAAATATTAAAAATACATTAATTGTTTACATTAATTCCCATAATGTATTATTTAGACTTGTTAAAAATGTAATATTATACAGGTAAAGAATACAAAATCATAATTTAATTTTAAGGTTAGGAATGATTTTCAACATTATTCATTGCAGTTCGCTTCTATTAGTAATGTGAATTGTGATGTTATGATATAGCCTACGGTTTTTCTCGATAAATTGATTATTTAATTTTTTTTTAATTCGTGAGCTTTTTCTGCTAATTCGTGAGCGGTATTATGGGCAAATTAGACTTACGCTATCTATGAAGTTACAAAACATCTTATTCCCTATAAAACATCATTTCAATGTTTACAATATTGTATCCCCATTCCCCTATTATAATTTTTTTATTAATTTTCTTAAACAATTTTCAAATATTCATACTTACATTGCATTTAATTCTACAATATCATGATACAATAACATAACTCCATAGCGACTTGATAAAATACCAACAACATTTTCGCATTTAACCGATTGAGCCCCGAACGGCCCGATCGGTCCACGACACAATACATTTTCTATTGTGTCTGTGATTCCGGGGCCTGAGTTATTAATAAGAGAGTATAAATACATACCTATAAGCAGTAGATATATGCACATAAGCTCGTAACTTGGAACACGATCTGGCGAGCGCCAGCATCTCCCGGGAGCCTCGAACATTGATAGACACAGCTGTTTTGAGAGCCTCGTCGAAGCGGACTGTAGCCGCACCGTGGAAAATGAATTCCACCTGAAATTTTTATACAAAAATATTATGTTTTTAACTTGGTGTTAAAAAATTATAAAGTTATTTAATTTCACGAGAGAAATTGAACTGTTACGGATTTTATCGCAATATATTTATTTATACCTTCCTCTTGAATCACTCTATCTATTAGAAAAAAGTCATCTCAATCCGTTGCGTAGTTTTGTAGATCTAAGCATAGGTAGATAGGGGCAGTCTGAAGATAGCGCAAATAGACTTTTTATTTGTAGCATTTGTAGGTGGGTATGCTTGTTTTTTTTAAACACGCAACGGGTGTTATTTTTTTTTATAAATAGAGTGGTTCTCGAGAAAGGTTTATTATTATGATTAATTAAGTTTTAAAAAGAGGGCTACAGGTGGGCTAGAGGGCCGTAAGTGATGACAAAACTTTATTTTATACTTATCTGTCGCAGGTAAATTGTAACTATTATTATTTTGCTGTTTACAAACGGTCAGCATTTTTTAATATACTAGATTTCCGCCCGCGGCTTCGCCCGCGTTTGCAAAGGAAAACCCGCATAGTTCCCGTTCCCGTGGGATTTACGAGATAAAAGCTATCCTATGTGTTAATCCAAGTTACCCTCTATATGTGTGCTAAATTTCATTGTAATCGGTTCAGTAGTTTTTACGTGAAAGAGTAACAAACATCCATACAAACTTTCGCCTTTATAATAGTATTAAGATTAAGATGTCGAGAATTCGTAATCAGAAATAGGAGCCCCGCAAGACGGGGATCCGTCGGCACGCAACCATCTTTTTGTGGACGTGTCAAAAAAGTAAATCCTCAGCATATTACAAAATGCCGAGCGTTTGTAACCGGCAAAATTATACAATTTGCCTGCGATAAATCCACCTGACGATCAAAACATAATTTCAATGTTTATTATACACATACCTCATCAGTAATCATTTGTCTGTCCTGTTCACTGATGCCCAGGTTTGTCTGGCTGATTTCACCTTCCACGACTTGGATTTTGTCGATAAAGTCTGGTTGGATTTTGCGCAGTTTGTCGTAGAGCTGAAAAAGTTTAAATTTATTTATTTTTAATACATTATTGTACAAAACAATGTAATGAAATCTAGTACAATCTAATAAGGTACAAATATTTTGCACAATAGGCTGCCTTATTGCTACATAGCAATCTCTGCCAGGCAACCTGGTAGGAAAGAAAATGTAAGAAGGTTTAATACCTACGTATTAAAAAAATAATTTATCAAAATATATTATGTATTATGTCGCTGTTTTAGTGTAATAGTGGTCATAAAATGATTGAAAAGAAATAAATGAAAATAATAAATACATATTATTGTTAAGTATTATGTTTAATTAACTCAATACTAGATGGCGCTGATCAAATTTTTATTGAAGATCTATAAATGCAACGTTTTAAACATAAAATGTTATGTTTATAATGTACCTATTATACATAATATAAGAATTTTTACATATTTTTCAGCTTAGTAGTAAGTACATAACATATATTTTAAAATTTTAATCTGCTATAATTATTTATTTTCATCGGTAACTAGCGGTCCGCCCCGGCTTCGCCCGTGGTACATTTCTCTACATAAAAACCATCCTCGTACTTCCAGGAATATAATAAAAAAAGAATTATCGAAATCGGTTTAGCCGTTCTCGAGTTATGCGCTTACTAACACATTTTGCGATTCATTTTTGTATATAAGATTCATACAATTTATTACGAAAAATTAAAAAAAGTAACTCACCACATCATCAAATTGTTCCTGCAATCGTTTTATAGGATCTTTGTTCTTTTTCGGTCTAGCTAAAAGATACAGCTTCTTGATGCCTGGACAAGACCTGAAAACAAATTAAATAAATATAAGTAACTATATGAAAAAACAAGCGAAATTTCAAATTTTTTTTTTTTCATTTATCAGTGAGAAAAAGTTACATTGAAATCGGTTCAGTCGTTTAGAAATTACTTAGGTACTCATTAAGGCTTCATCTGGTTTTTAAATATACAGAGTGTCCCACCGTTGGTATTCTAAGCTCAATGGAGGTTATAGTTTTGCATATGCTGAGTACTTAAAATATATTTATAAAATTCCAGATGCATTTTTTTTCAAATAGATGAATTCTTAAAACTCTGTGGGTAAAGCCCTAACAAGCAACCCGCCCAACTTTGCCGCCCGCACGTGAGCTATCGTTTAAGATTATGTTTTCATACACAAAATGCTCACATTAGCGAAGTGTTTTATGCCGGCTGTGCGAAGCTAGAGAAGAAAACATGAATTTTAAGAAAAAATTAAGCAAAAAATTTTTGGCGTAATTTTGTTGTGTCTTTTTTACGTGATCAGTGTATGCAAAACTACAAGTCTCTTCGCGCTTAGTATACCAGTAGTGGGACACCCCGTATATTCTGGCTTGGCCTGGGATGAAAAATATACAATACTAGCTTTCCGCCCGCGGCTTCGCCCGCGTTTTCAAAGAAAAACCCGTTCCCGTAGGATTTCCGGGATAAAACTATCCTATGTCCTTTCTCGGGTATCAAAATATCTCTATACCAAATTTCATGCAAATTGGTTCAGTAGTTAAGGCGTGATCGAGTAACAGACAGACAGACAGAGTTACTTTCGCATTTATAATATTAGTATGGATAGGTACTGGTTAAAATAACAATTTATTCGTTCAACGATAAGTAAGCAAAAAAAATTCAATCCTTTATTACAATTGTAATAGAATTAAATCTGTAAGTCGTGGGAAATGAACTCAAAATGAAAAATACAATTTTAATACAGATAATAATCTTTTTTTACATTTAAACGAAACAAAGGTCCAACTACGAAACTGTATTTAATAATTGTTGAAGTATGTCTCTTTGATAATATCTTTTTAAATAAATACTTATAATAAGAGGTTAAGATGTGGTATTTATTACATATGTAGTTAGTTACATTTAGATTAAGATCTGAGTCGTTAATCTTCTTAATCTTAATACTATTATAAAGGCGAAAGTTTGTATGGATGTATGGATGTATGGATGTTTGTTACTCTTTCACGTAAAAACTACTGAACCGATTACAATGAAATTTAGCACACATATAGAGGGTAACTTGGATTAACACATAGGATAGGTTTTATCCCGGAAATCCCACGGGAACGGGAACTATGCGGGTTTTCATTTGAAAACGCGGGCGAAGCCGCGGGCGGAAATCTAGTTCATTATAATTGGATAAACCTATCTGTGTACCTATGTATTATTATCTACTAGCTTACCGCCCGCGGCTTCGCCCGCTTTGTCTAAAACCTAATAAATTATATACTAAAACCTTCCTCGTGAATCACTCTATCTATTACAAACCGCTTCAAAATCCGTTGCGTAGTTTGAGAGATTTAAGCAAAGGGACATAGGGACAGAGAAAGCGACTTTGTTTTATACTATGTAGTGATGTACAATAAAATGAATCCTGTGAATGAATCACTAAATGTGTTGGTAAGCGCAAAACTCACGAACGGCAGAGCCAATTTTGTTATTTATTTTTTTATAATATTCCTTAAAGTACGAGGCTGGTTCTTATGGAGAGAAAACGTAAACATGTACCACGGGCAAAGCCAGGTCGGCCGCTAGTTATAATAATTGTTAATAGATTTATTTAGTTTTATCACTACATAGCATAAAACAAAGTCACTGTCGCTGTCTGTCCGTCCGTATGCTTAAATCTTTAAAACTAACGGATTTTGATGTGGTTTTTTAAATAGATAGAGTAATGCTTGAGGAAGGTTTAAAAATATATTTTATTAAGTTGTAGATAAAGCAGGCGAAGCCGCGGGACAAAATAGTATAATATAAACAGTATGACCGTAGTATATTATTATTAGTCTGTGGTATGACTAAACATATTGTATATAATATCAAATCGTTATCGTTAAATCGTTATAATACTAGCGGTCCGCCCCGGCTTCGCCCGTGGTACATGTTTACGTTTTCACTACATAAGAACCATCCTCGTACTTCAAGAAATATAATAAAAAAAGAATTATCGAAATCGGTTCAGCCGTTCTCGAGTTATGCGCTTACCAACACATTTTGCGATTCATTTTTATATATAAGAATATTATATATATTATATACTCTTATGAGATAAAATATTTCCAAGAAAAACGACTCTTAACTGTGCCAAATTTTATCAAAATCGGTCCAGTAGTTTATGCGTGAAAAGTGAAAACCATACATACATACATACAAACCGTTCCTCTTTATAATATTATTAGTATAGATAAAAAAATTATCATAAATGGTTTATTATAATCAAAGTTGTACAACTAATTGAGGAAATCATTATTTCTTTATTTATATTTATATATTATATTTTATAATATAATATAAATTTGCACGTGCTAAGCTCAAGAACCACGGGTCCGATTTAAAAAATTGTTTCACTGTTATAGATAGGTCATTAATTATTATCGAGGAAGGCTATCTATACTAATATTATAAAGAGGAAAGGTTTGTATGTGTGTATGTATGTATGGTTTTCACGCATAAACTAAGTACTGAACCGATTTTGCTGAAATTTGGCACAGATAATCTTTAGACCCTGAGGAAGAACATAGGCTACCTTTTATTGCGAAATATGTACCACGGGCGAAGCCGGGGCGGATCGCTAGTAGGCTATATAATATACGCTAAAGACCAATAGGAGCGTAGCAAAGCGGGTAAAAACGCGGGGCACAGCACAGCTAGTCACAACTCACACTATATTATTAGACGAAATGGAATTTTAACAACAATTATCAAAACTCATAAATTAATTGTTAATTTATTTTAAGAATAATGTGTCATTAATTACATAGTACATTAATAATATGTATCTAAGTTTTATGAAGGTGCCAACTGCCAACATTGTAGCAACAGGTGCTAAACAGTTTTATTAATAGTTCATTGAATGAAAAACAGTAAAAAACATATGTACAATGCGTATGTCACACCCATATTTACAAGATGGCGGCCGTAGATTGGTTTTTCCCACAAATATTCCCTCTTCACAATCGAGAGCGTTGGCCGGCGTTGGCCCAACAAATGATCTGATAATGCTCTATCTATTCAAATCGGACCCACAGTTCCTGAGATCACGTTTAACAAACAAACTCTTTTATTATTATAGATATGTAAAAAAGCGTATTATTTAATTATGTATCCCTTTATAAACTGTTTTGCAAGATTCTTTTAGCTTTCCGCGTACCATTTAAGTATAATTTATATTCCATAGTGTTTATGGTCGTTAGTTGAAAAAAAGGCGGTCAAGCGCGAGTCGGATATTGAAATATAATATTTTATTTATATCTAATCTAATACATATTATAAAGGCGACAGTTTGTAAGGATGTATGGATGTATGGATGTTTGTTACTCTTTCACGTAAAAACTACTGAACCGATTACAATGAAATTTAGCACACATATAGAGGGTAACTTGGATTAACACATAGGATAGTTTTTGTCCCGGAAATCCCACGGGAACGGGAACTATGCGGGTTTTCCTTTGCAAACGCGGGCGAAGCCGCGGGCGGAAATCTAGTACATAATATGAACACAATAATATACATAGTGTTTGTATTAATAATAAATATATATAAAAATGAATCGCAAAATGTGTTGGTAAGCGCATAACTCGAGAACGGCTGAACCGATTTCGATAATTCTTTTTTTAATATATTCCTTGAAGTACGAGGATGGTTTTTATGTAGAGAAAACGTAAATATGTACCACGGGCGAAGCCGGGGCGGACCGCTAGTAATAAATAAAATAGTTGAATATGGCACAGATAATTAATAATACATATTATGGATACTATTTGAAGGAAGATTTGCAAATGATTATTATAGCTAAGTTTAATAAATATAGCGTCATATTTTCGATATATTTTGTGTAAATTATTCATTTTAATGTGTTTTACTTAATATTATGAACAAAAAACTTTTTTATAGGTCTATAAGTAGTCTAGTTACTTCAGGTTTCCTTCATTTGACTCTACATGTGTAATATAACTTAGTATTAAGCTATTGCATAGCTTCTATCGCGGGCCCTGAACGCGGGGACTGAATCGAGAAATTTCGTAACGAAAAAACCTCACGCTCCCCACTCCGACGGACACGGAGGTGTGGCTTGAAGGCATGCTATGCAATAGCTTTACCGCGGCAGTCCCTGAGTGCCACACGTGTTTTTTTTATTTATAATTCCTACAAACAAATTACATTTACGGAACCCTAAAATATAATTGATAATTCCGATTATTCAAAGGTTCCGTTGTTACCTCGACATGTTTACTAATAAATCTCGTGCAAGGATTTATCTAGACGTTTAACCGACTTTAACAGAAGGAGGGGAATGTTTTTCTTCTATTATGTTTGGCTCTTTAGCATGTGGGTTGTTATATTCGACTTAATTGACACTTTTTAAACAAACATAAAAGACATCATTCAAAAATTAATAGCATTTAATATTTTTTTTTAAAACTAGGTATTGTTTTTGTTAAACCGCGAACAGAACAATTTTAAGCATTAGGATAGATATTATTAGATGATTAATCGAGGAAAATCTTCCACTTAATATAAGCTTACAATCGCTAGATATAAAAAACATACACGAGCTTTCAAATAAAAAAGAATCATCAAAATCGGTTTACCCAGTGCAAAATTCTAAAACAAAAAATACAGTCGATTTGAGAACCTTCTTCTTTAGAAGTCACCTATTTAGTTAGTCTAAGTTTGTCTTAAATACCGGTAGATGGCGCTTACAGATAGTGTATTATTTATTTTTATTGCCTATTGTTATTTTTGAAATAACAAGCCGTCTGGAAAAACAAATCACAAGGCTTGATCTGAATTATAATATGGTTCTTACGAGCTTTGAATTTTTATATATTTAGAAGAGATAACCCATTTATTATATACTAGCGGTCCGCCCCGGCTTCGCCCGTGGTACATGTTTACGTTTTCTCTACATAAGAACCATCCTCGTTCTTCAAGGAATATAATAAAAAAAGAATTATCGAAGTCGGTTCAGCCGTTCTCGAGTTATGCGCTTACCAACACATTTTGCGATTCATTTTTATATATAAGACTAGCAGTCCGCCCCGGCTTCGCCCGTGGTACATATTTACGTTTTCTCTACATAAAAACCATCCTCGCACTTCAAGAAATATAATAAAAAAAGAATTATCGAAATCGGTTCAGCCGTTCTCGAGTTATGCGCTTACCAACACATTTTGCGATTCATTTTTATATATAAAGATTTATTATATGTATTTTAGTTTATATTAGTTTAGGATTGTGACTTCGATCGCGTAAAAAACAAAAAAAATGTGTGCGTGTACTAGTGTACACACGTAAGAAGTGAAACTTCTTTATGACCTTATTTTTAAAAAATAATTTACTATAATTATGTAACTTTACAGAAATACGTCGAATCACGCGTGGTAGGGATAAGAAAAAGATGGCGCGTAACGGAAAAATGTCACGCGTAACGAAAAAATGTTACACTAAATTTTTTTCCAACCCCGATAAAGAAGTTTCACGAGGAAAAAAAATTTTTTTTTGTTTATAACTTTTGTTCTATTGATACAAAACAACGATAAAGCCAGTACACACTACTAAATAATTTAAAACGTATTGCTTAAGCATTGTGAAAGTAAGATCACGTAGGCATGTGTGACATGTGTTGAATACATATATCTCTCACGTCTTAACTGATAACTTAAGTTAAGACTAAGTTACATAAAACGACCTAGATTAGGCTTTTGATATTGTTACCTCAAACATCTATTTATTCAATAAGCGCGTTTAAATCGTTTAAATAAATCTTAATATATATATAAATCTCGAGTCACAATGTTTGTCCTCAATGGACTCCTAAACCACTTAACCGATTATAATAAAATTCGCACACCATGTGCAGTTCGATCCAACTTGAGAGATAGGATAGTTTAAACATATAGGTACCACGGGCGAAGCCGGGGCGGGCAGCTAGTAATATTATAAATGCGAAAATTTGTGAGGATGGATGTATGTGTATGTGTGTATGTTTCTTACTCTTTCACGCAAATACTACTGAACCCGCGATTACAATGCAATCTAGCACACATATAGATGATATAGAACTTGGATGGCAACTTGGATTAAAACATAAGATAGGTTTTATCCCGCAAAATCCCAAGGGATGTGTGATGTTCGGGAAATATGCGGGTTTTTCTTTGAAATCGCGGGCGAAGCCGCGGGCTAGTAATGTAATATGTATTTACAAAAAAAAATCATTTTTACAGAGAAGAACCAGCTAGAAACTCTGTTGTTACCATGTTGTTACTATTTTAAAGTTTATCCATGTTCTTCGTTAATTAGGAATACAAATAAATGATCAAAACCTACTTGAAATTAGTTCCCTAAATATAATCTTACTAGCCGCTCCACCCGGAATAAAACATCATAAAATATAGCCTGCAGATAACCCTATCAGAACAAAATAGAACTTTATGGTAGAACTTTTTAAATCGGTTCAGTAGTTTCAGAGCCAAATCAAACAAATAAACAATGAAATCTTGTTTTTTATAATAGAGTTTGCTGTGCTCCGCGGTTTTGCCCGCAGTGCTCCGCTCCTGTTGGTCTTAGCGTGATGATATATGTATAGCCTATAGCCTTCCTCGATAAATGGGCTATACATATAACACTGAAATAATTTTTCGAATCAAGACGGTATTTCCTGAGATTATTGCGTTCAAACATACAAACAAACTCATCAGTTTTATAATATAAGTATAAATTAGTATATAGAGTATAGATGGACAATGGAATAAACCCAAATATGTAATTTATATTGACGTCAAGACGTATAAACTCGGATATGGTCGATTATAATATAAAAAATGTTTGCGCTTTACCAATAGCGACTCCAAGGTTTTTTCTTTATCCACTTGTAAATAATATTCTCTAATAATAGTCATTAAAACACGTTTGGGATCGATCTACTGTTATTGTAAATCCTATCCTATCCTATAACTGATATTATTAACTAGCTTTCCGCCCGTGGCTTCGCCCGCTTTGTCTAAAACCTAATAAATTATATTATACTAAAACCTTCCTCTTGAATCACTCCATCTATTAAAAACCGCATCAAAATCCGTTGCGTAGTTTTAAAGATTTAAGCATACATAGGGACATAGGGACAGAAAAAGCGAATTTGTTTTATACTATGTAGTGATGCCAAAGTCTGTGACTGACGATGGATGTATGTGTATGTATGTAACTCTTTCACGCAAATACTACTGAATCGATTATAATGAAATTTAGCACACATATGGAGGGTAAGTGGGATTAACACGTAGGATAGATTTTATCCCGGAAATCCCATGGGAACCGGAATTATGCGGGTTTTTCTTTAAAAACGCGGGTGGAAAGCTAGTTACCTATAATAATATAATCTACCAGATCAAGGCTTCTTTAAAAGTGTAATATTATCAAAATAAGATTTTCTAAACATCATAATCATTACCATTTCACACGAACTTGTGAAGTTGTTCAGTAAATAGCAATTTTTACGATTTCTCATATATATGTTATAATAAGTGTAAATGTTTGTTTGTTTCTGTTTGAACATTGTAATAGGATGCTATGTGCTAGGAGTTATGGTACGGGAGCCAGGAACAGATTTTATGACCAAGTTCCTCTCAAGCGGTAATTAGTAAAATGCATCAAAGTATAGTATTATGAAGCCTCGTGAACGTCAGCTGGAGCTCGGTTGGGGGGAAGAGCGGTTGTAGCCTCCCGTATCAGCTGACGGTTTTTCCACCAAGATACATCCAGCTGACCTATATATTTATCCACAGTTACATATAAGCTATCATCAGGTAAATTTTTGTTTGAGAGGAAATCACGGAAAATAAATTTTTCTTTAAATTTAACTTTCATGTTTTTTTTCGTTGAGATGGATTTACACATAGGGTTAGCTACAATTTGACAAATTTTTAGCTGAGAGGAAATGAATGAATGAATGTATTTTTTTTCCTACGTGCGTGGGAGGCTACAACCGCTCACCCCCCCAACCGAGCGCCAGCTGACGTTCACGAGGCTTTATAATACTATACTCTGAGGCGTCTGACGAATTATCTCTTGAGAGGAAATAATTAACCAAATTTGCACCTGGCTCCCGTACCATTAAATTGACTTGCATAGAAAATGTAATCATGTGTGTTATGTTTGGAAAAGAAATATAAAAATGATGGAGATATTACTTCCTTACTAACAATAGTTACTTACCTACTGCGCAATAATCCATACTAATATTATAAATGCGAAAGTAACTCTGTCTGTCTGTCTGTTACTCAATCACGCCTTAACTACTGAACCAATTTGCATGAAATTTGGCATAGAGTTATTTTGATACCCGAGAAAGGACATAGGCTACTTTTTACCCCGGGACATAGGATAGGTTTTATCCCGGAAATCCCACGGGAACGGAAACAATGCGGGTGAAGCCGCGGGCGGAAAGCTAGTTTCTAATATAATGCAGTTAACTAGTTAATTCTTCGCAAAATCTTATATATAAAATTCTCGTGTCACAATGTTAGTCTGCATACCTCCGAAACGGGTGGACCGATTCTCATGAAATTTTCTGTGCATATCGGGTAAGTCTGAGAATCGGCCAACATCTATTTTTCATATGTACCACGGGCGAAGCCGGGGCGGACCGCTAGTCTTATATATAAAATTCTCGTGTCACAATGTTAGTCTGCATACTCCTCCGAAACGGGTGGACCGATTCTCATGAAATTTTCTGTGCATATCGGGTAAGTCTGAGAATCAGCCAACATCTATTTTTCATATGTACCACGGGCGAAGCCGGGGCGGACCGCTAGTCTTATATATAAAATTCTCGTGTCACAATGTTAGTCTGCATACTCCTCCGAAACGGGTGGACCGATTCTCATGAAATTTTCTGTGCATATCGGGTAAGTCTGAGAATCAGCCAACATCTATTTTTCATATGTACCACGGGCGAAGCCGGGGCGGACCGCTAGTCTTATATATAAAATTCTCGTGTCACAATGTTAGTCTGCATACTCCTCCGAAACGGGTGGACCGATTCTCATGAAATTTTCTGTGCATATCGGGTAAGTCTGAGAATCAGCCAACATCTATTTTTCATATGTACCACGGGCGAAGCCGGGGCGGACCGCTAGTATTTAATTAAAATTTTGCCATGAAATCTATTCAAAAGTTTGACCACTACATCAATCAAATAAGTCACCTACATATTATAAAAATGTAACTGTTCTTTATTTTTTTTATTTATTTAGCTATTATAAACACCGTTACCTATCTATATTTATTAATAGATATATTAGCTATGTCACATGGTTTTACTCGTACCTATTTCCGATTTTTTTTCTTATACATACTTAACCGAAGGAGGCTGGAGGTCATTAATTCAACTGTTTGTTTTTTACATTACTCAATCACTCCGTGGGTTATCAACCGATTGACGTCTAATCTATATCAAATCTATATGTTTTGCTCTATCATGCGAACTACTGAACCGATTTTGCTGTAATTTTATTCAAAAATAGATGGTCTACATAATATCCTGGTACAAGCGAAGCTACGTGCCAAGCTAGTATCGACGCCCCCCGCGAATAATCCGGTAATGACCTATTACGGGGTTTTTCATGTTATGCGTTTTTCGGCATCTAGAAGTTAAAATACACCATGTAAATTTTTTTCAGAATTTTTCTATCTTTATTTACGAAGATATGAAAAATTACGCGTATATTCCATAAAATAACATTAAAATGTATTTTAAACGAATAATATGGTTTTAGATCTTTACGAAAAATAATATCAATATGCTTCGACAGTAAACATTGTTACGATATTATTCAGGTAAATAGTTTTCTACATTATTTAAGTAAGTGCTAGTACAGGCTTATTCGGGGTTTTATTAAGAAATCGATTTCCAGATACATTCATTATGGAGTGCAAGTATGCAAGGTATTGGTATGTAAGGTATTATGCAAGGTATAAACACTTTCTATTACTGAGCAAATGATTTACACGGCCTTAGAAAAATTAAAAGAGATGAAAGTTTGATAGATAAACGAGGCAGGCATCAGAATAGACCACATCGAAACCTTCATCTTCATCTTCATTAGATGCTGGTCGTCCGACTCAGGTTCTACCTGTTGCCCACAATTATAAGCCCCCATCAGTATGGCTTCATGCCACAGAGGAGCACCGAGGACGCCCTCTATATACTGGTGGGCCACATCAGAAATAAGAGGGAGGAGAAGAAGATTTCTGTTGTGGTATTTCATAAAGGTGCGGTTGGCCGAAGTTGGGTGTCCGGGGAACGTAAGGCGGGTGATCAGCAGATACCTGAGTGGAAGAGGTGTGAAAGTTACCTAACTTTCACACCTCTTGTCCCCCGCATACCTGCGGGTGTGAAGTGAGTAGAGAGACCAACAAGGGGTGCGTGCAGGGTTCCATAGGTGGGCCGCTCCTGTGGGTCCTCTGCTGTGGATGTTAGAGGAGATGGATGTGTTTTGTCAGGCTTTTGCCGACGACATTGTGCTAGTGTTTGATGGAGATACTGCTTTAGAAGTAGAGACGAAGACAAACTGCACATTGAGGAAAATTGACGAATGGGGTGTCAGAAATAAACAAAAATTCGCACCACACCAGACATGTGCCCTGCTCTCGACACGAAAATTAAAATTTGACATGCCACGACTTGTAATGGGGAGTGTGGACATCCAATATTTCGAAAGTATTAAGATACTGGGCCTTACTATTGATGGCGGCCTGACATTGACCGAAACGTCGGGAGCGTTTGCAAAAAGGCAATCGCCCGTTATAAGCTATTAGCAAGAGCAGCTAGAGTAAATTGGGGGCTTAACCCCCAAGTAGTTAAGACTATATATATCGCAGCTATAGAACCGACTATCTTGTATGCATCAGCAGCGTGGGCACCCACTACGGAAAAGATGGGGGTCCAAAAGAGGCTTAACACCGTTCAACGGGGTTTTGCCCAGAAGATCTGCAGAGCATATCGGACTGTCTCCCTGAACTCTGCGATGCTGTTGGCTGGGATTCTCCCTCTTGACCTCAGGATACTCGAAGCTTCGAGGCTTTATGAGATCAAGAGGGGTGTGTCGCACCCGGCGGTGTTGAGGGACAGGGCGGTGGAACGAATGGCTCTTGCGATTGAGGACCCACATTCGGCAGAGCAGGTAGAGCTGGGGCTCGGCTTGATAAATGAGGACACCTATGCTGACGTGGTTAACAGCCACGTCCACAGGGTCTATACGGACGGCAGCAAGATTGAGGGTCGAGTCGGAGCCGCCTTTTCCGTATGGAAAGGTGATGCCGAGACAAAGGCCATTAAGCTTGCGTTGCCACCGTATTGTACCGTCTATCAGGCTGAGCTCCTAGCGCTCAAAAGAGCAGTAGACATAGCCTGCAAGAGTGGAGCGGCAAAGGTCGGTGTCCTTATTGACTCCAGATCGGCGCTCCAGGCGGTTACCCTGAGTTCCCCTCATCCCCTGACTGTACAAACACGGGCGGCCCTCCGAAAAGCTGCATTGCAGAGGCGGGAGGTCTCCCTGTTTTGGATTAAGGCGCACGCAGGGCGGGGAACGAACGGGCAGACGAGTTAGCCAAGGAGGCCGCTCTGGGGTTGAGGAGGAAACCGGATTACGATCTGTGTCCTGTTTCATTCGTCAAGCGTATTTTGAGACAGGCTACGATCAGCGAATGGGATAGGAGATACGATGTAGGAGGAACTGCCGGAGTCACGAAGCTCTTTTTCCCAAGCGCTGCTGCTGCATAGAAGGTAGTCGGGAAAAAGACATCACACACCACACCATACAAGTACTGACTGGTCACGGTGGATTCGCAGTCTGTGAGGTTCTGATGAGGATTCTGATTAAATTTTTAACTGTAATAGGACCATAGTATAATTTTCATGATTATGTAATCATGTGTAATAGTCGTATCTTCAGTGCAGTGTCTATTTTTTATAATAATAATAACTATCGTGTTTTGTGAAACAATCCAAAGTTGTTTCATTTACTAAAATGTCCTGTATTTCATAAAATATACTATAATAATCACCAAATAATACTTAAGTAAACTATTCGAATAAACAGTAATAGTTATAACAATAAAATGTACGTTACTGTTAAACAATCGAATAACCAAATAATAGATTTTTACAAATGTTCAGTATACAAAACAAATAACACGAATATTAGCGCAACAAGATATTACTGTTGCCGTCGAAAATATAAATTTACACGAACAATATCGTAAGTGACATTACTGACCAGAGCTTGACCTACACTAGTATAGTAAAATGCATCCAGCTAAATTATAACGAAGCCCTTGGGACTACTTAAGTTTTGTTGAAATAACCAGATAGCTGAAAAAATTAGCTTCCATATGCGATATTAAAAGTCTCTGATACTTGTTGTTTAATGGAGTTATTAAGGAAAAATGGTTTTTTATTTTTCCTGAACATTTTCACTTTTACGATTACCGGATTATTCGCGGGGGGCGTCGGTATGTTAATAAAAATGTATCTAACTCATCCTATTTGTATGGAAAAAAAATATTTACATGACGCCAGTTGAAAAAACTCAAATTTGACGTAAATATTGATTTTAACCGACTGCGTAAATAGGTGTAGTGTTGGTAAACGTGCAGACACACAAATACCATAATTATGTCTATTTTAACTTGTTATTGACCGACGTTCTCAAAAAAATGGAAGGTTCTTGATTTGTAGCGTTATTTTATTTATATATATCATAAATTCGAAAGTATGTTTCTTTTTCTGTATTTTACGTCGCAACGGAGCGATTTTATGATATGATTTTGTATGTATGTAGTAAAACATCTAATTCCCATGGTAATGACCTTTTATTACGCGGGCGAAGTCACGGGCAAAAATTGTCTATATTATGTGCGTTGAAAAGCCATTTGAGCGAAATTTACTTAAATTAGTCTTGTACATAATAAAATAAAAGAAAAAAAATAAAGCCTTATCGATTCATACTGTCTATTTACAAATATTTCTTAGAAATACGTAGCCTAACATATAAATTATTTTACACGAAAACTTTTACAAAATTCACATATTTCTACACATTTATTCTTTAGGTATTTATGTTATAGGTAGGTAATTTATATTACAGTTAAAATAAAATATAAAACCTTGTTTTAAGCCAGTTAAAAAAATCCCACGATTTTCGCAGAACAAAAAGGTTTATACCTTCATTCATATAATTTGCAATTAAATTTAAAACCACGTACACGGTTACTCAATTGCAAAAGGACGTATGTGATATAATTGTTAATCACCTTAAATGACTCTACCTACTGCAACGTATTATACTATGAACGTAATGTTTCAACTATGGCGTTCCTTGCCGGTTCTTCTCCATAGATACTGCTTTCCGAATCGGTGGTAAGTCTATATTAATATTATAAAGCTGAAGAGTTTGTTTGTTTGTTTTTAATAATATTTAATATCAGGAACTACTAGTCCGATTGGAAAAATTATTTCGGTGTTAGATAGCCCATTTATCGAGGAAGGTTATAGGCTATATATAATCACCCTAATACCAACAGGTGCGGAGGAATGCGGGTGAAACCGCGGGGCATAGCTAGTGTTAAAACAGGTTATGACGATTCAAAAGTGCTTCTAGAAGAAGATTGAATAAATAAATGTTTGAGTTGGAGTGTCCGGCATTTAAATCCGTAGTACACGGTTATTTCAGCTTTGAAAGACGATATTTAATTAAGAAGCTAGGCTGTTAGTTGAACTCCTAATAATACCAGTATGCAAGAGATAAAATAAAATGAATGTCTCTCTACATATTATTATCGCACTGATCCATTGTAAAAATAATCACAAATCATTGTCAAAGTTTATTTTAAAAATACAAAAATAGTTGAAAATTTCACGGTTAGGTTAGGTTAGGTTAGGTTAGATGCATAATATACATATTTTGTAAATGCAAAATACTAATAAATATGCGAAAACGCAGACATGAAATAAATTCAAAATTTAACACAATTATTATAAGTAAGTAAATCAAATCGAAGTTATCGGGTTGAAACTTGCATAATATTTTATACTCAAATATAAACTCTTTATAGGTAATCTACATACTACATATTATTATAAAACTGAAGAGTTTGTTTGTTTGAACGCGCTAATCTCAGAAACTACTGATCCGACATGATTTTTTTTCTCCGTAATATGTTATAAAAATTAATTCAAAAATGTCTCAATGTTAAAAATAATTGCATCTAGATAGATCTAGATATTACTAAGTTTTGGCAAATCCTTGGTTTTAATTTGAACTAATTGCTTTTTTAATAGGAAGTTGATTATTATCTACACTAATTGTATAATAAATATTTCCTTATATATTTATCGTGGAGAAACTCAAAACCTAACCTTGAAAATTCCAAAGTGAATTAGGCTATATTTCGTACTAGCTGTGCTACGCGGTTTCACCCGCGGGCAAAATCATATACATACCTATACCTCATGTGTTATTCTGTGGTTATTCTGATGTATAACCTATATTTCTGTAAAGTTTCATTAAAATCAGTCTAGTAGTTTATTCGTGAGTAACAATCATCCATCCATTCTCACAAACTTTCGCATTGCGTTTTCAAACATAAACCCGCATAGTTCCCGTTTCCATGGGATTTATTTTTTATTCTATTTATATTTATCTATATAATATATAAAACTCAAAATTGACTGATATAGTGATCTATCAACGCACAGCCCAAACCACTGGACGTATCGGGCTGAAATTTGGCATGCAGGTAGATGTTACGACGTAGGCATCCGCTAAGAAAGGATTTCCCGAAATTCTTGCGGGAACGGGGAAAAACGGGGATGCACGTACAAAGTCGTGGACGGAAGCTAGTAATATTATAAATGTGAAAGTGTGTTTATTCGTTTTAGGGCTGATTTTTCAATCCTTGGTTAATACTTATTCGTCGAATAATGTATAAAACTACCATTTTAAAAACGTATTTTAATTGCCCGTATTTGACAGTTTACGTTACATTTTAATATTATCGTGTAATACTTTATTGGACGGATAAGTTTTATCCAAGCATTGAAAAATCGGCCCTTAATGTGACATGGCCATTGGTAACTTTTGACAGCGGTGAAACGACTCATACTAATGCGAATTTATCATCAGGGAAATCCGCAGGCAAAGAAAAATATATGAATATTGTTTTCAATAAAAATGATGATGATGATATTGTTCATGAAAGTAATAATAATTCCATAATTCCAGGGCCCTGGTGAAAGCGCCCAACGACCGGGCGAGTTTATACGCTCGCTAGCTATGCAGATACTGCGCCATTCTGCGCACGCGCGGCCTGTGGATAGAGAGCATAGCGTACGGGATGTGGGTAGTGGGAACAGCCCCCCTAGTCAAGTGGCTTTCTGTTAGCGTAGCGTTCAATAGAATAGACTACGAATGTATGAGATTGACGTAGGCTGTAGATAAACGTATCTACAGGTTACGTCAATCTCATACATTCGTAGTCTATTCTATTGAACGCTACGCTAACAGAAAGCCACTTGACTAGGGGGGCTGGTATGTTTGATCTATGCTTTTAGCAATAGATAGTGGGCAAAATTTCGATAATTTAGCAAAAACTTCGATAAGTTCCGGAAAATTTCGATTGGACAATGTGAATCTTTAAAAAGGGACATAGGGACAGAGAAAGCGACTTTGTTTTATACTATGTAGTGATAGGTCGAATCACGCGTGGTAGGGATAAGAAAAAGATGGCGCGTAACGGAAAAATGTCACGCGTAACGAAAAAATGTTACACTGATTTTTTTTCCAACCCCGATAAAGAAGTTTCACTTCAAAAAACTTTTATAGCCAAAATAGTTTTTATGTGCTATGCTTTTATTAAATTAGTTTAGATTACAAATTGTTTTAGACTCCAAAAAACTAATATAATTGGACACCTACGTGATTCTCCGAACTACGATATAACAACATGTTATTTATATTTTTTGTATGTTTGTTTTTGTTAACTTTGTTCTAAAACTATTATTTATGGATTTATGATGCATTTACTGAATAATATTTCAGGGTATTGAACGAAGACATTAAAAATTATAAAAAACAATTTTTAAAATTAGTGGGAAATTTTAACGCATATTTTTCATAAAGTTTTACTTGAAATACTAATAATAAATAAATATTTCAGGACAATTTTCACACACGGCACGATCTGATCCCATACTAAGCTTTCGCTTGTGTTATGGAAACCAGATGGCTGATAAACATACATATATATATATAATCTATACTTTAAATAATAAATCTGTAGAGAGGCCAATTCTGTACATGAAATATATTTAAAAAAAAACTATGAAGGGGTGATAAGGGATCGCTACTGATGCCAAAAATGCAATCAGTAAAATTTTTGTCTGTCTGTCTGTCTGTCTGTCTGTCTGTCTGTATATTCGTTATAGAAACAAAAACTACCCGACGGATTTTAACTAAATTTGGCACAATTATTCTTCATACTCCTGGGCAGGTTATAGTAAAAGAATCATGTAAATCGGTGTAGAAACACCAAAGTTATACATGAAATACGTTATAAGTCATCGCGCGTGAATACAGAATCATGCCATAAGGATTATTTTTGTGTATCAGTTGCCGCGTTCGACGCGCTGCGCGGCGGGAGCTATAAAAATTAAAAAGGCGGCGGGTCTGCACCCGTTTCGCGTTGTCACGGCATCACGTGTGAATGGCTGAACCGATTTCGATTATTCTTTTCTATTATATTCCTTGAAGTACGAGGATGGTTCTTATGTAGAGAAAACGTAAATATGTACCACGGGCGAAGCCGGGGCGGACCGCTAGTTTTAAATAAATACTTATATAGATAATTAACACCCAGACACAGAGCAAACATACGTTCATCACACAAATATTTGCCCCGGATGGGAATCGAACCCACGACCTCTGGCTTGGAAGGCAAGTCTACTACCAACCGAGCCAACCGGTCAGTACTATAATATACTAGCCATTATTAACATTGATGTCTTCTATTTCTATAAACAGAAAAACTGCAAGAGCATCTTCCTCACTGAAGTCGCTCGACATAACGACGCCCCCCGCGAATAATCCGGTAATCGTAAAAGTGAAAATGTTCAGGAAAAATAAAAAACCATTTTTCCTTAATAACTCCATTAAACAAAAAGTATCAGAGACTTTTAATATCGCATATGGAAGCTAATTTTTTCAGCTATCTGGTTATTTCAACAAAATTTAAGTAGTCCCAAGGGCTTCGTTATAATTTAGCTGGATGCATTTTACTATACTAGTGTAGGTCAAGCTCTGGTCAGTAATGTCACTTACGATATTGTTCGTGTAAATTTATATTTTCGACGGCAACAGTAATATCTTGTTGCGCTAATATTCGTGTTATTTGTTTTGTATACTGAACATTTGTAAAAATCTATTATTTGGTTATTCGATTGTTTAACAGTAACGTACATTTTATTGTTATAACTATTACTGTTTATTCGAATAGTTTACTTAAGTATTATTTGATGATTATTATAGTATATTTTATGAAATACAGGACATTTTAGTAAATGAAACAACTTTGGATTGTTTCACAAAACACGATAGTTATTATTATTATAAAAAATAGACACTGCACTGAAGACACGACTATTACACATGATTACACAATCATGAAAATTATACTATGGTCCTATTACAGTTAAAAATTTAATCAGAATCCTCATCAGAACCTCACAGAATGCGAATCTACCGTGACCAGTCAGTACTTGTGTGGTGTGGTGTGTGATGTCTTTTCCCGACTACCTTCTATGCAGCAGCAGCGCTTGGGAAAAAGAGCTTCGTGACTCCGGCCGTTCCTCCTACATCGTATCTCCTATCCCATTCGCTGATCGAAGCCTGTCTCAAAATACGCTTGACGAATGAAACAGGATACAGATCGTAATCCGGTTTCCTCCTCAACCCCAGAGCGGCCTCCTTGGCTAACTCGTCTGCCCGTTCGTTCCCCGCCCTGCGTGCGCCTTAATCCAAAACAGGGAGACCACCCGCCTCTGCAATGCAGCTTTTCGGAGGGCCGCCCGTGTTTGTACAGTCAGGGGATGAGGGGAACTCAGGGTAACCGCCTGGAGCGCCGATCTGGAGTCAATAAGGACACCGACCTTTGCCGCTCCACTCTTGCAGGCTATGTCTACTGCTCTTTTGAGCGCTAGGAGCTCAGCCTGATAGACGGTACAATACGGTGGCAACGCAAGCTTAATGGCCTTTGTCTCGGCATCACCTTTCCATACGGAAAAGGCGGCTCCGACTCGACCCTCAATCTTGCTGCCGTCCGTATAGACCCTGTGGACGTGGCTGTTAACCACGTCAGCATAGGTGTCCTCATTTATCAAGCCGAGCCCCAGCTCTACCTGCTCTGCCGAATGTGGGTCCTCAATCGCAAGAGCCATTCGTTCCACCTCCCTGTCCCTCAACACCGCCGGGTGCGACACACCCCTCTTGATCTCATAAAGCCTCGAAGCTTCGAGTATCCTGAGGTCAAGAGGGAGAATCCCAGCCAACAGCATCGCAGAGTTCAGGGAGACAGTCCGATATGCTCTGCAGATCTTCTGGGCAAAACCTCGTTGAACGGTGTTAAGCCTCTTTTGGGCCCCCATCTTTTCCGTAGTGGGTGCCCACGCTGCTGATGCATAGAAGATAGTCGGTTCTATAACTGCGATATATATAGTCTTAACTACTTGGGAGTTAAGCCCCCAATTTACTCTAGCTGCTCTTGCTAATAGCTTATAACGGGCGATTGCCTTTTTGCAAACGCTCCCGACGTTTCGGTCAATATCAGGCCGCCATCAATAGTAAGGCTCAGTATCTTAATACTTTCGAAATATTGGATGTCCACACTCCCCATTACAAGTCGTGGCATGTCAAATTTTAATTTTCGTGTTGAGAGCAGGGCACATGTCTTGTGTGGTGCGAATTTTTGTTTATTTCTGACACCCCATTCGTCAATTTTCCTCAATGTGCAGTTTGTCTTCGTCTCTACTTCTAAAGCAGTATCTCCATCAAACACTAGCACAATGTCGTCGGCAAAAGCCTGACAAAACACATCCATCTCCTCTAACATCCACAGCAGAGGATCCAGCAAGAGGACCCACAGGAGCGGCCCACCTATGGAACCCTGCACGCACCCCTTGTTGGTCTCTCTACTCACTTCACACCCGCAGGTATGCGGGGGACAAGAGGTGTGAAAGTTAGGTAACTTTCACACCTCTTCCACTCAGGTATCTGCTGATCACCCGCCTTACGTTCCCCGGACACCCATCTTCGGCCAACCGCACCTTTATGACTGGCCACCAGGCGCTGTCGAAGGCTCCCTTTATGTCCAGAAATACCACAACAGAAATCTTCTTCTCCTCCCTCTTATTTCTGATGTGGCCCACCAGTATATAGAGGGCGTCCTCGGTGCTCCTCTGTGGCATGAAGCCATACTGATGGGGGCTTTTAATTGTGGGCAGCAGGTAGAACCTGAGTCGGACGACCAGCATCTAATGAAGATGAAGGTTTCGATGTGGTCTATTCTGATGCCTGCCTCGTTTATCTATCAAACTTTCATCTCTTTTAATTTTTCTAAGGCCGTGTAAATCATTTGCTCAGTAATAGAAAGTGTTTATACCTTGCATAATACCTTACATACCAATACCTTGCATACTTGCACTCCATAATGAATGTATCTGGAAATCGATTTTTTAATAAAACCCCGAATAAGCCTGTACTAGCACTTACTTAAATAATGTAGAAAACTATTTACCTGAATAATATCGTAACAACGTTTACTGTCGAAGCATATTGATATTATTTTTCGTAAAGATCTAAAACCATATTATTCGTTTAAAATACATTTTAATGTTATTTTATGGAATATACGCGTAATTTTTCATATCTTCGTAAATAAAGATAGAAAAATTCTGAAAAAAATTTACATGGTGTATTTTAACTTCTAGATGCCGAAAAACGCATAACATGAAAAACCCCGTAATAGGTCATTACCGGATTATTCGCGGGGGGCGTCGATAACGTCCGCCCACAAAAACGAGGCACAAATCACAATAATGATGAATTTAGGAGTTATTTAAAATCATAATTATAAATAAACTATTGTACAAAAGAGAAAAAATAACATATAAATTAACAATCTTCTGACAAATCAACGTATTTTTTAAGAATTAATCACCATTTGAGACAGTTGTAAGAAAAAGCTTAACCAAACTTAACAACATAACTTTAAAGAGCTAATGACCTTTTTTGGTTTAAAAATGAATTATATTTTTGTGTCTGTATTATGTTTGTAAAGAAAAGACTAACTGAAGAAATAATAAGCTTTTTTAGATACTTTAAACGTATTTATAATCTTTAATCTTTATGCAACAAAACAAATACTAATTTCACACACACAGACAGGACATTTTTGATGCAAAGGGCGGCTGTATTGCTTCAAGCAATTCCTTCCAAGCGTAATGTTTTAAAAATGAATAACCGTTTTCTGACAGTTTAAATATTATAATATTTTTTTTAAATGAATAAGTCTTTTTTATTGACACTGGCCAATAGTTATATCGTCTCGCAATGACAGTAAAAAAAGTATTATTATGTCTGTTTATTAAGAAAAGATTAACCGAAGAATTAATGAGCTTTTTTCAAACAGTTCAAAGAGAATGAGTAAGCTTTTTTTGTCTGTATTTATAAGGAAAAGCTTAACCGTACTCAACGAGTAATTCAATAGGTTTATTATTATATTTTGTGAATAACAAAAATGTGCGTCATCATTTAACTACCTATAAAAAGTAAAAACCCCCGGGTCTCGGGTATTACCAGGTAATAGGTTTCTTAAACCACAAATATCATAAAAAGCTATGTTAATTTGTATCGAAGAAATTTTAAAATTAATAGGTATAGAATAACGATAAAAAGTTACTCCGTCTGTCTGTCAAAATCTTACTGTCAAGAAAATCAAATAATATTTTTCTTACACATGGCACAGACGCAACAAATGATTAGTATTATTAAATGCATAAAAACGCGACTACGCATTGGATAATTTATATATTTTAACATGTTCGTCGGCCCGGATGTTGTAGTGGTCAATGACCTTGGGTATTGACTAATTGAGTATTTGAATTAAATTTTTTTTTGTGATAAATGGAAAGATTATATATTAGTTTTATAACAAAACTGTTTTTATTTTTATTTTTTTTGCAATAATTCAAAAGTTATTTCAAAATAAAAATTAGTCTTTGAATCCAGTACCGAAGACACGCCGACAACTCCCGAAGCGTCACCCGAGCGCGTGTGACGTCATAATGTTAGTTTTCACTCATTGCAGTTGATAGAAAATTAAATATAGTTTGAAAAACTAAACAGGATAAAAAGATAAATTCATGAAATTATTGTATTGTTACCGGGTTTTTGCAAGTATACAAAATTTAAATTAAATCCGTCGGTTTATAGTGGGTCTAAATCGAATCGAAAGGAGAATTGGTTACATACAAACATATGTTTTAAGCTGATCCTGGCGATCCTTATCAGGATAAATTTATGATATTATTGTATTGTCATCGGACCTTGATAAGTGTTCAAAATTTGAACAAAATCCGTCGGTTTTAAGTGGGTCAAAATCGAGTCGAAACTTCGAAAGGAGTCGGTTACATACAAACATACAGGTGAAGCTAATAAAAGCGTGTTAATAATAAATACACTGTTTTGATCTATTTAATTTTGTTGTCATTATTAAATTACATATTAATTATATTAATTGTTAATTATATTATTTAAATTTATATTAAAAATGGCGAACCTCAAAAGTTATCGTTTTGTACCATTATGTACGAATACTACAAAGGCAACTCCTGACAAAAATCGGTGATCATAAATATATCAACATCAAGAATATTATTCGTAACTAACTAACTAATTCGGAACCAACTAACAAATCGTATGTAAACGCTATGTACTGCAGTTAATAATAGCTATAACATTATGACGTCACAACTGTGGTGACCAGTCATGGCGCGTTTTTAGTCACGTGATTCTAACTTAAATTTCATCAATTTTTAATTGCTTATAATTAACGGAAATTTTTTTTTTGTAAGTTATTTGCATTAAATATCAATATTATTAATAATAAAGTTTCAAAATACATAAAAAAAATCAATATTTTTTTTTTATTCAAATACTCAATTGCACGCCTCATAAGCGAAGCGTTGAGGTGGGTACTACTGTCACTTCGCGCAAAACATCTGATTTTTCAAACTTAAAATGTCTTTATGTATCATACATTGCACTTGTAAGATAATACATACACACACATATTAAGAAAAAACACTATTTTTAACGTTCATGATATTTTTGATGTCATTTTTGTTATTTAAACTAGTTAAAAAACAGTTTAAAAAAGTTCTGTCTTGGACGTCCGTGTCTGTATGTGCGGATCCTTTTTCTTGTTAACACGATAGCGACCGAAATACTTTACTAATCGAGTATTTTTTTTTTCTCTTACGCTTGAGTATGCTTAGGAATAGAACCCTTTCATTTTTCAGGGTCTGATTCGATGTGGTTTAATTGTTATTAAATAAACAAAAATAATAATTAATAAATATTTATTAAAAAAAAATTATGAGGCGTGCACTTTTGGATTTTCCAAATTATTTTTATTTTACGCTGGTATGCTATAATGTGTGTGTGTTACTCTTGAACGCAAATACTTACATACAAACATACATAATACATACGTGTTAAAAATTGCATTTTTCATTGAGATATAAGGCATTAAATTCCGAGTCTTAAAGCTTTATAAGGCAGAAGGTCAATTCGACCTATGACCATAGTATATAAGGTCCTTAATTTACATTTTAAGATGGTATAGACTTATTACAGTACCTCGCGGTTTTACCCGCATTGCTCCGTTTTTATTGGTCTTAGCGTGATGATATATAGCCTATAGCCCTCCTCGATGAATGGGCTATCTAACACCAAAATAATTTTTCAAATCGGACCATTAGTTCCTGTGATTAGCGCGTTCAAACAAACAAACTCTTCAGCTTTATAATATTAGTATAGATAACTTTTATATATATATAACCTTACTGTATTCAGGGCCAAGGCTTTTTGTTTATAGCAAATAACTCAATATAGTTACAAGTTGGCCTTTGCATTTCGTCCTACTTATATAGTAATAAAGTTGAAGAGTTCGTTTGTTTGAACGCGCTCATCTCAGGAACTATTAGGATATTTTTGCATAATTTAAGAAGGTATCTTGTTAGGTTATTCAATACTCATATTAGGTAGTTATTAGTGACTTTATATTATAAATGTGAAAGTAAATCTGTCCATCTGTTTCTTCTTTTCGTCTAAACTGCTTAACCGATTTGGATGATATTTGGACCAGAGATAGTTTGATACCTGAGAAATGACATACGATTATTATCCCAGAAAACATTAAAAAAATATTATCCCGGAGAATAGAAAATATGCGAATTTTTCTTTGACAACGCGGGCGAAGCTACGGGCGGAAAGCTAGTAAATAATAATAAATAATAATTGACACAAGTAGGCTTAAAGTTCGTTGACATTTTGCCATTCATATTATATCGCTTTCGTTTATATTGAGGTCGATTTAACAAGTTAACTCAAATATTTAAAAAAAAAAACAATAAAAATCTTCATTGACATAATAATACACGTAAAAATAATGAACCCTTCGGCTCCCGAACTAGTTTAATACTGTGTTCAGGACCTTGAAATGAAATGAAATGAAATGAAATGAAATGAAATGAAATGAAATGAAATGAAATGAAATGAAATGAAATGAAATGAAATGAAATAATTTATTTGCAGGATATATATTATATTATGGATGGATATATGTAGGTATATTATATTTCCTTATATTATACTAGCGGTCCGCCCCGGCTTCGCCCGTGGTACATATGAAAAATAGATGTTGGCCGATTCTCAGACTTACCCGATATGCACAGAAAATTTCATGAGAATCGGTCCACCCGTTTCGGAGGAGTATGCAGACTAACATTGTGACACGAGAATTTTATATATAAGACTAGCGGCCCGCCCCGGCTTCGCCCGTGGTACATATGAAAAATAGATGTTGGCCGATTCTCAGACTTACCCGATATGCACAGAAAATTTCATGAGAATCGGTCCACCCGTTTCGGAGGAGTATGCAGACTAACATTGTGACACGAGAATTTTATATATAAGATTTACCTTATATGATATATCTAACGAGGAAATAATATTATCATGCTTCTAAATAAGTTAATAACATATAGAGAAATTTCTAGATATAGCAAATTCCAATACTAATGCTATAATTAATAAACATCACAATTAAAAATCGATTAAAACGTTTTTCTAAAGAAATATCTAGTATCTAATATTATAATTATTACTACACGTTATAATTATTTATCTCACTAGATCACAATATCACAATAAAAAAATAGGATGAGCAACAGTTGGCACGGTCATCAATTGGATGGGTGAACTGTTTAGCTTATTTCTACGGAACTCTTACTGTTGTGATTCCGACTCGCGCTTGACCGATTTTTATTTACACTAATTCATCTATTAAGAAAAAAAATATTAAAAATCATTGGAATAATTTATTTATTTATTTATTTATATATTATCCATAGATACTAATATTATAAATGCGAAAGTAACTCTGTCTGTCTGTCTGTTACTCAATCACGCCTAAACTACTGAACCAATTTTTATGAAATTTGGTATGGAGATATTTTGATACCCGAGAAAAGACATAGGCTACTTTTTATCCCGGGAAAATGACGCAATCCCGGAAATCCCACGGGAACGGGAACTATGCGGGTTATTCTTTGACTGCGCGGGCGAAGCCGCGGGCGGAAACCTAGTACTTACATATACATATAATGTTTCATATTGGTTGAGATGGTTGTTAAATCATCTCAATAGATGGCGTGCAGTGTCTTAGACACATAAAACCGAAAGAGAATAAATTCGATTGCTCTGGCGGGATCACGGGTGGCTGAGTTGTCAGGCGTCGCCCCGGTAAAGTGGAAGAAGGTTCGAATCCCGCTTCGTGATAGAATTTTTAAAGTGAAACTTCTTTGCGCGTTGAGAGTAAAATTTCAAGGTCGCATGACGCATCATACCGTCACGTCATAGAGTAAGGCGATTTTGGTAATTGAATCTTGCCAAAGAAGTTTCACTTCTGACACGTGTGCTCGGGACACGCGCTCTTTATTTTCTATTATCATTTAAAAAACTTACCTCAGAAGTTTTTCCACCAACAGTTTACCCAGGAACCCGGTACCGCCAGTCAGTAAGACAGACGCGCCAGAGAAAGATTTCTCTATTTCTGACTCTCCGAAGTCCATCTCATCAACCATGTCGCTGAATGTGATGTCACTGCCCTCTTTTAATGTTGTTACAGACATTTCTGAAACAAAATAGTATATATCAATGCATATATTTTTTTTAAGCGGCTAGAATGAGTGAATCGTAAAATTCTTTGAAATAAATCTCTCTTAACCTATATAAGAACAAGATAATCTCCATTACGTTCAATGTTGCCTGGAAGAGATCACTGCTAACTGCTAAGTGCTAAGTGATAAGGCCGTTCACTAAACTGCTCTAGCCTTTATTAACCGACTCCAAAAAAAAGGAGGAGGTTATCAATTCGGCCGGTATGTTTTTTTTTATGTATGTACACCGATTACTCCGTGGTTTCTGAACCGATTTACGTGATTCTTTTTTTGTTCGATGCGGGATGGTGTCGAATTGGTCCCATAAAAATTTTATTCGGATAGGCCCAGTAGTTTTTATTTTATGAACATTTTTGTCTGTATTTGTAAATGTTGCAAGTGCAAGTTTGAAGTCGGTTGTTTTTAACGCAGTTATTGACTTGTTTTGTATATTTTAGTACCTAAGTGTTTAGTTGTATTAAAGAGTAAATAAATAGAAATAGTAAACAAGACGGTAAGTTGGTAAGTTTTATTAGCTTATGTGTGTTTGTATGTAAGTTATGTAACCGACTCCTGACTCGATTTTGACTTTTAACGGACAGATTTAATTCAAACTTTGTACACTTATCAAGGACTAGAGGTCCGCCCCGGCCTCGCCCGTGGTACATATTTCGCAATAAAAGGTAGCCTATGTCCTTTCTCGGGTATCAAAATATCTCCATACCAAATTTCATGCAAATTGGTTCAGTAGTTTAGGCGTGATTGAGTACTTAACAGACAGACAGAGTTACTTTCGCATTTATAATATTAGTATGGATTGATGACAATACAATAATATTATGAGTTAATTAAAGTGTGTTTTTATTTATTTAAAACTATATTGATTATTTTCATATAATTTTAATAAATTTTTAAATTTTGTAAAGATTTCTAATAAATAGGTTTCGATTTTGAATTTGAATATCGTAAATTGATCTTAAATCAATATGACAGTTTTTTTTCATTTGCTTGAATTAAATGTTTAGATTTATTAATATTTAAATGATTTTTTTAACGGCACTCAAAGTTAAAAGTTAAAAGTAGTTTTGTTTTCGACAATGTAGCTTCTTGATAATAAAAAACCGGCCAAGTGCGAGTCGGCCTCGCGCACCAAATGTTCCGTACAATCATCTATACCTAATAGAAAATCACGTTTATTGTAGGTATATTAGGCAAAATACGAAAAAAAACACGTTTATTGATCCCCCGATCGGGCCGCGACACAATAGATTTTCTATTGTGTCTGTGATTCCGGGACTGAGGGATTAATATATATTTTTGATTTTTAGTATTTGTTGATAGACCGGCAACGAAAATACATCATTTGTGAAAATTTCAGCTTTCTAGCTATCACGGTTTTTGAGATACAGCCTGGAGACAGACAGACGATTGACAGGTTCCCGTTTTACCCTTTTGGTACGGAACCCTAAGTTTTGGTACCCTAAAAATAATAAATTTTCACGATTCTGGTTTGGGTTCGGGTCACCTCGCGTTTATTCAAATTATTTCTACCGGGTCACATTTTTTCTTTTTTAAACTTCATAGCTATTAATAATTCATTAATTAGAACAATAATTATTATTAACTATTTTTATTTTTAATAAACACGAAGTTTGTTTAATAGTATATTATGTTAATGATTTCTCAATTTAGACAATATATTATGATTATTAATTAATATTTCTTTGTAAAATGCGTCATGGTTACAAATTCTTCAGCTTTATAATATTAGTATAGGTAGGTATATATACTTTCAGCAAAAATAAATGAATATTACGAGACTTTCGATTGGAAAAAACCGCTCTTAAATCGGTTCATCTGTTTGGTAGTAACCCAAATAATTATTTCAAATCCGGTATTGAAAAGATTCCTTTACTTATAATATATATGATCTATATTTATGCAATAAAAAATAAAAACTGAATTTTATAAAAAAAACTAAACCTGACCTTACTTAATAAGTGGTTTAAAAATCTGGTTATTTATATTATAAATTTAAATTATTTGTGTAGGAAACCATTCCTAATTATTGATTTTGATCTGTAGACAATACTTATATAGAATTTTTATTGGAAACTTGTTTAAGCTTAAAAAGGTTCGAGGTCAATTATTAGTTAAATACTATCAAATATGATACATCCATTTTCGTAGATTATGACCTAGATTTTTTTAATATGAAGCAACAGAAATTATTAAAAATGAACAGTTTTGTTAATATTATTAAGAAAAGATCTATTTTCATTACGAAAAGTCGTGTATTATTATATACTAGCTGCGCTCCGTGGTTTCACCTGCGTGGCTCCTCTCCTGTTGGTCTTACCTTGATGACCTTCCTCGATGAACGGGCTATCTAACACCGAAAGAATTTTCAAATCGGACAAGTAGTTCCTGAGATTAGCACGTTCAAACAAACAAACTCCTCAGCTTTATAATATTAATTATAGATTACTAGCTTTCCGCCCGCGGCTTCGCCGGCGTTTTCAAAGAAAAACCCGTTCCCGTAGGATTTCCGGGATAAAACCTATCCTATGTCCTTTCTCGGGTATCAAAATATCTCTATACCAAATTTCATGCAAATTGGTTCGGTAGTTAAGGCGTGATTGAGTAACAGACAGACAGACAGAGTTACTTTCGCATTTATAATATTAGTATGGATACATTACTATACTTAACGCGCGTTTAACTCTTCAGCTTAATAGTATTACTTAATACAGAATTCAGATATTAGGCATTTAGAGATAGAGTCTATATGGTCTATACTCTACCTAAATAAAAATAATAACTTACAAGACGATTTATTACAACCTTTATTTACCTACTTCATAATTGTACTCACGTAAATATATCAAAACATGCGTCAATAATGGTTTTCTGAGAAAGATCGATTTTTCCATAATAACCGATTAAATTTAAAACAATGTAGTGGCTTTAATATTGCACGCATTCATTAAAATACGATTTATATCTGTAAGGAATGGGTCGTAAATGAAGCTAAGCAGAAGCGATACTATGCTGTCAAAAGCTATAAACAATATAGTTTCGTGCCTGCTATTCTCTGTAGTAACTGCTTTAATTCCAATTATGTATTTTGACGATTAAAAATGGCTTGTGTTTTATGTTTGTAGCATAGGTTCTATTGTATTTATATTACGTAACTACATAATTTATAGTATGTACCCACAGACATGTATATTTGTACCCACACCATTTGAGTGATAAACTAAACATGAAATCTGAATATTTACAACATGACCTATATATTATACTAGCTTACCGCCCGCGGCTTCGCCCACTTTGTCTTAAACCTAATAAATTATTATATACTAAAACCTTCCTTTTGAATCACTCTATCTATAAAAAAAAACCGTATCAAAATCCGTTGCGTAGTTATCAAGATTTAAGCATACAAAAGGACATAGGGAAATAGGGACAGAGAAAGCGACTTTGTTTTATATGTACTATGTAGTGATGATATGACCATCTGTAGCACTTACATTCTGGCAAATAATGAAATAAATGATTTAAAAACAAACAATAATATAAAAGCCTAGCTCACGTTGTAGCCTGTGAACATAAAATCCTTGCTCGCTATATGACCTGTGCTTTATTAGGGCATTGGTATAAATAAATCACAAGTTTACATAACAAGATTCCAATCGATCTAATTGCGGATTTAAATCGAGATTTATTCATAATTCTGCGTCATTACTTGATAAATTATTTAAACTAGTGCAGTATCTATTGTACTAATACATTGAGTAATCTATACTAATATTATAAAGAGGAAACATAGAGGAAAGGTTTGTAATTATGTATGTATATACGTATGTTTTTCACGCATAAACTACTGGACCGATTTCAAAAATTCTTTGACCATTAGAAAGCTGCATCTTCACTGAGCAACATAGGCTAGGTTTTATCCCGGAAATCCCACGGGAACGGGAACTATGCGGGTTTTTCTTTGAAAACGCGGGCGAGGCCGCAGGCGGAAAGCTAGTTTATTATACATATAAGCAAATATATAGAAACAGTATATTATTACATTATCTGTGATAGAATCGATAGATTTCTGTATATTCATAAAGCATAAACTTGATAATTACGGGACCGATTTTGATTTCATTTTCACCATTTGAAAGCTACTAAGAAAAACTGCAACCTGGCACAGCTAGTACATAATAATATATTATACTAGCGGTCCGCCCCGGCTTCGCCCGTGGTACATATGAAAAATAGATGTTGGCCGATTCTCAGACTTACCCGATATGCACAGAAAATTTCATGAGAATCGGTCCACCCGTTTCGGAGGAGTATGCAGACTAACATTGTGACACGAGAATTTTATATATAAGACTAGCGGTCCGCCCCGGCTTCGCCCGTGGTACATATGAAAAATAGATGTTGGCCGATTCTCAGACTTACCCGATATGCACAGAAAATTTCATGAGAATCGGTCCACCCGTTTCGGAGGAGTATGCAGACTAACATTGTGACACGAGAATTTTATATATAAGATACTTAAAAATAATATCTTCCTTTTTAGAATCGTTAAAAGCATTACCTAAATCTTGAATGCGTAAACAAAATTTTAACTTAAAACATATACATAGACTAGCTTTCCGCCCGCGGTTTCACCCGCGTTTTCAGAGAAAACCCCGCATAGTTCCCTTTCCCGTGGGATTTCCGGGATAAAACCTATCCTATCTCTCAAGTTGGATCGAACTGCACATGGTGTGCGAATTTTATTATAATCAGTTCAGTGGTTTAGGAGTCCATTGAGGACAAACATTGTGACACGAGATTTATATATTATATTAAGATATTAGTATTAACTTAACTTAGGTACTATTAAGTATTCTGTAACTTAACTGTGCTTATGACGTAACTAGGTCACTCTGTAAGTAGGTCACTCTGTCTGTAAGCCAGGCATTGCATTACCTAACTATATAATTATACTTATAATACAATTATGTCCCAACTTTCCCTATAAATATGTAATATCTTTCTCATTATAGAATAAATTAGTTTCTACTTTTTAAACAAATTGCTGTAATTTTCTTAAAGATATTTAAATTAGATTTACCGCAGAACATTATAAAAAAGACGTGTGTCACTCGGGGACTGCCGCGGTAAAGCTATTGCATGCTATGCCTTCAAGCCACACCTCCGCCAGTCGGAGTGGGGAGCGTGAGGTTTTTCGTTACGGAATTTATCGATTCGGTCCCCGCGCTCAAGGCCCGCGATAGAAGCTATGCAATAGCTTAAAATTCTAGATTTGTACCTATTTTATTTTACAACTTCTAAGTTAAAATGATAAATATTGCATGAAAATATAATTTTTAAAACAAATACGCAATATGAATTATGATAAACTTATGAAATTATTATGTCACCGATCCTTGATAAGTGTACAAAGTTTGAAAATTAAGAAAGATTAAATCTGTTCGTTTGAACTCAAAATCGAGTCTAGGAGTCGGTTACATAAAAACATACAGGTGAAGCTAATCACTACATAGTATAAAACAAAGTTGCTTTTTCTGTCCCAATGTATGCTTAAATCTTTAAAACTATGCTACGGCTTTTGATGCGGTTTTTTTAATAATTAAAGTAATTCTCAAGGAAAGTTTTAGACAAAGCGAGCGAAGCCGCGGGCGGAAAGCTAGTAAAATAATATAATACTTGAATTGAATACAACATCATCAGAATTAAAAGAAAATGTTGTGTGGTTTTATGAAACCACGGTAAAAGTGAAACTGTTCGAACGGTCCGAACACTGCTCTGTGTAGCACATGTCGCGTGACGGTCGGCTGCCGAGTAGGTATACCTACTCGGCAGCCGCGATACACGCGACATGCGCTACACAGACCAAAAAGTTTGAGACGATGTAATAAAAGTTTCACTTTAAAAAAAACAAAAAGATTCAAGTTACATACAACCTTCTTTTGAAATCCGTTCAAAGTATGTTAAAGATTAAGTAACTACTTATTAGTATTTGTACGTATGTATGTTTTTCCTGTACTATAAAATGATGTAAGAGGTCCTTGGTAGATACATCGACATCACAATGAATGATTATTTGTATTGGTCTGTATTAAATCTATTCTATTACTATAATATATTTATTACTAGCTTTAAGCCCACGGCTTCGCCCGCATTTTTAAAGAAAAACCCGCATAGTTACCGTTCCCGTGGGATTTCCGGGATAAAATCTATCCTATGTGTTAATCCAAGTTACCCTCTATATGTATGCTAAATTTCATTGTAATCGGTTCAATAGTATTTGCGTGTAAGAGTAACAAACACACACACATCCTCACAAACTTTCACATTTATAATATTAGTAGGATATTGTATTAATATCAATATAGAAAGCTAAATAGTTTGTTTGTTTGAACGCGCTAATCTCAGGAACAGGTCCAATTTGATTTCTTTCGGTGTTACAAAGCTCTTTTATCGAGGAAGGCTTAATAGGCTTTGTATCAACATGCAAATACCAACAGGAGCGGAGAAATGCGGGTAAAACCGCGGGGCACAAACAATTAAATTATGAAACTATAGGTATACCTAAATATAACCTATAGGTTAGTAAAACATACACTAAAAGACTAAAACACACACATGCTTTTTTGAAGTCGGTTAAAAGAATATTATAGTAATTTAATATTTCCGGAAAAGTATGACCGCGACCTTTTTTCAAGTACATCGAAGTAATCATTCAAGTTATTAAGTTGAGGTCACTAGACTCAAAAAGCTTTTATGTCTAACTTAAGTTTAAAAAAATAGCGAGCACACGTGTCAGAAGTGAAACTTTTTTGGCAAGATTCAAAGATACTATAATCACGGAGTAACGTGACGGTATTGCCATGAGGCGACCTTGAAATTTTACTCTCAACGAGTCTAAAAAAGTTTCACTTATAAATTCAAAGGTATAATTTTTGCGATTAAAACCCTAAATGTGTATGTGATGGGTCTCTATGGTTATTCTAATATTAATCTATCAATTAGTCTACATCTATCAATTAGTGAAATTCACATTGAAATTGGTTCAGCTGTTCCAAAGGTTACAGTGAATACACTTTTTATGTAAATAAGCAGTTCATGAAACCTATATTATGAAGCCACGTGACCTTTTCAATTTAATGCATATACAAAAGATAGATAGCATTTTCTATCTTTAGTAGGGTCAAACCGAAGATAGATACGATATTGGGAACGGTTATAAAAATACACGGTACATTTACTTTTAGATGCTGAAAGCGACTTTGTTTTATACTATGTAGTGTCAAATATTCACTTATAATATACCACTACCACAAGGGAAATGCCAGATAATTTTGAAGCTCGTGTGGTATTCGGGGGATTATTTTTCCGTCCCAAATGTCGGCCAATAATTTCACAATTGAATTCAACCTGTCAGTTTGACATCAACGACCAGAGAAAATTTTCAAAAAATTATCAGTATAATACCATGTAGGTTGTACCACGTGACGTCGAATGGTGCAATTCTATTGGTCGATATTTGGGTCGGAAAAATAATCATAAAAAACTACAATTCACATCATACGATACATCTCGACGTCTAAATTTCTCTGCCAAGGATTTTCAATATAAATATGTACATAGTTATACACATAATCTTATACAATGAATATGTACTTTGCAAACACACGGACATGGCACTTATCACCTTGACAGTGAATAATATTATATTATACTGAATTCCAAGAAGGGATGCTTAAACTTTTTTGGTCAAAATATCCGGTACATATTGCATACTAGAGGTCCGCCCCGGCTTCGCCCGTGGTACATATTTCGCAATAAAAGGTAGCCTATGTCCTTTCTCGGGTATCAAAATATATCCATACCAAATTACATGCAAATTGGTTCAGTAGTTTAGGCGTGATTGAGTAACAGACAGACAGACAGAGTTACTTTCGCATTTATAATATTAGTATGTTGCATATTATCTACACTAACTTTATAATAGATATTATAAATGCGAAAGTTAAATAATTTTGATTAAAAATTGAGAAAAGAATTTAAAAAAATATCGCTAGTAAATGGTTTTTTTTTTATAATAATATTAATCTTGCTTTTTAGTATTTTTTTTTATCATAATTTTTATTATTACGATTTATCACACATTATTATACTAATTATGAACGCGTAGTTTATATTAAATAATTAAGCCTGTAATAAAAGATTTTTAAGACGCTATCTTAATTTAAATAGTTTATTTTATTTAATAATTATTATTCTAAAAGATAATAAGTACCTAATAACTAGTTTTACTCGTTATTTTGTACATATAATGCCTATTAAATAATTGTAAATTAGCTTTTTTGTAAATATTTATTTTACTTCCGAATATCTGATTTGTAAAAAACCTTTTTAATGATGCTTGATAAATTATATATTACTAGCTTTCCTCCCGCGGCTTCGCCCGCTTTGTCTAAAACCAAATATACTAAAACATCTAAAACCATGCTCTTGAATCACTCTATCTATTTAAAAACCGGTTTCGTACTTATAAAGATTTAAGAATACATAGAGACTAGATAATAATATAACATAACTAGCGGTCCGCCCCGGCTTCGCCCGTGGTACATATGAAAAATAGATGTTGGCCGATTCTCAGACTTACCCGATATGCACAGAAAATTTCATGAGAATCGGTCCACCCGTTTCGGAGGAGTATGCAGACTAACATTGTGACACGAGAATTTTATACATAAAGAGATATACATATTACATGTTTGTAATAATTAAAAATAACCTAAAATTATACGTATGTATGTATGTACCTACTAAGTATTATTTAAAAAAATTGTGCATTAATTGTACCGGAAACAATTCGCCAGCTATTATTCCTAAAAAATATAATATATTAATAATTAAGATGACGCAAAACTTCAAGGCGGTTTTTTCTCAAATCATAAATCAAAAAATATATCTTAGATTTATCCTTAAAAATCTCACACTATTCTCGAAATCTATAAAAAAATTATAGCTTTAGCATTTTTATTTAATTCTTATTTTTTGTTACTTCTTCATATTCATTACTTCATTACTAGCGGTCCGCCCCGGCTTCGCCCGTGGTACCTACATGTTTACGTTTTTATTTCACAAGAACCATCCTCGTACTTCAAGGAATAGATTCCGCAGCGCACGCGATGACAGAATTTTTATTAAGGAATTTTTTACACCTTGGGTTACATTATTGCATTTTTGGTAAGGATCTCTAATTTTTTTGAAAATGCAATATAGCCTATGTTGCTCAGTGAAGATGCAGCTTTCTAATGGTGAAAGAAAACAGAAGAAACCTATGCATACATAATTACAAACCTTTCCTTGATTTAGTAAAAACCATAGGTACTTATGCTCATAGGAAGGTCACAGGTAATAATATCTCAATTAAAATTATATTTAACAATTTATTAACAACAAAAATCTTTTATTATGGTGCAGATAGAGATATCACTACATTGTATAAAACAAAGTTGCTGTCGCTTCTATCCGTCTATATGTATGCTTAAATCTTTTAAACTACATAACGGATTATGATACGGTTTTCGTAATAGATAGAGTGGTTCTTGGGGAAGGTTTTAGTATATGAAGTTTTCTTCAAATTAGGCGAAACCGCATAGGAAAGCTCTTAAATAACTCAAAATTACTTAACATGGGTCAGCTTTCAGATAATAATAGGAATCATCAAAATTTGTTTACCATATGATATGTTATGAGGTCATGCATAAAAACTAGTGGAATTTATATTTTGGACCGGTTTATATATTGTTGTTGATGTTTATATCCTATTATAGGATCTCTAAATCTATTCTAATATTATAAAGCTGAATGTTTATTTGTTTGCACGGGCTAATCTCAGGAACCGAAGTCAAATTGAAAAATTATTTCAGTGTTAGAAAGCCCGATAATTAATATCGGTGAAGGCTATATAATATATCATCAGGAGTGGAGTAATGCGGGTAAAACCGCGAGTTCCTGAGATTCGTTCAAACAAACGAACAAACTCTTCAGCTTTACCTTAATATATATTATAAATCTCGTGTCACAATGTTTGTCCTCAATGGACTTCTAAACCACTTAACCGATTATAATAAAATTCGCACACCATGTGCAGTTCGATCCAACTTGAGAGAACGGGCGAAGCCGGGGCGGACCGCTAGTACTATTATATATACCAAGTATAGATTTAGGTATATTATACATTATATTTAAAATAATGTTCACCATTTTTTACAAAATTAACTATTATCAGATATTTCCTAACAAATAAAAACGAAGTTTTTATGTTTGTCTTTCACGTCGCAACGGAGCTATTTATATAATATTTGTGTAAACTCAAACTCAAACATTTATTTATTCAATTAGACTTCTTATAAAAGCACTTTTGAAACGTCATAACATTTTTAACATTTACCACCGATTCGGAAAGCAGTAGGTATCTATGGAGAAGAACCTGCAAGAAACTTCTGCCTCCTGTATGTATAGTTAGCTAGAAAATGATATAGGTTACTCTTTATTGCGGTGAAATATCTCTTTCCCATGAGAATTTCCTGTAACAACGCGGGAAAAACGCTTGAATCTTAATAAATGAAAACCGACCTATAGTCATTGAGATAATATTAATATGGTGACGACACCGCCTACATCACTTATGTTCCACTCAACATACGCCATGTGGCGTATGTTGAGCGGTTTTTTTTAATGGTTTTAAAGTGAAACGCATCAAATATGCCTTCGTGTGTGTTACGATATTGCACAAATAATACAAATAATACGGAAAAGTGCAAAGGAATAACTTTCATCGGTAAGTACCTAACTATATAATAATTTTTAAAACTTAGAGCAAAAAAGCACAGATTTTGTTCGTGGTGTCTCCTCCATACGTAGTAATATTATTTCAATGCCTATAGTAGACTTTTCACTGTCACGACTCACGATATCGCTATCTATGCGGGTGAAACCGCAGGGCATTGCTAGTATCTAATAAAATAACGAATCAATTAAAAAACAACACGTCAATTTACGCAGATAATTAATTAAATATTCTAACATTACCGGTTCACCGATTTATAAATATACGTAAATCGATAAAAAACTTCGTCAAGTTTCATTTTTATAACATTTTTACGATTCACGTGAACACAAGATGAAACCTTGAAATCTTTTGAGAAAGTAAGACAGAAAAAAGTCGAAAGGATAGAATAGTAATTATATTACATAAAATAATTTAACAAGCAAAAAGACGCAAATACATAGGCGAAAATAAGTTTAAATCATCACATGTTGGACATAGAGAATTATTGAGAAAAACATCACAATATTATATACGTTTATATCACAATAAGGTACATACATGTTTACGTTTTCTTTTCCTAAAGTAAGAACCATCCTCGTATTTCAAGGAATAGATTCCGCAGACAGAAGTTTTATTAAGGAATTTTTTACACCTTGGGTTACATTATTGCATTTTTTGTAAGGATCTCTAATTTTTTTGAAAATGCAATATAGCCTATGTTGCTCAGTGAAGATGCAGCTTTCTAATGGTGAAAGAATTTTTGAAATCGGTCCAGTAGTTTATGCGTGAAAACCATACATACATAATTACAAACCTTTCCTCTTTATAATATTAGCACAGACTAATAATAATATACTACGTATATTAGTATAGATTAAGAAAAAAAAATGTAAAGCCGCCAAAACAACATCTCACTATTTCCTAAGCACAGAATAAGCTTAAAATAATACCAAACTATTATGTATAACATTGAAAAACGATTTAGAAATCCAGTTGCTATTTGGCATTGACAGCATTTGTCCTTTCAAAGGAAATTAATGGAAAATCTTTCCTTATTGACTTTAATAAGAATTAATTAAATAAAACATTGACTTATTCAACTACATTTCGAAATAAAAATAACAATTTATTCAATCATCGAACAAACATGTCACATTTTGACTCCAAATAATAGAATAATAAGTATTTTCTGTGCATGATTTGCCCGCATTGCTCTGCCCCTGTTGGTCTTAGCGTGATGATATATATAGCCTATCCTTCCTCGATAAATGGGCTATCTAACACCGAAAGAATTTTTCAAATCGGACCAGTAGTTCCTGAGATTAGCGCGTTCAAACAAACTTTTTTTCTATAAGTAAAGATAATATAGCATTGATTATTATTATATATCCCTATTTATAAACTAGTACATTAAAATAAGGTTTATATGGTCACGTCACTTCCATACATATTTATTTTATTCGTTTTATATTTTCCGTAATAATACGTGTTTTACTAGTTAGTTAAATTAAATAAAAAACTACATAATAAAGAATTGTCATTCATAAAATATGTTGATTATTTGAATAATTAATGTACAACATATTATTTTTTTTAAATTATAATTACATAGGTAGATGAAGACTTTTCAGAAAAGAAAAAATAGCAAAGCTAAGTATCGTATTGAATATATATGTATTACCATCGTAAAAAAAACATCTTTTAATAATTCATTTAATTTGTGTATAAATATAAATCATTACTTATCAGATTTTTTATTTAATGTCGCATTTAAAAGTAACAACTAGGATTTATTATTATAAAGGAAATCTTAAAATTAAATTTAAAATATTGACACATTAATTTATTTAATAATTTATCTAACTATAGTTTAAAAACCACAGACAACATTAAAAACCAATAAAGTAGCATTTAAAATATGAACAACTCATTACGTAATGTGAAATATTATTTTTACCGCACATAAAAATTGTTTACACAACAATATTCTAAAAAATCCATAAAAACTTATTTAAAAAAGCAACCTGTCAAATATATTACAGATTAAAAAGCGTATCCTAAAAAAAAGAACGATTAAAAGTTCGAAAAAAAAGGCGCGAACAATTTTTTTTATTGACAAAGGAAATTTTCGAAATCTTTTTTTTTCTTAATTCTTGTCGAAGGAAATTTTATAGATAAAAAAAGTAAACGCTCACAAAATTCCTCAGATAATAACAACTTACCGATAAATTATTTCACTGTAACACACAACCAACGTACGTGCTTTCGACACGATCCGCTTGCACTAACTAAAGATAAATCGAAGTGAGATTATGTTGTTGATAGCTGTGTGACGCTGGCTGTACGCATGTTTAGTGTAAATAAGTTAGGCTTACCACAAAACAATTTTAAAGTTTAAACCAGGGATCTGTCACTTTCATACTTGTCTATGTGAAATCGTCCTCACTGGGATCGGGAGTTACCATTTGAAAAAAGAAGAAGAAGAAGAAATACGACAAAACCAGATTAAAGAGAACCCGCGCTTAAAGATAAACCCTGTTTAAAGTTTTTTGGGGTAAGATAGATGGGGGTTTAAAAATAATAGACAAAATCAAAGGTCAATTAAAGTCGGGATGCGTGTCAAATAAAAATCGTAAAAGTGTGAAAATTAGAGATAACTTCGTGATTTTTACATCGAGTCAATTTTAATATTTTATGTTTTTGATCAAACAGAATCCTTGAAAATATCATCTTATATAATAGTTTGATATATTTTATTTTTTAGATTTGATATTAAATATTACACGTATCATCTAATAGATGATTGGTAATTTGGCTTTATATCCACCCATAACAGGCTTTTATAAGCTTCACCTTAGGATTTAAAAATATCTAATTATTGACGATTTCAAAGTTATAATTAGATCGGGAATAACTGCGTATAAAATATTGATTTCTAATATTTTCAATACGTTATAGCTTCATCTGTGTGTTTGTATATAATCGCCTCTTTTTAACTCGATTTTGACCCACTTTAAACGGAACTTTATACTCTTAAATATTATCGGTAGCAATACAATAATTTCATGAGTTTATCTTATTATCCTGTATCCACAATAAAAATACGTTAAACCAAAATGTATGTTAAATACTTCCTAACAATAATAAATACGAAAGTTTGTTTGTTTGTTTATCATTCACGTCACTACAGGGCCATTTTAAAACATGATTTTATGTCTGAAGATAGATAGGAGGCTTGATAGTGACAATGGCTACCTTTTACCGCGCTGAAACATTCCCATGGGAGCAGAGCGCGAGCAGAAATCTAGCAAAAATTAATAAATATATATATTTAATTGGAATTGATATTTTATAAAACCTTCCTTTCATTCATCATTGATATCATTTCAATGGTAGACTGATTCATTTTGATCCAATTAGCATTTTCCTTCAAGCAATAATTCTCAATGTCAAATACAATACTATTTGGTGAAACAACTTATACAATTACTAGCGGTCCGCCCCGGCTTCGCCCGTGGTACATATTTCGCAATAAAAAGTAGCCTATGTCCTTTCTCGGGTATCAAAATATCTCCATACCAAATTTCATGCAAATTGGTTCAGTAGTTTAGGCGTGATTGAGTAACAGACAGACAGACAGAGTTACTTTCGCATTTATAATATTAGTATGGATTTTTAGTATAAGACAAAGGACAATCGTTATAACTAGAATCTGCAGCAATTTAATATTTTTAACGGATTTTAAACCCGTTTTTTTCATTATATTATTAACTAGCTGCGTTTCGCAGATTCACCCGCGTGGCTTCACTTCTGTTGGTCTTAGCGTAACGATATAATACATGTATGTGAGTATAGCCTACTGCCTTCCTCGATAAATGGGCTATCTAATAACGAAAGAATTTTTCTAATCGGACCAGTAGTTCCTGAGAATAGCGGGTTCAAACAAACTCTTCATCTTTACTATAATATGTACTAGCGGTCCGCCCCGGCTTCGCCCGTGGTACATGTTTACGTTTTCTCTACATAAGAACCATCCTCGTACTTCAAGGAATATAATAAAAAAAGAATTATCGAAATCGGTTCAGCCGTTCTCGAGTTATGCGCTTACCAACACATTTTGCGATTCATTTTTATATATAAGAAGATTATGTATTAGTATAGATTAGAATAGATTTTCCCGATGTTTCGACTTTACATAGAGCGGTGGTAAATGTTAAAAATACGACCATTCAAAAGTGCTTTTAAAAGAAGTCTAAGTGAATAAATAAATTTTTGAGTTTTAATTTGAGCGTGGAAAAGATTTTTAAATCTATAAAGCTGAAAAATTGAAGCTAATCTCAAGTACCACGGGTCCGATATGAAAAATTATTTCACTGTTAGAAAGGCCCATTTATCGAGGAACGCTATCTAGGCTATATATCATCACGGTAAGAATTGCATCAGAGCAAGGCGGGTGAAACCATGAGGCACAGTTAGTTGATAATATTCGCGTGAAATTAAATACAAGGAAATACCTATATGTTAAAAGATAACTGACTCATACATAAAATATCAACGCGCTGTGATTTAAACTATCTACGAAAAACTTGAAATTTTTCACCATGCAATTTATTTAATTTTTCCCCTTGTAGGGGTAGTTAATTTATATAGAAAAATGTCCATATTTAAAGTATAATCCACTAATGGTCCGCCCCGGCTTCGCCCGTGGTACATGTTTACGTTTTCTCTCCATAAGAACCATAGTAAAAAAAAATGTAAGAACCATCCTCGTACTTCAAGCCGAGGATGTATACGTACTTCAGGAATATTATAAAAATAGAATAAACGAAATCGGTTCAGCCGTTCTCGAGTTTTGCGCGGCTTACCAACATAATAATTAATATAATTTAGGTAGGTATTCATTTTTATTGTATAGGATTGTTTTAAGGTTTTACGCGAAAGAGTCACATCACCCACAAAAAATTAGTAATATTATGATAGTAGAAAATTCACTCAAACAGACCACAGCATTATTAACTACTAGCTGTTGCCCGCGACTTCGTCCGCGATTCGGTCGTTTTTCGTCATTCGTCGTTTAAAAAAAATACGTGACACTTTATTTTTGAATGTTCTTAATTGTCTCTTATAAAATTTAACTACATTAAAATTGAATACTCTGATAAGAAAATCTTAAAATCATCGAAAATCATAGACATCGAATATCTGAGGAAAACATGAATGAATGTGATTTAAATTCTACATTTCTTAGTAATTAAAATAATAATCTAAATTAAATGTAGATAAACAGTTTGAGCGCACCATTATAGAATATGTACCTAAGTAATAAATTACGTTAGTTTACATAGTAACTTTACTAAAAACACGATGACTTTCTTTCGCGCTCGGTACCACAAACTAAGCATGTTTGTGGTACGTGGCCCGCGTCACTTTACCCCCCACGAGTTCCCCTCCGTTGCTATGCGAAAATACATTCGTCGCCCTACTGTAGGAAAAATTGTAATACTGTGGCCTGGGCGTTATAACACGCTCAGGGAATTCCTGAGTGCTGATAGACTTCCGTCTATCGGCATTTATACCAATTTTATATTAATATCACCATCTTGAGGAAAAGCTTCTAATGTCGATTTAAAACGCATATATACGGATTAACCTGATGAATTAACATGTTCTAAAATTGTGAAATGAGTTCAGTTTTAAATTCGAGAAATATTGATTTCTTGTATTCGATTATTCGTCGTAGTCGAATACAAAATATATTTAAAGAAACTTAGGTTGGCCTTCAGGCAAAAGGGATCCTATCAAATGATAAACTTGACCTTGTATCTTAAAAGTAAGAATGAAAGGAGCATCTGATAATTGTTGAGCACCAAAGGATCATTTAAAACGCAATACTATAAGAGCTAATATTGTCTAAGAACTGTTTAGATTGCACATGTTCCTCTAAAACTTAAAAGTAGTGATTTCAAAGGTTCCGGCGTATCTTCAAACGAAAGCCGACTCCTTACTCCACTTTAAAGCATTACAAAAAGAACATACTACGTTAATATCGCCTATACAGAAGATGATCTGTAGGTAATCAATTGTGAGGTTATAAGCAAACCCACTTTTATATTTGTCGGACCACACCACCGAATTTGTAGATTGATCTTCTATGTTTACCTCTAAGTCATTAAGACTATGTCGAAATCTGTCTGCAGTAAGACGGGCCTCTCGCTATTCGTCCGTTTCAAGAGACCAATAGTTTCAATTCTTAATCTTTCATTAAACAAACTTATTAATCGTTCTTGTCTCAAATAATGGTAATATTCGCGTCCCTACTCTAGTCATTGCTTATGCTCATGTTCATCTTCGAGAGATCGAATAATATTATGGTGCACCCTATTATTTGTCAAACGGTCTTCATATTGAGTAAAAGTTTCAGATTCTCGAGATAAAATATGACGATCGTGATCAGCTGTGAGACGTAATTCCCTCTCAGTGAGGGTTTCGGTCTCACGGGATAGTACAATATGCCATTTGCGATCAGCTGTGAGACGTTATACCCTCTCAGTGAAGGTTTCGGTCTCACAGGATAGTACATGCCGTTCGCGGTCAGCTGTGAGCCGCAATTCTCGTTGTGAAGCGGTTTCAGGTTCGGCATAACACATGTTGTTTTCGGTCAATAGTAAGCCTCTTATCTCTAACGATCCTTGAGAACTCTTATTTCTCATTTTCTTAACTTTGCTCGAATTTCGATATAAAGATTTTTTAGGTGGCACTGATGCGGGTGAATAAAAATTAAGTTAAAGCCTGATTCCCACGACATGTTTGCTTCACAAATCCGACCGCGCCACACCACACCACATGCCATGGGAATCGGCGCGCTTGTCGCTCGCCAGTGCTTGCCATACGCACACATGCCGTGGGAACGCTCAGTTCAAATCGCGACGGATGGCGACAAGCGCTTGTCGTCTGCCAATGCTTGTGAAGCAATACATATAATAAAATTGTGGAAAAGTGATGTCTGTACAATTAAAATATGTAGAAAAAAATTAGCAGGTGTTATTATTATCGAGAAATCGAGAGAAACCATTTTTTTCTCTTAAAAGCTCCCCCCCCCCTCCCACTTCCCGAACTCCGATTGACCGTAATTTATTTTTCCTTACATTTTTATCATATCCTTTTTTAATGGGTTTCATCCTACTGCGATTTTTTTTTGTTTCAAAAATTATCTACCCTGGTGTATAGGTAAATTTTCCACATAAAATGTCCTTTAAATTATGTCGTATTAAAATTTTAACCCCCGACGCAAAAAGACTGGTGTTATGTGTTTACCGCTATGTATTTCTGTGTGTGTGTGTGTGTGTGTGTCTGTCTATGGTACCGTAGCTGGCTAACAGATAAACCGAATTAGATGCGGTTTTTTTGTTAGGCAGAATATTTTCCGATGCTGGTTCTTAGATAAAGTGTATCAAAATTGGTTCATCCACTTATTATACCTACATAGGGGTAAAAGTGGGAATGAAAAAAATGAAAGTTATAATTTATTTTTAAAGATCGTCGGGAAGTTTATGAAATTATTTATTCCTTTTTCTATACACTTTTCTTCGTCTAAACGGTTTAGTTACGTGCTCTCTCTCTCTTCAGCCTTTAGTTACGTGCGTGAGACAGGAATCTAATTTGGATTTGTTGCTGGATTTGATTAAGCTGATCAGTGGCTACACCATAGATTATTAAAAACATCCGTTTAAGAAAGGAAGGAAATAGAATTTGCTCCTCTCCCCCCCCCTGGTTCCTAAAAAACATTATGACATAATTTAAAAGAAATTTTACGTAGAATTAGTTAGGCATTTCTTTTTCGATTTTCGATATTATATACTAATCATAATTTTTAATTACATTATGTAGTAACTATTTGGTATAGGTTAGGCATTTCATTTCTTGATTACGTAAGTTTTTTAGCTCAGTTTAGTAAGAAATTTTAATTACAATTCTTTTAATTATTTATGGTAAAGTCCGGTCGCGGAGCAGGAAGAATTTCGTACATTAACCTGTTATTACCTGTCACTGTCACTCCCTTGTAAAAATAATGTGTCTTGCTCGCACAGGTGCAATGACCGCCGTCCTTAGGGATTGTAAACCTTTAACCTGAGAGCGTAAGGTTTGTGTTTGCTTGACTGGTGTCAGGTGTTCAATTATGATTTTGTGAATTCAAAATTTATAAGAATAAACCTCAAACTCTTTATGTCCAATCAAAATCCGCCTAAGTCGAAATCGCGTGTTAGAATAACGTATTTCTGTAATATTGTACCTACATAGTAAATTATTTTTTGAAAAATAAGGTCATAAAGAAGTTTCACTTCTTATGTGTGTACACGCACACTTTTTTTATATAATATATCGTTGTTATTGAAAAAGTTAAAATGTAACTAACTAATAAGTATTGTAAATGAATAGAGGACGTAAAAAACATTTTCTCCTCCAAATATTTCATGTAAACTGCACTTCATTCAAAAATGTTTGTGACCACTGTCAGTAGGTAAAGAGGTCATTGTACGAAATTCTTTCTGCTTCGTGACCGGACTTTAGTACGTATTTACTCAATAATTGTATCTTAAGTAGTAATTCAGCATGGGCGTAGCCACGGTGGGGCTGGGTGGGGCGCTTACCCTGGCTTTGATCTGGTAGGTACTAATTGTGAAGGGGAGTGGGCGTGGGCGTGGGATTGGGACTGAACGTGGCATATGGCGTGGGAGTGCGAGTGGGCGCGGGAGTGGGAGCATGAAAATAAAAATGATTTTTTATTGTTGCCCCACCCTGAGCCCATGGTCATAGGTCCCATAGTCACTATTCCACGCGAAAGAAGTCGCGGAGACAGCTAGTAGACAAATATAATCAGGAAGCTTTGAACTCCTAAGCTCAACCATAAAAGATAGACATTTATGATGTCGGGAGATATTTTTTATATAATATGGAGAACATTTCTTTCATACTTGATTTCTGTGTAGCTTTAACCATTAAGATACACGCATTAAGAACGCACACGCGACGAAAGCTTAAAAATGGAGTTGCTGCTCTGCTCACGAATATGAAAAATAATAGTTATTTAGGAAATATATTTCATGTGCAGAATTGACCTCTACAGATTTAATATAAGTAGGTATACATATATTTAGATTCCAATTTCCATGTAACGTTAAATTCGACTATACAATAACTAACAGACAACGCAGGTTACTCTCGTTTCCGTAAGTTGAGGCGGCTACATATTCGGTCCTAATAACATGACTTTTTGTGAACGAAACGACAGCGCGGTTTAATTCGATGGCAACACCATCAGAAAAAAGGAAATATTTTTAACTTTGAAAAAATATTATGATTTACACTATTATTAATACTATTTTAACATTAACACAAAATATAAGACTGTGAGTGTGTAAAAATAAATCCAGCTAGTTTCACATCACACTTATGTTTATAATTAGGTATACGACATGAAAATATATTAATTACCAAGCAATAATCATACAGATAAATACTGAACAAAAGTATTAACAGTCAAAGTATATTATTACTAACAACATGTAAATGATGAAGGAATAATAATTATCAACGAACTAACCTTTTTGTATTAGAGTCCCGCCTCGTGATCGAATTATTAAAACACGAAGATTTTTTAAAATGTAACCAATGAACACAATCAATATTAGATTAACTGTAATGGTGTCAAGTTTGACTTAAAATAATATACATCTACCCTCACTTTTAAAAATGTAGTATATTCACACGAATTATAAGCGCACCTTATAGGGAAGGGAAGATTTATTATGGGTTAAAGAGTTAAATAAATAAATAACATAATTATATTTAAATTATTAATTTTTAACATTGTGTTCAGTAGTGTTAACATGTAAATTGATTTGATTTTTACGAAATCTCATAGATGGCGCTGAATCAAATTTGTCTTTATAGTACTAAGATTCATTAAACAGTTTCTCTGCCCAAATTACGTAAATGACGTAGTTTTTATAGTGTAAAGCTAGATAATAGCATGGCTTACTCAAAAACAACATTTAAACATGAGTCTTTAGATTGTACGCTGTCGTAGTACACGGAATACGTAAGAAAAGTAAAGGTTCACAGCTCCTCCCCCGGAGGTGATAGCATGATAATATGTTTAAAAAAACCTCACTTACCTGTTAGTAATATTCATGCAAAATTTGAAGTCAATCTATGCAGTACTTTTCGAGATTAGCTCGGACAAACATACAGACAAACAGACAAACAGACAAACAGACAAACAGACAAACAGACAAAAATTCTAAAAACTATATTTTTGGCTTCTATATCGATTATAGATCATGGAATATGTATTCTTTTAAAAAAATATTCAATGTACAGTTTTGACTTTCCTACGATTTTATTATATGTATAGACTAGCTTTCCGCCCGCGGCTTCGCCCGCGCTTTCAAAGAAAAACCCGCATAGTTCCCGTTCCCGTGGAATTTCCGGGATAAAAGTTAAAACCTATCCTATGCGTTAATCCAAGTTACCCTCTATGTGTCAAATTTCATGAAAATCGGCTTTCATTTTTTGCGTGAAGAATTTTTTTTGGAAACAAACTTTCGCACTTATAATATTAGTAGGATAGTAAGGAAAAAAGAATTCGAGGAATTGCTTGAAAACAAAAATCAATGACGACTATAAAAAATATGCAGATTGCCCTGAGATATGAATTATATTAGATAATCGCAAAACTGCGTCAAGGCTTGTGCAAACATGAATAATTTATAATATTAATTATAATTTACTATTAGAATATATTCAACTAATATTAATATTACGTAGTAGCTGCGCCCCCCGGTTTTACCCGCATTGCTCCGTTCCTGTTGGTCTTAGCGTGATGATATACAGGGTGTCCCACTGTTGGTATACTAAGCTCAAAGGAGGTTATAGTTTTGCATACGCTGATTACGTAAAAAATACTTATAAAATTCCAGACGCATTTTTTTTCAAATAGATGTATTTTTAAAACTCTATGTTGTACACCCATAACAAGCAACCTGCCCAACTTTGCCACCAGCACGTGACCTATCGTTTAAGATTATGTTTTCATAGACAAAATACTCACATTAGAGAAACGGTATATGCCGGCTGCGCTAAGCTAGAGAAGAAAACATGAATTTTCAGGAAAAATTTAGCAAAATTTTTTTGACGTTATTTTGTTGTTTAAGTATTTTTTACGTGATCAGTGTATGCAAAACTATAAGTCCTTTCACGCTTAGTATACCAATAGTGGGACACCCTGTATAGCCCTCCTCGATAAATGGGCTATCTAACACGGAGAGAATTTTTCAAATCGGACAAGTAGTTCCTGAGATAAGCGCATTCAAACAAACAAACAAACTCTTCAGCTTTATAATATTCCTAGGATTCCGCCTGAGGCTTCGCCCGCGTTTTCAAAGGAAAACCCGCCTATATCCCGTTCCCGAAGAGGAACTATGCGGGTTTTTCTTTGAAAATGCGGGCGAAGCCGCGAGCTGAAAGCTAGTCGTTCATAAAAGTAAAGGAGAGTTGCTATTTAAAAATTATTGTAGGATAATTAATGTAATACCTACCTATTTTTTAGATTTCTATCACAGTAAGATAAGTAAAATCAATTTGGTCTTCGTAGATACATAATATTATAACATAGAGAGCAATTATTGCAAGGTAATTTCACCCATCCAAATTAGTACCGCACCAACCGTTGCTTACTAACCTCGGATTATTTTTCAAATTGTCAAAAAAAAGACAAAATATAGAATTGTGATTTGTGGTATTTTGCTGTTTTTTATGATTTGTCATTTATTTTATCTTTATAAGAATAAAAAAATATTGACTTTTCCTTATTTTGGAAATGATAAATTTTAATTTTATTGTAATGAGTTCCTTTTCCTGGTTGTTTACAAATAAATTAAACTGAAATGTCAGTTTGAAATTAAAAAAACAATGGTTTTTTTTATTTTTTTTCCTACATCTAACTAGATATATTTGATACAGTTGTAACATTTGTGATGTTTCATCACGGACTGATAGATCATGATTTCGCTTCAGATTTTAATGATAAACTAGTCCGCCCCGGCTTCTCCCGTGGTACATGTTTACGTTTTCTCTCCATAAGAACCATCCTCGTACATCAAGGTATAATATAAAAAAATACGTGTGGCATTCGAGGACTGCCGCGGTAAAGCTATTGAAAGAAAGAAGAAAGAAAGAAAAAACATTTATTTCAAGGACATAATCAACATAGCATCGCATCGCTGTGCCGGTTGGAGTGGGGGGTGCTAGGTTTTTTCGTTACGGAATTTTAACATTCGGTTGCCGCGCTCAAAGTCTGTGATAAAAGCTAAGCAATAGCTTAAAAAATAAAAATCAAAATCGATTCAGCCGTTCTCGAGTTTAGCGCTTACCAACTCATTTAGCGATTCATTTTTATTATAATAAAGAGATGATATTTTAATCCAGTCAATTATTCATATTTTCATCACAACGCCATAATAAGTGTTAACAAAATTTACCTACCAAGAAATTTTTCCTTTGACGCACGAATCCCATATCATCATGTAAATAATTGATCGAACGTTAAAAAAGGTGTATAAATTATATTTTAATAATTCAATAAAGATTCTTTTAAAAACTTCCTCAAGTTAAGCAAACGAGTGGACCGCATCATATGTTTACTTATTATAAGTTAGGTGTTTTGAAAACACAGGTCAAGTATTGGAAAAGTACATGAACACTTAAAAGTTTCCGCAGATATTACAATAAGAAAAAAATACGTGTGGCACTCGAGGACGGCCGCGGTAAAGCTATTGCATCGCATCGCTGTGCCGGTTGGAGTAGGGGTTTTAAGTTTTTTCGTTACGGAATTTTTACATTCGGTCACCGCGATCAAAGTCTGAGATAAAAGCTATGCAATCGCTTAAAAATATAAATTACTTACGCCCCGCGGTTTGGTTTCAGCCACGGATGAACCCGCGTGCAAAATGTCACAAGTAGGATTTGTACATAATCTTTATATATAAAAACTAGCGGCCCGCCCCGGCTTCGCCCGTGGTACATATGAAAAATAGATGTTGGCCGATTCTCAGACTTACCCGATATGCACAGAAAATTTCATGAGAATCGGTCCACCCGTTTCGGAGGAGTATGCAGACTAACATTGTGACACGAGAATTTTATATATAAGTAAGATGAAAGTTGAAACCTGTTTTCTTTGGTCACAGCATCACGCGGGAATGGGTGGACGGATTTTGATAATTATTTTTTTATAATATTCCTTGAAGTATGAGTGAAAGAAAACATAAACACGTACCAGGGGCGAAGCCAGGGCGGACCGCTAGTATTCAATACATCTAAGAATCTGTCGCAAATTATTTTGTATATATTGGTAAAAGCATGGTAAAAGTTAAAACTGTTATGACGATTCAAAAGTGCTTCTAGAAGAAGTCTAATTGAATAAATACCTAAATGTTTGAATTTATAGCGCTTATTGATATGGGTATCTCGATTTCGATTTCAAATTAAATCGAGATACTCGAGATAGATGGCGATGTACTGTTGACGCCCTTTGCCCCACCTAGGGGCCTTAGGATATTAAGTAAGTATTGATATGGGTGTCCTGATGATTATATGTATAATATTATTATGTACTAGCAAACCAGGCGAACTCCGTTTCGCCACCAGAGACACATTTTCTTTTCTATAAACCTCACGGAGCCCGAGACCTTTCCAACGAATACAAAACCATCGAGTACAAAACCGTGGAAATCGGTTCGTGCGTAGTTATAACTTATAAGTAGCGTCAGGAAGGAAAACCCGACTTATTTTTATACATACCTAAGTATACATACGTAGTAGATTATTTTTTTTGATATTATATTTGATGATATTTTTTGGTATGATGAAGTGATTTGGGCTATCCTACTAATACATATTATAAATGCCAAAGTTTGTATAGGTATTTGTTTGATAAATAAGAACGAACCATAACTATTTAAATAAGTAGGTACTTACCATCGAGGTACTTACTAACTTTTCACCTGCAGCTTCGCTCGCGTGGTCGAAAGAAAAATTTGCCGATCCGATTTTCAAGAAATTAAGCACACATAGAACTTAGAATGTAACTTTGATTAACACATAGGATAGATTTTCTTCCTAAAATCCCACGGGATCTATGCGGGTTTTCCTATGAACACGCGAAATTTCATATATTTCAATTTTTTTGTGTGTTTTCGTTCTGTTATTTTATATTTATCAATTATTTATATATTTTAATTATTATTGTACCTCTTAATGTGAACTTAATGTAGGTAATTTCCGAAAATTAAACGACTTCAGATAGTGATTAAAATGTAATTGTTTTCATTGAGTCATTATTAATTAGGTAAATGAGTTTTTACAACTCTCGAAGGAAATTTAAAATGTGATAAATATTATACTTATAAATTTATCAATAATTATTGCAACATTTAGTTAGATATAGTGTAATTTATTGTTTTAGATTGTAATAATTTGGTACTTTTAAAGATTTGGACTTGTTAATGAAGTGAAACTTCTTTAGAAAGATTAAAAGATACTAAAATCGTCGCCTTACGCCATGACGTGACGGTATCGAGAGGTTTAAGCGGGAAAGCGTAATGGCTGGTTCACACTTTGATTAGTGCGAGTGCAGGTGATGAGTAGTACTACGTGTGGACAGCGACTGTTTAGTGCGAGTGTTTAGTAGGCTGTGTAGTAAAGTGAATAGAAGCGTGTTCTATTTTTTTGCGAGTGGACTGCGAGTAGCCACGTCCCGCGCGCCTTCCCTTCCCCCTCACTCGCAGCGTGCCTGCACTCGCACTAATCACCTGCACTCGCAGTCAATTGGACACTACTCGCACTACACACCTGCACTCGCACTAATCACCTGCACTCGCAGTCAATTGGACACTACTCGCACTACACACCTGCACTCGCACTCATCACCTGCACTCGCACTAATCAAAGTGTGAACCAGCCATAACAGACAGACCGACAGAGTTACTTTACTTTAGTAGTGTATTTGCATTATGCATTATCTGTGGATCATAATATTTACTAAGTGGGTATTTGTAAAATAAATGCCAGTCTTGATTCTATCCAGTGTACGTTATTTATTCCCGTATTGATTTCCTCATTCATCTTTTAAATATAACAATAATACTAGTAGGGATTTGAAATTTTAAATGTTAAAATCCGAAACAAAACTCTCCTCGAGAAAATTAATTTATTGTGAACTTGAAAAATAGAGTAAAAAATTGATATATCAAAGATGAAATCAATTAAAAATTCCCACGCGGTTATAAAATCCATTCACAAGTTGTTAAATTGTAATTTTTGTAATTATGAAAGCAAAAAAACAATGGAAAATATGTAAAAATGTGTATTTTTAAACTTCCTATAAAATATACTGTCATCAGAGTGCAATGAACTTTTGTTATCTTTTTAAGTTAAATAATTGCTGTCATGAAAATCGATCATAAAAACAGATATCAAATCATTTTACATTTTTTAAATATCTTTATAACTATGTATTTAGTCGTAATAAATTTTAGGGTAAAAATAAAACACAAACAAATAGAAATAAACTTTATTTTTCATTTCAAATAACAATTATAGGTATATTAAGAAGAGCTGGAACGTCAACACATTTACACATTGCACATGTTAGGCCGGGAGATACTGACACAAAATTTCGGGTCATTTGTAACAGGATGGCGGTCTAGAGGGGTCTTAGTACGCAATGACAAAAAGAAAAATGATGGTCAGAACGCTGGTACCGGCGGACTAGTCGCGTGGGCGTTAGTCACACTCGTCGGATAAATAGCGAAAGTCCAACGATTTGTAACACAAAAATTTTAGAATTTACCGATAGCCCTTAAAAAAGATGTAGGCGGTAGTGTCATGCCATACAGTTACGATGTGACTTACAGTCCGCCATACCGACGTGAATGCGTTGATTTAAAAAAAACAATTCAACCATTTGTACCGGGCTCACTTTTGCACAGGTAACAAAAATTTTTTTTCGCCAAACAATTTGTACCAGTATTGCATTTGGATTTTTGGAGAGTATTTGATAAAATGTGACCATTATTATATTTGCCAAAAGTTAGCCTGGTACAAATGTTTGAATTGTTTTTTTGAAGTAAAACTTCTTTAGGCGCGACTAGGGAGTAACTCAGATTTTTTTTCTGACGGAAGTAACGCTGTGTAGTTTCCGCCATTTAAAAATAATAATTCTGATTGGTTGTAAGTATATGTCATATACTACACGCTTCTTGACTTATACGCCAGCTAGTGGCAAATATCATAATCAATTAGGATTATTTATTTTCAAATTTTCAAACGGATCAATTGTGAATAGCAAAGTGAATGAAAAATTCAACAGTTTTAAAAACATTATTTTAAATTGCAATATTTTTTGAAAATCTCTAAATATACTTGTTTATTTATTACTTTTAAAATAAGTAAATTAAAAATAAATTTTCTGACAATTGCGACATTTTATAATATTCAATAACAAGGTTATATTGACATGTGCGTTTTACTTCAATCGCGCGTAAAGGTTACACGCACACACTTTTTTTTTAATCAACGCATCGCGTCGGTATGGGGGGCTGTAAGTTACACCGGAAAAGTATGGCATGACACTACCGCCTACATCTTTTTTATGGGCTATCTGTGTAAAATTTTTGTGTTACAAATTGTTTGACTTTCGCTATTTATCCGACGAGTTCGACTAACGCCCACGTGACTAGTCCACCGGTACCAGCGTTCTGAGTTCTGACCATCATTTTTCTTTTAGTCATTGCGTAATAAGACCTCTGTAGAACCGCCATTCTGTTACAAATGACCCGAAATTTTGTGTCAGTATCTCCCGGCCTATGTATGTGTCATATTTTGCAATTGTTTATAAATACAGGGTGATGTAATTGGTGTAGTACGAATATCTAAAAATCTATGAAGAATTTTGTGATACAGTAAATGGAAGAATTATAGACTATTTTACAGTATTTAATAAAATCATTTAATTTTTTGTTCATTTTCATTAGAAATGTCAACTTTTCTCACCAAGGTGGAAATTTGGATGATAAGGTTCTTGTTAGAAAAATATAAATTTTGACTAAAATCGGCATTTTTTTTTTCAAAAATCAAATTACTAATTAATAATCAGAGTTATCACATTATTAAAAAAAATAAGCCAAACTATACACAATTTTTACCTACTTGATGCAATCCTCAAAGATCATGGACATAGTGTATTGCGCCTTCCCCCATACCATCCAGAACTCAACCCAATAGAGTTACTATGGGGCATAATTAAAGGGAAAGTAGCATCACAAAATGTGAACTTTAACTTGAAAACTGTGGAAGAATTATTTAGAAAGGAAGCAAATGCTATTAGTCTGGATATGTTTAGTGACGTTTGGAGAAAGACGCGAGAACATGAGGAAAAATATATTCAATTAGAACCAAAAGTAGATAATAATTACACTGACTCATTTATAATAACATTAAGAAATTCCGACAACGAAACATCGAGTTCTTCGAGCGATGAAAGTTACAGTGAAGTAGAAGATTACGATTATGATTAAATAGATTCTTCTTCTTCTCTATAGATACTGCTTTCTGAATTGGTGGTAATTGTTAAAACTGTTAAACTGTTATGACGATTCAAAAGTGCTTCTAGAAGAAGTCTAATTGTATAAATGTTTGAGTTTGAGTTTAAAACCAATAGTGTGAAAATTATACAATAAACATGTAACACATATTTGTTAGCGCGTATTGGTAGGTATTACGTACTTACTACAAATATAATATTTCTTAGATATCTTTACTCGACCAAAGTCAGGAATTTAATTATTATTTGATAATTGAATGATTATTAATACTTTTATCCAATTGATTATTATTAGAATAAATAATTAACTTCATCAATTGATTTACTTTTAAATTATAATTTTACAGGTAAATTATGAGAGCTTTCATAAGTAATTATATTTGCATATATATTAGGGTTGTTGAGGATTCCTCTTCCGCTTCCTCATAATGCGGAAGTTCCGCAATATTTTGGGTTCCTCTACCGTTACCGCATCCTCAAAAATGAAAATAAAAAAATCCTCTTCCGCTATCGCTTCCTCAAAATTTAGAGGAAATTTATGAGGATGCTGATCCGATCTGGCGGCGAATTTACAAAGCCTATTTAAACTATGTATTTGAGTTACGAGTCGGACTCTACTAACGAACAAGAGTCTTACCGCCATATTTATATCTGCGCCTAACACTTATCTCTAAACATAATAATATAACATTTTCTCCCATACTCAGAAGAAACATATTTTACCAAATAATGTTTGTCAAAAGTCAATTTGAATTAAAAAACAAACAGGTTTTTTAAGCTTACATAATATAAATATCTACCAGTTAGTTCTTTTTTTGTGGAAATCGCCTAATGTCGCTTCTGGCACTGATATAGATTAGGTTTTTTCTGTGGGTTTTTTCGAGTAATATGCATAAACAAAAGCTCATCTGAGTCCGGCTCGTGACTATAGTACTTACAGGCTTTGTAAATTCGCGATCGGGCGAGCTAACCTCCCCTAACCTTAAACATCAATATGTAGAGACAGGAGAATGGCTTTTGTTTTAATTTTTAATTTTAAAAGTTTTTGTTTTTTAATTTTGATTATAATTTCCTATCATCCTCATCCTCATCCGCTTCCTCTTCCGCTTCATCATCCGCATCCTCTTCCTCAAAAAAATATCCTCTTCCTCATCCGCATCCTCTAAATTTGTGTGTGAAAATTCCTCTTCCTCCTCCTCTTCCTCATAATCACTTACTCAACAACCCAAATATATATATATATATCTACAACGCACCCATTTTACAATTCAAGTCTAAAATGAAACTAGAGTCGCATTTATTTTTGAACATACTGTAAGTGAAATTGCATAAGTGTGAGTACTGTGAACATGCCAGCTTTCCCTAATTTACCTTATACTTATTTGATGTAAAAAAGTGCGAATTCAAAAAAAATAATGGCAATGTTTGGCGCCAAATTATATGTTAATTTGACGTCAAACATTCGCATTTTTATTTTTATTATGACATAGGTAAAAATAAAACACAAACGAACAGAAATAAACTATATTTTCATATTTACATAAAATCAATACATTTTTCTTAACTTATTTTTTAACTGACTTTCCAGTAATCCTACTTATTTAATACGATATAAAACTAAATTAACGACTTGACAAGGAAATTTTGAATCTAAAATACGATAACATTTGTTTGTAATGTTAATTTAATTTAAATTCTTAAAAAAATTGTATTCAAAATGAACCTTTTAACAAAAATCATAAATAAATCGCGTTTAAAATCCGTTAAACAGGTAATAAATCGCAATTAATATCCGTTAAACAGTTAATAAATCGCAATTAAAATCCGCTAAATATGTAATAAATCACAATTAAAAGCCGTGAAACAGGTAATAAATCGCAATTTAAATCCGTTAAACTGATAATAAATCACGGTTAATTACCGTTAAATAGGTAATAAATCGCAATTAAAACACCGTCAAACAGATAATAAATCCCGTTTAAAATCCGTTAAACAGGTAATAAATCCCGTTTAAAATCCGTTAAACAGGTAATAAATCCCGTTTAAAATCCGTTAAACGGGTAATAAATCGCGTTTAAACCCCGTTAACAGTGTATCGGTTTGTCTCGCGGTGCATCTCCTGCACGAGCTCCGCAAGCTCGTCCGCGCCGTAGCCGAGCAGCTGCCGCAGGTCGCACACGAACTTGTATACGAACCTGTGTATTTATTTATTATTTTATTTAAATATATTATTAAAAAAAAATTCTTTATTGACATAATAATTAAACAGGTCAGAATAATGAATCCTTCGGCTCCCGAACTAGTTTAAAACTGTGTCTCAGGAGCCAGAGGCTTCTCATTCATAATATTATGTCTATAAACTAAACTAAACTAAAAGCTCTAAAATAACAAAATTAATGAAGAGGTAAGTAACGCTTACAATTTAACAATAAAACATAACATATTGAATTTTTAATTTTTATTACTAAGGGCCGATTTTTCAATGCTTGGATAAAACTTATCCGTCCAATAAAGTATTACACGATAATATAACAATGTCACGTGAACTGTCAAATACGGGCAATTAGAATACGTTTTTAAAATGGTAGTTTTATACATTATTCGACGAATAAGTTGGATTGAAAAATCAGCCCTAAATATTTCGCTTTTTTGCCGCTTGTAATAGTTTCAATTTAAACTCACCTCTTAGCCGGCACTTTAGCGATCATATCCCCATCGTAGTAATATCTGAGTGCCCGTGAAAGCTTCTCGTAGTTCATGGCGGGTTTGTGTTTGCGGGCACCCCACAACCGTGCTACTCGTTCCGGCTCTAACAACCGGAACTCACCCTCCGTGCCTGTATAAAGTTTAATGTAGTGTGTCAGGGGCAATAGGGCCGTATCAATTATACGGGGCCCCCGCGCCAAAGGGGCCCCCAACGTGCTTAAGCAAAAATTACTAAAAACTTCCCAAAATTTTTGAAGTGAAACTTCTTTATCGGGGTTGGAAAAAAATTTAGTGTAACATTTTTTCGATACGCGTGTCATTTTTCCGTTACGCGCCATCTTGTTCTTATCCCTACCACGCGTGATTCGACGTATTTCTGTAAAGTTGCATATATAGTAAATTATTTTTTGAAAAAATAAGGTCATAAAGAAGCTTCACTTCTTACGTGTGTTCACTAGAACACGCACACATTTTTTTTTAATCCTGGCAGGATCGCCATGCAATGTTCGTAACGGAAAAATGTCATACGTAACGAAAAAATGTTACACTTAATTTTTTCCAACCCCGATAAAGAAGTTTCACTTCAATAAAACACTTTGGCCCGACTGTAGGCTGTATTATACTGACTTAAACTGCCGACTTTATTCAAAACATCAGGACTACATATTATTTACACACACATACAATATATTACACACTACGATCTACACAATGGGCAGCGTTGGCATAAATAAATATTTCAGAATATTTTAAACACGATTTTTTCACATTTTTTGGCACGATCTCATTCCTATATTATGTACTATGTTTTTAGATTGTATTATGGAAACCAAATGGTAGATAAACATACATATATAATTATATATTACATGATGGACTATAATTTATTTTTTTTATACAATTTTCACACACGGCAAGATCTGATCCCATACTAAGCTTTCGCTTGTGTTATGGAAACCAGATGGCTGATAAACATACATATAAAATTTTAAATAACCCATACCCCATACCCCATACCCCATACTCACCATCCCATCGTATCAAGTTATAATGCTGTGCACTTGTCAGTAATTCCAACAAGAACTGCCATAATTGCACTTGCCCGTTGTTACCGGCGCGTGGAGTGTAGCGGGCTTCGTCTGAACCGACGAGCGGCTGGAATTCAATATAAATAAATATAATTCAATATAAATTAATAAATGAATAAATATTTATTTATTCATTTATTAATTTATTCCCAAACAATATCTATGAAAAATAATGACAATAATTACAAAGAAAGAAATGTTATGGGACAACCCTTGATTTGATTTGAATTTGATATTTGAATTTGAAATTTGAATTTGGAGTTTGAAATTTGAATTTTGACATGTGACATTTGAAAGTTGAAATTTGAATTTTTAAATTTGACATTTGAAATTTAAATTTGAATGAATGAATGAAGAATTCTTTATTACACACAAAAATACAGGATTACAAAATAAGGGCAATACAAGTTAAAATATGTACAGAGGGCGGTCTTATCACTGTAAGCGATTTCTGCCAGACAACCCGCAAAACCATAAGGATTACATATTTTATGGTGAAGATGCATTAAATTTAGGTACATTTTGCTTTAAAATTGAATACAATTTATAATAAATTTGAATTTGATGTTTAAAATAATCACACAAAACATTATTGTGAAAATAACTGAAAAATTAAGTATTTTAGCTGTTCGTATACACGGAAACAAATATTTTTAAGAACAGGATATTTCACAAAAAATTAAAAAGCTCATTCTATTACAGAACATATAAAATGGCGTTGATAAATCAAAATGCATCTATAAAAAATGCAATCTCATCAATTTTAGTCCAGCATATACGGTTGTATACACATACCTGTTTATGCCTTTTCTTTATAGCTGAGTGGGGAAGTTCTAACGGGTCTCTTGAGGGAGGGTCGTCAGTTTGAACCACGGCTGAAAAATATAATTACAATAATATATATTTAAAACGGTATTTACTAGCTTGTGCCCCGCGGTTTTACACGCATTGCTTCGCTCCTATTGGTCTTAGAGTGATATAATATAGCCCATATGTTGACCCGACCTGTTATTAATATTCATGCAAAATTTTAAGTAAATCCATGCAATACTTTTTGAGTTTAGCCCGGACATACACACAGACAAACAGACAAAAATTATAATAACTATATACCCAAGTATTCTTTAAAAAAAATCATCAATGTACAGTTTTTACTTTCCTACGATTTTGTTATATAAATAACTAGCGGTCCGCCCCGGCTTCGCCCGTGGTACCTACATGTTTAAACTATCCTATCTCTCAAGTTGGATCGAACTGCACTTGGTGTGCGAATTTTATTATAATCGGTTAAGTAGTTTAGGAGTCCATTGAGGACAAACATTGTGACACGAGATTTAAGATATATTGAGATTAACTTACCAATAAATTTACATTTTCTCAACAGCTCGAAATGTGTCCAGAATAGATCTCCAGGATCAGATGGCACTTTTTCTCTGAAAGATAATTCAATAATATTGTAGATAATTTAATTTTTAATAAATTACTTTTTAAAACAACTTTAATCTTCTTATATATAAAAATGAATCGCAAAATGTGTTGGTAAGCGCATAACTCGAGAACGGCTGAACCGATTTCGATAATTCTTTTTTTATTATATTCCTTGAAGTACGAGGATGGTTCTTATGTAGAGAAAACGTAAATTTGTACCACGGGCGAAGCCGGGGCGGACCGCTAGTAACATATAAAAGAATGAGATAGCTAAAAAAACATTTTAAGGTAAGATTACCAATTATAATATTTATTAAGTATAGCAGATTCCATGTAGGATCGATAAAAATATTAAATAGCACTGAATTGAAGGTAGGATAACTAAAAATATTTAGTAGGACATTATTAGACGTAGGATTACTAAACATTTGCAAAAACACAATTTTTTTACATTAATTAGATAAAAAAGAGCTTGTGTGCCGAGCACACGTGTCCGAAGTGAAACTTCTTTGGCTTTCCATAACACAAGCGAAAGCTTAGTATGGGATCAGATCGTGCCGTGTGTGAAAATTGTCCTGAAGATTTAAAGATACCAAAATCGACGCCTTACTCCATGACGCGACCTTGAAATTTTACTCTTAAAGCGCCTAAAATTTCACTTAAAAAATACAAAAAGAAAGAAAGAAACTCACTTAAAATCGGAATGCGTTATATTACACAAATCATGGCCGCTAATATTCCAATCTGACAATTTGACCCCCGCGAGATTGAACTGACGGACCGCCCATTGAATCCACAGTTTTACGTGTTGTACTGACCTGAAATTTAATTATATAGAAATAAACTATAAAACATATAATTTACTTGAAAATAATTATTGAGAAAAACTCAACAATAGAGGTGAATTTAATTGAGATGAAACATTATATTTGTCACTTTTATAATTCGTTCGTGCGTAGCGTTCTCCAATCAGCTCAAATCAATTATTTTTATAAAAATAAAAAAGTTTTAGCCTTATCTAAGTACGTTAACAATATCTAGATATCTCTCCATCTTTTTTAAATTAAAATTATTAACCCTTCTACCCTAACCTAGTTTGTGAAATTGTCCTGAAATATTTATTTATTTTACCCCAAAAACCTCACTACATCGATTGATCGTTAAGTGTCAAGGTATTGATCTATCAGTCGTATTTTCTATTAAAAACTGTATTTTTTGCCCTATTTTTTAAACGGCTCATTAGGTCTCATTCAACTTTCACGTGCTCCAATCTATACTAATATTATAAAGCTGAAGAGTTTGTTTGTTTGAACGCGCTAATCTCGGGAACTACTGGTCCGATTTGAAAAATTCTTTCTATGTTAGATAGCCCATTTATCGAGGAAGGTTATATATCATCACGCTACGACCAACAGCAGTGGAGCCACGGGGGAGAAACCGCGCGGAACAGCTAGTCAGTTATAATCGCCCTTAATTCTAAATTTTCCCAAAACAGAAAAAATACCCAAAAAATACAAAAAACTCACCACATAGAAGGATCGTCAGGTATCTTAGCCTTCGCGTGTTCGGATCTAAAGTGATCGTCCACTAACCACTTGACGGCCACCGCGTGGCGCGGCTCCGGGGGGGGAGATGGGGCGAGTGGGGGGGAGACTTCTACCACTAAATATAATAATTACATAAGAAATAGTTGAAAAGAAATTGGTTGTTTGTAAAGTAGATTTACGATCGAGATGTTTACGTGATAACGTCTTATTGGTGGCAGCGCTCGAGATGAGACGGGAGATCGGTCCGTCTCTCTCTCGTTATACCTGCGATCGCGCTCGTGAGGTTTTGGTGTGACACAAGTTTCTGAACATGTCACCCGACTAAAACGATTTTAAAAACGTTATCACGTTAAAAACACAATAAATACGATCAAATTATTGTACAAAGCATTATATAAACATTCACTGTAATCTTTATCAAATAGCATCGTCACTTTAAAAACAACTGCCGAACCAGCCATTATATTATATACCATTAACCATTGAGATATACATATGGAAACGACACCGCCTACATCACTTATGCTTAAAAAAACCGCTCAACATACGCCATATGTTGAGCGGTTTTTTTAATGGTTTTAAAGTGAAACGCATCAAATATGCCTTTGCGTTTGTTACGATATTGCACAAATAATACGGAAAAGTGCAAAGGAATAACTTTCATCGGTAAGTAGTTACCGAACTAGATAACAATTTTTAAAACTTAGAGCAAAATAATGGCGCACAGATTTTGTTCGTGGTGTCTCCTCCATACGTAGTAATATTATCTCAATGCCATTAACAGACATTTACCACTACATCCATTCCTTGACCATCACCATTACTGCAAGATATTCATTATTTATTTTATGATTAAACATAACTTTTCACGAACACGTATAATATGATACATTCAGCACCACTTTTACCAACCGTACCAAGCATGACCAAAACTTTTACCATCACTTCCATAGATTCACATTCATTACCAGACTTTTACCATTAGCTCCCACTTTTAACATAATTTTTAAAACCAATCCTAACATCCACCATTAACAGACATCACTTATTTTATTATTAAACATTTATTGTACTACCACAATCTAACATACACCATCACTTACGACGTTCATCATTTTTTTACAATTATACATCCCCCTTTCCACTTTTACCACTATTTACCACTTTTACCACTATTTACCACTTTTACCACTATTTACCACTTTTACCACTTACCCTCATCACCAGCAGGCAGTTGGAGCAGTTCCTCATCAGGTTTCAAAACATCCATAATATTGATTTTCCTTTGAGATGGTTTTATCTGAATATTGACTTGAACTACCCCAGAGCCACGAATGCATTGTTCCACAAGTGTTTTGTGGTTTTCTAACTGAAAACATTAATAAAATATAGTTTAAAAAATACTCTATAGTACGACTAGCGGTCCGCCCCGGCTTCGCCCGTGGTACCTACATGTTTAAACTATCCTATCTCTCAAGTTGGATCGAACTGCACATGGTGTGCGAATTTTATTATAATCGGTTAAGTGGTTTAAGAGCCTATACGCACTATGCGGGTAGCCGCATTGCGGGCAGCCGTCCGGCTGACCGCAAGCACAATTATGTACGTAATATTCATTTCTATGCGCACTGTGCGGTCTGCGGTAGCCGCATCGCAGTGCGCATAGAAATGAATATTACGTACATAATTGTGCTTGCGGTCAGCCGGACGGCTACCCGCAATGCGGCTACCCGCATAGTGCGTTTACGCTCTAAGAGTCCATTGAGGACAAACATTGTGACACGAGATTTATATTATGTATTAAGATAAGATAAACACATGAAATCATTGTATTGTTGCCGATCCTTAATAAGTGCACAAAGTTTGAATTAAATCTGTCCATATACATACAAACATACGGGTAAAGCGAGAATAATAGAGTTAAGAAGATAAAACGTATTGTTAGAAAAAAACGCGTTTTAATTCAAAGAAAAGGGTGTGGGAAAATTATTTTCTTGGTTTTTCATTTAGGGCCGATTTTTCAAAAAACTTATTCGTCGAGTAAAGTATTATACTACCATTTCAAAAATGTATTCTACTTGCCCGTATGACAGTTTACATATTGTGACATTTTAATATGTTCGTGTAACACTTTATTGGACGGATAAATTATTTTAACCAAGGATTGAAAAATCGGCCCTTAATACTAAATTGAGATTACTATAGCAGCGACTTCCCATGATTTTACAAGCAAATTCACACTATCGGTCGACATAAGATAAACAATTTCTTTTATCTTGTGATATAATTTCTAATTTCGTATCTCTGCCAACGGGTTCCGTGGTGTAGTGGTTATCACATCTGCTTTACACGCAGAAGGCCGCCAGTTCGATCCTGGCCGGAATCATATCTTTTGATATTTTTTCCTTTTTTTTTTGTAGCCATTTATTTTAAAAATTGATTTAATTTTACACAGTATAACCAATACGGAATTATAACTTTTTTTTTGTAGCCATATAGTTGAAAATTGTTTTAATTTTACACAGTATAACCGATACGTAATCATACCTTTTTTTCCTTTTTATCAAATTTAAAAACAAGCCATAAATATTTTTACATGATTATCAATCAATCAAATTTAATTTAAGCAATAAAACAAAACATCTATCAAACATGCTTTAAAAATTGAAATGAAATTATTTCGTCACCGATCCTTGATATGTGTACAAAGTTTGAATTAAATCTGTCATTTTATCAAAATCGAGTCTAAAGGAGTCGGTTACATACAAACATACAGATAAAACTTACCAATTTAGCATCTTGCAGCCAGAAATTATAATCTGATAGATCCGTATTTAATCGTTTTTCTAACATTGTCCGTAATTGTGATAATCTTGTTCTTATGTCCATTAATTGTACTATCACTTCTTCTGAAAATAATTTATTTATAGTATTATAAGGGTGAAGATTTTGTGTGTTTGAATATGGTAATCTCAGGAATTACTGGTATGAATTGAAAAAAATATTAATTGCTGACATTTAAATATAGTAATTTTCTACTAGTAGACTAATTTTCAATTTTGTTTCAATGTATAGAATTTGCATCTTTAAAAGGGTTTGACGCATTTGGTGCACTTCTCAACTTGTACACCATGCTTAAATGGTGAACTTAGCAACTGGTGCACTTCTCAAATGGTACACTTCGCAACTGGTGCTCTTCTCAATTGGTGCACTTCGCAAAATGTGCACTTTTTATCATGAGTGGAGATTTGGAAAAATTGTTTAAAAATGAAAGAATCTTTTGTTTTGCGTAGGTTATTTTCTTAAAAAATACAATCAACCTTTTAATTAGGTACACTCTTACTCAAAAAATTTTCAATGATCATATAAAAGTCACCCGTAAGTTATAAAAAAAATTGTGAGAAAGATTTACCTAAGTACTGCAAAATCATTATAATAAAATATATAAATAATTTTAATTAAACTGCATAAACACTACAACATTTTTATTTTTTACATATATAAAAAAGTCCCTCGAAATCATATTCATTATCATTAAATAAAAAAAAAAAAATTTTTAGCATAAGTTCATAATAAAGATATGATAGGTAGGTATATTGTACTCTTTCTTACAATTTTTTTTAAGTTTCGTGTGAATTTTTATAAAATTGAATTTTTTAAAAAACCATCGAAAATTGTTTAAGTAAGAGTGTACCTAATTAAAAGGTTGATTCTATTTTTTAAGAATATCATCGAAAATTGAAAAAAAATCATCGAAAATTGTTTGAGTAAGAGTGTACCTAATTAAAAGGTTGATTGTATTTTTTAAGAAAATAACCTACGCAAAACAAAAGATTCTTTCATTTTTAAACAATTTTTCCAAATCTCCACTCATGATAAAAAGTGAACATTTTGCGAAGTGCACCAATTGAGAAGAGCACCAGTTGCGAAGTGTACCATTTGAGAAGTGCACCAGTTGCTAAGTTCACCATTTGAGCATGGTGTACAAGTTGAGAAGTGCACCAAATGCGTCAAACCCCTTTAAAATATTAATTGGTACATTTAACAACTTTTCTTGATATTTTACTAAATTTACTTCAAAGTAGCCCCAAATTTAAAGTTATCCCAGTGGAGACAAATACAATAATTCAAAAATCACAAAAATCTATTCAGCCATTTATTTTCATTCATGTAACTAACACATTTTTTAGTTATATATATAACTAGCTGTGCCGCGCGGTTTCGCCCGCATTGCTCCGCTCCTGTTGGTCTTAGCGTGATGATATAATATAGCCTATAGCTTTCCTCGATGAATGGGCTATCTAACAACAAAATATTTTTTTCAAATCAGACATGATATAGTACTTACCTTCCTCAATAAATAGGCAATCTGACACCAAAAGGATTTTTCAAATTGGACGAAACGTTCCTGAGATTAGCACGTTCAAACAAACAAACTCTTCAGCTTTATAATATTAGTATTAGATCTTACCACTAGATTCCATAGTTTGCATAGCGTCTTCATCTTCAGGGGTGTCGGTGAACACAGCTAACGGAGCTTCCAGTATTTCTGTACCTGTCTGCATCAAGCCTGGAAACATGTTTTAATAAATTAGTTATTTACATAGAAAATGTGATTTTCTACCATTTTTAGGAATTATGAGCAACACTTAACAAAATTGTTAAGTTTTTGCATGATTGTAAGATCTGAACATATAGTCTTATTTTATTTTCATTATTTCTTTCAATCTTCGTATTTCTGGAACTTTTTTTGCATTTATATACCACCTTATTTCAATGTTATAAGTTTTTTTTTTCCATAAGTGTGTTAACTCATTGAGCCCCGAACGGCCCGATCGGTCCACGACACAATAGATTTTCTATTGTGTCTGTGATTCCGGGGCCTGAGTTATTAACTTATTATTTTTAATTAACTGCTTAAGTTTATTAAAAATAATAAGAACAACACAGATAATGTTATATGAATTATTAATTTTAAGTTTCTTATAATAATCAAAGTATTGGTTTAACATACTTAGATAATATCTACACATCTCAATTTTATACTGTTTCTCAGAAGTTAGTATAAGATAGAAACTGGACATGGTTCTACTGCTATTTTTACTTTTAAAAGTCTGGTTAAACAAGTTAAAGTTTATAAATTTATAAAAAAAAATCAATCGCAACTTTTGTTTTTTATAACCTTGCCCCTTGGAGATGGAAAATATCCACGATATTAAAATTTTAAATTAGGAACTAGTTTTTTTTTTTTGGAAGCAATAAGCAATTTGAAATCATGTCAAAAAATAGGCCTAACTACATACTACATAGCCTCGCGTCGGGTCTAGAATGTATCAATGCTAATAATGTCTAGAGTACAACAGAAATAGTATACTATACCTAGATCGGATTCCGTGACGTATTGAGGAATTATTGATAAGGCGTCGTTGGATTCAACATTTTCAGCAGTATCCGAGTATCTATTTTCTATTGTTTCCATTTTAATGGATCTAACATTCAACAAATCACTTATGTCCGTCACCTCCATTTTGAACACAAGTAAGTGCTCACGTATATGTTAAGTAACGATAAGAACAGTATTTAAAAATAAGTTGAAGTGAAAATAAACTTTTTCCAATGTTTATTTGAAAAATTATAGGAAAAGGAAATTGATTGCCCACTTCCGCGTGCACTAGACGGGAAACCATGAAGGGAATGACATTGACAAGATATTCTGCTATCTATTGTCTATTACGTAGGTAGAGGTAGAGATTGTCTAATCTAAAAATGAACGCCCTTCCACTAAACTTAATTGTTTCAATGTGTGAGGACAAATAATTATTGAACCACTTTTATATGTGTGCGCGCGGCGATTCTATTGCAAACTTTGACTTTCGCGCACTGATTTGTCAACTAATCGGGCGATCAGTTCAGGTGCCTAGCATTGTATGGCGGGGAGAGTGCACTATGTACGGAATGACACGTCCGTTCTGTCGTGCATCGCGTCATTTATGCACTAGTTGGCCAACTGGTCCTGTCGTTCGGGCATGGACAGGACTGGAGGACTGAACGACCAATGAGGCAGACCAATTTGTGTGTATTGCGTCTATACACGTACTTTGAATGTGAGCGTAAACACAGTGGAGGGGCGTTCATTTTTAGATTAGACAATTTCTACAATAATTCAAGTTATATTTTTTGGATGTTCATAATTCTTTTTCATTCTTGATTACATTAATTTCTATGTTTTAATGCACGCATGATTATTTTAATTTACATTATTTGATAATATTTTCCTAAAACCTCTTCAACATGTTCATCATGAAATTGGAAGAATGTAAATTTTATAGAACATTTTCGTTATTGTTAAGTTTATAATAAAAAAAAAATGTTGTGTGGTTTTATGAAACCACGGTAAAAGTGAAACTGTTCGAACGGTTCCGAACACTGCTTTGTGTAGCGCATGTCGCTGTGTGCGCTACACAGACCAAAAAGTTTGAGACGATGTAATAAAAGTTTCACTTTAATACCTAGAATATATTATGATGATCTGATATTAGCTGTTATCTCACATGTTATCTATTTTAAAATCTATTTATTAACACGTCACTAAGCATGTCACAATTTTTGCTTGATTGCTTCAGTGTATACCTACGGTGTATACGCAACTTAAATTGAGCAATATTGCCATACGTAATTATGTTGACACTTGATTGACAGTTCATATTACACTGTGTTGCTGTGTTGTCATTTGTCAAGTTTAGCAAAATCGACCGTGTATCGTACATGTAAAATACTTTCAATTTAAATAAACTAAATCATATTTTAAATTCCATAATAGTGTTAATTAGTGAATAATGAATGATCGACGCTCGATAGAAGTCTGATCTTCTCGCTACCGCAGTTATTGATAAAAATATTCTCTATATATCGGCGATCTGTAAATTTTTTGCTTAAAAAAATGGATGGAACCGTCGTCTTGATTTTATTAGCTTTAGTAATGCTAATCGGATCCTATGTTGCTGGTAGCATCCCTCTGAATGTCAGCATGTCTGAGGTAAGAAACTTCCATACAATAAAATAAGATTTTTATAAAATTACGCGTAAATAACACAGTCATCTTGCATCCAGCTGTTTCCTCAGATTTCGTTTCGAAAGCATATTTTGTAACACTTGTAGCAATAGTTATTGCAATTATTGCAAATTCCACATTATCAATATACTTTTGTAATAATCAATGTAATATTATTTCGATTTATACAAATTAAATTTTTTTTGTGATAAGACTTATGTTTTGAAAGTATGAATATGGAGTAAGCGTTTTTCCAACCAATATTTCTAGCTTTTGTTTGATATGAGTTAAGCTTCCCAAAATTTACTGATTTAACTTTCCTTTCTAGAAAGCATATTAATTAAAAAATCTAAACAAAATACATACATAAATTAAGTCTTATGACATACATTGTATTCCAATAAATGGAAAATTATTTTCATCTATGACAGTTCAGTAGAAACTGTTAATTTAAATATTTAGAATCATACACAAATAGATATTAGTTAGTAACTAACTTAACTATTCCTTTGAATGATTTAAATTTCACTCATAAAACAGAAAAAGAATAGTCGAAACTTATGATCAAAAGGGATTTGTTTGTACATCACGTTGCGCGCTGTCAGCATTTTACGCGGACATGGGTCATTTTGGTACATATTTCATTAGTTCGCATTCGATCACCATAGCAATCGCGCGTACTCATTACCATTTACATAACTCAGGCCCCGGAACCACAGACACAATAGAAAATCTATTGTGTCGTGGACCGATTGGGCCGCTTGGGGCTCAATGGGTTAACCATATAGAATTAAGGCAATAAAGGCATTATTGTACTTAATTCTTTTATTTACTCTGCACGGGCCCTACAACCCCGTACATGGATAGATTAAATAAACTGGTTAAAAAAATGTAAATCGGGAGTTGGTAAGCTTGTTAGGACGACACAGCTTTTCATACCTAATTTATGTTTAACAGTTTGATAAATATTTCAAGCAAGCATTTATTATAAATTGCGAAATAATGTAAAATTTATTGAATTCGTGATTGGATGCGATGGCTTTTATTTCTTTCACTGTTACATTGTAAAAGTTATGCTATATTTTTTGGATAAATTGTATGCATTGCTGTATCGAGCTTTTCAATTTAAATTTCAAATTCAAATTTAAATTAAATTCCAGCCAGTGGTTTCAGAGATTAGCGTGTTAGTTACAACATTTATAACTAACGAACATTAATTTTGTAATTGTCACCACTAAATAAAAGTAAAAAAAATAAAAAATCTCACAATATAAACTACAATATCAAATGCTTTTATAGGTCAATTCTCAAATTTTCGTTATTAAAGTACTAAAACTACTTCGGAAAAATAATATAATGAACTAGCGGTCCGCCCCGGCTTCGCCCGTGGTACATGTTTACGTTTTCTCTACATAAGAACCATCCTCGTACTTCAAGGAATATAATAAAAAAAGAATTATCGAAATCGGTTCAGCCGTTCTCGAGTTATGCGCTTACCAACACATTTTGCGATTCATTTTTATATTATATAGATAGATGAATATAAATCGCATTTAAAATCTTTAATTTCTAAAGGTATAATACTCGCGTAATATCAAACCCTAGAAAATACTAAAACTAGTTAAAGCCAACCACCTTCTAGTATATAAAAATAAGTCGGGTTTTCCTTCCTGACGCTATAACTACAGAATGCACGAACTGATTTCCATGGTTTTGCATTCGTTGGAAAGGTCTCGGGCTCCGTGAGGTTTATAGCAAAGAAAAGGTGTCTCTGGTAGCGAAACGGAGTTCGCCCGGTTTGCTAGTTGCTTATAAATATCAATTCTTTTCACAGGAAAAGCTCCTCAAAGTGACAGTATTCGGTGCCGGTCTCCTCGTGGGCACTGCATTAGCGGTGATCATACCTGAAGGTGTCCGTTCCCTGTTTGGGGAACGAGCAGTCACGAATTATACAGCTGAACCACCAGTGCAGACAGATTTGCACTCGGTTATCGGGATATCGTTGGTTTTGGGTAAGTTTTAGAATAAAAAATAAACTTAATATTTTTACATATAATAAAATACATAAATATAAACGCTAAAATTTAAAAACAATTGTTTCTAATTTTTCGACTTTTATTCGATCACGAGTAGAGTCGAAAGTCGATTGCCGAAAGTCGATTGCTTAGGTGAGATGGGGCCAGGTGGGGAGAGGTTAGGCGTCGCGTCACCCCGGTAAGGCGGAATACGCGGGTTCAAATTCCGCTGAGTGGGTGAATTTTTGTTTTTCTTTAAAAATGTAAATAATAATTTATGTCGGTTAATTCTTTGCTTTGCCCGTTTTGTCTAAAACCTAAATTATACCATGGACTAATAGAATCTAAAGAGGACTGATGATTGTCATACTAGAGATCGTACCCCGTAATTTCAGCTTATTGCTAGATGGCGCTCTCATTTGAGCTTATTATTTAATTTGCAGTTTTAAAAGCGCCACCTAGTGACCAATTTTAGAACTAAGGAAACGGCAAACTATCGATTTTCAATTATTACATCTAGAGGGCGTTGTTTTAAAAACTCGAGTATTTTTGAATTGTTATTTTAGTTTTATTTTATTGGTCATGGACTAATAGAATATATAGATTCTATAAGTCCATGTTATTGGTCCATGATTTTATCTTAAAATTTTGTTACACGTCTTTTTTTGTACTTTACAGGCATGAACATAGGTAAAATAAATAAATAAGCTAAAAAAGGAAATAAATTCAATATTCATTTAAAATTTTCGGTTTGTGTAGAATCCGTTCCTTGTTTTTGTTACAATCTACCAAGGACCGATATAATTCGTCTACCTAATGGTCTACCTACGTAGTGATTATAATAATATTATTAGCTGTGATGCTTTTATTAAATAGGAATATGGACTAACTTAAGCCCGCGGCAGCTCTGCCGACGGAGAATACAGCTACTGGGTAAAGTGGACATATCATCTCCAGCCGTTAGATGGAAAGTATATGCTAAATTTCATTGAAATCGGTTCTTCCGTGTTCTTTAGTGTTAGAATAGTTTTGAAAACACGTGCTAGACGTGCACAAACTATTTATCGGGCTTCCGACATATTCTTTCCCGAAGTCTACTACGAAATTTCATTAAAACGGTTCAGTTGTTTATGCTTAGATGCGTGACAGACAGACAGACTTACTTTCGCATTTTTAATATTATAGTCGAGCCAATTTAGGGCCGATTTTTCAATGTTTGGACTTTGGATAAAACTTATTTGTCGAATAATGTATAAAACTACCATTTTAAAAACGTATATGCCCATATTTGACAGTTTACGTGACATTTTAATATTATCGTGTAATACTTTAATGGACGGATGAGTTTTATCCGAGCATTGAAAAATCGGCCCTTGAAAATAGGCAACATTTGACAGTTCAACAAAATTCAACAACGTAACCTATAGTGGAGCCAATTTAATAGGCAACATTTGACGTCTATCAATTTTATCTTCATAGGGTGGTAACCTGCATAAAAACATCGATTAAAGTGAATTAATCGATACGGACTTGAAACATTTGTCAATCGAACTTGAAACACATGTCAATAATTTATGATAATTTTAATTCCCAAGTAATCAATGCATTCGATACTAGATGTCAGATTTCGATTTTTAGAGTAACGTCTCTGGTATTTAAAAAGAAAAAAGGTTTATTGACACAAAATTGTAGCGACGTCAGTTCTTTAAATCAGAAATTGTTTATTATGTTTAGAATGGTTTATCAGTAAAATCAAATCCTAAAATTACTTATATCGGTTATTATTATAATAAATATGTAATCGTAATTGAAAAAAGTTAAGCAAATGTGCAGTTCTAACAAAACGAAATATCATGTTATTCTATGTCGTCGTTACTAGGTTACGTTGTTGAATTTTGTTGAACTGTCAAATGTTGCCTATTAAAATGGCTCTACTATAGTAACGACAACATAGAATAACATGATATTTCGTTTTGTTAGAACTGCACATTTGCTTAACTTTTTTCAATTACGACCACATATTTATAATAATAATGACCGATACAAGTAATTTTAAGATTTCATTTTACTGATAAACCATTCTAAACATAATAAACAATATCTGAATTGAAGAACTGACGTCGCTACAATTTTGTGTCAATAAACCTTTTTTCTTTTTAAATACCAGAGACGTTACTCTAAAAATCGAAATCTGACATCTAGAATCGAATGCATTGATTACTTGTGAATAAAAATAATATCATAAATTAATAAATTCGATTGACAAATGTTTCAAATCCGTATCGATTAATTCACTTTAATCGATGTTTTTAAGCAGGTTACCTCTCTTCGAAGATAAAATTGATAGACGTCAAATGTTGCCTATTAAATTGGCTCGACTATAGTAACAACAACATAGAATAATATGATATTTCGTTTTGTTATTGTTTTGTAAATTGCTACTTGGGCTCTATTATGAGAGGATGTTGACGTTTATTCAGTGTAAGAAAAATAAAAAGGTTTATTCATTTGGTAATCATTTATTTTTTAAAATTCGAAGTTTTGGATGCATTTTACTTTTGTCTAAAACTTCATGTTTTGACGTTTTACAATAAAAGTTAACTTTTACTGTAATTAATTGGTTTATAATGGACACTACGTGATCATAACATGTAAAGTTAAGAAGCTGGGCTGCCTCGGAACTCAAAAATTGCAGGATGTGCTTAGAAAGTTGAGATTTCAAGTTAATATGGTGCAACATTTTTTCAAAGTTCAAATTAAATGCTTCGAGGGCCAAGGAAACCAATTTTATAAGATTGTCACTGGGCATCTTAAGTTTAATTGTTTTGTTAAATGAGAACGATTTATTTAAAATAAGTAATTCTTTTTCACTGTTTAAAAAGGCTTCTTTTTTTTGTAACGTTTGGTAGCAAATGTCACAAACATTATTTTTTAACAAGTGCATGGCTAAATAGCCTGCAAAGTAAGGCGCTGACTCCACGAGCGAGAGAATCGCGGCGATATTATCGTCGTGCCACGTATTTCTATACACTCTCTATGGAACCGTCTCCACACAGCGATATTATGGCCGCGATGCGACGAGTGGCAATGAGCGCGCGAAACGTCATTACATCGTCGCTAGCCCGCTGCTAGTCGCGGCGGGCTAGCGACGAGTGCGCTGTGGGCGCGCTGTCAAACGCAGCGGCATTTCAGCGTTGCCTCTGGTCTTCTCTTCAAGGAAACGTGGCGATACTGTTACGAGTCGCGGCGGAAACGCTGCGATTCTGTTACGACTCACGACGATACGCGGCGGAATTATCGCTCGTTCGTGGAGATTATCCGACGATATAAGGGCGGACTCGTCGCGATTCTCGCTCGTGGAGTCAGCGCCTATGTGACAGAGCAATGTTCAAGAGTTGCGGGTTCATGATCATCGCTCTGCTCGCTGCATCGAACTTGCTGGGTCACCGTTTCAACTTCAGACAACAATATTCTACGAGAGGGTGTTTTATTGCTACATGAAGGCTGTGCAGTTGTTTCCTCAGACGCCTTAGAAGGCATTGGTTGAACATTGGTTGGACATTCAATAAATGTTCCATCTTCATCTTCACAATTTTTTGATGACGGTAGTTTTATCAATGAATTGACTATGCTGCTCCTAAAAATTGTTCTCAATTGTTTGGCCGTTGGGTTCCTATTTGACCCGCTTTTTTGCCTAAACCTGGCAAACAGATTTTCACAAACGTCTTGATTCAGCCTGTTGGTTATTAAAAAATCAATGTTGTCTGTAGACTCTTCGTGAAATAGTTGGAGTACTGCCTTGCAATTCTGGACCATGCCATCGAAACAAGGCGGTCGAGTCAAAACTAATTTAACGTCTTTTTTTGTTTTTCTTATCTTTTTTTTTTTATTCCCTCAAAAACTTCTGTCCCTACATTAATTGAATTTATAACGTATGTCGATGTTTTCGAAAGTCCGAATCTGTGCGGGTTTTTATCATACTTTGCTTTGCTGTTAAATGCATCAAATAAATTATTTACTATTTCCACAAATTTTGCAGTATCATTTGCACTATGACTCTTTAATTCACCTGTACCTTTGGCTGTCCTGATTGCTGCGGCAACGGAATTACTAAAAATCTGAGTCGCCAGACTAACATTCATTTTTTGGAAGGGATTTGGGTTTATATGACGATCTGTTATTTTAAGCAGGCACCTGCTCTTAGTTGATTTTTTATCCAATTCATATGTTTGAACTACGTCATCAAATGAGATAATTTTGTTTCCATAAATAAAATCACTACTCATTAAATTATTTCTAATATTTTTAATTAGATGTGGGACATCAAAAAATGCATACACCTTTTTTTCATTCACAAAAAAAAAGGGAAAGTCTATTGATACCCCTAAATTTTTGTATAATGTTTGATTTGTTTCTTTGAATATTGCAGGTAAAAAGTAAAAAAAATAAGTTATTTTAAAAGCAATAAAAATAACATTGTGTCATGGATAGATTGATTAAATATAATTTTTTTCCATCGCTGACGATAACTTCGTGTATAAAATTATAATTATTTCATCATACATAGTGATGTATTTTGATATGTTTGACACTGGTCAAACCTACAAATTCAAACATAATCATAGAAGCTGCTTGCACAAAGACTGTATGGGTAATTTGACATTTTGATGATTAGAGCATTTATTGTGGGGATAAGGGCTTGAAATAAAATGTAGATTCTTTCAAAACCGTCTTAATCATTGACATGGAAAGAGTTGTCCGTTCAGTCCATTCCAGCATTCATTCACATTCATCGGTTTGAATACAAGCTATTGACTTAAATGCATTGATGCAGTTAGCTAACTTGGATACATTTATTTATGTGACTATTTACTGAGGCTACTTGAGCGCACTGTACTGCAGTATGTATGTACATTGTACATAGTATAGTGCTGCACTGTAGTAAAAGTTGTTCAGTTTCATTATGTTTGCAGGCTTTTTTAATAAATTGAAGAGTGAAAACCACTGTAACATCCTGTCAATGTGGATCAGAATTATTTTTGGCATGAATTTTAATTACAATTGAGTATTTGAATTAAATTTTTTTTTGTGATAAATGGAAAGATTATATATTAGTTTTATAACAAAACTGTTTTTATTTTTATTTTTTTTGCAATAATTCAAAAGTTATTTCAAAATAAAAATTAGTCTTTGAATCCAGTACCGAAGACACGCCGACAACTCCCGAAGCGTCACCCGAGCGCGTGTGACGTCATAATGTTAGTTTTCACTCATTGCAGTTGATAGAAAATTAATATAGTTTGAAAAACTAAACAGGATAAAAAGATAAATTCATGAAATTATTGTATTGTTACCGGGTTTTTATAAGTATACAAAATTTAAATTAAATCCGTCGGTTTATAGTGGGTCTAAATCGAATCGAAAGGAGAATTGGTTACATACAAACGTATGTTTTAAGCTGATCCTGGCGATCCTTATCAGGATAAATTTATGATATTATTGTATTGTCATCGGACCTTGATAAGTGTTCAAAATTTGAACAAAATCCGTCGGTTTTAAGTGGGTCAAAATCGAGTCGAAACTTCGAAAGGAGTCGGTTACATACAAACATACAGGTGAAGCTAATAAAAGCGTGATCTATTTAATTTTGTTGTCTTTATTAAATTACATATTAATTATATTAATATATTATTATATATTAAAAATGGCGAACCTCAAAAGTTATCGTTTTGTACCATTATGTACGAATACTACAAAGGCAACTCCTGACAAAAATCGGTGATCATAAATATATCAACATCAAGAATATTATTCGTAACTAACTAACTAATTCGGAACCAACTAACAAATCGACAATCGTATGTAAACGCTACTGCAGTTAATAATAGCTATAACATTATGACGTCACAACTGTGGTGACCAGTCATGGCGCGTTTTTAGTCACGTGATTCTAACTTAAATTTCATCAATTTTTAATTGCTTATAATTAACGGAAAAAAAAATTTTTGTAAGTTATTTGCATTAAATATCAATATTATTAATAATAAAGTTTCAAAATACATAAAAAAAATCAATAATTTTTTTTTATTCAAATACTCAATTATTAACATAAGTATCTCCTAGTAAATTAAAACATGAATTGAAATATTTACCAATTTCCATATCTTTAGTTTCCTGTGCATGTGCAGAAATCGATGGTTGTTCAACAACGCCAGCTTTTTGATAATGGACAGGTACTGCTTTTCCAATAAGTCGGTTTCTCTTGATTCCTTTATGGATGACGGACTCATCAAAGTGGTCAGCACAAATGAATCTACAGTGTAGTTCATCTTTGGTCAAGGAATCCAAAAATAAATTTCCTGCAAAGATTAAAGCTCAATTTTAATCAAATTATTAAAGGAGATTGCCCAAGTGACTATGGCACTTGGTATCGCAATCAAACTTATTGTGTCAAGATGAAGTATAGCTAAATTTAAAGCTTGATGTTAGTACTTTTAGATATGATTAAAGTTTTTATGTAAATAAGCCGCAGTTCGCGACAATAAAAATAAAACAATAGTTTTATTCAACACTTCAAAAAACTACTTAATCGAGTTTAAACTAACGATGAACGTTAAGTTTTACATTTATTACACAGGTAATATTTTAATTTACAAGACAAATGTGAAAAGTAAATCGTAATTTAAACATTATTTCAAAATAACATCGAACAATGCGTCGAACACATTCATTTGACATTTCAAATAGAAACTATGACATATGACGCTTGCAAGAGAGATAGATATAGGTATGTGTCAAAACAAAACTTTTACTTTTATTTCTATTTATTCGGTTTAATTACAACTTAATAGTGATAAATATGATCATTATAAATACAAATAGGAATTAACAATATCACGAACACGTGACACAACTAGTATTTTACCGATTCCATACGTAGTCATACATGTTTCAAAAGAAAAACTATGCTTTTACTATTATTTCAATTTATCCGGTATAATTAAGACTTAATATTGATACATATGATCATTATAAATACAAATAGGAATTAACAATATAACGAATACGTGGCACAACTATAATTTTACCGATACCACCCGTGGTCATTCTCCTTTGTACTTACTTTTTAGTGACAAGCAGAAAGCCAGGGCTTCATGGCACAATTTTATTGGTCAGTAGGTTATTATTCTAAATTGTTATGGTTTTAACTTACTTACTTACAGGGTTACTTACAGGGTTCTTTTAATTGCCTGCCCTACCCCTAGGAGTAGGGTGCCGCAAGATAATAAACAGTTACCGTGCGCCCCCCGTGTCTATAGGTATCTAAGTCATAGCGCAAAATAAAATAAAAAATATGGAGCTACCTTACCTGAATGTTGTATCCAGAGCGAAAGTCGTTCTTCATCGTTAACTGGAAACCGAAACACTGATACGTCTCGACTTGTTTTTTCGCATCCTACATAAACACATCTCACGTAGGACATCTTCCACACACAAGTATGCCGTAGTCACAGGTTGAGCATAAAACGAAGTCCAGGTACAAGCAAGGGTCAAAACGGTTGGGCGAGAACAGGGTCCGATGGGCAAGCAGGGGTCGTAAAATAGTAGAAAGAAACCAGAAAAATAAACACAAAGTCACTCTCGAACAGCGATGAACGAAGTGAAAAAGTTAAATCTGTATTCTGTCGGTCAACCGTCAAACCGTTATCAGTGTTGCCAACATAGCTGGCCCTAATGTCGCCGTTTCTCGTGCATGAAGTAGCCTAATATCGCCGCATTTCAGTTGTAGACTCTAGTAGCTTAAAGTACCTATCCCAAACATCAAACTATCATTATGAATTAAATAAAATGACGTTTTTTTAGTTCATTTTAAAATCTACATAAACAGTTAAACAAAAATTAGAATAATCAGAATTATTCTAAATCTTGAATTATTAGAATTATTCTAAATTAGAATTATTCTAAATCTAAATCTTCGAATCAGAATTCATCCTCTGCTAGCAATAATAAGGCATCCGCAAAACTTTTAACTGCTGGTAGTTTTTCCCCATTCATCACGATAATGCTTGATATATTTACCATGTTTACCCATTTTGCACAAAAATTGCACAGGAGAAGTACAAAGCGAAAGTGACAAGTTAGTTGTCCAGAGTAGCCTAATAATTATTATTGGCGACCAGTCGCCTTTTAGATTTTTTCGTCGCTGATTCTCGTTCTGAGTAACCTAAATGGTGAAAAATCGCCTACATTGGCAACACTGACCGTCATTAGTCAAAATATTAAAATCAAGAAAGTATTATTTTACGCTTATAAATCTATTTATAATAAAATACATTAAAACTAAAACAAATGACATTTAAAAGTACTAACACAAGAAATAATTTGTAAGAAATAAAGATAATAATACTTATAGACCGGGAGATACTGACACAAAATTTCGAGTCATTTGTAACAAGGATGGCGGTTCTATAGGGGTCTTAGTACGCAATGACAAAAAGAAAAATGATGGTGTGAACGCTGGTACCGGTGTCTTAGTCGCGTGGGCGTTTGTCGAACTCGTCGGAAAAATAGCGAAAATCAAACGATTTGTAACACAAAAATTTTAGAATTTACCGATAGCCCATAAAAAAGTAGTAGGCGGTAGTGTCATGCCATACTTTTCCGGTGTGACTTACAGCCCGCCATACCGACGCGAATGTGTTGATTTAAATAAAACAATCATTCAACCATTTGTACCAGGCTAACTTTTGCACAGGTAACTATCGTCGTGCAGCCATTTACGAAAATCGCCATGCCATACTTTTCGGACGATTCCAAATGGTCGCCATACCGCCGAAAATCTGCAAAAAATTTTTATTTCGCCAAACTTTTTGTACCAGTATTGCATTTGGATTTTTGGAGAGTATTTGATAAAATGTGACCATTATTATATTTGCCATACTTCTAGTAGGGGGAAAAAGTGCTGTTATACTTGAAAACTTAATTTATTATTAATTTATATAAGTGAGGATTTCCAACACTTAGATCTTTGAAATTTTGTATTTATATTTGTTGATCCTCAAACTTACAGGAAAATTAAGTGCCATACTGTTACAAATCGTTTGACTTTCGCTATTTTCCGACGAGTTCGACTAACGCCCACGCGACTAAGCCGCCGGTACCAGCGTTCACGCCATCGTTTTTCTTTTTGTCATTGCGTACTAAGACCCCTGTAGAACCGCCATCCTGTTACAAATGACTCGAAATTTTGTGTCAGTATCTCCCGGTCTATTAATTACTTAATACGTAATTTTTTTCCTAATTATTTTATCTTTTGGACTTTGAATTATGTTAGTAAATATAAAAATATTTTTTGCCTATGATTTGATTTATACCAATCCATACTTCCATATACATACTTACATATACATGCTTATACCTTGATATTTATTGGTCCATGCTTAAATTATTACATAATATTATAAATTCGAAAGTAACTCTGTCTGTCTGTCTGTTACTCAATCACGCCTTAACTACTGAACCAATTTGCATGAAATTTGGTATAAAGATATTTTGATACCCGAGAAAGGACATAGGATAGGTTTTATTCCGGAAATCCCACGGGAACGGGAACTATGCGGGTTTTTCTTTGACTGCGCGGGCGATGCCGCGGGTGGAAAGCTAGTATACACTAAATCAACTCATAGACAAAAAATTATTTTCACATGAATTTTTAACATACGTTTTAACATGTCATGATAAAGTTAAGATAATATAATATTTTGGTACATTGATTTTTTTTATTAGCGACATCTCTTAACATCATTAAACCAACTTAATGCTCTAAAGCGACATCTAGTTCTTAAACGTATAAAAAAACTTTTAAAAATGCCAAATGCTACTTAGAGTGACATCTATCGACAAAATTGGGAACTAAAAAACGAGTTATGTTTTTTAGTATGGCTATTGTAAGTCCTATATATTCTATTAGTCCATGATTATACTAAAACCTTCCTTTTGAATCATCGCTATCTATTAAACCGTATCAAAATCCATTGCGTAGTTTAAGCATACATAGGGGCAAAGATTTAAGCATACATAGGGACAGAGAAAACGACTTTTATACTATCACTATCAATTGTATTTTTTCTAGAATAAATTATTGATTGATTGATTGATTGACTATGTAGTGATTAAATTAAAACATTTTGTCTTCCACAGGTTTCATATTCATGCTAATGGTGGACCAGCTGTCAGCTCGGTACAACGACTCGAGTAATCCTGTAGAAAAAAATGTCACAGCGACCGTGGGACTCGTGGTGCACGCTGCTGGTAAGTTGGTGATGATGATGATGATGAAAGGATGTTTATTGTGAAAAAAAAATCTAGAAAATGATGACTATAGAGGCGGTGATGTGTATGTAGAATTTTTTGAAGTGAAAACTTCTTTAGCGGCGTTGAGCACTTTTTCTGTAATGGGTATAAAATCTTAAACTCGCGTGACCTGATCGAAAAAGCGTAAGACGGATACCATTCCAAAATATCAAACATGCTCAACGTTAATAATCAAGTTTTCACTTCTGCCGGCACTCCCTCAGTGCAACCCGGCTTTTTTTTTAAGAATACTTGGGGCGTGATCTACAGTAGATACCAAAGCCAAAAATATAGTTTTTAGAATTTTTGTCTGTTTGTATGTCCGGGCTAATCTCAAAAAGTACTGCATGGATTTACTTCAAATTTGGTACAGAGATAGGTTGCGACCTGAAGAGTGATATAAGACAGGTTTTATCCTGAAATTCCCACGGGAACGAGAACTATGTGGGTTTTTCTTTGACTGAGTGGGCAAAGCCGCTGGCAGAAAGCTAGTTAAAAATAAAATTACTTTTACACATAACATTTTTATAGGCCATACTTAGATAGTAATATAAATATGCTAAATTCCAATAGAATTATTAATAAGCATTGAATTTAATGAGGTTACACGTGCAATAAAAAATGATGACTGTATTAGTATTTGATTACAAAAGTTTGTTTAATTTTAAAATGTGGATACAGTCACGGTATTTTCTAGTGTTGTTTTAAATTAGTTTATTTTAAACACAGTTATTCATATGTAACGTAATAATATGATAAGAAAACTAAAATTACTCAAGCATTTCATAATTATTACGTACTAGCTTTACGCCCGTGACTTTGTCCGCGTAATAAAACAAAAACGCATAGTTCCCGTTCCCATGGGATTTCCGGGATAAAACTTCCATACTATGTCCTTTCTCAGGTTTGAAGCTATCTTAATATGTATATATAAATCTCGTGTCACAATGTTTGTCCTCAGTGGACTCCTAAACCACTTAACCGATTATAATAAAATTCGCACACCATGTGCAGTTCTATCCAACTTGAGAGATAGGATAGTTTGAACATGTAGGTACCACGGGCGAAGCCGGGGCGGACTGCTAGTATTTATACTAAATATCATCCTAATCGGTTAAATGGTTCAGGCGTTAAGGAGAGAAATACACAGTTACTTTCGCATTTATAATATTAAAGTAATAATAGGGGTGTGTCAACTTTTTCATAACCAAACAACTTTTTGTTTTTGCGCTGTGGGTGCATATGGGCGACGCTGATCGCTTTTTTTTACTTCTATACATATAATAAATCTGTAGAAGGGTCAATTCTGTACATTGAAAATATTGAAAAAATAAATAGCAGGGGGTGTTACTGGATCGATACCAAACCCAAATATGTGATTAAAAAAATTTTTGTCTGTCTGTCTGTCTGTATGTGAAGACATCACGTGAAAACTAACGGTTCGATTTCGATGAAACTTGGTATAATTATACCTTATTATCCTGGGCGTAAAATAGGATACTTTTTTCCTGGAAAAATACGTAGAAAAAAAATTAATCTTAATTTTTCAGTTTTATCCATAGACTTTGTTCTGTAGAACCGCGAACACACGTTGCGTATTATTAAAGGCCTAGCCGTATTTGGGTCCAATAGATATTTATAAGATGTCATTGTCAGAGTTACTGAAAACGAAGACGGAGTCGCGGGGGAAGCTAGTTTTATAATAATTGTTCAGTGTTTTATACATTTTTTCACCTATTTTCAGCTGACGGCATAGCTCTAGGTGCTGCGGCGACCACATCACACGCGGACGTCGAAATCATAGTGTTTTTAGCGATAATGTTGCATAAAGCGCCAGCCGCTTTTGGATTGGTTACATTCTTGTTACATGCTGGGCTTGAAAGGTAAGAAAAAGTGTATCATTGTAAAAAAAGGCAGAAAAATGTAAAAATTAAAAAAAAATAGTTTTTAAAACTGATTTTGTTGTCAAATTTAAGTCAATATCGTACTATATAAAAAAAAAAACATTCAATACTATGCAAAAAATTGAAAAAATGTATAGGTAACCTTTTTTTATTGGTAGATAATGAATTACACTATATTTTTTTTTTTAAATTACGCAAGTTTACATTATAGAAAACTAATTTACAAGTCAAAACATACAGCTGTTATTCAGATATTTATATTTATTGACATTTAACTTATTCCAGGAACCGAATCCGCAAACATCTCCTAATATTCTCTTGTTCCGCGCCTCTACTTGCACTAATCACATACTTCGGCATTGGCAATGAAAGCAAGCAGACGCTGAGCGACTTCAACGCGACTGGTGAGTTTTAGGAGAGATTAGGAATTTATTAGGAGAAGTAATAATTAGCATTAATCACATATTTTAGCATTAGTTCCGAGAGTAAATAGACATTGAGCGACTTCAACGCGACTGGTGAGTTTTAGGAGAGATTAGGAATTTATTAGGAGAAGTAATAATTAGTATAAATCATGTACTTTGGCATTGGCAACGAGAGCAAACAGACGCTGAGCGACTTCGACGCGACTGGTGAGTTTTAGGAGAGATTAGGAATTTATTAGGAGAAGTAATAATTAGTACTAATCAAGTACACACCTTTAAAGTTTAATGTACTGTCAAATCTCCTTAATATTAATTATTATCTATACTTCTATACTAATATTATAAAGAGGAAAGGTTTGTATATATGTATGTATTATGTATGGTTTTCACGCATAAACTACTGGACCGATTTTGATGAAATTTGGCACATACAATCTTTAGACCCTGAGAAAGAACATAGGCTACCTTTTATTGCGAAATACGTACCATGGGCAAAGCCGGGGCGGACCACTAGTCGTACAATAATCAACTTGACTCTCAATCGCCTATTAAAAGATCGTCAAAAAATGTCCGAGTGGCTTTGTATAAAAGTGGTATAAAACGTTCATTGAAATTAACACCTTATTTCGTGGCAGTAATGTTCAAAGTCCATTGTATCGCTCATTAGAAAACTCTGCCTTATACACGTGGAGGCAGAGTTTTGCCTTAGATAATTTTTATTTTTTAGCGAAATTGTGAGTCTCGTAATTTTTTATTGTACGCTAATAAATCTTTTGTACATTAATACAATCACAGTATTTACTTTTGTTTCCATTTTACTCGAGCATTATTATTTTACATTTAAAATTTTGAAGTGAAACTTCTTTAGGCGCGTTGAGAGTAAAATTTCATCGTCATAGCAATACCGTCACGTCTTGGTATAAGGCGATTTTGTTATCATTGACCCTTGCTAAAGAAGTTTCACTTCTGACACGTGTGCGCATCGCTCTTTTTTTTTGCGCAATTAAGCTGTTACTTATATAGTTTGAAGCTTAAACCAGTAGTAGCGGCTTTATTTTTCAATTTTTATGAGATATTTTGTAAAAAAAACCTTATCTTCCACAGGTATAGCGATGCTATTCTCGGCTGGCACGTTCCTATACGTTGCTACTGTACACGTCCTCCCCGAAATAACCAACCCCCACCCCACACATACCCTTCTACCCCTCCAAGAGGGTATTCCCCCGAAACGGGGCTTTTCCGGCCTACAGATGCTAGATGTGATTATTCTCTCTTGTGGCGCAATGTTGCCAGTTCTATTGACAATGGGACACGAACATTGATATTTACCCCACGTGTACAGGGTCGCTAAGGCCCTGTACAGGATAGTGTTGATACTCGTGTGTGTCAATCTGTACCTACGGTTCTGTATCTATCTGCTGCAACGGGATAAAGTGAGGAAGCGGAATTGATGCGATTTTGCGGAAATGATAGATTTTTGTGAAAAAAAAATTTTTTTTCGAAATATTTTTTTCAAATTTTTGTTGTATGTTGAGGGAGAGGAATTGATGAGATTTTGGGGAAATGATAGATGTTGAAAAAAAATTTTTTTTGGAAATTGTGTGTTTGTGACGTTATAAAATGGTACGTACATGTATATTTTCTAATTTTTGAAAAAATTTGGAGTGATTGGAAAAACAATTTTCTTTCGCGTAATTAAAAATTAGAATTAATGTAATATTTGTGAGGACACATAATATTATGTATGTCTATTTTTCTATCTGTCTGTCTATCTCTTGTCACGTGCTATAGCCGAAACGGCTATATTTTTATAAATGTATAATCTATACATAATTTTAATAAATAGATGTATGTCTAGTTTTTATTGTTTAAAATATTTTCGAAGTGAAACTTCTTTAGGCGCGTTGAGAGTAAAATTTCAAGGTCGCGTCATGGCAATACCGTTACGTTATGGATCGTCATGGTACGGCGACGATTTTGATATCTTTGAATCTTGCCAAATAAGTTTCACTTCTGACACGTGTGCTCGGCACACACTCTTTTTTCTTGGTTGTATTGAGTACATATATTTTATTAAAATGGATGTTTTAAAATAATTGCGTATTGTAGAATAATACTTTCAACTGTATTCCACATTTGGAATGAACACAACCCCATCATTTTGGGTTCAGTAGTTTATAAGTAATTGTGTATAATGAAACAAATATACTTTCATAGTAGAGACTTTTCAGGTAGAGTAGATATTTTGTAAAATATTTAATCGTCCTAAAATGGTATTTAAATAAGACTATGAATAATCCATTTTTGATGCGATTTTGCTATATGCGTCTTTAAAGATAATCTATATGTGTAATAATACATAATTATTAGTCATCATGCTGTCTCTTTTTAACTAATAATAATTTTGAATTTGTATGTAAATGAAGTCGGTCAAAGAGAGAGACAACACGATTTTTAAGTGTCTCTGTACATATTGTATACCAAGTTTGGTATTTTTTAAGGAAATCCATGTAATTTTTAATATTAAAAATGTATCTATAATTATATTATTAAGGCCAATTTTATAGTTATTATAAGTTATATTCTTCTTTGAGAATAAACATTTACTTGTGCGATCAGGCACAAGGCAATATAAAACTTCTGAATACCCTCGTTTTAAATAAAAAAAATGATGTCTATGCGCATTTGAGATTTAGACGTCGTAGAGAACAGACGTGCCGCGTTAATATTACAATTACATAAATGTATATTTTAACCATTTTAAACGTTTTTTTAACTTTTAATCAAGTTTTAAATTTAAACCTTCTAATTTCCTAAAAAATACGTGTTAAGGTCCTATAAGATCTTAAAAAAGTAATAAATAAGTGTTTAAATGCGCAAATAAATGTGCCAAAATGAAAGGGGAGTTGGAATGAAGTTATTTCATAAATGTGTGTGAAGTTATTTGTTAAATGTTTCATAAATGTGAAATTTATATTACAATTCATCCTCATTATCTATTAACTATATTGGTGTCTATATTATAATCGATTATTATACAATAAAAAGGCAAAAAATCGATTTTTATATTCAATTCGCGTACATGCATTGTTATTTTTAAACTACCGTCATTTTCATCAAAAAAAAAAGCTTATGATTCGACACAGGGATTCATTCCGCATTTGACTGTCAAGGAAGGCGGTTGTGTTTAAAGCGATAAAATAATAATAGTTCAGTATTATAGTCGTAATTGTATATAATATGCATAGTACACTGTATTTAAGTATATTGATTAATTTTATGTTGATTTTTTGTATTAATTAGTCACATTAAAATTAATTATACTTTTATATATTAATTTGCAAACTTTCCGATGAAAAAAATAGTTTATCTATGATATTATAAGTAAAAAGGTGTAGATAGGTTACCAACACAACATTCGATCTTCACACACGGCACACTAACGCACACACGATTAGACGTCACAGTGAGATGGCGTGAATCAACTATCGTGAGTGAAAGAGACAACTAGAGTTAAATGTGGCTAATTGGCCACATTTCGACGTGCCTCTCCCGGAGCGTTATTAACCTATCTATACCATTTTCAATTTATTACTATCACCACTATTCCATTGAAACATAATTGAATAATAGGTTTATAAGAATAATTTTACGTTTTTGTACTAAGTTTTAGTGAGACTAAATATAATTAAAGAGATTTTAATTGCTTTTTAAAGGAACAAAAGCGGACAAATTTGTTCTGTGACATTTTTAAAATAATTAGTATACTCTCGGATGTTTAATAATTTCTCCAGAATATCTTTTTAGAGTAATTAGGAGTAATTTTTAAATATCATGAGGGTATTTTTAAATATTCGTAGATTAAGTTTTAAACGAGCAGCTTATAAAAAGCAATGAATTCCCGTATGATTAAAACACAATTCTATATACGAATTTTTTGTCAAAACATTCCACAGCTGACCGACATAAAAAAAAATTAAATCTATAAAAGCCAATTAAAGAAAATGGCTTGCTTTTTAATACAATAAAGTGCAATAAACCAAATTAACTATGTCATGTATTTGTATCTGTAGAATTTTTATATGGAATTGTGGTTAAATTTGCGGGTAGTTTTATTTTTTAAAACCTAAGCGTGATAAATATTACATATAAGCTGAGAGCACATGTTTATAGTTTTAAGTTCCTATATTTTGTGCATGTATATCTGTTGCTGTCAACTGGTGGATTCTGCTATTTGATTGAATGACTAGCGCGTTCATTGAATGATGACAGAATTAACTTTTTCCCAACGTTCACTAACCTATTTCTGGGTAGAAACCACGAACTAACCTAACCCATCCCCTTATCCAAATTATAACGTTCAGTCGAGAGGTTTAACGTTACATTCAACAAGTTGACGATTTGTCCTTTAGTCATTCAATGAAATCGCTAGTCATTCAACCAAATAGCAGATTCAACCAGATAACTGCGACATATCGACAGGGTTTTTCTTTATAGATTCTTTGTTATTATACAACCTTAGATTTTTTAATCGGCAATATACAATTTATTGTTTTATTATTTTTTTTTCGTCGTATATGTGCGACAGAGAAGGAAATATAGTGCAAGCGAGATACATAATGATTTTGCAGTTTTAATATTTTATTTAATAAAATTTAAGTTTATTTTTTCTTACATTCCAATTCTAACTGCCACAATAAAAATTTATATTACCCGAATAATTATATACATATGTGGTAATTTTTAATATGTACATTAATACTACATACTAAAGACTGTGTAAGTGGAATCAAGAAAAAATGTATGTCTATTGATTTTTTATTTATTTCAACACGCTTATATTAGCTTCAGCTGTATGTTTGTATGTAACCGACTCCTTAGACTCGATTTTGACTTTAAACGGACAGCTTCAAACTTTGTACACTTATCAAGGATCGGCGACATCCCTACTAATATTATAAATGCGAAAGTAACTCTGTCTGTCTGTCTGGTTGTCTGCCCAGTTTAAACCTCTCAACCGATTTTGATGAAATTTGGCACAGACAATCTTTAGACCCTGAGAAGAACATAGACCTTTTATTGCGAAATATGTACCACGGGCGAAGCCAGGGCGGACCGCTAGTAATACAATAATTCCATGAGTTTATCTTATTATGTGATTTTTGTTTCAAAGTGAAACTTCTTTAGACGCGTTGAGAGTAAAATTTCAAGGTCGCGTCATGGCAATACCGTCACGTCATGGAGTAAGGTGACAATTATTTAAGTTTCACATCTGACACGTATGCTCGGTACTCTATCGTATGTAGTATTGATGTATTAAAAACTGAACTGTTTCTCAAAGTTAAGCAATATTTTAAGTATGATTATTTATTATTCTTATTGTTGTAGATTATTTGCTCAAAATGTCAAGAATTGTATATATTTTTTGTTGTTTTAATTTTTAGAGTTATTCCGAATGTGGGTAGTTGAAAAAAATTCATGTAAAGTAAAATTTATAAAAATTCAAATATTGTTTGTAAATGCTGATTTTTATTTACTTTTGATGATAATCTTAAATATGCATTTTTATTATTTTTTCGAAACTACCCTACATTTGGATTATCCCAAATTTTTATATTAATTTAAGTAATATTAATTTAATATTGTATAAGGCCTATTGGATAACATTGTTGTATTGATATGGAAATAAATAAATGGAATATATTTGTTGTTTTATTACATTACCTTATTTAGACCAGAACCTATACTTATTCTATCCTACTAATATTATAAATGCGAAAGTTTGTGAGGATGGATGTATGTATATGTATGTATGTTTGTTACTCTTTCACGCAAATACTACTGAACCGATTACAATGAAATTTAGCACACATAGAGGGTAACTTGGATTAACACATAGGTTTTATTCCGGAAATTCCACGGGAATGGGAACTGCGGGTTTTTCAGCCGGCTGAAAGCTAGTATATTATATTACGCTAATGCGAAATTACATCTGACGGTTTTTACAGCTAAAGTACCTATTGCAGTTTGTCAGTATGCCTGTTTAGGCTAATTTTCGAAACGACTAGATCGATTTAGATGTATTCGCATTAAGAGTACTTAACATCTCTAACTTTTGTAATAAAATATAGTGGATTATGAACAAAAATAGATTCCACAGACTAAGCTTAATTTATGACGATGATGTCTGTTATTGTGAAAAAAAAAGTCATATAATTTTCCAACATGAATTAATAATAAACATATTTAGACTAATGAAATTTTTGATCATACCTAGACAAGGATCACTTGAAAATGAGTCAAAATGGAAGGATTCAAAAATAAAACACAACACTATAATATTATAATCTCTTTATTTCAATTATCACATTATTTAACTACTTATCTAAATACAAAAAATGTGCTTAGAATTAATGGCAACCTTCTTTTTCCCTGTTATCTTATCTTAATATATAAAAATGAATCGCAAAATGTGTTGGTAAGCGCATAACTCGAGAACGGCTGAACCGATTTCGATAATTCTTTTTTTATTATATTCCTTGAAGTACGAGGATGGTTCTTATGTAGAGAAAACGTAAACATGTACCACGGGCGAAGCCGGGGCTGACCGCTAGTTTTATATAAAAAAAAACCTTAGTATAATATCTTCTATCGGAATGTATGTTTTAATACAATTTACGAATTTCAAATTAATACTTGAAAAAGTTAACAAAATCCTTCGATGTTTTTCTACCGTTACCGTTTTTACTCACAGCATTAAATAGAGTTAGAAAAAAACGTCTATATGTATGTTATGTCATCATTTATGATACATTTTTGACATATAAAACCCTGCTAAGTTAGGCCGCCTTTCCATCTGCAAGAAAACTTGCGCAAGAAATGTCCGACAGTCTGTCTGACAGCAGCTTGCAAGTCTACTTGCAGGTGGAAACGCGGAATTAGACTTGCAAGCTGCTGTCAGACAGACTGTCGGACATTTCTTGCGGAAGTTTTCTTGCAGATGGAAAGGCGGCCTAAATGATGATTTTAATATTAATATTGTGTTAAATATTTGAGGGCCCTTATCGGACGGGCGCTCACCCGGGGAGGATGTGTAGCGAGGAATATGTTTGTACCAACCAATAGTATCGCTTCAAACTTTAAACTAAATGAAGCGATATGATTGGTATTTGTATTTATTTTACAAACACATTCCTCGCACATTATTAGTGCAAAAGCACCCTTTCTAAATTTCCATATTAATTCAAATTTAATAATAAAAATGTGTTTTAATCATTGAGATAATATTACTACGTATGGAGGAGACACCACGAACAATATCTGTGCGCCATTTTTTTGCTCTAACTAAGTTTTAAAAATTATTATCTAGTTAGGTACTTACCGATGAAAAGTTATGTTAGTCACTTTTCCGTATTATTTGTGTAATATCGTAACACACACGAAGGCATATTTGATGCGTTTCACTTTAAACCAATAAAAAATGAGCGTGCAGTTAAGCCATATGGCTTAATATGTTGAGCGGAACATAAGTGATGTAGGCGGTGTCGTCTCCATATGTATATCTCAATGGTTTTAATATAATCTCAAAATTTTGGCGGGAAATTGAAACATAAATAAAAATGGTCTTAAACTACAGATAATTTCTAAAAACATCAACCTAATATCAAGCAACTAATAAAATTAAGTACTGAATACGCTAAATATATAACTAGACACAATGTAAGTACTTTTAATGTTTGGTGCATGTAGTATAACCTGAAAAGAAACAAAATATTAATAAATAATATTGAGGTATTATTACTACGTATAGAGAGGACACCACGAACAAAAACTGATGGCGGCGCGGTGCGGCTAGCGAGTCATACACTTTGTAGATATTCTGGTTCTTATTACTTAAAAATTAAAATCAATCAATGTAACAAATAAATATTGTTTACCTTATTAAAAAAATATGAATTAAGTTATCAATTAAAACCAATCAATGTAAGAAAAAATTTTGGTTTGAGACGATTGACTCGTGTTACAAATCCTGTAGTAGCGATGTCCTCTCTAGTACTTACGTAGTACATAGTAGTAAGTAGTAACTCAATGATAAATAATTGAAAATAAAGAAAATCATTAAAATGGATGGAAATGTAATGTCTGTATTTACTATTTTAGTTACCTTTTCAAGTAAATAAATAAATAAACCTTTTGCTTTCTCCGTTTGAGATAAAATATTTTTGAAATGAGTGAGGTAACAATTTGAAAATAGATGATAAAAATAGTTAATTGTTTTACTGATATTATAAACTTGAATGTTTGTGTGTAAGTATGACCGTTTGTCACTCTTTCACGCTAAAAACAGTTGACGATCTGCATGAAACTTTGCACAGAATTACATATACTACTGTCTTAAATTTGGATGAAAATATAGGTAGATAAAACACGAGTGATGCCGCGGCATTAAGCTAGTATATTACCTGTTCCACTTCTTCCTTGCTTCTGGTAACGTTGAAAGATCGTCTTTCACCAAATACACTCGAAGTCCTGTAAAAATATAAATATTAATTTAATGCTATCCATTTTGTTAACAACAACATTTTTGCGACATTTTTGGAGTATCTGTTTTTCATATGGAATTGATTGTCATATTGAATTGTCGACGTCACTATGACGGTGCATTAACATCAAAAGAACGTAGAGCTATAGTTAGAGCAAGAGCATTCTTCCGTGATCTTTTAGTGTAAACGAAAACTCGTATTCGGTGTTGTTCAGTATTAGAACATTGCATAGAATATCTTCAAACGCAATAAGAACAACGAAAGAATGCTCTACGCCTGTTTACTCTAAAATAACATAGTGGGGTACAATGAGCATTCGTTCGTTTGATGTAAATGCACCGGAACCTGATAGCTTATGTCAGCATCAAATAACTTTAATCTCCCACTTTTTAATCGACTTACCCAACAAAAAAGTCTCAGCCATATACTCCCAAGACATATCCGCCATGTTAAAAGGGAACACAGTTCGATCTGGGCTCGTTAGACTGTGCCACATGTTCTGAACATTGTTGTCCGTGAACCGCCAGTCTTGTGTCGAAAAGTAGAACAATATGTTCGCTAGTTTTCGCACTTTGTGGTAGAATTTTAGCATGCTGAAATAAAATATATAAAAATTGGTCGTTTTGTGTATGGAAATAGAGAATCTATACTAATATTATAAAGCTGATGAGTTTTTTTGTTTGTTTGAACGCGCTAAGCTCCGGAACTACTCATCCGATTTGAAAAATTCAAATTCAAACTTATATCGAGATACTTAAAGTTACATATATAAAATAATTAAGTAGCTTCGATATTTTTTTTATTTTGATTCGGAAATTATTATTCATAACTGCAACAATAGTTGCAAGCCTGCCTCGATAAACGCGGACTATCCAACAGTGAAACAATTGTTCAAATCAGCTCCGTGGTTCTAGAGATTAGCGCATTCAAGCAAACAAACAAACAATTCAGCTATAGTAAAGATAATTATTGAAGTGAAACTTCTTTATCGGGGTTGTTAAAAAATTTAGTGTAACATTTTTTCGTTACGCGTGACATTTTTCCGTTACGCGCCATCTTTTTTTTATCCCTACCACGTGTGATTCGACGTATTTCTGTAAAGTTGCATATAGTAAATTATTTTTTGAAAAATAAGGTCATAAAGAAGTTTCACTTCTTACGTGTGTACACGAAGTAGTACACGCACACACTTTTATATTTTACTTACTTGCGTTTCCTTCCAGTTAGAGCACAAAAAGTGTCAATCAACACAGCCGGTAAATAGTGCAGAAAGAAATTATAGAATAAGAACATGTAGTAACTTTTCGTTGGTGTTAAACCGTAGTACCTGAAAAATAAATTATTAAAATGAGTTTTTATTGTGTTAAAAAGTCAAATTTCAAAGTGTTATATGTCGCAGTCTGGTTGAAATATTAGATTGAATGACTAGCGCGTTTATTGAATGACGACATTTCAATTGCCGAGCGTTATATTATATGCTCTGTTCAAAGAGCTAATACAGTCCGCTAACTTGCTACTTTGAGTGACGCTTGTTAAATCAAGGCTCGGCCTAGTCATTCAATTGAATGTCGTAATTGAATGAACGCGTTAGTGATTAAATCAAATAGCAGATTCAACCAAATGACGGCGACATATATCTACACTTCGAAATTAACTTTTCAATTATTAATATTAATAATTATATAATAGTTCTATGGCATATAATATTATGTAGTTACATATTACTATGTAAAATTAAAATTGTAATATTGACATGATTTTAAAAGAGCAACTATGGAGTTTCTTGCCGGTTCTTCTCTCCGGTACTGCTTTCCGAATCGGTGGTAGGTAAATGTTAAAAAATGTTATGACGATTCAAAAGTGCTTTAATAAGAAGTCTAATTGAATAAATAAATGCTTGAGTTTGAGTATATAATTGTTTAGATAACTCACCATACAGCTTTAGTAGTGGGTCTGGTAGTACCATGTCGTCGGTTAGATTCAATAAATTCACCCCACGTCGTGGGATTTTGGGATCCCGAGACGAAATTGTATATTGGGATATTGGATGTTTGGCTGTGGGTAAAAGTTATATTAATTAAATATATGAATAAAATGTGTTGCAGTGAAAATAAAACATTTTTTTTTGTTTTTGAGACTTATTTATACGGTACGGTAACTTCGAAACATGTGATAATTTTGATGGGACTTCATCAAGTAGATAGATACCTGATATAAATTATTAGCCGAGCGTTATATTTGCTCTGCTCAAAGAGCTATGTTACATTCAATACTTAACTACATTGAGTGACGCTTGTTAAATCATTACTCGGCCTAGTCATTCAATTGAATGTCGTAATTCAATGAATATATATATTAGATAATGAAGTAATCTTTAGAAATATCTCCTCAAAATATAAAAGACACAAAGCCTATGAATAATGAATATAATGTAAACTTAACTAAAAAAAGCTTCTCTGAAAAAATTCTGTAAACAAAATAAATAAATAAATAAATATTTCAGGACAATTTTCACACACGGCACAAGCTGATCCCATACTAAGCTTTCGCTTGTGTTATGGAAACCAGATGGCTGATAAACATAACTTACATATATAATTTTAAATAAATACTTATATAGATAATTAACACCCAGACACAGAGCAAACATCTATGTTTATCACACAAATATTTGCCCCGTGTGGGAACTGGGAATCGAACCCACGACCTCTGGCTTTTTAACATTAAAATACATCTCTTTATCATTAAGTTATAACTAAGTATGTATAAGTAAGTAACTTACTTCTCCCTAAAGTTCTTAGCAGTATGGTAAGTAGAGGCGATAATGGCGTTCACACACAGATCCACCGGCACCATATCTGCTACTTTGTCCAAATCCATGTACATTGTGCGAAGTACCTGAGTAAATAAAAACGCATAAAATATATAATAATATTATAAAGCTGAAAAGATTGTTTGTTTGTTTAAACGCGCTAAGCTCAGGAACTACTGGTCTGATTTGAAAAATTATTTCGGTGTTAGATAGCCCATTTTTCGAGGAAGGTTATACGCTATTTATATACCATCACTCTAAGACCAAGACCAAGACCGCCTCCTCGGTACAGTGGTTGACGCGTGAGCGTAGAACCGAGGGGTCCTGGGTTCGATTCCCGGTGGAGACGAAAAAAAAATGTCTCGGTCTGGCAGGACACAGAAGGCTGATCACCTACTTGTCCCTAAAGAAAAATCGACCAGTGAAACAGATGTATGAATAATACATCTGCCCCCTACCCCACTACGGGGACACGGGACTTCACACTCTAAGACCAACAGGAGCGGAGCAATGCGGGTGAAACCGCGGGGAACAGCTAGTAATATACATATGTAATAAAATAAAAATAAAAAATAAAAATAAAAATAAAAAATATAATACTTAACAACTTATTATAAAATCTATTATGAATTATGATGTTTTAACAATTAGAATTTAGGAATAATCAATGATTTTTTAATCCCTATTAGTATTTATTTATTCTTAATTTGTATATTATAGAGTTTTCTTTCGTTCTAGTCTTTAATTCCTAAATTATTATAATAAACTTATAACTTCTATGACAATCTAGTTCTAAAACTGCCTTGCCTTGCCTTCATTCAAAATTATAAGCTTTACATTAAATTACTTATTTCACTAGAATTAAATTAAAAATAAACATACGCCAATCCCGATGCCAACAACAAGACCAGTGGGTCCGTACACACTGTCCGTCCAACCGCGTACTGGCTCCTCGTATGTTGATATTACTGCAAAAATAAAGACAGGTTGCACTGGGGGAGTGCCGGCAGAAGTGAAAACTTGATTATTAACGTTGAGCTTGTTTGATATTTTGGAATGGTATCCGTCTTACGCTTTTTCGATCAGTTCACGTGTCCTGACGCGAGTTTAACATTTTATACCCATTACAGAAAAAGTGCTCAACGCCGCTAAAGAAGTTTTCACTTCAAAAAGCTCATCAAGAGAAAATTAAATGAAAAAAAATGATAATCTGGAAGAACGATTTGGAATCGCTGGTCCGCCTTATAAAATATCTGATTAAATTTTAATTCATTATTATACGAGAGAAGAAGAGAAGCTCATATGAGATTTAGAAATGATCTAACTATTTACTAGTGAATGTATTTTTATAAAAGTTTTCGAGTCTTTGTTGAAAACAAATTCTGAATCAAACGTTCTAAATATTTTTATTGAAACCGGACACAAATAAGTATATATTATAATATTTGATTAGAGTAGGTATCAAACATAATTGTAGCGGTTGTATATTATAATCTTATTTAATGTAATTTTTTTGTATTAAGGAATAAATTGAATTTGAAAATTTGATCTCCCTATCGCATTGGGTAAACTGTACCTAACGGTAGGAATGGTTTTATATAAATAAATAAATAAGTTATCTCATTCAAGTTAGCTCATTCATGTGAAGTTAGTTGGTTGTTTTAAACGACACTTTCATTTGTCTTTCTAATATACATCGTACATAATACATATCTGCGTAAATTAGGTACCCTTCGAAAAACTATAGAAATGTTATTTACCAATAGAAGGTCTCAAGATGCAAATGGGCATTCCTTCACCATACTTCCTGACAGCTTCCTCAGCGACTGCCTTCGTGAAACAATAAGTATTTGGACGTTTTCCTAGGAGCCTGGAAATTTGTAGAATTTTATTATTGTACTTAGAATAGTTAATTTAAAATATTGTAGAATTTATATTGTAATTTGCGATTTAAAATGTTGTGATATTACAAAAAGTGTTTAATAAATCTTATTTATTGACAGATTGCTTTTTTTATTTGTTATCACTTTTATTAAGCCTTAAAAAATAAAATTAAATCGCACAAGGATTCGTTTGGCATTTTTGTTTTTTAAAGTAATATATTTCTTGAGTTTATATAAAAACATAAGTATATAGAATATCAGCTATCTGTCTAAAAATAAAAATTTGTCACCCAGACTTTTCAAAAGATGAATGATTTTCTTATATTATTAGTATGTACAAATTTCAAACGATCAATAAATACTACTATAATCACACGTCTTTACTCTAAAAGTACTCACGCTGGTAATATCGAAGTTATAACGTCATCATCTAACTCGGCTACTGCTTCTAACGCCTCCACTGACATTGGCGGTTCGTAGAATCTGAAATTATTAACATATATTATTATATTATAGTTATATCTTTAATATCACAACATAGTATAAAACAAAGTCGCTTTCTCTATGTCCCTTTGTATGCCTAAATCTTTAAAACTACGAAACGGATTTTGATGCGATTTTTTAAAAGATAGAGTGATTCAAGAGGAAAGTTATAATATAGAATTTATTAGGTTTTAGACAAAGCGGGCGAAGCCGCGGGTGGTAAGCTAGTTTATCTACAATATAAAAAATAAAAATGAATCGCAAAATATGTTGGTAAGCGTGTAACTCGAGAAAAGCTGAACCGATTTCGTTAATTCTTTTTTTTTTAAATAATATTCCTTGTGAAGTACGAGGATGGTTCTTATGGAGGGAAAACGTAAACATGTACCATAGGCAAAGCCAGGGCGGACCGCTAGTGGTTTATAAAAGATACTAAAAAGTGAAAATATAGTTCGACTTGTGAATATAATATTACTATGTAGTTCCAAATGTGTTTAGTTTATATCATATTTTCATATATCGATGACTATGTATATGAAAATAGTTTAAACTAGCTTCCCAGCTCCCGCCCGCGGCTTCGCCCGCTTTGACTAAAACCTAATACATTGTATAAAATACTAAAAAAATTGGTTGTTTGTAAAGTAGGTTTACGATCGAGATGTTTACGTGATAACATAATGCAGTGGCAGCGCTCGAGATGAGACGGGAGATCGGTCCGTCTCTCTCTCGTTATACCTGCGATCGCGCTCGTGAGGTTTTGGTGTGACACAAGTTTCTGAACATGTCACCCGACTAAAACGATTTTAAAAACGTTATCACGTTAAGAACTAAATAAAAAACATACTTCTCCTCAATATTCCTAACATGTGTTTGCGAAAAAGCCGTGGACACATGCGTCATAGCTTTCAAGTGTTTACATTCTTTGGCCAATTGCAACACTGCCTTAGTTCCTCGCACGTTTATACCGGTAGCTATGGATAACTTCTCGTCAAATTTCACTGTGGCTGCTGAGTTTATTATTATTGACACCTGAAAAGCGGATTTCATTACAAAAAAGGTAAAATCATACAGACAAACGATCATTTTATAATGACTAATTACGACTACTCATAAACAGTTGTCAAAGTTTACAGGAATTTATTCAGCAATTTCATCGGCTTATATTTTTCATAGGAGCGAAGCAAAAATGCAAATATTTTTACATTTTTGCTTCGCTCCTGTGGGTCGTAGTAGATATGACAAACAGATGTGAGAAGTTTTAAATTTTTGTAATGGAAAAATTAATCAATCACTTCTGAAAATTGATCGATCGCTGAAAATCAGCAAATCGCCCGCTTTACAGTCTTACAGACCTTACTGAATTTAATTTGCAGCAGAAAGTGATGTTATTTTCTCTCTTTGTTTTTATTCGTTTACAATGCAGTAATATTTTTTGTGTTTGTTAGTTTGGAACTTTTTTATATTTTAAAGTTCGTGCTTTCCGGTTAGTCGTTAGTCCGTTTTGTCCAGATCTGACCATTGGAAGGCGGTTTCAACTTAAGTCAAAAAGAATTTACTTCTATATGTACTTATTCTATTATAAGAAGACTAAGATAAGGTTCCATCAAACATACCTTAGAAGTAAGCATCTTTCTATCTTCAGGGCTAAGTCCCAAACCAGGCTGTTCCATGTCACCAAGAACTGGGATCACCTTGTGTATACCTTTTGGGTTCTCTTCGTGTGCCCTTTTGAAAAGCTGAAACATAAAAATCGAAGTTTTTTCGTTCATTTTAAGAAGGAAAATACTTAAATAATGTCTTGAAACTACAATAATTTTGGAAAATGAATATCTTCAGGTAGAGTTCTAATGAAATTGTACACTGTTTTATTGAAGTTAATAAATTAATTTTTATTTCTTAATCTTAGATTTGTGCAAACTTACTTATTAATAGTGAAAAAATGTGACTTCCTATAGGCAAAAGGAGAATGGAGTGTTAAACAGTTGTAAAAAAATCGTAATTAATCGAAAATTTTAATGCTATATAAATTTACAACAACATATTAGAATTCTGCCTCTACCAAGTTTTATACTCTGTCATGTTCCAACAAATAAAATCAATTTAAAAGTGGATATTAACGGCAGGTTCCTGAATTGAGTATTTCACGTTAAGAACGTAGGTACTAATCCATGTTTTAATGATGCCTCTATTGTATGTGACATAAGCTTTCTCAAACCTTGATCAAATTAAATCTGGCTCCTAGGAGTCCTAGGCTTTCTCATTGATTTAAATAAACAAGGTTGATAAGGAAATAAGGTTGCATTTATTAAGGGTGTTTTTACAATGGGGCTGCATAAGGGCAAATGTTTAAAAGCCCCCAAATAAATGATAAAAAAATCTCGATTCAGTAACCGGCCTTAATAATGTAATTTATACTCACAAAATCATCCAGCATCTCATGTATTCTTGTGTGTGCATCTTTTCCTTTCTTAGGTCTCACTAGAACGTAGATTGTATCCAAATCTCCACAGGAACGTAATAATTTCTCAATTAGCACTGAAACAATTCATATTTGTATCAATATTAAAAAAAATGTGAATAAACTACTAATGGAAGATATTTATTTGAAGTGAAACTTCTTTAGGCGCGTTGAGAGTAAAATTTCAAGGTCGCGTCATGTGGCAATACCGACATGCCATGGAGTAAAACGACGATTTTGGTATCTTTGAATCTTGCCAAAGAAATTTCACTTCTGACACGTGTGCTCGGCACACACGCTTTTTTGGTAGCGGCGATTAAATATTTATTTATTTAAAATAAGGTATACCTATATGTAATATTTATTTATTTATAATAAGGTATAGGCACAGACTAATAATAATATACTACGTATACAAGTATGGGTAACCTATATGTTAGGTATTAAAAATAAAACGTGTGGTCGACTAGAACAATAGAGCTTTTTTTTAATCTCTACTAATATTTAAAGACTTTGTTTGTTTGTTTGAACGCGCTAATCTTAGGAACTACTGGTATGGAATGGTCCGATTTGAAAAATTATTACAGTGTTAGATAGCCCATTTATCGAGCCCATATATAGCCTTGCTATAGGCTCTATATTATCACGCAAAGACCGACAGGAGCGGAGCAATACGGGTAAAACCGCGGAGCACAGCTAGTATGTATCATGTTTAAATACAAAGGTATACCGTATGTATAGTATCTATGTAATTTCAAATTTGTTTATTATGCTTACACACATAAGTAAGACCATTTACTGATTTTGGTGATTGTTCAAATCACAGTATAAAACAAAGTCGCTTTATCTGTCCCTATGTCCTCACTATGTCCCTATGTATGCTTAAATCTTTAAAACTACGCAACGGATTTTGATGCGGTTTTTTGAAGTGAAAACTTCTTTAGCGGCGTTGAGCACTTTTTCTGTAATGGGTATAAAATCTTAAACTCGCGTCAGGACACGTGACCTGATCGAAAAAGCGTAAGGCGGATACCATTCCAAAATAACAAACATGCTCAACGTTAATAATCAAGTTTTCACTTCTGCCGGCACTCCCCCAGTGCAACCCGTCTTTTTATTTTAATAGATAGAGTGTTTCAAGAGAATAATAAATAAATAAGTTTAGTATATAATTTATTATGTTTTAGACAAAGCGGGTGAAGCCGCAGGCGGAAAGCTTGTAAAAAAATACATATACTACTTAATATTACATGTGTGTATTTTTATATTTTCCCTGTCATAAAAACCTACAGTAAGAATTTACACAAAAAGCTGTGATTATTATGAAAATCAAGAAATTTAAAATTAATCACGTTTGTATCTATAGTCGATGCTAAATTTTACATTGTACATAATTATAAATAATCATACATAATAATGTTTTAAGAGAAAATAAAAAAACACAAAAGATATGATTCCGGCCAGGATCGAACTGGCGGCCTTCTGCGTGTAAAGCAGATGTGATAACCACTACACCACGGAACCCGTTGGCCGGTGTACGAAATTTTGATATTGTTTCTAAGAATTAAAGCTATACATCAAGCGTTACCTAGACTTTTTAATTGTTATTTTAATTATATTACAAATTGCGACTATTTTTATTTCAAATTTCGATCTGGAGTAACCTACATATTTAACTTAAAGTTTTGCAGTGAAACTTCTTTAGGCGCGTTGAAATTAAAATTTCAAGGTCACGTCATGGCAATACCGTCACGTTATGGAATAAGGCGACGATTTTGGTATCTTTGAATCTTGCCAAAGAAGTTTCAATCAAGGCTAACCTAATTTTGGGAGTTAAAGGTAAAAATAAAATGTAGAACATAGTTCAATACTTATTTATTATTCAATAAAACACATAATTGTATCTTAAATAATGTTTATTAATTATTACTAATATCTGACACCATAAATAAATATTCTGTAGCTTGGTTGTGATGGTAGATATTTCTACTAAATAGTAGAAGATAGTAGAGATTTTTAAATCACCACCTTTTGCACCACACGACTTGCCTTGAGACTTATCCTTCCGTCTGGAAAATTGAAAAAAATATTTAAAATATTATTAAAAATAACCGAAACCCAGCGCAAAAGCATAATTAAGATGATACCGAATTAAAATGCATTTAATATTATGCTAAAAAAGAAATATCTTTGTATGAATATATGTATTAAAAATTTAAGTTAAAAAAATTGCAAAAAAAGACATCTTATTGTGAATCTCAGATAAGGCGTCTTTCCAAACTATACAAGGCCAGTACGCAACGGTGTGAAACTAATCACGTATAGTTTGGAAATAACTTTTTCACAAAGTTCTTCCAATCTATACAACAGCAGTACGCAAGTACTCGCGTATACTTTGTAGTGAAGTAAGTAAGAATAGCGCTCCAAAATATACAGCGCCAGTACGCATGCGGACTAATCGTGTATGTTTCGGAGTAAGCGCGGCGTCTTTCCATTGCTCGCGCTTATATTATTGTATTGCTTTTTTGAAATCTATTATTAAAATGCATGTGTATTGTGTATGTAATGTTGCGTACTGATCGTATATTTTTTGTATGGAGGATGCTTGTGTCTTCGTTCCCGACTATACTGCACGACTTACAATTGACAATAGTGCTAAAATGTAAGAATCTAATAAGTCCAGAAGAAGACGGTTGCGAGGCGACGGCTATTTTTGTGTAGTTAAAAAAAACACGAACCTAACCTAACCCATAGGTAATCCTTATATCTGTTACCTATTTATTTTTCTAAGCTAACCTAATAATATTTTTATTCCATATTTTACTGAATCAATCAAGAAGAATAAAAGTAGATATATATAGCTGTACAAGTCTTTGATTGCCTACGCCTATTTATTATTTCGCTCAAAAGTGGTGTAGTAGGTATATGTAGTTATATTTTGCGTACTGATCGTGTATAGTTTGGAACGAAGAAGCATGCATCCGCGTTACAAAGTATACACGATCAGTACGCAAAATTCGTGTATATTTTGTAATAACAAACTTAAAAACAGCATTACAAAGTATACACGAGCAGTTTCCTATGGTTGCGTTCTGGCTATGTATAGTTTGTAAATACGCCTCAGATAAGATTTTGGACATTTTATTTATTTTTGAATTTTCTGTAATATCCCGAAGGTATAAACTACAAAATTTAAATATAACAATAATTTAAATGAGTACTTTACTTGAAAAATTTAATCCAATGAGCTGATTCTATGACAATAAATGTATCACAGATATTATATTATGTAAATTGTTTGTTGTGTTGTAACTATGTTTAATTGCAAATAAATGATTTGATTTGATTTTTGATTTGATTCTGCGTAAAAGAGAAACAGACATAATTATCTACACACTAGCTTTCCACCCGCGGCTTTCCCCGCACAGTCAAAGGAAAACCCGCATAGTTCCCGTTCCCGTGGGACTTCCTGGATAAAACCTATCCTATGTCCCGGGGTAAAAAGTAGCCTATGTCCTTTCTCGGGTATCAAAATATCTCTATACCAAATTTCATTGAAATTGGTTCAGTAGTTAAGGCGTGATTGAGTAACAGACAGACAGACAGACAGAGTTACTTTCGCATTTATAATATTAGTATGGATTACAAAGAAGCGTTTATTATTGTTGTATCGTATTACATACAAAAAAACAATGTTTTTTTACTGATTTCAAAAATAGATAATACAAAAACGTAATTTGTTCAACATTAAAATAAAACAATACTGCACGTCCAGCAATTATCATTAAAATTCAACAAAAAGTAGACCATGAAAAAGCGTAATTTTCCGGCATCATAATGTATTTACCTAATTATTGAAAGATAAGGAAAAAGCCAAAATTCAGCACAAACAGCTTCGTGCAAAAAATAAGCGAAAAAAAATTATTAACTCACCTTTAATCTATGTACTAAAAACACACACAAAAACAAAAAACATGCTCATACAATATGAAAACCACGCAAACACACAAACACATAAAAGGCAATACAATAAAAAACACAAAAACATGCAGTCGAATTTATAGCCTCTTTTTTTATTCTGTGACATAAAAAAGAACATTAATTGATTGCATCAAAAATCTAAAAAAAAAATATTATAATGGCGGACATTTGGCTTCAAAATGTATAAATGGCGGACGCCTGGGGATTTTTTTTTATTTATATTCAATTTTCTTTATTTTCTCGCAATTTTAACTTGAAAATCACATGACATACGTGAAATTTTCCTCTTATTTCTCAAGTTCATAGAAAACTGATCCATAGGTACCTATAAAGGTCGTTATAACAACAATAGTACAAAAATTATAGAAATAATAACAAGGGTTTTCCCTAACAGTACCTAAGTTTTGTAAGGCTATGGGAACTAATAGCCAAGGTGACATACATAACTGGATTGTGATTTAAAGGAAAAATATAATGGCTTTTTAATTGCAGTTAATTAAGTAAATCTAGAAAATTATATTATGCTATGCTGTTTTGCTACGACATCCTTTGAGTATAAAAATAGTTTACTAGTACACAAATCTATACTAATATTATAAAGCTGAAGAGTTTGTTTGTTTGAACGCGCTAATCTCGGGAACTACAGGTCCGATTTGAAAAATTCTTTCGGTGTTAGATAGCCCATTTATCGAGGAAAGCTATAGGCTATATATAATCACACTAAGACCTACAGGAGCGAAGCCACGCAGGTGAAACCGCGGGGAACAACTAGTAAGAAATATAGTTTAAAAAAGCATATAGGTACAGGTGAAGCCAATAACTATACAGGGTGTCCCACTTTTGGTATACTAAGCGCAAAGGGACTTGTAGTTTTGCATACGCTGAGTACGTAAAAAATAATTATAAAATTCCAGACGCATTTTTTTTTAAATAGAGGAATTCTTAAAATTCCATGTGTACACCCCCAACAAGCAAACCGTCCAACTTTGCCACCCGCATGTGAGCTATAATTTAAGATTATGTTTTCATAGACAAAATACTCACATTAGCGAAGCGGTATATGCCGGCTGCGCGAAGCTAGAGACGAATACATGGATTTTAGGGAAAAATTTAGCAAAAAATTTTTCGCGTAATTTTGTTATTTAAGTATTTTTTATGTGATCAGTGTATGCAAAACTACAAGTCCCTTCGCGCTTAGTATACCGAAAGCGGGACACCCTGTATAAGTGTGTTAAAAATCATAAAAGTCATTTCGAAGTTGTTTAATTAGTACTATGGATTTTATTGCTAACTAGCTGTGCTCCGCAGTTTCACCCGTAGTGCGTCGCTCCTGTTGGTCTTAGCGTGATGATATGCCTATAGCTTACCTAAAGCCTCCATAAAGCTGAAGAGTTTGTTTGTTTATTTGCTTGAACGCGCTAATCTCAGGAACTACTGATGCGATCTGAAATATTCTTTCGAGATAGCCAATTTATCGAGGAAGGCTAAGCTAAAAAAAAATATTTCATAAAAAATATATAATAAACTATAATATATATGTTCATTTATTAAATAAAAAACATGTTCTGCAAAAAAACATTTTAACAATATGTACCTAAATCTGACCTCAATTTCAAGATTTTTAATGGAAGGATATCCTTCTTCCTATCGCGATTTTGTATTCATTTAATTATTTATTTATCTCCAAACAAATAAGATTATATATTATGCTAAGATTATGCTGTTTTGATATTTTATTTTGTCAGTCGGTATTGAATTTTCACGATCATTAATTATTATATTGAAATTTGAATGAATAAATTATGCTGTGTCATGATAATGCGAAAATAATAGAATTTTATGGAGTGTTTATAAGGTACTAGCGGTCCGCCCCGGCTTCGCCCGTGGTACATATTTACGTTTTCTCTACATAAGAACCTTCCTCGTACTTCAAGGAATATTATAAAAAAAGAATTATACAAATCGGTCCACCCGTAGGTACACGCGTGATGCCGTGACCAAGGAAAACGGCTTTCATTTTTATATATGTCCGTATTTATGCAAAATGGAACCACTCGACAAATTTCGTTTTTTACTTTTATTGAAGAATACTCATTCAAAAGTGGTCTAAATTCTTATACAAACAAGAACCACATGATTTTTACGTTGGAAACAAGGTATACTAAAAGCAGAAAGGAACCACCAGCAACAACGAATAATACCATATTAAGCAAAACCGAACCACAGCACCACGGGACTGCATTGTTCAAACAAATAAACGATATTACTATCATGTCATTTTATACAAAACAGATCCACACCTACTTGGTACCATTATACATTACACATATTTCTATTAATAACAATTATTTTTAATACACAAAATGGAACCAAGTTTCTGTGGTATGGTTATGCGTAAAATAAATACATAATTTAATTGTAATTTTTTATTGCAAAATAAAACCACAAGCATTCGGTTCTATTATGCATAAATAAATATTGTAAAACATTCTGAAACCCATCATCGCTATATGGAACCAAATGCCTTGACTTGTTACAATGCTTCTCATCTTTAAACAACGTATTTCATTACTTAAGTGCAAAACTCCAATTTTTTAAGTAAAACGTCGAACATCTGTCAATATAGGTGACATTCAGCCCGTATTATTATAGTACTCTTTGCATTCAGCGAAGTAGTTCGAATACGTGAGGGTGTTTTTTTCCTCCGCGAAGTAAGTTCTATTGTTTTTGTTAATTACCTTTAAAATTAAATGTGAAAATGTTTAGTAATAAATAAATAAGCAAGCAATTGGTAAGAAAAGCATTGGAGACGAACACCGAAGATAATAATGAAGATACAACGGGTAAGTAGTTTTATTTAATGCATTTAAGTACTTATTGAATCTGAGATGCAGGTACGCTTTATCCACTTTTGATTCATTCCCGATTGTGGTGTGATTTTAAGAAGATAGTTCATTAAGTAAGTACAAGAGGAATCCTCTGTGGATTTACGTATTTTAACGACAATGTCGTTGTTCACGAAGGCGCGGCGAGTCGAATTAAGAGATCATTTTGTTTCGATTCATCTGTCATTGTGAGATGAAACTACTAAAGTCTAAACCCTGTTTTAAAAATAACTGTCGATGATCTAGGTACCTACCTACTATTTTGGTAAAATACGTTTAGATTCAGATTCAGTACAGTACATTCAGCCACATCATTCAGCGCATATAATTATTTGTTTGATTTTAAAACTCGCGCGGCTACTGTTTTGACCGGAACAAGGCCCTAGCCTGCGAAATTCAAAATTTTAACAAGTTTATTTAATTTTTTGCTAGGGTTGCCACTGTTGCGTATGATTTTTAGGGTTCCGTACCCAAAGGGTAAAACGAGACCCTATTACTAAGACTCCGCTGTCCGTCTGTCTATCCCTCTGTGTGACAGTTAGATAGTCGAAATTTCATATGATGTATTTCTGATGCCGCTGTAACAACACATACTAAAAAACAGAATAAAAAAAGACGTGTGGCACTTGGGGACTGCCATGGTAAAGCTATTGCATAGCATGCCTTCAAGCCACACCTCCGAGCCCGTCGGAGTGGAGAGCGTGAGGTTTTTTCGTAACGGAATTTTTCGATTCGGTCCCCGCGCTCAAGGCCCGCGATAGAAGCTATGCAATAGCTTAATAAATATTTAAGAAGCTCCCATGCAATAAGCCGTGATTTTTTTGGCGTTTTTATAGATAATGGTACGGAACTCTTCGTTGCGCGAGTCCGACTCGCACTTAGCCAGTTTTTTGTACATGGTGCATGTACATACAACATACTTAGTCGTCTAGTAGGGACACGGCTTTATAAGAACTAATAATATTTTGCTGTCGCCATATGCCTACCTACGTATAAAAGCCACGCGGCTTTATTATTTTGATTTAAAGCTTTTTTTCTATTTATTACAGAAAATAACGAAGAACCTTATACGTCGCTGCCTCTGGAGAAGCTTTTTTCACCTTCTAGCGATATTCAGTCCATATTACATCTCATTCCACAAGATGCACAGTTTTTATAACGGTCTCATTAGTGATGATGCAATAGAAGACCACATAGATGGACTAGACACGGTGGATTTCAAAATCCAATTTGATGATAACGTCGAATAAACGTCCTATATAAGTATTATTTTATATATTTTATAAATTAAAGCTTTAATTACGATATTATAAATACATAGTTTCATTTATATCATTAAATCCCTGGGATGTGGTTCCTTTTTGTATAAGAGAAAACCTATCAATTGATAAATGTTAAAAGGAACCACATGCACATTTTCTTAATTATCTAGAAAGTTTAAGAATATTCAGAGCAAATTTATATACACATACTTAAATAAGTAATTTATCAATGAATTTAAATAAAATAAATTTTAACTTTACTTCATCTAACAGAGCTGCAAATGTTTTTGTAAATCCTTTGATATCTCAGAAGTGCGTTTTTGCTGGGTGGTTCCTTTTTGCTTAAATACGGACATATTAGAAGATGTACTATGCACATATAATAAAAAAAACAATAATTGCTTTAATTATTTCTTTCCAGTTTAGGCACTATTCACAAAGTCAATTCATTGTATTGAGAACTAGCTGTGCCTAACGGTTTTCCCCGCATGGCTCCGCTCCTGCTGGTCTTAAGTTCTTAACACAATGATATAAATAGCTTTCCTCGATAAATGGGCTATCTAACACCGAAAGAATTTTTCCATTCGGACCAGTAGTTCTTGAGATTAGCGTGTTCAAACAAACAAACAAACAAACTCTTCAGCTTTATAATATTAGTTTAGAATTTAGATATAAAATAAATAAATAAATAAATTGATTACAATGACAATGGATTTAAATTTTAAATGAAATGGACTTGCTTAAGGTCACGTTCGTCTGCATAATATGTACATATGTGAAGATAATTATAATAATAGAGCTTTTACTCGCGGCTTTGTTTGCATTTGCAGATTTTTTTTATTTGTAGGAAATAAGGCCAGAAACTACTTGACTTATTTTTAATATTACTTCACCAATTTTTTTCTAATAAATTAAAGAAATTGGCCGTTTGAACAAGCCAGCTGGTAGGCGTACAATAGTAGTACATACTACTCAATAGTTCTTTCATCTGTCAGAAAATAGGTCTGAAAATAGGCGACCCTGGGATCTTGCTCTGTAAGTGACAAACTTAAATATGTATTTTATATTTTTGTGAACATTAAATCAGATGTAATATCAGAAATTGTTGTACATTTATACGTAGGTACACATCTTAGTAATTGATCACTTGTAACATTATTTAAACATCCTTGTAATTGATCACTTATCGTCTAATAGTAACTTTTTTTATTTAACAATTTCGAGTTTTCGAGAATCTTATAAATAAAAACTAATCAAACTTAAACATTTATTTATTCAATTAGACTTCTTCTAGAAGTACTTTTGCATCGTCATAATATCATAGATAATATTTTTAACATTTAAAATCCGTTAAAAAGAATTAGATATCCGTTAAACTCATTAATTTCTAAATGTATAATACTCTTGTACAAACACTAAAAAATACCACTTAATCTAACAAAAAAAACCATGCAACCAACCTTTCCCCAGAAACCCAGTGCCACCCGTAACCAAAACACACTGGTTCCTATAAAACGCCTGTATATCTGTCCTTGACGCTATACCCTTCGTCAGACGACGCTTTTCCTCCGCCACAGCATCAGCTTGGTCTTCTTTCGCGTAGTAGTCATCGAGCTGGTTGGCGGAAACGAACTCGTGGTCTTCGGAGTAGTCCAGGATAGGAGCTGTTGGGTTCATTGCTTGGTTCTCCACGTCGGCTATGCGGATGGAATTTTCTAGTTCCTGGAATTTTAAAAAGCATGTTAAGTCTCATAATAATATACATATTACACTAGTGGTCCGCCCCGGCTTCGCCCGTGGTACCTACATGTTTAAACTATCCTATCTCTCAAGTTGGATCGAACTGCACATGGTGTGCGAATTTTATTATAATCGGTTAAGTGGTTTAGGAGTCCATTGAGGACAAACATTGTGACACGAGATTTATATATATTATGATTATGTACATAGAAGAATTCAATTGTTTTGGGGCTATGTGTAGCGCAAACGATTCTTTAACAGTGCATTTGCATCAAACGAGCAAATACTCATTCTAACCCCAATATATGTCAAATTATTTTAGTGTAAACAGGCGTAGAGCATTCTTACGTTATTCTAAGTGCGTTCGAAAAGATTCTATGCAATGTTCTAATACTGAACAACACTGAATACGAGTTTTCGTTTACACTAAAAGATGACGAAATAATGCTCTTGCTCTAGCTCTATGTTCGTTTGATGTTAATGCACCGTAATAAGGAATCTAATTTTTATTTTAATGATATGAAACAAAAAAATTACATTGTAGAATTTAAAGTAGATATATGAGTTACAATTTACATAATTTTATGATTTATGGAGTAGGTAGTAGCAGAGCTTTTTTTTTGTTCGTTAGATACGAACAGATTTTTGTCGCCCGTGCAGGTGCTTAGGTAATATTTAAATTTATTACAATTTTATTATCATCCGAAATCAGTAGTAGTTACAAAAAACCTATTTTTTTACGGAAATAAAATGATTTATTTTTGTATCACATCAGAATATAGAGTTTTGTCAATTACTTAAACAATCTTTTACTTTACAAACTTATTTTTATTAAATACTTAAATGAATAAAAAAAGTCGGGTTGCACTGGGGGAGTGCCGGCAGAAGTGAAAACTTGATTATTAACGTTGAGCATGTTTGATATTTTGGAATGGTATCCGTCTTACGCTTTTTCGATCAGGTCACGTGTCCTGACGTGAGTTTAAGATTTTATACCCATTACAGAAAAAGTGCTCAACGCCGCTAAAGAAGTTTTCACTTCAATAAATATTTCAGTACATATTTCACACACGGCACGATCTGATCCCATACTATAAGCTTTTCGCTTGTGTTAGTAGGATAGAAGACAAAACATATCCCTAACATTATTACAAGACAAATACATTGTTTACATCAGAACATATTAAGAGATCTAGAAAATCTAGAATATCTAAATACCTAGTACATTAGCATTGAAATTACGTGATATGCATACTGCATATTACTAGCGTATGGCATTTGCGTTTTACTAAAACATATTAAAAACCACGTGCGCTATAATATTTTTAAATAACATCACGTCTGAAGGTATTCTAGTTAATCTTTATTTCTTTTGTTTTAACTTGAAGGAGACACAAGGAAATGAAACATTCGGAATATAGGTATCCATAATTATAATGAACTAGCTTTCCGCCCGCGGCTTCGCCCGCGTTTTCAAAGAAAAATCCACATAGTTCCCGTTATCGCGGGTTTTTAGGATAAAGCCTATGTGTTAATCCAAGTTATCCTCTATATGTGTGCTAAATTTCATTGTAATCGGTTCAGTAGTATTTGCGTGAAAGAATAACAAACACATACACATCCATCCTCACAAACTTTCGCATAATTATAATATTAGTAGGATGCCTGTATATGTCTATAAGTTATATCGCTTTTACGAATAAACCAAAGGACTAGTTTAGATGAAGTTTGGAACGGAATAAAAATAATTAACCTAACTACAGTAAAATTTCAAAATATACATAAAGTACCGGTCAAATGTGGCTACTTGACCACATTTTTTTACTTTTTCTTAGCTAACTTATTTATATTAAACTTTTATTAACATTTTATGATTTGTTCATGTCATGAATGATTTCATCATTCACTTTTACTAGGTATTTCTTTAAAATATATTGAATCTGACATTATTTACAAATAAACGTAATACAGGTCAAGTTGACACTGATGTGGTATCTTGACCTTGCACATCAGTTTTCATAGGTAGATGCTTAACATTCTTGTTTTAGGCTAAGTTGCTATTACTTTTTAATTCTTCGACTTTTTAAATATTGCAGCCCGAAGCTTTACAATAAACTGTTAGGCTCTGGCTACCTGGTCAAGTTGCCACGGGATTTGTAATGATTTCATACAAAGCATTACATGTCGGATAGGGTTGTCACAAACAAGACACAAATTTTAATGAACTATTTATTTATTAAACTAAATTTAATACATATGTATATGTATATTACTTAATACTTATAGGTGTTTATTAATAGGTAAGGAATCATTTATTTTTCATTAGAAATATGCTAAATCGTTGTCATCAAAGAGAGTATAAGTATCTGGATTGTCCGAAATTTGCAGCAAATTTATTGATTTTAGTATGCAAAACTCGAAACAGATAAAAAAAGGAAAAAATGCAGTCACGTTATTTTTTGTGTCAACCCTAGGCGTAGGTCAAGTTGCCACGCAGCGGTCAATGGCAACTTGACCTAACCTGAGGCATCAATGCCCAAGCAAATATTTCGACAGATGAGCCTAAAGTTGGATAGTTCCCACTGTAAAATCAATCTCTAGGGTTTATTACACAACATATCAAAACTGTACTCACCTGAGATGTGCAGTTTAAGCTCTACAAACATAATAATACTGACACCGGCAAAAGATCCTTAGTCACAGTCACACTTCGATACGTTATATTGCGAGAACCAACAGCGTTACCGCTTTAAAATTAAAATATGTTGCCAATTAATATTTTAAAAACCTACCAACATCGATACGTTAGGTCAATTTGCTTTCAATTCTACAAAATTTGATATTTTGTTGTTAAACGGAAGGTGTGGTCAAGTTGCCAAGTAAAGGTCAAGTAGCCACATTTGACGGTAATCCCCCGGGTTATTGCGACTAAAATTCGTTTTATATACATTATGTCCTTAGGTATAAAAATTTAACACGTATATTACATGAATAAAGAATTGAGTTTGAGTTTCAGTTTGAGTGCAAAATGTCTAAATTTTTGTCCGTCTTCAAGATTTTAAGTTTTAACAATAAATTTTGGCAAAAAAATACCTAAACATATATTATGTAAGTAAATACCTACTACCTACCTACCTACTACATATTTGTAGATTAAAAATAAATTTGGAAAATCCAAAAGTGCACGCCTCATAATTTTTTTTAATAAATATTTATTAATTATTATTTTTGTTTATTTAATAACAATTAAACCACATCGAATCAGACCCTGAAAAATGAAAGGGTTCTATTCCTGAGCATACTCAAGCGTAAGAGAAAAAAAAAGACTCGATTAGTAAAGTATTTCGGTCGCTATCGTGTTAGCAAGAAAAAGGATCCGCACATACAGACACACGGACGTCCAAGACAGAACTTTTTTAAACTGTTTTTTAACTAGTTTAAATAACAAAAATGACATCAAAAATATCATGAACGTTAAAAATAGTGTTTTTTCTTAATATGTGTGTGTATGTATTATCTTACAAGTGCAATGTATGATAAATAAAGACATTTTAAGTTTGAAAAATCAGATGTTTTGCGCGAAGTGACAGTAGTACCCACCTCAACGCTTCGCTTATGAGGCGTGCAATAAATAAATTAAGTAAAACATGTTTAGCCTTGGATTATATTGTACCTATTATTTGAATGAAAGTAATTATAAAATTTAAATATAAACTAGCGGTCCGCCCCGGCTTCGCCCGTGGTACATATGAAAAATAGATGTTGGCCGATTCTCAGACTTACCCGATATGCACAGAAAATTTCATGAGAATCGGTCCACCCGTTTCGGAGGAGTATGCAGACTAACATTGTGACACGAGAATTTTATATATAAGATGTAATATAAGTATGTTAAATAGAGTTATTGTCCAAAATTGATATTCAGAAAACTAAAAAAAATTAAAATCCGAGCTGATTATTTTATTCATCGGATTTCTTAATTTTATTTTAATACTAGCGGTCCGCCCCGGCTTCGCCCGTGGTACATGTTTACGTTTTCTCTACATAAGAACCATCCTCGTACTTCAAGGAATATAATAATAAAAGAATTATCGAAATCGGTTCAGCCGTTCTCGAGTTATGCGCTTACCAACACATTTTGCGATTCATTTTTATATATAAGATCAGTATTAGAACTTGTTATTTCTTCTATTTAAAATGTTTATCACTGTGGTTTATCATTATTGCATTAGGCAACCATGCGTTATAATCACCTACTCCAAAAAGCTTTTTACATAGTTAAAAAGCCTTTTTATTTTGGTTGTTGTGTTTAAAATGAACACAAAAAATGATCTGTTATTTTTTTTTTAATTTCTATAATTATTATAAAGCTATTTTAAAATGATTAATGATAGTCTACGATCCCCATTCCCTAAATTGGGACATCGCACTTTTAATCAATTATCAATTACTAGCTTACCGCCCGCGGCTTCGCCCGCTTTGTCTAAAACCTAATAAATTATATACTAAAACCTTCCTCTTGAATCACTCTATCAATTACAAAAAACCGCATCAAAATCCGTTGCGTATAGTTTTAAAGATTTAAGCATACATAGGGACATAGCTTAGATCATTATTAATGATCTAAGGGACATGGGGACAGAAAAAGCGACTTCGTTTTATACTATGTATTGATTCTCCATATAGGTAGGTAATATCTGAGGTAAAAAACCCAAGTAAAAAAACTCCACTTACAAAATACTAACTTGTTTTTAAAACACGTTTAGGCCAAAGAAACGGTGAGTTTTTATACGATATTTGATATAAATTGTCAGTTATTTTGTATTCGAGATTTACTTGCAAGACAATATTGTAAAATACTAAGTATTTTTGTAGATAAAAAAACAACTCGTGTAAGCTTACCATACAATTAATTATGAGAATAATACATTTTAAAATCGATATTAACATCGAGATTAACATTAATTATTATATTATACAAACTCCAACTCAAACATTTATTTATTCAACTAGAGTGAGTAGGTACCTACGTTCTGAAACTAAGATTTACCGGTTCTGAAAGCAGTAGAGAAGAAAATATAGAAGAGAAGAGAGAATACCCGATAGAGAAGAGCCGGCAAGAAACTTTGAAGTACTGAGTACAAATATTGTATAGATTGATAGATAAACGCTTATTTGAAAACAAAAAATACAAACAAACAAAAAGATAATACGAGCGTGAGTGCCGAGCACACGTGCTAGAAGTGAAACTTCTTCGGCAAGATTCAAAGATACCAAAATCATCGCACTCTATGACGGTATTGCTATGACGTGACCTTGGAATTTTACAATCCACGCGCCTAAAGAAGTTTCACTTCAATAACAAAATAAACAGAGAGAAATAAATCATGCAGAAAGAACAAAAATATTGTTTCAAAACATATACAATCTTATAGACCGGGAGATACTGACACAAAATTTCGAGTCATTTGTAACAGGATGGCGGTTCTACAGGGTTCTTAGTACGCAATGACAAAAAGAAAAATGATGGTGTGAACGCTGGTACCGGCGGCTTAGTCACGTGGGCGTTAGTCGAACTCATCGGAAAATAGCGAAAGTCAAACGATTTGTAACAGTATGGCACTTATTTTTCCTGTAAGTTTGAGGATCAACGAATATAAAAACAAAATTTCAAAGATCTAGGTGTTGGAAATCTTCACTTATATAAATTAATAATAAATTTATTTTTCAAGTATGACAGCACTTTTTCCCCCTACTAGAAGTATGGCAAATATAATAATGGTCACATTTTATCAAATACTCTCCAAAAAGCCAAATGCAATACTGGTACAAAAAGATAGGTGAAATAAAAAAATTTTGCAGATTTTCGGCGGTATGGCGACCATTTGGAATCGTCCGAAAAGTATGGCATGGCGATTTTCGTAAATGGCTGCACGACGATGGTTACCTGTGCAAAAGTTAGCTTGGTACAAATGGTTGAATAATTGTTTTTTTTAAATCAACACATTCGCGTCGGTATGGCGGGCTGTAAGTCATACCGGAAAAGTATGGCATAACACTACCGCCTACTTCTTTTTTATGGGCTATCGGTAAATTCTAAAATTTTTGTGTTACAAATCGTTTGACTTTCGCTATTTTTACGACGAGTTCGACTAACGCCCACGCGACTAACCCACCGGTACCAGCGTTCACACCATTATTTTTCTTTTTGTCATTGCGTACTAAGACCCCTGTAGAACCGCCATCCTGTTACAAATGACTCGAAATTTTGTGTCAGTATCTCCCGGTCTATTAGTTCGCACTGTTAGAATTAAAAAATATTGTTGAACATGAAGAAATATCAAAAAAAGGTTTTATAACATCACGCTACGGCCAAAAGGATCAGAAAAAAAGCTAATAAAGCGCGGGAAAAACCGAAAAGTCGCTGTTTTTATTGCATTTTGTGTATCAAAATTGTATACCTCAATAAAATTTCAAATAAGATGAGTTTTAAATGAATAAACCTGTTCTTTAGTATGTTCCTTTTTATTAAGTAATTCAACATTCCAATAGAATCGTCCTATAAGTATATAATTTATCATACCTACTTATTAAAAAATAGTATATCTTCTAAATTTTTTAACGTGTGATTTTGACAAAAAAATAATAAACGAAACAAAAATTGTAAAGCATGAATAAAACTTAAAAAAATAGACTTAATTGAGTATAAAAACAAAATAATTATCTGTAATTGTGTATCTGTAGCTGTTTTCCTGTTAGAAGGAGCTCTATGGTATATTTAAAGGTCAATGACAAATAATGTACTGGTCTTAAGACAAGGCACCAATCCAACACCAATCGAATTTATAACAACACAAAAAATTCTTATTACGTTGTCACATCACGTTGTTAAAACTCAAGAAATTATAAAATAAGGGTTTTTAAAAGCATTTGAAAAAGTCTCAAACTTGACTTGAAACGTGATTGAAAGGCAAAATAAAGACATATAACCTAGCATAGGGGTCATTGTTTAAACTCTGTATGTAAAATAAAAATGTATGTACCTGCAAATAAGATCTGTATACACCTTGTGCTTTTGTTTTTTGAGTCAAATAAACAAAAAAAAATATATATAGATAGAGTCCGAAAAAAATGCAACCATTTTTCAACAAGACAAACTAGATAACTATGCGATCTTATCTATAGTAAAGAATCTTAATTAATTAAAGTACTCCATGCACACTATGATTATTGTTTACACTAAGTATAATATAAATTATTTAAATATTTACCTTGAGAAATATCTCTATATTAAAAAAACCTAATGCGAATAAAAGGCAAGTATTCGTAACCCATTTATTCGCTTTTAAATAATTTTACTACAACACTATTTGGCTTAAAGCTTGTAACTACATGCTAAATAATATAAATATTTTAATACTAGCTTCCGCCCGCGACTCCGCGCGGATGTCGGTCTTCGCATGGATGGTTTATTTCTCCGTTTTGTGTGTTCGCGGTTCTACAGAAGTCAGAACAACTTCTATGGATAAAACTGAAAAATTAAGATTAATTTTTAATTTTTAAATCGAAATCGAACCGTTAGTTTTCACGTGATGTCTTCACATACAGACAGACAGACAAAATTTTTTTAAATCTATACTAATATTATAAAGCTGAAGAGTTTGTTTGTTTGTTTGAACGCGCTAATCTCGGGAACTACTGGGCCGATTTGAAAAATTCTTTCGGTGTTAGATAGCCCATTTATCGAGGAAGGTTATAGGCTATATAATATCATCACGCTACGACCAACAGGGGTGGAGCCACGGGGGTGAAACCGCGCGGAGCAGCTAGTCACATATATTTTGGGAACGGTACTTTTTTATTTATTCTCCTCTTAATTAGATAAGAACATTTTAAAACATTTTTTTTGTATGTCTGTTCTAAAGATGTATTGGATAAAATGTATAGTTTTGAATATTACAAGCTATGTTATTATTTGTATATAATAGAAATAGAAATAGAAATAGAAAGCGTTTTATTTGCCACCATGTAACTCTTATAATAGGACCGTTAATTATTTTGAATTTAATTTATCCAAAAAACGTCCGCGCAAATTGTATCAAATATCTCCAAAATTCAAATCACTTAAAATTAACATAATTAACCTGCCTAATTTCCACCTAATATAAAAACAATAAAAAAACAAAAGCATTCATGAATAAAATTCAACCAAAAAAATATAATCGCAAATTATTTTGTCGCTCAAATTTGCATATTAAAAAAAAACAATTTGACATAATACCACAGACTAAATAATTCGTAATTATTACTCTATTTTGACAGATAAAAAAAGCACACACAAATATACATACCATTATGATACACTCACACACACACAATACACAAACTTTTTAATTTTTCAACGCAGTCTTCTACACAACCGCTCTAGGAGGCGGCGCGAAAAAAACTAAATTCTTTACAAAATATAATAAAAACTAGAGTATGGAGGCTGCGAATAAAATTACTTTTGCTCGCGTTCTCGAATTTTTTTACGGAAATGTATATATTTTTGTAATTACACGCAAAAACCTGTGTTTTTTGTTAATTTTCCAAATTCCATATACCTATTTCTGTTAAAAACAAAATTTAGTATCCTCTGTAGTCCTTACTCCTTACTAATAATACTTTTATTCGTGAAAGTTTATTTGTTTTTATTTGTAAAGCTTTTATCTTTTAACTAGATTTCCGCCCACGGCTTCGCCCGCGTTTTCAAAGAAAAGCCCGCATAGCTCCCGTTCCCGCGGGATTTCCGGGATATAACCTATCCTATGTGTTCATCCAAGTCATCACTTACACTGTAAATACTACTACGGTTCAGTAGTATTTACAGTGTAAGTGAAACAGTAACAAACACGCTCACATCCTCACAAACTTTCGCATTTACATATAATATTAGTAGGATAGCATAGGATTATATTATTTTAGTGTTGATAGTTACAGAGCTAGAGGCTAATTTTTTACTCAGCCAAACATCTAATACAATAGGAAAATTGATTACAATGCCCATTTGAATCATTCTCGTTTATAAATTCGGCTGAGAGGGTGGAGTTTCTAAAAATGTGATATGCATGACAATTACTCATTTTCTTTGCAAGCGAAGCCGCGGGTGGAAAATTAGTTGTCTATAAACATATAATATGTAATATATTGCATACATAAATAAATAAAATTCTCTAGGCTTGACCGATTTTAATGAATTTATTATGTACTAGAGGTCCGCCCCGGCTTCGCCCGTGGTACATATTTCGCAATAAAAGGTAGCCTATGTCCGTTCTCGCCCTCGGGTATCAAAATATCTCCCTACCAAATTTCATGCAAATTGGTTCAGTAGTTTAGGCGTGATTGAGTAACAGACAGACAGACAGAGTTACTTTCGCATTTATAATATTAGTATGGATTTTTGGCAGGTCTATACATTTCTATAAAAGTGTCCTGATAGAGGAAAACCTAGGATAGGTACATGATTCCTTGTTATATTTTCGATAGATTATGCTTCCTGTATTTCAAACATTTTAAAAGTAAAACAGTTTTATCCAGTCTAAAAGGAAATTCCAAAGTGAAGACAACCATACATTCAAGGTCGTAGCAAGGTGTATTCTAAAAATACATGTATGTAAGCAAAATAAGTAAAAACAACATAACTTGATGGTATAACTTCTTTGATATGGGACTGCATTTTTAACGTTTTTACACGCTTTATATTAGCTTCACCTGTATGTTTGTAACCGACTTCTTTGGGCGCGATTTTGACCCACTTTAAACGACCAGATTTCGTTCAAACTTTGTAGATTTATTGAGGACCGATGACAATACACTAATTTGATAAAAATTTTCTATTTTTTAGTTCGGTTTTCTATAAAAAGCGTGTTTTTTAGTTTTTTTAACTATTGTTATTATTTTTAAGAACGCTTAATACAAGCTCTATCATTAACCGACTGCGTAAAAGATGTGTCTCTGTATTTTTTACTAGCTCTAGCTTTCTCCTCTTACGCTGTATTAAGTTATTTATTATAATTTATTTTAGGTATATAATATGTATTATCGAATTTATTATATTCTTATTTCATATTATGCATGCTTTATTTTTCCCAACGCAATAGTCTGGAAGAGATCGCTGCCTAGCGATAAGGCCGCCATTTGTACATACTTGCATCTATTTGTCTTTTTCTGTATTTATTGTAAATTTTGTGTGTGTGCAATAAATAATTACCTATCTATCTAGTTGTGCCCCGTGATTTTACCCGCATTGCTCAGCTCCTGTTGGCCTCAGCGAGATGATATTTATAGCCTATAAGCCTTCCTCGATAAATGGGCTACACCGAAAGAATTTTTCAAATCGGACCAGTAGTTCCTGAGATGAGCACGTTCAAACAAACAAACTCTTAAGCTTATATATAGATATACGTATAGATATACTCACATGTAAGTTATCCTGTAGTTCTCTACTCAGCCGCCTGACGTTCTCCAACTCTTGTATTTGCGCCTGGCTCGGCTTGCCATACACATCTATTGATATACCCTCGCCACGGTATTGGGAGTCCACCCATTGTGTGATCTTGTCTTTAGTGAGGTCTGTTCGTTGAAGGGGCGATTGTTCCTCTGTGAAATTCATTGTTCTGTAAAGGGATAGTGAAACATAAATGTTTATAATTATAACTGTTTGTATAAACATATAGTAAACTTATTTTGAAAATAACTGCAAAAGGTTGTTTATTGAAAGACTAGCTGTGCCGCGCGGTTTCACCCGCATTTCTCCGCTCCTGTTGGTCTTAGCGTGATGATATATATTCTATAGCCTTCCTCGATAAATGGGCTATCTAACACCGAAATAATTTTTCAAATCGGACCAGTACTTTTTGAGATTAGCGCGATCAAACAAACAAATAAACTCTTCAGCTTTATAATATTTATTGAAAGAATTTATACACGACACTAGCTTTCCGCCCGCGGCTTCGCCCGCGTTTTCAAAGAAAAACCCGTATAGTTCCCGTTCCAGTGGGATTTCCAGGATAAAACCTATCCTATGTGTTAATCCAAGTTAGATTATTAGTAGGACTATTTATTTATTAAAAGCTGTCTACGAGGATTGTAGTCGTTTTTGAGATTAGCGCGTTCTTAACAAACAAACTCTCCAACTTTATAATATTATAGTATAGATGTAATATTTATACAAAGATGTAAATTAATGTACCTTTATTTATTAGTAGTTTATTATTTTTTATAACAGACAAATTCACAGTCATCCATACTAATATTATAAATGCGAAAGTAACTCTGTCTGTCTGTCTGTCTGTTACACAATCACGCCTAAACTACTGAACCAATTTGCATGAAATTTGGTATGGAGATACTTTGATACCCGAGAAAGGACATAGGCTACCTTTTATTGCGAAATATGTACCACGGGCGAAGCCGGGGCGGACCTCTAGTTTATATATAAGTTAATAACATTTAAAAAATGCATCCAATTACACAATATTTACGCCACATGAACTAAAATAAATAAAAACCATGAAACCATATCCTATACTTTCATTTTACGGTTAATGCGGAAATAAAACATTTCCCTAAAAACTACTTAAAATAATCAATATTATATACAGTTTTATATTGTGCACATTCTTTTTTAAATTATTAAATTTTTTTTCCGGACAAATCCCATGTCCTTTGAAGGAATTCCGATATAAAAAAACCTTTACGTAATTTCTTTGTACATAATATTAAATGTATTTTAAATTGCATCCAAATCGGTACAGTGTTTGGGGAAAAGACAGACAAACATCTTGATATTGATAGAAATCTGTACAAATATAATAAAAACCATAGGAAAACCGTAGTAAAGTCAAAACTGTACATTGAATATTTTTTTAAAGAATGCTTGGGCCGTGATCTATAATTAATCGATATCGAATTTTTATCTGTTTGTCTGCATGTAGGTATTTTCGGGATAAACTCAAAAAGTACTGCATGGATTTACTTAAAATTTGAATATTGGGAACGGCCATAAGTTACGGTCTACCAGCTTAAATAACTTGAGCATAAAGCAAGGTCAATGGAAAACGATATTATGTATATGTTTCGAAACTGGGAAGTAACTTATATGACGTCATTTTTAAGTTATAGTATCATAAAATTTGTTTGGTCATTTTCGTCAATAAATTTTCAAAAAATAAACAAAAAATAAATATGAACAAATATGATAATGCAAAGGTCTGTTTGGTTACACGCTATTTCTATACTGCTTAACAGATTTGGGTGGATTGTAATGGATAGATAGATAATTTTTAAATTACTGTATGGTGTGTTTATTTTATTCTATAAATTCGTCTTGAATATAAAAATGAAAACCTTCATTATAATAGATATAATAATTATCCTTTCAATGTTTATATTACTTACTAGCTGTCCCGGCGAACTTTGTACCGCCCTGTCAATGAATGTTGTGTTACCTTTTAGCTGAACTAATTTAGGCTTTGATGAACGTAATACAATGATACAAAATAAATATTTATATGGATTGATATGTAATAGTATTTTATTTTATTACTTCAAACACGTCTCAGAGAAAAATGACTGAATTTGAATAATTTGTGCAGCATGGATTAACACTTTTCATTCTTTAACTGTTATCGACCACGCCATCGCGATCGTTTCGTTTCACTTTAGTTGTGATAATAATTTTACCATTTTCATTGGGCGATCGACGCTGATACAGTGGGTAACCATCGTTGCCTGTGATGGTCTCTGCCATCAATTTTCGTGGATACCTTTTGGTACACTCACTGTCAACCATGCATGGTGATTGGTGGTTGATGGTGTCACACGGTCCATGAATCATATTCGTGATAACAACGTTATGTCGGTCTTGATCGGTTTCAGGATTAGCAATCCCCGCACACTCATTATCTGCCCGAATCCTTTCGACTAACCAAATTAAAATGTGTGCATGCTGCAAGCCAGATTGTTGTCATTCGATTGAATACATCCATCATTGAATAATCCCAAAGATGTGTTCCATTAATGTAACTCATCAGTGATCGGATTTTTTGCTTGAAAACACGTGTGGTGATGTCGTGCCGATCACTTGATATTTGTCCGGGAAGCAGCAGTTGAATAATTTCCATCCATTTCGGATTACATATAAATGTAATGAATAAATCTGGCCGACCATAATGACGAACATATTATTATGTCATTGCATCTTGCGCATATTCACTTGGGCTACCTGTGTATGTCGCCGGTAAAATAATCAATATACCAACATTTTCTGCACCTTCTTCTGTGCTAATTGCATCGCATAAATGGTACATCCATCTTCAAAACGCAATTTAGCTTGTTTATAGCAATTTGATAGCAATATTGTTGACGCAGTCGACGAAATCGCAACAAATAATTGTCAGAATTTTTACATTTTTATAGAATTTTTTTAATAATTAATCGAACTAAACTTCTTGGTTAGTTTCCCCACCAAAAATACCTTATTAATTCCTGAAAACACGCGTAAACACAAACATTTGAGGAATTTTTATGTATCTGCTTTTATTGCACTTTTTAATAATTGATTTTAAAATAAATACAAACAATATTTATTCACCCTTTTTAATTTTTTATTATTTTACACATAATACATTTTTGAACGCATGAATGTCAAACATTATTTTCCGTATTTGACAGGATTGACAACTAATGATTGACATGTACGAAAATCAAAATTTTGGGAAAATATTTATTCGTCTAGTTTTTGTTGTTTTTATGATTTATTCTTCTATTCTGGACGGAGACAAATCCAACGAATCTAAAACCATGAAAATTGGTTCAGTAGAACTCGAGTTATAAGTGTTGGAACATACAGACTTTCTTTTATATATTATATAGATATAGATATAGTTAATCATTTTAGAGAAGTTAGCTATTTGTTAAAAATTAAAATCCTTGTCACACTCCATAAGGTCGAATTTTAATAATAAATGGTTCTGTAACTACCTACCATATTTATATCTATACTAATACATATTATAAAGCTGAAGAGTTTGTTTGTTTGTTTGTTTGAACGCGGTAATCTCGGGAACTACTGGTCCGATTTGAAAAATTCTTTCGGTGTTGCTCATTTATCGAGGAAGGTTATAGGCTAGGTATATATTATCACGCTACGACCAACAGGAGTGGAGCCACGGGGGTGAAACCGCGCGGAGCAGCTAGTTAATAATATACAAAAGTAATAATAATTATTTTGTAGATATATTAATTACCTGTATGGTTTTTCGTTAAGATTTGCAAGTTATTTTGCATGCCGATTTCAAAAGAAGATCCAAATTGACAGGCTTTCATGGATTGGAAACTTATAATGTGATGTATTGCAGAAAGCCGTAGGTAATAAAAACAAATAACATATTTATGCTATGTTTAATTAATATGTCCTTATAAGATGAAATTTAATAAGATAATACATACCTACCTATTATCTACTTAATTATTAAATGGTTAACAGAAGACTATTTGCAAGCTGTTTTTCACAGTTCAAAAAGAAGAAACCTTTAAAAAAAGGTGTCAAAAAAAATTAAAAAATATGCTTTTAAATGCATTAAAAAATAAAATATTCTAATTCTACAGAACCCTAAAAAGACAATAAACGCACAAAACCGGTCAAATTAGAACATTAAATCTCAATCGTAAGTTGAACTTGACTCGATTGACCTGTTATGGTAATTATACATTGACCATTAGGAGAATGACCATTTATTTCTTACTAGCTTTCCGCCCGCAGCTTCGCCCGCATTTTCTAAGAAACACTCGCATAGTTCCCGTTCCCGTGGGATTTCCAGGATAAAAACTATCCTATGTTTTAATCCAAGTTACCATCTATATGTGTGCTAAATTTCATTGTAATCGGTTCAGAAGTATTTGCGTGAAAGAGTTACAAACACACACACATCCTCACAAACTTTCGCATTTATAATATTAGTAGGATTAAAAATTTGCTTAATACATTAATTGTACCTCATATGTGACATCCTACGACTTCTACCAAATATATTAGAGGTCAATTAAAAGTTAAATTCAGTTTTAGTTATGTCTAGAAACTAATTATAAGCCCATATAATATGTTCCCACTGCAGGGACACGGGCCTCCTATGAGGGTACAGGCCATAATCCACCACGCTGGCACAGAATCCATACTAATATTATAAATGCGAAAGTAACTCTGTCTATCTGTCTGTTACTCAATCACGCCTTAACTACTGAACCAATTTGCATGAAATTTGGTATAGAGATATTTTGATACCCGAGAAAGGACATAGGCTACTTTTTACCCCGGAACCTAGGATAGGTTTTATCCCCGAAATCCCACGGGAACGGGACCTATGCGGGTTTTTATTTGACTGCGCGGGCAAAGCCGCGGGCGGAAAGCTAGTACATAATATATCTAGTAGCTAAAAGCTAACGCTGGCCCTATGTTTGGAAAAGGTCAATATTATTTTATATTTTTATGAATGTAGTTTCTGAACACAGCTTTGTTAAGCTAAAAAATATTTTTCCCTCGTATCTTGCCCTCAAAAGGCATGAAAAAAATACATCATCACTACATAGCAATAAGAATGGTATAAAACAAAGCTGTCAGTCTCTAGGTCTGCTTAATTTTGAAAATTACGCAACGCTTTTTGAAGTGAAACTTCTTTATAGGGATTGGAAAAAAATTTAGTGTTACATTTTTTCGTTACGCGTGACATTTTTCAGTTACGCGGCATCTTTTTCTTATCCCTACCACGCGTGATTCGACGTACTTACCTATTTCTGTAAAGTTGCATATTGTCAATTATTTTTTGAAAAATAAGGCCATAAAGAAGTTTCACTTCTTACGTGTGTACACTAGTACACGCACTCATTTTTTTACAGGTAGAGTGATTCTCGAGGTAGGTATATAATAATTTATTAGGTTATAGTCAAAGCGGGCGAAGCTGGGACGGAAAGCTAGTTAGATTCCTAAAGCTCTGTGTTGAATATTACGTCTTATGTCGGTCATTTTTTCATTTTATTTTTTCAAATATCTGTTATATATGCATTATAAATTGTTTTTTTTTTGTTGCATTATAATTTTTTTTTTAAAGTGAAACTTTTATTACATCGTCTCAAACTTTTTAGTCTGTGTAGCGCATGTCGCGTGGCGTATTTACAAACTATACATAGCCAGAACGCAACCATAGGAAACTGCTCGTGTATACTTTGTAATGCTGTTTTTAAGTTTGTTATTACAAAATATACACGAAGTTTGCGTACTGATCGTGTATACTTTGTAACACGGATGCTTGCTTCTTCTTTCCAAACTATACACGATCAGTACGCAAAATAAAACTAAATATACCTACTACACCACTTACGCTTGAGCGAAATAATAAATAAGCGTAGGCAATCAAAGACTTGTAAAGCTATATCTATCTACTTTTATTCTTCTTGATTGATCCAGTAAAATATGGAATAAAAATATTATAAGTTGAGCTTAGAAAAATAAATAGGTAACAGATAGGTATATATGGGTTAGGTTAGGTTCGTGTTTTTTTAACTACACAAAAATTGCCGTCGCCTCGCAACCGTCTTCTTCTGGACTTATTAGATTCTTACATTTTAGCACTATTGTCAATTGTAAGTCGTGCAGTATAGTCGGGAACGAAGACACAAGCATCCTCGATACAAAAAAAAATACGATCAGTACGCAACATTACATACACAATACACATGCATTTTAATAATAGATTTCAAAACAGCAATACAATAATATAAGCGCGAGCAATGGAAAGACGCCACGCTTACTCCGAAACATACACGATTAGTCCGCATGCGTACTGGCGCTGTATATTTTGGAGCGCTGTTCTTACTTACTTCACTACAAAGTACGCGAGTACTTGCGTACTGCTGTTGTATAGATTGGAAGAACTTTGTGAAAAAGTTATTTCCAAACTATACGTGATTAGTTTCACACCGTTGCGTACTGGCCTTGTATAGTTTGGAAAGACGCTGTCGCGTGTATCGCGGCTGCCGAGTAGGTATACCTACTCGGCAGCCGACCGTCACGCGACATGCGCTACACAAAGCAGTGTTCGGAACCGTTCGAACAGTTTCACTTTTACCGTAGTTTCATAAAACCACACAACATTTTTTCATTTTATTTTTTCAAATATCTGTTATATATGCATTATAAATTGTTTTTTTTGCATTATATTTTTTTTTGTATATTATGTTTTTATTTTTCTAGAATACATTGACTAATGAGTATAATATTAAAAATATTCCACAAAATTTAACCTTGCAGACGTTGTTCCGTACAAAATCAAACTTCCTGCTTATTTAAGTTTTTATTTATTTACGTAAAATATATCGAAGTAGGAAATCGGTAAAAGCGACTTTATAATCATACTAGCTTTCCGCCCGCGGCTCCGCCCGCGTTTTCAAAGAAAAACCCGCATAGTTCCCGTTCCCGTGGGATTTCCGGGATAAAACCTAACCTATGTGTTAATCCAAGTTACACTCTATATGTGTGCTAAATTTCATTGTAATTGGTTCAGTAGTATTTGAGTGAAAGAGTAACAAACACACACATACACATCCTCACAAACTTTCGCATTTATAATATTACATAGTAGGATATTGCACGCCTCATAAGCGAAGCGTTGAGGTGGGTACTACTGTCACTTCGCGCAAAACATCTGATTTTTCAAACTTAAAATGTCTTTATGTATCATACATTGCACTTGTAAGATAATTCATACACACACATATTAAGAAAAAACACTATTTTTAACGTTCATGATATTTTTGATGTCATTTTTGTTATTTAAACTAGTTAAAAAACAGTTTAAAAAAGTTCTGCCTTGGACGTCCGTGTGTCTGTATGTGCGGATCCTTTTTCTTGTTAACACGATAGCGACCGAAATACTTTACTAATGGAGTCTTTTTTTTTCTCTTACGCTTGAGTATGCTCAGGAATAGAACCCTTTCATTTTTCAGGGTCTGATTCGATGTGGTTTAATTGTTATTAAATAAACAAAAATAATAATTAATAAATATTTATTAAAAAAAAATTATGAGGCGTGCACTTTTGGATTTTCCAAATTATTTATTGAATACGATTACATTGTGAGTAGACATTGCAAGTAATTAATATCTGTAATCAGAGAAATATGTAATTTTCTAGCTAACCTTGTGTTTACCTTGCTGCTAAATTGTTATGGTCAAGAGCACATAATATTATATTTATTACTAGCGGCCCGCCCCGGCTTCGCCCGTGGTACATATGAAAAATAGATGTTGACCCGATATGCACAGAAAATTTCATGAGAATCGGTCCACCCGTTTCGGAGGAGTATGCAGAGATTGCAGACTAACATTGTGACACGAGAATTTTATATATAAGACTAGCGGTCCGCCCCGGCTTCGCCCGTGGTACATATGAAAAATAGATGTTGGCCGATTCTTAGACTTACCCGATATGCACAGAAAATTTCATGAGAATCAGTCCACCCGTTTCGGAGGAGTATGCAGACTAACATTGTGACACGAGAATTTTATATATAAGATAATGTTATGAAAATGTCTGTTACGCTTTCACGGCTACAGAGCACCTGTTTTTGTGAAATTTCTAATATAATATTATAAATGCGAAAGTAACTCTGTCTGTCTGTCTGTTACTCAATCACGCCTAAACTATTGAACCAATTTGCATGAAATTTGGTATGGAGATATTTTGATATCCGAGAAAGGACATAAGCTACCTTTTATTGCGAAATATGTACCACGGGCGAAGCCGGGGCGGACCTCTAGTTTCTAATAATAGTTAAAGACTACTTAGAAAATTTTAAATAGACTATTATGAATGTCAAACGTTTCATGAAAATTTTGTTTGTATCTAAAACCGATTAACGTCTGAACCGATTTTGATGTAACTTTCAAAAGCTCATGTTGGAGCCTAAAAAAGTTAAAAAAAAATACCTGCGTCACATTACAAAAAAATTGATAGATTAGCATACAAATATTTTATATTTGATATTTATATTTGATTTGCGAATATGACGTCATTCACATATAATTTATTTATAATAAACAAGCTTGACCTTCAGAACAAAAAACTAACATTGCATTTAAAATATATCACAAGGAAACCGTTATTTAGAATAATAACAATTTAACTACGTATTGTGTTTTACGTACAAAGCGTGCAATAAATAATATTTTAGTGAGGCCACGAAAACAGCGATTTTATAACTTGACTAGCTGTCCCGGCAAAGGTTGTTCTACCTTAGTCTTACATAGAGGGTGAAAATGGATGTTGTCTAATTCTCAATCCTACCCGATATGCACACAATATTTCATGAAAATGGGTCCAGCTGATTCGGAAGAGTATGCGCTAACTAACATTGTGACACGAAAATTTTATATATTATATAGAGAAGAGAAGATAATATATAACACTAGCTTTATTCCAAGGCTTCACTCGTATGTATGAAAATGGATAGAAAGTAATTAATGTGCTAATCTAGTACTATAATCTATATCTATACCAAAATTTCATAGTTCCGATCAGCTGTTTCTTCGTGAAAAAATAACGAATATCATCCAAGTAGTGTAGTATTTTCGTGTGAAAAAAATATGTTAGTTTGTGTACATCTCAAAGAATGGAAAAATCTGTAACGAAATAAATTCAGTAAATTCAAAATCATAAAAATTGTTCAACGATTCTCACAAATAAATGTCATTTATTAATGTTATATTTAAATGGATGATTAACATCACGTGATACAATATAAAATGTAAATCATTTTTCATTTAGAAACACTACGCACGGTAAATAAACATTTGAATAGATTTGCATAATTAAAATAACGTTAATTCGTATTAATTAATGAATTAATATTTTAAGACGTCATTGGTAAATGTAAACAGATTATTACTTATTTTACGTATGTTTAAAATTGCATACGACTGGAAACATATTTTGTTGCAACGAGATAAATTGATAATTGAAGTTAAATTGGAGAATGATCGCGGGTGGTATCGGTAAAATTGCCGGTGTGTCATGTGTTGGTAATATTTTTAATTCCTATTTTTATTTATAATGATCATACATATCACTATAAAGTCTAAATTAAACCGGATAAATGGAAATAAAGTAAAAGTTTTTGTTTTGAAACATAAATCCATCCCTCTTCGCTTCAATCGCTTCCGCTTAGCGTATAATCGCTTATGTCATAGCTCCACACAACTACGTGATGTACAAACGACGTGTGCGGTGGCCTCAATTTAATCAAGTTTAATGGCAAAGGAAAAATTCGCTCAATTTTGGTGCAGCGGTTGCTGATAACGTGTTTCCGTTGGATTATCATTTGCGAAATCTATGCTAATAGAAAAAAATGTTTTTTTTTTGTAGTTATGTTTGTATAAAAAATTCTCAAAAAATCATTTTGGCAATTCTTTCAGTAGGTATTACGAAATTTACCTAGTTAGGTTATAACTACATCTTTTGTGAATGACGTAGAATATATTTTTATTTAACCTATAATTATTAAAAAGTAATAAATAATAGTAATAAATTAATATGTTATATATATATTTTAATATCGTCACGTTCGTTGTAAATATCACGATTCATAAGTATTTACAAAAAATATTTAAAACTATCCAAATCCTGCGACTTTGTCTACTTTAGAGAACATTATTTACGATAAATATTAAATCTATACGTATAATAAAAATGAATCGCTAAATGTAAGCGCAAAACTCTAGAACTTCTGAACGTATTTCGTTAATATTTTTATATAATATTCCATAAATGGTTCTTATGTGGAGAAAACGTAAAAAAGTACCACGGGCGAAACCGGGGCCGGACCGTTAGTAAATAATAAAATCTCTATGAAAATTTATCCAGATCAGCCGTTTTTGCGTGATAGAGTACCTAACAAACTTTTATAGAATATTAATAGCATAGAATATATTATAACCATTTGATTTGTAAGTAAAATGCCAATAATTTAAATAGTTCACGACCTTTTCATTGTATTCAAATACCAGTTAAAATAGACCTCTTCTGTTTATAACAGTATTTACGTCAGAGAGGTCAACTTATAAGTTACTAGCTTTCTGCCCGCGGCTTCGCCCGCTTTGTCTAAAACATAATAAAATATATACTAAAACCTTCCTCTTGAATCACTCTATCTATTAAAAAAAACCGCATTGAAATCCATTGCGTGCGGTTAAAAAGATTTAACCAGGATACCTTTCATGTCTTCCATAATTTAAATTTTACAAGTATAATTATTATGTACTTGGGTCATAAAATAGGTACCTACTTAACTTTATAAATACCTACCTAATTAAAAAAAATGTGTGCGTGTACTAGTGTACACACGTAAGAAGTGAAACTTCTTTATGACCTTATTTTTCAAAAAAATAATTTACTATTTTACAGAAATACCTACGTTGAATCACGCGTGGTAAGGATAAGAAAAAGATGGCGCGTAACGGAAAAATGTCACGTGTAACGAACAAATGTTACACTAAATTTTTTTCCAACCCGAAAAAGAAGTTTCACTTCAAAAATATGTTTTGTATTTAGTGTTCGTTGTTCAGTTTCAATTTTTCATAAACTGAAAAGTAGTGACATCTTCGAATTAACTTTCTTTAGTAGTAAAAAGTTAAATTATATTTTATAAGTGACAAAAAGTGGCATGTCAAACTATCTTTAGGCAAGTAAAATTATAATTATATCTAAATAACATAGGCTATCTGTATGTATGTTTGTTTTATTCCTATTTAACTCAGATGAATCAGGTGTGACCGAGAAGTAAGTACAACATTTATTGATTGTTAAATGTATTAAATAAGTAGTAGGTTTCAGAATTAAAACTGAAAACTTGCCAGCTCTTCTTGGTAGAACCTGCTTCCCCAACTAATTTATTTACGTGTTTTGTCTTTTCGAAAGCACTGCTAAACGAAGTTTAGTTGAACAAATGAATGAGCTTAGACATTAGACAATAGAAAGCGTTTTATTTGCCACCATGTAAAAAAATATAAATCTTAAATAACATAGAACAGAAAAAAAAATATAACAATGGTGGCAAAAAGGACTCCCCGTCAGCAAAGCAGCAACCATTAATTTAAATGTATTGTAATAATATGAAGATGTGTGTTACTCTTTCACGCAAAAACAGCTGATCCAATTTACCATCAAATTATACATAATGTATAAAGTGACTAGGTGCGCCCCGCGGTTTCACCCGCGTGGCTCCGCTGTGATGATATATGGCCTATAGCCTTCCTCGATAAATAGGCTATCTAACACTGAAAGAATTTTTCAAATCGGACCAGTAGTTCTTGAGATAGCGCGTTCAAACAAACAACTCTACAGCTTTATAATATTTTTATATAAATGTGATTTACCAAACAATTTATCTCAAAACAAGCGAAGCCACGAACTGTAGATAGTATTAAATAAAAATAAAAAAATAATATAAAAACTTACCAACTTCTACTTTTCACAGACGTCTTACAACCTACACTACACGGGTGTGAAATAACACTGGTGTGAAGAACATAGCATTGAAAATGTAATAAATGAATTCATTCATTTACATTTATAATGAATCCTGAATTTATTAGGGACTAGATGTCCGCCCGCGGCTTCGCCCGCGTTTTCAAAGAAAAACTCGCACAGTTCCCGTTCCCGTGGGGTATCCGGGATAAAGCCTATCCTATGTGTTAATTCAAGTTACCCTCTATATGTGTGCTAAATTTCATTGTAATCGGTTCAGTAGTATGTATTTGCGTAACTTTCGCATTTATAGATAATATTAGTAGGATAGGATAGGATTGAATAACGATAGTTGTGACGATTGTGTTGACGGGGATGTTTTGATAGTATTTTCTATGAGATATGTTTAAAGAATTGAAAGTATTTGAACGCTAGAATACTCCTTAAGTATAAAATGGGTAATTTTGTTAATATTTCCTGGCGTAGTTTTTATCAATAGTAACCATATCTACTATTCCTGTATAGGTGCTAATTTTACTATGCCATATTGTAATATACACACTACAGTTCACTACAGTTCCGTAACGTAAAAGTTAACGTAAAAGACAAATATACATCCCATACATCCCATAAATTTATAACATACATCCCATTCCTAAAAAATTATATTACGATTAGATATAATTTGCTTTGATATTTAAAGTTATATAAAGTTATATTCTAGTATATAACTAGGATATAACTTTAACTAATAAACTATAACTTAACTAAACTATAATCAAAATATTGTTATGCTTGAAAAAAAAACAGGAAATCATTTTTGAATTTAGTTACGATGCATTTACATCAAACGAACATAGAGCTAGAGCAAGAGCATTCTTTCGTGATCTTTTAGTGTAAACGAAAACTCGTAGGTATTCAGTGTTGTTCAGTATTAGAACATTGCATAGAATCTTTTCGAACGCACTAAGAACAACGAAAGAATGCTCTACGCCTATTTACACTAAAATAATTTGACATAGTGGGATTAGAATGAGCATTCGCCCGTTTGATGAAAATGCACCGTTAAAATAATGCAAATGTAATTTTACTTACTAAATACGTAACTAGAATCGTAAATAAAAATGTTGTGTGGTTTTATGAAACCACGGTAAAAGTGAAACTGTTCGAACGGTGCGTGACGGTCGGCTGCCGAGTAGGTATACCTACTCGGCAGCCGCGATACACGCGACATGCGCTACACAGACCAAAAAGTTTGAAACGATGTATTAAAAGTTTCACTTTAATAATAAGTTATATTTCGCTTATACAGGCGTAGATACCTACTATCTCTATATTTTCTATGAGACTGTAACTCTGTCTGTATTTTCTTCGCGTCTTAACCACTGAACCGATTTGGATGAAAATTGATTTTTCTTGTGTTTTATGTGTGAAACGTCGGGTTCATACTATAATGAATAAATCGCGTTAAAAACCCATTAGTCTTTCATTATTTAAATTACCTTACACTTATGATTTTTGCAACATAATTTTTCAGATAAGCTAAGAAAGTTGCTATTTAAAAAAAAATCTATTGAAATGGTAAAAAAATCGACCGTATGCATATAAATTAATAGCTAATAGGATATACCCTAAATGACATCCCGGTTTTGCTCATATTTTAAACCATAGGTATACCTCTTCCTTTTACATAAAATCCATACTAATATTATAAATGCGAAAGTAACTCTGTCTGTCTGTCTGTTACTCAATCACGCCTAAACTACTGAACCAATTTGCATGAAATTTGGTATAGAGATATTTTGATACCCGAGAAAGGACATAGGATAGATTTTATCCCGGTAATCCCACGGGAACGGGAACTATGTGGGTTTTTCTTTGACTGCGCGGGCGATGCCGCGGGTGGAAAGCTAGTATTAAATAAATTACTTATAATACAAATAACTTGGTATTTCCCCATTGAATAAACACTCGTACTTCTTACATTAATGTTAAGTGATTTTAAGAGCCCTTAGCTCTTAAGTTATATCAAGTCTTATTTAAGTATAATAAATACAAATAAATAAAATAAACGTAACAAAACAAACAAATGATAGAGTCAATATTTCTATATTGTTATGTATTTAAATAGTTGAAAACTTATTTATATACATTTTAACCGACTTCTGGAAAAATGAGTTCTTAATTGGTTTTTTCTATAATATTTACTTATTAGGTACCTATACACCTTTTTCCGACTTCAAAAAAAAGTTTTTGTGATTATCTATAGATTATTTTTAATCATAGCCTAGATATTTATCATCATGGGGGGTAAGGTGCAGATGCATTACCTATGCATACATCTATTTCTAAGGTTTCACTGATCGATTTTCTTTAGGGACAAGTAGGTGATCAGCCTTCTGTCCTGCCAGACCGAGCCATTTCTTTTTCGTCTCCAACGGGAAACGAACCCAGTACTCCTCGGTTCTACGCTCACGCGTCAACCACTGTACCAAGGAGGCGGTCTATATTCCGTGACTACCCATGAAATAAATGATGATTTGATTGTCTAACAATACTATACCTACTTGGGCTGTATTCTTTTCAACACGCTTATATTAGCTTCATCTGTATGTTTGTATGTAACCGACTCCTTTATGCTCGATTTTGACTTTGAACGGACAGATATAATTCAAACTTTGTACACTTATCAAGGATCGGTGACAATACTATCATTTCATTAGTTTAAACGTGTTTTAAGGCCTGAATCGGGTACAATTAATTAACTCTAGTTACCTATAACCGTTTTTCTTCTTAGATTCTTAATGTACACATATCTAAAAAAAATGTATATTAAAGTTTCGAATATGATAAAGGGCATGGTTGTTTTAATTTGTTTATTTTACAATCAGGTTTTTTGGAAAAAAATCATGAACTGAGGTCGATTTTTGGACTTTAAACCAAAACGCTAAGTCAATATAACGTCAATTATTGTAGTGTTTTTTACAGTGTGTTTATGAAATTGAAACACAGGGCATGGTTGTTTTAAATTTTGATTCAATATCCAAATATCTTTTAAAATAATTTTTATACGTACTTTTACTACGGTAGATTCGCACCGGTCCCCCCATCCCACCTTGTAAATCGTCGCCAAGGTCGCTAGCCCCTATTAACGCCTTAATTTCAATTCAAGCAATTAATTTTCAGTTTAGTATTTCTCCGAGCTGTTTCCTTCACCTTTTTTAATAGTGATGTAGATGATTATATAGAATGATAAATCTTACTTTTTATTTAATTTGAATTTTATTGCTTACCTTTTTGTTATATTTGAACATTATTTAAAATTTATATTCTTTGATAATCAGTGGCGTGCATTCCATAAAGACATAAAGACACTGCCTACCCTACCATTTACCAAACTCTGATCAATATTTAATATGCATAAATGAAATTCACAGCGTCATTAAATTTTATTAATTGCGCAATGTAGTTATGAAATAAAAATACATTTCAAATATATTTTAGATCCATCTATCGGTATTTTGGTAGCATTATTATCTAATTTCTATAACACCGGCTCGGCTCAAGTCACTATTCATGCGCTGCACTAGCGCCGCCACAGAACCCAGTACGTCACGGGACGGCAAAGACACAAACTATCCGTGTCTAAGTTTTTATATGTGTGCTCTGCGTGTCTACGCATATTTTATATGTGTGCGTGCCTATAAACACGGCACACTGATGTAATAAAACCACGCACACAAACACACAAGGTAGGCAGTGTCTTTTTACGAAGATATACGAATTAGGTACGAACCGAATTCGGAACTACATCGAAAGTCGAAACTGAAGTTGAATATGCGACCAATTTAAGAAGTGTGATAATGTATACAATTTTGTAGCGGTAAAGACCATCTGCAAATAGTATCATTATTCGTTTGTTTTGTTTTGGAAATAACAAACGTTTACTTTGAGGTTAAATTTGTTTTTTGAGAAAATTAACAATGTTTACTACGACAATTTGCAAGTGAAGTGTTTTGAGAGTAACTAAATAGATTATGTATATCATCAGTGTATTTTGTAAGATAATAAGGCATAGGTACCTAATTTAACGAAAAATTATTATTTTTGTTTTATGAATAAACTTTTATCAAACAGAGAGTGATAGGAAAAAGGCCGATCTATAAATGGATCTATACCGGAATTTGTAATACACAAAGGTAAAGTTAATCATTAATTACATAATAAAGAATACTACCTAGTTAGGATATCATAACTACCTACTTTGACAATTATTTTATAGATAATATGACCTATGTTCGTGATATGTTTTCCATTATTTTGCGGAAATACTATGTATCTCCAATCAAATATCAGTACTTCAATATGAAATATTAGTTTTTATGACTTAATATCATTACGATATTTCTGCCTACCCTGTCCAAAAACTCTGTGCACGCCCCTGTTGATAATAGCTATCTATTTAAGAATTTCTTGCCCGCTCTTCTCTGGAGAAACTGCTTTCCGAACCTATGATACCTACATAAACATTAGATAATCTACATCTATACTAATATTATAAAGCTGAATAATTTGTTTGTTTGAACGCGCTAATATCAGGAACTACTGGTCCGATTTGAAAAATTCTTTCGGTGTTAGATAGCCCATTTATCGAGGAAGGCTATAGGCTATAATATTATATCATTACGCTAAGACCAACAGGAGCGGAGCAATGCTGGTAAAACCACGGGGCACAGCTAGTAAGTAATATGAAGACGACGACGTACGACATAAAAGGTCTAAAAGAAGTTCAGTTGGATAATAATATTTGATTTTAATTTAAAACTAGGTACGTCATAACTCGACAATTAATGTTAAATTCCAAAATAATTTTTCTAACATCAAATTTTTATTTTTCGATACATTTTTTTATTGATAACGATTCAGTAGTTTGATGTTTTAAATAAAAATGTGTGTTTTCTTCCTTTCCTTTAAACAAACAATATGTATTTTATTAAATAACTAGCTTTCTGACCACGGCTTCGCCCGCGTTTTTAAAGAGAAACTCGCATAGTTCCCGTTCCCGTGGGGTATCCGGGATAAAGCCTATCCTATGTGTAAATCCAAGAAACCCTCTATATGTGTGCTAAATTTCATTGTTATCGGTTCAGTAGTATTTGCGTGAAAGAGTAAAAAACATACACTCACACATCCATCCTCACAAACTTTCGCATTTATAATATTAGTAGGATAGGATAGGATAGGATTTCAATATGAAATGCATATTGCATATATCCAACATAGGTACCAACCACAAAAGGAATCACGGGACTTTACAATTATCTTATTTTCTATGCAATGAAATTTCAAATATATTCACTGATACATATTAATGATAACGGCCTTTACCCTCATTCATTATTTAACCATAATAATTAACCGACTTGTAAATAAAATGTACGTGGTAAAAAATCCTACTAATATTAAAAATGGAAAAGTTTGTGAGTATGTATTGACGTTTGTAACTCATTCACGCAAATACTAATGAACCGATTACAATGAAATTTTGTGTGTAGGTAGCTAGGTAAGTAGGTAATACCCCGAATAAGTCATAGGCTACTTTTTATCCCAGAAATCCTTCAGGAACGGGAATTATGCGGGTTTTTCTTTGGAAATGCGGGCGAAGCCGGAGGCGGAAAGCTAGTACTGTTATATTCTTAAAAATGTTACTATTATTTAAATCAATTACTAGCTTTCCGCGCGCGGCATCGCCTGCTTTGTAGTTTTAATTGAACCTTCTAGTAGAAGGAAAATTTCGGCAAATTAAAATTATATCTTAAAAAAGACATTTTTGAAACCTGTTTTTCATATATTTTCAATCGATTTAAAGAAAAACAGAATGAGAATAAAAGATTATGCACTCTGATGATTATGGTATTGAAACTCGTTCAATTTAAAATATTGCACCTAAAGAATAGAAAATATTTAATAATGGCGGGATTCGAACCCGCGTTTTTCGCCATACCGAGCCAACTAGCTTAACGATCATTTAAATGATAATTTTAATACTAATAATATTGATGTTTTGCATTAAAACAAAACATGTATTATGTGTCGAATAAAACACACAGCGTTGGTGAAGAAAGCCGTCCATGAATCCTACATATCTCTATGAAAAAGGGTCACCCCACCGAACATCGATGGATCCTCCACCTCACCAGCAAGAGCGCGTCCCCAGCATGTCATCCGCCATCGCCAACCCGACATCACCCTTGAAGCGCTGTCATCTGCCTCTGCCGGCATAGCATCTTCATCAGCAAGCAGTAAACTGCAACGCTGTGTGTTTTATTCGACACATAATACATGTTTTGTTTTAATGCAAAACATCAATATTATGTGTCTTTCTAAAACACACAGCGTTGGTGAAGATGTGTTTGATATCTGCTGGTGAAGAAAGACATACAAACGCTATGTTGAAAATAAATTATCTTGTTAATATTGTAATACCTAAGAGTATTAACAACTTAAATTTCATTCCTTTCAGAATGTTAAATGAACCTCTTGTATTGTAAAATAAAGTTATATTTTAAATTCTAAAAACAATACAAGGGGGTTATGTAGCAACAACAAAAATAGTTTTTCTTTCATGTAAGAACTAACCATATATCCTCTAAATTTTAAATTATTCTCCTCAGATAATCATAAGCCAATACTAATGAACTAAGTCTTAGAACCTAAGAACTGATTAATTATTTCTCTGTATCTTTGAAACAAATCAAAGTTTCAATAATAAGATAAAAATAACATTTTAAAAATTATAACTCAAAGGAAGATCAATGTCATCAAGGATAAACAATGGAGCCTCTAAGGCTAAATACTACAGTAAATAACATCTGTATATAAAATAACTATAATAACCAATGTTAACACAACTGTACCTTAAGCATTAAGCATGTTTGTTACACATTGATCGTTACTATGATCTTAAATTAATTACACTGAATAAAATAATTCATTAAACAGTTTAAGGTTACCTTAAAGTAAACCAGACTCACTGGCACTGGCTAAATTGACTGATTGACAGTAAAACTTTATAAAGGCCTGTATGGTCTTTCCATTGCCTCAACGGGTAGGTGCTCTTACCACCTTCTTAAAGCCACTGCCGGACAGGGCTGCTACGTTTACTGTCTTTAAGATCTGGAAGGACCTTATCTAGTCAGAGATAAAGGTTTGTGTTGCAAGCTTTAAGGGTCCGCCCCTTTATAGACAAGAATCAATTATCTACTTTTACGACTGAAAAGTAGTCCTTTGTTACTTGAACCATCCTTTCCACATGGGTCACTGGGCATATTTATGTGTTTGGGTGTCCTCACCACCGACCACCTGATGGATAATGTGTTGTTGTATCCATTTTATATCCAAATTTAGGTCAGGTTATAATCTTCTTTTGCTGTGATAAAAAACTTTATTTTGAGATCTTCAGAAGTCATGTTCATGTCATGAGCTTCTCGGTCTGACCCCAATAATAGCATAAAAGCTCCTGAGGGAACAGGGTCAGCTTGCTTATTATAGACTTAAGCTAATTAAATAGAATCTCTGTGTACTAGATTACAAGGATTTTTTTTTTTTTTTTATTAGCATTGCATTCTTTGCATTATGGAAGTCACCTTCTGCTTGGAGGATCATATGTTGGCACTGTGGGGGGGCACCACAACTTAACTGCCCTTTCTCCTTTGTTTTACAATGGGCTGTTTCCTCCCCCCCCCCCCCCTTTTTCTGACTGAGCAGTTGGGGGATAAGGCCATTCACCAATGGTCTGAGTGCTCATGACTTCAGGGTTAATAAACATCTATAACCATAATAGTCTTAAGTCTCTTTCGTAGAATAACCCTAAGCCATCTTTAGGCGCTTGACGCCGAGTTGCGGAGAAATGTCCGTATATTATTATTATTTATTATATTAACCATAAGCCACCCTTGGGTGCTATGTATCTGCCCCGGTCCCGGGGTGCGAGGTGCGCTAGTACACTTGTAGGATTACCCTTGGAAAGGAATATTCAGTCTAGGCGTCAGCTCCATCAACGACTGCAGATGTCGCAAAATTCGGAGCGGGCTATGGCAAATACGCCTTGGCACTAAAGCACTCCTTTGGGTAGCGACATGGTCCATATCAGGAGCTTCCGAAATATATTTCCTGTTGTACAAGGTAGGAGAAGCCACTCCGGTGCAGGTTGATTTCTTGAGCGGCAATCTAAACCAAAAAGCCATTTAGGCGTCCTGGAAGCGTGCCAAGAGTTATCCTAATTTCTCAGCTAGGTAAAGTTACTCAGTTGTGAGAGCTAAGGGAGTTAGCAACCTTTCTATTTTGATTTTTACCTGATTGCTAGCTTGGGCTAAAGGATGTGCGCCCATTTCAATTTGCTCAGAAGCAATAAAGAATTGCATACCTATGTATACTACATATAACCATGGACTAATAGAATCTAAAGAGGACTGATGAATGTCATACTAGAGATCGTACCCCGTAATTTCAGCTTATTGCTAGATGGCGCTCTCATTTGAGCTTATTATTTAATTTGCAGTTTTAAAAGCGCCACCTAGTGACCAATTTTAGAACTAAGGAAACAGCAAACTATCGATTTTCAATTATTACATCTAGAGGGCGTTGTTTTAAAAACTCCGGTGTTTTTGAATTATTATTTTAGTTTTTAGGGAGCATCTAAGGAAGTGAGTACCTCTATTACGATTTCGACACCCACTACAAACATTCGACATAGTGATCAGAGTAGTGTATATAATATAATTATATTATATATATTCTTTATTTTCTGTTAAAAAAATGTCTATATCTTTTTTCTTCTTAAGTATTCCCTTGTAAATAGTATTATTTATATGACCATAAAATACGGGAAAAGAAAAAAAAATGTGGATGTACAGCGATGATTTGAACCAGCATCTATCGATTTTAAAGTACGAGACTCAGTCAACACAGCTACAGGCACTTATACGTCTTACATTGAAATTTATGCTCTAATTGTTCGAGTATTTCTTTGATAAATACAGTTCATAGCAACGCGGTGGTGGAGCATCTTAAGGAAGTGAGTACCTTTAATAAGATTTCGACACCCACTACAAACATTCAACATAGTGATCAGAGTAGTGTATATTATACAGTGCAACCTTAATATAACGTACCTCAATATAACGATTTCCTCGATTTAACGAATTTTTCGTAATCCCCTTGAATTGTCCATAAGATTCAATATAAAATATCCCTTTACATTACGAACATTTTTTGCGAACAACCTCTTTATAACGAATTTTTAACTATCAAGAAAAGTATAAATACCTCTAATTAACGAATTTCGTCAACCCAAAACCTTTATATAAAGTTCCAACCAATGTAATGATTCTTAATCTCATAGTATGTGATTCATGTCGCGACAGGTTTCGACATGCTTTTGTTCGTAAAACGATCATTTTTGTTTAATTTAAATTGGAAAGTAATGTGAACACTGCTGCTCGTCACTATTGTTAAAGATTCAAGTTGAAATGGATCAGAAACGTAAAAGACCTCTTTATAACGAATTTTAGACCAACCTAACCTCAACATAACGAACCTCAGTTCAACGAATTACTTGATATAACGAATATTTATTTGTTCCCTTCAGATTTGTTATATCGAGGTTGCTCTGTATATATTCTTTATTTTCTGTTAAAAAAAATGTCTTTTCTTTTTTCTTCTTAAGTATTCTCTTGTAAACAGTATTATTTATATGACCCTTAAAATACGGGAAAAGGAAAAAAAATGTGGATGAACAGCGATGATTTGAACCAGCATCTATCGATTTTAAAGTACGAGACTTAGTCAACACAGCTACCGGCACTTATACGTCTTACAATTGTTCGAGTATTTCTTTGATAAATACAGTTCATAGCAACGCGGTGGTGGAGCATCATAGAGTAACTTATATAGGATTGTGGAGCATCTTAAGGAAGAGAGTACCTTTAATAAGATTTCGACACCCACTACAAACATTCGACATAGTGATCAGAGTAGTGTATATCTTTATAATATAAAAATGAATCCCAAAATGTGTTGGTAAGCGCATAACTCGAGAACGGCTGAACCGATTTCGATAATTCTTTTTTTATTATATTCCTTGAAGTACGAGGATGGTTCTTATGTAGAGAAAACGTAAATATTATGTACCACGGGCGAAGCCGAGGCGGACCGCTAGTAATATATATTATTTAAATTCTTTATTTTCTGTTAAAAAAAATGTCTATATCTTTTTTCTTCTTAATTATTCCCTTGTAAACAGTATTATTTATATGACCATAAAATACGGGAAAGGAAAAAAAAAAAGATGTACGGCAATGATTTGAACCAGCATCTATCGGTTTTTAAGTACGAGACTCATCAATACAGCTACGGGCACCTATACATCTTACGTAGAAATTTATGCTCTAATTGTTCGAGTAATTCTTTGACAAAAAAGGGAAGTGCGGGGAAGGTAACTCACACTATTGAAACACAATCACACATTCACAAAAATAATTTGTGTCACGAAAGTCGTAAAAATTTATGACCTTTTAAGCGACGAGTTTTTAAATTCAACTCTATCCCTAAGTTCATAAAGATTAAATTTGTATTTCATTCCAAGTTGTCTCGTGGGGAGTGCGGTTCAATATCGCGTTCTAAATTCAACTATATAACTTATATCATAAAGATTAAATTTGTATTTCTTTAATGCCTCAGCCCCCGGAATCACAGACACAATAGAAAATCTATTGTGTCGTGGCCCGTGGGCCGTGGTCCGATCGGGCCGCTCGGTGGTCAAGGGGCTAAAAGATAGACTCGTAAGGAATGCGGTTCATTATCGGGTTTTAAATTCAACTTTATCTCTTAGTTCATAAAGATTAAATTTGTATATTTTCTTTCCATGATAGTCTCGTGGGGCCGCATCAATGATCGAGTAAACGACTCGATTATTTGTCTTGATCATATCGCTAAACGATACATCGACGATTATTAGAAATTGCATTTAATTAGAAATGTACGTTAAAAAAATATACACAAATGAAAGGTTATTCCATCTTTTTTAATATTCGACAAGTTTGAATTGCTTCTGCAAGGCTTGACAGTGCAAAACGGCATTTTTAGCGGAGCACTCGCAGACGTCCTTTCGATGTTTTAGCCTAGGAAAACGCAGAGTGTTTGTAATCGATTACGCAAGTAGTTTTTATGAAAGCATAAGATTTTTCGATTCGAATAATCTTATACCTCGACAAAAGGGGAAACACCTGCGAGTGTTATCGATTACTTAATGATCTAAGTCCATGGTGGTCACGAAGTCACTCTCGAACAGCGATGAACGAAGTGACAAAAATAGGCGGTCCATCCTAAGGAGCGCTGGTGCAGTGAACTCCCATAAATAATTATAATAAAGTTGTGCTCATTCATTTAACAATTAATATATCTTTAATTTTAAATTAAATTTATCGTATACCTAAACTCCAATACGAATATCAAATGCCTAAATACGGAATCCAATAAGAGGTTAAGAGAAATTTTCAGTCCTTCGCGAAACAAAAGATCACGTAAACATAGCGCAATCCATTTTATAGATCATCTTCATACTTGATAGTATTATTTTTTTATATTTTTATTGAAATTGATTCCAGAAGATAACTTTAAAAATTCATTTTGTTACTTTTATTAGTGATCCATTGAAATGTTACATTTTTTAGCCCTAACCTTGCATTTTTTAGAGGACGCAATTTTGTTTTTTTGATGTGTAGGGGGGGTCAGTGTGAAGCTAAAACCAAGTTTGTGGGGTCGCCACCCTTGTCCCACGGCCGCCATCTTGAAAATAGCGGTTGAAATGGTATTTACGATATATCTCTTAAACTATTTAACTGATAAAAAAATATCGTTAACATTATTTGTTGCAAATTAAATTCTCTACAACTTTGGTATAGTAACTTTTAGACGTAGAACTATATATAATAAAGTTATAAGCGAAAATGTTCAGAAATTAGAGCCATTTATATTTTTCAATAAAACTTTTTTTTATCATTTTACGAAGAAATGATATCAGACCATTTTTGTAGATTGTTTTTCGAGGAACAACTTTTATGTACTTACAACATTCTTTCATAACGTCAATAACTAAGGTTTTACAGCGCTCTGAAGTGAGTACTATTTTTTAGTACTCTTAACTATACATATATTGGTTATTTTCTCATACTCCAGAACAATAGAAGCACACTGCAGAACATTTCAGACCTGCTTTTCGACGTAAAAAAAGTCGCGCTTCCAGACTCTACCTCCTGGGTGGTGGGGAAAAGATTCAATAATTAATTATTAGTGATATTGCAAAATTAATTATTAAAAATATTATAATAACAAAAAAAAACATTACTGATGACAAATTATTATTAGTACACATATAATATAAGTATACTGTATACTGTATAGTTCAGAGTACTGGAAATTAGTACTCACTTCGGAGCGCTGTAAAACCTTAGCTATTTAATTAATGAAAAAATGTTGTATATAAAAGTTGTTCCTCGAAAAACAATCTACAAAAATGGTCAAATATCATTTCTACGTAAAATTATAAAAAAAAGTTTTATTGAGAAATATAAATATCTCTAATTTATGAACATTTTCGCTTATAACTTTTTTATTTATAGTTCTACGACAAAAAGTTGCAGGATCAAAGTTGTAGAGTATTTAATTTGCAACAAATAATGCAAACAAATTTTTTTTATCAAATAAATAGTTTGAGAGATATATCGTAAAAACCATATCAACCGCTATTTTCAAGATGGCGGCCGTGGGACAAGGGTGGCGACCCCACAAACTTGGTGATAGCTTCACACTGACCACCCCTATACATGAAAAAAATAAAATTGCGTCCTCTAAAAAATGCAACCCCAAATGTAACTTTTCAATGGACCATAGTAGGTACGATCCTGTATTTTAGTGTATTCAACCAACTTAATAAAGTGTGACTATTTTACAACAATTTGAATATGAATTGTATACAATATCGAAGCTTTTTAAGAAATGTATAAAATACTTTTTTAAGAATTATTATCATACATAATATTAATAATATTATTATACCGGCAATATATTATTAAACCCGGCATTTTATGCAATTCTTAGTAAATGTATGTTATTCCGAGAAACAGTCGGAAAGAAATAAATTAAATTCGTCAAAACTGAACTTTTCCTAAGTAGCAAACACATTTGCAAATGTGGGTGGCTTTTGGGGTAGCTATTAAGTATTAACCAATATGAGGTCAAAACTAAAATCCAAGATGGCGCCAACGAAAATTTTAAATCTTTTCGTCATGACTCATGGGTGTCATTTTCAAGGAGTTGGAGTAGCTATTAATCAATATGAGGTCAAATCTAAAATCCAAAATGGCGCCGACGAAAATTTGACATCATTTCGTCATGGGTGTCCTTTTCATGGTTTTTGGGGTAGCTATTAACCAATACGAGGTCAAAACTAAAATCCAAGATGGCGCGGACGAAAATTTTACATATTTTCGTTATGGGTGTCATTTTCATGGTTATTGGGGTATCTATTAACCAATATGTGGTCTAAGCTATAATCCAAGATGGTGTTGACGAAACTTTTACATCTTTTCGGCATGGGTGTCATTTTCAAGGTTTTTGAGACAGTATTACCAAATCCCCAATATAACCGTCGATAATTAGGTATATTTTTCTTACTCCTTTAAAGTAAACTTAAATAAAATAACAAAAACGTTAACAACTACAGTTTTGTAGAAAGTCTTAAAAAACAATTTTAAAGAACATTGAAATTTGAAATGCATATTATTTTAGAAATGTAATATAAAACGCAACTCTGTGGCAATCATCATCTGTGTTAATATTCTGACAGATATTATTAACTTTAAATATTATATTCGCTAAACTTTATTTAAAATAAAGTTTATCTAAAACATTTAAACGAAGAGAATAAAATAAAAAAGAACGTGTGTGCCGAGAAAACGTGTCGGGAGTGAAACTTCTTTGGCGAGATTCATAGATACCAAATTCGCCGCCTTGCTCCGTAACGCGACAGTATTACCATGACGCGATCTTGAAATTCGACGACCATCTTGGATTTTAGTTTTGACCTCATATTCGTTAATAGCTACCCCAAAAACCATGAAAATGACACCCATAACGAAAAAAGTAAAATTTTCGTCAGCGCCATCTTGGATTATAGTTTTGACCTCATATTCGTTAATAGCTACCCCAAAAACCATGAAAATGACACCCATGATGAAAAGATGTCAAATTTTTCGTCGGCGCCATCTTGAATTTTATTTTTGACCTCAAATTGGTTAATAAGCCATGAAAATGACACCCATAACGAAAAGATGTAAAATTTTCGTCGGCGCCATCTTGGATTATAATTTTGACCTCATATTCGTTAATAGCTACCCCAAAAACCATGAAAATGACACCCATGACGAAAAGATGTAAAATTTTCGTCGGCGCCATCTTGGATTATAATTTTGACCTCATATTCGTTAATAGCTACCCCAAAAACCATGAAAATGACACCCATGACGAAAAGATGTAAAATTTTTGTCGGCGCCATCTTGGATTATAGTTTTGACCTCATATTCGTTAATAGCTACCCCAAAAACCATGAAAATGACACCCATGACGAAAAGATGTACAATTTTCGTCAGCGCCATCTTGGATTATAATTTTGACCTCATATTCGTTAATAGCTACCCCAAAAACCATGAAAATGACACCCATCACGAAAAAAGTCAAATTTTCGTCAGCGCCATCTTGGATTTTAGTTTTGACCTCATATTGGTTAATAGCTACCCCAAAAACCATGAAAATGACACCCATGACGAAAAGATGTACAATTTTCGTCGGCGCCATCTTGGATTTCAGTTTTGACCTCATATTCGTTAATAGCTACCCCAAAAACCATGAAAATGACACCCATGACGAAAATATGTCAAATTTTTCGTCGGCGCCTTCTTGGATTTTAGTTTTGACCTCATATTGGTTAATAGCTACCCCAAAAACCATGAAAATGACACCCATGACGAAAAGATGTAAAATTTTCGTCGGCGCCATCTTGGATTATAATTTTGACCTCATATTCGTTAATAGCTACCCCAAAAACCATGAAAATGACACCCATCACAAAAAAAGTCAAATTTTCGTCAGCGCCATCTTGGATTTTAGTTTTGACCTCATATTGGTTAATAGCTACCCCAAAAACCATGAAAATGACACCCATGACGAAAAGATGTAAAATTTTCGTCGGCGCCATCTTGGATTATAATTTTGACCTCATATTCGTTATTAGCTACCCCAAAAACCATGAAAATGACACCCATGACGAAAATATGTCAAATTTTTCGTCGGCGCCATCTTGGATTTTAGTTTTGACCTCATATTGGTTAATAGCTACCCCAAAAACCATGAAAATGACACCCATGACGAAAAGATGTACAATTTTCGTCGGCGCCATCTTGGATTTCAGTTTTGACCTCATATTCGTTAATAGCTACCCCAAAAACTATGAAAATGACACCCATCACGAAAAAAGTCAAATTTTCGTCGACGCCATCTTAAATTGTCATTCCCCACCAATCTATTCAACAACCCATAAAAAAGAGCATCTCAGGCAAGGTAATTTTTAAAACATAATTTTATATCTTCTCTTTTATATAAAAATGAATCGCAAAATGTGTTGGTAAGCGCATAACTCGAGAACGGCTGAACCGATTTCGATAATTCTTTTTTTATTATATTCCTTGAAGTACGAGGATGGTTCTTATGTAGAGAAAACGTAAACATGTACCACGGGCGAAGCCGGGGCGGACCGCTAGTTACAAATAATTGGAATATGAAACTTATACAGTTTACTCTTATAAAGTATCAAATATTTCAAATCACGAAAACGACAGTGCACGCACAATAATCTTTTTTTAATTCGTTTTGTTTTTGGGACGAGGAGCGATACACCCGTCCTTCCAAGAGCGCTTCTGAGCGCGGTCTGACGACCCGCGACTCGCGAGAGCAAAATGTATGAAGAAATCGACAAGTATTTTTAATTTAGCTAATAATTGAAATAAAATTTTGATTAAGATACAAAAAAATTATCAGAATCTATAAAGGACTATATATCCCTCAATCATTTATAGGAAGATAGATTAGGCTTTTAATTTTCTTAAAATTGTACCGTTTTAGACCCCATTTTTTTGCATTTTATGCGATCATTGTGCTGGGAAAATCGTATTTCAGCGACAATTTTGTATGACGTCGTACAATTTTTATAAGATGATCGTAGAACTGAATATATTATTATCTTTAACTAGCGGTCCGCCCCGGCTTCGCCCGTGGTACATAATATTTACGTTTTCTCTACATAAAAACCATCCTCGTACTTCAAGGAATATAATAAAAAAAGAATTATCGAAATCGGTCCACCCGTTCTCGAGTTATGCGCTTACCAACACATTTTTCGATTCATTTTTATATTATAGACTAGCGACCCGCCCCGGCTTCGCACGGGTGCAATGCTGATACTAAATAGTAAATACCTACTATACAGAAAAATTGTGAACGTTGTATAGGTATAAAAATATAGCGGCCCGCTCCGGCCTCCGGCATCGCACGGGTATAAAATACATAGCCGAGCGGCCGCAAACGCTACGTCCTGCAATTTTTAAATCTGTAATATCTTCGAAAATATTCACTTAAATCATACGGTGTAAAGGGCCATATAGATCTATATTAAATGAACAATGTATCCATGGTATTTAATTGGTTAAGGATTAATGCTGTATTGGTTAAAATCGCTTCGAAAATTAGCCATTATTTGTCGTAAAAAGTAAATGACAAAAAAAAGTTATTGTGGGTTATCCATAAGAGATAGACATATACCATCGCGGACTTTTCTGTAGACCTTTTCAATGTGTATAATACTTAGTACATTATTTTGATAAAACTCGTAGGGTTCAGCCTGCGTTTGCAATGTAAGCGGAATAAATGTAATTTTTTACGACATCACATTAGAAACCTCAAAAATAACAGTACTTCTCCACTACTTAATGGATCTTATTATACATATAAACCTTCCTCTTGAATCACTCTATCTATTAAAAAAAACCGCATCAAAATCCGTTGCGTAGTTTCAAAGATTTAAGCGTACAAAGGGACATAGGGACATAGGGACATAGGGACAGGGAAAGCGACTTTGTTTTATACTATGTAGTGAAGATTTAAGATATTATTTTGTTCTCATGCTTTGAGTTAAAATTGTACCGTAAAATAGCGTTTTTTGTTAAAAATCTGTAATAGCACCCTTATTGTGGTGCTTTTTTTTGTAATGAATTTACTACGCTACTGTATTTTCTTTGTTTTAGACTTTAGTTCAATACTTAATTAAACACCCATACAATTTTGTCACGAGTCGCCTCTGGTCAAACTAACCGTTATTAGTGTTACGTTTACTCAAAATACAAAAATGAAGAAAGTATTATTTTACGCTTATTAAATCTTTAAAACTAAAACAAAATGATGTGGAGGTAGGGAGGTGGATTTCCTCAATCGAAAAAGGGAGAGACTAGTCTACTCGACCGGCCGGCCGTAAAGGCCCCGATTATTAATGGCGGAAAGTTATATATATGCTCTGTAACGAAAACATTTCGCTTGCGCGATTCAGAGCAAAAAATAACATTTAAATAAAAATATTTTTTTGCGTATTATATTTTACGTATTATATTTTACGTTATAGTTTACGTTTTTTGCGTATTATATTTTACGTCAAGATACTATTTGGCACATTGATTTTTTTTGTAGCGACATCTCTTAGCTTCATTAAACCGACTTAATGCTCTAAGGCGACATCTAGTTCTTAAACGTATAAAAAAGCTTATAAAAATGCCAAATGCTACTATGAGTGACATCTATCGACAAAATTGGGAACTGAGAAACGAGTTACGTTTTTTACTATGGCGATTGTAAGTCTTCTTGAGTGTATTAGTCTATGATATAACTCAGAAATTTTTGTGCCAAGTCCTTTGCTTCCCTCTCCACTTCTCTGACAGGTAAGTACTGTTCAGATGTCCTACTCAGCCCGCATCCGCGGCATCTGAAGTTAGGAAGTGAGAAACTTGTTCTTTACAAAGACATTTCTGTTTATGTTTCTTTTCCACAACTCTTAAGTCTTGTATAGCATGTAGAGGGAGAAAGCCTTTCTCTCTTGGTCTGCTGTGAGCGAGACTCTAGAGAAATACCTGGAGGCGACAACTGTACAGTCTGCCACCTCTCAGTGTTAGATGTATAGAACTGTCTGCAACTCTTTATTAGGGCAAGACATGATTACTGTCTACAACAGTATGCTTTATCTTTGAGGCTTCTAGGACTGGCAATAACACAGACATATTTTCTAAAGTGTCATCCATGAGGCACAAGTATCTAGATTTACAATGTACATTTTGTAATTGATGTGCCAAACCTTATTTCCAAAATCTCTATGGTCTCCGCGACCTGAGAAGTTAAATTGGAACAATCCTTGAAGACAAAAAGATAATTGTCTAACTAGAAAGGTGTGGCCCAATCTGTGGCTTTACTAAAATCTCCATGGTCTCCGAGACCTCTGAAGTTAAATTAGAATAATCCAGGTAGTTTAACTAAATGGGCAGTCTGGAAGAGATCACTGATAAGCGATAAGGTCACCTTATGTGCTATGTATGTTTCCTTTTCTTTTAATATTATGATATGATTATAAAATTTGTAACGGTACATAAAACTGTTAAATAAATAAATCAGAAGGCTGTGACCCTTCTTGTGACAATCAAGCTTTACCAATACCTTCATGGTCTCCGCGACCTGTGAAGTTAAATTGGAATAGTTCTGGTAGACCAAAAGATAATTGTTTAACTAAACCAGAAGGTAATGGACTTTATGTGGCTGTAATGCCAATCAAGCTTTTCCAAAATCTTCACAGTCTACAGGATCTGTGAAGTTAATTTTGTATTGGTCTTAGTAGACCAAAAGTTAATAGTTTAAATAAAACAGAAAGCGGGCACCTTCAGCCTGTAGGGTCTCCGCGACCCATTTGAAATGGCTGCCATATGCGGGCAGAAAATAGGCCAATGATAACTGATTGTACAAGTCAATTCTGGCTTTATAAAAATTTAATTACCGTTATAACCTGTGATATGTATCAAAATTACCTGGTTAATACCTAGATGTCTCAGGTTGAATATCAACCTGGCGGAGCCATCAGCTTTTATTGCCAGAAGCATTTCTGAATGTAAGTATGGCATATATTTTTCTGGAATTTTCTAAACCATTTCCTTCAGCATCACTAACCATACTAATCATGACTGAGGACACCTTTCTTCAACATATTTTCAGTACATATCTTTGTAGAAGATACAAATAAAAAATACAAAGATCTTGGTCACTTTACCGTTGATATTATAGAATTGTTATCACACCTGAGTGTGTTAATTCTAAGGCAAGCTCTTTCACTTAAGTAAGAAAGGAATTAGAAAAACATCAGTATCATCGGTAACATTATAACTAAGAAAGATATCATTCAACTGTTCGGGGATATGGTAAATATGGGTCCTTGATGATGACAATGTATATAAACATATCTACATCTCCTAATATGCAATGTCTATTTCTTATGATTTTTCAATACTTATTCAAATAAGTACCCATAGAATCAAAGCTTATTCTGGTATCAATTGACTATGAAAACACGCTCTTTATGTTAAGAATTATTTACCATAAACTAGGTAATCTCAACTTGTAGTAATCAGTACCTCATACTGAAAATTGTGTGAGACCATTGTTCACATTATACATTCTATATCATATCTTAAGTAATGTAAAATCTATATGTGACATGTTTGATACATGATAGATATTGAACTTATATTATAATACTTAATTAACAATTTCTTCTCTTTAGAATATTGTGACAGACAGGTTTTGTACCTATCTAAAATATAAGTACCTCTTAATTGTCTTGAATTAATTGTGTAGTAGTGGGCACTAAGTAGTAGGTACTCACTTTTGTTGAGGTAGTTACAACTTACAATTGAATGGTCAAAGTGATTGAGATACCTCACTACCTGCTGCTGGGGCTCGTTAGTCATAGGGAATCACGGTCGATTCCATAAACCTAAGTACCTTCTACCTAGGTAGCCTAACGATCTCTCACAATTCTGGTTAAAAGCAATACTTGACACAGTAACCAATGTGCCTGTGTATGATAAAGAAACCCGATGATAATATAGCGATCTCACTATAGGCATGCATTGTGTTTTATTATTAATTACCTACATCTAAATATTGATGTATTTGTGTCAAATACTGTGAAAATATGTATGCCACGTGTTGCATGGAATTCTATGCACGAGTCCGGACATGTTATGACAAGTCTGATTGTACTTACGGAATTTCTCGTCTCCCGGTCTCTTGGGCAGTGACGAACCATTGCTTCTCTCGTCCTCCGAGGACGAAAAAGAGTTCCCGCCACTATTATACATACCAAGGCACCGGTTTTCGAATTTTCTTCCGACAACGTGGTCTTTTGTGTTTCGTATTGGAACTAATTCCGTTCCTAAACCAATTACTACTAAAATTTAACGCTTTATGTGTTTTATTAAGGTAAAAGTAACTTAATCTGATCACTTTTACTAGAGATAAATACTAATTATATTCTGCGCGATGTTATTGCGCACGAATTCATAAACGCTATGCCGGCAGAGGCAGATGACAGCGCTTCAAGGGTGATGTCGGGTTGGCGATGGCGGATGACATGCTGGGGACGCGCTCTTGCTGGTGAGGTGGAGGATCCATCGATGTTCGGTGGGGTGACCCTTTTTCATAGAGATATGTAGGATTCATGGACGGCTTTCTTCACCAACGCTGTGTGTTTTAGAAAGACACATAATATCATTTTAATTCATATTGCAAAAATTGAGAAATTTTTATGAATAGAAAAACTATCACGAGGCGGGATTCGAACCCGCGTATTTTTGCTAGTGCAATAACTTATTTCACTTTTGAAGTAATTTAAGGCTAAAAATAAACAAAAAATAATCTGTATGATTGTTATCCGGTCAAGTTTGTAGCAAGAATATATCATGTATGTGAATAAAACAAATTTCTTCACTTATTATTTTATTTAAAATGGCCACTGTTGTAAAAAATATATAAACAAAAATGTATCTACCGCGCAACGTCATTATTTATCTTAAATCTAATAATTACGGCTCCATGTGAAATAATTGTTAATTAAAAAAAACAGTATTACAAAAATACTTTCAAAAATCTTCCGGACTATAACCCACCATTCATTTTTGTACTTCTGTTACTTTTCACCGTTATTTCCAGTCACAGTTATCACTGTTACAAATAACAGCTATTATTGCAAAAATCACAGTGATTTCCGACTGTTATTTCTTAACAAAATTTCACATACAACCCGTGTACCAAATTTTACTCTATAAGTTTGAAAAAAACCGAACCACAAACAAAAATCTTTTGGAAAAATAAGTCATAGAGTAAAATTCGTTTATCAATTATCTTTCTTTTTTCACAGCTTTGGTCTGTATGTAGCATATATATTTAATTATATTATGTATTCCCATATAAATGGATACACGATCTAATTTAGTACCATTTTTTTGAAAAAAAAAATTTTTTTAATTAAATTTAAGTAGTCAAAATCGTATTTATTAAAAAAAATCATCATTATTCAAAAATCATCATCATTCACGCGAGACAAAACTCAAAAGCAAAAAAAAAACAGTCCCTTTATTATTTTTTACATCAAACAGAACATTAAAAACCGTGTATCCGGAACAGAAATTAAAAAAAATCCACTTTCCCGCCATTTCTCTAGTCTATGGTATGTTTTTACGAAAAATAAAAGCTAGCGATAGTTCTACGATGTGCGCACATTGTACTTATATATTTATATTATTATTAAATGATTTATTTTTTATTAAAAAATGCGAAATAATTCGGAAAACAACATAACAGCACCAGATAAATATGGCGGCTATCTAATTTCTTGTATTTTTTATGTATTTTACTGCAATTTCTTGTCTGTCTGTTCGTCACAAGAATGTATACTGAGTGTCGTAATCGTTGTAGTAATAATTTAATAATGATGAAATTTTAACGTACCTTACAAATCGCGAAAAATGTACTTTTTGCTTTTTTTTTAATCAATGCTGTAGTATTTGAGTAGAAAATAATAGTATGTATTGAAATATTTTCTTTACAAATAATATATTTAGATGGCAAGATGCATATTATATACAGGGTGTCCCACTGTTGGTATACTAAGCTCAAAGGAGGTTATAGTTTTGCATACACTGAGTACTGAAAAAATACTTATAAGTATTTTATAAATAAAATTCCAGACACTTTTTTTTTTCAAATATATGAATTCTTAAAACTCTATGTGTACACCCATAACAAGCAACCCGCCCAACTTTGCCACCAGCACGTGAGCTATCGTTCAAGATTATGTTTTCATAGACAAAATGCTCACATTAGAGAAGCGGTATATGCCGGCTACACGAAGCTAGAGAAGAAAACATGGATTTTCAGGAAAAATTTTGCAAAAAATTTTTTGACGTAATTTTGTTGTTTAATCTTTTACGCGATCAGTGTATGCAAAACTACAAGTCCCTTCGCGCTTAGTATACCAATAGTGGGACACCCTGTATAAAAAAATTTTTCCATTTAAATAATATCATAAATAATATAAAAAATTGAAAATAGATAGCGCCATAAAAATTGCATATACATAAATAGAACAAAAAACAAAATCCGATAATTTTTAACGCAGCTAAACTTTGGCAAGATTTCCATACAAAATTTTGACTTCACTTGTGACAACGTAAAAATTACTTAAATCTATTATTTTTTTTACATTATATTATTACGATTTTCACGTAAATTCGATAAAATATCACCACCACTAGCTCCGCACTAAACCTTCCGATTTACAAGTCACATCATCATTGGCACAGCACTATTCAATGTACACTCAATCAGAGATAGGAAAAATAACCTTTAAAAAAAGAGTAAGTATGCCGAGCACACGTGTCAGAAGTGAAACTTATTCAAGATTCAAAGATACCAAAACCATCTTACTTCATGACGTGACGGTAACGCCATGACGCGACCTTGAAATTTTACTCTCAATGCACCTAAAGAAATTTCACTTCAAAAATATCTTACGTTATAGATTTTTATAACTTCTATACTGTCGAAAATAACGTCATTAATAATGCTGTGCCAAAAATGATGTTACATATACCTTATATCTATTAATAATGGTAACTATACTTAAACGATAAAATAATTCAAGATTAACAAACAAAAAGAAAAACAAAAATATAATATATACTATTACAATGCTCGTAAACGAATAATTTTTAATCTGTGCACGATATAATATTTATTCTCTTTTGACACTGACAGCTGTCAATGTCAAATTGCCGCCAAAATATTGCACCGTTGTTTTTTGGCATAATAATAAATGGACTGAATGATAAAAGAGTTGCATACATAAAATATGAACTCTATTAAATTGCTGAATCAGAAATATGACTGTTGCATTGTTCAATGATTATAATTATTTATTTTACACACACAAATGAAAACACAAAACTCTTGAAAAATATAGTTTATCCAGTTCGTCCATATATTATTATGCCAATATAAATAAAAATTAAAAAATATACATACAATAAGTGTGTGAGAAATCATGCCGTCTCACTCTTACACATAGAAATTCGATTTGTTAGAGTGGGACATCAAATACGTTCACTTTTACATAAATAAAAACCCTTAATTTTACGCAAATAAATTTATCTCCAAATTTTTCTTAAATACTTTTAATAGTTGCCAAAATAACTTACCTAGTGACTAAAATTATGTTGTCCCTTTCTGTAACGGTGATTTTCATATGTTAGAGCGAGATAGCATGATTCTAAATAATTTTTTAATATACATAACATAGCGAAATAGAAAATAATATAAACAAAAAAAAACTATATTCATGATTTTTAAGTTATGGTCGCGGCCAGAAAGATACGACATATATTTTAAGTTTATTTCTATAATCAAATTATTAGGCCCTCGATAGACGACAAAAAATAGGAATTTCGAATTTCAAAATCGCATCACTACCGGTCTATCATTTCCGGCCGCGGCCGAACATACAAATTGATCCCAAATATATTTACAATCTATCCAACGTATAATATATCACACGAAATAAAAACTACCGTAGAGATTTGTCATTGCGAGAGATAATATAATATATTGTTAATTGATACTAGGGCGGTTGATTAAAAATAAGTTTTTGCCGATTTTTTGTAAAAAATTGCAAAAAAATATTAATTTTTACGCACAACTCGGTTGCATATTTATTGAAAATAAATAAAAAAAGACAAATATTCCGATTATTTTTCTTGCAGAAAATAAATAGATACGCTATTCGTATATTCGTATTCTGTAAAAAATAGAACAATATTTTTGTTCAACTGTACAAACACACATACTTTATGTACTTTAATTGACGTATTTTAAAGCGCGATTTCTTTAAATCAACCACCTTTGAAAACCGTTTAATTTCAAAAGTAAAAAATTAAATATATTTGTTTTTCATAATCATGATTCGAAAATCTAAATCGAAAAGCGTATAAAAAACATGATTTAAACCGGTTAAAAAAAATAATTCAACCGCCCTAATAATAATATGATAAATCTAATATATTCATAACGGAATGACTCTCATTGGAGAATTCTTGTTATATCCTGGAAAAAAAAAAACAACATTTAAAAACATTAAAAGAGCGTGTGTGCCGAGCACACGTGTGAGAAGTGAAACTTCTTTGGCAAGATTCAAAGATACCAAAATTGTCACTTTACTTCAAGACGTGACGGTATTGCCATGACGCGACCTTGAAATTTTACACTCAACGCGCCTAAAGAAGTTTCACTTCAAAAATATCTTCACTATTTCATTCATGTAAGTACAATAAAAAAAACTAGACACACAATCACGCTCAAAAAATGTCCTCATCTAAACTCTGCCTACGCGTGTATAAGGCAGAGTTTACTAATGAGCGATACAATAGACTTTGAACATTACCGCCACAAAAAAAGGTGTTAATTTCAATGAATGTTTATACAACGCCGCTCGGACATTTTTTAGACCTTTTAATAGGCGATTGTAAGTCTAGTTGTGAAATTTTAAGTTAGTTAATGTATAAACTGAAGTTTTAAATGGGATATGAATGTCTCTATTTTATTGACATTAACTAAGTCAGTTAAAAAAATCACTTATAAGAATGTGTATGTTTCTTATAACTTTATAGTAACATTCTAAAGATATAACTTTTAAAAATAATTGTTGTGTTCAGTGTGAGTTTGAGTTAGATTTATTACTCACTTCATGTCTATTTAACATGCAGTTTATTGTAATTTGAAACTGAGTGAGTTTAATGTTGAGTGTGAGTGTGAGTGTGAGTTTAATGTTGAGTGTGAGTTTGAGTTTAATGTTGAGTGTGAGTGTGAGTTTAATGTTGAGTGTGAGTTTGAGTTTAATGTTGATTGTGAGTGTGAGTGTGAGTTTAATGTTGAGTGTGAATTTGAGTTAGACTTGAGTGCACTCACCTCATATCTATGTAACGAATGCGGCACCGGGTAGTGGTTGGTGTCACTGTAGAAAAATGGCCTCTTCATTGTGTTCTGCCCTGAAAATAATCATCTATTACATGATTTTTGGCATAGCCGTTCGGTGTGTTGTGTGTTACGTGCAAACATACATAAAAATGCTATACAAAAAATATTTAGCTGTAATACGGACGGATCGACTCTATCTTATCTATACGAATCTATATTAATACAATACTATATACTAGCTCTGCTGTGCGGTTTTACCCGCATTGCTCCGCTCCTGTTGGTCTTAGGGTGATGATATATAGCCTATAGCCTTACTCGATAAATGGGCCATCTAACAGTGAAAGAATTTTTCAAATAGGATGCGTGGTTTAGTTTGAACGCGCTAATCTCATAAACTACATTTCCTATTTGAAAAATTCTTTCGGTGTTAGATAGCCCATTTATCGAGGAAGGCTATAGGCTATATATCATCACGCTAAGACCAACAGGAGCGGAGCAATGCGGGTAAAACCGCACAGCATAACTAATAGCATAAAGGCCATTTTCTTTTTCGTTGGACACAGGTAATAATGAATAAAACCAAGTTTAAAATCCGTTAAAGTTGTAGTAACAATATCTTGAAAGATATTTTTAAAGAATAGAAAAAAAATCTCATTTATTAATTTGATTTGCTTTAAAACTAAATATAAAACACAATTTATTTATTTTTATATTAAATTTGGATACTCACATAGCTGTGTGTGCGCGGCTAGCGCGTTTTGTTTGGCTATCAGCAGCTCGGGACCGGGTCTGCCGTATGCGCCATCTTTAGTAAATAAATAACAATATGTGTATACAAATTAACATTTCTAAATAGTAAAAATAGCGTGTGTGCCAAGCACACGTGTCAGAAGTGAAACTGCTGCTGCTATCAACATTCAGATACCAAAATCGTCGCCACACTCCATGACGTGACGGTATTGCCATGACGCGACCATGAAATTTTACTCTCACCGCGCATAAACAAGATTCATGTGGTAAATTATATTTTTTTCTATTTTTTGACGATTCAAAAGCGCTTCTAAACGAGATTTGAATAAATAAATGTTTGAATTTGAATCTTTATAAGTAAGTAAAACGCATTTTATTATCATTTTTCAAGGAATTTTTAACATTTTTAAAGAAAAAACTTACCATTGACATTATTTTGTTCGCCCGTGAAGTATGGACTGTTCTGCGAATGCATCATTTCGTGACCTGAAAATATAATTATTATAAAGTTATTTAAGTATTTGAATGGTGAAAAAAAATCGACAAAAATATCGAAAATTAACAATTGCCAAAAATGCCCTTCTTTTAAGCAAGACTCTATAGACCTAGTTATAACACTAAAAAAAAGTATTTTTTAACAATTATAACAAAAAATACTTATTTCACCACTCATCCATACAGTTCAAACTTGTCGAAATGTAAAACTATTTCGTACTACATATACACATTATAAAAACAAAAAAAAATAACAAAAACTCGAAATATGTACACATAAATGCGACTCAAACCCACGTATTCAATTAAAATAATATGTCATTTTAAACAATTATAGCAAAAAATACTTATTTTACCAATTATCCATTCACTTTAGCTAAAAAAAATCCCAAAAAACAATTTTTTTTCACAAAAAATCTCTAAAAACACTCACCATTATTATTAACAACGTCCGGCTCTTGTTTCACCGTTTGCGACATATCGTCGACGAGTCTCTGTTGTTCCATGAGCCTCCTTTGTTCGTCGTATAGCGTTTGACCTGTAAAAGTTTCATCGGAATTGGTACAGCCGTTTGTAGTGTGTGGTGGTGAATGCAAAATGGTAAAACTAATACATTGTTTACATACATCACGAAAGAATCATTTAGTTTACATACATAAAGAAAGATTATTTTTTTAATCTTTTTGAGACTACAAATATAACGACGCACCAGATTTGATGGTTATTTTAAATATACATAGTAAGTTTTTATATATAACTAGCGGTCCGCCCCGGATTCGCCCGTGGTACATATTTATGTTTTCTCTACATAAGAACCATCCTGGTACTTCAAGGAATATAATAAAAAAAGAATTATCGAAATCGGTCCACCCGTTCTCGAGTTATGCGCTTACCAACACATTTTGCGATTCATTTTTATATTATAGATTTATAAGGTTTTAGACAAAGCAGGCGAATCCGCGGGTGGAAAGCTAATTACATATATACTAAAATCTTCCTCGAGAACCACTCTATCCATTGCTGAAAACAGAACGAAAATCGTTCCAGTAGTACTTGATTTTAACGCGAACAGACAGACAGACGCATCGGATAACATTTGTTTATACTATGTACTGATTTGGTTTTTGCCAATCAGGCGAAAACGCGGGATCAAGCTAGTAGTATATTATTTAGTTTTTATATTTAGTTTTATAGTGACTTGACTGACCGGTTGGCTTGGTTGGTACCCTGCCTTCCAAGCCAGAGGTCGTGGGTTCGATTCCCACGAGGGGCAAATATTTGTGTGATGAACATAGATGTTTGCTCTGTGTCTGGGTGTTAATTATCTATGTATAAATATTTATTTAAAATTATATATGTAAGTTTATCAGCCATCTGGTTTCCATAACACAAGCGAAAGCTTAGTATGTGATCAGATCGTGCCGTGTGTGAAAATTGTCTTGAAATATTTATTTATTATAGTTATAATTAAATAACTTACCACCCGTCTCCTTACTCCGTTCAAACACAAATTTCTCGTCCTCATTTGGAAAATCAATCTCTCTCTTTATATGATTTTCATCAAAGAAATTTTGATTCTCGTTAGCCCTGTGTTGATCTTGCAACAATTGCAAATTCTGTTGTTGATTCCTCAACATTTCCACGCTATCCTGATAATAATAATCGTATTCGACTTTCTGGAATTCCATCCCTTTCATTCCGATGTTTTTTTGCATTCCATCCTTATTTAGTTCCAGGGTTTTGTCATAGGAATTGTTCTTTTGAAAGGTATCTTTCTCGTATTGTATGTTCTCTGTCTTTTGGTATTCTACGCATTTGTATTCCATCTTTTCCGGCTTTTGGTATTCCAAATTGTTCGGAATTTCCATTCTATCCTGCTTCTGGTATTCCAAATTCTTTTGGTATTCCAAATTTTTCTGGATTTCCAAATTTTTTTGCATTTCCATCCTCTCCGTTTTTTCGTATTCCACGTTCTTTTGATATTCGACATTCTTTTGGAATTCCATTTTATCGAAGTTTTTCCGTTCCAAAGCGTATTTTTCCGCCTCTTTGTTGTATTCCTCGTTCGTTTGCGGCATGTAATCTTTGTTGTTTTTCATGTATTCGTTCGGGTACACCTCGAATTTGTCTGTATCGAAATTGATGGGGTTTTCGTCGTCTGTTAGGGGGTCTGTTTGCATGATTGCATCTTGTTTTTTGGGTTTTTCTATATTGGACGGTGGTTGGGCTATGTTTTCCACTATTGCGTTAAGGCCTTGTAGACGGCAGGCCAGCTGAAAATTTAAGATTTTTTATTTTATTTAACAATAATTATAAACATAGAACGAGGCGGATTTGAACCCGCGTTTTTGTGATCGATTTTATGACATGACAAATAAACAAACAAACATGAAAAACTTTCGCATTTATAATATTAGTATAGATACTCACAATGGAATTCTGCGAATCGACAACGTTGGCTTTTTCCTGGCATAAAGCGAGCGGCGTCTGCGTGTGTATCATTGACGTCCATCTTTCTTTTTCACTGAAATTATTTATAAAATATATATCAATTTAATAAAGAACTAGTTATAATATTATTATTATTTAACAAATAAACTAAACAATTGAAATGAGATCAGTACAAAAAATAGATAAGGTAAGACAAATCAAACTGTATTTTTTGGGATTGTCAATTCATAAATTTCGTCTGACTGAACCGATAGACAGACATTATAGACATAATGGTGGTCCACAAAGTCGGAATTTATTTTTATTTTCCGACAATTGCCGGGGTAAATTTGGTCATTTGATTTTGTACAGCATCTGTGTCATACTATTTCAATACTGCTTTTAATCCATTATTCCGCAAAGCTGTACAAAAATAATGGAGACAAGGGGAAAAAATCTCTACCCGTACTTTCGAATTCTCATCTGCACTCAGGTGGACAGCTTACAACTTTACAAGTGACGGCATAGTGCTGAATCTTATTATTTTATGCTCTTATATCGTTCTAGATAGGTCACCTGGTGGTTCAAATGACCCATAACTTTTTCAACATGGGCCTGTGGTCTACGAGTTTTATGACTCTTTTTTACACGCTTTATATTAGCTTCACCTGTATGTTTGTAACCGACTTCTTTGGGCGCGATTTTGACCCACTTTAAACGGCCAGATTTCGTTCAAACTTTGTGGATTTATTGAGGACCGATGACAATACACTAATTTGATAAAAATTTTCTATTTTTTAGTTCGGTTTTCTATAAAAAGCGTGTTTTTTAGTTTTTTAAACTATTTTTATTATATTTGAAAGCTCCCATGTGAGCTCATTTAAATTTTGTCCACTTTGAAGCAATTTAAAGGCGATTCAATTATCAACTTAACACTAATACATCTATACCGGAATTTACAAAAAAGACTCCTAAGTCCTAACCAAAAAAGAAAGTACAACTTATTTGGCGGCCTTATCACTTATTAGTGATCTCTTCCAGGCAATCACGGGTAACAAGCAAAAAAGATCACTAGGTTTAGTTTAGTTTTATTATTGTTTGATAACAATTTACTATTATCTGTGGCATTCCCCCCTTTTGACAAGTCGGTTAACTCACCACACACTATCATCTCTCCTTGCCTCCTTGTATTTGACCGTGCGACTCTTCCTAATAACCATGACTGTGCCGTCTGGATTCAGTTTGGGCAAGTTCTGGCTTGGTACTGCGTCTTTGCTTAACGTCTTCCATTGCCCTGTAAAGAAAAATTTTCTTTATATTAATAAAAAATTTTCATATATAAAATTTTCTATATGTATATCCTACTATCCTACTAATATTATAAAGGCGAAAGTTTGTATGGATGTATGGATTTTTGTTACTCTTTCACGTAAAAACTACTGAATGGATTTGAATGAAACTTTACCACAATATAGCTTATACATCAGAATAACACATAGGATAGGTTTTATCCCGGAAATCCCACGGGAACGGGAACTATGCGGGTTTTCCTCTGAAAACGCGGGCGAAGCCGCGGGCGGAAATCTTGTAATATATATTACAAGTTTGATATTAAGCATTGAAATCTTACTAATATTATAAACTAGATTTCCGGCCGCGGCTTCGCATGTGTTTTAAAAAAACCCGCATAGTTCCCGTTCGTGGGGGATTTTGGGGATAAAACCTACCTAACTTATGTGTTCATCCATGTTACGATCTATGTGTGTGCCAATATTCATGAAAATCGGTTAAGCAGATTTTGCGTGAGGGAGTAACAAACAAACCAACTTTCGCATATTTATTCTATGTTCGCAAACTAAAATATAATGTTGCAATCTTTATGTTATGGTAGGCTTGTTTTGATTGATTGCGTCCATCTAAACAATTTTGTGATATACAAATAAAATATTCTAGCTTTGGATAACCCATTTATTGAAGGCCTTCAAATTAGTGCATACTGCATCATCTATGAACAAAACGCGGGAAAAACCACGTCTAATCTACACCCACGCGAATAAAGATGCGGGAATAGCTTGATTTATTAAATACTAGCGTTCCGCCCCGGCTTCGCCCGTGGAACATATTTACGTTTTCTCTACATGAAAACCATCCTCGTACTTCAAGGAATATAATAAAAAAAGAATTATCGAAATCAGTTCAGCCGTTCTCGAGTTATGCGCTTACCAACACATTTTGCGATTCATTTTTATATATAAAGAGAAGAAGACTAGCTATGCCCCGCGCTTCTAATGGTCTTAGCGTGATGATATATCGCCTTGCTCGGTAAATGGGCTATTTAAGACTAAAAGAAGGCTTTAAAATGAAAATCAGACCCTTAGATTCTAAGATTATCGCGTTTTATCAAACAAACAAACTTTTCAGCTTTATAATAAAAAAAATATGATTATAATTTTTTTTTATAATAAAAAAATTTGTAAATTGTATAGAATTGTTTTTTCGATTCTATCTTAGGACAAAATAATTTGAAAAAAATACATGTAAACATGATTGAAACAAAAAAAAAGCACCTAAATTATCTTATCTAACCGGGCACATTTCAAATATAAATAAACACTATCAGCTTTCTTGCAATGATGCGAAATTCTTATCAGATATATTGGTTAGTGATACATAAGACAAATACGTAATATTATTATATGCAATTGATTTCTTATCAAATGCAGGTCAGGTTTTTAAATACGTTGCGTAAGGTATACAAATATCAATACTAATATTATAAAGAGGAAAGGTTTGTATGTATGTATGTATGGTTTTCACGCATAAACTACTGGACCGATTTTGATGAAATTTGGCACAGATAATCTTTAAACCCTGAGAAAGAACATGAGGCTACCTTTTATTGTGAAATATGTACCACGGGCAAAGCCAGGGGGGGGACCGCTAGTTATAAATAATAATAATAAGCGGTTCGCCCGTGGTACATGTTTACGTTTTCTCTCCATAAGAACCATTCTAGTACTTCAAGGAATATTATTAAAAAAAAATACGAAATTGAGCCATTCTCGAGTTTTGCACTTAGCAAGACATTTGGCGATTCATTTTTTATTACACTATACTAGCTGCGCTTCGCGGTTGCACCCGCGGTGCTCCGCTCCTGTTGGACTTAGCGTGATGATAATATATGTATAGCCTATCTCAAGCCTTCCTCAATAAATGCTACTAGTTTTAAATATTTTATTATTCTAGCGAAGACAAGAAATTACCATGAACTATCCTACTAACATTATAAATGCGAAAGTTTGTGAGGATGTGTATGTGTGTGTTGTTACTCTTTCACGCAAATACTGCTGAACATATTGCAATGACATTTAGCACACATATATAGAGGGTAACTTGGATTAACACATAGGATAGGGTTTATCCCGGAAATCCCACGGGAACGGGAACTATGCGGGTTTTCCTTGAAAACGCGGGCGAAGCCGCGGATGGAAAGCTATTGTATAATTTGAGTCCTATTTGTCACTTTACAAAAATTAGCACCAACAAGATTTTATTTATATTGTGTGGAAATATCCAAAATTTTGAACTTACATTTAACATGTTGTTGTTGTGCTATATATTATGGTGAAATAACAAGTTTTTTTTTGTTTTTGTTTTTGTTATTTGAACTACTAACAGGTTACTATAACAGGATATGAAAAATATCAAATTTGCATTACCTACTTAGTACTACTATTGATCACCTCCTTGGTACAGTGATTGACGCGTGAGCGTAACAGCGAGAGGTCCTGGGTTCGATTCCCAGAGGAGAAAGAGAAAAAAAAAATGTCTCGGTCTGGCAGGACACAGAAGGCTGATCGCCTACTTGTCCCTAAAGAAAATCGATCAGTGAAACAGATGTATAATGCATCCGCCCCTTACCCCAACTTGGGGACATGGGACATCACTTTTTAGTACTACTTTAGAACAAATTTTAATATTTAACTCGGAATATTTACCTCAAAGCTTGTCTTGTAAAAAAAAATTTCAGAAATAGATGACAGATATATAATATTAACTGCGCTCCGCGGTTTCACCCGCATTGCTCTGCTCCTGTTAGTCTTAACGTAATGATATTGTGCCTATAACCTTCCTCAATAAATGACCCTGAAAGAATTTGTCAAATCGGACCAGTAGTTCCTGAGATTAGCTCATTCAAGCAAACAAACTCTTCAGCTTTGTAATATTAGTATAGATAGATATCTATCTATATAATGATAACTATTTCAGAATTTTCCAAATAAATATCAGATTGATTGAAATATCTTAACAATACTAAAAATAAATCAAAAGAGTTTCAATAACTAATAGCATTTTTAGACACAGATATGTAAAAAAATAAATTATCTCTAAAAGACACAAGCAAAGATCAAATTTTAGTTATTTTTTTTATAATATTAGTATAAAAAGGGAATGTGCATAAATTATGTGATGCATTTAAGAGGATTTTTCAATCTCACATGAGATTTAAAAACTTATATCATTCCATAGTCACTTAGATAATTAGAATTATATTTTAACTAGCGGTCCGCCCCGGCTTCGCCCGTGGTACATGTTTACGTTTTCTCTACATAAGAACCATCCTCGTAATTCAAGGAATATAATAAAAAAAGAATTATCGAAATCGGTTCAGCCGTTCTCGAGTTATGCGCTTACCAACACATTTTGCGATTCATTTTTATATATAAGAGAAGAAGAAGAAGATGACATTTGGTATGTATCTATACTATAATATTATAATGCTGAAGAGTTTGTTTGAACGCGCTAATCTCAAGAACTACTGGTCCAATTTGAAAAATCCTTTCCATGTTGGATAGCCCATTTATCCAGGAAGGCTATAGGCTATATATCATCACGCTAAGACCAACAGAAGCGGAGCCACGTGGGTAAAACCGCGGTGCTCAGCTAGTATTTTATAAGATTGCCTTGTTTACCCTTCTCTTTGGCCTAAACATCAAACATATAATAGAAAATAACCATAAAACATTATTATACTAGCTTACCGCCCGCGTCTTCGCCCGCTTTGTCTAAAACCTAATAAATTATATACTTAAACCTTCCTCTTGAATCACTCTATCTATTAAAAAAACCGGCCAAGTGCGAGTCGGGCTCGCGCACAAAGGGTTCCGTAGCAGCAAATATAATAAATTACAGTTAAATCAACCTATCTCAAAAACTATAAGAGATACTTTGATCAAACCAAAAATCGTTGAAAGAGTTAATTAGCATGCATCACCTCTATTTTTTTTAGAATTTTATACCCCGTAGTTATAAAAATAGAGGGGGGGGACATACTTTTTACGACTTTGAGAGCTGATATCTCAAAAACCGTTCACTTTAAGAAAAATGTTTTTTAGAAAACTTTATATCATTTTAAAAGACCTTTCCATTGATACCCCACACGGGTATGTACATCGAAAAAAAAAATTTCATCCCTCAGTTACATGTATGGGGGGCCCCACCCCCAATTCTTTTTTTTACTATTTAGTGTCATATTTTTGTAGCGGTTCATACAACACATATTCCCATCAAATTTCATCACTGTAGTACTTATAGTTTCCGAGTAAATCGGCTGTGACAGACGGACAGACGGACAGACGGACAGACGGACATGACGAAACTATAAGGGTTCCGTTTTTGCCATTTTGGCTACGGAACCCTAAAAACCGCATCAAAATCCGTTGCGTAGTTTTAAAGATTTAAGCATACAAAGGGACATAGGGAAATAGGGACAGAGAAAGTGACTTTGTTTTATACTATGTAGTGAAGTCACTAAAGATTGAATATAATTGCATATACAAAGAGCTGACCTATTAAATGTGGTTTTTCCTGCATTGCACACAGAATGACATAATCTAATTTTCACTGTTATTATTATATAGCTATTGGTTTATTTTTATTTGGAACTAGCGGTCCGCCCCGGCTTCGCCCGTGATACATATTTACGTTTTCACTACATAAAAACCATCCTCGTACCTCAAGGAATATAATAAAAAAAGAATTATCGAAATCGGTTCAGCCGTTCTCGAGATATGCGCTTACCAACACATTTTGCGATTCATTTTTATATATAAGAAGATAATAGAGTAATTCCATCTAGATTTAATATTTTTATTACACTATCTATTTAATACATATCACTACAAAATAAAAACAGAAGCTTTCTCTGTCCCAATATCCCTATGTACGCTTAAATCTTGAAACCTATGCAACAGATTTTGATGCGGTTTTTTTGTTAAGGACGCTGTCACAAATCTGCGTTACTCAAATTTAGGTATCTAACGACGTAACTTTGTTCGCGGCAATATCACGCTCACGTAAACATAGCGCATTCCATTTTATAGACCATCTTCATACTTGATATTATTTTTAATTTTTGATATTATGTATTTTTATTGAAATTGATTCCAGAAGATTACTAGGAACTTTAAAAATTCATTTTGTTACTTTTATTAGTAGGTACGATCCTAATAAGTATGTTAGTATATTCAAACAACTTAAAAAAGTGTGACTATTTTACATCATTATTTCATTGAATAATAATCTATGAATTGTATACAATATCAAAGCTTTTTAAGAAATGTAGAATTATTATCATACATATGATGTTACCGGCACTGTATTAAATCCGGCATTGTATACAATTCTTAGTAAATGTATGTTATTCCGAAAAATAGTCGGAATGAAATAAATTATAGGTATTCGTCACATAACACATTACCTAGGATACTCTTAAATCTGAACTTTTCCTACGTAGCAAACACATTTGCAAGTGTGGGTAGTTTTTGGGGTAGCTATTAACCAATATGAGGTTAAAACTAAAATCCAAGATGGCGCCGACGAAAATTTTACATCTTTTCGTCATGGGTGTCATTTTCAAGGTTTTGGAGTAGCTCTTAACAAATATGAGGTCAAAACTAAAATCCAAGATGGCGCCGACGAAAATTTTACATCTTTTCGTCATGGGTGTCATTTTCATGGTTTTTGGGGTAGCTATTAACTAATATGAGGTCAAAACTAAAATCCAAGATGGCGCCGACGAAAATTTGACTTTTTTTCGTGATGGGTGTCATTTTCATGGTTTTTGGGGTAGCTATTAACGAATATGAGGTTAAAACCAAAATCCAAGATGGCGCCGACGAAAATTTGACTTTTATCGTGATGGGTGTCATTTTCATGGTTTTTGGGGTAGCTATTAACGAATATGAGGTTAAAACCAAAATCCAAGATGGCGCCGACGAAAATTTGACATCTTTTCGTCATAGGTGTAATTTTCTTAATAATAAAGAAGTAAACTAAAATAAAATAACAGATTTTCGTCGGCGCCACCTTGGATTTTATTTTTGACTTCATATTGGTTAATAGCTACCCCAAAAACCATGAAAATGACACCCATGACGAAAAGATGTAAAATTTTCGTCGGCGCCATCTTGGATTTTATTTTTGACCTCATATTGGGTAATAGCTACCCCAAAAACCATGAAAATGACACCCATGACGAAAAGATGTAAAATTTTCGTCGGCGCCATCTTGGATTTTATTTTTGACCTCATATTGGTTAATAGCTACCCCAAAAACCATGAAAATGACACCCATGACGAAAAGATGTAAAATTTTCGTCGGCGCCATCTTGGATTTTATTTTTGACCTCATATTGGTTAAAAGCTACCCCAAAAACCATGAAAATGACACCCATGACGAAAAGATGTAAAATTTTCGTCGGCGCCATCTTGGATTTTATTTTTGACCTCATATTGGTTAATAGCTACCCCAAAAACCATGAAAATGACACCCATGACGAAAAGATGTAAAATTTTCGTCGGCGCCATCTTGGATTTTATTTTTGACCTCATATTGGTTAATAGCTACCCCAAAAACCATGAAAATGACACCCATGACGAAAAGATGTAAAATTTTCGTCGGCGCCATCTTGGATTTTATTTTTGACCTCATATTAGTTAATAGCTACCCCAAAAACCATGAAAATGACACCCATGACGAAAAGATGTAAAATTTTCGTCGGCGCCATCTTGGATTTTAGTTTTGACCTCATATTAGTTAATAGCTACCCCAAAAACCATGAAAATGACACCCATGATGAAAAGATGTAAAATTTTCGTCGGCGCCATCTTGGATTTTATTTTTGACCTCATATTGGTTAATAGCTACCCCAAAAACCATGAAAATGACACCCATGACGAAAAGATGGCAAATTTTCGTCGGCGCCATTTTGGATTTAAGTTTTGTCAAATTGCTTTACCCCACCAATCCGTTCAACAACCCATAAAAAAAGAGGATCTCAGTCAACATAATTTTTAAAACATAATTTTAAATTACAAATAACTGGAATATGAAACTTATACAGTTTACTCTTATAAAGTATCAAATATTTCAAATCACGAAAACGACAGTATACGCACAATAATCTTTTTCTAATTCGTTTTTATTTTTGGGACGAGGAGCGATACACCCGTCCTTCCAAGAGCGCTTCTGAGCGCGGTCTGACGACCCGCGAGAGCAAAATGTATGAAGAAATCGACAAGTATTTTTAATTTAGCTTATAATTGAAATAAAATTTTGATTTAGATACAAAAAAATTATCACAATCTATAAAGGACTATATATCCCTCAATAATTTATAGGTAAGAAGATAGATTAGGCTTTTAATTTTCTTAAAAGTGTACCGGTTTAGACCCCATTTTTTTGCATTTTATGCGATCATTGTGCTGGGAAAATCGTATTTCAGTGACAATTTTGTATGACGTCGTACAATTTTTATAAGATGATCGTATAACTGAATATATTATCTTTAAATTAAGATATTACTTTGTTCTCACGTGTAAGTGCTTTGAGTTAAAATTGTACCGTAAAATAGCGGTTTTTGTTAAAAAACTGTTATAGCACCCTTAATAGATAAGAGTGATTGAGATTAAATGTTTTTCTTTCTTTCTTGATTTAAGAGGAAGGTTTATATGTATTATTTATTAGGTTTTAGACACAATGGGCAAAGCCGCAGGCAGAAAGCTAGTTACTTCATAAATAAGATGTTCATTACATTCTAGGTTTTACTTTAGATTCTAAATTTCTTATTAGTAACTGTGTTTTTTATTTGTTTGTTGTTCTATCACACCAAACAACTAAACTGATCATCATTATACTTTGCATATGAAATAGAACAAATGCAGGAAAAGCCATTGTAATTATATTAAAATTATAGAGTAACTAGATTTCCACGTTTTCAAAGGAAAACCCGCATAGTTCCTGTTCCCGTGGGATTTCCGGGATAAAACCTATCCTATGTGTTAATCCAAGTTACCCTCTATATGTGTGCTAAATTTCATTGTAATCGGTTCAGTAGTTTTTACGTGAAAGAGTAACAAACATCCATACATCCATACTTACAAACTTTCGCCTTTATAATAGTATTAAGATTTAATTACTTAATTGCGGCAAACTTTAATATCATTGTTCTAAAGTTATTTCATGAAAGTTAACTTTTAACAAAATATAATCACTATAAAATGTTATTATCAACTTTTCCTGTACAATAACTCAGATGGGAAATCCCCTGACAAATATATACCATTTTGCATGCAAAATTACATTTATATCTAGAAATTACTTCGAAATAAACAACATAAAACTCTTCTCTACAAGTGAATTTGTTTCTTACAATATTAATAATTACTAATTCCAATTGGAATCTATTTAAACGAAAAAAATAAGCGGAGACTAATAAAAGTCAAGCGAACAAAATTAAAGGGCGAATTTTTTATTATAAACTTGTGCAGAGCGTCGATTCAATGTCAAATATTTTGCTGTACAAAAAATGCGATTGCACATGACTCACGCTTCCTGTGCAAGTGAAAACTTATTAAAAAAACACTAAAATAAACTAACCAGACGAGGAAAAACCCAAATACCTTTATTCTTACCCATTGCAGTGACGTTATAATCGGCCTGTGTAAAATGCAAACTGCATACTTTCGAGTATTTGGTATACGGCTTTCCACGCTTCAATATTATATTCCACTTGTCTGCCATTATCGTGTCGCGGGGGAAACGGTGGAATTTCACGTTCTTCGTTTTGCCGGCGAGCGATGTACATTGTGGTACAGTACAATAATAACCCATGTCCAAACACCTTTGTTTTGATTAGCACAACCTTGCAAATAAACCTCTTCCGAACGCTGTCATACAATAAACACAAGGACTCGGTGTCCGGCGCGCCGTCAAAACATATAATTTGTGGCAAAAGTTTTCACGTTTATTAAAATCGGAATCATCACACTGCAGCCTTGAAATATTTGACATGTATTCACCTTTTTTCCCTTCCCCACTTTTTCAGAATAATGGCTGACTTTTTTCATAGATTACAGAATAAAAATTTTCACAGACTCAAATCTCATTTATCAAAATAACAAACAGATATCATTAAGTCAACATTATGGAATAGACGCAAACCTTTTTTTACCACCGCGACCGGCATCAATTTGTATGTAAATAGTATTATTTATTCTCAATTACCATAGCATTCAATCAATATTTCGTTTTTAAGCTATTGCATAGCTTCTATCGCGGGCCTTGAGCGCGGGGACCGAATCCAGAAATTCCGTAACGAAAAAACCTCACGCTCCCACTCCGACGAGCACGGAGGTGTGGCTTGAAGGCATGCTATGCTTTACCGCGGCAGTCCTCGAGTGCCACACGTCTTTTTTCAATATTATCTTTCAAAGAATCTCTAATTTTCTTCAAGTAATTTCAGGTTTTCATTTTTTATATATTGAAACTGGCAACTCTTGTTATTTTAATAATCTGTGTCAGTAAATAAAAGCGGTTTGTTTTTTTTTAATAATCATGTCGGCAGATTGTTTGTGTTTACACAAAATATTATTTATTTTTATCAAAAATACCATAATACTGTTGTAAAGTTTATTTAAAATAAAATCTAGGTATGTTATCCGGTGATTTACGAAGCTTAAGGAGATAGCACAATGCCTTATTATTGCACAGTGCCGCGATGTACGTCAATGGCAGGAAAAGCCAAAAATGTTTCTTTTCACCAGTTTCCGAGAGATGAGGCATTAGCAAAATTATGGAATGAAGTGTTGAAAAGAGGAAAACCGTATACAAAATATTCAAAAGTGTGTAGCCTACATTTTAAACCCGATGATTATACTATAACAAGTGGTCAGAAAAACAAAGGTAAATAAACATACGCACGTTGTATTTTTATGAGGATTTTTAAGTTAATTAGGTTGTAGAAAGGTTGTAGGATACAATGATTGGCATGGCGTAAAATAATTATTTATACTCTACATTCTGCTTCGATAAACTTGATCATAACAGTTTTAGAAGCAGCAGCAAGAGAAATGGCTACGTCGACTAACATTATGTTAGTACAAATGCTATGCCTATTTAACTTTAATATCTCTCACCCTAAATTGTAATTCAACAACTTATAAATAATACATATACTACTTTTCTACCTACTAACAAACTTAGTCTATTGATATTTTCAGTTTAGTATTGAGTTGTTTAACTAAATCAAATCAAACTCTCACTTACCTTTGAATTCGCTTACATAATATGCTATAATCTGACTTCGCTATACACTATAAAAGTTTTCTGTATGTTCTATATATGTTTAAATAATAATCTTCTCTATCATGTAGGTATCACAAACTCATTCAACTACAGAGAAAAATCATCAAATCAAATCAAACAGAGATAATTTTACATTTATGTATCACTACATAGTATAAAACAAAGTCGCTTTCTCTGTCCCTATGTGTGCTTAAATCTTTAAGACTACGCAACAGATTTTGATGCGGTTTTTTTTAATAGATAGAGTGATTGAAGAGGAAGGTTTTAGTATATAATTTATTACGTTTTAGACAAAGCGGGCGAAGCCGCGGGCAGAAAGCTAGTTGAATATAATTCAATTATCAATACAAAATATATGTATCAAAATTGCACATCAAACTTGTATACTGTTTGCAATATAACTAAAAACATAGCTGTTTAACTGTACAAAGCAAAAAAAAAAAAAACAATTCTTTTGGATTTGCTTCTAGTTATAACGCCACTCTCCATAGTATTGTATTAATACAATATTGTATGGAATGGAAAACAACCTTTTCTAAAAATATTAAATTCATCAAAAAGGTGGTGTTCCATCGTTACAATATTGTATTCACTGAAAAGTGTTTCATATATTGGTTGAGATGGTTGTTAATCATCTCAATAGATGGCGTGGTATGTCCCTTAGGGCTGATTTTTCAATCCTTGGTTAAAACTTATTCATTGAATAACTAATTAAACTACCATTTCAAAAATGTATTCTAATTTTCCGTATTTGACAGTTTACTGGTGACATTTTAATTTGTTCGTGTAATACTTTATTGGACGGATACATTTTAACCAAGGAATGAAAAATCGGCCCTCAGACACATAAATCTGAAAGAATAGAATAAATTCGATGCGGGTTCAAGTCCCGCCTTGCGATCGAATTTTTTCTATTCTTTATTAATTTATAAATAAGAATGCTTTTACCAGGAGATTAACAAACCCGTTTAGTTTCATGCGATACCTTTAAATTTTCATAATATTAATTAATATTTTGTGCTTTTGTCATTAATGTAGGTTGTAAAATTATCTCAGAGATATTTTTTAGTTTTACCAGTAAAATAAATTATTATTCATTATTTGCAGGTCAATGGAGAACGCTTAGAAAAGACGCAGTGCCATCACAGAATCTACCATCAGAGTCGCCCGGTGAGGAGTGGCAACGACGCAACTCAGCTACATGGCCAGCCGCTTTGAATGTTGATACTAGTGTGAGTATAATAAATGAATGAATGAAAGAAATGAATGAATGAAAAATTCTTTATTGCACACACATACAGGATTACAAAAGAAGAGCGATAAAAGTATATTATAACTAGCTGTGCTCCGCGGTTTTACCCACAGTGTTCCGCTCCTGTTGGACTTAGCGAGATGATAATATAATATAGCCTTCCTCGATGATTGGGCTATCTAACACCGAAAGTATTTTTCAAATTGGACCAGTAGTTCCTGAGATTAGCGCGTTCAACAAACAAACTCATCAGCTTTATAATATTAGTATAGATATTACTAGCTTTCCGCCCGCGGCTTCGCCCGCTTTGTCAATAACCTAATTAATTATACACAAACATTTCTCTTGAATCACTATCTATTAAAAAAACCGCATCAAAATTGCGTAGTTTTAAAGGTTTAAGCATACATAGGTTAATATAGGGACAGGGAAAGCAACTTTGTTTTATGTTATGTAGTGATTATTATAATATTATGCATTGTTAGATGTAACTTTTGATTTAATATTTTTGTGGATGAATAGTTGTCACTAGTGTTGCCGCTCGATAGTCCACTATCGATAGTCTATCGATTAACTATCGATAGTTGGGGAAAAGCAATAGTATCGATAGCACTATCGATACTATCGATAGTGTCGATACTATCGATAGTATCGATAGTCCTATAAGCGTAAATACTATCGACACATAGCAATACCATCGATAGTATCGATACTATCGAAGCTCAATATCGAACGAACTATCGATACTATCGATAGTGTCGATACTATCGAAGCTCAATATCGAACGAACTATCGATACTATCGATAGTGTCGATACTATCGATAATATCGTCCCATCGATAGTGACCTTTTTCTCGATAGTATTGCTTTATCAATAATATTATAGTGGATGACAGAGAACTAGATGTTTGGTTATAATACTTTTCAAGTTATCTATTGGCGCTTTGTACAATCCATTTTTTTTAGTTCGTTAATTCGTAATCCAATAAGCCCATTGACTGACCCATTATACAAAGAAATCGTGAACAATACTATTGCACAATTTACTACTATCGATAGCTCAAAACTATCGATAGTATCAGTACTATCGATAGTATCGATTGTAGTTGCAATATTCAGTAGCAATAGTATCGATACTATCGACAGTATCGATAGTATAGCAACTATTGGCAATCAATACTATCGATTTTATCGATACTATTGCAGTTCATCAATAGTATTCCATGATTAACGCTATCGATAGTATCGATAGTATCGATAATATCGATACTATCGATAGTGCTATCGATATTCTGACTTATTTTCAAGGTCAACTATCGATAGTCAAACTATCGATAGTTCGGCAACACTAGTTGTCACTATTTTTTTTGCGAACATGTTTAGTTGTCGAATTCTATAAAATACCGCCTTCCTTTGACTCGTGGCATTCGTACGAATCGTGCCTAGGCGCTCAGACGTTGTTTATACGACGTTCGACCCAACTACCCTCACTTTGTTAATAGTCGTTAACTTGCTGCGATTTGTTATCAACTGTCTACATTAATTAGGTAGCTGTGTAGAATCACAGTACATTTTTATTACATTTAAACTAATATTTAGCTTGTATATTTCTAAAAGCATTATAATTTATAGATGCACCATCAGATGGCGCAAGCTATCTATGTGCAGACAATGTTAGCGATGCAAGCCGCTGGCATTACAGATACCGGGATGAATACAGTCAATATGGGTGAGTATTGCATTATTGTAGAAATAACCTTTATAGAATATAAATATACAAGGAAATGGACATTTAAAACTAATCCAAGTCTAATGAATTAAGCTTTCCTCAAGCCAAAAAACAATTATAGGTATTACCATATTATCAAAATCTATAAAAAATCGATTTTTTATTTCCAGATCAACCGTCACCATCTCAAAACGACACAAGTCATGACGAAACAGACTCAAATCCATCCATACAAACAGAAAATGAACAGACAGACAGAAAAATCATACCAAATAAAGTAACATATAGATGTCACGAATGTTCCAAGTGTTTTAAAGATCCCGACGTTTTATTATTGCATCAGAGAACTCACGCGAAATCCGAAATCGCGCCTGGCAACACTGAAATGTTAAAAGCGAACCCTATACTGGCGAATTTGCTTAAAAATGACACGGAAAATGTGAACAAAAACGTTATTAGCATCGAAAATCAGATTATGTCAGCTCTAACTGAGAATATGGCCAATTATTTGCGCAATTTGACGACAATTATGACGGCTGGCAATACTGAATATGCTATAGACAAAGTGGAAAATGCAGATGACTGTCAGTTTAGAAATGACAGCAATGGAGAAGCGAATGACGTCACAGAAACCATAGACTATAAAGAAAATATCACCTCTACAAACATTGGCGTAGACGAAAGCGCGGAAAATAAAAGCGCTGACAGTTTTAGTGATAGAAATAACGATGTTGTTTATGGTACTGAAAATACTAGTTTTGCTACAGACAATATATTTAAAGGGGAAAGAATAGAAAATGGCGCAAACTGTGATAGTGAAAAGACTTAAAATTTACTTTTGTATAGAAGAAACAAAAATATTTTTGTAAGTTTTTCTTGTATTCATATGATCTTAGTAGTTTTTAATGCGCGAATATAAAACAACAAAAAATCCACTAAAATAGTCTGAAACAAAACTCTGCCCACGCGTGTATAAGGCAGAGTTTTCTAATGAGCGATACAATAAACTTTGAACTTTACTGCTACGAAATAAGGTGTTAATTTCAATGAATGTTTTATACAACGCTGCTCCGACATTTTTACAGTTAATAGGCGATTGTGAGTCGAGTTATTTAAAGTTTTAATGTTTTTAGATAATTATTACCTAATTAGTATTCGCGCAAATACGACATACCCACCTCTTAGTTATTATTTTTTTTTAATTCTTATATACTATATATAATATAAGCTACATTATATTGCTTATATAGTTATTTAGAATAAGCACTTAATTCTTAGATTCTTTTCATTTAATCGAAAAGTTTGTCCCATAATTGGGTATTTGAATAAAATTTTTTTTTGTGCTAAATGGAAAGATTATATATTAGTTTTATAACAAAACTATTTTTTTAAATTTTTTTTTGCAATAATTCAAAAGTTATTTCAAAATAAAAATTAGTCTTTGAATCCAGTACCGAAAACACACCGACAACTCCCGAAGCGTCACCCGAACGCGTGTGACGTCATAATGTTAGTTTTCACTCATTGCAGTTGATAGAAAAACGTATACAACTATAACATTTTGACGTCACATCTATCGTGACCAGTCATGGCGCGTTTATAGTCACGTGACTTTAATTTAAATTTCATCAATCTTTAATTGCTTATAATTAATTGAAAAATATTTTTTTGGAGTTTTTTGCATTAAATATCAATATTATTAATAATAAAGTTTTAAAATACATAAAAAAAAATCAATATTTTTTTATTATTCAAATACTCAATTCGTATTATTAAAAAAGACTGCATAATTTTAGTGCTCAAATATAAATTAATAAAATTGACTGATATTAATAAATAAATTAAAGTAAAATAAAAATTCCCACCGAAACTTAAAAAAGAGAATTGACTAATTGAAATCTAGATTGGATATTAAATAAAAGTAAGAGATAAAAAATTTAAAGTATGAAAGTATTGAAAGAAAGTAGAGAGAGACATAATGGTAATTCGTGTAACGGAAAGAGACAGAATGTGTTTATTCAATACTATGTTTAAAAACACTTAATAAAAATAAACAAAAATTTCAACACAAGCTTTAAGTACGTAATATGTTCTAATATCCAGTTTTAAAACTTCTGAATATGTTCTGTTCAGTTAAAATGATTAATTAAAGTCATAAATTTTTCAAATTCATATTCAAAGGAGAATGGGCATTTACTATGGATGTTGGGCCTTTTTTTTTTTTTTTTTTATAGTGGGGAAATCTTCTTAGATACCCCCGGCTCCCGGGGATGGGGCCGTGGTTATGTCGGATTCCTACCGACTAAAACCCCACTCTGTTCCATCGCGCTGCTTTGGACGGAACTGCGGGAACGGTTACGACTCTACCGCGTGTCCCGCCCAGCAGATGCCCGTTTCCAGGCCCACCACTAGAAAACCCCCCTCGCTGGTGGCTGCTGGGCCTGAACACTTGAGTTGGACCAATACACATGAGATATTATTTTTATAATAGATCATAACACATACATTATATCGGTTAAAATATATATAAAAATAATCAACCGGGTTTTTGTACAGTCACATCAAGTTTTATTTCTTTGTGTATAATATTTTTTGCAATTAATAACTGTTATAAAACAATGACAATATCTTTAAATTACTCCAATTCACTTTCACTTACACAGACGTACTAATCTTAAGCCTTCTAATAACCGAAATACACTAATATTATGTTTTGTAACAGGTACCTCTACCGTGTTTATTATAATTCAACGTAGTTAGACGTTCTTTGTGGTTAAACTCAGTCACTCCAGTGACATTTAGGTTTATATTTACTTCACTCGAATTAAAAACACCGTTATTGTGCGCACAATAAGCGGGAGGCGACGTTCCCGCCTTGCACGTAGCGGATAACGCGACGTTGCCGCACCGCGCTTCGACCGACTAACATAACGTTGCCGCTCCGCGCTACAAACGCATGACGAGCGTTGGTTGCGACGTTGCCGCACCTTGGTTGTATCAACTGAGCGGCAACGGCGCGTTTTAATTGTTTTAGTGTAAACATTCGTCTTGCAATCGTCATTTGACATAGCAATAAGCCTTACTCGAATTACAATTACCTACAATATGTTTTTTAACTAGGTCAATATGTCTCTCTGCGATATGAAAACTGTCAAAATAGAAACCGTATAATATGTATTTACACCAAGTATGATATTATTTTTTTAATAAAAATAAAAAACAGTGCCTTATTCTGTATGTAGATGTAAGTATAAACAGTTTTTCTGTATCTATGAAAAAAGTATACAAATAGTGGGAAATATGCGTATATTAAAAACGTATAACTTCTTATAGAAAAATATCGTCAAAAATGACTATATTTTTTAAATTACCATTACAAAAGTCGACGAAAAAATAAAAATAAATTCCACAAATATATAGTTATATATATTTTTTTTTTTTACTTTAAGAAAACATGTATATTTCATATTCTACAAAAATTCAGATATTTTTTTTAGATTCACACATACGAATAAATAATTATAGGAAAATCCCGTCCATACTAGAATGTATTATTTAAAGACCTTGAATCTATTGTCGTACATTTTTTAAGGCCTATTAAAACTACAACGGTCGGCTGTTCGCTATTGTACTCAGATCGGTACGCGATTAGAGTCTCTATAATATACTTCGTAAGAGATATAATCGCGTGCCCATCGGACACCGCTTCCCACGGCGGCAGCGGATACCGCTCTAGTTTGTACAGGCCTTTAGTCAGGAAAAGAAATAATGTGAATCGAAAAGCCATTTGTGTTTTTAAGCTATTGCATAGCTTCTATCGCGGGCCTTGAGCGCGGGGACCGAATCGAGAAATTCCGTAACGAAAAAACCTCACGCTCCCCACTCTGACGGACACGGAGGTGTGGCTTGAAGGCATGCTATGCATAATGCAATAGCTTTACCGCGGCAGTCCCCGAGTGCCACACGTATTTTTGTTTTTAAATCATTTGTATGATCTCTCTTTAGTTTGTATGATAATAAAGATATTTCTAAAAAATAGTTGTTTTCTTATAAATTTATCAAAAGACGGGGTTTTGTTATGCCTTGCTATTGCTAAGTTAACCTTGTCATAATTTTAAGTTTGTGTTTTAAACAGAATTTTATATAAGTAAATAGCTTTCCGCCCGAAAAGACGAGGTAATCAATCGACTGTGGTGTGTTAAATGATTCTTCCAGCGAGTAGTATTTAGTAACGTATTCTTAATATCAAAATATGTGTAATGCGTATCAATAGTTTATGAGCTACTAGTTGTGCCTCGCGATTTTACTCGCATTGCTCCGCTCCTATTGGTCTTTGCGTGATGTTATATAGCCTATAGCCTTCTTTGTAAATAGAATATCTAACACCGAAAGAATTTTTCTGGTCTGGTCCTGTGGTTTCTGAGATTACCGTGTTGAAGCAAACAAACAAACAAACTTTTCAGCTTTATAAAATTATTCGTATAGATACTTAATAATGTGTATCAATGAACTTTGTGCTAATTCCTGAGAGACTACATAGTATATCCCATTGACCACCGAGCGCCCCGATCGGGGCGCGACACAATAGATTATCTATTGTGTCTGTGATTCCGGGGACTGATGGAATATTAGGTACTTACTCTGTGTTTGAGAATGTTTTAAATGAATGGCTATAGATAGCAATAGTTATTATTTAACACTTAACTGATTGCTTTAAAAACTACCTATAATTATGCACTAGCTTTACGCCCACGGCTTCACTTTGTCTAAAAGTTAACAAGTTATACAAACCTCCTTCAACATCCACATTATCTATTAAAAAACCACATCAAAGTCCGCGACAGCCTCTTTATTTTATACTTTTTACTTTTGAAGTGACAAAGCTAAACCACGCAACCAATTTGGATGAAATTTGGAAAGTACGCCACATCCGTATATACATAGTAGTCTTTGCGCCGCCGCCACATAACATTGACTTGTCTATTTTGACATAATATGTACCTTTTAATTAATTGTATTCTGCTACAATTTGTCGGGGATTCCCCCGTTGGAAACAATTTACTTAAGCAATTATTGCCAGTTGACAAAATGAAATAGAATTACTTCGTGGTAATTTGTAATATATTTGCTGAAATTAAGGGTGTTAAGTTTCGCATATAACTGAAGTTTGTTGCTAATGTTCTTCTTCTTCTTCTTTTTAGCAAATGGCAACTTTTTTATAAGTGTAAGTAAAATACGATCAATGATGATGTAATTTATTATATAATATTTTTTTCATAATTCAGGCAAAAAGTAATGATACTAATTACTAAAGTGTACACTATAAGTAAATTTTATTGATTCTTTGAATTATATGTATTGTATTTGTCTATGACAGGGACTTCCCATGAGTGTTACCACTTGTAAAAAAAACTATAATTTTATATTGTCATTGTCAACACTATGTTTCTTGCTTGTGAAATGCCCGAAACTTAATTTATCTTAGATAGAAACTAAAAAATAAACGGATAGTAGACGTAGGATACGTAAAATAGGTAAGTTATTTTATAGTACATATTTAATTTTAAATGAAAATATCCAGTTCCCTTGATATTACTATATTTTAAGCTATTGTATATCTATCGCGGGCTTTGAGCGCGGGGACCGAATCCAGAAATTCCGGAACGAAAAAAACCTCACGCTCGGAGGTGTTGCTTGAAGGCATGCTTTACCGCGGCAGTCCCCGAATGCCACACGTCTTTTGATAATAATTAATAACTACAATCGATAATTTTTGTGTGCTAACAACTTGGTTTTCTTTTCTTTAGCTGTGATAAAATAGAAGTGTGTGCTTATTTTCTGACCTTTTTGATTTCATGAATAACATTAAAATTAGTTGGTAAATATAAAAGATCACACCCTAACTTTTACATGGTTTGTTCTCTCGCTTTAAAAATTGCTATTACAGTTCAGTCAGTAGAAAACTAAAGTCTGAGCACTACTTCGATTTAGTAGCCCGCGTCGGTTTAATCCTATCGTCTTAGAATTTGTAAGCCATGTTCTATTAATTTGTAATAGGTAACCATTAATTCATTGTACTCTATACGTTTTTTTAATAAAAAATAAAAATATTTAAGTAGGCATAGTTTTTATACGTACAATCCAGCTACATTTTCACGATTCAAAAGAGTTTCTGAAATAAGTCTTAATTGAATGAGAAATGTTTATATTTAATAAGCAAAACCTGTTAGGTAGGTAGTGTACTATTTTGTATGTTAACATGTAAACTCCTATTCTTATTTCAATTCAAATGAACGCTATAGGTAGGTACGTATAAGACAGTCACATTTATTACAGAAAAAAAAAATTATCAGTGTCGGAAACGAAAATGCTATAATAAATTGCGTGTAACAAAATTCTTGATTAGTGTGTTATAAATTATAAAGGCGTAATTCTAATATTAAAATATATTTTATAATAATGTCTGGAAATTAACGCAAGACTTAAATTTCCCGCCTAAAATTAAAGTGTTGCAATACAAGCGTACTATCCTAGGCATTAGGCCTAGCATTCACTAAGCGCATCGCAAGCCGAGCACCGCATATCCATTATCCACTTAAAAAGATCCAAATAGTAAGTGTTATAGGTGTAGGAACTATGATAGTCATATATTATGTAGAATTGGCATGGAAAATTCTAAAAAAAGATTGATTACATGTGTGGAAAGCCGTGCGGATGCCGCAGTTGCACGAAATTGTTCTAACACAATGTTATAGGTACTCCAAGATTCAATTTAAAAATTACAGACTAACTTAAAAACTGTGTTATCTTTTTAATTCAAATCTAATGTTAATAATTTGGGTATCCTCTTTGGCGATCAAACCATAATATAGAAGCATAGTCCATATATATCAAAGTGTTCTGTTTAAATGTTAAAATTAGTTTTGTGTTCTAGCAATATTTAATAAATTAATTTAAAATTGAATAAAAATGGATTTTATTAATATTATTTTATTTTTATAGTCATCAATAATTATATTTTTAGATTTTAACATAGCGTATACAAAATTCTGCCAAACTATCTACAGTTTTTCCGTTGTTCCGCTGTCGCATGTGCCGGAATATTTTATTGTTATTTATCTTGTGTTTAGAGAAGAAGATAATATCCATTATATTGTACGTAGCGAAAATATTCAAAATCTAAATATTTATAAAAATACAATACACACACAAATACATGAAGCTGGCAACAGCAGAATGTCAATGTCATTTGTAAAAAATACGCCATGGCACAAATCGGACGCTGTGTTTTATAGGGGGTTACCCCCGATGAATTTTTACTAAGTTTTATGAAGTTTTATCGTATTTATATTTAAGTATGAACTGTGTTTAAACTTGTTATTGTTTAAGTATGTGATCGTGTAAATAGTGATTCTAATAATAAATATTCTTTATTCAGCATTGTAAGGCAATTGCCCAATTAATGTTTGGAAAATGTCAGAACTTCAAAAATTATTGGTTAAAAATATGCCTATTATATTGAGGAAAAAGTCAGTTTCCCACAAAACTTCTGCCACTGACGAATTTGTGGTACCATTTAATCCGAATACCAAAATATACCTCGAGGAAACAATATATAAAGACGAAGAAAAAGATCTGTTGAACGGTGAATACCCAAATTTAATAATCGTGAATAAATATTTAAATAAGTTATTTAACTCTACTAGAACAGTAGCTACATTTACAATCGATAATAAGACTATACAACTAGATTCGGACGAAGTAACAAGAGTAGTTGGTAACGAGAATTATGACGTTATTTTGAGAGCGTTATGTGGAATTGACGAGATGAAAGTAAAAATTCAAGCTATTTTAGCGCTTCTAACCGATGGGAAGAGACATAGCACAGCCGAAAAGTGTTGTCAAACAATCGTGAGTGATATGGAAACATTTATTCGTGCTAAAAGTCGTAAAAAGCGTCCGAATCGGTGTAAAGCGTATGTAATAGATGATAAAGAAGCATTAAACTATCCGCAGACGACAGCCAAGAAAGCCAAAGTGGTACAAAAAACTCCAGTGAGAAAAAACAGTTCGGATAACTTGTTGGACTTAAAATTAATAGTTGACGAAGATAGTAATATATCTGACGCTAGCGTTGGCAATCTATCCATGATAAGTTGTCAGATACCGCACATTTTGGAGAATCCAACGTTCATATTACAGAATATAGATAAATACACACAAGAGAGTATAAAAAGCGAGCATCAAAGTGTACTTAAGTTGGTTGACGGAAGTACAGTGGTGTTACCAGAAAAGCCGGAGGATATTTTCCATATAGCGACTGCAAATACATTACGAGGGTTGTCAGTGGAGGATAAAAAGCGAGTATTATTGCACCAAGCGTATATAGATTGGAAATATTGCTTGCAACCGGACCAAGAAGGTAATTTGTAAGTATATTTGAAATAACTGATTTTTAAAGTAATGATTACATAGTCCATACTAATATTATAAATGCGAAAGTAACTCTGTCTGTCTGTCTGTTACTCAATCACGCCTTAACTACTGAACCAATTTGCATGAAATTTGGTATAGATATATTTTGATACCCGAGAAAGGACATAGGATAGGTTTTATCCCGGAAATCCTACAGGAACAGGTTTTTCTTTGAAAACGCGGGCGAAGCCGCGGGCGGAAAGCTAGTATTATATAAGTAAACTAGGTTAATATACGTTTTCATGGTATCTCCTTACAAAAGTAATCCTAGTTAATGTTAAGTTTCATAAAATTAATGCTAATATTCAAAGTACTGAAAATATTTGAAAAAAATATAGACAGCACAATTAAGTATCAATTATCATTACATCTTTACTGAATTGAAGCAGAAAAAGAATTGAAAAAAATCTGTCTGTGTGTCTGTTTGTATATGTTATCTAATGAAGCTTATAATTGTATTTTGGAACTAAGTTCCTTATCGGTACGCTGGCCAGCGCTGTGCACTATAGCAAAAATGTATTGGAATTCCTTCACTTATTTTATTTATTTATTAGCTTTCCGTCCGCGGCTTCACCCGCATTAAAAAAAAACCCGCATCGTTCCTGTTCCCGTGGGATTTCTGGGATAAAACCTATCCTATGTGTTAATCCAAGTTACCCTCTATATGTGTGCTAAATTTCATTGTAATCGGTTCAGTAGTATTTGTGTGAAAGAGTAACCAACACACACATACACATACTCACAAACTATCGCATTTATAATATTAGTAGGATAGGATTTAAGTCCTAAATATTGTAAATCTATTTAAATATTACACCTACAATACTTATTTCAAAACGAAAAGAACTTCGTTCCAAGAGACTGTCGCTCATGTGACACCTGAGACATTTTATTTTGTAAAACAGTATTTATCTCAATTATATAGAAATAGGTTAATTATTTCACATTCCAGGCCTCTACACATAGCTGTTATAAACAATGATGTCGAGTTACTAAGAAGACATTGCGCCTTGTTGAAAAGTCGAAACGCGTCTATTGATGAAATTGGAGGAGCGTCTATGGTATTATTATGTTTATTATGAATCATTTGATAATTTTTATTTTAAGGTCCTTGAAAAAAAATGTTTGTAGGTCTGGTCCATTTGCACGTCTTATATATTTTTGTTTTAGAAGTATGTACATCAAAGTTATGGCAGATGAAAGTTTAACTCGAAATATATTTATTTCTCTAAACTTAGTTACTTTAGTGCATTATTTACCCTATTATAAGAAATAACACGCGAGGCCGAGTTAAATATTAGTTTGAATGTAATAAGAATGTACTGCGATTCTACACAGCTACCTATTTGACGTAGGTAGTTGACAAATCGCAGCAGTTATCAAAGTGAGGGTAGTTGGGTCGAACGTCGTATTAACAACGTCCGAGCCCCTAGGCACGATTCGTACGAATGCGCCACGAGTCAAAGGAAAGCGGCATTTTATAGTATTCGACAACTAGTTAAGCATGTTTTAACAGGAAACAGTGACTATTCATCCAATAATCCATCCAATAAAATTATTAAATCAAAAGTTACGTCTAACACTATGTTACTTTTCCAGACGCCCCTCCAACTATCGATATTCAAGGACGCGCCGGTATGCACATCACTATTGTTACAATATGGCGCCGATGTATTACTACGGGACGATCAAGCGAGAACTGTGCTACATTTAGCCGCAGACACAAGTGTACAATGTGTGCAAGTTATATTGGATTATTGTAAGGGGAACGCTAGGTGAGGGAAAGAGATATTTATTTTATTGAAGTGAAACTTCTTTATCGGGGTTGGACAAAAATTTAGTGTAACATTTTTGCGTTACGCCGTACGCGTTACATTTTTGCGTTACGCCGTACGCGTGACATTTTTGCGTTACGCCATACTCGTGAAATTTTTAAGGTCATAAAGAAGTTTCACTTCTTACGTGTGTACTCTAGTACACGCATACATTTTTTTTATTATTTGTTTTAATTTATACTGGCCGCGTCCCGCGGTTTCACCCGCGTCGCTTTAATCCTAATGTTCCTGTGGGAATAACAGTATAAAAAGTAGCCTGAGTTACTCCATACAACATCAGCTATCTATCAGTGAAAGTCCCGTCAAAATCGGTCCAGCCGTTCCAGAGATTAGCCAGAATTAACAGACAGACAAAAATTGTAAAAATTACAATTTTTGTATGTGTACCGTGTATACATTCATCAGCATTTCATAAAAAGCGGTTATTTTAATTTTCAATATTAATAAACAGACACTACAATTTTATTATTGGTATACATAGGGAAAGAGATATATTTTTTATTTGTTTTGTGTAGATGAATATATCGCTGTCATCTGGTTGATTCTGCTGTTTGATTGAATGACTAGCGAATTCATTGTATTACTAAAGAACAACTTAGTAGAATTTCTTGTCCTCAGTCAGTCAAAATGTTGAATGTAACGTTCGAAGTCTTGACTGAACGTCATTTAGCGTAGTGTTTGGATAAGGGTTAGGTTAGATTCGTTGTATTTTTAACTATGTATAGTCGGTCTTCATTCAATAAACGCGCTAATTATTCAGTCAAATAGCTGATTCAAACTGATGACAGCGACATATTACACTCAATCTATATTATTTCTTTACAAATTTTTTTACCACGCGAACGCAACCGCGGGCAAAAATTAGTATCACTACATAGTACAAAACAAAGTCGCTTTCTCTGTCCCTATGTATGCTTAAATCATTAAAAAAAAATTTACGGATTTTGATGCGACTTTTTTTAGTAGATAAAGTGATTCAGGAGGAAGGTTTTAGTACATAATTTATCAGGATTTAGACAAAGCGTTCAAAGCCGCAGGCAACAACTATATAGTTGTAAATATAAATGTGCCTCAATAATTTCAGAAAGATACTCCAAGATGAGGAGGAATTATGGAGACCGGATTTGGAAGAAAAATCTGACCTAGAGCTGGCTGCATACTTGTTGAATAAGATGGGGGAAATGTGCAACGATGCGGGTGAGTTTTGACGGGTTTAAATCGTGTTTTATTTGATTTTATGACGAAATATGTACATATTTGGTACAAATTTAGTTTTAATTTGAATCCTTTTATCCTTTTAGCATAAATGTGTTTAGCAAAACTATATTATTCTATTATGTGTGTGTTTTATTTAGAACTAGCTTTCCGCCCGCGGCTTCGCCCGCGTTTTCAAAGAAAACCCCGCAATGTTCCCATTCCCGTGGGATTTCGGGGATAAAACCTATCCTTAAAATCCTTTCTTAGCGGATGCCTACGTCCTAACATCTACCTGCATGCCAAATTTCAGCCCGATACGTCCAGTGGTTTGGGCTGTGCGTTGATAGATCACTATATCAGTCACCTTTGGGTTTTATATAATATATAGATTTTCTTATTTATATAATAATTATAAACAATTAGATTAACACTCAAAATATGTCCGGAGCAAAACTCTGCCTATGCTTGTATTGGGCAAACTTTGAACATTACTGCTGCTTAATAAGGTGTTAATTTCAATGAATGTTTTAAACAATGCTGCTTGGATCTGTCTTAACGAGCCTAGTTGTTTTTTAGGCTGTCTCCACTGTATCTCTTAAACCGCGATAGCTAGAAAGCTGAAATTTTCACAAATGATGTATTTCCGTTGCGGCTCTAACAACAAATACTAATAATTAAAAAAAAGGTAAAATATTAAGAGGGGGTACATAGTACAGCACCCTTCGTACGCGAGTCCTACTCGCACCTGGCCGGTTTTCTACACTAATATTATAAAGAGGAAAACTTTGTTTGTTTGTTTGTTTGATTGTAATGAACAGGCTCATAAACTACTGGACCGATTTTAAAAATTCTTTCACCATTCGAAAGCTACATTATCCACGAGTAACATAGGCTAGGTTTTATCCCGGAAATCCCACGGGAACTATGCGGGTTTCTCTTTGAAAACGCGGGCGAAGCCGCAGGCGGAAAGCTAGTTTAACATATAACATTATAAGTTTCTTTTCATTGTTTTCTCTACAATAAAGTGGAAGAATCCCTACTAATATTATAAATGCGAAAGTAATTCCGTCTGTCTGTTTATTACAATGTCCCGCTTAAACCTCTCAACCGATTTTGATGAAATTTGGCACAGACAATCTTTAGACCCTGAGAAAGAAATGCTACCTTTTATCAAAACACCACGCGGGCGAAGCCGCGGGCGGAAGCTAGTTAAAGAAATAATTAACTTAATAACAACATATTCCTCACAATAAAGTGTAACAACTCAATAATTTAATGTTATTTTTATATTTCACAGGTTACACCCCCCTCATGATAGCCTGCATGAAGGGAGACCATGCAATAGTTGCCGCACTACTGCTAGCAGTTCCGCACAGTATAAACGTTCAAATGCCAACGTGTGGCAACACTGCGTTGTATATAGCTGTGAGGACTGCGTTCACTGAGGCTGAATGTAAGTATAATTATAGTAAAAAAGATAGAAAAAAAAATTGGTTGTCTGTAAAGTCGGTTTACTGACGATAGTTGAACGTGACAACGTCCGATTGTGCTTCTTTGTCGCTCGTTCCGCGCTCTCGCTCGCACTTCAAGCCTTACATGGAACGCCTCAGAGCGAGGTAACGCCGCATGAGTCATGTTTTTTCGTGCGTGCAGCCGGCGCTATCGAATTATAAGACGTTGTCACGTCAATAAAAGCATATATTTGACGAGAGAAAAGATAATATAAAAATTGCATCATTATCGGCACAGCACTATTCGATGTACACTCAATCAAAGACATGAAAAAGAACCTTAAAAAAGCAGAGCGTATGTGCACACGTGTCAGAAGTGAAACTTCTTTGGGAAGATTCAAAGATACCAAAATCCGTCGCTTTACGCCATGACGTGACGATATTGCCATGACGTGACCTTGAAATTTTACTCTCAACGCGCCTAAAGATGTTTCACTTCTGACACGTGTGCTTAGCACACACGTTTTTTGTTATTTTTACAATCTCCTATTAACATGAGCCGGCTTTAGTTTTCAATCATTGTTTTAAATATTGTATTCATATCTTCATAGAAGATGTTTATTTGAGAAATTTATAAAATAATAGTCCAGTCTGTGGGGAAATGTAAAAGCCTCTGCTCTACAAAAGGTGGCGTAGAAAATGTTTTGAAACAATATTGTTTAGGTATGAAAGGTTAATAAAAATCCAAGTTTTCGACATTGACGGACCCCGGCGCTAGCCGCCATCTTGAATTAAAGGTGCTAAAATTAGGTATATTTTAAATAACTTCTCAATTGTTTACTGAATCACAAAAGTGTCTATGAGGGGTTCAAAGAAGACAAAATTACCTACATTTTTTTCATACATGATTATTCTGTAAGTCTTAAAGGTAAAAAGTTACAAGCGACGGAAATAATAATATTTACAGAAATCATATAATTTTAATTTTGTTTAAAAATTGTGCAGCAATCTTTTTTTATCCTTTTTGATGGCCCAGGCTGGTTAATGGTGGCTTCTTCATTATCGTCGCTGAAATTTTCTGTTTCATTGTCTGTATTTTTAGTTTCCAACCATGAAATTTCGTAGATTAAATTTACTTTTTATTGATAACTTTATGAATCGTTCATATCGGATATCTTCTAAGGATTCCTTATCCATGTCCCCTACATAAAAAGTTACTAGAAAGCGTGCTCCAGCGTCTTCGATTTCTTCTGGTCATGATGACGAAATTTCATGGTTGGAAACTAAAAATACAGACAATGAAACAGAAAATTTCAGCGACGATAATGAAGAAGCCACCATTAACCAGCCCGGGCCATCAAAGAGAATTAAAAAATGATAGCTGTACAATTTTTAAACAAAATTAAAATTATATGATTTCTGTAAATATTATTATTTCCGTCGCTTGTAACTTTTTACCTTTAAGACTTACAGAATAATCATGTATGAAAAAAATGTAGGTAATTTTGTCTTCTTTGAACCCCTCATAGACACTTTTGTGATTTAGTAAACAATTGAGAAGTTATTTAAAATATACCTAATTTTAGCACCTTTAATTCAAGATGGCGGCTAGCGCCTGGGTCCGTCAAGGTCGAAAACTTGGATTTTGATTTACCTTTCATACCTAAACAATATCATTTCAAAACATTTTCTACGCCACCTTTTGTAGAGCATAAATACCTACAGACTGGATTATAAAGGATAGAAAAAATTCGACACACACGAGGCGGGATTCGAACCTGCGTCGTTCACATTCGTAGATTATTTAAAAGATTCTCATTTATAAAGCATATTTTGTATGCTATAAAACATCAAATGTATATTTTTCTAATTTTTAATATCGAAAATATTTTTTTTTTTCAGTATCAGGCAACAAGAATAAAATAGCGCCAAACTATCTAGAAATAATAGAAACACTACACAAATATGGCGCCGATCCTCTCATAACAAACGATTCAGGAAATAGTGTTGCCACACTCACAGCAGATTTCAAAATAAACGATCTCTCACAAGCGATCGCGAATAAATTGCTAACGGCAACAAATGTCAAGAAAAGTTTTGAAGATTACATCCTAGTTAAAGATCAGCAAGGTGAAATTAATGTCGAATCGCTTTCCGTGAAAAAAAGAAATAAAAATGGCGGCGAAAAAGCTAAAAGTGAAGGTAAAGATGAAAAGAATAAAACAAGTTCGAAAAAAGTTATTTTTTTCAATGTGTCCGCGAAAGGGAAGAGGAAAAAATCAGGGAAGAATGTTCAAAATTCAAATGTATCGGAATCAGACAAAAAAGTCGTGGAGAAAAGTGAAGATAATCAAGAAAAAACTACGCCTGTCATAATTACTAAATCAAATGTATTGCCAGTTAAAATAACAACCACAGATAGTATAAATTCAAAATCTACAGATAATGTAATTACAAATAAAAATGTCGATAAAAATCCGTTAAAAATAAACATTTTGGATACTAAAAGTTTGTCAGTTTTAAAAGTTGTGGACAATAAAAATATTAGTACAAAAACGCCCGTTATTATAAGAAAAAGTAACCAAATAATTCAAATAATAAATGATAATATAACAGCTCTAAATAAAATAAACACAGATTTAAAGAATACAATTAAAATAAGTCCATCGGATCTTTTGAAATTAAAAAATGGCGGTCCTTCAGACACGTCAAAGCCGCGTTTTATAAAAATAATTGCGCCGACTAACAAAAATATTACAGTCGCAAAAGAAATAAGTTCTATTCCAAATATTTCTACAAGTAAAATTTCCACGAACGTCATTAAAAGTGGCGCGAAAATTATTACAGATAATATAAAAATCACAGACAAGAAACAAAATAATGATACAGATAACGTAGTAAATGAAAATGCGAGCATATTAACGCATAATAATTTAAAGAGATCTGCTGATGATATCATTTTACAGTTGAAGAAAAGACGAGATTGAAATATATCTTAAAATATTACAAAGATTTTCAGAACAAGTAAATAATTGTATGGATTGTCATAAACATTAACACTCATAGTTTTAAGCTATTGGATAGCTTCAATTATCGTATTTAAATGGTCTCTTTATTAACAAACAAAATTAAATACATATAATTTTATTGCCAGCTGCGTACCTAAAGCGAGAATGCTGCCAAGTTCATATCTTTGTAATTTAATAATAGATGGCGCTAGTTGTCTTTTAAGTCGCGCTATTGAAATGTTTTTCTCAAAACGTAAATACTCCGGGGAACTTGGCGAAATCATACTTACCTGGCGTAGGGGACACCGTGATCAGGAAGGCGGTTCCCCCAGAGCGAGGCCCCGCCATTGCACAGCGGCGGGGTTGACCTCTGCGATTATCCCTAATGTGGATAACTCGGACGCGTAATTTTTGGTAGTGGGGACTGCGTACGCGCCGTCCCCCCATATAAATTAAACTTAAATAAAAAAGACGTGTGGCACTCGGGGACTGCCGCGGTAAAGCTATTGCATAGCATGCCTTCAAGCCTCACCTCCGTGCCCGTCGGAGTGGGGAGCGTGAGGTTTTTTCGTTACGGAATTTCTCAAGGCCCGCGATAGAAGCTATGCAATAGCTTAATAACACTTGTAGCAAAGAAAAGCAATGTTTACTGCCTAGATTTTTTAATAATTAGACTTAAAAATTAATGAAAATGTATGTAATATGTATATAATATTATGTAGTAGCTACAGTTCGCCCGGCTTTGATGATCAAAAAGCGTGCGTGTACTAGTGTACACACGTAAGAAGTGAAACTTCTTTATGACCTTATTTTTCAAAAAGTGATAGGAAAAAAGTGGTAGGGATAAGAAAAAGATGGCGCGTAACGTAAAAATGTCACGCGTAACGAAAAAATGTTACACTAAATTTTTTTCCAACCCCGATAAAGAAGGTTCACTTCAATAATCAATATTAATATTAACTGCGCAAATCTGTAGAATTTTAACATTTCTTTCCTACCATGTTGCCTGGCAGAGATTGCCGCTTATAAAATAAGGTCGCCCTGTTGTACAAATTAGGTATTTTTTTATTGTCTGTTATTTTTTTTTCTTTCTTTTTAATGTATTTGTATAAATTTTGCAATTATGTATATGTATGTAGTTATGAATATCAACTTTGCCATAAGCGAAAAAGCCTTTTAACTGTAAATTTTATTCAATGTTTCGTATTAACTTTATAAACATAAATATTTTCCATTTAATGCAATAATAATAATAATGAAAATTAATGTTTTACCATGTATTTACTTAAAAATTTTACAATGTATATTGTATAACCACCACTTTATAAGGCAGATAAAATGTCAAAATTAGGGATAGTATAAAAAAAATGTCTTTTATATATATAGTTATATATATTATTATATAATTAATGAATTGGTGATTTGATTTTGTTTTACGTTAAATTTAATAAACCTAGTTATAATTAGTGCATAAAAACCTGTTTGTTTTATTTTGTAACTTCCTTAGTTCTTCCTTTAGTTTTTAACTGACATAGTATAGACTACTAGCTTTCCGCCCGCGGCTTCGCCCGTGTTTTGAAAGAAAAACGCGCATAGTTCCCGTTCCCGTGGGATTTCCCGGATGAAACCTATCCTATGTGTTAATCCAAGATACCCTCTATATGTGTGCTAAATTTCATTGTAATCGGTTCAGTAGTATTTGCGTGAAAGAGTAACAAACATACATACACACACCTCACAAACTTTCGCATTTATAATATGTATTAGTAGGATATTTTTAGTATTGAAATAATTTCGTTTTGAGTGATACATATAAATCTATACTAATATTATGAAGCCGAAGAGTTTGTTTGTTTGAACGCGCTAATCTCAGGAACAACTGGTCCGCTTTGAAAAAATTATTTCGGTGTTAGATAGCCCATTTGTCGAGGAAGGCAGGCTATATATCATCACGCTTAGACCAACACGAGCGGAGCACTGCGGGCGCAGCTAGTATATATGAATATGAAATAACAAAAAAAAATTGTAGGTTTTAGCAGGTGAAAACTGTATCTCTATTGTCACAGTATGCCTTCAACCGACTTGGAAAAAAGGAGATTCATTCGACTAAATTTTTTTGGGTTTGTTACTTCAGAGCCGAAAACTTTTATTTATAAAAATTTTTGATTGGATGAATCGATTTTTTTCAAATTTGAAAGCTGGTGCCTCTCATGTGTTCTTTTTAAAATTATGCCTAGTTCATACATTTAAAGGCGTTTTAGATTTTTGTTTAAAATAAATAACTTATCTAGGAATGACAATTGTAGCCGTCCGGTATTATTTTCTTGGTTATTATCTGTAGGTAATTATTTCCCATATTTAAAGAAAACTCGCCTGTCCTCATTTTATTCTCTGAATTTCTGGCAAAATGTCGTATAAAATTTTGATATCATTCATGTTTTTAATCGCATTTAACTATGTTTCTGGTCAAGGTTTGTATACTATTTCTATTATGTATGTTTGTATGTAGCCTTTAGACTCGATTCTGACCCATATTAAACGGACAGATTTAATTCAAAAGTGATAAGGTACACTTATCAAGAATCGGTGACAATACAATAATTTCATGAGTTTATCTTTTGTTTATTAGTTACTAGAGGTCCGCCCCGGCTTCGCCCGTGGGCCGTGGTACATATTATTATTTCGCAATAAAAGGTAGCCTATGTCCTTTCTCGGGTATCAAAATATCTCCATACCAAATTTCATGCAAATTGGTTCAGTAGTTTAGGCGTGATTGAGTAACAGACAGACAGAGTTACTTTCGCATTTATAATATTAGTACATATATGGATTTTTAACTATATTTACTCGCGTTTCCTTTTAATTCTAATGTTCCTCTGGGAATATCCCATCAAAATCAGTCCAGCCATTCCAGAGCCCTATCAAAAAAAAAAACTTAAATAATACCGTATTTTTTTACATGTAACGGTAAAAAACAGTTAAGTATTTCAATATAACAGACACTCCAATTTTATTTAAATGTGATGATCATAGATGTTTGCTCTGTGTCTGGGTGTTAATTATCTATATAAGTATTTATTTAAAATTATATATGTCAGCCATCTGGTTTCCATAACACAAGCGAAAGCTTAGTATGGGCTGTCGTGCCGTGTGTGAAAATTGTCCTGAAATATTTTTTTATTTATGTACAATGTCATGTTTCCAGATGAGGGATTGGGTGATGTCACAGATCACAGAAACTAAAGGGAGACTAAACTAATATGGCTAGGGGGCGGGATCGGTGTCGCAGCAATATGTCCAAAAAAAGAACAAACTGTAGCGGTGCTGTATACGTACGTCACTTACAATCTAGTGTGCGAACGAACAGTCGCTCTCAAAATGATTTAATTATCCGACACACAGAGAGCGAACTGGGAAATGGGGAAGTTTAACTACACTATTATTAACCGACTTCATAAAAGGAGGTTCTCAGTGTTTTTTAGTGTCTTTCCGACTAATTTGAGTATGCAATGTAAATGTAATATATTTTTAGGGTATGTTACCGGTCAATTTTCATCTGTGTTTCTTTGAAATTGTTCGTGTAAATTTAGACTACAAAGGAGAAACAGATAAATTAGGTTCACAACACATTCTTAGTTACATTCCATAATTTTTCAATTTATTATTATTTATATAATTTGTAATACCTACCTACATTTTTATTCAAGCGACTTCAAAAAAGTTCTCAATTCGATTTTTTTTAGGATTTGTTATCGCCTACTAGGTACACTACATAATATAGAGTTGAAAAAAATTAGTAAACTTTTGTAGATTTGGAAAAAATTATCTGAATTAGTTACATGGTTACTTACTTAGTTATTGAAAAGTAACTTTTTTTCATGGTCATTTTTCATTGGTAAAATTTGCGTTAACCTTAATTATTAGTAAATAATACGAATATATACATAAAAATTATTACGATGAATGATGATTAATAGGCAACCACTGAAAATCAGTGTATTGCACTGAGTGGCAAGCCTTTTGTGGCATACATAATATATTTAAGTTAGATTTAAGTGTCTTGTTTTATTTTATTTGTATCTTTTATGACGTATCCATAATAAACGTATTTCATTTCATTTCATAATATTTAAGGGAAACTGTAAACTATAAAAGATTGTACAGACTTGGTTGCACCATGTTACTTTGTCATTATCAAACATGTTAAATGAACTGAATGAAATGAAATGAATATATTTGAATGTATTGAAATGAATGTTAATTTCAGTAGTTCTTGAGAATTGAGTCGTAAAATATTTTTAAGTAAGGTAGGTAAGTTGTTTGCCGGTTGTTTTAGATTTTAGTAGTTATTGTTTGTTTAGCAGCTGTTATCTAGTATACTGTATACTTAATATAAAAGAGAAGTATGCATTTAAAAATAAGTTTGCAAGAAATAACCGCTAATAAATCATTTTGTCAGCATACAAATATTTTAATATAAAATATTATGTGCTAGTATGCACAATGCAAACTTTGCTCAACTTGAAACTAGATGGCGCTGTTTCATTTTGTTAATACAAATATTGTAAAAATCTTCTTATATATAAAATTCTCGTGTCACAATGTTAGTCTGCATACTCCTCCGAAACGGGTGGACCGATTCTCATGAAATTTTCTGTGCATATCGGGTAAGTCTGAGAATCGGCCAACATCTATTTTTCATATCTGTGGTATTTGGTACGTACCACTTAAGTGCAAAATGGTGATTTTTGAGTATGAGCGTTTGAAAGTTTTCACGGTTGCTACCCTGTTGCTACAGATCGGAATAAACTCTTGAGTAAAACAAATTTATGATATTTAAATGTCTATTATGTTCAAGTTTTGAACACTTACAAAAAAAATAAAAAAAAATGTTCTAGTTCAAGAGTAATTGTTACTTAACATGTTTGTACCAAAAGAAAAAATGAGAAAATGATGTGAAAATGTCTAAAACGTGTGTACTTAAGTGGATTAGAGCATATTTATTTGTACTCTTAATTAGTATTTATTCCTATTTTTACCCTAATGGAAAGGATTTTTCATTTTTTTTTCGACGGAGACATAAACAGACATTAAAAAACAAATATTATGGGGAAACGTCTACCATACAAATAGATTTAACCATATATAAAAACAAAAACGAATAGGAGTGTGATTTGCCACAAAAAAGTACTCATAAAAAAGCCAGGAAATATTGTGATTTTCGTGCAATATGCCATTCCCTGATACTCTCTCTACAAAATAAAATCCTAAAAGTAGTGTGTATGTGCGTGTGTGGTTCAGAAGTCACGGTAGTTCGCTTGCCTGCCGTGCTAGATGCTGCGGGATCGATCCCATCAACCGACATCTACGAATGTGTCTTTTTCGGATGCATAAGTAGATTCTCTAATAACCAGAGATACATCTTCTATAACAAGAAAACATCATCATTTCTAATAACAGGAAAACATCGTGATGGCAACCGGGATTTTGGTCTGAAATCACCAACCAGCAGTGAGCAAGCGTGGTGATTACTGCTCATGCCTTCTCCTTGTGAGAAGATGCCCTTACCCTGCAAATAGTTACGAGCTGGATCAAGACAAATAAAATTTGTTTGTAAAACGTACCACTACAACATTCATTCATAGCTCGTCATCACTGTCACTGAAAGTCATAAGATTGTTTCTAGTCGGACCATGAGACAATGAAATAATCATCATAAATTGGATCACTTATTGGCAGGAGATCTAAGAGATCTTTGAATTTCAGAGCATCGATATTGATAGGCTCATTAGAGGCCAATGGCAAAGTCACTTCGGAGACTTCTCTCTTTTCTCAGTTCTCTTAAACCAGAAATACAGCAACTCTTCATTTTCACTCAAAGAGTATTTAAAATCTACGTCATTAGACTTTTCATACATCAACCAGAAAATACAGTTCTAACCAAATGTAGTTTTGTCTGTTGCAGTATTTCTTTTGATAAAATGAGTAGGCAGTCAATAGTTTAGAAAATGGAAGATCAGATTCATTCGTTAATTTTACATCATGGCGATTGCTGGTCATTTTCATTTATCTCGGGGAACGGAGATGGTGCTGTTTCTTTTTTGAAAATGAATCTTTCAATATCTGCTTAACAGGCAAGATATTATACCGATTTTGACCTGGACAACACTGAATATAAAATAAGCTACTCTATTTCTTCTGCCAAACCGTTAATAAAATGCCATAAGCATGATGCGATTTCATCCGCACCTCTTTGAGCTATTCCTTCATACATAACATAATGGAATGTTCGTTTAGTAATAACTTTGCGGATTTTTAAATTAAAAGTCCAAAGTTTCTTTTATAAAACGTTATATTTAAGTAAGGGAGAAGACCTGTTAAGTTCACAAATAATTTTATTTGATTTGGTACAAATAAGTTAAGTGATGATAATAATTATTCAAGTTTGGTCTAATTATGTTAAGTGCTCTTACGTTGTAAATGGCCGTTCGTTGAATTGAGTATTCGTTTTACAAGTCTATGATAAGTTATATTAATATATTTGTATCAAATAAAAATATTTTTTTTTGTACTTAAGGGGTTTTGATACAACCTATTTAAGGTATTTCTACTATCAGTAGGCTTATGTGACATAGACCAAACGAAAGAGGACGTTTTTATCAGTATAGATGGCCAGAAAACAAAAAATGGCCATTTTTGCACTTACGAGGTATATACCAAACACCACAGATATGTACCACGGGCGAAGCCGGGGCGGACCGCTAGTAGATTATAATATTTTCACTGGATTGTGATTGAAATGAATAAAGGCAATGGACGATTTTACAACGTCCTAAGTTTTGGAACTTCTTATATTATCATACTTTTTCTACTCGTATAAATACTAATAATACATTATTTATGTACAGTGCATTCTGGGAATTCCAGATGTGGGGTAATTTTGGAAAATTGTGTTGTGAAACTCTTTGGAGTATCATTTTATTGTGAGTATCGTGAAGGTATCGAATGAAACTAAACGGATTTGATAATAAAAGCATTCATATTTGTTAAATCAGTCAGTAGTAACGTATTAATTCAACATATTGGATTTACCCCGTCATTTGGAATTACCCTAATGCACCAAACATTGTTCATTATTAAGAATGTTCGTAACATTTACTTTTTAAAGTATTTTGTTGATGTAAAATATAGGAATAGGTGCAATAAAAAGTTTGGCAGCAATTTCAGCAGACTTGTCGCTACAGAGTGTTCTCTTCTAGGCAACCTAGGGTAAACGGTGTAAATAAAAAGTAGTTTTCGTAATCGCTACTAATTTAATATACATTAGTATATTTTTCTTGTGTTTGTATAATTGTCAGTGGCCTCCTTTAATACGGTTGAACCGATTTTAATGAATTTTTCGTACGTCTTAGTTCTGTAGTATGTGGTAGATTTGAGAATTGTTTACAATTCAAACGTACGAAGGCGCAGAAAAAAGTTAGTCCTACTAATATTATAAATGAGAAAGTTTGTGCGGATGTGTTTGTTGCTTTGCACGTAAAACTATTGAACGGATTTTGATGATATGTGGCAATGATGTAGCTCATGTAATGTGTGTATAATTATAGAAGAAAGATAGACTAAGCGCAAATAATTCAGCAAAATATTCATTAACTTTTAAATTCAATCTTTCCTAACCTCAAGAATGAGTATATTATCTTCTATCTCTTCGAATAATTATTTTTGTAGCATTAAAAGTATTACTACAGGATGAAGGATAACACAATATAAAATAAAACACACAAATAATAAATCTTACACCTTTATTCATTTATTTACACTACGCACAATTTAAACGTTCACATATACATAGAGAAGCGACTATCGTCCCAAATTTGAGCAAAATCGTTGGTATTTTAACGGCAGTGGCAAGTTTTTAAATTGTCGATAGAAAAAAGCGAAAACAATCTATTTACGGACGGATTCTTCAGTCTTATAATATTTGTCATTATTTATTTATTCATCAATTCCTAAACGTTAACTCCAGCTGTCACTGTCAAAGTGACATATGTCAAAGTTAAGTTATGACAATACAATTTCCCGCCAATGCCGTTCGAAGGATTACATAAAAAAACAATAAAAGAAACAATATTTATTACGTAAAATTTCAATTTAATGCCGTATCAGAGGCAAATTACTTAAAAACGTCAAGTGTCACAATAACGAGTTATTTTCAACGAGAGTAAAAAATATTAAAAAAGAACCGATTATAACATATTAGATTTAATAAAATACATAGGTATACATAATGTGATGCAACATACACAACCTAACTCTAAGTACTATAAACCATTCCAAGAGAAGAAATATAAAAAAAATAGTTTACCTACGGCCTAAGGACGGACCCATAAAGACTAGTTACTATCGGTAATAATAATGTTTTAAAAATATTTTAATTGGTAAAAAAAAAAAATGTTAATTGTCAACCCCGATCCCTATAGAGGTTATATTTACAAATGACATGTCAATTTTTTTTATATAAGCACTAATAAATTTGTTCAAAAATAATATCAATATGGAAGCTTATCACATCGTTGTCGATTTCCTATAAAATAGTGGAAATAAAAACAGAATTCGTATTAAATTAAGCCTAAGGCACACACAGCGAACCGTGGAAGATTTTTTCCATTTACATATATTGTGACAAAAAACAGATAAAAAAACAACAAGAATGACGTATCTCAATGAAAAAAAAAGAAAACGTCACTTTAAATTTCCCGCCCAAACTAATGTCATTAAATGCACTGTGTTGCCATGCATTAACTTTAATAGTTGAGGAAAAAAGGATAATTCGAAAAATATATAACCAACATTCGAAATACCATTTTTTCCGTAAGTATTTAATATTTATTATAATCAGTTTAAAATTAACGATTACTTATTTAAAATTATTTGTGGCTATTGCAGTTTTATTCTACATTTATTTTAATAACCATATTATAAAATTGTTATATTGAAATCAGAACCTTATATATTATTGCACCTGGCAATGCCTTAAAATTTATAAGAATTTTATAAGATGGCTACAAAAATAAAATTATTTATATTCGAGTAATAAACAGTGTTACTGACAGTTGACAAAATTAATTACGAACTATTTCATAGAACTTAAAATGCTCGACATTAATAAAAGAGCGTGTGTGCCGAGCACACGTGTCAGAAGTGAAACTTCTTTGGCAAGATTCAAAGATACCAAAATCTTTCTCCATAACGTGACGGTATTGCCATGACGCGACCGTGAAATTTTACTCTCAACGCGCCTAAAGAAGTTTCACTTCAAAAGTGATACATAATCTACTTTATCTAAGTACAATTTTTAATCTGTCAAAATGTCACAGAGTATACAAATTTTCTCAACTGTCAAAAGTAACAATAACGTTTAAACGTTAGCTGTAACTACAAACTTTCAAAATCACACTTAATAGAGACCGCGTTTTTTACTTTAAAAAAATACAAAAAGCAAAAATTACATGAAATTTTCTATAGATATACAATTTGGCACCTAATATCCACCATAATATGACATTTTTATTATTTAAGTAAAAAAAAAATTAACATAGAAAAATAAAATTTACGAGACATTTAATAGTCAATTTATTCCATATGACATTTTATAGTAATATCTACTACAAGTTTTACTACTATAGTCGTAATTAACTACTACAATACTACTACGAGTTTACTACTACAGTTGTAAATTCCTACTGCACCAAATCCAATAGTACCTTCAAACGCGGTCAATATCAAGTTATCTTCCCCATTCTTCTCCACTCTTCTTTTCTCCTCTTTACTCTTCTTTACTCTACTTTTCTCGTCTTTACTCTACTCTTCTCTATTATCTACGGCTATTAAGTTCGTAGCCGTTGTCTTTTCCATTTTTGCTTGGCGGCGGTTTTGCTACCGCGTGTCCTTCAAGCCGGAGCGTGCTTTGCCGATGGGACGAACTGAAATATATAAAAAAATATTAAATAATGTTTTTGTGGAAATTTTAATGTGACAATGTTGTTACTGTTGCTATTTTGAATGAAGAAAGAGGAAAGAGCATTTTGAGAACCACAGGACAGTTCTTTGGCATATCATGATATATTATGTAGTTAGATATAAATTACATATTATGTTAAATTAAATTGTAATATTGACATGATTTTAAAAGAGCAACTATGGAGTTTCTTGCCGGTTCTTCTCCACAGATACTGCTTTCCGAATCGGTGGTAAATGTTAAAAATATGTAATGACGATTCGAAAGTGCTTCTAAAAGTGTAATTGAACAAATAAATGTTAGAGTCTGAGTTAGAGTTCACTTATATCGTATTGCGTCTTATATTTTATGTGTGTGTCTGTGTTGTCTTCTCTCCCATTACATCTGCAGTATAAGTGTTTTGTATGTTTGCTCATTTCACTGTACATCTGTCATTCTGTTTGTCTGTATGTAAGTATGGAATGTGTTTGTATATATCTCCCTTTATATATTTTATTTTTTATTGAAGTGAAACTTCTTTATCGGGGTTGGAAAAAAAAATTAGTGTAACATTTTTTCGTTACGCGTGACATTTTTCCGTTACGCGCCATCTTTTTCCTATCCCTACCACGCGTGATTCGACGTATTTCTGTAAAGTTGCACATAGTAAATTATTTTTTGAAAAATAGGGTCATAAAGAAGTTTCACTTCTTACGTGTGTACACTAATACACGCACACATTTTTTCTATATAACTGTTTGTATTTATATATTAATTGTATGGGTGTGTGTATGTCTGTCTGTCACTCACCGCACGAGGCAAGTCACCGCCAGAAGCAACAACAGCGCCCCCAACGCTGACAGTCCCCAAGAAAGCGCAGCCCGAGCAACGGGAGGTGCTCGTGTTGCTAGACGTAGTAGGGATGAGACAGAATCGGGGAGTTCGTCTATGCCCTGTTGTGGTAAGAATAAAACAATAAAATTCAATAATTTTTTTTAGAGAAAAGTCAATCATGAAGCGGTATTCAAACCAGCGTTATATACCGGGTATACCGGTTACCTCTTATGTACCAGACACCCTGTATAATATAGTTAATCTCTTATATACCGAACCTCCTGTATATTTGTATAATACAGGTTAGCACTTACGTACAGGAGTAAAAAAATAACAATAGATACAAAATTTCGATTTTGAGGGAATCGAACCCGCGACGCTTTAGTCCACTGAAATCACACATTTCAGTATATTATATAGATTTCAGCAAAGCGTTTGATTTATTGGATTCTAACAAGATTTTTGAAATGGGTATATGAAGCTATCTACATCAATGGAACATGTTTTTTATTCAAAATTGTTATTAACTTGTTAAAATTTGCAGGTAAATTTCAAAATAAGATTCGATTCGATATCATTTGGGGCCACAGTTATGTATTTATTTTGTTTTTGAATGACTTAGCCGAAAGACTTAATGCAATAGATTAAAATTAACTTAGATAACTTAAAATTATATTCAGATTCGATATTAGGCTGATTTGGCTGATAGACATAATTTTTAAAAATAACTTATTAAATTAAAATCTATCTAGTTCCATTTCAATATACTACTATATACAGCACAGTAGGTAATGAAAAAATCTCAAAAACACATTTTAAATATTTAAAAGACCATAAAAAAGTTTCTTTTAAGCCAGTAAACAATTTAAAGATCGAAAGTTTTATAGACATGATTACACACAAGTAAAAAATTCTAGATATAAAAACACATTTATCATAATTAATAAAAAAAAAAAACCAACCTCTTCGAACCACAATATCGGGAACACAATATCCGGGAAGTTGGCAACTTGCTTGATATCAACAACCTGCGACACGGCAAGGTTGATCTGTATCCGAGCGCGAGCCTGCATCGCTGTGCCCATCTCCTGCGGGAGTTAAATATTTATTTGTTAGAAATTACACGCGAGGCCGGGTTAAATATTAGTTTGAATGTAATAAGAATGTACTGCGATTCTACACAGCTACCTAATTGATGTAGGTAGTTGATAACAAAACGCAGCTAGTCAACCACTATTAGTAAAGTGAGGGTAGTTGGGTCGAACGTCGTATAAACAGCGTCCGAGCCCCTCAAGGCACGATTCGTACGAATGCGCCACGAGTCAAAGGAACGCAGCAATTTATAGTATGCGACAGCTAAGCATGTTCGGACAGGAAACAGTGACAAAATGACAACTACTCATCCACAAAAGTATTAAATCAAAAGTTACGTCTAACATATTTTATAATAACTCCCATGTAACAGTTACAAATCACTCCCAATAATCACAGCTATAATCACAGTTACAAATGACAGTTCTAATTTACCGTTTGTATATCACTAGGAAGTAGGAGGGTATTAAAAAATATAATAAAATATATATAAAAACTAGCGGCCCGCCCCGGCTTCGCCCGTGGTACATATGAAAAATAGATGTTGGCCGATTCTCAGACTTACCCGATATGCACAGAAAATTTCATGAGAATCGGTCCACCCGTTTCGGAGGAGTATGCAGACTAACATTGTGACACGAGAATTTTATATATAAGATATATGTCACAAGAACGAGTTCAATAATATCTGTCTGCCCGTACGCAACAAAAATATATTACATTAGCACTTAGCAGGCAGCATAACAAAGTGGCATCAAAATTATGTGATGAAAATGTACAGCAAATAATATGTGATAATCTCTCAAAGCATAAATATGTTACGTCATCTAGGAGGCAATAATATCTGACACAATTGTATATTTCTGTATTTTGCATTAATTCCTAAAATAAAGCATAAATATGTGACATCAACTATGTGCATTTATATCTGACGTAATATATATTTTATGCTCGTGACTGTATAATCTGTGTCACCCCGGGTCGGACGGCGTAATGCGATTGACCGCGAGTTACAATTCAACCCCAAATAACTGTTACAAATCACTCCCAAATATAACAGTAACTGTTACATAATATAACAGCTATAACGTTACAAATAACAACTTACCGGTTGTACATCAATGTATAATCTGTGTCGCTCCGGGTCGGGCGGGGAAATACCTTCGACCGCTTCACGGAAACTCTCGTCGGCTAGGTAGAAGTGCGGGAACGATAGCATTATTGGTGAATCTGGGGAAAAATATTAATTTGTTAAATGTAGTTATAATATAATATGTATAATGTTAAATATAGAATTGGGCAGAAATAGACTTATTTGTTTCTACATCAAAATTACTATTCTGGCAGTAAGTTCCATTGTAAGTCGTGACAAAAAGAAAAACAAAAAAGCACAGAGCATAATATGAATGTACGTATGTTTTGCGAAACAGAATTATATTTTTCTATGAAAGGATGTATACTGTGTGCTATTCATACGCACGTATATTATATGTGTTTGTGTGTCTAGTGCACGAATATGAGCTGTGTATAATGAACTCATACACTGTGTGATAGTATGTGTGCGTTTCTATGTGTTTACCTGTGAATGTCTCTATATGTTTCTCTGTGTGTATGTATCTGTCTAAAGCGTGTATATGTAATAATTTATTTTAATTTGATTTGAATCTCTGTCATCATCGTTAATGAATGTTTATAATTTATATTAATTTAAAATTTAACAAGCTCTCTAAAATTACTCGCATGCCAGCTATGACTGGCGAATTGTGTAGAACAAGTTCTCTCATAACACCATTGTATTACCACTTTTCTTGCGAATAAATTCATTTCATTTCATTTCTGTCTGTCTGTCTGTGTACACTCACCGTACTGACACAGCGACACGTTGAACAGACCGCTGGGCGCACACGGCGGGCCGGCGGGACAGAAGCAACGGTTGTGCTCATCGTCAGCGAATACATCAACTGGTGGTGTGAAACGGTAGCCTTGCACTCCGGCTGTGGACTCCACGTCTTTTAGATACCTATAAGAAGTAATAAATACTTGTAAGAAGAACCATTATGTCGACTGAGTCAATAATTACAGGAATTCATCGCGAAATCCTCTTTAGAATTGTTGGGATGGATAATCATGACAAGCAACGCAAAGCGGTCTGTATTTCCAAAGCATTGAGTTACATTTATTAAAAATATTCGAATAAAACGAACTTTTGATGAGCTAGATTTATGTTGCAAAGCAAAATCTTAATTTAAACGTCAAGAAATGTATATGTATTTTAGTAAGGCATTTGATAAGGTAAATCACTTGCAACATACTCGTATATAATATGTATTATTATAATGAGCAGGGGTTGGTATGTATGAATATGCTATAATAGACTGAATTATAAGTATGCAACAGAAAGTGCACGTTATTTTATAGTTAGTTATACAGCACATTCCTTTGTAGCCATTTCGGGTGTTCCCCAAGGCTTTCTTCTGGAGCCTATTTATTTTAACTTTCATTTCATTTATGATTTGACATTAAATTCAATATTTATTTCCTCCTGTACAAATTAATAATCAGCTAAAAATGGACATTCCGGTGACAAGTCAAGTTAATAAAATAAACACAGACATAGATAGACTACGCAAGTACCGCGATCTGTATGAAAACCAAGCGTGTCATATTTTTTGTACTGACCTTGACGCGTTATGACGTCACGAGCGCTTTTTAGTGATGGTAATTTCATTTTACGCTAAATCGATTAGGACGCCACTCGCGCGGCGATTCTAGTATCGTCCTATCCCATCGAAGTAAATCGAAAGAAATCAGATCAAACTAGATCTATGTCTAAGAGGTAATTAAATAAATGAATCGTAATCGATTACTAAATCGATTCAAGACAGAAAAATGATAATTACCATAGACAGAGGAATGATAAAATAAATTTATAAACCTTTTAATATTCTAACAAGTAAACTAATGTGTTTTAGCTTTTTCTTACATATGCCCATTGAGTTATCGTGTACTACGTACTAGAGAGGCCATCGAAAGAAAGTAATGAAACTGTCAATCAATCAATCTTTATGTCCCGTTGCATCAATCCATTTTTCTTTTATGTTCGGGTTACTTGGAAAACTGAAAAAACAAACATAGTCTAAGCAATAAGGAGTTTTGACAAAAAAAATCTATGCCTTTTTTTCTGAAAAATTGCTCCTTCAAATTATCATTTTTCTGTTCGATTATAAAATCGATTAGAATCGAGAACTGTTGCATCAAATGAACATCACTAACCACAAAATTGGACAGAAAAATGAGAACAGAAAAATGAGAAGACGCTATACATTGCTTGTTATCATACGACTCGATCTTTACCGTGCCAAGTAAAAGCCGCAATGTATTCCGAATCATTTCGTATGATTTGGTATCCGTGTTTGTCACGATCGTTTTCCACAGATATTCTTTATTTGATTTTAAAATAAATAGTGCAAATTCTGATTAGAAAATTACTTACCGGTGGAAGGAAACATCTCTGCTAACTCGGCCACTCACAGCTGTGGAGTTTCTACAGTTTATAACGGCGTAATTCGGCATTTTACTTTATTCAGCTTCACGTCTTTCCTTGGCGAACTGCAAGCGCGGACTGAGTGTAGGCCAGCGTCAAGTAAGTTTCATAATCTTAGTTTGGACACGGGAAGTACATACACTCGCTTAGTCTATCTTGATACATGTCCGTGAAAATAAATATAATAAACAAGCAAAGGATATTAATCACACCATCGAACCCACACACTCATGTGCAAGCGTTAGGGGTCAATAACCACTGTGCCACCTGGGTCAGCGGATGAATAAATTAAATTACATATTCAATATCTATATATAGAACCTAATAGAGTAAGAAAGACAACCTTTAAATGCTAAAACAAAACTTGAAGGGTGTAGGGGATTGGAAATATTATCTACACTAATATTATAAAGAGGAAAACTTTGTTTGTTTGTTTGTTTGTTTGTTTGATTGTAATGAATAGGCTCATAAACTACTGGACCGATTTTAAAAATTCTTTCACCATTCGAAAGCTACATTATCCACGAGTAACATAGGCTAGGTTTTATCCCGGAAATCCCACGGGAACGGGAACTATGCGGGTTTTTCTTTGAAAACGCGGGCGAAGCCGCAGGCGGAAAGCTAGTAAATAATATGCAAAAGTGTTTCTTTATCTTTATTTTCTGTCGCAATGGAGTTATTCTAATTCTGTGATATGATATTTGTGTCTAGAGATAGTTTGGAGGCTATAGAATGATATAGGCTGCATTTTACCGCAATAATGCTCCAGGAAGATCAATTATTTGAATCATTGTCAAATTTATAAATTCCGATAGATGGCACTATATTATAAAACGTGACACATGACAACTGTTAACTATCTTTACCACGCTTGCAAAACCACGGGCAAGAGCTAAAAGTTATGTATAACTTGATCTTTAAGCAAAGCCGCGGGCGGAAAGCTACTATTTACTTTTACTTATATGTACATACATACACATTTTATAGATAGAAACCGAAAAAGATATGTTTCTCATAACCTTTAACAAATGCAAGTGCATAATATAAAGTGCATTATACACAAATAGAATTGAATTCGTCTCGGGTTATCGCATAATAGGGAGAATGTAACAAAAACCATAATATACTGTGACAATGGCTTATTGCGTGTGCGGCCGTATGTTACACCGAAGCGTAACGTATAATATTTATTAATATGACGATTTTATTTATTATAGTGAAGGCTGAAGATATAACTAGATAAATATTTTTATTTGGGTGTATAGAAAACTGTAAAAAATGAAAATTTAATTCGATAAAGTATTTATAAGCAGTATAAACTGATTTTATTTAAACAAACGTTATAATCCAACGCCAAATCCACAATAAAATATTTAAAAAAAAAACACAAAAAGCCGAAGAGCATTTCAAACCTAAACCTATATCGGATTCAAAAATCAATGTAAGTTTTTTCCTTATACCATAAATAAATAAGACAAGAAGATCAACAAGTTATACTTAGTAAACAAAAAGATCATTTAAAATGAATCCTTTTCTAGATCTCTAAGTAAATTAAGATCAACATGACCATTAAAAAGCCATTAACTTTGAAGGTAAAAATGTTAATCTCGTATCAAATTCCATTATCCTTATGCTAGTAGCGCCTTGTTCTGTCTTTAATCTAATTTTAATAAACCTTAGTCTACACAAAACGATGCTATAGCTATTTATTATTCGTATTTTCAATATTAAAAATCGTATCCATAAGATGATTGCGTATAACTAAGGAATACTAATTGACATATTCTTAACTCTTCATTTATTATTCGTAACATATTTTCGATATTTTAAATTTCATAATAGCATTCTTCGATCTCAAAAAGTCGATGAGGCAGGATAAGTTAGTTTTCGACACATTTATTTATTGTATTTTGTAGGCCTACCGTGCATTATGTTATCATTCAGTTAAAACACAAAATGGAGAATCACAGATTAATACAATCTCTGAAGACACGTGTTGATCTTGTGAAAATTGTATCTCAATCAGTATAGAAGTTTTTACGTGTAAACTGTAGGTACACAATCCAACTATATCTGTGTACATAAATATATTAAGTATTGTTACGCTACGGTGTAACATGGTGCCACGTTCGCGCGTCGAATTACACAAGCCGATAATCGCAATTACGCCACAAATCAGTTATTTGTTATTGTTTCACACATCTGCATTGTTTGTGTGGAAACATATAACGTCATAAAAAGTCGTTACGTAGCTATGGTAATATGTAATAACAACTTTTTAGTGTTGAGATTCAATGAATATTAATTATTCCAATACTTGTTCGGTTTTCAATACTTAAGTATATTTCCAGAAATTGACAATAATTTCCACTACAAATTAAGTTTGTTGCTGTAAAACTATGTTATTTTTGTTCATAATTTTGCGTTTTCAAACAACTTTATTATAGTATGTATATTTAGGTACTTAATTCATTTATAAGACATCTCTCATTTTGTCCTTTGCTTCTGCTTACACATAATTCATATCATATCAACTTAGTTCGTTGCTAAATCATAAACCATAAAGTTCGTTACCGCTCAGTCACTAATTCTTAATTCTTTGCACTAACATTAATCAAGTTCGTTGCGTACTTTTAACGCGCTATCTACTCTTATAACTTACTTTTAACGCGCTATCTACTCTAATAACTTACCTGAGCATACTATCTACTCTAATAACTTACTTTTAACGCACTATCTACTCTAATAACTTACCTGAGTATTCTGACTGATCTAAATAAGTTTGTTGCTACCATTTACTAACATTTTAAGCTACTTTACTTACTTGAGCGGCAGCAGTCTGCACAGATCCTTGTCGTACACATGTAAAGTATCGTTTCTAGTGATGTGCGGGGGGAATATCGATCCATCAGAGCCGGCGATGCTGTTGCACTCATCTGTGAGCCAGTGCGGTAGCTTGTCGCGGTGGTTGTAGCGCTCTATTATACCGTATTTTGTTATGTCTGTCGCACCACTAAACATGGTAACGGGGTCGGCGGCTGTGCCGTTTTTCTGTGGAATTTTTTTTGGGATGAATAAACGTACTTGTTCGTTTTAATTGATGTGGGTAACGGACATTTATTAGTGTTCTTATTGTTCGTTGTGTTTTATTAGTGTTGTTATGACATTACATTCAAAATAATAAAATTAAAAGTATACTAGGAAATGTAGATAATAGGCGGTTTTGTTATTTATAATTTATAATATAAATAAAGGTAGATCGAATTTTAGAGCATCGTAAGAAAAACTGAAAGGATTATAAAGTCAAAATAAGACTATTTAGTAGAATTTTAACAAACAATTACAAATGTTATATAGCAAATATAGTACTAGTTTATCGTTACGAAAGTGCAAATAAAAATGAACAATTTTAAAGACCAATATTAACTTTACACTTCAACAGTACTACAACAATGTTCTAGATATTTTCTAAGTCACAACACTAATTACACCCAACATACAGTTTGGAATATACCCTAAATAAACAAATTAATTAAGTAATCCGACTCACCCCATAAAACAGACCAAACTCTTCATACGGCAGTTTCTGTTCCTTCGGCACTACATCCTTAGCAAGCTTCAGCAGGGGATCCTCGTAACCCCAGAGCAGTTGACCCACGGACACTTCGACGAAGGGTTTAATTTTGAGTATGTCCATGATGGACGCCATGGCTAGACGGAGGAATCGCGCCGCGTGTTTCGATTGGGAGGTTGCACTCTGGAAAATTATAACATTTACATAAACCAACACGCTTATATTAGCTTCACCTGTACGTTTGTAACCAACTCTTTTTGGCTCGATTTTGACCCGGACTTAACAAAAGATATACTCCATCTTTTGTTAAAAGCTCGCGAGAACGCTTAAAATATTATTCAATAGATATTTTAGTGATGTTACACTTAAAATTGATATTGCTGACTAATAATTAATAAAGATCGAGTCTTTTACGATGAAAAATAATGAAAAAATGAAAAATATATTTATTTAAAAACCATATGTTTGTACACAGATACATTTTTCAGTCTTTTTGTTCCGTCTTTTACGATAGATTGGTCGATTAATTACGATAGATTTGTCTTGCAATTTTGATCGAAAAAGCGAAGCTCGTTAGTATTGAATGCATGACAAATAAGAAAAACATATCAACAAATGAAGCTTGTAAATCGTACCGAAATTTGAGCTCAATTGCTTCATTACTTTAAATTTTCAAAGCATACACATTACAATTTACAATAATTATCAAGATAAATTTTCACAAACAAAAATTATATAATTACTTAAAGTCGCATATATGTATTTATAAAAATAATGGCCACCACGACCTTAACCCGACGTCCTAGACAATTATTTCCTGCTTACCGCGACGTGATTCAAAAATTACACGTACGTAATATATTTTTTGTTTTGGCCTTCATCTTAGCTTGATGTGTGTAATGAGCTTTATTATACTAGCTGATGCAAGCGTGTTTGTCTGCGTTAAGTTATATTTTCTGAGTTACTCCTAATAAAACATGTGCTATCTGCTCATGAGTCTAGTCAAAATCGGTCCAGCGCTTTTAGAAAACTAATTAGTAAATCTACTATATAAGTTCATATCAAAATATCTAATTGTCAAGTATAATAAGAGATGAACAATAACTCAACTTATTCTTAAATAAAACCACGGCAAAAGCACACGCGAAAGCTTATCATTGTAAAATTAAAAACTAACTTCGATGTAAGTAACTATGTTCAGTAAAAATATATTATCTTAGTATTTTTGTAATTTATCTGTACTTTTATTGTAACAACTAGCTGTGCCCGAGGTTTTACCCGCATTGCTCCGCTCCTGTTGGTCTTAGCGTGATGCTATAATATAGCCTATAGCCTTCCTCGATAAATGAGCTATCTAACACCGAAAGAATTTTTTAATTCGGACTAGTAGTTACTGAGATCAGCACGTTCATACAAACAAACTCTTCAGCTTTATAATATTAAAAGTATAGATTAAATGTAGATCGTTCTTATCCTAAAAGTTTCTTTCATTTATCCTAAATATCTTCACATTCAATAAATATCAGCTCATTTCACTGCTAAAGATTTATTAAGCCTATTTTAATGCTATTTTTTTTTAATAAACACAGGTTAATGAAACCCAGAGGTCAATAAATAACCTTACGTTTAAGTCACTTTTCACAAGGTAGTCGTGTTGTTGATTTCCCGTAAACCTTAAAATTTCGTATTTTGGAGGTTGCAAATTTAAAAAAATAACATAATTATGTCTCTTAATTGCAAAAATCTTATATTAAAATTTTATTCATTAATTTCCTTGTATGTGTGAAATAAAAAAAAATTATAAAGGTGAATTCATTAGTGCAGAAACAGAAAAAAATATTGTCTGTCTGTTAAGCCATTTAAAACTAATAAAGAGGAAACAATGTTATCAAACCAAAACTACTGGACCGATTTAAAAAAAATGTTCGACAAAAAAGGCACCTTTTTTAAGTCACATAGGCTATATTTTATTTCGTTTTTATCCCGGATCATGCCAGGCTGAGCTGCTAGTGCTAAATAACAAGACACAACTACCTATCCGTCTGTCCATCCTCTCAAATATTAATCCAATCCACTACCTACTCATCAATCAATCGTCACAGCCGTTACCGATATACACACAAACACACACACAAGTTCATTGACCTCTAGCCACATAACGGGATAGACCGTGAGTCTATATTTAACACTAGGTAGGTAATTATTTGCCTGTATACTTTATTGATCAATGAACTATAGTTTTATGTATTACTATCTTCTTCGCGCGGCTTCGTCCGCTTTGTCTAAATCCGAATAAATTATTATATACTAAAACCTTCCTCTTGAACAACTCTATCTATTACAAAATCTCATAAAATCTGTTGCGTAATTTTATAGATCGAAGCTTGCATACAGACACAGGCGAGAAGCGAATTTGCTTTATTTATACATATTATGTAGTGATTATGTATTTGTTATTTTAACTGACAGATAGATATGCTAACAGAACATATTGTGAAGTTGTTTTCTTGAAAAACGAAACGCTAAATTTGTTTGTTTGTTTTTGCTAAGCGCAAATCTCGAGAACCACTGAACCGATTTTAATTTTTTTTTATAATATTCCTTAAAGTACGAAGATCATTCTGTGATCTGTGACGAAGATGTTTCTCATGGATAGAAAACGTAAACATGTACCACGGGCGAAGCTGGGGCGGACCGCTGGTTAGCAAATAATATTATCTATCATGTGAGTTGAATCGAAACGAACTGCAAGGCGTGACAACCGTTACGTATATAGACATAGCACAGAAAGACAGACATGCAATTTTTTATTAGCTTCACCTGTATGTTTGTTACCGAATCCTTTAGACTCGATACGGACATTTAATTCAAACTTTGTACACTTATCAAGGATCGGTGACAATATAATAATTTGATGAATCCTACTAATACATATTATAAATGCGAAAGTTTGTATGGATGTTTGTTACTCTTTCACGTAAAAACTACTGAACCGATTACAATGAAATTTAGCACACATATAGAGGGTAACTTGGATTAACACATAGGATAGGTTTTATCCCGGAAATCCCACGGGAACGGGAACTATGCGGGTTTTCCTTTGAAAACGCGGGCGAAGCCGCGGGCGGAAATCTAGTCTATCTTAAATATTAAAGCGTCTAGTTTCTTCTTTTATTAAAATGTAGGTACATATTTATTTTAAACAAACAGACTTAAACAGGCTTTCGCGAACTTTAAACAACCGCTGTTTTATTAAATTTTAATTTTTTTCTTTTATAACATAGAGATATTTAATTTTGATTTTAAACTTGTAGTTTTAGCCCCAAGTTGCTTAAAATAAATGGCACTTAATCATTATATGTAAAAAGTCATAATATGTAGATAGTAACTTATATACCTATTAACAAATACTACAACAATAAAAACTCAAACTAGCAAACCGGGCGAACTCCGTTTCGCCACCAGAGACACCTTTTCTTTGCTATAAACCTCACCACATGACCTCACGGAGCCCGAGACCTTTCCAACGAATGCAAAACCGTGGAAATCGGTTCGTGCGTTCTGGAGTTATAGCGTCAGGAAGGAAAACCCGACTTATTTTTATATAGTAGACTAGCGGTCCGCCCCGGCTTCGCCCGTGGTACATACTTATGTTTTCTCTACGTAAGAACCATCCTGGTACTCCAAGGAATATAATAAAAAAAGAATTATCGAAATCGGTTCAGCCGTTCTCGAGTTATGCGCTTACCAACACATTTTGCGATTCATCTACACTAATATTATAAAGAGGAAAACTTTGTTTGTTTGTTTGTTTGTTTGATTGTAATGAATAGGCTCATAAACTACTGGACCGATTTTAAAAATTCTTTCACCATTCGAAAGCTACATTATCCACGAGTAACATAGGCTAGGTTTTATCCCGGAAATCCCACGGGAACGGGAACTATGCGGGTTTTTCTTTGAAAACGCGGGCGAAGCCGCAGGCGGAAAGCTAGTTTTTATATATAAGATTATACTTTTACACATACTTAATCTACAATAACTTAAAATTTAAAAACAATTACAGTAAAAGCAGACACTGTTTATAATCACTTGGAAAGTGTCTAGCAGCGTATGCGTACGCGCAGACTACGATTTGTCACTTTCATTTATATTGCACTTGTGTCATTAGTCATATTTGTTAAATATTCATAAAAATGTTTGAAAATAGTCCCGGAGTTTATTAATCACAGATCATCTGTTTGTTTGTTTGAACGCGCTAATCTCAGGAACTACTGGTCCGATTTGAAATATTCTTTCGGTTTTAGATAGCCCATTTATCGAGGAAGGCTATAGGATATATATCACACGATCTTCCACTTCATACAAATCTCCATTCTTATATTATATTATTATAAAACCGAATCGTCTTACTTCACGAAAATTGCATTTTGGCCTATATCAAAATCCACACCGCATTTTAAACGTAATATAGAGACATACAGATATACACAAAATCAAATTCACATTTCATGCTATATCGTAATATAGAGACATACAAACACAAAATCTTATCCCCATTCCATGCTCTATACCATACACAATCACACACACATACATATTAATACTTATACATACAATTACGTCACAAGTTTTACGTCATACCATAACTTAATGAGCACCAAATTAACATCTCTGCATGTACTTTCACTTGTTAAGGACTTGACTTTCGTTCTTAAAAATAAGTAAAGGTTTTTTGTTTCCGCTCGTTATAGGGAAATAAGATACGAGTAAGTACGTATTTTGGTAAATCTTTGATATGTAGTATGTATTATTATAAACTAGCTGTGCTGCGCGGTTTCACCCGCATTGCTCCCGTGGGTCTTAGCGTGATGATAATACATATATAGCCTTCCTCGATAAATGGGCTATCTAACACCGAAATAATTTTTCAAACCGGTCCAGTAGTTCCTGAGATTAGCGCGTTCAAACAAACAAAATCTTCATCTTTAACCAGCGAGAACCATCAAATCAAAAAATTTTATCCTTGTTACCTCTGTTAGCTACCACAATCGAGAGTTTCGTACAGGAAGTAATTGGGCGTCTCATCAAAATAAAGCTACTCACGGAAAATTAGCTTGATAGTAATCACTTGCAAAAATGGGCGAAGGATCCTGGACTATGACATTTTAATATGTACGTGTTTCTTTATTGGACGGATAAATTTTAACCAAGGATTGAAAAATCTGCCCTAAAAAATCTTAAATTATAATTGCTGTATGCTTGATTACAAATTTTCCATCAGAAGAAATAAAAAAAACTACAATTTACTAGCTAGAATTGCTATTTTATCGGACAAACAATAACTGCAAAAAATATTTCGCTAGTAATAAGCTACTTATTCTGAAATAACTTATGCTAAATTATGTACTTATTTTCAGTTTTTATTACGGGTCGAGGGGGCTGTTGTATAAATTAAAATAAATTAAATAAAAAACTGTTACAAAACCTATTTTTTTCAACACCTAACCGTATTCAAATTAAAATAAACATACACATAATGCATGTATTTAACACAGTATAACATTTAAATTCGAAACAATTACATAACTTATATTATTACACAAAACAGTACAATTAAAATAATTATTTGTACAAGTAAAATAATTATAATTAAATACAGTGAGTGGTGCTTTATGTAATTTCTGTTTTTTGCTACTTCATTCCATTATTTTAAACGTCTATTTGTTGAATATGTTTTTTATCGTTTCCATTAGTAGGTCATTATCTTGAACTGATTTTTAAGTGTTTGTATCTTATACACAAAATAACTGTAACTGTTGGGTTTCAATGTTTAAGTTTTTTCTAATAAGATTCACATTAATTATTGAGTACATACTTACTTACTATTTTTTTGAAGTGAAACTTTCATTCAATCTTGCCAAAGAAGTTTCACTTCTGACACGTGCGCTCGGCATACACGCTCTATTTTTTAAATATTTTATTGATATTTATTAAGGTACAAAACTCGAATTATCTTTACCTGTTACATGTATGTAGTGACTAGAGAATAAATAAAATAAATCAAACCTAAATGAATCCATTACATACAAAACACAGGTGCAGCTTAAAAAATACTTATCACACACAGTGCGTAAGTCAGTCAGTCAGTCGGTCAGTCACCTATTTATTTATTTATTTATAACACTTTTATGGCAAAAATAACATTATCAATACAAAAAAGGCATAGTTTGTACAAGAGGCGGCCTTATTGCTAAGCAGCAATCTCTACCAGGCAACCTGATGGTAAAGGAAATGTATGAAGTTAACACCTATGTATTTTAGAAACAAAATAACATGTTATACTCACCAACATAGGTATATTGGGCACCACCACAGAGTCATCATCGGGCCCCGCGCTCAATTCCGGCATGAACGTATACGTGCGATGGTAGAAGAACGACAGCGTACCGTTCTCGTTGTCTGTGATGTTCATCTTCTCCCATTCTTCACTGTTGGTGATGAAACATAAGTTGATTAATTAATAAATAATACGTTTATAATTAAGACTTATCTATACTAATATTTTAACGCTGAAGAGTTTGTTTGTTTGAACGCGCTAATCTCAGGGACTACTGGTCCGATTTGAAAAATTCTTTCGGTGTTAGATAGCCCATTTATCGAGGAAGGCTATAGTAGATATATCATCACGCTAAGACCAACAGGAGCAGAGCAACGCGGGTGAAACCGCGAAGCGCAGCTAGTAAATTATAAGGCAATAGGTATATAATCAACAAGACAAAATTTAGATGCGCTTTCGTCAAATACAATAAACACTAAGTTCATACAGTTTCTACAGAAAAGAGCCGGCAAGAAATTCTGTGTAGTTTCTCATATATGTTACCTAAATTATTCAGTTTATGAAAAAAGATCAAATTTAAATTAGTTGGATATTTGTTACATGTATATTCACATTATATTTTAAATTAAACTTATTAAACTATGTTATTTTTATACTTGATAAAATAATTCATAGGTCACGAATATTTTAAACAATTGATTAATTTCAATGATTTTAAGTATATACGAATTAAATAAATTAAAAGCAAATTACAAAAATAAACATCATATGAAATATTACATAATATATTTTTTAAGAATGAATAGATTACAGTTAATTACGGCCTATTACTGTTTTTAAAACAAACCATGAATATTCAAAATGCATGCAATGCAATGCAGGGTCTAATTTAAATTTGAATGATTATAATAGGTATTAGATATTATAATTATCAGCCTATTGCTATAAATCTATTCTGACAAAGTTAATATATCTGGATATAGCGATATCTGGGTTAAAACCAATAAAAACAAATGCTCTTAAACAAAATTTAAGTCATGCCATTTCAGATAAATAATAATTAATTTTATTGCACACTAGCTTCCGCCCACGACTTTGTACGTGCATCCCCGTTTTTCCCTGTTCCCGCAAGAATTTCGGGAAATCCTTTCTTAGCGGATGCCTACGTCCTTACATCTACCTGCATGCCAAATTTTAGCCCGATACGTCCAGTGGTTTGGGCTGTGCGTTGATAGATCACTATATCAGTCACTTTTGAGTTTTATATATGTATATAAGTATATGGATATTATAAATTTTAAGAACCTTTTTATGTTCATAGATAAGTTAATTCTGGTTTAAAACATTGTAAGAGAATTACAACCATCCGATGTTTTTCACATGACCATGATTAGTGGAGAAGATTGCATATAATTTAAAAAGGTCAAGGAATATCAAGACATTCAGAACAGGGACGTACTTTAACAGGGCTTTTGTCAAATTAGTACGCTAAATTAAGTTAGAAGTTAAATTTTTGAAGTTAAACTTCTTTATCGGGGTGGGAAAAAAAATTTAGTGTAACATTTTTTCGTTACACGTGACATTTTTCCGTTACGCGCCATCTTTTTCTTATCCCTACCACGCGTGATCCAACGTATTTCTGTTAAGTTGCATATAGTAAATTATTTTTTAAAAATAAGGTCATAAAGAAGTTTCACTTCTTGCGTGTGTATACTAGTACACGCACACATTTTTTTTAAATGGTCTACTTGCTTTCCGCCTAAAACGTTACAAATTATATATCAGAAAATTCCTCGACAACCACACTATTTATTGGTGAATACAGAATGAAAATCGGTGCAGTAGTTTATGAATTTATTTTCGATAGACATAATATATTATGTACTAGCGGTCCGCCCCGGCTTCGCCCGTGGTACTTACGTTTTCTCTACATAAAAACCATCCTCGTACTTCAAGGAATATAATAAAAAAAGAATTATCGAAATCGGTTCAGCCGTTCTCGAGTTATGCGCTTACCAACACATTTTGCGATTCATTTTTATATATAAGAAGATATACATAGCTTGCCACATGCAACTTCGGCCACTTTGTTGAAAACTTAGCAAATCATACACTAAAATCTTCAAGAAACACTCTATCTATTAAAAATACCAAATCCGTTGCGTAGTTTTAAAGATTTAAGCATACTTAAGGATAGACAGTGCCAGCAAATTTGTTTTATACTATGTAGTGAAGTGTAACTTGAGTCAAGTAAACTTAAGTAACCTAAGTAAGCTAGATAGGCGTCGTGACTAATCACACATGCAAACCACGATTGATAGTTGGAAATCGTCGAGGTGTTTATTCACTACATTGTGTACATTCAAAGAAAGGATATGAAGCTTTAAGAATGTGTTAGTAATAAAATATTGTTATAGCACGACTACAAAAATAAACAGATAAACAAAAATTAGCGTTATATGTCACTCAGGAATGACCTAACTTATTGAATTTCCTTTTTTTAGTGTATTCTGTGAGTATGACTATATTTTTTTATTCAATATATAACGATAAAAGGCACATAGGTATATCTCTTTAGACATCAACGTATAAAAACACCAATCAGCAAAACAGAATATAGGAAATATTTCTACATCATAATCAACAAATACACGAAATTTCTAATATACTTACACCACCAATCGCAAAAACGTATAAAATTTACTATTAATTCTTTTATCGGGTCCTCCGTCCTATATAGATAATAATTAATTCTACACTTTCAGGGCCTCAAATTTACCATTTCAAATCCGGCCCTGGCATCCATATGCAACTCGTTAAATCCCAATTATGCACATGCCACATCGCGTGATGGTAGTCGATTTGAATAGATTAGTCGATCGACTGATTTGTCATTATCGACTATCGACTAGAGGTTCGAGTTCAAGGATTTATTATCTAGTGATGATGATAATTATTGGAATATTTATTTTAATGTGCATCTGCATCGTTGTTTAATAAATAGATGTATTATGTAATCATTATTATCTACTAGCTGTGTTCCGCGGCTTTACCCGCATTGCCCCGCTCCTATTGGTCTTAGCTTGATTATATTAGACCTCTTAGTAATATTTATGCATAATTCGAAGTTAATCTATGCAATTATTTTTGAGTTTAGCCCCGACATACAGACAAATAGACAAAAATGTGTTAAGTTTTATAAAACTTGGAAGAAACCGCGGGCCTAGTGTATCATCACTACATAGTATTTAAAACAAAGTCGCTTTCTCTGTCCCTATGTCCCTATGTATGTTTAAATCTTTAAAACTACGCAACGGATTTTGATGCGGTTTTTTTTAATAGATAGAGTTTATTCAAGAGAGATATATTCAAGAAGAAGGTTTTAGTATATAATTTATCGAAGTGTCTAGTCGTCCGCTAAACGGATGAATAAAATAAATTAGTCGTCCGATTACCGGATGAATAAAATAATTTAATCGTCCGATTACCGGATGAATAAAATAATTTAATCGTCCCATTATTCGGATTAATAGATAACCTTTTAACACTAAAGCTAGTTGGGTTGGACTAAAGCAAAGGGGGCGCAGGACTTAGAAAATTTTTGATGGAGTTGGTGTCATTATAACACCTATTTATTATTGTTTTATCGTAAAGATTACGCTAATATAAGCATGTTTTATAGGAACAACTTTTCTCTAAAATCAAAAATGGCCGAGATATTCGCCCTTAATTCGTTAGGTTAGGTTTAGGTTAGGTTAGCCTTTAGGTTAGGTTAGGTTAGGTTTCTTAAAAAAAAACTACACAGAAATAGGAGCCCCGCTTGGCGGGGCTCCGTCGACGCGCAAAAAAAATCAAGTTTAGGTTAGGTTAGCCGTTAGGTTAGGTTAGGTTAGGTTTCTTAAAAAAAAAACTACACAGAAATAGGAGCCCCGCTTCGCGGGGCTCCGTCGACGCGCAAAAAAAATCAAGTTTAGGTTAGGTTAGCCGTTAGGTTAGGTTAGGTTAGGTTTCTTAAAAAAAAAACTACACAGAAATAGGAGCCCCGCGAAGCGGGGCTCCGTCGACGCGCAAAAAAAAATCAAATACCAACGTAAGCCCTCCTCCCCCCTCCTCCCCCCACAAAAAACCTATAATACGTGCGGCAGTTCTCTAAAGAAACCCCGATAACCTAACTATATAGATAAATAGATGTTATCGGACGATTAAATTATTTTATTCATCCGGTAATCGGACGACTAATTTATTTTATTCATCCGTTTAGCGGACGACTAGCTTTGTCCATAATTTATTATGTTTTAGACAAAGCGGGCGAAGCCGCGGGCGGAAAGCTAGTTTTAATATAGGTTGAAAGCACAAATATTATATGAGATAGCATGAAGACGATAGTCCTTGTCTTGCTCTATTATAAAACAAATTCATACAAATCTGTTCAGCAGTTCTGGCGTACAAAGTAACAGAATAAATACACAGCATTTGATGTTTTCGTTTTAGAATTAGTTGACCCTACAAACGCTTGTGCAAAATATTTCGCAATTCTATTCTAAATAAAATCTTTTATATGTAATAACACTTAACATAGCGGTGCGATTAAAACGAGTTTTGTATGAGGTTCTTTTAAATACGATTTCTTGGAAAGTTGGTGTTTTGTCATCGCTATATAAGCACTGCTTATGTATTACATACTTTAACTATCAGTAGGTAAAGAATACGGAAAAGTCTTATATATTTATTTATATTTAGCTAAATAACAGAAAGAAATCTGTGAGATAATGCGAACTTAATATTATAAATGCGAAAGTATCTAACTTTAAAAACATCTTATGGGCCCTCTTCACAATCGGCAGCGTTGGCCCAATAAATGATCGTCGATGTTTGCCGCCATTACGGCGATTACGAATCAACATGTACAATGACAGCCGATCATAGACATTTAGGCCCTTCTCCCATTACGATACGCACAGGCGATTCAAGTATCCTGCAAGTCTCGAAGACTAGTCGCAGCGGAGTATCTCACATACATTTGTATTTAGGCTCGCACACTACGCTACCGGTATCCTACAAGTCCGCGACAAATATCGCACGACTCACCGTGTTGGTAGAAAGATAAAAAAAATATTATCATCATATTGTTGTAGTTCTCGTGCGGCTACAAAAACTCTACAATTTATGTTTCTTTCAATATATTATAGATGAATCCAGTACTTCCTACTATTACGTTGACGTCTTCTATTTCTACAAAACAGAAAAACTGCAAGAGCTTCTTCGTCACTGGAATCGCTCGACATAACGTCCGCCCACAAAACGAGGCACAATAATGATGAATTTAGTCATTTTTCAGTCGCATAATATGCGAGCATCGGGTAGCGAGCAAATATTTAACTAGTATTCTGCTCGAGTATCGTATTCTAGAAGTATCGTAATGGGAGAAGGGCCTAAGCTCTCATCATTATCGTGATTGCCTCTACTCGCCCAACGCTGCCTATTAGACCATAATATATTACATACATATATTGTTTATAAACAACAGAATACTTACGAGTAAACATAAGGTCCGAGCTCATCCAGTATCGGCTTGGAGCCATTATTCAGAAACTCATCGGCGTTCGTCACGTTGTACACGTAAACTCGCACGAAGGGACGCACCGGCGGCCTCGCCCACCATTCGAACGTCATCGAGCCGGGGCGAAGCACCAGCTCCTGTGGATGGGTAGAATATATAATATAAATGGGTAGAATAGTATAAATAGGTTTATAGGTAACAATACGATAGATATAGTTATAAATAGACTAGAGGTCCGCCCCTGCTTCGCCCGTGGTACATATTTCACAATAAAAGGTAGCCTATGTCCTTTCTCGGGTATCAAAATATCTCCATACCAAATTTCATGCAAATTGGTTCAGTAGTTTAGGCGTGATTGAGTAACAGACAGACAGACAGAGTTACTTTCGCATTTATAATATTAGTATGGATGTCTGGGTACGGAATAGATACCTACAGGTATTAATATATATGTATGGGTACCGAATAGATACAGGTATAAATAGATGTATGGATACGGAATAGATACATTTATAAATAGATGATTAAGGAATAGATACAGGTATAAATAGATGTATATGTGTAAATTGATAAAGAAATAAGCATGTGGCTCCACGACAATATTATTATTAGGGATGTAACGATACATGATTTTGCCGATACGATACCGATACCGATATTTGTAGTAATGTATCGGCGATACCGATACCGATATCGATGGCTTGGTAGAAAAATAAATAGTGAATAATTATGCATAAAAAGTTACCAACATTTAACAGAGACAACTGTTAATCGTATTCTTTAAAATAAAAATGCCAAATCAAAAAACAACAAAACCATTTATTTTAGTATTATTATTTTACGAAGTTAGTTAAACTTTAAGTAATACACATACAATCAGTACCTAATAAAAGTTTACTATTTAATTGGTAGAGTTTTTTCAGAAAACAAAGTGCGCACGCGCGGGCGGCCTCCCGCATCGTTCATTGGGCGCGGATTTTTGAATTATTTGATATCAAAAAAATTGGTTGTTTGTAAAGTAGGTTTACGATCGAGATGTTTACGTGATAACATAATGCAGTGGCAGCGCTCGAGATGAAACGGGAGATCGGTCCGTCTCTCTCTCGTTATACCTGCGATCGCGCTCGTGAGGTTTTGGTGTGACACAAGTTTATGAACATGTCACCCGACTAAAACGATTTTAAAAACGTTATCACGTTAAAAATTAAAAAAATTCAAAATTATCTATTTCTTTCCTTTACATAAACAAATTTGTGACTGGAACACTCCTAGTAAGCAAATAAAATGCTTGTGTCAGGAGGTTCCGCTCTTACTTAACACTATTACAGAAACAGAAATAAAACAATATGAATGAATACAATGCAAAAACATAAAAGAAAAGAAAGAATTTAATAAAAAAATATCGGTATCGGTTGATTTATTATCGGCGATACCGATATATCGGCTTGCCGATATATCGGCCGATATATCGGTATCGGTATCGGTATCGTTACATCCCTAATTATTATATTCCACAGTTCACAAACCTTAACCCTAGCAAAGCCACGATTGACCCGTCAACCATTAACCATTTTTATACATTATTGTATATAAGATGCAATTATTAAAACCCTTGAACCCACAACATTATCATCAAGCATTATTTCTATTGCCAAATCACGTGGGAGTGTGACGAATGCATTAAGCACAGTACCTACTTATAACCTTGTCCCTATTGTTGGTCATGGAGTTGCACCATGAAAATGCAGATAGTAGCAAATATTGTTATCCAACTATGAATAGGATTGATCTAGCGCCATATTGTGACGTCATAGCTTAATTCAAACTAATTAATGATCAAGTTAAACCTATGTTTGTATTTAATATTAATGTATGTCAGGCTAGATGAAATGAACCGTTGTTGATGTACAAAAAGCGTAGGCTATGATGGTTTGATTTCTTCGCTGAATAATAGGTCTTGCACATTTTATTGTGAACTACATGATACAATTAGTCATAAATGAATTGATATTTAGTTTTTACTAAACTTTCACTTAAAATAACAAAATTAATAAAAAAAATAATTGTTACCAATACCTATATCTATATCTATATGATCTAAGATTTATATATAAACAAATCACCTTAAAAATGATAATAATATTGTTAAATCTAAACTCACACTACAAAAAACGGATCGCATTTTGCAAGTCAAAAATCAGTAAGCTCCACTTTTATACTTAGCAAAATAAACAAAAAAAAAATTAAAATAATGTGAATAATACATAACGGCATTATCTTATCCAGTTATACGTGAATTAAACTAATTAATATTCAAGCCGAACGGGCAAAAATCCCGTTGTCAATATTATTATAGAGCTATGAACTTTGCTAGCGTTTTATTTTATTTCAACACTAGCTTTCCGCCCACGGCTTCACCCGCATAGTTCCCGTTCCCGTTGGATTTCCAGGATAAAACCTATCCTATGTGTACAAACATCCAAGTTACAGTTATATGTGTGCTAAATTTCATTGTAATCGGTTCAGCAGTTTTTGCGTGAATGAGTAACAAACCAACAAACATACAAACTTTTGCATTTATAATTTAAGCAGTATTCTAACCACTGCGCTACAGCGGTTCTTTACATACGACAAAAGTACCTTTACACCCGACGAACACACGTTTATATTACAAAACATTTGACAATAGCAAGTCAGCAAACGCGTTATCACAATATACAGATACAACCAGTAGGGAAACTTCATACAACACGTTCGAAATGGTTCACGCACACAAGCGTATTTACGAGAATCATAAGGGTATTGTCACAATTAATTGATATAACAATATAAATTTATAAAGAATAGAAAAAAATCGATCACGAGGCGGGAATCGAACCTGCATCCTTTCACGCCATAAAACCAAAAATATCAGATATAAGAATATCCTTACGATTCTCGTTAACACGCTTACTTGTGTTCGTGAGCCATTTCGAACGTGTTGTATGAAGTTTCCCCACTGGTTGTATCTGTATACTGTGGCCACAGTATTACCATCCTACAGTATGGCGACGAATGTACTTGTGCAGAGAAACGGAGGGGAACTGGCGGGGGGTCGGGCGACGCGGGCCGCTTAATGCAATCACGCTGAGTTTGCATTAACTATCGCGAAAGGACGACGCAGTCGTATTTTTTATGTAATAATTTTATTATACATAGGTACTTACATATTCTATTATGACGCGCAAAAACTGTTCCGTTTACGGATGTAAATCTACATTGAAATGCCAGAAGGAAACAATATTTCAGAAAGATTGTATTAATTGTATCTGTTGAATTAAAATCAAAGCTATGTACCTATAGGTATGTTGTCCTCATTATTTTCTAATCAGATTGTACATCCCAATGCGAATGCATTACTTAGTTAAATGGTATAATATACCTACAATTAAGAACATCCAAAATTAAAGTGTCCACGTAAATAATATTTAGCAGTGCAATATCTGTAATTATATATTTATGAACAAATAATGACATCAGATTTAATAATCGCAATTATTTTGAATGTACATATGAATAAATGATTTCATCATAATATTAATAATCACAATTGTTTTATTTCCCATTTGTTGCAACCCTAGCGTATTTTCGTGTGGCAGCGTAAGTACCTACGCTGGCGGCGGCATCGCGCGACATCAAAGGCGATTCCTTACTGTAGGAAATAATATTGTAATACTGTGCTGTGGCGTTATCAGGTCGAGGATAAACAGCGGTTTTATAATCCACGGTTACGACACGACCGCTGTGACTAAACGACTTTTTGTTACGTGCCTTTTTATCGTTAAGAAGTTAGCTGTAGATTAGAAGATTTGGCAATTTGTAATCCAGTTATGGCTTTTATAACATGTATTTTATTATATGATGTGATAATTTTTCGTGATTGCGAATTTCACATGTATGTATGCCAATTACACATAAACAGCTAGTAAAATTGGATTACCTTTAACATATAGAAGGCAATTTTACCGTAAAGAACAATTAATATCTGTGCAAAAGTTCATACAATCTATACTCACAAATTTTCTTTTACTTGAAAAGTTGAAATGAGAAAAAGTACCACTGTGAAAATCATAACAAACTTTCCCATTGACTAAATAAAAAAAATGTGTGCGTGTACACACGTAAGAAATGAAACTTCTTTATGACCATATTTTTCAAAGAATAATTTACTATATGCAACTTTACAGAAATACGTCGAATCACGCGTGGTAGGGATAAGAAAAAGATGGCGCGTAACGGAAAAATTTCACGCGTAACGATAAAATGTTACACTAAATTTTTTTCCAACCCCGATAAAGAAGTTTCACTTCAATAATAAAATATTATAAACGATGTTGCGAAAGTTCGGCATTATTATTAACTGTAACAAGTTCTACGCGAGACAATTAAGATATAATCACAAGGATTTTTATTTTAAGATTTAACTTATGTGTTCGAAAATAAGTACTTTAGAAAAATTTGTGTAATAATGTCACGTACACAACATAGTTAACTGCTGTAAATATAATTATTTAAATAAAAATAAAACTACATGTGAGAGAATTATAACAGAGTAGTTGTTATGTGGCTATACCTTCTTATTATAATGTACTCTATGGTGTACAACATAATGTCGATATTGAATTGATATGAAATGCATGGGGTTACGGGCCATGCTATGGTTTATATTCCTTGAGTCAGTAGCTCGATGATATAGTCTCGGTACTACCATCGACCGCACAAGGTGTGCGCACTGAGTCATTATTTAATATTATTTCACATATCTACTTAATTATAATGTATTGTGAAGAGTTATTTACATTCTCCGACATACACATTAATAAAAGTAAAAGTGACATTCAGCTTTCTGTGAATGTAACAAAAACTTCGACACGACATATCGTATCTCATAAAAATATCGTATGATCGTATCGTATAAGTGATCTTTCGCGTCATTAGGCAGGCATTCGCGACTTGCAGCCCGCTTGAACTTTCAAGGTTCTATGGATATTTCTATCTAGTACTTATCTAGGACCTAGTCGGATCTAGGTTATAGATTTGTGCCTACGTGTTTTCTTCTATCTTAAATCTTCTCTAATCACGTATAAAAATCATATTATTTTATGTTTTTTCTATATATAAACATAGAAGAATATCATGGATAAATACTTCAATAATAAAAAATGATTTATAGAAAAATAAGTTGTAGCTAGGTCCGATATTTATTAACTGGCTAGTTACTGACTACTATTACTGTATAAAGTAGTTTTAATTTTTAATTTTCTAGTCATCTGACGAATCTCTAAGTGCTATTTATTTTATTTATTTAAATACATACTATTGTGCAACGAACATAAAGTGTACCTACCTAATATGAAAAACAGCACAGATGGTGGTTATGTTATATCGATTAATATAACAAATATGAAATAACTATTTGAAATTTTACTTATAGGTTGAGTTTCAGTATGAGTGTGCACTTACATGGTCATAGACAAAGAGATAGAGTTATAGTTAAAGTTGGAGTAAGTGTTATTGTTACAGATAGACTCAGAGCTAGAGTTTGAGTTTAAGTTTGAGTTTGAGTATGCACTTACATGGTCAATAAACAGCCGCACCCACGTGCTGAAGAATATCGCGCAAATAATGCCGAGGAGGAGCAGCACCACGGCTGATGCAAGCACGAACCCTGCGGACAAACGGACATGTTTACATTTATGTGTATTTATAATTTACATCGTAGGATTATGGCCTAAACCCTCATAGAAGGCCCGTGTCCCAACAGTGGGAACATATATGGGCTGATGATGATGATGGTGAACATCTTGCTTCATCCATTTGGAAAGTGTGATGAAGTTGACAGACGGATAAACACAATTTGTATATCATAGATAGAAATAGCCTTATGTAAATATGTGAAATTAACATTTTTCATAAAATATATTTGTGTAAGTCTAAATAAATAAATATTTCGATTTCATATTTAGATATTAATTTAATCGAAAATCACAATTTTCCAAACAGGTAACTATAATAAATATAAAGAAACAAAAAAAAAACATGATTCTACACAACGCCAAAACATGTAAAAACCAACAAAAATCACTTAATCACCACTTAACAAATAAAAATCAAAAACCTTTGACTGCACCTAAACAAATACAATACAAAAAATAAATAATCTTTGTTCACGGTCAATGCTTCTTACATTGACACATGTCGTGAAAACCAAAGAGTGTGTAATCCATTGTTTTTCAATTGTTAAATAATTAAATAAATATATAAACAAGACGGAAGGTTAATATTTTATAACTAACAACGACAAAGGTAAAATTATTAAGCATCAAACGATTAGAAAAATGACAAAAAATGAGCGTGTGTGGCGTACACACGCGTCAGAAGTGAAACTTCTTTGGCAAGATTCAAAGATACCTACCAAAATCGTATCATTACGACGTGACGTGACGGTATTGCCATGACTCGGCCTTGAAATTTTCCCCTCAACGCGCCAATAGAGCTACACGCTCTTTTTTGTCTATATAAAAATCTTAATTTAAACCTAACTACGCCACTACGAAAATCAACATCTTCTAAGCACCCAGAATTCCTCAAAGTTCAAATTATCCAGTCATGCCCAATCAAACCAACACAACAATACAATTCTATTAACATAAACAGCACAACTAATTCCACCGTAATCACGAGTGATGTAAACGGAAGTTTGAATGTAAGTTAATAAGTTAACAAGTTAAGTTGGCAATGTCATCAACTTCCTTTTATGTAAGACTCTTGTGATGCTAGAATGGTTTTGTATTAGACTAGCTGCGCCCCGCAGTTTTACTCATAGTGTTACGCTTCTATTAGTCTTAGCGTGATGATATAAAATAGCCTATAGCCTTCCTCGATATCGCTATCTAACATCGAAAGAATTTTTGAAATCGGACCAGTAGGTTCCTGAGATTAGCGCCTTCAAACAAACAAACTTTTCAGCTTTATAATATAACTATAGATAACTCTTTTACAACTGTAAATAATATTTCATATTGTTCTGTCCAGTATTTCAAACGTTTTGAAATTCATCTGACTGCTTATAAAAAAAAAAAAACATTTTTTTAATCTAAGGAGGTCTCAACCTGAACCATAAGCCAATGTGACAAATTAATGTATGAATTCAAATAACGATTTTATTTATTTATTTAGTTGTTTACAATAACCCTGAATATACTTTGAATTGTTTAAATCTATTTCAAAAACACAGTTAAATCATCTAGTAAAAGTTAGTTTACTACCGTCTACCACTGTGGAATGCTGAGTCAGGCGTGCATCGAATCTGACCTAGATACCAGAGATTCATATAACACGAACTTGTACTGTTTTCCGTACATTCAAAATTGAAGAAATCGGAAGCAAAACAGTAAGATAAAAATTGGCAACATTTTTATTTTAAGGAAAGGTAACTTTTTTTTTATATCAGAGCAAGCAAAGGGGCAGATGGGCCACCTGATGTTAAGTGGTCACCACCGCCCATAAACACCTGTAACACTTCTAAGTGTTACAGGTGCTATGCCGGCCTTTTATGGACAAATAAGCTCTTTTCTTGAAGGCCCCAATGTCGTAGTTGTTCGGGAACACAGCAGGTGGCAAATCGACTATCTGAGTTCTAAGCTTCATAATTCAATGGAAATAATCCTAAATTCTATCTATTACATACTTAGTCTTAAAAATAGAAAAGTGTTAGTTCTTGGTTCAAAAAGCTTATCACACATTCGCACACACACAGATTCGCACAATCATCATAAATCATAATATACGTTACTAGCTGTGCCCTGCGGTTTTACCAGCAGTGCTCCACAGTCCACTCCTGTTGGTCTTAGCGTGATGATATATTTTAGCCTATAGGACCAGTAGTTCCTGAGATTAGCGCGTTCAAACAAACAAACTCTTCAGCTTTATAATATGTATAAAAGTATAGATTTCCTACTTTTACCTTACATAACATACATACTTATTTAATTATTTAACAGACAAATACATTATAACAGTGACCTGTGAGTAGCCAAAATTGCCATTTAAACAGTCTCAAACATTACATAATACATTTCTTTTATTTATTTATTTAGTTTACACAACATTAAAAATAACATTACAACCATATATAGCCAAAAACACAGTTTTTAGCCTTAGAAAGTTTTTAAATACCCTTTTCCCCAACTAACGTACATTATAATGCTCATAAAAGTAAACAAACTCAACTTAAATATCACTTCCATCTCACTCATTAAGCACGTAACAATATTTCTCAATAAGTTGAGCAAAAATGTCAAGAAAACTGCATGCAAAAAGCGACTCTTACACTATTAGCACATGGATTATAACCGCTTGTGGGGTTAATAATAACTTACACCATACAATCTAAAATATACCTTATTTCCTCAGACATAGAGTTGAAAATTATCTATCAATTATGACCGCTTATAGTGTAAGCAAAAACTTGACCTTACACTTGAAACTGCGCCTTATTAACTTAAAAATAGAGTTGAAAATTATCTATGTCTTATAACAGCTTATACCACGTACAAAAACTTACACCGTACACTTAAATGTACACCTTATTTATATAGTGATAGAGTCGAATTTTATTTACAATAGATTCAATATGGAATCGAGAAAAATATCTTCACGTACTTATTTCAACGAAACGGTCCATCAGGAAGTGAATTGTACACTTTTTATACTTTTAGCAAATAATAAGACACTTGACTTGTGCTATTTTGTTTATATTTGGATATTGGCAATATTGCACAAGGTTTTGTAGCGAGATTGTTGATGTGAAACTTCTTTATCGGGGTTGGAAAAATATTTAGTGTAACATTTTTTCGTTACGCGTGACATTTTTCCGTTACGCGCCATCTTTTTCTTATCCCTACCACACGTGAATCGACAGATTTCTGTAAAGTTGCATATAGTAAATTATTTTCTGAAAAATACAGTCATAAAGAAGTTTCACTTCTTACGTGTGTACACTAGTACACGCACACATTTTTTTTTAATTTTTTGTAAGAGAATCCGAGTTTTTGCTAGGTTCGTATGCATGTGATGTTTCTTGCTCTTTTTTTTGGCAAATATCTGAGCCGAATGTGCTGAATGTTGTTTGAGTAATAAAATTGAGAATATGATCCGGAATAATTAATTATTTAAGCCCCTTTGGGCCTTTATGCAATAATAAATTTTAAATTTTTAGATATTTTATTAATTTCACCTTAATTTTTGTGTAGGTTATATAAAAACAACAAAAATGAATTCTTACGATGTTCTACTAGTTCAATCGAATATCATCTTCCCATTAAAATATTACTTTTCTTAATCATAAATTCCAAGCTATCACTCACCCAAACCGCATCACAAACTGACCAGCCATTTTCGTCCCGACTCCCGAGTAACAGACATACAAACAACACTTTCACGCATACCATATATACGTCATTCGCTACAGTTACTATGTTCACGCTTCGCTCTGTTTCCGATTTGAGAAATTAATTATTATTAAATACTAGCTGCTGCTTGCGTCTTTACCCGAGTTGTTTTAAACTTAACAAATTATACAGGGTGTCCCACTGTTGGTATACTAAGCTCAAAGGAGGTTATAGTTTTGCATACGCTGACTACGTAAAAAATACTTATAAAATTCCAGACGCAGTTTTTTTCAAATAGATGAATTCTTAAAACTCTATGTGTACACCCATAACAAGCAACCCGCCCAGATTTGCTACCAGCATGTGAAGCACGTTTAAGATTATGTTTTCATAGACAAAATGCTCACATTAGCGAAGCGGTATATGCCGGTTGCGCGAAGCTAGAGAAGAAAACATGGATTTTCAGGAAAAATTTAGCAAAAAATTTTTGACGTAATTTTGTTGTTTAAGTATTTTTTACGTAATCAGTGTATGCAAGACTACAAGACCCTTCGCGCTTAGTATACCAATAGTGGGACACCCTGTATATTCTATATACATATAGACATACATCTAGTAAATTATAAACCTCGGACCTTAGAATAATTACACATGTGTAATTATTCTAAGCCTCGGACAATGTATAGGACTCGAGAACGGCTGAAGCGATTTCGTTCATTCTTATTTTATAATATTCCTTGAAGTACGAGGATGGTTCTTATGGAGAGAAAACGTAAACAATAAACATGTACCACGGACGAAGCCAGTTTTCTCTGTGTGAAAATCTCTGTGTGAAAATCTCTGTGTGAAAAACTCTGTGTGAAAATCTCTGTGTGAAAATCTCTGTGTGAAAATCTCTGTGTGAAAATCTCTGTGTGAAAATCTCTGTGTGAAAATCTCTGTGTGAAAATCTCTGTGTGAAAATCTCTGTGTGAAAATCTCTGTGTGAAAATCTCTGTGTGAAAATCTCTGTGTGAAAATCTCTGTGTGAAAATCTCTGTGTGAAAATCTCTGTGTGAAAATCTCTGTGTGAAAATCTCTGTGTGAAAATCTCTGTGTGAAAATCTCTGTGTGAAAATCTCTGTGTGAAAATCTCTGTGTGAAAATCTCTGTGTGAAAATCTCTGTGTGAAAATCTCTGTGTGAAAATCTCTGTGTGAAAATCTCTGTGTGAAAATCTCTGTGTGAAAATCTCTGTGTGAAAATCTCTGTGTGAAAATCTCTGTGTGAAAATCTCTGTGTGAAAATCTCTGTGTGAAAATCTCTGTGTGAAAATCTCTGTGTGAAAATCTCTGTGTGAAAATCTGTGCCTGTCGCTCGCGACTGCGCTCGCGACAGGCACAGATTTTCAATAAGTGACATTTGGCTTACAGTTGTGCGTAGCAGCGAGTTATATTACGTGATGGTCATATTTTACTAAACTATATGCTTATTTATAATGTCCAAACTCAAGTAGGTACATGAATTCATTCAGAAGTATCGTGAAAGGCCATAAGCACAGATGTAACGCTATGAAATATCATGTAGCTGTCGGAACGCTTGCAATGATTTTTTAAAAGTATAGATACATCACCCGGGCACGTTTTTTATGTGATTTTATTTTTTTAAAGGGCCCTTAAAGTGGTGAACATACTGGGTAATTTTATCTTTCTTGGCATTTAATTCTTTTTTTTTATTCCATTCGAAGATCTAACGATAGTAAATGTTACCATACTGAATTGGCCTATCTTTCAGCTTAGCAAACAAAAAAAAATCAAGCATCTAGCGCAACAATTGACGTCACCATGAGTGAAAATCTCATCGTACTCGGCGATAGGTGAAAAATTGAAAAAAACGTCATAACTCCGAAAAGACGAAAAATCGCATAACATACATGGGGGTGATTCGGATAGCCCTCTAGGTCCTCTACCTCCCAGCTTCCGTTCATCACTACTTTTTGGGACATCCTGTATATATAGCCTGTAGCCTACCTCGATAATTAATGGACTATCTCTCACACTTTTATTTGAGTATATTTTTTAATCCATTTATGTAGCCATGAGCCAAACAAAATTAGGTATGTTTAGTTTATATACTGGATTTTATGATTTATTTTATTTAAACTGGATTTTATAAATAATTTTTAAACAATTTTAAAAATATCTACCTACATGTAATTATTATTTTTATGTTCTATCTATAAGTCAAGTACCTATTCATATTGCAAGATTACAAATATTTCCGTTTTGTACATTACAAATCGGAAGATCATAAAAATTACGCGCTCATAAATTCACTAATTACAATCAAGTTTTGGAATAATTCAATTTTTATTGCCTTTTCATGTGTAAATAATTAAAGTTATCGCTTATATATGAATTCCTTGAGAAACTTAAAACCCAGAAATCAAACATATCAGACGTTTGACTGAAATCAAATGAATTGATACATATTGACAAAACGATAAATTCAGCAAACTTAAATAACGCATATATCTAAACTAATATTATAAAGCTGAAGAGTTTGTCTGTCTCAGGAACTACTGGTCCGATTTGAAAAATTATTTCGGTGTTAGATAGCCTACCTATTCATCGAGGAAGGCTATAGGCTATATATCATCACGCTAAGACCAACAGGAGCGGAGCCACGCGGGTGAAACCGTGGAGCGCAGCTAGCATTACATTTTTCATTTTTCATTTCAAGGCAAAAACACATTCACAATAATAATATTGATAAAGAAGCAAGTAAGCAAGATACCACGTGACATTCAAGTGCGCACCCATCCATTTCCCGTCCGCGCGCGGCGCGCTTAACCTTGCCAAACCACTCGCTCGCTTACTATTACCCAACACAAAATTGTGAATAAGTTAAGCTTACATTCACTATTACGCGAAGTTACTTTTGATACGAAATAAGTTATTTTATAATTAAAACAATTTTTTTAGGGAAAAAATTGTTTTTTGGACGTTTTTTTTGGATGGTTCGTGATAGATGGAATTTCATTGAAAGATATGTTTTATAAAGTTAGATACTATTAATATTTTAAAGTAATATTTCAAAAAGACGATTATTCTGTAAGTAGGTACTTGAAAGAGAAGTGAATCTCAGGAAAAACTGGTTCGAATTGAAACATTATATTATTTTGGATAGCCATTGGACCATTTGGACCATTTATCGAGGAAGACTGTATAATATCCCGCTAAGAACAATATAAAACAATGTAAAATATTGTATCCATAAAGGCTGAACTGATTTAGATGAATTTTACCTAATTGACAGCTAATATTCCAGCGAGACATTTATGCTAATAATATTATTTTAAATGAATTAATATTTTCGACAATATATCATAATATTTTTGATTTATTTCCAAGATTTGAGTGAACTTGAACAAAAAACATGTTTGCTAAAATTAAAATGTCCTTTGGCTGAAAGTTCAAACAACCAAAATGACATTTAAAATCCGAAAAAATGAAAACATTTTAAATACAAAGATGGTGAAATATTAAACTGAGTTTAAAAATAGTGAAGTTATTTGTGTCTCGTATTTAATATCGAGACGAAGTCCTTTTGTTATTTTTTATTGTTAAAAATCTTGATTTAAAGGTGTTCAACATTTTTGTATATATCTATTTTGAAATAATAATAATTCAATGCTATAAATAAGCATAACTTAATCCCACTTCCTGCAAAAATTATAAATCTGAAAGTTTCTTTAAAATATAGGTAAATGTTTGTTGTTCTGCAGGTACGAAACTACTGAACTTAACTGAAATTTTTTGTTGACCATCTGTCAATCTATATGTTTGTACCTATATAAAGCAACTAACTACTGACTGAATATGAATGCAGTTTTCAAAACTGTAGCAAAACAAAATTAAAATTTACGCTCCATAAAAACACAATGACTTTTCAGTTCTTATACTAAGTCAACGACGAAGCTAGATCGTTACATAACGTCATCATTTACCACTGTTTTATCGCGAAAAGCATTTAAAAAAGCAGTCAACATAAAAATAGACAACCCAGGTCTCACTCCAGTGAAGGTCTAAATACTACACTGGCTGTGGCTGACCACAGATAACCTATTTTACTTGTGGTTACGTAATTGTAAACCATTTATACCTCTCTCTACTGAGATGTTGCAATATCTCATAAATCAAAGGTATTTGATAATTATTAAATAAATATTTCAGGACAATTTTCACACACGGCACAATCTGATCCCATACGAAGCTTTCGCTTGTGTTATGGAAACCAGATGGGTGATAAACATATATATAATTTTTAAATAAATACTTATATAGATAATTAACACCCAGACACAGAGCAAACATCTATGTTCATCACACAAATATTTGCCCCGGGTGGGAATCGAACCCACGACCTCTGGCTTGGAAGGCAGGGCCACTACCAACCAAGCCAACCGGTCATTCAAAGTCAATTAATAGGTTTTATTGAATGTACTAGGTCCTAGGATATAGGAAAGAAATAATAACAAAAATAGTGACCTAGATTAAGATCGATGCGTTGATTTAAACATAATTCGTGATAATATCTCATTCCTCTTAGTATAAACGAATTATAAATAAACGAAGAAATGAAAATCATAGGAAAGAGACACTTAAATTTGGTCCTAAAAAGAAATAGATCTTGACTTTAAAAATAGGTTTATTTTCAAAGCCTTTACCAGAATGCAATACCAAATTATATAATTATTTATATGAAACTAATCCTAAAATATTAGGAACCATTAGATGATACTAGTTAAAAACAAGTGGTTTAGAAACAGGTTATCAACAAATAATTTGTAAGAGCTAGGTTAGAACTGCGAATGGGTGTGGTCAGTTATGATAACAACGAGTTTGAACTGAGCAAAATTATGTTAGTATGTGGTACATATCAATTTTTGGAAAATATGCTGCTTTAAAAGACAAGTTATATTTTTGTAATTATATTTCTATGTTATAACTACTTACATCATACATGGTTTCAATTTAGCGTCAGTGCAGAGGTGTACGAGATCGTTAAGATTTCTTAAGGGTGGAAGTGACACAGGGCCGATTTTTCAATGCTTGGATAAAACTTATCCGTCCAATAAAGTATTATACGATAATATTAAAATGTCACGTAAACTGTCAAATACGGGCAATTAGAATACGTTTATAAAATGGTAGTTTTATACATTTTTCGACGAATAAGTTTTATCCAAGCATTGAAAAATCGGCCCTTGGCAAAGCAAAAGAAGAATATTTAGCAATTGAAATTGTAGGACAAAAGCTTCCTAATTATAGAAACTAAAATAAAATTGATAGACTCAAGGCTGCTAATTTCAGCAAATATTTTGTAGATAGTAGAAAAAGAAGTAAAAAACGACAAACATGCCTGAAAAAATATTTCATATTTATAATATAGGAAACTAGCTTTCCGCCCGCGGTTTCGCCCGCGTTTTCAAAGAAAAACCCGTTCCCGTAGGATTTCCGGGATAAAACCTATCCTATGTCCTTTCTCGGGTATCAAAATATCTCCATACCAAATTTCAAGCAAATTGGTTCAGTAGTTTAGGCGTGATTGAGTAACAGACAGACAGACAGAGTTACTTTCGCATTTATAATATTAGTATGGATTTATAATATAGGAAATAAGTTAATACAGAATATTGCTGATGAAGTTATTAACCATACATCACGTATTGAAAAGTGCTGAAAGAACCATATCTCTATACAAAGATGTGGCGATTATTTTATCTATAGTTAAAATTGGTTCAGAAGATACTTCCCAGTAAACCTGACTTCCTAGGAAGAATTAATATCCAGTACTAGTAGGATGTTAAATATAGTTTAGTAAATAGTATATTGACATTATTTTTGCCTCATTAGTCATTAGCCATCATATTAGAGCAAGGCAAAAAGGCAGAAATATAGTGATCTAAGCAGTATACTATATACCTATATCTAAACAGTAGTAACAGTGAGTCATAAACGGTAAACCCAAAACAAGTTAAAAACGTGAGTTTTTACTCAAAATGTAACTGAGACCGATATTCTATAAAAATTTATTATAACGAGTTATTTTCCACGACTTTTCTACGAAACAGATACATTTCTACTTCTTTATTGGTCATTGTTACACGGTGGAATGTTTAAAGATAAAATTCATACACAATGACTATAATATCACTATCACGATCTTATTTAAATGTTTCGCAAAGTGTTATTCAATTTGTCTTTGGCAATATTTGGACGTAATATTATACACAAAAGCAGAGAACGTTTGGTGGCTCTAGTTTGTTTTTGGGATAAATATTTTGACTATATTGACATTACAAAAAAAGTAAAACAAAATTTATAGACTCCATATAAAGGCCCTCTTAAGGCGCCCGTGTCCCAGCAGTGGGAACGCATGTGGGCTGATGATGACGATGATACAAAGGTCCTATAGGACCTACCTATTCTATAGAAAAGTTAACAATACAATAAACACAATCTACGCACACTTAAAACAAACCAAACCACTGAAATTACCCAAATCCATGCAATCAATAATAGCACCGATTTCACTGGCCAAGGTTATTTCGAAATACACCGATATTTTTATACATTTTAAATATTAAATTAAAAAACAAAAGCACTAACGCAATCCTCTCCTCTGATGCAGGACCCGAAAAATATTGACGGTCATTTTTCGAAAAATTGGTGTAAGCAACCATACGTATGCGCGCGCGCTGGTCGACTGGCGCTCGAACGAAACTCGGCCATTTGAAATTTGCTTTTATTTCATTGTAAATTGTAATACTCTACCGTTTGATACAATTACTGTAATGAGCGTTATGATACGGTTTTAAAACGAATTCATCGTAATTCGTAACCTTTCTCTCCGAGGCGGTGTACGAGACCTACTTATGTTGCATAATAAAGACCATCTTTAGAATTTTGTGGTACTTGATTTCAAGATTTTGACCACTAATTATTACTATTGTTATATTTTATCTCGTATCAGTTAAAGCCTTTCAGGATTTCAATTTTTGAAGTGAAAACTTCTTTAGCGGCGTTGAGCACTTTTTTCTGTAATGGGCATAAAATCTTAAACTCGCGTCAGGACACGTGACCTGATCGAAAAAGCGTAAGACGGATGGATATCAAACATGCTCAACGTTAAGTTATTCAAGTTTTCACTTCTGCCGGTACTCCCGGAGTGCAACCCGTCTTTTTTTCCATTTTCAGATTGTTGTTGTTGTTATTGTTTCAGCCGTACTGGGACGTCCACTGCTGGACAAAGGCTTCAGGGTTTTCCACCACGAACGATAAATTCAGACGATTGTTTCAGATTTTTCCGACCAATTTCAGATTGCATTAAAATAAAAGAACTTTTATGTTACGGAATATAGAGCAGTCTTTGCGTTTAAAAACATTCAATGTTGGTTATAAGAAATAATAGACCAGTTTATATGGAGCCTGCATTTAAACCAGTCCATATGTTATTTATAACATAGTAACATACCCAATGCCCAGCCTATATAGATACTATTTATAGAATACTAGCTTTCCACCCGCGGCATCGCCCGCACAGTCAAAGAAAAACCCGGATTGTTTTGTGTTGAAGTGGAATTTTCGGGATAAAACCTATCCTATGTCCTTTCTCGGGTATCAAAATATCTCTATATCAAATTTCATGCAAATTGGTTCAGTAGTTAACAGACAGACAGAGTTACTTTCGCATTTATAATATTAAGTATGGATAGACTACAACCATGGTCCGCAAACCTGATAACGCCTAGGTCATTCTGCTAATTATATAGGCTTTGATCTATATTATATGCAATGGTCAAGATCCTTCAAGCCTCAAAACACGATTGATGTATAGCTATATTCTTCTGGCTTTAAAGAACATTATTGACTTGAAAAATGAGCTGATCCTTGTCAATTCTTGTATCAGTGTTGGGAACCAAACAGATGGACCTATTATTTCACATTTTTTTTAGTTCTGATAAGACCACGTTAGCCTGGTCATCTATTTTCCCGAATTTCATATTTTTTTGTTTTATGTCATTCAAATGCTTACCCGCCTTATGATCTATTTTTTTCTATTCTTTATAAATTTATATACATATATATTTTCCTTGTAGTTTAAAAATTTCATCTAAACAGAAAGACAAATTATCTTTACATTTTTATATATGTATTCGGTAGTTCTGATAAGACCACGTTAGCCTGGTCAACCATTTTCCTTATAGTTCTAAAATTCCTTCTTCGTTAAAATTCTGCTACAATTAAACGCTCGTTAACTTTGCTTTAGTAGCAAAAAACGGTCATAATGTACGTGATATATGTATTTAATTATCACATCTGATTTATGTATTTACAGTGAAACTTGGTTAAGTGGGACCTGGATAAGTGAGAAACCTCCATAACTGAAACTCATGCTGAGGTCCCAACACTTTGGCACTGAATTACCTCTGTTAGTGGGTCGAGGTAAACCTCTATATCTGGGATTTGTTCTTTCGATTTATCATCATAGTTACCTCTATAACTGAGACAGCGAGTAAATTTTATATGCATAAACCTCTGTAACTGAGATAACATTGTTTGTTTACTGATTCTTATTCAACCCACTAATTCCACACGTAATTCCAAGTACGTAAGTACAAATTTTGAGCTTCAATTACCTTCAGTTTTAGTTTCGCTTTACTATCATACACTATCATACAGATGTTTATTTGAAAAATGTCAAAACGAAAGCTACAATCGTTATCACCCCTCTGTAAATGAGACAGATATTTATTTATACCTGTATATCTGAGACACTGGGTAAGTGGAATACCTCTATAAGTGAAACGACAGTGCATGTCCCTTGATGTCTCACTTAACCAGGTTTCACTGTATTATACTAAAACAAATGGGTTATAATAAAAATAAGTCGGGTTTTCCTTCCTGACGCTATAACTCCAGAACGCACGAACCGATTTCCACGGTTTTGCATTCGTTGGAAAGGTCTCGGGCTCCGTCAGGTTTATAGCAAAGAAAAGGTGTCTCTGGTGGCGAAACGGAGTTCGCCGGGTTTGCTAGTGGGTTATAAAAAACATCTAAAAGTATCCTCTTGTCTCTTCTTAGCAAGGAATTAGTCCATCAATGGTAGGAACCTAATGTTTTTTTCATTATTTTATGAATGAAAACTAATTCAATTTTCAGTTATATAGCATTCAAATAAATAAGATCTCATAATTTATTAAAAAAATCTTTAAGATAACGAATTTATCTACACTAATATTATAAAGAGGAAAACTTTGTTTGTTTGTTTGATTGTAATGAATAGGCTCATAAACTACTGGACCGATTTTAAAAATTCTTTCACCATTCGAAAGCTACATTATCCACGAGTAACATAGGCTAGGTTTTATCCCGGAAATCCCACGGGAACGGGAACTATGCGGGTTTTTCTTTGAAAACGCGGGCGAAGCCGCAGGCGGAAAGCTAGTTTGAAATAATTAACAATTACCACATTGAAGTAGTTAATAAATTACTGGTCGGATACGTTATTTTAATTTGTTGATTTAGCTGTTGTCCAACGATATTGAATGTAAGTACACACTAGGTGTATTTGCTCAGATGTTTTAAGAGGGGCAAGGAAATAAGAAAACTGGACTAGAATATAAAAGCTTCGTTCAAAAACGAAATTACTTGCATGTAAATGTACATGTTTACGCAAAATTTGATCAATTTTTATATACATACTAGTGGTCCGCCCCGGCTTCGCCCGTGGTACCTACATGTTTAAACTATCCTATCTCTCAAGTTGGATCGAACTGCACATGGTGTGCGAATTTTATTATAATCGGTTAAGTGGTTTAGGAGTCCATTGAGGACAAACATTGTGACACGAGATTTATATATTATACTAGCGGTCCGCCCCGGCTTCGCCCGTGGTACATATGAAAAATAGATGTTGGCCGATTCTCAGACTTACCCGATATGCACAGAAAATTTCATGAGAATCGGTCCACCCGTTTCGGAGGAGTATGCAGACTAACATTGTGACACGAGAATTTAATATATAAGATTAAAAGGCTTATTAGACCACCCAATTTTTAGGGACCCTAACCCTAACTAAGAGTGGTGTAATAAGACTTAGGGAGTTAGTGTCCCGATTTAGGGCGATCGGGTCTGCCCGATCTGCCTAGCTCCCTAAGCGCCCTGCAGATTGGGTTATGTAATAACGCTTAGGGCGGTTAGGGAGCTCAGTTGCCGCGCGACTAGTGCGTGGAGTGGCTGCTTTTGTATGTAAGGTGTCACCAAACTCAACAAGTGTTCAAATTGTTCTGCACCTACTCTAATTAATTCATTAAAACTCCCGGTTCAAGCACGCTTAGTATTTGCATATTTGAAAGCTTTTCACGTAATCGCAAATACTCTTTCCCCCAGATCTTTCTCTTATTTCTTTTTTTAATATTTGTTATTGCGACAACGGTTGCCACTGCTACAGCAACTTTTTGAAGTTTCGATACTGAGACGGCATAATATAAAATGCAACAATACGTTTATCTTTCTAGACATTCACGTATAAACTGAGTTAGGGCCCAATTCGCAGAGAAGTGTAATAAGCGCCACACTAACTAGGGTACACGCCCACCCTAGATGCAGGGCCCTTCATATCGGGTAGTGTAATAAGCCTTTAAGATTCAGATCTATACTAATTGAAGAACTTAAATAAACTTCAGAAATAGGGCCTCGCCTGCCAGCCAACACCTGCATTATAAATAAAAATTAACATAATATTATTAAGAAAAACTTTAATATATCAACATAAACTAGAGGAATAGGCTAATCCTATAAATCCAAAACATCATCATTTTCTAGAAAAATCCATCTAATCTAAGAAATTACCTACGATGCATCTCAACAACGTAATTTCTTCATCATTCATTAATTATTCATTCATAATTCACAACACAATGTCGTAAAATAAATTACAAACGTACTAATAAATCTCTTGTTACATTTTAATTGTTGTTTTCAATCGAACGTAAATCTATACTAATATTATAAAGCTGAAGAGTTTGTTTGTTTGAACGCGCTAATCTCAGGAACTACTGGTCTGATTTAAAAAGTTCTTTCGGTGTTAGATAGCCCATGTATCGAGGAAGGCTATAGGTTATATATCATCACGCTAAGACCAACAGAAGCGGAGCCACGCGGGTGAAACCGCAAAGCACAGCTAGTATTTTATAAATTAGAATATAAAATACGGCATTAAAAAGAAAATAAAACATTATTAGTTCGATAAATAATTTATGATATGTACATATAGGATCTATTATTTTTCATAATGTGCTATTCCGGTACATAAAAATGCAATAATCTGCCACGTATCATGAAAATCCGTTCAGTGCATGGATGTTTGTGACTCTTTCACGCAAATACTACTGAACCGATTACAATGAAATTTAGCACACGCATAGAGGGTAACTTGGATTAACGCACAGGATAGTTTTTATCCCGAAAATCGCACGGGAACGGGATCTATACGTGTTTTCCTGTCACTACGCGCACAGATTAGATACTAGCTACGCGAGCGAAGTTGCAGGCGAAAACTTACAATCGTAGCCTATAGAGAGAAGTAGGCCAACTCCCGGCGTTTAGGAGCTCACGGTACCAAAACTCTCGAAGCGCAGGGTTGTCACTTGTCACATTGATATTTTAAATATCTCTCTCTCTTTATACTATGTACATCTATATATATAAAAATTAAACCCGTTTCGCGTTGTCACGGCATCACGTGTGAACAGCTGAACCGAATTCGATAATTCTTTTTTTATTATATTCCTTGTAGTACGAGGATGGTTCTTATGTAGAGAAAACGTAAATATGTACCACGAGCGAAGCCGGGGCGGACCGCTAGTACGAATTCATGACGTCACCATGAAAAACGCAAAATGAAACCATTACACACAACGGGCAATATTTACAAAACACTCTACACGTCTGTTTGTCGTACTGCCATAATTCCTTGTTTGCACCGTGTTTTGTAAACAATTACTGTGAGGTTTATTCAAGTGTATGTGTATATTTATGACAATACCGGTACAGTCAGGAGCGAAAACTATCATCAAAGTATTCCTATCGTCATCGAGACTATGACGTCATTATTACAAATACAAAATTAGTTCCTTTTACGCACGGCAGGGGCGCTTTTCAAATTCCCTTACAAATGCTTACGATGACCTCGCAGAAGTGCGTATAATAAAAAATATAAAGAAGGGGAATAACTGTAGTTTTATGGATAAACAACATATGGATATTTGCCAATCTACACTAATATTATAAAGAGGAAAACTTTGTTTGTTTGTTTGTTTGATTGTAATGAATAGGCTTATAAACTACTGGACCGATTTTAAAAATTCTTTCACCATTCGAAAGCTACATTATCCACGAGTAACATAGGCTAGGTTTTATCCCGGAAATCCCACGGGAACGGGAACTATGCGGGTTTTTCTTTGAAAACGCGGGCGAAGCCGCAGGCGGAAAGCTAGTAATCAATACTTACATTATCAATAGTTATCCATATAAATAGACATTCAAATGAATATATTATATTATTTACCTTTAGGTATCAAGACCACGATGTATAAAGGGAAGCGACTGGCTCTATGCCTAGCCTCATAATCAATATTGTATATCCTAAAGGTGAAGTAAAGATTTATTTTATTACTAGCGGTCCGCCCCGGCTTCGCCCGTGGTACATGTTTACGTTTTCTCTACATAACAACCATCCTCGTACTTCAAGGAATATAATAAAAAAAGAATTATCGAAATCGGTTCAGCCGCTCTCGAGTTATGCGCTTACCAACACATTTTGCGATTCATCTTCTTATATATAAAATTCTCGTGTCACAATGTTAGTCTGCATACTCCTCCGAAACGGGTGGACCGATTCTCATGAAATTTTCTGTGCATATCGGGTAAGTCTGAGAATCGGCCAACATCTATTTTTCATATGTACCACGGGCGAAGCCGGGGGGGACCGCTAGTTTTTATATATAAGATTATTTATTTATTAGACATTCAAATCAATCCAACACCTAAACCGTTAAAATAGGGGATTGAACTTTCGCCTTATATTACTTTAGACCGCGGGTGAAACCACGGGGCACAGTATAATTGTTATAATTGACTTATAGTATTAAGTAGAAGATGGTGTTGGTTACTCACTGGGATATTACGCAATCAGCGAGTAATCTAATTATTCTGCGAAGTATTTAATATCCGGTATCAATATGGATATCTATTATTATTCCTATTACGAGGAAATATTTATTTGTTTGTTAGGATTTCACAAAAAAAATAATCGATCAATTATTGTCTAAATAATTTTAAAATATTATTTTTAACGCGAGCGAAACCAGGAAAAGTGACTAGTATTTTGTCATTTCTTTTGATCTTCGACTTCTCATATAAAAATTAAAATAATTTACATATTGGTAAAAAACTTAAGTTAACATAGAATAAGTTTTACTTAACCTGATTGTAGATGGCGCTGTCTAAACTATCGAGTATTATTTCAATTTTAAACCTAGTAGCTATATAATCTATACTAATATTATAAAGCTGAAGAGTTTGTTTGTTTGAACGCGCTAATTTCAGGAACTACTGGTTCGATTTGAAAAATAATTTCGGTGTTACATAGTCCATTTATCGAGGAAGGCTATATATCCTAGACCTACAGGCGGATCAATGCGGGTGAAACCGCGCGGCACAGTTAGTATATAGTATATATTATATAGTATTATAATGTGTGTAACAACTTACATTTATGTGAAAAAGTGAAGACCCGTGTCCCCTAGTGGGGTAAGGGGCAGATGCATTATGCATACATCTGTTTCACTGATCGATTTTCTTTAGGGACAAGTAGGTGATCAGCCTTCTGTGTCCCGCCAAACCGAGACATTTTTTTTTCTTCGTCCCCATCGGGAATCAAACCTAGGACCCCTCGGTTCTACGTTCACGCGTCAACCACTGAACCAAGGAGGCGGTCAACTTACATTATGTACTTACTATTTATGTGTTTCTTTCATAATTGAACAAGTTTTGAAAACAAAAACAGGCCGTTCCATTCCGTGTTATTTATTCAAACATAACAATACATCATTTAACGAATAAATCGCGTTAAAAATCCGTAAAAACCTATTAAAACTTCACATTTCCAAAAATGCAATCTTCACTGACATTTACTAAATATATTGTATACAAAATTCCTAAGCTGAAAATCATCAGACTTCTAACCACTAGTAGGTACCTGATGATGAAATTCTCCATCATTAGGAGTAATAGTAAAAGGCTCTTACATAATATATTATTACTACATAACGTTAGTTACATTGGAAACATGTATTAGTATGTAATAACGTATTTGTTGTGTATGTGCAAAAAGTTAGAGTTTAACCGACTTCAATGGAAGGAGGGTTATGTTAAAATACACGTATGTAATATTATAAAGCTGAAGAGTTTGTTTGTTTGAACGCGGCGCTAATCTCAGGAACTACTGGTCTATTTGAAAATTATTTCGGTGATAGCCCATTTATCGAGGAAGGCTATAATAGGGCTATAGGCTATAATTATCATGCTAAGACCAACAGGAGCGGAGCCACGCGGGTGAAACCCCGGGGCGCAGCTAGTCAGAAATAAATAAATGTTAGCAAAACTTCAATATTTTAAATTCTTGCGGCATTTTTTAATTATAATAATTGTAATGATATAGAATAACTTCTATTGTAAGTGTGTGTTTGTAATAAAGGTAGTATTTGTCATGTTTTCGTTTAATTAAGTGTAAAATAGTCGCTTTTTTTTAGAAACAATAATGAATCGAACTACATAACATGCAATTAAAACAATCTGAGCTAATTATTTTAATGAAAATCCATACTAATATTATAAATGCGAAAGTAACTCTGTCTGTCTGTCTGTTACTCAATCACGCCTTAACTACTGAACCAATTTGCATGAAATTTGGTATAGAGATATTTTGATACCCGAGAAAGGACATAGGATAGGTTTTATCCCGGAAATCCTACGGGAACGGGTTTTTCTTTGAAAACGCGGGCGAAGCCGCGGGCGGAATGCTAGTTATGTATAATTTTATAATAATATACTAACTATGTAGGTATTTGCCATTTGGTAAGGGGCAGATGCACATGAGATGCATTATACGTCTGTTTCACTGATCGATTTTCTTTAGTGACAAGTAGGTGATCAGCCTTCTGTGTCCTACCAGACCGAGACATTTTTTTTTCTTCGTCTCCACCGGGAATCGAACCCAGGGCCCCTCGGTGCTACGTTCACGCGTCAACCACTGTACCAAGGAGGCGGTCTTGTAGATACTACTAAGTACTAACCTCGAAATCCTCAGACGATTCACGATTTTCCCATAAAACACAGCATACCTAGTTTTGTTTTGACTCATAATTTAAACTACTTTTTCGTGGGTTCCAGCTAACATCCATACTAATATTATAAACTAGCGGTCCGCCCCGGCTTCGCCCGTGGTACATATTTACGTTTTCTCTACATAAAAACCATTCTCGTACTTCAAGGAATATAATAAAAAAAGAATTATCGAAATCGGTTCAGCCGTTCTCGAGTTATGCGCTTACCAACACATTTTGCGATTCATTTTTATATATAAGACTAGCGGTCCGCCCCGGCTTCGCCCGTGGTACATATTTACGTTTTCTCTACATAAAAACCATCCTCGTACTTCAAGGAATATAATAAAAAAAGAATTATCGAAATCGGTTCTGCCGTTCTCGAGTTATGCGCTTATCAACACATTTTGCGATTCATTTTTATATATAAAGAATAAGAAGATTGACTGACCGGTTGGCTTAGATGGTAGTGGCCCTGCTTTCCTGGGTTCGATTCCCACACAGGGAAAATGTTTGTGTGATGAACATAGATGTTTGCTCTGTGTCTGGGTGTAAATTATCTATATATGTATTTATTTAAAATTATATATGTATGTTTATCAGCCATCTGGTTTACATATCACAAGCGAAAGCTTAGTATGGGATCAGATCGTGCCGTGTGTGAAATATTTACTACTTATTAGGTATGTACTTATTTAAATAACAAAGTCTGTCAATAGAAAAAAATTGAAGCTGTGAAGCTTTTTCTTTAATTTTTTGATCGTAGAGCACTCTCTAACACTTCGCATTATGATTCGTGCAATAAATATTAAACACAAATTAACGACATAGCTTTTCCTCTTGCGTCACTTGATCGCTAATATAATCAATATCAAAAGTCACACGACAAACGGACAAAAACTACATATACCTATATTATTTTCATGTCACACGTTAGAGCGGCCGTACACGGGCGGCTCGAGCAGTTAACGGCTGAGCGACGTACACGGACTGCTCGAGCTGTCGCTACAAACCGCGCAGTGGACGGCTTGAAGCGGTCGCGACTGCTCGAGCAGTCCGTGTACGGCAGTGAATGAATGTCTATAGTTCACCGCGCGGTCGCGGCTTCAGGCCGTCGCGTCGGTCTCAACTGCTTGAAGCGGTCCGTGTACGGCCGCCCTTATGCTAATCTCAATTAGTGACAAAAACCTGTCCCGGGTTCAAAGTACGGTCATAAAAACAGGTTGTACCTACAACGACTTTGGCATAACTTTTATAATATGTATGTACATGTATTAGTTGTATAGATACAGAACGGTTCAGGCGTGATGGAAAATTTTCGATTTTCTTGTTGCAGAGTGGCAAATAAAATGCTTTTCTTCTATTTTAAGCAGTTTTAATGAGATTACTTTTTCGTACGTTACAATCACTTCGATGTTCCACAGAGTAGAGACAATAGATTATACATATAGTATAGGAAGGCACGCAATTTAAAAATAAAAACAGATAATAAATATTTTACTTTAACATTTCTGTTGAGCGTGAACCATTTTCACAAAATACATCTATACTAATATTATAAAGCTGAAGAGTTTGTTTATTTGTTTACTCGCTAATTTCAGCAACTACGGGTACGTTATCAAAAATTATTAACGTGATAACGTTTTTAAAATCGTTTTAGTCGGGTGACATGTTCAGAAACTTGTGTCACACCAAAACCTCACGAGCGCGATCGCAGGTATAACGAGAGAGAGACGGACCGATCTCCCGTCTCATCTCGAGCGCTGCCACCAACAAGACGTTATCACGTAAACATCTCGATGGTAAACCTACTTTACAAACAACCATTTTTTCAGTGTTAGATAGTTCAGTTATCGAGGCAGGCTATAGGCTATCATCATGTTATGACCAATACGATCGAAGCAATGCGGGTAAAACCGCGGGTCACAACTCACACATAGTGGATAAATAATATAACGTCAACAACACATGCAACCATTTTAATCCATTAGGATTAGGTATATTAATAATATCCAACATGTAATATTATAAACGCGAAGTTTATTTACAATGTATGTTTGTTACTCCTTCACGCGAAAACAGCTGATCGGGTCTGTATGAAATTTTGTACAGAGATAGATTATAGTCTGGATTAACACATAGGCTAATTTTTATTCAAGTACCACGCGAGTGAAGCCGCGCGATCAGCATTATAAATTTTATAATCACGGATTCATGTATTTTGAATTCGACAAAGAAATAACTCAAAACATGTACAACATTAATAAATTATTAAAATTGAATGCCCATAGCAGCATTTATAAAAACAATCCCAATAAAAGAAAAATCAATATAGCAACAGTGAAGCAAATAATAAAACTTTGATTTCAAAGAAACGACGGACGGACAGACGTATAACATTTCTCAGTAATACAAACAGTGTCTTTGTTTTATCATATTTTGAGGAATTAAATAATTCAGATGCTATCATGTAATAGGTATATACAGGGTGTAATCGTTTATGCGTTTAAAGTGGGTTAATATCGACTCTAAAGTTGGTTACATACAAACATACAGGTGAAGGAAAAATATTGCAAATATAAGCAAGTAAAAATCATCTTCCATATGACATGCCTTTAATCGTTAAGTGTGCACACTAATTATTATAAATAATGTGTAACTACTGCAGATACCAAAAAACTTTAAACTGATATCGAAAGTACTTAACCTAATGAGTAAAATGGCCATAGTTAATAATTTTATATCAGTTTAAAGTTTTTTGATATCTGTAATAGTTACGGAATAATCGCCTGTGCACACTTAACGATTACACCCTGTATATGTTAAAGGCATGTCATATGGAAGATGATTTTTACTTGCTTATATTTGCAATATTTTTCCTTCACCTGTATGTTTGTATGTAACCAACTTTAGAGTCGATTTTAGCCCACTTTAAATGGACAGATTTAATTCAAACTTTGTACACTAATTAGGAAGAGTCCGGTCGGTGACAATAAAACACTAACTACTATAATAATTAGGTACGTCGCTGAAGAATATTGCATCTTTCTGCTGGTTAAATCATTATCAATAACGGTCTCGTAGGTTTGCGACATATTTGGTACAAACAAAAAAATATATTTTTATCCTTAAATTACTATAATTTATAGATTACTAGCTTACCACCCGCGGCTTCGCCCGCTTTGTCTAAAACCGCATAAATTATATACTAAAACCTTCTTCTTGAATCAATCTATCTATTAAAGAAATCATATAACATACTAAGGGACATAGGGACAAAGAAAGCGACTTTGTTTTATACTATGTAGTGAAGAAAAAGAACTACCCACTGCCTAAAAATATACTGTACGCAAAAACTTTTTCTACTGACGTTTCACATTGAAAAACGTATGAAAACCAGGATATAACATTCAAGATCTTTATTTTTATTGTCTCATAGATAATAAACGAAAAAAAAAACATTGAAATGAGATAAAAATATAATTATTTTTATTACAATGTCACTGTAAAAATAAGGAAGCGATTTAAATTTACGGAAAAAAATTAGGAAATAAATGCCTAATTTGTGTTAATTAAAATGTATATTAATAAATAATTAACAATGAGATCAAATGCGATTATTATATCGTTAAAAAACAATTAAATAAATCATATATTTTGACGCCCCGGCCGGCGCTGACATGCTTTAGGCGCGGGACATATACAAGCGGCGCGGCGCGCATCGGGCGCACCGCGGGCGCGCCTGCCGGCGCGCATCGGGCGCGCTGCCGGCGCGCCTGCCGGCGCGCATCGGGCGCGCTGTTGGCGTCCGAAAATGATATTTATATAGAGTGGTTAAATGCATTTTCTTCATGCATAATTTAGTAAAATTATGTTTTTTGTGCTAAAAGAGTTTAACATTAATTTGAAAGTAACGATTTTGTTTTGATAATTCCTTGTAAGTAAATAGCGAGGATAACCCCACGATTGCAAATATATCTTTGTTGGAAATGTTGGAATTTACTTGGAAAATTTTATAGTACTTTTAAAGTAATTTTAAAGTAGTACTGGTGTAATGATGGAAGAAAAGAAGGTTAAAATAACACAAAATTTATATTGTACTAGCGGTCCGCCCCGGCTTCGCCCGTGGTACATATTTCGCAATAAAAGGTAGCCTATGTTCTTTCTCAGGGTCTAAAGATTATCTGTGCCAAATTTCATCAAAATCGGTCCAGTACCTAGTTTATGCGTGAAAACCATACATACATACATACATACATACATACATACATACATACAAACCTTTCCTCTTTATAATATTAGTATAGATAAAATATGGTTTTCAAACACAGGTTTACATTTAAACCATATAAATCTTATCATTAAAATCTCAGTTCAAAAGTATTTACAGTACTGATCATTCCACAATATTATTACAATTACAAATAAATAAAAAACACAATCAAAATCAGGATTATCTTTATTTCTGACATTGTAAATACATGGGAACTTTCATTATGCTTCTTCATTTTCACTTTCCCTACTGCCATCACCTGTGTAAATAATTTCATCGATTAATTCAATTCACCTTTAAAAACAAAACGAAGAAGGGTATGTAATAGCAGCTCTATATAATTCCACACAGAGAGAACACATTTTTGACTGACAGGCTACCGTCTCCTACTATAGACCGGGAGATACTGACACAAAATTTCGAGTCATTTGTAACAGGATGGTGGTTCTACAGGGGTCTTAGTACGCAATGACAAAAAGGAAAATGATGGTGTGAACGCTGGTACCGGTGGCTTAGTCACGTGGGAGTTAGTCGAACTCGTCGGAAAATAGCGAAAGTCAAACGATTTGTAACAGTATGGCACTTATTTTTCCTGTAAGTTTGAGGATCAACGAATATAAATACAAAATTTCAAAGATCTAGGTGTTGGAAATTTTCACTTATATAAATTAATAATAAATTATTTTTTTAAGTATGACAGCACTTTTTCCCCCTACTAGAAGTATGGCAAATATAACAATGGTCACATTTTATCAAATACTCTCCAAAAATCCAAATGCAATACTGGTACAAAAAATTTGGCAAAATAAATTTTTTTGCAGATTTTCGGCGGTATGGCGACCATTTGGAATCGTCCGAAAAGTATGGCATAGCGATTTTCGTAAATGGCTGCACGACGATGGTTACCTGTGCAAAAGTTAGCCTGGTACAAATGGTTGAATAATTGTTTTATTTAAATCAACACATTCGCGTCGGTATGGCGGGCTGTAAGTCACACCGGAAAAGTATGGCATGACACTACCGCCTACTTCTTTTTTATGGGCTATCGGTAAATTCTAAAATTTTTGTGTTACAAATCGTTTGACTTTCGCTATTTTTCCGACGAGTTCGACTAACGCCCACGCGACTAAGCCACCGGTACCAGCGTTCACACCATCATTTTCGTTTTTGTCATTGCGTACTAAGACCCCCGTAGAACCGCCATCCTGTTACAAATGACTCGAAATTTTGTGTCAGTATCTCCCGGTCTATACCACCCGATTTGTTTTTGATTGTGTATGACCGTGAATTGACCTCTATTTGGATGCGATGGGGGAAGCGCGCCTGCGGTACGCCTGCGGTACGCCCGCGGCGCAACCGTGGCGTGCCGCCTCGTCGCCTTTCCAAAATTCTTTCATACAAAATGTATAAGAAGGACGTGGTGCAAAACAGATTCAAGAGGTGCGCTTATGGCACGCCCGCGCCCGCGCCGCTTGTGTTTGACCCGCGCCTTAAAATATCTGATTATTAAGGTATTTTCAACCGACTTCAAATAAAGCGGGTTCGATTAGCGCATTGAGGGCTCCGAACAAACCTATTTTTTATCGTTTTTTTGGACAATTTTCACACACGGCACGATCTGATCCCATACTAAGCTTTCGCTTGTGTTATGGAAACCAGATGGCTGATAAACATTTATAATTTTAAATAAATACTTAACACCCAGACACAGAGCAAACATCTATGTTCATCATACAATTATTTGCCCCGAGTGGGATTCAAACCCACGACCTCTGGCTTGGAAGGCAGGGCCACTACCAACCAAGCCAACCGGTCAGTACGTATCGTGTTGCATACTTAGGCAATTTTTCCTTTATCTGTGCTTTTTACCAAATTTCAAGACTGCACTCACGGGAAGCAACCTGTTTCGAAGGTTTCGATTCTCTTGCAAATGTCGAAAATTGCGAAAGTTTCTGTTTTACAAGTATATAAGTTTAAACAATCTTCTTCTTATATATAAAAATGAATCGCAAAATGTGTTGGTAAGCCCATAACTCGAGAACGGCTGAACCGATTTCGATAATTCTTTTTTTATTATATTCCTTGAAATACGAGGATGGTTCTTACGTAAACATGTACCACGGGCGAAGCCGGGGCGGACCGCTAGTAATATATAAAACAAAAGCATTGTCTTGAAGATTTTTCGTATTATATATGAATGATAATAAAACAATAATCTTATATTAAAGCAGGTAACCATAATATTGTTTTTACAGACATAATAATACTTTTTCGATTTTAATGAAACTTTGTCCTTCATGTAGTTTAAACCTGTGTTATTATTTATTACATAGAGTAAATATATTCTTGTAATGCTTATAGTAGACTAGTCTTTTATGTGCTTTTTTTTCTAATAATAGAAGGTCAAGATAGATTCCTCTTAAAAAATATAACAAAGGAATACATGTAAAAAAGGTAGTTATATAAAACGTGTAAATCGTGGGAAAATAATTAAATAAATTGATGACGAGAATAAGTTTATTTGTATGGGTAATTTATTTTATAATTCAATTATTATATACCTATATTAAGAAGAGCTGGAACGTCAACACATTTACACATTGCACATGTTAGGCCGGGAGATACTGACACAAAATTTCGGGTCATTTGTAACAGGATGGCGGTCTAGAGGGGTCTTAGTACGCAATGACAAAAAGAAAAATGATGGTCAGAACGCTGGTACCGGTGGACTAGTCACGTGGGCGTTAGTCACACTCGTCGGATAAATAGCGAAAGTCCAACGATTTGTAACACAAAAATTTTAGAATTTACCGATAGCCCTTAAAAAAGATGTAGGCGGTAGTGTCATGCCATACTTTTACGATGTGACTTACAGTCCGCCTTACCGACGTGAATGCGTTGATTTAAAAAAACAATTCAACCATTTGTACCGGGCTAACTTTTGCACAGTTAACCATCGTCGTGCAGCCATTTACTAAAATCGCCATGCCATACTTTTCGGACGATTCCAAACCGCTTCCAAATTCCAATTCCGATTCCGATTCCAAACCGCACTACCGCCTACATCTTTTTTATGGGCTATCGGTAAATTCTAAAATTTTTGTGTTACAAATCGTTTGACTTTCGCTATTTATCCGACGAGTTCGACTAACGCCCACGCGACTAGTCCGCTGGTACCAGCGTTGTGACCATCATTTTTCTTTTAGTCATTGCGTAATAAGACCTATGTAGAACCGCCATTCTGTTACAAATGTCCCGAAATTTTGTGTCAGTATCTCCCGGCCTATGTATGTGTCATATTTTGCAATTGTTTATAAATACAGGGTGATGTAATTGGTGTAGTACGAATATCTAAAAATCTATGAAGAATTTTGTGATACAGTAAATGGAAGAATTATAGACTATTTTACATCTATACATATAATAAATCTGTAGAAGGGTCAATTCTGTACATTGAAAATATTGAAAAAATAAATAGCAGGGGGTGTTACTGGATCGATACCAAACCCAAATATGTGATTAAAAAATTTTTTGTCTGTCTGTCTGTCTGTCTGTATGTGAAGACATCACGTGAAAACTAACGGTTCGATTTCGATGAAACTTGGTATAATTATACCTTATTATCCTGGGCGTAAAATAGGATACTTTTTATCCTGGAAAAATACGTAGAAAAAAAATTAATCTTAATTTTTCAGTTTTATCCATAGATGTTGTTCTGTAGAACCGCGAACCCACGTTGCGTATTATTGTAGGCCTAGCCGTTTTTGGGTCCAATAGATATTTATAAGATGTCATTGTCAGAGTTAATCAAAATGGAGACCATCCACGCGAAGACCGACATCCGCGCGGACGGAGTCGCGGGCGGAAGCTAGTATTTAATAAAATAATTTAATTTTTTGTTCATTTTCATTAGAAATGTCAATTTTTCTCACCAAGGTGGAAATTTAGATGATAAGGATCTTGTTATAAAAATATAAATTTTGACTAAAATCGGCATTTTTTTTTTCAAAAATCAAATTACTAATTAATAATCAGAGTTATCACATTATTCAAAAAAAATAAGCCAAACTATCATAGAATACAATTACTCCTAGCGCAAACTATACACAATTTTTACTTGATGCAATCCTCAAAGATCATGGACATAGTGTATTGCGCCTTCCATCATCCAGAACTCAACCCAATAGAGTTACTATGGGGCATAATTAAAGGGAAAGTAGCATCACAAAATGTGAACTTTAACTTGAAAACTGTGGAAGAATTATTTAGAAAGGAAGCAAATGCTATTAGTCTGGATATGTTTAGTGACGTTTGGAGAAAGACGCGAGAACATGAGGAAAAATATATTCAATTAGAACCAAAAGTAGATAATTACACTGACTCATTTATAATAACATTAAGAAATTCCGACGGCGAGTTCTTCGAGCGATGAAAGTTTCAGTGAAGTAGAAGATTACGATTATGATTAAATAGATTCTTCTTCTTCTCTATAGATACTGCTTTCTGAATTGGTGGTAAATGTTAAAACTGTTAAACTGTTATGACGATTCAAAAGTGCTTCTAGAAGAAGTCTAATTGTATAAATGTTTGAGTTTGAGTTTAAAACCAATAATGTGAAAATTATACAATAAACATGTAACACATATTTGTTAGCGCGTATTGGTAGGTATTACGTACTTACTACAAATACATATAATATTTCTTAGATATCTTTACTCGACCAAAGTCAGGACAAGACTGCTCCGCTACTGCAGATTTGCAGAAGACGTCCGTTATATAAATCATTATCAAAACAACCATCCGTGTGTTGGGAGTGAGCGAACGTGTTATTTGTATTGTTTTTATGACCTGAAATTTAATTATTATTTGATAATTGAATGATTATTAATACTTTTATCCAATTGATTATTATTAAAATAAATAATTACTTCATCAATTGATTTACTTTTAAATTATAATTTTACAGGTAAATTATGAGAGCTTTCATAATTATATTTGCATATATTTATCTACAACGCACCCATTTTACAATTCAAGTCTAAAATGAAACTATAGAGTCGCATTTATTTTTGAACATACTGTAAGTGAAATTGCATAAGTGTGAGTACTGTGAACATGCCAGCTTTCCTTAATTGACCTGTACTTTGATATTTATTACAAAAAACTAACATGACCCAGTGATTTTGTAGGAACTGGGTTATTAGAATAATTTGATTAAAATTTGTTTATTCGGTCAGTCAGGAATTAATCTTAATTTAACCTACATTCCTTTATTTTTTATTTGACATATTAAGCGGGCTACTCACTTGCCTGCAGCAGGGGCAATATTGGGATTGCACTTTCAATTGGCTCCTTAATTGTGAATCGTGATGTGCATAGGCAAGCAACAATTTAGAGAACAACTGAAATTGCTCCGGCCGCCGTGCAACCCAGATTGTTCCAATATCGCCCGTGAGGCAGGTACGTGAGTAGCCGGCTTTTATTGGCTCCTTAATTTTGATGTGTAGGCAAGCAGGGGATTAAAGATTTTTACCTATTTTGAGAGTCAGAGAAATTATTGCCACAAACTGTAAAAATCTCTGTCGATAAAGAATTTTATGTTTTTTATTTAATTATACAGTTGAGACGATCAGAAAAGCCAAATCATTAAATCTGTTTATCAGTTCTTTAGTAATATGTGGTGTAAGTAGTCTTTATGTAGATTTATTGATAGGCAAATATAATTTTAAGAGATCGGATTTTTACCATTTTTTTTTGAAAAATAAAACTACAATGTCATAAATTATAGGAACTAAATTATTTTAATATGTACATAATTAACGTATAATTAAAATCAGGGCCTTGTTTATAAGAAATTTATTCACACGTTGATCCTTGTAATAAAATATATTTAAATAAACAAAAAAAATCGGTAAAAAAATCTGAAAAATCTCTCGATAACCGGAAAGTCCTTGATATTCCAAGTCATTAAGATATACCTATTAAAAACAACGTAATTAAGATTCCGATAAAAACCTAACTAATCATACCTGTTTTGAAACACGATATTTTTCTATGAGAATTATATTTCTTAAAAAACAGAGCTAGGTATAAGGAAATGTCATCTTGTAATAATTAGAAATCAAATATAACATACTAGCTTTCCGCCCGCGTTTTCAAAGAAAAACCCGCATAGTTCCCGTTCCCGTGGGATTTCCGGGATAAAACCTATCCTATGTGTTAATCCAAGTGACCCTCTATATGTGAGCTAGGTATATCTATGTATTTCATTGTAATCGATTCAGTAGTATTTGCGTGAAAGATTAACATACATACACGTAACCGTTTTGGATGAAAATTATCCATTTTTTGTGGGTATAATTCGCTACACCATGTTGTTGGATTACGTATGTAACAACCTCACTGTTAATTTAACTTTAACTTTGAAAAAAACACAGACAGAGTCGGGACAAACAGCTAGTAACGTCATAAACTACGTAACAGATTATACAATTACGTAGCTACACACAAACAATTTAAAAGATAACTATCGACAAATTAATATTCATCGTACATCACTTGCGTCACTAGTATTTATTTAATTTTATATTTGCACAACGCTATGTGACGCTCACGCTTGGCTAATATTTTGACAACTCATCTTAAAGGTTACATAGTTATGCCCCGCGGTTTCACTCAGACAAAACCATGCGAATTAACTTTCATTCAAGTGAAATTTTTAACAAAAATAATATATTTGATGCTTTGAACTATTTTTATAATTAACTTCATCGAAACTGGTGCTTTGCGTAACAAACAGAAAAAATTTGCATTCTAAATAATGGATACATTTGTAGATACATCAGCAAGGCTTGTAGGGTATTCACCTGTGTATTATAAAAATTAAAAAGGCGTTTAAATTCGATTTCGATAAATTTAAAATCCTCTTAAAACCTACATTTGACTAAATCCATGATGAAATATCCCAATAATATGTCTGAATATGCCGATAAGTTCGTCATTAATGGAAATGATATAAATAATCCCAGTTATAAAGCATTTTCAATACCTGCAGATACTATTGCATACTATATCAATCTATCTCTACGCCAAATTTCATCTAGATTGGTTCAGCCATTCTTGCGATAGAGTGGAAACTAGTAAACATATTTATATCTACAGTATTATTCTACGAATCAATATTATTTATTAGGTATTCTTTGAATATAATATGCATTAAGAAGTAAGATAATCAAGATTTTCTGATCAATGAGGCGTTTCGCCTGTAGGTATACATTTCGAGTCATATATGTACATACAAATAAAGGATAAACAAACATAAACACAGTTAAGGTTTATGACCATATAGAGTTAGAGTACACATATAGGTAAAGTGGGTTTTTACAGCTGATAATGAAAAACTAGGAAGTTTGATGATATTTTAGAAAAACAATAAATTTGACATAAACCTTACATAGATATTTATTTTTTATTGTGAAAATATAAATGTATTTAATCCTAAGAATATTAATACAAAAAATAACCTAACTGTAAAAAAATATTTGCTTATTATCTAGCTACAAATTGGATTCCTATCTATACTAATATTATAACGCTGTCGAGTTTATTTGTTTGTTTGAACGCGCTAATCTCAGAAACTACTAGTCCGATTTGAAAAATTCTTTCGGTGTTAGATAGCTCATTTAACGAGGAAAGCTATAGGGTAGGTATATACATATTATGCTAGGACCAACAGGAGCGGAGCCATGCGGGTGAAACCGCGCAGCTAGTAAAAAAATGTACATACGTAAAATCGTTATCACGAAATATATCAATAAAATATCTAATAGGCTTTATTGTTAATTATTAATGTACTTTAAATAGCTTTAAATAAGGTTATCGATGTAATAATACTATTTAAATCGAATAATATTAACATTAATGGAATTTATTGCTAGTCGAAAGAAAATAATATTACATACTTATTCCTAGTAGAACTTATCAGTATGAAACATGTAAGATTGTTCACATATATCTCCGAAATTGTGTGATGTGTAAGGCTTCTTAATTGTTATGTGTTTAAGCAAGCAGGGGCAATTTAGAGAACAGCTGAAATTGCTACGACCGCCGTGCAACCGAGATTGTTCCAATATTGCCCCTGAGGCAGGTACGTGAGTAGTAGTATATGTATAATATAATATGTTATATGCCTACTACCTGTTTTATATTATATACAAGACGCTTCACCGATTTCGTTTAGAATATAATTCAATAGAAATGTGGTCACACAAGATATGTGAATTAAATTAAAGTCCACATACACAAATATCATTCCAAACTCGTTCATTCAGGGTATTTTATTATTACAAATCGCGACATAACCTTCCAATATCTATCTTCATTCTTCGCCCGCGTTTTGCAAAGAAAAACCCGCATTGTTCCCGTTCCTGTTGAATTTCCGGGTACAGTAGCATACCTATGTCTTATTCTGGGTATATAGCTACCTACATACCAAATTTCATTGTAATCGGACCAGTTGTATTTGCGTGAAAGAGAAACAAACATCCATCTATTCATTTGAAGTACAAACCTAAGAATTTATAGCCTGCAATAAAAACGTCAAGTAAACAACATTTCTACCATATTATCTTAACGTATTCATACATATAAATCTTAGCTTTCCGATGAAAACCTGATGAATTACCTTCCTCAGAAATCACTCTATCTGTTAAAAAAAACCGCATAAAAATCCGTTGCGAAGTTTTAAAGATTTAAGCATACGGATATAGGGACGGAGAAAGCGTCTGTTCTATTATCTAGTAATATACCGAAATTCTTACACATTAGATTGATATAACGGCACATTTCTTTGCCATAAACAACCCATAAAAACTCATAAATACTTACACCACTTCCTCAAGAAGGCGCTCGTCAACTTGGCGCACAGTTTATCGCGGCCCTGCATTTTTAATAGTCACACACACACAAACACAATATACACACACAATCACTGAATCCGTTGCATTAGCGCGCGAGCGTTGCGCACATTACGTCCGTCGCGGTCGGCGGTCGGACAGCGACTGGCGGGCGGACGCGGGCCGGGTGCGTACGCGCAGCTCTGAAACGAGAAAAATAAATATAATATTTCTTTATAAGGTCACGGCTAAGGACCTTGCGCTAAGGATAGGTACGTATATGTGAAGGAAAAATCTTGTTAACAATTTTTGAATCGAGTTTTTGTGTTGTAAAAAAAACAACGTGACATTCGAGATGTGTTTTGAAATATTGTTATCTGCTTAAATCTGCACGTCGTCGCGAAGATTGTTATGTTTTATTTGCAATACCTGAGGCTGCATACCTTTATCAAGTTAAAATATTAGTTGTTTTAATACATCGTTATTTATAATATTATGTAATGAATAAAACTTGTGGGTTTTCATTGTTTATTCTGAACCATTTACTTATTAGTATTTTGACTTTAATTTGCTAAAATCTTTACCTAATTATTCAGACATCTATACTTATAAGTAGGGATGTAACGATACATGATTTTGCCGATACGATACCGATACCGATATTTGTAGTAATGTATCGGCGATACCGATACCGATACCGATATCGATGGCTTGGTAGAAAAATAAATAGTGAATTATGCATAAAAAGTTACCAACATTTAACAGAGACAACTGTTAATCGTATTCTTTTAAATAAAAATGCCAAATCAAAAAACAACAAAACCATTTATTTTAGTATTGTTATTTTACAAAGTCAGTTAAACTTTAAGTAATACCATGTAATACACATACAATCAGTACCTAATAAAAGTTTACTATTGGTAGAGTTTTTTCAGAAAACAAAGTGCGCACGCGCGGGCGGCCTCCCGCATCGTTCATTGGGCGCGGGTTTTTGAATTTTTTGATGTCAAAAAAATTGGTTGTTTGTAAAGTAGGTTTACGATCAAGATGTTTACGTGATAACATAATGCAGTGGCAGCGCTCGAGATGAAACAGGATATCGGTCCGTCTCTCTCTCGTTATACCTGCGATCGCGCTCGTGAGGTTTTGGTGTGACACAAGTTTATGAACATGTCACCCGACTAAAACGATTTTAAAAACGTTATCACGTTAAAAATTAAAAAAATTCAAAATTATTTATTTCTTTCCTTTACATAAACAAATTTGTGATTGGAACACTCCTAGTAAGCAAATAAAATGCTTGTGTCAGGAGGTTCCGCTCTTCCTTAACACTATTACAGAAACATAAATAAAACAATATGAATGAATACAATGCAAAAACATAAAATAAAAGAAAGAATTTAATAAAAAAAAATATCGGTATCGGTTGATTTATTATCGGCGATACCGATATATCGGCTTGCCGATTATATCGGCCGATATATCGGTATCGGTATTGGTATCGTTACATCCCTACTTATAAGATTTCATTATTATACCTTATTATATAATTTATGTATAATACTTAATTTTCTAACTACAGAGTACAGACAGAGTACACTAATGTGTCCTAATTGATCAATTACTATATTCTTCATTACGTAGATTCCTCTTAATTCTATAGAGAATAACTACTAATGGTCTAGGTATTTGAAAATTTACATAAAGTACCTTAATAAAAATCTTTAATTTTTTCAACCACAGCATACAAACACACTCTTAAATTATATATTTATCAACCTAGAATATTCGTCACAAAACAAACTTCATAGGTACCTACTGACTAAATTAAAAAGTCAAAATCTTTAAAATCTCCATAATATATCAGGGTCACTATTTTTCCGGTATCAAACCTTGGACACTTAATTCATTTCACATTGGCCCCGATGATAATATAAATGATTAAATAATTTTGTCATTTTTGAGGGTAGGTCAAAGGGCGCCTTTTAAATGTAGGAAACGGTTATTTTCTGAAATGGCAGAGCATTTGCGTCATCTTTGGAGGACATTTAAAATTACTTTTTGAGAGGAAAATACATTTATTAATTCTTCATAATAAGAAATTAAGAATGTAAGTAATAATTCTTAATGCTAACTAAATATTCAACTCAGAGCTGTCATTATTTTTCTGTGGACGTCTTTCGGTTTTTAACCGACTTTAAAAAAAAGGAGGAGGTTATCAATTCGGCCGGTATGTTTTTTTTATTTTTTTTTTTATGTATGTACACCGATTACTCCGTGGTTTCTGAACCGATTTACGTGATTCTTTTTTTGTTCGATGCGGGATGGTGTCGAATTGGTCCCATAAAAATTTTATTCGGATAGGCCCAGTAGTTTTTATTTTTATGAGCATTTTTGTCTGTATTTGTAAATGTTGTAAGTGCAAGTTTGAAGTCGGTTGTTTTTAACGCAGTTATTGACTTGTTATATTCATTAGTTTCTTTAAAAAAGTTATCTTTTTCTGCTTGTATGTAATGATGATATTAAAGTGTTATTTTCAATTAATAATTTTTACCTCCGCCTTTACAATCGCGCTTATACAATCAATGAAGCTGCATAATCTTAAATCTATCAAACATAAAAATCCTCCAAAATTAGTTCAGTCGTTTTTTACATTAAAATGAACAACCAACAATTGAAGCCGTTTATCCACCTTTGGCATCTACTTCGTAAGATTATTTAATATTCACCGAACAGTTTAAGTAAATTCGTGTTAAACTCAAGTTAAAAATAAGTTACATGTAAGGAATAACTTAATTTCGTCGAAAGTATGTCATGTAATGGCTTGGCAAGGTTAACTTGGTTAAGTTGAGAAAAGTATTTAGACATGTTAACTTGAAATAGACAGCTACCTTGAGGTTCAGTGATTAGAGCAAACTTAATTGTAACTGGTAGGTTTAAAGTTCTATTCCATTGGAGGCTAAATCAACTAGGAAAGGTAAATTTCAATCTATACTAATATTTTCAAGCTGAAGATTTTATTTGTTTGGTTGAACGCGCTAATCTCAGGAATTGCGGGTCAGATTTGAAAAATTATTTCATTGTTAGATAGCCCATTTTTCGAAGAAGGCTAGAGGCTATATATCATCTCGCTAAGACCAACAGGAGCGGAGCAATGCGGATAAAACTGCGGGGAACAATTAGGTATATTCATTCAATAATTAGACTTCAGAAATACTATTCGATCGCTATATAATATCTTGGTAAGACCCTGCCCCCCTAGTCAAGTGGCTTTCTGTTAGCGTAGCGTTCAATAGAATAGACTACGAATGTATGAGATTGACGTAGGCTGTAGATAAACGTATCTACAGGTTACGTCAATCTCATACATTCGTAGTCTATTCTATTGAACGCTACGCTAACAGAAAGCCACTTGACTAGGGGGGCATTTTCTAGAGAAGATGGCCAATATTTTTTCACCTGTTACCCATATTGCGATAATTCACTGTTTCAATTTTATTATAAACACAATATAGCCAATTTGGTTTTAATAATAACCATACCAATGAAATCAACATGAACTGCATACAAAATATTCACGCAAAGGCTGACGAAAATATCTTAAGTTATAGACGAAGAACAAATAGATATCGCTAAAGTGGAACTCATAACCCTGTATCTAGGTCAGTAGGTTTAAAATGTAACTACGAAGACAGTAAAGCTTTGGTAATAACAATTTATTAGCGTATCTCCGCTGCGGAAACATAAAATTAGAGTCCAAATTGAAATGCTATTGTATAAATTGCTAGAAACAATCTACAAAGAAATTGTCTTACCAACAACATTAACTTCTAACAAACAGACCCTTAAACGTAGAAACCTGGAGGGTTACTTAAAACCATGATGTCTTAAAGCAGTATTAATTCCAGTTTGCAAACATGACTGAGCTATCTAGGTCATCTAGCGACATCACTTTCCTAAACTGGAATGAACACAGCTTACAACATCATGTTTACACCCCTGGAGTAAGATCCAACCATCCCTAAACTTCCAAAGTTCTTCAGAAATCACAAAACACTCAAATTCATAATTATTTCCATGTCTATCTGTTCGTCTTTGCCCTTTCCAAACTTCGAAGATTACCAACGACGATTAGCAGTCGAGATCCGCTGATGCTGTTACATAAACGCATTCTTCCCAAGCCGTAAGATCGACAATCGTGTAATAATTAATTTAGGTTGTGTATTGAGTACAACTTTCTCGCGTTGAGTAATATTATGCAAAACGAGTTTAACTTCTTTGGGTTAGTAATATCTGTGTCGTATTACCAGATATATATGGTCTGTGGGACTGATTTTGTTTCATTTCTTTCCAACTACATCATGACGTGTCATCTATCTAGATTATGAAAAGGCTTCATTTCTCTTACTTTGTAATAGTCAATACTCCATTAATGATATCAAAATGACCCTCATTCATAAAGAAAGCTACTTAATTTGATCTGGGCCGATTGACGTATGCTATAACAGTTTTAGTACTCTCGTTTCATGCCTGTTCAACCTAAAAACAAAATATGTTCAAACTTACAATTATTCTCTTTAAACGCAGCAATGAATTGTCAATTACATAATAATCTTCAGCTGTTTTCCCATTCACTATCGTCTTACGAGTAAGAAATATTAAAATACAAAAAGTAACATAAAAAGCTATGTCTATATTATTAACCTTTGACCAAACTATTAGGTTCAGAGAGCAAAAACAATTACTGTTCTATAGGTCTACCAGAATCTGATGGCATATTTATATTTAAGAAATAAAAGATTTTTATGTGGCAACTTATTTGACAACTATCAAATTGGATGACAAATTATTTGTCTTTTTTGCAGTTGATGAATAATTTTTAGGATTTTGTCTAAAATATCTTCGAAAATGTCGAAAAAGCCGCTGCGATCACAAGCAAGAGGTGTTGTTTATAATGTGTATAGAAAAACATTCGATGAAGAAGGGTCAAACACATCACAATTTTCAATTTTGAAGATTTTATTGGTAAATTGGACTTACCCGTTTTGATACTATAAATTAAAAAATAATTTGGAAAATCCAAAAGTGCACGCCTCATAATTTTTTTTTAATAATTATTTATTAATTATTATTTTTGTTTATTTAATAACAATTAAACCACATCGAATCAGACCCTGAAAAATGAAAGGGTTCTATTCCTGAGCATACTCAAGCGTAAGAGAAAAAAAAAGACTCGATTAGTAAAGTATTTATATTTATATATGAAAACTTATTACAGGAGTTTCCAATACGGCTATTCGCCAAGTCCAAGCTGTCCAAGTCAATTTTATAATGTGTGTCTGTTAATACTTACGAAAATAAACATTATTTTATTTTATTTTTATTTTATTTTATAATAAATTATAAACAGTTTTGATCTACATTATCATTATATCGATATTTTCACATGGCATACTAGTAATGAATATACAAATATAGGTATGTGTAAATAATAATATGTATTACCTGTATAAAAGTAATTTGTATAATTGTATATTATACATTTAAGTATGTACCTACTACCTACATAATATTAAGTGGATATCGTACAGTATTGTCCACTTATGTAATGTGAGTAATGATATTGAGGACAAAATAAAAAAAAATAAGCAGTATCAAGATCGTTCAGTCCATTTTCCCTAGGGTTGCACACTCAAAATTTTGATTTCCCTAATTGCCATCAGATTCTGGTTTACCTATACAATCTTTAACAATTTTCTTAGAGCGGCCGTACACGAGCGGCTCGAGCAGTTAACGGCTGAGCGACGTACACGGACTGCTCGAGCTGTCGCTACAAACCGCGCAGTGGACGGCTTGAGGTGGTCGCGACTGCTCGAGCAGTCCGTGTACGGCAGTGAATGAATGTCTATAGTTCACCGCGCGGTCGCGGCTTCAAGCCGTCGGTCGGCTCTGTGTAGAGATTGGCAGTGTTACCTAATCGTTGCTAATTGGATTTTAAAGTTATTTAATTTAAGTCCGTATCAGCTAAATGTTATATGTAATTTAGAGATTTAAATAACACCGCAAAATTATAGCGGGCAATTTTTGTGCAATTATACTATTCCGATCTTTAAATAAATTGAGATATAAATAAAAATATTTTATTCGGAGCAATTCACTGCTGTCTTTGTCAATCTCTATGGTCATTTAAAATCTACTTTGCAGATGGTTAGTTTACAATTTATATATTCCACTGGACCCGCATTACTCCGCTCCTGTTGTTCTAAGCTTGATGATTAGCCTATAGCCTTCCTCGATAAATGGGCTATCTAACACCGAAATAATTTTAAGCTATTGCATAGCTTCTATCGCGGGCCTTGAGCACGGGGACCGAATCCAGAAATTCCGTAACGAAAAAACCTCACGCTCCCCACTCCGACGGGCGCGGAGGTGTGGCTTGAAGGCATAGCATGCAATAGCTTTACCGCGGCAGTCCCCGAGTGCCACACGTCTTTTTTAATTATAGATTTATTCCACTAGAATTCATCAGCAACGATTTTGCATCCTCAAACATCATAGGTTATTCAACTAAACTTCTTTAGCTAACGTCAAAATTCATAATACCTAGAAATTTCTACAAACCATTCGGAAAGTAGTTCCTACAGAGAAGACCCGTCGAAAGGTTTGTAGCTGCTCCTTTCAAGTATTTGAATTATTAGTATACTAGTCTACTAATAATTCCCAAAATGACCTCCAGAATGTTCTATTCAGAACACAAAACCTCGACCTTATTTATCACGATCCACGACAATACCGTTTATATCTCTTAGACAATCCGTTGCAAAACGCATGAGAATTTTAACATTTGCCAACACTAGCACAATGTGTATGATAATTAACTCCAAACTGTTTCGTAATTTTGCGGCTGATTAATTATACTGTCTTGTTCTTGAAAGGTATCCTTTTCTGTACTTTGAAAGATGTAGGCAGTAGGCAGTAGGCAGAGTTGCTTGGTGTTGGTGGATGGGACAAAAAATCCTACTTAATTTTCTAAACAGGGTGTAATCGTTAAGTGTGCACATGCGATTATTCCGTAACTATTACAGATATCAAAAAACTGTAAACTGATATCGAAAGTACATAACCTAATGAGTAAAATGGCCATAATATTTTTTTTTTAATAAAATGAGAATTATCTTAAAAATTATTATGAAACCCTCCCATCCGTACATTCAGTATGAGATATGAATATCCCATGTACATTTAATATGAAAGATTTTAGCTTTTTCTTACTTTATTTGGTTTTCTGCTTTAAATACTTCGCAAATTTGAAGGAAATTTTATTTAGAAACTTTAAATAGCAGTACCTCATTGTATTGAACAATGAAGACGTCACTTCGAAAATCTGCTATGGATACAAAATGTATTGGAAATAAAATGTATGGGAGCGTTTAATGTAACATTTTTGGACATTTCCCGTTTTATTTTTTAAATGTTATTATTGCCATTTTACTCTTTAAGTAAAGGGCTTTTGATGTCAGTATAAAGTTTTTTGATATCTGCAATAGTTACGGAATAATAGCCTGTGCACACTTAACGATTAAACCCTGTATACGCCATTCACTAAAGCCATAAAGAAGAATCATTTGATTAACTACATACAACCATGTTAATATTATGTCACGAAGAGAAAATATTTGTTTTCTACATGGTGTAATTGTTATTCTCCACAGAACAACATATTTTTAATTACATATTTCCTTGCAAGTGATTAATATAAAGAATATTCAATCAATCACCGCTATTGTGGTCTACGTTACTACAACATATTGGTTGTGACTCAGAATGCGTCATTTGGTTTACTCAAGGGCAATATTATATACTTACTAGCGGTCCGCCCCGGCTTCGCCCGTGGTACATATGAAAAATAGATGTTGGCCGATTCTCAGACTTACCCGATATGCACAGAAAATTTCATGAGAATCGGTCGACCCGTTTCGGAGGAGTATGCAGACTAACATTGTGACACGAGAATTTTATATATAAGATGATGATATTTTTATTCCTTGTTTGGAAAGGACGTAAGAAGTTTATAAGGTACTAGCTTTCCGCCCGCGGCTTCGCCCGCGTTTTCAAAGAAAAACCCGTTCCCATAGGATTTCCGGGATAAAACCTATCCTATGTCCTTTCTCGGGTATCAAAATATCTTCATACCAAATTTCATGCAAATTGGTTCAGTAGTTAAGGCGTGATTGAGTAACAGACAGACAGACAGAGTTACTTTCGCATTTATAATATTAGTATGGATGTATATTTTTATTTGGCACATTCGATAATTGTCGTTGAATTTATTTTAGTAATGAAACGGGAAGTATAGCTTAGTTAGTATATAGTTTTTTGAACACATCAAAAGTCAAAACTTTACACCATTATAAAGCAGGAACACTATCGAAAATGGTCTATTTTAAATTTCTTTAGAATTCCTGATGTCCCAACAAATCAGGATTCTCATGTAAGAATGGGGATGTTCACACTTCCATCAATTACTTGCAATATACACCGGTGTATCGAAACCTAATTGTAGGTTAAGGTATGAAGCCTTGACGAGCAGCACATTTCGCCACCTTCCTTATGCGCAAGCCAGGAAGACAGAATCCTGTACGCGTAGCATCTATTGCCAAATGTTCCGCGTTATTGATTGGTCAATCGACCTTATCGCTATTATTATCTACTGGCTCGAGTAGCTATGCTCGCAATGGGCAGTGATGGGCGAGTAGAGGCAATCACGATAGTGTAGAGAGCCTTAATGATTGGCCGTTATTGTAGACTAGCTGTGCCCCGCGTTTTCACCCGTATTGCTCCGCTCCTGTTGGTCTTAGCGTGATTATCGTCGATAAATACTACAAAAGACTACAAAACCTGACTGACTACAAATGATTATTCTTGACAAGAAATTCGAATTAGCGATATGCTAGTGTCACATATGTCATAGTATATTGAATACTAACAGTAGGATAAATAGCCTTTTGAAAAGACTTTTAGAATAGAAGTAAGCAGGCTTTTCAAACTACATCATAAAAAAAAGGTCCTCATTTCGACTGTAATTTTAGGTGAATTGATTTTTGATGATTCATGGAAATGTGGCATGTGGAAATGTGGCTAATTGACCATTTACTTCAGTTTTGCTTTTTGCTCAAGATATTTGATTCATGCCATCTCACTTTAATGTCTAATTGCGAGTAAGTTAATGTGCCGTTTTTGAAGATCAAAGTTGTGTTGGTAACTTATACTAGACCTTTTACTTCTTATCCATTAGTGACAACTTCTTACGAGTCTCGTCAATGCGCATGTTTGTGTGTGTGAACCATTTCTAACGTTTTATATGCAGTTTCCATACTGTTCACATTCTATATACTGTACAGTTCGAATTGACGCGTCGCTTATGTAAAACAACGTGCGCTTTGCATTTATTAAGAATCTCTAGAATTACGTATTCTAGTGTGTTTTTTATTGATAGAAAGGCGACGTTTCGTTTCGGTCAATAGTATGGAATGAATTATATGTCTGATGTTGCACACTATATTGACCGACATTTGAGGTTCATCAAAATGTTTGTTTTTTAACATTCATTTTGTTTTAATCTAAACTTTTTGATTTTGTCTTTTCTGAATAATGCACGTGTGTAATTGAAATTCAAATTATATTTATTTGGAAGAATGTAGTTACAAAATATAACAGATGTTTTAATTACAATATTATGCGGCTAATACATTCTACTAATCCATTGGGTGTGCAAATATTAAAATAGAAAGCTAAGATTTATTTATTACTAGGTTTCCGCCCGCGGCTTCGCCCGTGCAGTTAAAGAAAAACCCGCATAATTCCAGTTACCGTGGGATTTCCGGGATTGCGTCATTTTCCTGGGATAAAAAGTAGCCTATCTATCTATGTAGCACTTTTATCGTGACAAAATCAAACGTTTATCTCGAGAAAAAAAGAGCGCCAAAAGTGGTTTATCGCAGATAAAACCAAAACTAAAAAAAAAAACTAAAAGTAATTACACAAAATGCTCTGACAAATATCTTGCAAATGTTTTAATATAATTGTTTATGAAAAAAAAATCATAATAAGTATTACCATGTCAAGTAGAAAACGTAAAAGTGTGAAAATTAAAGCTAACTTGGTGATTTTTTTTTATCGAGTAAATTTTAATATTTTATGTTTTTGATTGAACAGAATCGTTGAACATATCATCTAGTTTGATATATATTTTTTATTTTTTAGATTTGGTCTTGCATATTACACGTATCATCTAATAGAAGATTGGTTATTTTGCTTTATGCGCCCCCTTAACCACAGTATGTCAGATTAAAACTGCAGAATTCCCGTACCCTAACATTCTTGCTAACGTTAGTTACCGTTTCACAGGGGAAACGGACATTACAATAAATGAACGGATTCCTTCCTTCCGGTAGCAAATACCACGAATAAAAGTGAAATAGTCTGTTCTACACCATTACACCTCTATTCGCATTTTAATTGACAAATAATAAAGATGGATACAGGCCATCAATTAATTCAGGCAGTCTAAAGACATCTGAACTTCCGTGATATGCACCTATGATTTATATATGTATTTACAATGAACTAGCTTTCAGCCTGCGGCTTCGCCCGCTCTGCCCATGTCTTATTCTGGGTCTTCACCTACATACCTACCAAATTTCATTGTAATTAGTTCAGTAGTATTTGCGTGAGAAAGACAAACATCCATCCTCACAAACTTTCGCATTAATATTAGTAGGATTAAAGTTTTTAGAAGTCTGAATAAATAAATGTGAGTTTGATTTACGTAATCCAAGAATGTGAATCATTTACCTATTGTTTCATTATTTCTTGCAATATAATTATTGTATTTACCGCGTGTTTACACTATATAAGTACATAACTGATTGACTCGTGTAGGTAAGCCAAATCCTACTATGTAGGTACTTCACTACATACCTAGTATAAAACACTTTCTCTGTCCCTATGTATGCTTAAATCTTTAAAACTACGCTACGGATTTTGATGCGTTTTTTTTAATAGATAGAGTGATTCAAGAGGAAGGTTTTAGTATATAATTTATTATGTTTTAGACAAAGCGGGCGAAGCTGCGGGCGGAAAGCTAGTAATATTATAAATGCGAAAGTGTGTGAGGATGTGTGTGTGTGTGTTTGTTACTCTTTCACGCAAATTCTACTAAACCGATTACAAGGAAATTTAGCACACATATAGAGGGTAACTTGGATTAACACATAGGATAGGTTTTATCCCGGAAATTCCACGGGAACGGGAACTATGCTGGTTTTCCTTTGAAAACGTGGGCGAAGCCGCGGGCGGAAATCTAGTTAAATAAATAATAGCTCGTTAGAAGGAACACTGTCGTTTTCTATTAAATGACGGACATGTAGTTTTAATTATTTTACCCAATTGTTAATTATTATTTTTAATTAATTTTTTTATTCCTTCCTTTTGAACACGATTTCCTTCTAGCTTCTTTCTCTTTTATATAGTAATCTCAGCCATCGACTTCGCTCGCGAACTACTCGCATAACAACTTAAGTACTAATTTATTTCCTCTTTGCAAACCACTTCATCTGTTCCAGCGTAACAGAAAGACAAACAAACACTTTATATATATTAGTATAAGTGGTTATTATGCCTATTAGCAAATAAATGAACCGCGGAAATACATACAATTAAAATCACCTTCAAAACTATTTATATTATACATACTTTGTACTTTGATCGGACATATTTATAGGTAAATATACTAGCTTTTCGCCCGCGGCTTCGCCCGCGTTGTCTAAAACCAAATAAATTATATACTAAACCTTCCTCTATCTATTAAAAAAAACCTCATCAAATTCCGTTGCGTAGTTCTAAAGATTTAAGCATACATAGGGACTGAGAAAGCGACTTTGATTTATAGGTACTATGTAGTGACTATCTGTTCGCCCGCAGCTTCGCCCGCGCAGTCAAAGGAAAACCCGCATAGTTCCAGTCCCCGCAGTATTTTCGGGATAAGACCTTTCCCATGTGTTAATCCAAGTTACAATCTGTGTGTCTGACAAATTTGATGAAAATCGGTAGAGCAGTTTTGGCGTGAAGGAGTAGCAAACAAAGAAACATACATACAAACCTACCTACCTTTTTCAATCTTTTCATTTTCCTATATCCCAAGGTTGCCTGGAAGAAATCGCTTCAAAGCGATAAGGCCGCCAATTTGTACGGTGAAGATTCTTTTTGTATATTATTGTATTGTATATCTGTGCATTGTACAATAAAGTGTTTTTTATTTATTTATTTATTTATACAAACTTTCGCATTTTTAATATTAGTAGGATTTAATGCTAGATCTCCGCACGCGACTTCGCCCTTTTTGTAGAAGATTAAACAAATTATAAAAAGACCACTCTTTCTATTTAAAAAAAAACCTCATCAAAATCCGTTGCGTAGTTTTAAAGATAAGTATACATATATAGGGACGGACATACAGCGACAACGACTTTGTTTTATACTATGTAGCGACTGTACTTTGGTCGGATATATTTATAATTATATTTAAGATAAATGCTTGCCTTGGGGTGACCGCGAAATAAGATATTTAAACATAATAAAACGAGTTATAGCGATTTTTTTACGTAATTTTTATATGCCGAAAAGCATTTTTTTATCTAGGTGCCTACCTATATTAAAGCGTTTTTATTTAGTTAAGGATCTTGACGCGATCTAAATGTTTAATTTAGTTTTTATACAAGCTACATAATAGGTAGATACCTACTATTCAATATAGGGTTGCCACTCGAATAAACTTATATTGGTTAAAAAGTGAAGTCCCATGTCCCCAAGTGGGGTAAGGGGCAGATGCATTATACATCTGTTTCCCTGATCGATTTTCTTTAGGGACAAGTAGGTGATCAGCCTTCTGTGTACTACCAGATCAAGACATTTTTTTCTTCGTCTCCACCGAGAATCGAATCCAGGACCCCTCGGCGCTACGCTCACGCGTCAACCACGTAACTAGCGGTTCGCCCCGGCTTCTTCCGTGATACACGATTACGTTTTCTCTCCAGAACCATCCTCGTACTTCAAGGAATATTATAAAAAATAACGAAATCCGTTCAGCCGTTCTCGCGCTTATCAACACATTTTGCAATTCATTTTTTTATGTAGTTTAGAATCTGAATAAATATTAAATGTAATGTATTATCGTAATCATCCAGAATGCAATTCTTATATAAAAAATCGGTCCACATTTCACATGCATTTTTACACTGTATATTTCACCATAATCGGGTGACAAATATCAATTAAATTTATTAAAAACAATAATACAAGCACAGCACAACACAACACCTCCACACCACAAGATCATAGGTAAGTATACCTTCACAAAGAAAAAGAAATACTTAAAAATTACGATTTTTTTTTATAATACGCCTCATAGTTTTTTTGAATTTTTTAAGTGAATAATTTCAAAATCGTGACAACCCGTATAATCGTATCAAAAATTCATGTCACGAAAAGCGTTGGTGGAATATTTCAGTTTTTTGCTATTATTATTATTTATTATAATCATAATATTTTGTCATACGTATGAACAAACAACTAGGTAAGCACATTTTTTTATAAATTGTAAAAAATATGTTGTACAGCACGTGACATGAATATTATTTATAATGAACTAGCGCTGCCCCGAGGTTTTACCCGTATTGCTCCGCTCCTGTTGGTCTTAGCTTAGCGTGATGATGTTAGCTTACTCGATAAATGGGCTATCTAACACGGAAATAATTTTTCAAATCGGACCAGTAGTTCCTGTGATTAGCGTGTTCAAACAAACTAAGTACTAGCCTTCCGCCCGCAGCTTCGCCCGCTTTATCTAAAACATAATATATTATATACTAAAACCTTCCTCTATCTATTAAAAAAAACCACATCAAATTCCGTTGCGTAGTTTTAAAGATTTAAGCGTACAAAGGGACATAGGGACAAAGAGAGCGACTTTGTTATATACATATATACTATATTGTAATGTGTGAATTCTGTGGTAGTGATAAATAATATCTATTTTTCTTTATACATTTGTTTATTATTAGACAGAGCGAGACAGCAATATTCTTTGTTTGATTATCTGTATAATCAAATGAGCATTGTTTAATTTGTCTTGCATCACTGTTTTGACTTGAATGTAAAGGGACTTGTTCATAAATCATAACAATCATAATACATTTGAATTGAATGCTTTTAAAATATTGTTGATAACTTCTTTAGGTACATTGAGAGTAAAATTTCAAGGTCGCGTCATGGCAATACCGTCACGTCATGGAGAAAGGCGACGATTTTGGTATCTTTGAATCTTGCCAAAGAAGTTTCACTTCTGACACGTGTGCTCGGCACGCACGCTCTTTCTTATTATTTTTATTATGTTTAAAGTAGACAAGTAAAGTTGGATAGTTAAAAGAAATCTGATATCAATTTCAATCAAGTGTAAAAGGACCTTTACAACCGCAACAATAATGATTATTTATGACAAAGACAAAGCACCTTTATTTCAATCCCCACGGATTATAATTATTGTTATTAATATTAATCAACTAATTATATATTCTTTATGAATCGTTGAGTATAATTTCTTTTGTTTTCTTGTTATTATTTTGAATAGGGAAAAGTGATATAAGAATTATGTATCTTTATAACTAGCTGCGCCCCGTGGTTTTACCCGCTTTGCTCCGCTCCTGTTCGTCTTAGCGTAATGATATATAGCCTGTAGTCTTCCTCGATAAATGGGCTATCTAACACCGAAAGAATTTTTAAAATCGTACCAGTAGTTCCTGAGATTAGGGCGTTTAAACAAACAAACAAACTCTTCAGCTTTATAATATTAAAGTATAGATTTTAAATATTCTGGTTTTATTTTTTAAACTTACATAGTACATGAATTACAATTATAAACTACTATGTTTTGCTCAATAGAGTAATAATTTGGAAAATCCAAAAGTGCACGCCTCATAATTTTTTTTTAATAAATATTTATTAATTATTATTTTTGTTTATTTAATAACAATTAAACCACATCGAATCAGACCCTGAAAAATGAAAGGGTTCTATTCCTGAGCATACTCAAGCGTAAGAGAAAAAAAAAGACTCGATTAGTAAAGTATTTCGGTCGCTATCGTGTTAACAAGAAAAAGGATCCGCACATACAGACACACGGACGTCCAAGACAGAACTTTTTTAAACTGTTTTTAACTAGTTTAAATAACAAAAATGACATCAAAAATATCATGAACGTTAAAAATAGTGTTTTTTCTTAATATGTATACACATACATATTAAGAAAAAACTAAAAATACATACACATGTATTATCTTACAAGTGCAATGTATGATACATAAAGACATTTTAAGTTTGAAAAATCAGATGTTTTGCGCGAAGTGACAGTAGTACCCACCTCAACGCTTCGCTTATGAGGCGAGTAAAAGTTAACAACTTTTAATGAAAAAAAAAATTAATCCATATAAATTTTATAAAGCAGAAGAATTAAACGCACTCAAGCTCAAATCTCAGAAACTACTGGTTCGAGTTGTAAAATTATTTTGTAATAGATAGTTATTCAACGACTATATTTATAAATAATTTGGAAAATCCAAAAGTGCACGCCTCATAATTTTTTTTTAATAAATATTTATTAATTATTATTTTTGTTTATTTAATAACAATTAAACCACATCGAATCAGACCCTGAAAAATGAAAGGGTTCTATTCCTGAGCATACTCAAGCGTAAGAGAAAAAAAAAGACTCGATTAGTAAAGTATTTCGGTCGCTATCGTGTTAACAAGAAAAAGGATCCGCACATACAGACACACGGACGTCCAAGACAGAACTTTTTTAAACTGTTTTTTAACTAGTTTAAATAACAAAAATGACATCAAAAATATCATGAACGTTAAAAATAGTGTTTTTTCTTAATATGTGTGTGTATGTATTATCTTACAAGTGCAATGTATGATACATAAAGACATTTTAAGTTTGAAAAATCAGATGTTTTGCCGTTTGCGCGAAGTGACAGTAGTACCCACCTCAACGCTTCGCTTATGAGGCGTGCAATAGATGGCTATTATAAGCTATATTAAGCACGAATAAGAAAAATATTGTAATATTGAACAAAATCTTCCTTTTGCTTTTTGAATTTAGTTGTCTCATTTCTGTTCTGTCGTTTATTCAGACTTCGGCCCATTTTAAAACGTACTGAGCATAGTACTAAGGGCCGATTTTTCAATGCTTGGTTAAAACTTATCCGTCCAATAAAGTATTGCATGATAATATTAAAATGTCACGTAAACTGTCAAATACGGACAATTAGAATACGTTTTTAAAATCGTAGTTTTATATATTATTCGACGAATAAGTTTTAACCAAGGATTGAAAAATCAGCCCTTAGTCATTTATCTATGTCTACTTTTTACCTACTATCTTTGTCTTTTAAAAGAATGCAAATTCATAAATATCATCCAGTATACAATAAATACACAAATAATCAACAATATTTCCGGCACATCATTCGACGATACATAACGCCAACGCGAACGGTACATTAACATCAAACGAACATAGAGCTAGAGCATTCTTTCGTGATCTTTTAGTGTAAACGAAACGTATAGTCGAGTTTTTTTCAGTATTAGAACATTGCATAGAATATTTTCGAACGCACTAAGAACAACGAACACAATTAGACTTCTTCTAGAAGACTTTTGAATCGTCATAAGAAATTTACATTTACCACGAACGAATGCTCTACGCCTGTTTACACTAAAAGAATTTGACATAGTGGGGTTAGAATGAGCATTCGCTCGTTTAATGTAAATGGACCGTCATATACAACGTCGACACTTACATAATCACACACGACGTTACGAAAAAACCTCAGTGAAAGTGCGATCACATATTTAACGCGATGTGACGCTGCATCGCGATTTCATTTTGTTTTAGCTGTGTATATAATAGTAGAAGTCCGCCTGTCTGCGCTCGTGGTACATAATATATATATTTCAAAGAAAAACCCTCATAGTTCCCGTTCCTGTGGAATTTGCGGGATAAAAGTAGCCTTTGTCTTATTCTGCGTCTTCAGCTACCTACATACCAAATTTCATTGTTATAAGTTCCGTAGTTTTTACATGAAAGAATAACAAACATTCAACCTTACAAACTTTCGCATTTATAATAAATTAATTAGTATTAAGTAAGATAGAACTCAGGGAAATGCGACTTGCAGTTCCAGAGATGGAGAAGCGTACAAACAAACACTTCAATTTTATATTATTAGTACTAGCTGTCCCGACAAACGTTGTTCTGCCTTACTCTTATCGCTTAGTTCTAAGTTCTAACACACGAACGGCCTAGCTGCCGCTCGCAACTTGCCGTTCGTGTGTGAGAACGCTTAGGGGTATGAAAAATCGATGTCCAATTCTCAAACCTAAACACGAGTATTTTATACAGGGTTACTTGTAAAACACCGGCAACCTCGCAGGACAAGATAGCTAACATCATAAGTAACAACATTTGTTCTACGACTTTTGATAATTTGTTAGATTTTATTTTCATACAAAAATAAATATTCATTTAATTTTCCGTCTGAATATTATAAACTCTACGCCTCCCAAAAATTACGTAAACAAAAAGCGAACGAGAGGGGGAAGGGGGCGTCGCGTCGTCCATCCGATAATTAATAGAACATAGACTTACAAATGTAAGGAGAGTACAATAAAAGTTTAAAAAATCATTTAAAAATAATTTATTGCGTTATGCCAAAAGTCGTAGAACAAATGTTGTTACTTATGATGTTAGCTATCTTGTCCTGCGAGGTTGCTGGTGTTTTACAAGTAACCCTGTATATAAAGAAGACGATGATACTAAGAAGAGATTATGATCTATGAGAAATACATCAGGTTATATGTTGTCTAAGTTATTTGTTATTTATCCGATTATATAGTTTCGTGTTAAACCATCGAACGTCAATTAAATACAAGTTCATATAAATCATCTACTCCGTGATTCCTTATCATCAGAGCAATTAATGCGAATATATATTAAAATAATTTGGAAAATCCAAAAGTGCACGCCTCATAATTTTTTTTTAATAAATATTTATTAATTATTATTTTTGTTTATTTAATAACAATTAAACCACATCGAATCAGACCCTGAAAAATGAAAGGGTTCTATTCCTGAGCATACTCAAGCGTAAGAGAAAAAAAAAAGACTCGATTAGTAAAGTATTTCGGTCGCTATCGTGTTAACAAGAAAAAGGATCCGCACATACAGACACACGGACGTCCAAGACAGAACTTTTTTAAACTGTTTTTTAACTAGTTTAAATAACAAAAATGACATCAAAAATATCATGAACGTTAAAAATAATGTTTTTTCTTAATATGTGTGTGTATGTATTATCTTACAAGTGCAATGTATGATACATAAAGACATTTTAAGTTTGAAAAATCAGATGTTTTGCGCGAAGTGACAGTAGTACCCACTACCCACCTCAACGCTTCGCTTATGAGGATTGAGGCGTGCAATAATAATAATCCAGTCTAAAGGAGTCGGTTACAAACAAACATACAGGTGAGGCTAATATAACTACATAGCAAAGTATATAAAATTACGCTACAATTTTGATGGGGATTGTTTTAACAGATAGGGTGATTCAAAAGGTACGTTTCAGTCCTACTAATATTATAAATGCGAAAGTTTGTGAGGATGTGTGTGTGTGTGTGTTTGTTACCCTTTCACGCAAATACTACTGAACCAGTTACAATGATATTTAGCACACATATAGAGGGTAACTTGGATTAACACATAGGATAGGTTTTATCTCGGAAATCCCACGGGAACAGGAACTATGCGGGTTTTCCTTTGAAAACGCGGGTGAAGCCGCGGGCGGAAATCTAGTATAATATAATAGACTACAGGCCCATGTTGCAAACTTTATGGGTCATTTGAACCACCAGGTATCTAGAACGATATAAGAGCATAAAATAATAAGATTCAGCACTATGCCGTCACTTGTAAGCTGTCCAACTGAGTGCAGATGAGAATTCGAAAGTACAGGTAGAGATTTTTTCCCCTTGTCTCCATGATTTTTGTACGGCGTTGCGGAATAAGCAGTATAGAAATACATAGTATGACACAGATGCCGTAGATAATGAATAAATCGCATTTAAAATCCGGTAAAAATCTTTGATTTCTAAAATCTAAATCCTTGTAGAGCCAAAATAGACAAAAATGATTTATCTCAAGCATGTTAAACGTCTAGTGCACATATTATTTAGATAGCCTGACAAAAAGCTATTATTTGTACAATGAAAGAACACAATACACATACTCATTTCCTTAACAAGTCGGCTAAGGTCACGAACATTAGCATACAATATAATATTACTAGCTTACCGCCCGCGGCTTCGCCCGCTTTGTCTAAAACCTAATAAATTATATACTAAAACCTTCCTCTTGAATCACTCTATCTATTATAAAAACCGCATCAAAATCCGTTGCGTAGTTTTAAAGATTTAAGCATACAAAGGGACATAGGGACAGAGAAAGCGACTTTGTTTTATACTATGTAGTGAAGAAGAGTAACCATTGCTATGGCAGTTACTTTTTGTTCCCCTGAATTCCCAAAAGGAAAATAATCTATTTTATTATTGAAGTGAAACTTCTTTAGGCGCGTTGAGAGTAAAATTTCAAGATAGCGTCATGACAATACCGTCACGTCATGGAGTAAAGCGACAATTTTGGTATCTTTGAATCTTGCTAAAGAATTTTCACTTCTGACACGTGTGCTTGGCACACACGCTCTTTTTTTAATATTTAATGTTTATTAAATCGAATTAAAGTTAATAATTATGGAGTTGCTTCCTGAAGTTGGGACAACAGTAATTTTTGCATAAGAAATGCGATGGATGGAGCATTTTCATCAAACGAGCGAATGCTCATTCTAACCCCACTATGTCAATTTCTTTCAGTGTAAACAGGCGTAGAGCATTCTTCGTTGTTCTTAGTGCGTTCGAAAATATTCTATGCAATGTTCTAATACTGAACAACACTGAATTCGAGTTTTCGTTTACACTAATGTGCTAAAAGATCACGAAATAATGCTCTTGCTCTAGCTCTATGTTCGTTTGGTCTAAATGCACCGTAAGATGAGCGAATTTCGATAAGCCAAACCAAGTAATTATGAATAATAGTTTGGTAATTGATTACCGAAATGAACAAAGGTGTTTATTATAACATATGAAAACAGAGCTGACTTCATACAATTGAATTTGGTTATTATCAAAACAAACACAGTTATGACTATAGCACAGATAATTCATACTAATATTATAAATGCGAAAGTAACTCTGTCTGTCTGTTACTCAATCACGCCTGAACTACTGAACCAATTTGCATGAAATTTGGTATAGATATATTTTGATACCCGAGAAAGGACATAGGATAGGTTTTATCCCGGAAATCCTACGGGAACGGGTTTTTCTCTGAAAACGCGGGCGAAGCCGCGGGCGGAGAGCTAGTATATTATACAGTGTGGAAATTTTCGATGGGCCCTGGAGAGACAATACTTCAAAGTTTAAATACTGAAGATAGAAAATTTTGCTGACAGGAAACATTCGTTTATTCCTAAAAAGAAATAGAATTGCATTCAAAGATTTTCGAAAATTCACTTGCATCGACCGGGAATCGAACTAAGTAAAAATTAAAAAAAAATAATATTAGTTATTTTATTCTTCAAATCGATATATCATGGAGTAAGGCGACGATTTTGGTATCTTTGAATCTTACCCAAAGAAGTTTCACTTCTGACACGTGTGCTCGGCACATTCGCTCTTTTTTTAGTTTATATGCATATAAATGTTTGTAGTTTTTAAAAGTGCATTATTTATAAGTTAAAATTTGCAGTTTTATTTGTAACTAGCCGCTCCGCGCGGTTTCACCCCCGTGGCTCCTCTCCTGTTGGTCGTAGCGTGATGGTATATAGCCTATAGCCTTCCTCGATAAATGAGCTATCTAACACCGAAAGAATTTTTCAAATCGGACCAGTAGTTCCCGAGATTAGCGCGTTCAAACAAACAAACAAACAAACTCTTCAGCTTTATAATATTAGTATAGATAAAATGTATTTTCTTTCTCTTCTTTCTATGTATACATGGGATGATTTCAAAACAGTGGCTTTACGATTTTCTACATAGTCATCACGCGTAGGGTAATTACAACAAGTAACGACGCGAAACGATCTCTAGTCTCGAGATAATTAGTTTTAATACCGGTAATTGAAATTCCGCATAGTAATGGATATCCAGCTTTTTGCATAGGGATATGCATAATCTAAACTTTATATTATAACTAGCTTACCGCGCGCGGCTTCGCCCGCTTTGTCTAAAACCTAATAAATTATATACTAAAACCTTCCTCTTGAATCACTCTATCTATTAAAAAAACCGCATCAAAATCCGTTGCGTAGTTTTAAAGATTTAAGAATACAAAGGGACATAGGGACAGAGAAAGTGACTTTGTTTTATACTAAGTGAAGCTGAAGAGTTTGTTTGTTTGAACGCGATAATTTCAGGAACTACCTACTGGTCTGATTTGAAAAATTATTTCGGTGTTAGATAGCCCATTTAAGGTTATAGGCTATATATCATCACCCTGACCAACAAGAGCGAAGCAATGCGGGTTAAACCGCGAGGCACAGCCAGTAACACCTAATTTAACCGTGCTTCCTTGTTTTTGTGGCTAATCAACTTATCAGCTAAATTCACTGATGCAAATAATATACATATATCCAATTAGTTTATATCTAGTTACATTTGCCATATTTGTTATTTTTTTCATCCATCTACATTGTTATTATAAATTTTATCACCTTGTTTCTATAAGTATATATTTAGGAATAGCGTATTGCATATTGTATTTTTAGTTTTACAGCATTAAAATGCTCATTACTTAAAATATTTTAAAGTTAAAATCTCGCCTCACAATCGATATTTTTTATTCTACGTTCTTTTTACCCACATAATTTTTAAACAAGCACTTGTTCAAAATTGTTGACTGACAGGAAGACCTTTCAAATATTGTACACTTATCAAGGATCGGTGACAATACAATAATTTCATGAGCGTAAGCATATTTTAAGCGTATTTTTTTTTTCACGTTATTATTTATTATAGGCGGACCGCGGATGTTACTACCGAAAATTTTCTATTCTTCAAAATATCAATTTTCCCACCATTTTCGTGTACCTACTAAGTACTAGCTGACCCAACTTTTCGCACTTTGTCGTTCCATTTTTCATAAACCTCCAACTTTAACCAATACATAATAGCTTAACAACTTAACGATTCATTAGGCTGGCTAGCCTCGATCTGACCATGCTCCAGCGATCTTGGCTTACGACATTATGCGCAAGGTTTTATTGAATTGGGTCAAATCTGTTGTATATGGACTGGGGTATATATCACTACATAGTATAAAACAAAGTTGCTTTCTCTGTCCCTATATCCCTATGTATGCTTAAATCTTTAAAACTACGCAACGGATTTCTATGCGGTTTTTCAAATAGATACAGAGATTCTCGAGGTAGGTATTAGATTAGCACAGATAATATAATACTAGATATACTAGTGTATATTATTTATTAGGTTTTAGGCAAAGCGGACGAAGCCGCGGGCGGATAGCTAGTAGATTATAGTCATTTCGTTTATTCAGCACTAGCCGCTCCGCGCGGTTTCACCCCCGTGGCTCCTCTCCTGTTGGTCGTAGCGTGATGGTATATAGCCTATAACCTTCCTCGATAAATGAGCTATCTAACACTGAAAGAATTTTTCAAATCGGACCAGTAGTTCCCGAGATTAGCGCGTTCAAACAAACAAACAAACAAACAAACAAACAAACAAACAAACTCTTCAGCTTTATAATATTAGTATAGATTATCAGTCAATTGTGAGCAAACATTCGTACAAAAAATAAATAAAATAAATATTTTAAACTAGCGGTCCGCCCCGGCTTCGCCCGTGGTACATAATATTTACGTTTTCTCTACATAAGAACCATCCTCGTTCTTCAAGGAATATAATAAAAAAAGAATTATCGAAATCGGTTAAGCCGTTCTCGAGTTATGCGCTTACCAACACATTTCGCGATTCATTTTTATATATAAGAAGAAGATAATAAACGCGCATCTCGCAATCTCAGGAACTACTGGTCCGATTTGAAAAATTATTACGGTGTTAGATAGTTCATTTATCGACGACGGCTATAGGCTATATATCATCACGCTAAGACCAACAGGAGCGGAGCACTGCGGGTAAAACAGCACAGCTAGTGTTGTATAATATGATACAAATATAGTTCATAAGTTCAGGTATTAGCTCAGAAAGCCACACTTAGGTACTAGGTATTTAACAATTCTCGTTCTGCCATTAATTGATTTAAACCGGTTTTAAATCCAAGTTTAGATCCAGGTGTAACCTAACCGGAATAAAGCAGGTTAAAGTATTGCATTTAACGTTTTATCCGTGTAAGAGGGTTATGTAAATAAATGCAAGATTGGTCAGTGACCCGGATTTGTTTGAAGGGTATTTCCTGGGGAAAAATAACTTTTAAAAAGGTATTTTATAAGGTAACTAGCGGTCCGCCCCGGCTTCGCCCGTGGTACATATTTACGTTTTCTCTACATAAGAACCATCCTCGTACTTCAAGGAATATAATTATAAAAGAATTATCGAAATCGGTTCAGCCGTTCTCGAGTTATGCGCTTACCAACACATTTTGCGATTCATTTTTAGGGTTCCGTAGCCAAAATGGCAAAAACGGAACCCTTATAGTTTCGTCATGTCCGTCTGTCCGTCTGTCCGTCTGTCCGTCTGTCACAGCCGATTTACTCGGAAACTATAAGTACTACAGTGATGAAATTTGATGGGAATATGTGTTGTATGAACCGCTACAAAAATATGACACTAAATAGTAAAAAAAAGAATTGGGGGTGGGGCCCCCCATACATGTAACTGAGGGATGAAATTTTTTTTTTCGATGTACATACCCGTGTGGGGTATCAATGGAAAGGTCTTTTAAAATGATATAAAGTTTTCTAAAAAACATTTTTCTTAAAGTGAACGGTTTTTGAGATATCAGCTCTCAAAGTCGTAAAAAGTATGTCCCCCCCCCCTCTATTTTTATAACTACGGGGTATAAAATTCTAAAAAAAATAGAGGTGATGCATGCTAATTAACTCTTTCAACGATTTTTGGTTTGATCAAAGTATCTCTTATAGTTTTTGAGATAGGTTGATTTAACTGTAATTTATTATATTTGCTGCTACGGAACCCTTTGTGCGCGAGCCCGACTCGCACTTGGCCGGTTTTATTATATATAAGAAGATTCGAAGAGATTGAAAGTTTATTATGCAGGCGGGTTTTTTTTTAATTTCCTCGATAAATTGCCTGCGTTTTCTAGATTATTAGATATACAAAAAATTATCCCATCCAATCATTGGTTTTTAAACATTGAATTAAATTAAGGAAATTGCGATATTAATAGATACAAAAGTCATTAAAATTTCATACTAAAAAGGACAATAGTAGTATATTTTACAATATTTATCCCACCAAAAACATTTTCATGTAAAATGTTGCCAAGACGAGCCCATATGACTCGCACTGTCAAAAAGTTATCAGATCTCATGTAGAGCCAAGCTTCTAACACTACACGCCCTAACTCTACAAGGCCTAACTTCACAAACTCTACACGTTAGTCAAAATATGTGGCTTGGCCATTTCGCTACATTCACATCGGCGTAAGGTGAAAAATTAATTCACTGTTCATTACTTTTGTGTTATACAATAGTTCTTGTAGTAACGAACGGCCAAGCCACATATTTTGACTAAGGTGTAGAGTTTGTGAAGTTAGGCCTTGTAGAGTTAGGGCGTGTAGTGTTAGAAGCTTGGCTCTACATGAGATCTGATAACTTTTTGACAGTGCGAGTCATATGGGCTCGTCTTGGCAACATTTTATCGGTCAATTAGGGAAAGCTGGCATGTTCACAGTACTCACACTTATGCAATTTCACTTACAGTATGTTCAAAAATAAATGCGACTCTAGTTTCATTTTAGACTTGAATTGTAAAATGGGTGCGTTGTAGATATGTATATGCAAATATAATTACTTATGAAAGCTCTCATAATTTAGATACCTGTAAAATTATAATTTAAAAGTAAATCAATTGATGAAGTTAATTATTTATTCTAATAATAATAAATTGGATAAAAGTATTAATAATCATTCAATTATCAAATAATAATTAAATTCCTGACTTTGGTTGAGTAAAGATATCTAAGAAATATTATATTTGTAGTAAGTACGTAATACCTACCAATACGCGCTAACAAAATATATCTGTTACATGTTTATTGTATAATTTTCACATTATTGGTTTTAAACTCAAACTCAAACATTTATACAATTAGACTTCTTCTAGAAGCACTTTTGAATCGTCATATTAACATTTACCACCAATTCAGAAAGCAGTATCTATAGAGAAGAAGAAGAATCTATTTAATCATAATCGTAATCTTCTACTTCACTGTAACTTTCATCGCTCGAAGAACTCGATGTTTCGTTGTCGGAATTTCTTAATGTTATTATAAATGAGTCAGTGTAATTATCTACTTTTGGTTCTAATTGAATATATTTTTCCTCATGTTCTCGCGTCTTTCTCCAAACGTCACTAAACATATCCAGACTAATAGCATTTGCTTCCTTTCTAAATAATTCTTACACAGTTTTCAAGTTAAAGTTCACATTTTGTGATGGGTTGAGATCTTTGAGGTTTGCATCAAGTAGGTAAAAATTGTGTATAGTTTGGCTTATTTTTTTTAATAATGTGATAACTCTGATTATTAATTAGTTATTTGATTTTTGAAAACAAAAATGCCGATTTTAGTCAAAATTTATATTTTTCTAACAAGATCCTTATCATCCAAATTTCCACCTTGGTGAGAAAAATTGACATTTCTAATGAAAATGAACAAAAAATTAAATGATTTTATTAAATACTGTAAAATAGTCTATAATTCTTCCATTTACTGTATCACAAAATTCTTCATAGATTTTTAGATATTCGTACTACACCAATTACATCACCCTGTATTTATAAACAATTGCAAAATATGACACATACATAGGCCGGGAGATACTGACACAAAATTTCGGGTCATTTGTAACAGAATGGCGGTTCTACAGAGGTCTTATTACGCAATGACTAAAAGAAAAATGATGGTCAGAACTCAGAACGCTGGTACCGGCGGACTAGTCGCGTGGGCGTTAGTCGAAATCGTCGGATAAATAGCGAAAGTCAAACGATTTACAAATCGTTTGACTTTTCCGCGGTATGGCGACCATTTGGAATCGTCTGAAAAGTATGGCATGGCAATTTTAGTAAATGGCTGCACGACGATGGTTACCTGTGCAAAAGTGAGCCTGGTACAAATGGTTGAATTGTTTTTTTTTAAATCAACGCATTCACGTCGGTATGGCGGACTGTAAGTCACATCGTAACTGTATGGCATGACACTACCGCCTACATCTTTTTTAAGGGCTATCGGTAAATTCTAAAATTTTTGTGTTACAAATCGTTGGACTTTCGCTATTTATCCGACGAGTGTGACTAACGCCCACGCGACTAGTCCGCCGGTACCAGCGTTCTGACCATCATTTTTCTTTTTGTCATTGCGTACTAAGACCCCTCTAGACCGCCATCCTGTTACAAATGGCCCGAAATTTTGTGTCAGTATCTCCCGGCCTAACATGTGCAATGTGTAAATGTGTTGACGTTCCAGCTCTTCTTAATATACCTATACATGAAAATGTTTTTGGTGGGATTTCATTTCTTTTTGTAGGTTGTTTGTAACAATTTTTTTTTTAACAAGGAGTACCTATACATATATATATCTAGGGGAACCAAGTTTTAGATTATTAGATTAGACCTCTAGCGTCATCAAAATTTAATTTAAAATTACAGGTCTCATACAAACTCCCATCCCCTAGTTTAAGGGGTTGGGGGATGAAAGTTACAAGTTTTATAATTTTTTTGTTGTTTGTGTGCTAATACTAGCTTACATACAAAATTTCAGCTTTCTAGGACATTAGGAAATACCTTAAGAATTTTGATGATCATCAGTGAGTCAGTGACGAAATTAGCGTTTTTTAGATATAAATAAAATCTGAAGTATAAAAGCTAATGTAATTAAAACTTAATATGTTCAATAAGTCCGCTATTGACAATATATCCCGAAAATTTTGTTGATCTAGCATAATCCAAACCCAAGTTATGAGGGTTCAAAAAAACGTCGAAGCGCTTCGAGAAAAGGTAGGTAGTGCCCGTGCGCCTCGCTTGGCTTGTCTTGGCGGGGGCACTACCGTGCCCCCAGATCCGCATATCGCGATGATACATAAATGGTACATACATACAACCGCACTTCTCGCCACAAATTAAAATTCCACCCTCACCACCTGCATGCACGGCGGTCTACCACAGTCCGCTTTTCTCGGCATTTTTTACCGAGAACAACGACCTTGTGGAACGATTTACCATCTTCTGTGTTCCCAAATGGATTTGACGGGGAAACCTTCAAGAAAAGGGCATATTTATATCTCAAAGGCCGGCAACACATTCGCGGTGACCCTAACATCGCGAATGCTTATGGGCGGCGGGCATCACTTACCATCAGGTGACCCGCCTGCTCGTTTGCCCGCTTTAACGATAAAAAAAATGGTTGTTTCCATATCACAATGCGGATTTGTTCTTAAAAACAGTCTGGTATTAATCAAGAACTTCATAAGGTAATTTGGAGAAAGTGAAAGTTTATCAAAATTATGCAGGTGGGTTTAATAATTATTTGTTCACATAATTCTGACTCATTGTCGTTTTTGTTTTAGCATAAAAGATGTTTGTATTATCATATTATTTTTCTTGTGCCACAGAGATGTTTTTCCGTGAACGTGCATGCACATAGGGACAGCCGGGGACATTTCAGCCGCTTGGCCAAGTGCGGTTTGGCAGAAGTTACTAATTAATAAACTTTTTCTTAAAAACAAATCTTTTTACTTTTACTTTTGACAGCAAATCCATTTCATTAGAATTGCCGGCTTTAATTACTACATGACTATAATTCACAATTGTATAATTTGAAGCCCCAATTCATTTGTCCAGAATCAAGTCTAACACACGTTAGGTACAAACAAAAAACCAAATACACACATGTAATGCTAATGTATATAGTACGATGGTGCAACAGCCACAAGGCAAAGTGTCGAAAGTGACCTTTGGTGACGCTTGGCGAGTCGCATCACGCGCGGTGACACTGCACACCGGATCTGAGCCTAGATAGCTATAGGACATTCGCAAAGTGTTGTATAGTTGTCAAATCGTTTAATGGCCGTTCCCAATATCGTATCTATCTTCGGTTTGACCCTACTAAAGATAGAAAATGCTATCTATCTTTTGTTTTGGCGTCCCAATAAACTTGCTAGCTAAGCTAACCTATCTATCGTCTGGAGGACTAACTGCTTACTAGAGGTATATATTTTTCTCTTTGAATTTGTATATTTGAGCGTCCCAATAACGTTTTGACAGTTGTCAGCCAGTAATGGCCGTTCCCAATATCTTACGATAGATAGCTAACCTTACTAGCTATCGGAGATAGCTGTCTATCTATAACCGTAGTTTGAATATTGGGAACGGCCATAAAACTTCAATCTATATTCTATACTTAATATTATAAAGCGTAAGAGTTTGTTTGTTTGTTTGAACGCGCTAATCTCATGAACTACTGGTCCGATTTGACAAATTCTTTCGGTGTTGGATAGCCCATTTATCGAGGAAGGCTATGGGCTATATATGTCACGGCTAAAGGTAGGTGAGAACATAAACTTAAGATTAGCCGGCTAAACTTAGGTTTATTTTCGACGAGGTGTTAATGTTAGTTTGTTCTATCTTTAGCCGGCTAAACTTAAGTGTAACCGCAGGCCCGTGGCTAAAAATGTCGGGGTGGGTAGATTTGGTTAGCGCCGGGCCGGTGGAGGGCTTGAGGGGCCCGCACAGTGCCAGAAAACACTCGCCCTGTTCCTTACATGTATTATAGTAACCAAATCTACCCACCCCGACTCAGGGCAGAAAGCTGGTGGCTAGGTTAGGTTAGGTTAGAACTCTTAAGACCCGCACGAGCCGAGCGAGCGCAGCGAGCGTGCTGCGGCAGCAGCCGGCGAAGTGCCAGAAAACACTCGCCCTGTTCCTTACATGTATTATAGTAACCAAATCTACCCACCCCGACATTTTTAGCCACGGGCCTGCGGTTACACTTAAGTTTAGCCGGCTAAAGATAGAACAAACTAACATTAACACCTCGTCGAAAATAAACCTAAGTTTAGCCGGCTAATCTTAAGTTTATGTTCTCACCTACCTTTAGCCGTAACATATATATCATCACGCTAAGACCAACAGGAGCGGAGCAATGCAGATGATACCGCGGAGCACAGCTAGTAAACAAATATCTTTGAATTATCACTAAAAACAACACTTGACACACACAAACGCGTACTAAAACATGACATACAAATCGTTTCTACCATAGATCGTGTAGATAGGTCTTAGACATTAATCTTTACGACTAACCCTAACTTTCTAGTAAGAAAGCTGGTGACATGTAAATAAATACTCATGTGTGTGTGAAAGTGGATTGCAAAACGGCTGAACTGATTTTGATGCTTTTGGGATATATAGTTGGCACAGAATGTGAAATTTTTATGATGAGTTTTTTAAATGTAAGGTCCAACTGTAGAGAAATTTCGATTTATTTTGATACTTTAAATAATGTAAAGAGCTGTAGCTGTAGCAAAACTTAAACTTATTTAGCTTAGGGGAAACAATTTTACATAAAAATCATGCAGCAAAATATCTGAAGGTAGTCGTATCTGTACCTACCGCTATCAAAATAAGCATAAACTGCAAAATTTCGAACAAATTAAAACAACTTTGTATTAGAATTTGCGAGCGAAAACAGGATCTTTCTTTTTATATAATTTCTATGTCTTTACTTATTATATTAACGAGCCAAGTCAGGCGTAAAGCATACACAGCGTTTATCAATGCCGTCCGACAAGTCGTTACGCAGTCGTTTGTCGTTACGTAGTCGTTACGTTATCGTGTCGCAATGTAAATAATTTTTAATGTGCTGCGCTCCAAATTAGCTATTTTATTGTGATCGGCATGTAGGTTATTATTACTTATGTATTATATGTTTAATACTTAGGTCTCTTTTAAATTAAAAAAATGTGTGCGTGTACTATTGTACACACGTAAGGAGTGAAACTTCTTTATGACCTTATTTTTCAAAAAATAATTTACTGTATCCAACTTTACAGAAATACGTCGAATCACGCGTGGTAGGGATAAGAAAAAGATGGCGCGTAACGGAAAAATGTCAAGCGTAAGTGTAACGATAAAATGCTGCACTAAATTTTTTTCCAACCCCGATGAAGAAGTTTCACTTCAAATACTAATCCGATCAGGTTGATATTTGGTATATAGATTGATAACATTCTACACAAGCACATAAGCTAATTGCACGCCTCATAAGCGAAGCGTTGAGGTGGGTACTACTGTCACTTCGCGCAAAACATCTGATTTTTCAAACTTAAAATGTCTTTATGTATCATACATTGCACTTGTAAGATAATACATACACACACATATTAAGAAAAAAGTCAAAAAACACTATTTTTAACATTCATGATATTTTTGATGTCATTTTTGTTATTTAAACTAGTTAAAAAACAGTTTGAAAAAGTTCTGTCTTGGACGTCCGTGTGTCTGTATGTGCGGAGGATTTTCTTGTTAACACGATAGCGACCGAAATACTTTACTAATCGAGTCTTTTTTTTTCTCTTACGCTTGAGTATGCTCAGGAATAGAACCCTTTCATTTTTCAGGGTCTGATTCGATGTGGTTTAATTGTTATTAAATAAACAAAAATAATAATTAATAAATAATTATTTAAAAAAAATTATGAGGCGTGCACTTTTGGATTTTCCAAACTATTTTTACACTATTACCACGCGAGTGAAGCCTCGGGATCCTTCTAGTAATCTATATACATATCTAACGAATCGTCACTTGCATACATATCTACGTTATAAATGCAATAATGCATTTAAATTACAATTTATAATTAATTCCACATACACGCTCTATTAAACCCGTTATTGTGTGTCAATGATCTACACATACATACACACATACAATGTATTCCTTGTACAGTCAGCAAAACGTAAAATCCTTTTATTTATTTATTGTTATAACTAGCGGTTCGCCCCGGCTTCGACCGTGGTACATATACTTACGTTTTCTCTCCATAAGGAATATTTAAAAAAAATTAACGAATTGGTGAAAATAATGCAAATTTTTCATTTAGATTTTAGTCAAAACGTCCATAGATATTTAGTATAGCAAATATTTATTTTTCTTCCAATACAAATGTGAAAGTTCGTATGTTCGAATGTCGGTTGCTCAATCACGGAACTGCTGAACTGGTTCGAATATATTTGGAATAATTTTTTTTTTTAATTTGTAAGTAGGTATTCGACGTTTTTTTCAGACTCAAATTTTTCACACGACCCTATAAAAATTCTTATAAATATAAAACCATAATTTCAAAAACTACACCATGGATAAAAAAAATATCATCCATTTATTTTTACTATTTTTTTAACAAATAATCAAAAATAAATTCAACCTGTCTTGCTGGCAACACTGTTACGATACCAAAAATATCTTGGACCATAAAAAATCAATTAATATTTAAATGATCTTGTGAAATGAGGTGAAACAGACAGTTACTAAATCACATTTCATTACAATATTAATTAATGAACAAAATTTGTTACATTCTTCTTAAAATTATGTAGTTTTTTTTGGTCTGTCGTTAAAAAAAATATAAACTATGAAGCAAAAATATACCGGCATCCATTACTTAACGACTATAATAATAATTAATTGACAAATTTTTAAAATATGCTAATTTCCTTTGATATGCATTGTTCAATAAAATTCATAGTATATTTTTTTAGAATATTAATTTTTGTCATACCGATAAACCTCACGAGAAACCAAGAAAATAATAAAACGAACGAAAATTATAGTATACTATACTTTGTTAATGTTAATAAGCACCATTAAGCATGTAGTAACTCTCTAATAATAATTATGAATACAGAAATAGCTATCTACGTTCAAAAATAATTGCCGCGATCATATCTCGACACATGACTGTAAATGGCATCAGGAGATGGCTTACCTCAACGGTGACCGCAATAACTTCAGAATTAAATACACCAACGTAAAACACAGCACAATTTTTTATTCGAGCACAACAAAAAAAAACGCAAAATTCACGAAAAATTTTGACAGCTGTCAAACGGTTCCCGCCAAAGAATTGAGCGGTGTTGTTTTTTTTTTTAATTGGCCAGTTCGTTGCAATGGAAACTCCTTCGTACAAGCGACGCACTAAACGGCGCAACGCTAACTAAACACTCGAGTTACTTGACCACTTTCCAATTTAAGAGACGGCGTACATTGGAGTTGTTTGTTTAAACAATGAATGAAGTTTTCTTTTGAAAAAATTAACGCAATGCTTGCTAATCTATCGGAATTTGGAAGTGAATAGATGCATGCAATTTACAGCCTGTAACGGTTGATTGGATTCGGATTTGATTTTATACGAGCAACGGATATCCGCGAAGAAATACGGCTAATTTCATATCAGCTATGTAGAGCAAACCGTTTAAAAGATTATTTGGTTTATTTATATAAAAAAATCAAGCCTCCTCTTGCAGGTAATGTAGTGGGTTGCAATAGCATTATTTTTTTCAAAAAAGTAGTAAAAAATAATATTGAAAAGTATACAATAAGAAGACCAACGATATAATATACGTTATTATATCGTTGCCTAAGGCAGTAAGAATTAAAATTTATAAATGAAAGATGCATACTGACATACGACTAAATTAAAGGACTGATATAATTAATTAAATACAATTTTTTCAATCAATCTTACTGACCGTCGTACTTTACTAAGCCATAGTAAAATTTAATTGAGAAAGCGTAACGAAGTTCTAAATACACGGATATAAGAGTCAAAATTGATTAAATTATTATCCGCGAGTGCTCATCTTCATTTTACTAGCGATCCGCCCCGGCGTCGCCCGTGGTACATGTTTACGTTTTCTCTCCATAAGAACTATCCTCGTACTTCAAGGAATATATTAAAAAATAATTAACGAAATCGGTTCAGCTGTTCTCGAGATTTGCGCTTAGCAACAAATTTTGCATTTTTTATATATTATAGACTGCTATCTACCTATCCACCCGCCCGCGGCTTTATGTAAACCAAATAAATGATATACTAAATCCCGCATTACATCCGTTGCGTAGCTTTAAAGATTCCGGCATCTACATAGGGACATAGGCACAGTATTACAATATATCTACAGGGATAGAGAAAGCAACTTTGTTTTATAATATTACTAGCTTTCCGCCCGCGGCTTCGCCGGCTTTGTCTACAACATAATAAATATAAACCTTCCTCTTGAATCATTCTCTATATTAAAGAAAACCGCATCAAAATCCGTTGCGTAGTTTTAAAGATTTAAGCATACAAAGGGACATAGAGACAGAGAAAGCAACTTTGTTTTATACTATGTAGTGATGCAGTGATAACATTATAGAATAGATGTAAGGTGGAGATATAAAATCAAACAACACTTTAAAATAAATAATTTATTCACTTCTCACTACACTTATGCCTCTTCAGACCGCCACTTTGCGCAAACTGCGTTTCACACACACCACATCTATACGGTTTCTTTCCCGTATGTACACTCAAATGTACTTTAAAACCGTTTAATTTTTTGTCACAAAAATCACAATTTTTCTCAATACCCGCATGTACCCGCATATGTTTCGACAAGTTCCCAATTTGTTTATTACAAACTTTACAAGTGTACGCTTTTTGTCCCGTGTGTACACGCATGTGACGTTTCAATTGTCCCGTTTCCCTAAACGCTCGTTTACAAACACAACACTCGAATGGTTTATCTCCCGTGTGTATACGCATGTGTATCTTCAGATATCCGCTATCCGCGAACGCTTTCTTACAAACCACACAAGAATACGGCTTTTCGCCTGTATGTGTTCGCTCGTGTAGTTTAAAACTCGCCATTTGTGCGAACTGCCTGTCACAGAACGAGCACAGATACGGTTTAACTCCCGTATGTACACGCATGTGTACTTTTAACGTAGTGTACGCACGGAATTGTTTATCACAAACGTCACAAGAATACGGTTTTTCCCCCGTGTGTTGTCGTTCATGTATTCTCAAGTAACTTTTACTGGAGAATTTCTTCATACAAATGGTACATGAATGCGGCTTGACGCCTGTGTGTGTGATATGTATGTGCCGCTTTAGGTGTGTGCGTTGGGGGAAACTACGACCGCATATATCACAAATGTACGGACGTTCACCTGAAAAATAATATAAGTTTTACCTACATAATATGATATAAGAATTGCTAAATAACTACATTCCAGGGCAATTTTTCTAACCCCAAATAAAACTTATTCGTCCAATATTCAACTAATACCAATGATTGAAAAATCAACCCTGAATGTGATAAACATAATAAAAAAACCTAGAAAAAACATTGCAATTAACAACTCATCCTATCGCTCATTAGAAAACTCTGCCCAATACTCTGCCTATGCTTTGGACAATATTTGATTGATTGTTATAGTCTGGTTGTTTATTGTAAGTCAATGAAGTGATTTAAAAAATATTGTTTACACATACTTCAGCGTAAATACCTAGTATGTAACACAAGAAAACTATAATTTAAAAGATAATTTTCCTTACCTGTATGCGTCAAAATATGCGATTTTAACGTTTGATTATGTCCAAACGACTTATTACAAATATTACATGAAAATTTCTTTTCTCCCGTGTGCGTTTTAAGATGTTCCTTCAAGCCTTTCTTTTTACTAAATTCTTTTTCACAAAAACTACATTTAAATTTGTCTGTATGCACTGCAAAATGCTTTATCAGCAGTCTTGCTGTATCGAAATTGATGCAACACAAGTTACATGTAAACACGTTATTTTCACTGTGATTCTCATTAATATGTTTAATTAATTCTTTATTCCGTTTGTGCGTTTGATTGCACAGTAAACATGTGTATGTTTTCTCTATTTTGTGTGTTTGTATGTGCACCTCTAGGGAACCATGGTAGGTGAATTTCTTTGGACATATATTACAGGAATACTTTTTCGTGCTGTCCGAGTTTTTGTTGCTATCTGAAAAATTAGGATTTAGCAATATTAAAAAAGGATATTATACATTGAACAAGAATGTGTATTATATCAATTATGAGTTAAAATATTACCTAATAAAATTTACATTTACATATTATTATACAGAATGTTTTTATAACTATTTTCAACCAAGTTCAAAAAATGTGTCCAATCAAATATACATATTTTATTTTGTTTGTTATCTCAACTATTTTCATTGAGAATGTATCAAACATTCAAACTTTACATTATGTACTAATTTTAGTACAGGACACGATACGACACGATACCTATACGACACGACAACGACAACGACACGACGAAACTTAATTCTTAACTTACCAACTTTAAGCGGTGCTATCCAGTCTGCATCAGGTTTTGATTCTTGACTCTTCAAATATACTAACGGCTCATCATCTATATCGGTGAAGACATCGAGTTGGTATTTATCACCTGGTGATGAAATTATTTCTTGATTATTAATATTAAAAGGTAAGCAAGTTTATTTATTTATTTTGCATTTTATTTCACACATAGGAAATAGAGATACAGAAAGAACATAAAATAAGAGAAAATATGTACAAATGGCGGCTTTAAAACATAATATATAAAAAGTAGCTTACAAACCATCTGTATCGTCCACTTGTGTTTCTGTTATTTCAATTTTCTCCATTTTTACATCTGAAAAACATAATAAAAACAGTCAAACACAACAACAACATTATTCATCATATTTATGGGTATTTTATAATGAGCAACAATATAACAAATTTGATGATTCTTAATATTTTATTTTGTCCAATTTACATTTTTCAATGTTAAAAGCTCCCATTAAATAAGTTAAAAAAATCTATTCGAGAGATACATTTTTTCTTAAATAAATATAATATAAGAAAAAATGACATTACATGTACATTTATTGACTTTTTGCATTTATTCCAAGCTGTCTATCTAGTATTTTAGCCCTTGTTGCAAGAAAGGTGTTTCATAATACTAATGTATATGATATAAATCACATAATTATGTAAAAACGATCGTCGTCGTGTTCGTCATAGTAAATACATAAAATTTAAGACTGGCAATCAATGATATTATATATAGAAACAAGAGGTAGATACGTCATCAACGCACCAAAACTGATTCCGTGAATTGGTCCTATTTGGGACCAATGCAATCAGTCAGATTGTCACCGGTCCCAGTGAGCGTATATGCCGATAGGTACATTAAAGTTGTCGAAAATGCCTTCCTGTGTGTTCAGAAAGTGCACGTATTCGTGCAAAAAAATAAAAAAAGATAAAGGAATATCATATCACAGCAAAATATATTAAATTATTACAGTTTAAGAGTAAAAACTTAAAATAACAATTTACAATTCTTTATGAATGACACTTGCTTGACACGTGTATTGAAATAATGAAAGGGATAAAACATTGCTTCAATCACTAGTGTGACAAAGCTAGCGTACACTGTGTTCAAAGATTATCATGTAGATACGATTATTGAAAATAGAACGGTTATTTTATTAATTTCGATTTGGGTAAATACTTGATTATTTTTATATTTAAATCCACAGTTTACATCCAGTGCATATAATTAACAAATATAGCTATTTATTATATACAATGAAATCGTGATGGCAAAAATGTTATTTTGCAATAATAAAATGATAAATAAAAATAAAATGATGTTGAATATACGTAAACATTAAAGAAAAGATTATCGCTACTGACCAAAAATGCTATTTGCTTTTCTGTAAATAGCTATTGAACATAAATTTTATTTGTGTTTTAGATAAAAAAGGCTTATACTTCATCCTTTCTTTTATTTCATCCTTTTTTTTCATCTAGGCACCACTATTATTATAATTATCCTACAAGTTGGAGTGATGACCTTGTACGGGTTTCGGGAACTGCCTTGAAACGAATAGCGTAAGATCGGTCCTTATGGAGTTCTATAAGGAGGATTATGCAGTATGCTCAGCAGTGGGTGTTTATCGGGTGAAATGATGATGACCGAAAACGAACACCACAGCTAGTAATAAATACTTAATACAGTTATATCTCCAAAAAAAAATTTTTTTTTTTCATTGTAATACGACATCATAATAATCATAAAATAGTAAATGAAATTGTCACATTTATTTACTTGTGCAGGAAACCTAACATCTATATTCTATAACATTGAACCTTCTGTGTCGTTAGTCTATGCCAATTACCATGGCAACTATTTGTTTATTTATATTTAATTGGCGAATTCTTATGACTTTTGCTTACACCTGCGCGGAAGTGACAAACTATCTTTGTCTTTTTTGTTTATATCATTTTATTAGAGCCATCTCTCTTATACAGTCTGTCAATGTAATAAATTAAGTAAAATGAAAATTGTATTTGTGTGTGCCTGACACTGCATATGAAGCATTTTTTTTTGGATATATTGTGAGTATATAACGTATCTATACATAAAATATCATTGCTGGCAATAATATAATTAAACTAGCGGTCCGCCCCGGCTTCGCCCGTGGTACATATTTACGTTTTCTCTACATAAGAACCATCCTTCCACTTGCACAAACATTAAAAAAAAAAGATTTATCGAAATCGGTTCAGCCGTTCACACATGATGCCATGACAACGCGAAACGGGTTTATATATATACAGTGGTGGACGTTTAATTAGAAACACGTAACAGGATGAAGTAGTCATCAAATTTATTTACTTTTGTGTATTAACGTTTTAGAGATTAAGCATTATTTCATATGTAATAGATCACCCGTTTATCTAGTTTTACAAGACATTGCTTAATTTTAATCAAAAGTTAGCTTACATTAATAAAATTAAACAACTTTAAGTGAAGTCTGATTTCCGAGTATTTTCAGTCTGGACAACAAATTAGAAACAGTACGGTTCAAGTGTTCCAAAGTCAAAACCTGTTGAAATGCCGCCAATATTTTTTTCTTCTACAAATATTTGCACCGTTTTTTAAACATTCCATCTAAAAGTTTCTGAAAATTAATTTGCTTTGCAGTACAAATGGGTAAAAGTAAGATTTGTGACCCATCAACAAGAAAAATAATTTTAAATTTACATTTTGACAAAAACTGGAGTTACAGGAAAATTGCAAATCATTTAGAGTGTTCGATAATAATATATTCAATGATACCGTTTATTTAAAAGAGCATGGTACTTCTGATTAAGTCCCTAAAAAAGCTCGACCATGAAAAACCACTGCTTGCGAGCATAGGCAAATAATTCTTTTCGCAAAGATGGATCCATTTAATGGTTCCAATTCTATTAGAAAATATGTTTTTGCAAACGTCTTAAAATCTCATACAATATAAGCCACGACGTTGTAAAGCCGTTGTTGTCTATAAAGATTATAACAGTCTAAAAACAACCCCATACATGCCCATACTATAATGTTTCCTCCGCCATGCTGAACTGTTTATTTATTATCTAAGGCCTGGTTAACTGAACGACGCGCGTATCCTTTGCCATCAGAATTGATTAAATTAATTTTAGTTTCATCCCAAAATAAAACATTTTCACTGGCGGACTGTCCACTAGTAATATTTCTTAGTAAATGAAAATCGTTGTTCCCTGTACTGCCTAGTAAGAAGCTGTACTTTTCTGGCGTCTCTCCCAATAAATTTTGCCTCGACTTACTGCCTGCGAATCGATCTCATCGACACATTGCGAGGTTCATCTTCGGAAAAAACCTAATTTAATAATAGAATTTGAACTTTTAAATGGATCCATCTTTGCCAAAAGAATCATTTGCCTATCCTCGCGTGCAGTGGTTTTTCATGGTCGAGCTTTTCTAGGCACTTGATCGGAAGTACCATGCTCTTTTAAATAAACTATAGCATTGAATATATTTTTATCGAACACTCTAAATGATTTTCAATTTTCCTGTAACTCTAGTTTTTGTCAAAATGTAAGCTTAAAATTATTTTTCTTGTTGATGGGTCACAAATCTTACTTTTACCCATTTTTACTGCAAAGCAAATTAATTTTCAGAAACTTTTAGATAGAATGTTTAAAAAATGGTGCAAATATGTGTAGAAGAAAAAAATATTGGTGGCATTTCAACAGGTTTTGACTTTGGAGCACTTGAACCATGCTGTTTCTAATTTGTTGTCCAGACTGAAAATACTCGGAAATCAGACTTCACTTAAAGTTGTTTAATTTTATTAATTTAAGCTAACGTTTGATTAAAATTAGGCAATTTCTTATAAAACTAGATAAACGGGTGTTCTATTACATATGAAATAATACTTAATCTCTAATACGTTAATACATAAATGTTAAATGAATTTGATGACTACTTCATCGTGTTACGTGTTTCTAATTAAACGACCACCACTGTATATATATATATATATATATATATATATATAGATTCTTGTATACCATATCGCTATTGATAACAATCTCTTTTCTTTTTACATAATAACTTAATTTATAATATACTAGCGGTCCGCCCCGGCTTCGCCCGTGGTACCTACATGTTTAAACTATCCTATCTCTCAAGTTGGATCAAACTGCATATGGTGTGCGATTTTATTATAATCGGTTAAGTGGTTTAGGAGTCCATTAAGGACAAATATTGTGACACGAGATTTATATATATATTAAGATTTATTACCTTTTAATAAATATTCGTTATAATACTGCATAAACCTCTCCTCACTGGAAACAACTAATTGTCTAAACATCTCCGCGTCTCTCAACCTTGGTATACACACTTCACATATTGTGAAAAAGTTTTTAGCACTGTCTACCACTGGATGTATCTGGAAATTGAGAAAATTATTTAAAATCTATACTTATATTATAAAGCTGAAGTGTTTGTTTGTTTGAACGCGCTACTCTCAGGAACAGAATTCCGTCCAATTTGAATTTTTTTTTCTGTGGTAGCCCATTTATCGAGGCAAGCTATAGGCTATATATCATCACGCTAAGACCAACAGGAGTGGAGAACTGCAGGTAAAACCGCAGGACACAGCTAGTAGCGTAATATAATAACTATAAAATGATATTATGTATTTATCTATATACTTAAAAATGAATCACCAAATGTGTTGCTAAGTGCAAAAGTAGAGAACAGCTGAACCAATTTCATTAATTCTTTTTTTTATAATGTACCTTGAAGTACGAGGATGGTTCTTATGGAGAGAAAACGTAAAACGTAAAGCCGGGGGGACCGCTAGTTATTATTTAACTCAAATTATTGTTTAGGTACTGTAATTTTACTTAGTTTTACTCTTGTATTTAAAGTTTTACATGCAGGAGCATTTCTTATTCTTAATATTCAAGGTTGTAGAAACACATTCATAAACCTGCATGAACAATGACATACTTTCAAGGGTTGAGGGAACATGATTACTTTCAAATTAGAATTTTAAATGAAAACCATCTAGAAATGTACAGTACTAAGCTCAGACTTTCAAGTTTACCTAACTATCAACCTGCTTTACTTAAAAATAACTTTAAATAATCTTATAAGAGAATAATAAACGTACAGTTATGTTAAACGTATTCTGTAGCATGTAATTAAATACTTCTTCACGTCCTTCATAGTTATACGGGTCGTCTAGACTTCTAAACGTGCCTCTTGTGTGACAACATCTACATATCCCGGTTATACTCCACGTTTCAGACATTTTCGTGGTTTATTTGTTTAAAAAATAAAAAACTTTTGTTTTGCTTTGTAGTAGAAATAAACAATTATTCGGGGGACGGGGTATGTCAAATGTCAAAACTTAACTGTCAAGTGTTGTCGTTTCATGTGGTTTTTTCACAGGTTTTTCGCATAGCATGAATACTAGGACTATGAGAATGTCTATGTCTTTTTAATAAATAATAATAATAAAAACATTTATTGACTTTTTGCATTTATTCCAAGCTGTCTATCTAGTATTTTAGCCCTTGTTGCAAGAAAGGTGTTTCATAATATGTACTAATGTATATGATATAAATCACATAATTATGTAAAAACGATCGTCGTCGTGTTCGTCATAGTAAATACATAAAATTTAAGACTGGCAATAATCTAAGTAATGTGATAATACGTCATTGTCAGGCTTCAGTGTACAATCCGTTTCTCACTCTATGGTACAATCTTTACAGTGTAAACACACTTAATAATTTATTTGTTTACTAAATCTTTGTGGATGATTTAGTTTTATTACATTAATGCGTATTGAAAATGTCGTCCGATAAAACACTTTATAAATTAATAATTGCAGTTAAAAGTAGACCTTGTATCTACGACCCTACCCACTGTATGCACAAAAATAAGAAAGTGATAAATAAATGTTGGAATGAAATTGCTGATGAACTGAATGAAAAGAAACAAAAAAGTACGTAAATATATTTGGTGCGCCGATTAGTCATGTTTATAATTATTTAAACATTTTGTGTTATATTGTGCCCCACACTTTATTTTGTTACTTAGCAATTAGCACTGTACAAGTTAAGGTACAAGCTCAATAACCTTATTAATTAATTATCTATTTATTTTATATTTTACAGTTGGTAAATTAAAACGACGTTGGAACGGTCTGAGGAGCAGTTACGTAAAATACAGAAAGGCAAATGATTCCACACGAGAATCCACATACTTAATCCAATACAAAAAATATAATTTCGGGCCACAACTGGAGTTTTTAGAACCTCATTTCCAGCATATAAATGAAGAAGAAGACAGTGACGACTCAAATAGTAATATTCCAAATGAAGTACCATATGAACCAGTTATTGACATACCTATAACTGAATCAGATGATATAAAATACCTGTTTTTAAGTTATGCCAAAACATTACGAAAATTATCACCGAGAGTGAAGATTTCTTTAAAATTTGAATTGGCAAAATTGTTTTTAAAAGCCGAATGGGAACAAATACAGGAAAGAGATTATAGTATACCATTGAAGATGGAAACACATTTCTCTGATAATGAATGAACTAGAATCTTGGAAAATCTAGTGGTTCTGAAGTTAATAAAATGCTGGATATTGCTTTGTGAAGTCTTTGAAACAAGGGACAATGTCATTTCCTCATGCATAATGTAGTACTAAGAATAAGATAATTAATATAAGAATATTTTTTAACAAATAATGACTATCCTTTCACCATATCAATGTTTCGATCTAAATTAAGCAAATATACCTATAATAACTTGATTAGTATACTAACTTGTCTATTTAAACTGTACAATGATATTTTATTTTAACTGAAAATTTTACTTATACGTCGTAAATTTGAAGTAAAAAAAATACTTTTTAATTGGTACTCTCTTACTTCTTTCGTATTGTATTTGAATTATTATCTGTGCTGCTAGCTAGAGAATCGATATCACTTCGATGTCCCCAGCACAGTCAGTAAACGTCAAAATGTCAAATAATCACGCTACAATGTCGGAAGCTGAATTATTTACAGTCTCACTATTAGAAGCGGTTAAAAAACGGCCCGTTTTATACGACGCTAATCACGAAGGAGGCGGAAATAAAAATATGGAAAAGTACACTGCATGGAGTGATATCGCTTCTGAGCTACACGAAAATGGTACCTATGTTAATTTATCCCTTTTTTACGACAGCTGACTGTCGCTTGAAGTGTTGCTATATAAATATTTTTTAATTTCATCCGCAAATATTTGATTGGATGGAAATATTGTAAATTTATTTACTCGATACATGTTCATCAATTTTATTGATTACAGAAAGTTTAGTGAAAAAACGATGGAAAGGCCTCAAAGAATGCTATGTCAAGTATAAGAAATCAAGAAGCTCAAGATATTCAAATTCCACTTACGATCAATATAGGAATTGGCGGTGGGCAAGTTATTTAGAATTCATGGATCCACATTTAAAAGGCTTACGTAATGTGGAAGACAGCTCTCTTAATGTTGAAGATTATATATATGAGGAAGAAAGTTCTAAAGAGGAAGACAATGACACTAATATATTTGACGATTGCGAAAGTATAAACGGTACGGAATGCCATGCTGCTTTACCAAACAAATCGCCGAGTTTAAACATTCAACAAGTTAATACCGTGGAACCGACAGACGACATTCATTATCTATTTTTAAGTTACGCTGAGACTCTAAGGAAATTACCAGCAAAAAAACAAATCCTGATTAAATTGGAAATGGCAAAACTATTTTCTAAAGCTGAAATGGAAAGCCTGGATGATAAAGACATTTTTAACTCATAATTTCCTTAGATATTCGTTACTGATTTAGTATTTCTAAAGAATACGTTGTATATAATATAGTCAGATTACAATTCTATGTGATATTGCACGCCTCATAAGCGAAGCGTTGAGGTGGGTACTACTGTCGCTTCGCGCAAAACATCTGATTTTTCAAACTTAAAATGTCTTTATGTATCATACATTGCACTTGTAAGATAATACATACACACACATATTAAGAAAAAACACTATTTTTAACGTTCATGATATTTTTGATGTCATTTTTGTTATTTAAACTAGTTAAAAAACAGTTTAAAAAAGTTCTGTCTTGGACGTCCGTGTGTCTGTATGTGCGGATCCTTTTTCTTGTTAACACGATAGCGACCGAAATACTTTACTAATCGAGTCTTTTTTTTTCTCTTACGCTTGAGTATGCTCAGGAATAGAACCCTTTCATTTTTCAGGGTCTGATTCGATGTGGTTTAATTGTTATTAAATAAACAAAAATAATAATTAAAAATATTTATTAAAAAAAAATTATGAGGCGTGCACTTTTGGATTTTCCAAATTATTTTAATTATATTAAACTTTTTTTTATTATGAAAACCTTTGATGTATTTATGAGTGTTATAGAATCTAAACGTGAAACAATCCTTACAAACATTATGAATTTTGTTTCTCTTTCATTTTCGTAGCTATTGAGCATTTTTATGATTTTTGTGTAATGTAGACCGGATAGTTGACTAGAGAAGTAGAGAGCGGAAGCTTCTAATCGCAGCGAAACATACATAAAATTTGCATTTTAACCACGAGGGGAAAGTCGAGTAACATACAGTGAACATACACAGAAATGTAGGGGTATAATAAATAATAAAAAAAATAATAATAGGGTCGTTGGAATTATAAAAAAAAAATCACTAACACGAACCTACACTATTTGGGAGTGATTTGAATTTTGTTTCGCATCAACTACACTACACGCTAGGTAAAGAATAGTAGTTTATGTAAACCCTCCAATAATATATATGGAATTCAATAGGTACTTAGAATTCCTTAGTTTTTAGTACTGGCAATATTCCATATAAATGTCGTTTAGAAATCTGTGCCGAATCAAATGTCAAATAGATTTTTTAAATTTGACATTTGTCAATTGACATGGCCAACAATTTAGCGCGCAGTCTCGTAAATCGATCGAAAATAATACTTTTTGATAAAAAAAATGTCTGATACGATAATAGAAAGTGTCCTTTCGGGAAAATTAAATTGTGATCTATTAATTAAGTGGTTAAATGACGAGTCTATTGAGGTTTATAACCTTATATCTGTTTGTTATGGTCGTGTTCTCGATATCCATATCTAAGTTGCAATTATTTAATTTCAGGGCGCGCCGGAAGACTGTATATTATATTGCTGTAATAGGAACGAATTTGTGGCTTATTTCCTGTCTTTTTTACGGATTCAAACTGATGCGTGAGTGTTATATTTAATATTTAAAGTTGACACAATTTAAAACTTTGTTTAAAGAAAATCAAACGTTACCAAGTGTATAAAGTTTAAGTAGCACAGGTTTTAATAAACAAGAAGTATTAAAGAACCTGTAGGTATTATTTCTACTTGTATGTTTAAAATTATTTAAAAATCTATGTTATAGTTTCTTTCATACCTTAAATGTTAATCAATGAATGTTTGCACCTGTCTAAGCATATGGCTCCCATACACGCAACATTATACCGAAAAGATTTTCCTGTACAGGTAAATCTGTGCAGGTAGACTGGAGTGTGTCACTTTGCTCAGAAAGCTAATACTGAAAAAGCTCCCCATCTTTTTGGGTGGAGCCATTAATTAAGAGAAGAAGAAGAAGAAAAAGCTCTTTCATTGCCAGAAAGACTTTATTAAAGAAGCCATTTTGCATGTAGAACAAACATATTGATGTAATTTTTGTTTTTGCATTTAAACATTCAATTATCTATACTAATATTATAAAGCTGAAGAGTTTGTTTGTTTGAACATGCTAATCTCAGGAAACTACTGGTCCGATTTGAAAAATTCTTTCGGTGTCAGATAGCCCATTCATCGAGGAAGACTATAGGCTATATATCATCACGCTAAGACCAACAGGAGCGCAGCCATGTGGGTGAAATCGCGGAGCGCAGCTAGTCTTTAATATAAGGAAATTTTAATTAGCTTACTGCCCGCGGCCTCACCCACTGTGACTAAAACCTAATAATTAGTATATATAAACCTTCCTCTTCAATTATTCTATCTATTAGAAAAACCGCATAAAAATCTGTTACATAGTTTTAAAGATTAAGCATGCATAGGGATATAGGGATAGAGAAAGCGACTTTATACTATATAGTGATAATAAATTAAAAACATTTCCTTTCAGAATTTTACAAACAAACAACAGTGGCTTACAAGTACTCAATCAGACACCAGACAAATCGTTGAGTCAACGAAAGCACCATCGCTCCATCAGCGATCCTACTTGCGAAAATGACAGATCAAGTGACAATCTCACGGTCAAAACTGACCGTAAAACGGACGAATCGCCGAATCGTGATAAGAAAAAGCAAAAAAGACGTGTCAAAACAAAACTGTTTACAGATGAAAAGACGAACAATCAATCTCTTCTATCCAACCAATCGTCAGATGAATCCAGATTGAGTATAGGAGTTGAAAGAATAGTACTATGTAGTACGCCAATGAAAAATGGATTTAAACCGGACACTAGTTTTGTTACCAGCCCTGTAACTCCTACGTCCAAAAGCTTCAGTGAAAGATGCGATACGCCTCGTCTCTCCCGGCATTCCCGGTCACAAGATAAAAGCATAAATTTCGGAGACTATCTCGTTACCGCAACGAAAAGTTCCAAAAAGAAACGGTCAAGCCAAAAGAACACTTCAAATGAAGACGTTAAAGTTGATTTGGACTTGAGCAACTCGGAGATGTTCCCAGAGATTGGGGCAAGGAAGGCTAGCTCTCTACGCTCAGAAAGAAGGAGGATAAATCCCACAAATATTGACAAAAGCGTTGGACAGAAGAGCGTTTCGTTAAACAGTTTTAGCGAAGCTTTCCAACAGCCTCCGTTAGCGTTGGAAGATAACTTAGCTTTCAAACCGAAGTTACAGCCAAAGGAAACGTCTAAAAACTTTGACGCAGAGCGTAATATATTACGACAAGAGAGACACAAGTTGATGGAAAAATTCAATATTTTAAATACTAACGTGGCTCCGAAAGTTACGCCGACGATCAAAATTATGCAACGGGACACGATAGAGAAAAAACCTAGTAAATGTAGTTATGAAGAGGCAGACATTGCTAAAGTAGTTTATAAGGAGCAAATTGACATATTAATCGATATATATGACGTTTTATTTAAGAACAATCTCATTCTAAGTGTCAATACGGAGATATACTTTCTTATATCAATTCTATTAATGAAACAAGAGGAAAATGATTATAAACTGAACGAATCTCAAATGAATGACAATTTAGAGAAATGTATACTCAAAAGTATACACAATAGCACATATTTTTCAGTGAAATCGCTGTGGAATCTACGGTTAGTGTTAGAAGTGATATTAGATAAAAACGCCTTGAAGACGTTGGGTGAAAATAAAAAAGTGCGGGGTTTTTTCCCGGATTTAGCCAAGTTTTTATTAAATTCGTACGGTTTAAAGTGTGAAGCCGATAGTGAAAGGAAACCAATACAAGAGGATCGATGTTCGAACGGCATTGTGTGTTTTAACTTGGAGACGGACAATGCTGATAATTTTCCGTCGTTGCTGAGCTTTCAGAATTTTAAGAAACAGAGAGACATGTTTTATGAGATATTGCGGTGAGTGATTTAGTTTATTCGTAATTTTTATCTTATAATAGTTCTTTTTTAATTGTTTACAACTTTAAGTCAGTCTTTTGGCATCAGTATAATGTTAAATTTGTATTTAAGCTTTTAATTTTCTGTCTGTCTATACTAAATTTTCTTAGTGTCAAATAAATGAAATCTATAATGTAAAAATGAATCGCAAAATGCATTTGTAAGCACATAACTTGAGAACGTCTGAACCGATTTCGTAAATTCTTTTTTTATAATATACCTTGAAGTACGAGGATGGTTCTTATGGAGAGAAAACGTAAACACGGGAGAAGCCGGGGCGGACCGCTAGTTCAATCTTAATATATATAAATCTCGCGTCACAATGTTTGTCCTCAATGGACTCCTAAAACACTTAACCGATAATAAAATTCGCACACCATGTGCAGTTCGATCCAACTTGAGAGATAGGATAGTTTAAACATGTAGGTAACACGGGCGAAGCCGGGGCGGACCGCTAGTATGATATATTTCTATTTCAGATGGTACCAAGACAGCCAATCCCAAGGTAGTTCAACGTCCACTCTCCGTCCGCGTATTAAGTCATTATTGTCTAGTGGACATAGTGCAGCTAACTACGCCCATCTAGCCGCACTGTGCACACGTGTGCTAGTTGATTGTGACCCGCCAGCTGTACAGGTGATAATATAATAAAATATTTAGCACCCAAAAATAATGTGGGGATTTCAGGCAATCTATTGGTGAAAGAATTTTTCAAATCGGTCGAGTAGTTCCTTAGATAAGTGTGCTAAAACAAACTAACAAACTTGCTAACCACGCGCATCTCGCCGCACTATGTACAATTGCGCTGGTTGAATATGACTCACCAGCGGTGTGAAATAGACAAAAACATTATCGCTTTATATATTTAACAATATTACTTTTATATTATACTAGCTTCGCTTCGCGGTTTCACCCGCGTGGCTCCGCTCCTGTTGGTCTTAGCGTAATGATATATATAGCCTATACTCTATAAATGGGCCTTCCTCGATAAATGGGCTATCTAACATCGAAATAATTTTTCAAATCGGACCAGTAGTCACTGAGATTAGCGCATTCAAACAAACAAACTCTTCAGCTTTATTATATTAGTAAAGATAATATTTATTATTTATACATAAATAAAATATTTCAGGAATCGAAACTACACAAGTTACAACGACGTCTAACTTGTCCCGCGGCGCCCGAGTCGCATCGGTTACCGCATTTTACCGATAAAGAGATGTTTTATAAGTAAGTATTTTAATTTAACCCATTGACCACCGAGCGGCCCGATCGGGCCGCGACACAATAGATTTTCTATTGTGTCTGTGATTACGGGACTGAGGGATTAATACCATTAACATGAATTAATAAATTAATGAAAATCCTTTAAAATGGTTATTAGTTTTGGAAAAATGTCTTAAAATACAGAAAAGATTTAACGGTGACATAAGCATAAAATGCACTATATCTATTACTATGTCTATACGCTATTTATAAATTCTATTAATAATATGTATTTGAACTGAATTTTCTGATTCAGTCTATAATTTCTTCGAAACTTGTGTATTTATTTATTTATTTAAAAAAAGGCTTACCAACTAGATACATAATTTTTGTTCAAACAATTCAAAATTAACTTAAAATAAACATTAGTATTTACGTATATAAATTACAGGAGGCACCGCTTTAAAATTTATCTTATATATAAAAATGGATCGCAAAATGTGTTGGTAAGCGCATAACTCAAGAACGGCTGAACCGACTTCGATAATTCTTTTTTTATTATATTCCTTGAAGTACGAGGATGGTTCTTATGTAGAGAAAACGTAAACATGTACCACGGGCGAAGCCGGGGCGGACCGCTAGTTTATTATAAAACACAAGAAAGTACATACCTACTAGATGCATAAGAAATTTTGATTTTACAAAAAAACAACTTAAACTTACACTTTGACACTTACACTTACCCTATAAATTTTTAATTATTATTTCTTACATTAACATTTTAATTGTGTACAGTGTACACGATAGTGTACTTTTACACATATAATTATTGTACTTACACTTGCACTCATAGAAAGAAAGAAAACATTTATTTTCAGCACACAACAATAATATTTATACTTACACTTACATCAACACTTACACTTACACCAAAACTTACACTTATAATTATAATTATAAAAATAATAAACTTATAAAAATAATTTATTTTCAGAGAATTCATAATACACGCTGACAACGAGAGCTTCAGAGTGCATTTAAAAGACGCCATTGCTTCAGAAATAATTTCGCTTGACTCTAAACCGCTTTGCAATGAAACTTGTAAGTAAAACTTTCCTTTCTTTTATGAATTTCCAACAAAGATTAGACATATACAAAATTAAAATATATTTGTACTGTAACTTTTACAAATTATAATATAATTTGTAAAATTTAAATTTGCCAACTGAATGTTAAAAAGACATATAATTTAAGTTTATTCTATTATGGGCTGATTTTTCAATCTTTGGTTTAAACTTATTCGTCGAATAATGTATAAAACTACCATTTTAAAAACGTATTCTAATTGCCCGTATTTGACAGTTTACGTGACATTTTAATATTATCGTGTAATACTTTATTGGACGGATAAGTTTTATCCAAGCATTGAAAAATCGGCCCTATATCATATTTAAATTTTATTTTTCAGCAAACGGTTCCGACATATCCCGGGAATTTCTCCAACTTTCCAAAAAGTTGGGTACCCTATCCAAGTTCCTAGGGTACCTAACGTCACTACCATACACACAAACAAGTGATATAGCTATAAAGACAGGGAATATAGGACAGAAAGATTTATATAATGTGCCGAAGGAAAAAGTACTGGAAAATAATGTCGCTTTGAGAAATTATGTGAGTATTTTTAATTTAAAATAGAGAAAATTGGGAAAAATGTATGAAATTTTCAGTCAAAAATATATTTGTGTAAAAGAAAATGACAAACACATTGATTACTTTCAATCATACTTTATGTGTTTTTTTAATTGTCTCATCTTAATAATAAACAGGAACTTTTATAATATATTGTATGACTAGCTTCCGCCCACGGCTTCGCCCGCGTGGTGTTTTGATAAAAGGTAGCCTATGTTCTTTCTCAGGGTCTAAAGATTGTCTGTGCTAAATTTCATCAAAATCGGTTGAGAGGTTTAAGCGGGAAAGCGTAACAAACAGACAGACAAATCTACTTTCGCATTTATAATAGTAGGGATTACGAATATGTGCAAATAAAATAACACTAACGCTATGTGTTTGTTAACTTAATCTCTTTTATATATACAAAATTCTTGTGTCACGCATACTTCTCCGAAACGGCTGGTCCGATTCTCATGAAGTTGTAACTTTTTAGCACAGTTGCGTGGCAAAAATACTCTTAATAATATAAAAATTGACAAATAATGGTATTAGATATATATGAACATATAACCTCTGTTGTATCTCAAGCATTTAATATTATTTCTATATTTTTCAGAGTCAACCAAACATCGACATAATAGGGTTATTAAAATCAGCATACGAAAATAACAGACTATGTATAACCCTACCTTGGATAGTACACTATCTATCGATGTTAGACTACACATCACTACGCATCAATTACTATCGACAATTATTAAAAATAATCTTCTTCATATACGAAAAGAAGTTAAAAGACCTCAAAAAAATAACGAATATCTTCCTAAAATCGATTCTCGGCTGGTTATTCGATTTACCGCACTTTCCTCGCGAGTTAGTCCACGATAGAATCGACTTAGATTACCGATCGAATAGTGATGTGCCGATCGATTCGATGGATATTATCGATGAAGTTGTTTTGTTCGAGTTGTGCCCGTTTTTGAGGGATATTAACGTACTTTTGTCTTGTAAAGTGATGGGGGAAAAGGATGTCGGTAGTTTTAGGCATATAACGCCTGTTAATCTTAGTTTGAATAGTGAGGATCGAATGAGGAATAAGGAGAAGGAAATACAGGTGAGATACTTATGTTTATTTTATTGATAAATATTTGATTCAACGTTTTTAAATAAATTGATTTACTATATGTATTTTTTTCCAAAGAAAAAAAAATTCTTGGGGTCTAGTGGTCTTGTCTGATAATAAATTTGATATCTTATTTTCACTTTTTGACAAAAAATTTCATACATTATTTGTGATTTTAACTGACAATTGATAAATTAGCTAATTAGCTTATCCAGAAATTCTGACACTGGTCATTATTTTATTAAATATAGTACAAAATATATTTTTTATTGGATTCGAAATAATTACTAATTATATTGAATAAAGTTTTTATATGAATTGTTTAAAATTTTACAAATTACTATAGTAATATACCCAAAATTATTAAGCTATTGCATAGATTCTATCGCAGGCCTTGAGCGCGGGGACCGAATACAGAAATTCCGTAACGAAAAAACCTCACGCTCCCCACTCCGACGGGCGCGGAGGTGTGGCTTGAAGGCAATAGCTTTACCGCGGCAATCCCCGAGTGACACACGTGTTTTTATTTTACAGTCACGACTCGAAATGGAATTCCTCAAATCCCAACCATCGTCAACTCGACGTGTACTCGAATTGGTAGTCGAACGAGTAACATCGAGTTCGATAAAAGAGTTGGGCACATCACTAGTTAATGCGAGAAAGAGGTGTCGGGAAATGGCTTGGCGAAGTGTGCAGGGAGTTAAAGAGGATAGGGTAAGTAGTTAAATTGTAGTGTAACTAGTTGTAGTAAGATTGTAGTTTGGGGAGCAGTAGTAAGCTTTTCTAGGAAAAGAGAGTTCAATAAAGAAGTTGGGCACTTCTTTCAAACTTTGTACACTTATCAAGGATCGGTGACAATACAATAATTGTGTGTTTATCTTATATTATCACTAGCTTACTGCCCGCCGCTTCGTCCGCTATGTCTAAAACTTAATAAATATATACAAAAATCTTCCTCTTGAATCACTCTTGACGTTTCAAAAGTGCTTCTCCAAGAAGTCTAATTGAATAAATAAATGTTTGAGTTTGAGTCTATCTATTAAAAAAATACGCATCAAAATCCGTTGTGTACTTTTAAGCATACAAAGGGACATAGGGACAGAGAAAGCGACTTTGTTTTATATTAGGTAGTGATATATAGCATGTATTTTAGTCTTTTTGAAGTGAAACTTTTTTATCGGGGTTGGAAAAAATTGAGTGTAACATTTTTTCGTTACGCGTGACATTTTTCCGTTACACGCCATCTTTTTCTTATCCCTACCACGCGTGATTCGACGTATTTCTGTAAAGTTGCATATAGTAAATACTTTTTTTGAAAAATAAGGTCATAAAGAAGTTTCACTTCTTATGTGTGTACACTAGTAAACGCACACATTTTTGAAATATATTTATTATTTTCTTTCCAGTCGGTCCTGCTTACCAACTTACAGCAGCTATACACAGACCAACTAACGCACTTACGGTCACTGCCACTAAATCACACGCCCACTATCCGTGACCGTGTGAACTCAGCGCTAACCGCTTTATTGCCCACGACCATGACCATGACCACAAACATGACCACGAACATGACCACAAACATGACCACAAACATGACCACGAACATGACCATGACCGTGTTGCAAGCGTTAGCGGTTAAGGCGTGTACGGAGAGATTGGTTAAGTGGACGAATGAACATTGGAATAGCACGGGTAGGTTTTGAGTTTGAGTTTGAGTTGGGAATTTTTTTTTGAGTATTTTTTTTTATTGAGTTTTAATTTGAGTAAATTTTTCAACTTTAAAGTACATATAAGTTTTAATTTTGAGTGATTAATATGTATCTGTAGATAAAAGAGTTGAGTTTTTAAAAAATAAGTTGAGTTCAAATGATTTGACTCAAAAGTTGAGTTTGAGATTAGGTGCTTTAAAAATAAATAGTTTGAATTTATAACGTAAATATAAAACAGCTTTGTTACATTTTGTATAAAAAATATATTTTAAGTCGAATGGAAATCATTTATTTACTCAAAATTTGAGTTTGAGTAATTAAAGTTGAGTTTGACTAACTTCTTGATAATAAAAACATTATTTGTTTTTCAGCTATATTATGTAAAGATATAAACGAAGAATTAAATACGCTTTTGGCGCTCGGTGAGAACTTCCAAACGCCCGTAACGGATAAACCGCCACCGGATGAGTTCACCGAATTCGATAGTCCCGCGTTTGCTATCATAACTTTGAAGGTTAGTTTTAAAGTTATATCTTATATGTCTTTTTTAATAAATTTTCATCTATGCTTTATAAAAAAAAAATGTATTCCAACTGTTTATCTCAAAAATAATATGTAATCCATACTAATATTATAAATGCGAAAGTAACTCTGTCTGTCTGTCTGTTACTCAATCACGCCTAAACTACTGAACCAATTTGCATGAAATTTGGTATGGAGATATTTTGATACCCGAGAAAGGATATAGGCTACCTTTTATTGCGAAATATGTACCACGGGCGAAGCCGGGGCGGACCACTAGTAACAAATAAATTTGATTTGATCCAAAACGAATATATTCCAGACTGTTTCAAAATCGTTTAAAACTATATTTTTTACATTTTTCGTCACATTCTGACATTTTTTTACCACCTACCTTAATTTTTTCGTGATTTTAAACCCTTAATAAAAAATAAATTTGATTTGATCCTAAACGAATATATTCCAGACTGTTTCAAAATCGCTTAAAACTATATTTTTTCACATATTTCGTCACATTCTGCCATTTTTTGCCTCCTATCTTAATTTTTTGTAATTTTTTTCGTGACTTTTGCCCCTTTCTCGTAATTTTTTGGTCGTTTAGTAAAATTTCCACCTTATTTCGTATTTTAGGAGCAAATCTGCCAACTTTTAGACGATATGCTCCCGGACTACACACCCTCTTTACAACAGTGTGCTCGAGTCACAAACAACAACCCGTACTGCAGGCCGCCCGCTGTTAGAGCTATATTGCAACTTAGCGTGGATTTTGTTGTTGTTTTTGGTGAGATTTTTTGTGTTATTTGGGACATTTTTTATGTTTTTGGAAGATTTTTTGTCATTTATAGTGTAAATTTGCCAGCTTCCTGACGACGAGCTGCTAGAATATAATATATAAATAGTTCTGTAATTTTCCCTTCTAGGAGTAAGGCCAAGCCATATTATCTGTGTGGTGTGATTTTTTTATTATTTTAAACTTCGCTAATCAGCTGACCGATTTCCATACAAAGTCCAAATTTTTTTCTACGAATTTAGCAAAGTTGTAGAACAAAAGTTGTTCAGTTTCATGAGTAGAAGCTCCTGTCTAAATTCGTCTAACGTCTTACCTTTCACCTGGTATACATATATCTTCCAAGCAACCAGAGTAAAAAAGATCACTATTGGCCAGATGTTTATTGTAGATTAATGGTGCATAATAATAATTTTAATTTACTTTTATATATTAGCTTCATCTGTATGTTTATTTGTTTGTAACCGACTTCTTTGGGCGCGATTTGGACCCACTTTAAACGGCCAGATTTCGTTCAAACTTTGTAGATTTATTGAGGACCGATGACAATACACTAATTTGATAAAATTTTCTATTTTTTAGTTCGGTTTTCTATAAAAAGCGTGTTTTTAAGTTTTTTTTAAACTATTATTATTTAAATTTCAGTAAGCAAAAAGCCAGAGCACGTGACGGACAAACTGCTATCAATGCTAGAAGTTATATGGAACAACTGTTGTCCCGACCGACCGCAGCAAGAGAGTGAGTGGGACGGAGATAGAGATCTGGAGAAGAGTGGGAATGAGAGTAAAGGTGAGATAGAGTGAGATAGATAGATTTTGTGCATATGAGTATGTATAAAATGGATTAGTAATATGTATTCAAAATCAAACATTTATTTATTCAATAAGACATCTTCTAGAAGCACTTTTGAATCGTCATTACATATTTGTAACATTTACCACCGACTCGGAAAGCAGTATCTATGGAGAAGAACCGGCAAAAAACTCCATAGTTGCTCTTTTATGAATGCATATATAAGTGTATGTATTTATTATTTATGTAGTTATGTATGTCTTACCTACCTCCTCCTTTATTACTTCACACAGTGGGTTGCCTGGAAGAGATCACTCTATAGTGATAAGGCCGCCCTATGTGCTAGTCTAAACTATAAGTTTCAGTTTTAAGTAATAATAGAAATATGTTTACCAGCATAGTAAAGTGTAATAAATAAAAAAAAATAAAAATTAATTTATGTAGCTTTGTCTTTTCTGGGGTGCCTGGTAGAGATCGCTGCTAGCGATAAGACTTTCTGTTTATTAAGTTTTTTATTAATTATTATATTGTTGAGCATTTCAAAATGTATCCTTTAAAATATGGTATACAATAAATATTTTTATTCATTCATATATGATTATAGTCTTTGAAAAAATTCGGATGTATAAAGCATTTTTCTATTCTTTATAAATTTATATTTATAGAGCATTTGAATGTTATAATAAATTAAAGTGGAATTCCATTGCTGGGCCCGCAGGGCGCAGCTTGGGCACAGCTTGCTCTCACACTATAACAATTTGTGTTTTTTTCGTACTTTTTTGTGTGTTTTCTCTACTATTTCTGTTTTGACACATCTCCTTTAAATATTCCACCAGATGACTCGAATCTCGGGCACTTTTCGCGCATACTAAGCCCCCGCAACGTCACCATGCTGGGCCAGCATGGCGCAGCTTGGGCACAGCTCGCTCGTGTTCTATTACGCTTGCTGGCCGGTCGGTATCTGAGTGAAGGGTCCCTTACTGAACAGTGCTTGGCTGTTTATAGACAGGATTGGCCGCAGGTAAGTTAAAAAAATGTATGCGTGTACTAGTGTACACACGGAAGAAGTAAAACTTCTTTATGACCTTATTTTTCAAAAAAATAATTTACTATATGCAACTTTAACTATGTCATGCGTAACGAAAAAATGTTACACTAAATTTTTTTCCAACCCCGATAAAGAAGTTTTACTTCAAAAATGTCTTTCGCCAGTCCGAAGCGGATGGCTGACTAACTCGTGTCTTGAGTGACCCGTGATCCCGCCAGAGTAATCGAATTTATTCTACTCTATCACTTTTTTGTGTCTAAAGGACAGACGCGGGTTCGAATCCCGCCTCGTGATCGATTTTTGACAAAAAATCTTTTTCTGTTCAATCTATTTGAATGTTATAAAAAAAAGCCGGGTTGCACTGGGGGAGTGCCGGCAGAAGTGAAAACTTGATTATTAACGTTGAGCATGTTTGATATTTTGGAATGGTATTCGTCTTACGCTTTTTCGATCAGGTCACGTGTCCTGACGCGAGTTTAACATTTTATACCCATTACAGAAAAAGTGCTCAACGCCGCTAAACAAGTTTTCACTTCAAAAACATACCGGCTGAATTGATAACCTCCTTTTTTTGAAGTCGGTTAAAAACTAGATATTAATATATTTTCACAGAACACACTAGAACAACTGTCCGCGTGTATGAAATCGGTGTCAGCACAATGGCGCTCGTCGACCGGCAAGTTTGCGCTGTTTCTTGACTTCCTTGCCGATTACTGTGGGAATATGGACTTTGATATCATGGAATAAGGTAACTTTCTCCTTGTATATGTATTGCAAAATTCGATGCGTTGAGGTATTGTGTTTCAAAATGAAGTGTTCAAATGTTTCAAAGGTACAGGCTATAATACTACCGAATTCTGCGGGAATATGGACTTTGATATTATGGAATAAGGTGCGTTTTTGTTTGTACTATATTATATTATAAGTTGAGGTTTTGTGTTCCAAATCTGCTGTAAAATTTCGTTTCGTTGATGTTTTATGTTTCAAAATTTTACTTCCTTGTCGACTACTACGGGAATATGAACTTTGATATAATGGAATAAGCTGGGTTTTAGGTTGTGTTCAAACTTCGTTGAGGTTTTGTGTTTCAAATCTGTTGTAAAATTTCGTTTCGTTGATGTTTTGTGTTTTGTCATATATTGGCTATAGATTGCCATGTATAAAAATTATTCTATAAAATTAAATTATTAATTAAATCATACTATAGAATATATCTTAAAAATTTTGTGCATAAAGTAGTGTTTTTTAAGCAACTTGAATTTACGTAATTGTAATTTTAATTATATATTGTTTTCTTGTTTGCAGATCGGTTACATCTCATTGAATGTGGTATCGGACTGAATAAAAAGAAGACGAAAACGAATACTTTAATATTTATTAAAGTAAATTAATAACATTGAGTTACTAAGTACTACGTACTAGAGAGGCCATCGCTACTACACTATTTGTAACACGAGTTAGAGTCAATCGTCTCAAACTAATTTTTTTTACATTGAAAACAAAAATTTTACATTGGTTTTAATTGATAAGTTATTCATATTTTTTTAAAAAGATAAACAATATTTTATTTGTTACATTGATTGGTTTTAATTTATAAGTAATAAGAGGCAGAATATCTACAAAGTGTACTCACTCGCTTGTCGCACAGATTTTGTTCATGGTGTCCTCTCTATACGTAGTGATAATACCTCAATGATTATTAATATTTATGTAAAAATGTTTTTTTTTATATGACATACAATGAAATGTAATAAAATACTTAATTATTTTACTTTGACACTATTGTCTTTTAAAGTAAAATTAGATTTAAGTATTTGACAATAAAATAAAATCGATATAAAGCTGCAAAAAAAAACTTTTTGACAAAAATGTATCGAATTTTACATAAATACTTGATTTTTTCGAAATACCAGTACTTACTAAAAATAATATGACCGAAAAAAAAAATAATATTAACAATAAAAATGTAGAAAACTAGGAATTTAAAATAATATTTAACTTAAAATAACATTAAAAGGAGTAATATTTTAGACTACAACACCATAATTAGGTAAATAATAAAAGTTTTAAACTCGTAAGGGGGTGTCCATAAATTACGTGAGGTGTTTTGCACGCCTCATAAGCGAAGCGTTGAGGTGGGTACTACTGTCACTTCGCGCAAAACATCTGATTTTTCAAACTTAAAATGTCTTTATGTATCATACATTGCACTTGTAAGATAATACATACACACACATATTAAGAAAAAACACTATTTTTAACGTTCATGATATTTTTGATGTCATTTTTGTTATTTAAACTAGTTAAAAAACAGTTTAAAAAAGTTCTGTCTTTGACGTCCGTGTGTCTGTATGTGCGGATCCTTTTTCTTGTTAACACGATAGCGACCGAAATACTTTACTAATCGAGTCTTTTTTTTTCTCTTACGCTTGAGTATGCTCAGGAATAGAACCCTTTCATTTTTCAGGGTCTGATTCGATGTGGTTTAATTGTTATTAAATAAACAAAAATAATAATTAATAAATATTTATTAAAAAAAAATTATGAGGCGTGCACTTTTGGATTTTCCAAATTATTTTTTCTTTCAATTTATTGAAAGGTTAGATGAGATTTGACTCGACCTTACGTAATTTATGTACGCCCCCTTAAAAGCATTTAAAAACATTTATCTCGCATATGAATAACATATGATTTTATTTAAAAGCTCAATAACTATCTTTTATTGAAGATGGTTAAAGTAACGTCAACACCAAATTTTAACTAAGTGTATTTTAAAAGATAGGATTTTATCAAACGAATAGTTAGAGACTGTAGTTATGGTGTTGTTTCATCGATTAAGATAATATTGATGTTTTTGTAAATTTTTTGTGTTTGTATGTAGTTAATTTAAGTCTAAACGGCTGGATAGATTTTGATGCAGTTTTTTATATGTATATTGTATAGCTTACAATAACCAAAATTAAATTTGGTTAAATGGAAGTCTATTTGCATACTAAATTTAACATAAGCGTTTAATCTTATATATAAAATTCTCGTGTCACAATGTTAGTCTGCATACTCCTCCGAAACGGGTGGACCGATTCTCATGAAATTTTCTGTGCATATCGGGTAAGTCTGAGAATCGGCCAACATCTATTTTTCATATGTAACACGGGCGAAGCCGGGGCGGACCGCTAGTAGCTTATAAACGCTTATAAAGAAAAATTTGAAGCCGTTTACGGTTTATTTCAACTATGTATATAATTCTAAAATTATTTGTTTTGTAATCGATGATTATAAAATAGCTATCAGTCTCCTGGACTACGCCTTATGAATAAAAGTGACAAATTTTAAATTAGCCTAGGTTAGTTTGAAATAAACGTGTTTAGCAAACGTGTCAGAAGTGAAACTTCTTTGGCAAGATTCAAAGATATCAAAATCGTCGCCTTTTTCCATGACGTGACGGTATTGCCATGACTCGACCTATAAATTTTACTCTCAACGCGCCTAAAGAAGTTTCACTTCAAAAAATAAGAAACTAATGTAAAATGAATATTTTAACTGAGATTTTTAAATTAGCAAAAAAATGTGTAGTCCATTTTAAGGTCTCCGTAGGTCATGTTAATTTTTTTAAACTTGGTTTTTCTTGTTTTTAAAAATAATTGAGGAATATAAAATCAACACAATAAAATAATTAATTATCCAAGCATGACAAACAAATTGGACGAACGCAAATCATGTTAGAATAAGGGTGTTTTGCCACCTATAATGTGCGAATATGTGTAGCGATGTGTTTATAAATAACCAATCATATCACTTCACTAGCTGTGCCCTGCAGTTTTACCCGCAGTGATCGACTCCTGTTGGTCGTAGCGTGATGATATAGCCTATAGCCTTCCTCGATAAATGGGCTATCTAACACCGAAGAATTTTTCAAATCGGTTTTTACGTAGAGAAAACGTAAATATGTACCACGGGCGAAGCCGGGGCGGACTGCTAGTATTAGTATAGATTTAGTTTGAAGTTTGAAGCGATACTATTGGTTATTTACAAAAAGTATGTAGGATAATAATATTATAATGTGTATGTCACCGTGAAATTGTAAAAACCGTCAGATTGTAATCTAATAGATTTTACAATCTTACGATAAAATTGTAACGAAATATAGTTATGTACTTATATGTATTTTATTTATTAGCATTTAATTTATGTAATTAGTGTAAAATAGGATTTGTGCTTATGTAAACTGCCAATCATTGTAAAGAAATAAATATTTATAAATAAAACGTGTTTTTTTTCTGTTTTCTGCACATTTAGGTACCTGACACTATCACAATTCTGATGATTACGACTACTCATAAGTCAAAATCCGTCCAGCGGTTTGGGCTGTAGGTCGCGCCAAAGAAATATACATACATAAATACACTCAATAAAACTAACCCTCCTTTTCTTCTAGTTATTAAATGAAACTAATAGGCTAGTCCAAATTAATTGCACAGAGCAGTTATTTTACTATTATTCAGTTCAAATTGAAAAAAAATTGTAAAGCACTTTACGACTACTATACAGAAAAAGTTTCATAGAAATCGATCAAGACATTTTAGAGATGTTACACGAATAAAATATTAATGTTATCGTCAATATTTCATTTTTACTAATTACCTAAAAGGCGTTTCCATTATATTGATTGAAATATCATTACTGTAAGTGAGTTGAAAATGACTAATTTTAAATTTGAAGAATTAACTAAGCCCACAACTATGTCCGTTTTTAACGTTCTACAATTTATTTTTTGGAAACACAGATCTATCTGTACCCTAACATTCGGCATTTAATGCAATTTGCTTTGCTTGCTTGACTGACCGGTTGGCTTGGTTGGTAGTTGCCCTGCCTTCCAAGCCAGAGGTTGTGGGTTCGATTCCCACCCGGGGCAAATATTTGTGTGATGAACATAGATGTTTGCTCTGTGTGTTAATTATGTATCTATATTAAGTATTTATTTAAAATTATATATGTATGTTTATCAGCCATCCTGGTTTCCATAACACGAGCGAAAGCTTAGTATGGGATCAGATCGTGCCGTGTGTGAAAATTATCCTGAAATATTTATATTTATTTATGAACTAATAGCTGCGACACACTAGAGTACAACAGGTCCACCTGTTGGTTTACCTGTGACGTTTTTTAAACCTGTACAGTGTACAGGTGACCGGAACAAGATAAAAAAAGACGTGTGGCACTCGGGGACTGCCGCGGTAAAGCTATTGCATAGCATGCCTTCAAGCCACACCTCCGAGCCCTTCGGAGTGGGGAGCGTGAGGTTTTTTCGTTACGGAATTTCTTGATTCGGTTCCCCGCGCTCAAGGCCCTATTACCGATCATGCAGACGATCTGACATCATACGAGCGAATGCTCATTCTATCGCCACTATGTCAAATTATTTTAATGTAAACAGGCATAGAGCATTCTTTTGTTGTTCTTAGTGCGTTCGAAAAGATTATATGCAATGTTCTAATACTGAACAACACTGAATACGAGTTTTCGTTTACACTAAAACATCACAAAAGAATGCTCTTGCTCTATCTCTAGCCTCTGTATTCGTTTGATGTAGAAATAAACAAAATAATTACAATAAAAAAAATATATTACATTTCCGATTGATAGATGTATGTTAGATAGACAAACAGATAGTACCTAAGTATTAACATTTTTTACAATAACTTTTCATATTATTATGTGTATGTTCCGACAGGACAGTGAATAATGATCACGATAATGATGCATCATGTTATTACCATATTCATAATTAATTAATATTGACATAGATTGTAAAAAATAGATAGGAAAGAGCATCGTTACAATTATTACCTATATTTCATACATGACTTATAGTCGACAGTCGTATTCTTTCATTAAGTATATTAAAGTTAACTTTTGAATACAAAATTAAAATTTAAAAATTTCCTCGTATTATTAGAAGTCAAAAATGCCAGTGTAAAAATAAAAACGAATTTGTCTCTTAATTTTACAAAGTATGTGTGTGTTACTGTCTACATTACAGTCCAGAATTCAAGCCACCATCTAAACTTTATAGTTCGTTTAAAAAAATATATAATACGCTACTGCCAGAAGCTGCTAGAAGACTGCAAATTACAGATTTGGTTTAGAAGATTCGAACTACATATTACAATATACAACTAGCTTTCCGCCCGCGGCTTCTCCCGCGTTTTCAAAGGAAACCCCACATAGTTCCTGTTCCCGTGGGATTTCTAGGATAAAACCTATCAAGTGTTAATCCAAGTTACCCTCTGTATGTGTGCTTAATTTCATTATAATCGGTTTAGTAGTATTTGTGTGAAAGAGTAACAAACATACATACACCACATCCATCCTCACAAACTTTCGCATTTATAATATTAGTAGTATAGTATAGGATAGGATAAATTACATATAGCTTCTCTTAGTCATGGATGAATCGAAGGAAAACTTGAAATGCATAATAAATTGCTTACAGCCGTTAATGAGCGTGGAAAAATGTTTTTGTATATTTCGATTTAAATACGTAAATGATAACATTAAACCCCCATCGATACGAAACAAGCTGTATTCTTTATTTTATATAAGTGTCAGTTTTTTGTGTTATATAGTATGCGTACTAAATTTTAATGAAGATGAATTAATTTTTAAAAACATCACTCCGAGTGTGTATATGGTGCTTTTATTTATTGTACAAATGATCGTACCGTACTTATTTTCAAAACGCTATATAGATATAATGAAAAAAATGTCCACAATTGATTGCATGTTACACATTGATAATAATTTTTATGTAGCATGCAAATTGAAAGTTAAAAAACGGGTGTGTGCCTTTCTTGTGGCATATGTAATATTTACTCTGTCGCAATTTTACGTTATGCGATATTTTTTTAAGTATATCATTATATTTTCATCGATCTTAGTATTCAAGCAAAAGCTTGAGATATTTACATTCTGTACGTATGTTATTATGTTTTCTCGACGTCTGGATATATTAAAAAATTATTTAGCTTCGTTTGGCGGGAAAAACGACAGACGTCAGATCGTTGTTCGCGCCAAAAATATAAAAATACGAACGTTATCTATGGCTTACTGTTTGATTGGCGAAGTGAGTCTGCTAATTAATACAGTTTTCAATTCATCAATATGTTTATTAGTGATTACTACCTATGTATACGTATTGGCTGTAATGTGGCTTTTCATTTGTTATTACCATTCCCTGATAGTTTTAGTAATGTGGTGCGTTAATGAATTCTTATTCATTTGTGCTATTGCTTTAATCGGAGAGAGTGTTATATCATCGAGGGAGCAATTAAAAATTATGATAAATGATATAATAGTGAACTATGCAATGTCGAAAGATGTCAGGAACGAAGCTAAGATATTATTGAACGCTGTGGAAGCGTGGCCTTTACGTTTTTCGGGATATGAAATGTTTTTTCTTAGAAGGAGGTTATTGCTTGCAATTATCAGCTCTTTAACAACTTATTTTATATATATCATACAGATTTGTCATGCTCTTTAATGAATGATAGATAGAATAGTTATTAAAGACTTTTTAACCGATTTTAAACGCGATTTATTCATCATATTATTTTCCCGACGTTTCGAACACTTTACAGCGAGCGTGGTCACGGGGAGTCTCCCCTTGACCATGTAAATAACATGATGCGAAAATAATATAATATAATGAATAAATCGCGTTTAAAATCCGTTAAAAAGTCTTTAATTTCTAAATGTATTATACTCGCGTAACATCAAACACTAGAAAATACTAGATAGAATAGTTGTTACCAACTTACTTAGTTAATATGTACATATTTTGAAATATTATAGTCTATGAAAAATATTTAGTTATGTGTAGTCTTAAGAATATGTTAATGTTAGAAAGGTAAATGTATTTTTTTCACTGTTAGCTACGTTGAATATAGAGATTAAGATTGATTGTACCTACTTTCAACTTATTTTAAAAAGCAATAAATAAAATCTTAGCAAAATATGTGTATTAATTTTACACATCTTTATTTTTAGAAATTGTGTAAGTATAAATATATTAATAAAAAATATACTAAATCCTTCCTCTTGAACCACTCGATGCTCTGGCCGCTGGCGGGATCACGGTTCAACGACGATTCACGTTATCATTGGTGAAAACAGATTGAAAATCGATGCAGTACTTTTAGAGTTCATAGCGAAAAGACAAACAGACGCGGCGGAGGTATTTGTTTTATAATGTGTAGTGACAACAACTTTAAAACACTTTATTTAAGAACAGGGTTTAAATAAAAAAACCGTTAAAAGTGCACATATTTAATATTTCCTTATTTAAATTAAATACCTATATTATGTAATGACTAAGAGGTACAATAGGCTTACATATCTATATATAAACATATTAGGAGTATATATTTGTTCTTATTGAAACTAAATAAATAAATTTTTATTGAAAAAAACCTTTTAATTGACAAAATACAATGTTACTGAATATAGACAATCTTGTATAGTGGAATATGATAATTGTGTATTTTTGTTTAATTTTTATTTTTGTTGCAGTCTAAACGTTCTTAACTCTGCATATTTCACAATACAATAGGCTGTCTCTTTCACACACTATGACAAGTAGGATTATATTTTAGAAAAATGTTATGTACCTACTCGTATATATTTTTCTTTGTTGAAACATAAAATACTCCGATATATTTTTCGTGACACATAAAAAATATAAAAAAATGGCTCCGAAATATTTGCTTACGCGCTTTAACAAACACAAGAAATTTGTTGTTCATTTAATTATTCTAAATTTTTCATAACATGAAACTACCCTCACAAATGTAGTTTTAGATTTTCAAAATCTAGATCCACATTAACTCTAAATCACTGAAACTTAGAACACCAGTAAAAATTATAGAACCTTTATACAAAATAATCGAAATAACAAATGAATTCTTTTAACATAAACTTTTTCCTTAAAAAAAATACAAAACAATCTGTTTATATTACAATTTAATGACTATAGGCTATTTATAAACAGCTTTTTAACACTTAATATAACAGTAAGTATGTATATTTAAATATATAAAAATTACTTCAGTAAAAAAACAGTCGAAGGGACTATCCCTTGCATATTTTTTCCAACTTGTTGGCTTATGAAAATCTGTCTTTAATTTTTATTTTTTTAAATATATTTCACAAATATATAGGAAATTACCAAGTGGTTCAAGAAAAAAAAAATTATAGAAAAAAACATTGTGAAAAACTAAAAAAAAAATTAAATATCACAAAATGCATAAAAACCAATTGTTTTTATATCTACCCTCATAAATATTAATTTATATTGCACAGTTATCCATCATAATATTAATGTATTTGCTAATCAATTAGGAACTACTGAATCGATGTTAATTCAATTTGGCAAATAGATTGTTTATTAGAAGATATGTAAATAGATAGATCATAACATTTTACACTATTTTTTTTTTTTAATTATGGGAGTATTTTATTTACTTATTGCATTTTTATAATATTTCTTGTTCACTATCTACTATTGTAATATTTTTTTTCTTTTACAACTGAATAAGTACCAAATTTCAAAAACATCGTTTCCGTTCTTGAGTAATCGAGTAACAAACATCCAAATTTACGGACATATTAGTGACTAAACGTCACCTAAAAGCGAGACACAAACTCTTACATAACCTATCTCTTTTTCTCAATTCGAATAACATGAGATAGCAATACTAATTCAGTATCATTTTAATTACCAATGATATTCAAGTAAAAAGGTGTAGGTAGGTTATTACTTATTAGAGAGTAAGCACGAAATGTGGCTAATTAGCCACATTTTACTCTAGTTGTCTCTTTCACTCACGATAGTTGAATCATGCCATCTCACTGTGAAGTCTAATCGTGTGTGCGTTAGTGTGCCGTGTTTGAAGATCGATTGTTGTGTTGGTAACCTATCTACACCTTTTTACCCATATCGTTGAGCTTTTTTACTTTGAATAACATGAGATAGCGATATTTAGTCAGTTACTTTTAAGCATATTTATTGCTATACTGGCAACTCATTCGTTCCCCTCCGCCATTAATTTCTTCTGCACTTTCTCCCACACAGTTCTGGCTACACTGGCATCTGTTATTTTAATCACATAACTAACATTGGGATGTTTTTTCTCGTAATGTCGCATAATATTTTGCTTATGAGAAAATTTCTTGTTGCAGACATCACAACCAAACGGTTTACTATTTGTGTGAGATCGCATGTGATAGATCAATCTACTCTCTTTTGGAAAGACCTTATTGCAGATCTTGCATTCTAAATTCTTCTTTTTCTCATGCCTTGTGACATGCCTAAGCATGTTATGTTTGTGACCGAAATTCTTGTTACAGATGGGACAAGGGAAGGGCTTTTCGCCCGTATGTTTTCTCATATGAGGCTTCAACAACCCCGCATTCGTGAAGGTTTTATTGCAAAACACACAGGAGAAAGGTCGATCATTATTGTGTATTTGTATATGTCGGGCCAGGGCTGATTTGTATTTGAAAAACATTTTGCACATGTCACATTGAAAGGGCCTCTCCGTGGTGTGTTTTCGTAAATGGCTTTTAAGCAGGAACACCTTTTGAAACGTCTTGTTGCACACATTGCATACCAACGGTTCGTCTGTTTGTATCTTGCATCTACCCCCCGCTCGCTGGTGTTTTATTAAATGGGCTCTAACGGGGAATTGTTTTTGGCACTTTTCACAGTGAAACGGTTTAACTACAAGGTGAATTCTCCTGTGTTGTTGGAGATTTGATGTGCTCTTAAATCTCTTTCCGCATTCCTGGCATTCATACTTCCTTTCTTGGGCATGGTCTACTAGGTGGCCTTCATAATCCTCCAAGTTATTTAGTCTCAAAAGGCAGATATGGCATTCAAGTTTTTGCCGACTGTGCAAAATTAAATGCTGCTTCAAATGGGCTTTAAACGTGAATCTTCTGGAACATACCGGACATTGGTATTTGCCCTTCTGTACGGCGTTTAAGTTTAGATCTTCTTCAGAAACTAAAAGGAAAAAGTTTCGTATTAAAATTCTGTGTAGCGATAATTTATTGTACTAGCTTTTGCGTTTCGTTGGCTTATATGGGAATCTTCTCAGCGAATTAATAATCTTTGGAATTAAATAGGTTTTGAAACCTGCAAAAGTGATTGCGTCTTGAAATGAAGCTTAAGTCGTTAATTTTCCTCATCTCGATATTATAAATTTGAAACTCGGAATACACAATACAATTTAAAAGAACACTGACGCTTTTAAGTTCTAGTTAACGTATCTATACAATATTTATCATTATATAATCCATCATAAAAACAATTGTTTGTATGTTGTAATAAAATTAGTTTCCTTACGTTTGGGTAATTATTTTTTAAACATTTATGCAAGTTCTGTTTTGTTCATTTTCTATATAAATAAAAAACTGTTTATAAATAGCCTTTAGTACTATCAAGTTTATTATGAATTTTACAAAATCCTGTAACTATCTAATAACAATCTATTTCTAACTATAAAAATAATCTTAAATAGACAACTTTTACATAAAACACACTATGACTATAATATACATATATTTCTTACTATGCTAATACCGCGACATCTCTTGTGATTTAATTTTTATAAATACTTATATAAGAAATAAGAAATTGTAAGATAAGTCGGCTAAAAGAAAAGAAAATGTTCATCATAATATATTTATTTACAGGGTGAAAACAATATATTCATCTTTATTTGCTTAATTTTAATCATATTTATAAAAAAGAGCGTGTACCGAGCACACGTGTCAGTAGTGAAACTTCTTTAGCAAGATTCAAAGATACCAAAACCGTCGCTTTACTCCATGACGTGACCTTGAAATTTTACTCTCAATGCGCCTTAAGAAGTTTCACTTTCAAAAAGAAAGATATTGATACAAGTCCTTCAAATGTATACATTTTACACATCATCATACATATTATGTTACAAAATTTATCTATTAACATTCTTTAATATACGTAAAAAGTAAAATTGCATTGGTAATTTTAATGTTGAGAAAATGTTGTATGAACAACATTTTTCATATTTATCTTCTCTACTATATAAAAATAAGTCGGGTTTTCCTTCCTGACGCTATAACTCCAGAACGCACGAACCGATTTCCACGGTTTTGCATTCGTTGGAAAGGTCTCGGGCTCCGTGAGGTTTATAGCAAAGAAAACGTGTCTCTGGTGGCGAAACGGAGTTCGCCCGGTTTGCTAGTACATATATCATATATGTACATATTTTACTTATTTAATCTCAGCTATTTATACAAAAAGTATCTCAACATTAACGATAAGATGTAAAAATTTGGAAAATCGTAAAACCAATAAAACTCAAGAAAATGCTTAACATCTATATATTTCTATTACAATTATTTTCAGTCCACCCCCCCACTTCACATATCTCTCATAACTTTTCCACATTAAAAAAAACCATAAAACTGCTAGTTAACCCCCCCCCCCCCTTTCAAAAATTGTCCCTTACCACTAACAGTTTGACATTAAACCTTTTTAACCATCTTCGTTACAAAAACAACACCCCTATATACCATCCTCGTTTCAAAATAAACACATCTCTATATAACATCTTTGTTACAAAAAAATGACTTCCCTTATACATCTGGGTGAAAAACACCCTTATACATCAGCTTCACTCAACTTTTGCTGCACTTTTTGCCACACTTGCTTCGCCACAGTGGCGTCCGTGTATTTAGCGACGTATGTCTCGTTCGGATGTTTTCTTTGATAATGTCTCAAAACGTTGTGCTTATGTGAAAACTTCCTTCCACAAACATCACATTTGAACGGCTTACTATTCGTGTGCGATCTCATGTGATATATTAGCCTACTCTCTCGCGGAAAAACTTTGTGACACAGTTGGCATTCGAGATTTTTCTCTCTATTATGTCTCAGTGTATGCCGTAACATATTATGTTTGTGCGCAAATTGTTTTTTACAAGTCGGACACGTGTATGGCTTTTCGCCGGTGTGCTTGCGCAAGTGAGGCTTGAGCAAGCCGGAATGCGTGAATTGCTTGTTACAAAACTGGCATGAGTACGGCCTTATATCGTTGTGTACTTGTATATGTCTGACTAACGTGGATTTGTATTTAAACTGCATGTCGCACATTTCGCAATGAAACGGCTTTTCAGTTGTGTGTCTTCGTAAGTGACTTTTTAAGAGACACTCTTTTATGAACACTTTGTCGCACACGTTGCATGTCAATTCCGGTTCGGTGGGTGTTTTACACCCGACGGACTTCTGGTGTCTTTGTAAATTGGCTTTTACGGCGAATGCTCTGCTACACTTCTCACATTTATAGGGTTTGACGTCTAAATGAATTTTCTTGTGCTGTTGCAAGTTTGACGAGCTCAAAAACCGTTTGCCACAGTCTGTGCAAGGGAATTTTCTGCAGTGTTCGTTTAAATGTGTTTCGTAGTCTTCCAAAGCGTTGAATCTGGTTAGGCAAATGTGGCATTCTAATTGTTGCCGACTGTGCAAGATGCTGTGCTTGTAAATGTGGCCTTTTGTGGCGAAAGTCCGGCAACATACCGGGCAAATGTACCTGCCGTTGTCGACAGCGTGCAAGCATAGATCGTCATCGGTAACTAAAATGAAATTTTTCGCTTTTGTAGCCATTTTTGTTTTGTTTTTGGAAGTGACGGTTACGCAAAAGCTAGTATGGACTTGAGGTTTATAAGAATAAAAGGGCTAATAAGAGCTACAGAGTTTACAAAGCGAATGAGATACAACATTAAATAAATAAAAAAATAACATTTTTGGGTCTCCAATATATGAAAAAAGTGTAAATGTAAAAAAATCTTGTTATTTAAATTAAGACTTATAGTGATTTTACGTATCAATATCATCTGAGCGATATATTATCTTAATAGAGCAGATATAGTGGTTTGATCTCAATCTGTTCAGCAGTTTTAAAGCAATTTTTTGGGTAGGTATATATTAAATAGAATATTATTTAATATCAAATGATCCACATAGACTTAGTTATTTTGAAAGGATGTCCAGCTAGACAAAAAATTGATAAAAAATTACCTTCTTATATATTTAAATATTCTTTTATTTAGCACTGGGATTTGAACCCAACTCTTTTTTATGTATATGATTGTATTACTAATCACGCAGAATGAAATCAGTAGGGCTAACTAGTATTTATATAATATATAAGTAACAACTTTTTAAAATTAAAAGCGTTGATCCTTTCACAATTACTTCATAAAAAACTATGCATTTATTTAATAAATAAAATATATTAAGGGCCGATTTTTCAATGCTTGGATAAAACTTATCCGTCCAATAAAGTATTACACGATAATATTAAAATGTCACGTAAACTGTCAAATACGGGCAATTAGAATATGTTTTTAAAATGGTAGTTTTATACATTAATCGACGAATAAGTTTTATCCAAGCATTGAAAAATCGGTCGTTAATTAATGAAATAAATAAATTTGTTTTTGCCACAATTTCATCAACAAAATACAGTTCATAAATCAGTGTTTTATTATACCTGATGAACTGTTACTGATTTACCGTTTTTTGTTTTAATAAACAGGTAGACTTTCATCTATCGCTATGTCAAATTTCACTTGGATATGTTGAGCCCTTCTCTGGTATTTGATTAATAAAAACAGCAATAAATCAAATTTATTACTTTGTGAGGAATAAAATGATAATGTAAAAAGTAAAAACAGAATATTAAAATAAAGCAACTGAAAAGTTATTTTGTTGATGAAATTGTGTACTATTAACACAAACTCTAACTGAAAGTTTGTATTTAGCTTACCTCCATCGACAGACGTGATGGGGCCCTGTGGGGCCCCTATGTCCGGTATTATGAAATCATTCTCCTAAAAATTGAAATAACTTTAATATTGGTATGTTACAAATTTTATAAACTATATGTGATATAATAAAAATGACATATGTATATAATACAAAAAATAATTGATAAATATATATCACTACATAGTATAAAACAAAGTGGCTTTCTCTGTCCATATTTCCCTTGGTATGCTTAAATCTTTAAAACTACGCAACGGATTTTGATCTGGTTTTTTTTAATAGATAGAGTGATTCAAGAGGAAGGTTTTTTAGTACACATATAATTTATTAGGTTTTAGACAACGCGGGCGAAGCCGCGGGCGGTAAGCTAGTTATATATTAAGCACAATTCTCGAGAACTGCCAAAAAAATTTCATTAATTCTTTTTTTATAATATTCCTTGAAGCACGAGGATGGATCTTATGGTGAGAAAGTGTAAACATCTACCACGGTCAAAGCCAGGGCGGATCGTTAGTTTGTTATAATAAATAAATTGATGAATAATGAATTTCTGGTCTAGAAACCTTTACCAAATTTATTGAAAATGTCTTTAAAACATGGAATATGCATTCGATTCTATCAATATGGGATATAGTAAATATGGGTTTGTATATTTTGACCGCCTCCTTGGTACAGTGGTTGACGCGTGAACATAGAACCGGAGCGTAGAGGGTTCGATTCCCGGTGGAGACGAAGAAAGAAAATGTCTCGGTCTGTTAGGACACAGAAGTTTGATCACCTACTTGTCCCTAAAGAAAATCGATCAGTGAAACAGATGTTTAATGCATCCGCTCCTTACCCCACTAGGGGACATGAGACTTCACTTTTACTTTTTAAACATGGGATTAGTACATTAGTACATTTAACGATCGTTATATATAAAACTCAAAGGTGACTGATATAGTGATCTATCAACGCACAGCCCAAACCACTGGACGTATCGGGCTGAAATTTGGCATGCTGGTAGATGTTAGGACGTAGGCATCCGCTAAGAAAGGATTTCCCGAAATTCTTGCGGGAATGGAGAAAAACGGGATGCACGTACAAAGTCGTGGGCGGAAGCTAGTAATAAATAAATTGATGAATAATGTATTTCTGGTCTAGAAACTTTTACCAAATTTATCAAAAATGTCTTTAAAACATGGAATATGCATTCGATTCTATCAATATGGGATATAGTAAAGATGGGATCGCTATCTCACCTCAGGCTCCGTTTTAACAACACATAGTCCCACCGCTTCAGCTTTTACGACAGTTTCCAAATGTTCCGTTGTATCTTTTGGTGTATTACTGTAAAATATAATAAATAACTAATATAATAAAGGTGAAGATTTTGTTTGTTTGAACATGTTAATATCAGGAACAACTGTCCCGATTAAAAAAAATCTTTCAGTTTTATATAGCCCATTTATCGAGGAAGGCTATAGGCTATATATCATCAAGTTAAGTTTATAAGAGCAGAGCCACGTGGGTAAAACCACAGGGCACAGCTAGTATTATCATTATAAATATATTAAGTCTCATTTCACTATGTTTGTAAATAAACACCTTGAAAATTGATTATCTATATATATAAAAACTAGCGGTCCGCCCCGGCTTCGCCCGTAGTACATATTCGCAATAAAAGGTAGCCTATGTCCTTTCTCGGGTATCAAAATATCTCCATACCAAATTTTAATGCAAATTGGTTCAGTAGTTTAGGCGAGATTGAGTTACTTTCACATTTATAATATTAGTTATATATAAAAATGAAACCCGTTTTCTTTGGTCACGGCATCACGCATGAACGGGTGGACCAATTTCGGTAATTCTTTTTTTATTACATTCCTTGAAATACGAGGATGGTTCTTATGTAGAGAAAACGTAAATATGTACCACGGGCGAAGCTGGGGCTGACTGCTAGTTATTTAATATTTTGTGAATATACAGTATGACTGAGGTCTATAAAAGGTCATAAACTATTTTCTATCTGTTCAGTAGATTTTGAATGAAAGAACAAAACAGATTTTTACATATATCAGATTTACAGCATTAAACAAGGATCTCCTAATTTATTTATTTATAAAAACATAAATTTTAAGCACTTAACATGAGAAAGAATATGATTACTTTCGCAGACGTTTAGAAAACGAGTTGATACAACCCGTTACGGCTCTGCGTTCTATTTTCGTCAAAGTTATATTATATTCGGTTCAGTGCGTTAGCTGTCATTACTAAATAAAATAATGGTACAAACAAAAAAACTGTATAGCAATTGATGCAATTATAACACAAATAAACAGTTTTTATTTCCATTTATTATTATATCTTACTTATTATTATGTACTTACTCTTTTTCTGTATCGTCTAATTCTGCTTTAATATTTATGAATTCCGGATCTTTTTCGTTAGCGACGGGCGCTTCTGCCTCGAAATCAATTGGTTCTATTTTAATGGTTATATTCTCCGACATTTTGTGTCGTTTTCATGCGGCACTTTCTCAATCCATTACGATTATTTATATATTTTACGAACTAGACAAAAATTATTACGAGTACCTACCTAGTCCCAAATAAAATAAATCCAAATTACGATGTGTCAAAATTACTTTTTTTACGACATAGTGTTATGCCCGGATACGAGGATATTGGATGAAATGACAAGTGCTGCGGGTTCTTGAGAAACAAAAAAAATGTTGTACATATATTATTAATAGAAAGTATATAATTTGAGTTTGAGTTTAACTTGTATACGTAGTATATTATTATTAGACTGTGGTTTAACCTTGGTTTAACTTATATTCTCAAGTTTTATATATATGGACTAGCTTTAGCCCGCCATTACACACGCGACAAACTATATAGATATGTTGGATATGACTAAAGTCTATCTATGTGTCAATTTCCATCAAAATAAAAATAGCCGTTTTTACATGAACGAGCTACAAACTTCAACCCGTTCGTACAAATTTTTATTTTACATATTATGCAGTTTTTGCATTATGAATAGTCAAGTATTTAATTAAAATTTGATAGCCAATAGAAATTTTTAAATTAATCGAAACATATTTTATAACAGTCATGTTTTTTAAGTTCAATAATCAATTACTGATAACGTGTACGTAACTATTTTTTAAAACTGATTTTGTTAAAAAATAATTAAAATTGTACAATTTGGTTATTTTTTTTTTTCAGTTATAATTTTAACTAACATATTTCTGGTAATTTCGAAAGTTACCACGATAAAAGCACGTCGAAGTCACAGAGACCAGTGAGCTTATTAATTAAATTATTATCTATAATATAAAAATGAATCCCAAAATGTGTTGGTAAGCGCATAACTTGAGAACGGCTGAACCGATTTCGTTAATTCTTTTTTTATTATATTCCTTGAAGTACGAGGATGGTTTTTAAGTAGAGAAAACGTATAAATGTACCACGGGCGAAGCCGGGGCGTACTGCTAGTTTATAATAAAAATAAATATAATTAAATTATATGAATAATTAATTGTTAATTAAATAATCTGTGTATAAAAAAAATTATAGTTATAACATCAAACAAAACAAATAAAAAGACAGATACATATAAATTATTTAAAGATATTCTGATCGATTCTGATTCAGTAATTAATTATGAGTCCATTAACTTATTTATAAAAATGAAACCCGTTTTCCTTGGTCACGGGAACACGCATGAACGGGTGCGGGGTGGACCGATTTCGATAATTCTTTTTTTATAATATTCCTTGAATATTCCTCGAGGATAGTTCTTTAGGAGAGAAAACATAAACATGTATCACGGGCGGGGCGGACCGATGAACTTATTTTAAAACTTATTTTGATAAAAAAAATGTGTGCGTGTACTAGTGCACACACGTAAGAAGTGAAACTTCTTTATGACCTTATTTTTCAAAAAATAATTTACTACTTATATTAAGCAACTTTACAGAAATATGTCGAGTCACGCGTGGTAGGGATAAGAAAAAGATGGCGCGTAACGGAAAAATGTCACGCGTAACGAAAAAATGTTACACTAATTTTTTTTCCAACCCCGATAAAGAAGTTTCACTTCAAAAATATATTTTCACATTATCTTTTTCAGGCAAACTCTCCTACCAATAGAGGAAAGGCTCCAGAAAGAGAGAAAACGTAAAGATGTTGGTCTATTTGAGCCGTATTGGGAAAATGGCCATTGGGTTTTTGATAGGTTTGTGTTTAATTATTTTATAGTTGTACTAGCTTTCCGCCTGCGGCTTCACCCGCGTTTTCAGAGAAAAACCCGTTCCCGTAGGATTTCCGGGATAAAACCTATCCTATGTCCTTTCTCGGGTATCAAAATATATCTATACCAAATTTCATGCAAATTGGTTCAGTAGTTCAGGCGTGATTGAGTAACAGACAGACAGACAGAGTTACTTTCGCATTTATAATATTATAGTATGGATTCAAAACTAGCTTACCGCCCGCGGCTTCGCCCGCTTTGTCTAAAACCTAATCTATACTAATGTTATAAAGCTGAAGAGTTTGTTTGTTTAAACGCGCTAATCTCAAGAACTACTGGTCCAGATTTGAAAAATTCTTTCGGTGTTGGATAGCCCATTTATCGAGGAAGCCGTAACCATGACAACGATGAAACAGAAAACAAGAATTAAATAACACTAGCTGCGCTCCACGGTTTCACCCGCGTGGCTCCAATTCTGTTGGTCTTAGCGTGATGTTAAATAGCCTATAGCCTTCCTCGATAAATGGGCTATCAAACACCGAAAGAATTTTTCAAATCGGACCAGTATTTCCTGAGATTAGCGCGTACAAACAAACAAACTCTTCAGCTTTATAATATTAAGTATAGATAAGTACCTATTTGATAGCAGTAATCACTAATTGTAAAAATTATTTATTCTAATTAAAATGTATTTAGTACAGCAAATAGGTACAATAAAATAGGAAAAAACAGGACATTTCGATAAAGTGAAATGCCGTGTTACAGGCTGATGCATTTCACGTGTTAAACTGATCGATTCTCTTTAGGTTTTATTTTAAAAGGAAAATATAATCCAGTCTTCGATTTGTATGGGCTTTTTACTTCGCAAGGCTTAATGTGTGAAAATGATATTAAAAATATATAACTAAGGGCCGATTTTTCAATGCTTGGATAAAACTTATCCGTCCAATAAAGTATTACACGATAATATTAAAATTTCACGTAAACTGTCAAATACGGGCAATTAGAATACGTTTTTAAAATGGTAGTTTTATACATTATTCGACGAATAAGTTTTAACCAAGGATTGAAAAATCAGCCCTAAGAGCGTAGACGCACTATGCGGGTAGCCGCATTGCGGGTAGCCGTCCGGCTGACCGCAAGCACAATTATGTACGTAATATGCATTTCTATGCGCACTGTGCGGTCTGCGGTTACGTACATAATTGTGCTTGCGGTCAGCCGGACGGCTACCCGCAATGCGGCTACCCGCATAGTGCGTATACGCTCTAAGGAAAAGATATAAAAATATTGTTTTAACTGATTATCATTTTAACAAAAAAAGGAGAAAGATACATATTATTATATGTATAGTTACTACCAGCTTGTTTTTTTAAGATTAATATTTTTCTAAATACAATAAAACAGCCGCTTCTGTCTGTGCGTCCCCATATCTTGAAATTTACGCAACGGATTTTGATGCGGTTTGTTTTAATAGATGGAGTGATTTAAGAGGAAAGTTTTAGTATATAATTTGTTTCTAATAAACTTAATTTTCTACTACAGACTAAAAGCAGGACGAATACATAAACTCCCTTCGAATATATTAAACGTAAAAACAACAGAAAATAACGAATGTGACCAAATTTGCCCCGCGGTTTATGAGGAGTAAGCAATATTTTATATTTACTACACGTTACTAATTTACTGGTAAGGTAACGGCACCAGTGGTGGACAAGCATCCAGTAATGGACAAAATAAATTTAAAATTTAAATATTAAGACCAAAATTAACGTTATATAATTTGGCAATACTTAAAATAAAAGTTTGGTTCATAAGCTATCAAAATACGACATTTCATCTTATTCGGCCAAAATGTTTGAAGATGGCAGAACGTTATGTTTAGTTGCTGCGACTCGTTTCGAAGAAATCCGTTTTTACTAAGGAAATCCTTAAGGAAGTAAGGACACAACTTTGGTTATAAGAATTTTTGTATAAATGTTAGCAAAATTTGATATTACTTTTATTTATAGTAGTTAATTGTACGAAATATTACACGATTTAGTATCATGATAGGTTATGTTGTTTAAATAAAATTCTTCAGTGTCCATAACTGGATTTAATTCTATGGATATATCCATTTATGGACATATGTCGAAAATAAACTTTTTTTAAAGGTATTAATTACATGCCCTTTTCTGTATTGTCTTTTCATTCTGATTAATAATATACCTATCACGACCATTTCAAACAAAGGGTTCCAATATTGTACAACAATTGTCCATTACTGGATTTGCTTTGGTTCCTATAATGGACATTGACATTTTTTGTTAAAATTACACTAATGGGTCCAACAACATAATATCTATCTACCCATGAAGAATATATTTTAGAACAATGGGTCATTATGTGCTGTGCGACTCGTTCTCGGCTTCATTCTGTATTACTGCGTAGAGAAGTCGCATACTTATGCGTATTGTAACGCATCTATCATAGAGAGTTCTCTGATGAACTGTTTGGATCGCTGTCTGCTGCTAAATTTCACCACCATATAGCACACACGCTTAAATTTCATCCACACCATCTTGACAACAGTTTAAAAAAAGCTTTTTGCCTCGTGCTACAATTTGGAATCCATATCGATGGACCGATCAGATTAAGGCTGTTGGCGGATTCAGATTGGCGATTCACTTCACGAGTGTAGCGGAATGCCAGGAAACAGAGAGATATGGCGGAATATCGTGAAGCGGGTAACATCTACCCCCCCAAACCTCATGTTGACCACGTTCGCTCTGACGAGAGTGATATGACGACGAAGAAGAAGTCCCAAAATGGATGGAATGGCAGTACTTTTTTTAGTTATATTTTTCATCCCTGACTTATTGAGAAAAAAAACCCATATTGGTGTTTCTTAACGGACATAACTCGTATTTAAGTAACGATGCATTTGTCCAATTTTTGCCTAGAAAATGGAAATTAAGACTGTTTTATTTAATATTAATATTATAACTATGCAAAATAATTAATAAGTACTATTTTTTATAAATACATCCCCGATTTATTATATTCCAATCATCATTTTCAAGATTCTATTGATAACTATAAGTCTTCTCCAAGTGTAAATAACTGGAGAAAAAACATTAGGTACAGTCCATAAATGGGTGTTCATAACTGGATGTTGTCCAAAACTGGGTGTCCATCATTAGATTTTCACTGTCCATCACTGGTGCAAAAAAGTGGTTTTTTAATTTATAAATAACTTCATTATTTATGCATTGTAATCTTTTTTCAAACATTGGTTACGTTAAACTAACATTGAACTAAAGGTATAACTTAACAATATCCAATAAAGTTAAAAAACCTACGAGAAATTTGCAAAAAACTTCAATTTTTTCCTTAATCTGTACAAGACTGGTGCCGTTACGTTACAGTCAAATATTTTACTAAATATCACTCAAATCGTGTTTGACTAAAAATGCGTCGATCAAAATCGTTTTTGACTGATTTAAAAGTGGTTTTGACCGCCAATGAGTTTTGCCTGTAACATAAAGCCAGGGGCAATATTGGAACAATCTCGGTTGCACGGCGCTCGGAGCAATTTCAGCTGTTCTCTAAATTGCCCCTGCTTGCCTATACTCATCATAATTAAGGAGCCAATTAAGGGTGCATTTCCAATATTGCCCCTGCTGCAGTACGTGAGTAGCCCGCATATTAACATATTATATAGGTACTAATCGAATCAAAACAAATGCCACATTTTTATTTCAACATCGTTTAATTTTTTTTTAGTCACCAAATTGTAACATAGTTACGTGTTATAATAAAAAATATTTCCTTTCATAATATTAACTAGCTGCTCCGCGCGGTTTCACCCCCGTGGCTCCACTCCTGTTGGTCGTAGCGTGATGATAAATAGCCTATAGCCTTCCTCAATAAATGGGCTATCTAACACCGAAATAATTTTTCAAATCATACCAGTAGTTCCCGAGATTAGCGCGTTCAAACAAACAAACTCTTCAGCTTTATAATCTTCTTATATATAAAATTCTCGTGTCACAATGTTAGTCTGCATACTCCTCCGAAACGGGTGGACCGATTCTCATGAAATTTTCTGTGCATATCGGGTAAGTCTGAGAATCGGCCAACATCTATTTTTCATATGTACCACGGGCGAAGCCGGGGCGGACCGCTAGTATTAGTATAGATTTAACTAGTGTGCTTATAATTATTTTAATATTTTAGATACGGTAAGGTTTGCGCCCAACGGTTCGCGATTGGCAAATTTGAGAGGCTGAGGTGGAATTATCAATTTAAAGAATTTGATAACATGTGCTATTTGGAATATGAAAATTGTAGATATAAAAAGAAAAGTAAGTTATCACCATCATATTATAATAATTCATTTATCACTAGCTGTGCCCTGCGGTTTTACCCGCATTTCTCCGCTCCTATTGGTCTTAGCGTGTAGCGTGTGTCGTAGAGCTTTCCTCGATAAATCAGCTATCTAACAGTGAAAGTATTTTTACAAATCGGACCCGTAGTTCCTGATATTTGCGCGTTCAAACAAACACACTTTTCAGCATTGATTTTCAAGAAATTTCTATTAATTTTAATGTTGAAATACTTAAATTTGAGTTAATGGTACTAATAATTTGTTACTAATTTTCAGTATACAGTAAGTATTCAGTCAATTTCTTAATTTTTATAGAATCTACAGTATTATATTATCTGTGATAATAATTTTTGATTCTCCTAGCTGCTCCTCACGGCTTTACATAAGTCAAAAATAACATTTGTAACTTTACCTTTTTATGATATACTAATTACTAGCCGCTCGTCCCGTAAATATGAAATAAAAATATATAAATGACTCAGGAAAATGTCGCTTTCTGCTTGTGAAAACTTTCTAGTAGTTGTCTGACGTCATTAAAAACATACATATACAAATACAACAATGTTTCCTCTTTCTAATACTTATGTCGAGATTTTAGAAGTACCTATAAAGTCACTGACCGCCTCCTTGGTACAGTGGTTGACGCGTGAGCGTAGAATCGAGGGTACTGGGTTCGATTCCCGGTGGAGAGCAAGAAAAAAAATGTCTCGATCTGGCAGGACACAGAAAGCCCACCTACTTGTCCCTAAAGAAAATCGATCAGTGAAACAGATGTATAATGCATCTGCCCATTACCCCACTTGGGGACGTGGGACTTCACTATTAAGTCGCTTATATAAAATACGATTAATGTATTTAATTTCTAGCATGGTATTTATTACATCGCGGCAACTGTCCGGAATTATCTTCGAGATCCACACATCCAACAAACGGGAAAGAAATATTGAAGAGAATGACAATGTGGATGAGGAATGTGCCATAAATATGTAAAATAAATAAACTGTATTTATTTTTATTATTATAACTACAAACTCAAACCTTTATTTAATCAATAAGTTCTATTCTAGAAGCATTTTTGAATCATCATAACATAGTTTTAGCGTGTTTTAATAATAGATTGATTGTTTATGTTTGTAATTTTGATAATTACCAGGGATTGCCTAGATATTTCTTATTTTATAAAATATATCAAGTAATTGAAATCGGTTCAGCCATTCTTCAGACATTAAATTATGCTTATTTACCACTGTTGGTTATGACTTTGTTTATTTTAAAAACAAATATAACACTCATGGTTTTATCAGCTCCATATTATGTGTGTTCAAGCATTCATTGTAACAGCTCTATATATATATATTTTTTTTATTTATTATCAGAAACAAAATAGGTTTACAGATTAGTGTACAGTTGTGAATTAAAAAACCACTGAGGTTTATAGTATAGTTATATGCATTTGACCTATACATTTTTATTTACAGCTCCATATGATGTCCCATGCGGAATGCGTTGGTGTTAACACCTATATATAGTTTCAGAAAAAAAAACTGCTACAATATCTTGGGTTATCGATTTACTTGATATAAAATTAGTTTCTAATTTATTAAGAAGAAAAATACGATAGTTCTATAGAAGAAGAAATTTATATAGAAGAAAAATATTTAAATTCTTGGGTTATCGATTTACCTGGTATAAAATAAAACAAACAAATAATTTTAATTAATTTATTAAGAATACATTAAGTACCTAAGCTTAAATACAAACATACAAACGATACAGAATAAATAATGAAATACATTACATTAAAATATATAGGATACATTGAACATTCATTTAATAAATTATTTAATAATTTCCTTATGGATTTGATTTTTGACAGTTTTCAATAAAAAAATTGGTTGTTTGTAAAGTAGGTTCACGATCGAGATGTTTACGTGATAACGTCTTGTTGGTGGCAGCGCTCGAGATGAGACGGGAGATCGGTCCGTCTCTCTCTCGTTATACCTGCGATCGCGCTCGTGAGGTTTTGGTGTGACACAAGTTTCTGAACATGTCACCCGACTAAAACCATTTTAAAAACGTTATCACGTTAAAAAAAATTTAATTCTTAGAATATTTTCGTTAGATATGTAGTGAAAATGTGTTATTATATCAAAAATATTTTCTCACAATGTAAGGAATGTTTACTGTTAAATTTTGGAGTGAAACAAATATATTTAAAAAGAATGGCTTAAAAATATTTTTGTGATCGATACATGTAAAATACGCTTTTTGCAATAAAATATACAAAATAGTACAAGTAAATATAATGAAAATGTGTTTTATATGATTTTTTTCCATTTGTATTGAAGTCAATATATTTTATTCTAATTTCTAGCCATTGGACTAAAAAAACTATAATAAAATTTATAAAAATGCAATTTCCAATGTGCGTAGTTACATAGGTAAAATTTATAAAAAATTGATTTTTGTTTTATAATACAAGGAATCGATTAATTAAAATATAAAATACTAGCTTTCCGCCCGCGGCTTCGCCCGCGTTTTCAAAGAAAAACCCGTTCCCGTAGGATTTCCGGGATAAAACCTATCCTATGTCCTTTCTCGGGTATCAAAATATCTCTATACCAAATTTCATGCAAATTGGTTCAGTAGTTAAGGCGTGATTGAGTAACAGACAGACAGACAGACAGAGTTACTTTCGCATTTATAATATTAGTATGGATAATGCTATTAAAACACTTAAGTTAATGCATTTTTCTTATAAATTTTTATTAATTTAATTAAAACATAGTACATAATTTAAAATAATTTCAATTTCATATTAAATTTCTCGTTAATATATTAAAAAAGTAGATTTTTATACAGAAATATGCATCATCTTTTTATATTCAAGAGCTACTAAAAATAATACTTCATAAAAGGTACATCAAAACTTCGAAGCACCACGCTACCAAAAACAAATCTTAAAATAACGGACGGAAATCAAATTAAAAAAAAAACTTTTTCAAATATATTTGTACCCCATTAAAAAAACAACAAAAAACAGTGGAAAGAAGCCTCCACAAAACCCTGTTATTTTCTTAATATAACTTAAAAATATTTTTTATCTGTCTTTCTTTCTCAGGCCTAAGTACACACAGTTAAAAATAATAATTGAAAAACTATGGCCTTATCAAACTTTTACTATGAGGGTAGATTTAGAAAATATTGTTATAATATGAGACAGCGTGTCATTATGACTCAAGTCTTTGAACAGAGCAGACGTGTGTTTGATAAAATTATTTTCAAACAATAATTATGTGTAGTTACAATAAACTTATGAAATAACTAATACAAAGAGATATATTTTATTCGTTCTTGTATACAATGTAATTATGGCTTAAATTATACGAAAAATTACAATAATTAGGATCTTTTTAACAAACACATAAGCATAATATATTATCCTATAATATCATTTTTCATAAACATTTGTATTAAAATGCTACATTTCTTAACTAAAAATACGATTAAAATATTTTCTTTCTTATAATAATGGTAATTGTTAAAATTATGAGATTACGAAAACTTACCTAAACATATACGATTTGCTTATTTAACTACCTACTTTGTTTTAATCTATAAAAATGTGAAAATTTGTAATTAATTTTAGTAATTCCCAATCAAAACGTCAATCTTAAAAAACCGGTGGTTCAATTGTCATAAATTTAAAATATGGTGCGTTTGAAACCGTTACAAGTCGTAATTTTGTGCAAAAATACATTTTCAACCATAGAGTAAAAACGGTAGACGCACCATAGAGATGATAAATTATTCTTTTTCGTCTTTGATCTGTGGTGGTTGGTCTGTGTAAACTATTTCTGCGTACTCTGTGGAGGGTGGTGGGGGCTTTTCAGCCGTTTGGTCGCCGAGAGCTAACTCTGCGTAGACCACTCCTTTTTTTTCTTCTTCTGCTGGCTGTAAGAAGAATACGGATTTATGAGTAATTTAAACACGATTCGCTTCGAGTATTGGTTGTACTCGTAAATTATAATCATTAGTAAATATTTAATTATAATCATTAGTGCTATTGCAAGGCAAGAAAATAGATTTCATGAATATATAAACACTGGCTAAATTTTTCTAAACAATGTAAGTGTGATTTCGAACACTAATAATATTAAAGTAGGGTGGATGTACCACTAGTTGACCATTTAAGCGGTTTTATCTTTAGCTATATATAAAAAACGGGTTATTTGTTTTACGTTCAATGTAATTTTTGGGACACAGATAATTGAATACTCACTGTAACTATTGTTCTTAATATCAATTTGATAACCTTCAAAGGTTTTATGAAAACTACTCTGAAAGTTATTTCTGCTAAAAACACCATTACTTGACCACTGATCACCAATATCTGACCATCATTACTCTAAAAGTTGACCATATTCAAAATGGACAAAATGTCCTTCTTCGAACAGTAGTTTTGTTTAATAAATAAATATACATATTATTTAATAAATAAAGATAGGTTGATGAAATTCAATGAAATTCAAACCACTTGGTCACGGAAATCAAGTGGACAACTCAAGGTTAATAATATTCTCGGCCCCGAAACCTGACCAACTAAGTTCGGTATAAAAATCTTACGGTAGTCAGCTTTTGGAAATATGCAACATAAAGCTATGACTTAACTACGGCTTATATGGTTTGTCAAATTAGGTAGGTATAAGCACAAACCAAAGCAAGTCTTTCTTAGCAAAATATAAAGAACCAAGAGCTGACCTTACTGGTCAACAATAGGCGAAAAATTGTTTTCGTTGCTCCAAAAGATAACCAGGCCGCTAAAAATCATGAAAAACTGTTCATGCCAAAAATGAAGCCGAAAGTCTATAACAGAATGGTTCAACATTATGCCTATAACAAGACATATAAAGAGTAATCGATTGCATTCAAGATAAATTAAGATTTCCCAATCAACTCCCGATAAAAAACTCTTAGTAAAAAATGTGATTACTTACGGGGCACCTACTTAATTACATCTTCGTGTTGAAAAAATGTAAATATTTCTGACCATTGGCAGCAAGGTTTGTTTTTATTTTATAGATGATATGTTGCTTTATAGAAAAAACAATAAACTATCATCTGGGGCTGCCGTATTTTCTTAATTGGCGCGTATATTTGAATTTCGGTCATGTATTGGCGCTTGGTCAGCTAGTGGTACATTGACCCTAGTTAGTTTAAGTTTTGTAGTAGTTTTTGGATGAAATTTATAGCTGTTATACATTCCTTTGAAGAGAATAAAGAAATACAATAATTTTGCGTAAATAATTAAATAAATTAAACGAACGGCTATTAAATCTCTGTGCATTTAACAGTTCCCTTCGAAGGCAAGCTGTGCAGCTAGTAAAACAATTTTAAATTAAATTATCGTCTAACTAAGAAGTCGTGTTAAATTATATTATAGTCTACATGTCTAGGAAGTTACAAATAATCCTAAAATATAACAACAATAGATTAAATTATACTGTACTAGCTTACCGCCCGCGGCTTCGCCCGCTTTTTCTAAAACCTAATAAATTATATACTAAAACCTTCCTCTTGAATCACTCTATCTATTAAAAAAACCGCATCAAAATCCGTTGCGTATTTTTAAAGATTTAAGCATACAAAGGGAAATAGGGACAGAGAAAGCGACTTTGTTTTATACTATGTATAGTGACTATACTCACAGTTTCAGCATCAGCATTATTGGTAGCCTGAACTCTATCTCTCCCGAGCGGCAGAGCTGCCCGCACGCGGGCGCCGAGCGCGGAGAGACGCGACCGCTCGCGGCCAACCGCGCTCTCTGTGTCGCTACTGACAGATGGTTTTATCAGCTCCGTGTTGTGTACGTGATTGCGGTGTTTTAATAGTGTCTATGTTATGTACTAGGTGTATGTGCATTTGCTCTTTGAGTGACTGACAGATGGTTTTATCAGCACCGTGTGATGTACTAGGTGTAATTGTTGTTACAGCTCTATATGATGTAGCGGGTGAATTGGTTGTAATAGCTCTATGACTGTATTAATTGTTGGCTCGAGTGTTATTTTATCTTATTTTACATTAACTTATTTTATTTAAGCATGTGCAATGGTAAATAATAAATATACTGTGGTTTGTTAGTAAGCATGCTTCACAAAAAATCTTTGCTTATAAATTATAATATTCCGATCGATATCCACATGCAAAACATTAGTAACATTACATACTGTCGAGGTAGCGTGTTCCCAGCCTCTATAAGCACTACACCAGCCGTCGCCCTTGCGGAAACAATATACACTGTACAGTGCTGACATAAATGCGGGAACGCGTTTTGAAGTGAAACTTCTCTAGGCGCGTTGAGAGTAAAATTTCAAGGTCGCAAATACCGTCCGGTCATCGAGTGAGGCGACGATTTTGCTATATTTGAGTCTTGCCAAAGAAGTTTCACTTCTGACACGTGGGCTCAGTACACAAGCTCTTTTTGTTTTATTGTAATATTTATTGTCTTTTATCTGTACGATCGTCATTTCTCACTTAAAAACTAACAACATTTTTTATATTTGTTTTATTCGATGCGTTCCTTTATTTTTGTCACACACTGTAGGTACTAGTCCATGTACATTAATTACAACTATTTAATACTAACAGGGAGATAGGAAAGGTTAACATACAAAACTGCTGAACCGATTTCGATTGAAATTTGATAATAGATAATTTGTTTTTTTTTTAATTTATCGAGCAAAGCCGTGAGCTAAAGCTTCTAAGGAATGAGGTAATTTTAAACAAAGATCTACTTTCTATTTACAGTAATATGAAAACTATACAAAAGTTAAACATAAATGAGTTAAATGTATACATATAATATGCAAAGTCAAAATAAAATCTATTTATTAATTAAGAGTAGGAACAAAATAAAATTATAATTACCCTTAAAACCAAAGTATAACATTTATAATTTATTTACAAAAACAATTAAACACCAAACCCAAAAATATAATATAACCATCCTAAAAACCATCATATATGGCCTGTTCAGATTAGAGCGGTATCCGCTACCGCCCTGGGTAGCGGTATCCCGATGGGCACGCGATTAAATCTCTTACTATAGAAACTCTAATCGCGTACCGATTCGAGTACGGTAGCGAACATCCCATCGGGATACCACTACCCACGGCGGTAGCAGATACCTGTGTAGTTTGAATAGGCCTTTATTGGTAAAAGAAAGAGTAATTAAATGTTATTAATTTTAAGAAAAATAAGGGTAGATGAATAATTTTTACTTACGATTCGCCAGAACTCTTCCCGTGTTCACGACTCCTTGCTGTAATAAACAAATATAAAAATAAATATAAACTAGTCACTACATATTATAAAAGTCCTCCTGTTTGTCTGTCTGTTCGTTTACTGTGATCACGATGCGTTGTGAACATTTTTTTTTTCTAATAAAAAGGCTGTAGATAGGTTACCAACACAACATTCGATCTGCACACACGGCACACTAACGCACACACGATTAGACGTCACAGTGAGATGGCATGATTCAACTATCGTGTGCGAAAGAGACAAATGATGTAAAATGTGGCTAATTGGCCACGTTTCGATTTTTTTATAATAATATCATTGATTCATTTATACACAGAATATGGATATACATAATATATTATTTATAACTAGCTATTGCTATAACCTGAGTTTGCTTGCTTTTGTTACTAGGATACTAGATAGAATAAATTTCAAGGAAGTGTGTTACAATTGTGTTATTAAATTAAATCAATAGTTTTGTTTTCACGTGATTGTTTAAACTCAACAATGACAAGTAATTTTTATTTACCCAACTGTTGCCATGTTTGCAATTTTATAGATAAAATATTGTGCAACATTCACATATTTGTTTTTATGATTATGATTTACGTATAATGTATATGTATTTATGTAGACGACGCGGTTGGCGCAGTGGTAAAGTAACTGCCTACTGAGCCGACGGTCCCGGGTTCGATCCCCGGTCAGGGCAAATATTTGTGTGATTAACTCAATTATTTGTTCTTGGGTCTGGGTGTTATTATCTATATATGTATTTATTAAATATTATATTTATCGTCGCCTAGTACCCACAACACAAGCCTTAATTGAGCTTACTGTGGGACTAGGTCGATTTGTGTAATAATGTCCTATAATATTTATTTATTTTATTTTATGTTATGTATTTTCTATTTAAATAAACATATCAAAATCAAGCTTTTTTAGTAATTATTTTTTTGAAATATCTTGAAAAATTTTTTGGTAGCTAGAACACTATCCAGATAATTAATAAGTCCCTTTTAATGATAAAAAATAACCTTCTAAAACCTACTCGGCCCAATGATATTTTATGTATAGATACGTTATATACTCACAATATATCCAAAAAAAATGCTTCATATACAGTGTCAGGCACACACAAATACAATTTTCATTTTACTTAATTTATTACATTGACAGACTGTATAAGAGAGATGGCTCTAATAAAATGATATAAACAAAAAAGACAAAGATAGTTTGTCACTTCCACGCAGGTGTAAGCAAAAGTCATAAGAATTCGCCAATTAAATATAAATAAACAAATAGTTGCCATGGTAATTGGCATAGACTAACGACACAGAAGGTTCAATGTTATAGAATATAGATGTTAGGTTTCCTGCACAAATAAATAAATGTGACAATATTTTCATTTACTATTTTATGATTATTAATTATTATGATGTCGTATTACAATGAAAAAAAAAATTTTTTTTGGAGATATAACTGTATTAAGTATTTATTACTAGCTGTGGTGTTCGTTTTCGGTCATCATCATTTCACCCGATAAACACCCACTGCTGAGCATACTGCATAATCCTCCTTATAGAACTCCATAAGGACCGATCTTACGCTATTCGTTTCAAGGCAGTTCCCGAAACCCGTACAAGGTCATCACTCCAACTTGTAGGATAATTATAATAATAGTGGTGCCTAGATGAAAAAAAAGGATGAAATAAAAGAAAGGAAGTATAAGCCTTTTTTATCTAAAACACAAATAAAATTTATGTTCAATACCTATTTACAGAAAAGCAAATAGCATTTTTCGTCAGTAGCGATAATCTTTTCTTTAATGTTTACGTATTATTATTATTATTAGCCTTTGTTCGGACTTTACATATGTATGTAGTTATATATGCTCGGTTTGACCCATTTTTGCGTGTCCGTTTGCCAGTTGGCAAAGGCCTCCTCCAATCTCTTCCATTCGGGTCTCACTAAGGCCACTCTACCCCAGGTTGTACCCGCTACCTGTCTAATGTCGTCATCCCATCTTTTTTGGGGTCTCCCTCTCTTTCTCTTTCCTTCTCTTGGGTACCACTGTGTAGTAATTTTGCTCCATTTTTCTTTACCCCTGATCATGTGCCCCGCCCATTTCCACTTTTGCCTTCTTATCTTCAGTGTTATGTCCTGGACCTTAGTCTTGTATCTGATGCTGCTTTGCTTTATTTTGTCTTTTCTTTTGATGCCAGTCATGCTTCTTTCCATGGAATTTTGACAGATGCGGAGTTTATTTGTTATGTTTTTTGGTAGGGCCCACGTTTCACTTCCATACGTCAGCACAGGTAGGATGCATGTGTTGAATAATTTAGTTTTAGTTGAAATGTGTAGGTTATTGTCTTTCATTACTTCTTTAAGAGACCAGTACTTTTTCCAGCCATTTATAACTCTTCGATCGACCTCCTTGCTTTCGTTGTCCTCTGGGGATATTAGTTGGCCGAGGTAGATGTAATCTTCAACATATGACATTTGTTTTTGTTCCACTGTTACTGGGTATTTTTTGCCATTGGTCATAATTTTTGTTTTGTCCGGATTTAGCTTTAATCCTGCCTTCGCACTTTCAGACGCTAGGTCATTTATCATCTTGCTTAAGTCCTCTGGTGTTTTTGCAAATAATACAATATCATCCGCGAATCTAAGGTGCGTCAGCGTGCGGCCATTTATCAGTATGCCCATGTCTTTCCATTTCATATTCCTGAAAATCATTTCCAGTACTGCCAGGAAGAGCGTTGGTGATAGGGGGTCGCCCTGTCTCACACCTTTTTGTATTTGAAACCTATTTCCTTCCCTTTCTAGTTGAATGCAGGCAGAACTGTCTTTGTATATGTTTCTGATAATTCTAATATAGTTGTGCTCTATTCCTAGTTCCTTTAATGCTTCCCAGATTTTTGAGTGTATCAGAGAATCAAATGCTTTGCTGTAGTCTATGAAAGCTATGTAGTATGTAAGCTGATATTCTGTATATTTTCCTATGATTTGTCTTACAGTATGGATGTGGTCTAGTACCGAGAAGTCTTTGCGGAAACCTGCCTGTTCTATTGGTTGTTGCTCATCTAGTTTCCTTCCTATTCTTCCCAAAATAACCTTTGCAAAGATCTTATAAATGTTAGACATTAGGCTTATGGGACGGTAGTTTCTTATGTCGCAATGATTTCCTTTTTTGAATATAAGGATAATGGTGGATTCAGTCCATTGTTTTGGGATCATTTCAGTGTTAATTACATTGTTGAAAATATCGGTTAAAATTGGTGTCATGATTGTTTTGGTCAGCTTAAGTATTTCATTTGTTATGCCATCCGGCCCTGGAGCTTTATCAAGTTTCTGTGTGTCAATAGCTTTTTCAGTCTCTTCCCACATGATGTAAGGTATCGATTCATTATCTGGGAGTTCAATTTCTCTTTCATTTGTTTTATATTTGTATAGTTCTGTGTAATAATCAGTAGCAATCTTAAGGATTTCATTTCTATCAAACTTTCCCGCTCCACTGGTTTCCTCCATTTTTACAATCCATTCCTTCTTATTAGTTAATTCTTTGTATGCCTTTTTTATTCCTCCTGTGCGTCTAATATGTCTCTCTATTGTTTCCATTTGGCGTTGTCTCCTGTCTTTCCTTATACTCTCTTTTATTTCTTTACTAACTCGGGCAATTTCTTTCCTGTTTTTTTCTGTGCTTTTTGCTTTTATTAGGTCTGCTCTTTGTTCAAGGAGGTTGAAAGTTTTGTTGGACATCCACTCAGGGGTATCTTTCTTGTTTCTAAATTCTATGGTACTTGTGGTTATTGCTCTTTCTAGCCAAGTATATTTCTCTTGCATTTCAGCGCCTTTTGTTTCTGTACTGTATTCCTTAAGTTTCGAGTTGAGCGAGTTGGCTACTTCTCCTATATTGTTTTTATTGATTTTTAGAATCCCTGGGCTTGTTTTTGGTCTGGAATTCTTTGGTTGGGATGAATTCAGTTCAGCCCTGACCATACGGTGATTAGTGTTGAAGTTAAGGTTGTTGATGACATTTATGTCAAGGAAAAATTTTTGTTTATTAGTCATTATAAAGTCGATTTGGTTTTTTGATTTGCCATCGGGTGACAGCCAGGTCCACATTCTATTTTTCTTTTTCTTGAAGACAGTATTTAATATGGTAAGGTTATTTTCCATTGCAAAGTCTAAGATCATTTTTCCGTTTCTGCTTCTATTTTTTGAGTTGTATGTGTAGGGGCCTAAAATCTTGTCCTCTTCTTGCTGGCGTTCACCAATTTGTCCATTGAAATCGCCCATCACAATTATGTTTTTGTGGGCGTGTGTCTGTAAAGTTTTGTTCAAATTGTGATAAAACTGGTTAATTTTTTCAATATCTGCTTGTTCTGTGGGTGAGTATACTTGAATAATTGTCCATGGGTCCCTGTAGTCTGGCAGTTCTAAGTTCAATAATGCTATGCGCTCTGATACACCATAAAAACCTTGTATGTGCTTTGTTAGATGTTTCTTTACTAAAAATCCCACACCATATTGTCCTGGGGTCTCTCCTATATGATATAGCAAGTAATCTGGGTGTGCGACAATGTGTTCTCCCATTTTTCTCACTTCACTCATCCCGAGAATATCCCAGTTTGTGTTTTTTAGTGCTAATGATAGTTCTGAGAAGAAAACCTATCAGAACTATCATGTTTACGTATATTCAACATCATTTTATTTTTATTTATCATTTTATTATTGCAAACAAACATTTTTGGCATCACGATTTCATTGTATATAATAAATAGCTATATTTGTTAATTATATGCACTGGATGTAAACTGTGGATTTAAATATAAAAATAATCAAGTATTTACCCAAATCGAAATTAATAAAATAACCGTTCTATTTTCAATAATCGTATCTACATGATAATCTTTGAACACAGTGTACGCTAGCTTTGTCACACTAGTGATTGAAGCAATGTTTTATCCCTTTCATTATTTCAATACACGTGTCAAGCAAGTGTCATTCATAAAGAATTGTAAATTGTTATTTTTACTCTTAAACTGTAATAATTTAATATATTTTGCTGTGATATGATATTCCTTTATCTTTTTTTATTTTTTTGCACGAATACGTGCACTTTCTGAACACACAGGAAGGCATTTTCGACTACTTTAATGTACCTATCGGCATATACGCTCACTGGGACCGGTGAGAATCTGACTGATTGCATTGGTCCCAAATAGGACCAATTCACGGAATCAGTTTTGGTGCGTTGATGACGTATCTACCTCTTGTTTCTATATATAATATCATTGACTCGGCCCGTTCTTTGGCATTATTATTATGATATATTATGTAGTTACATATTTTTTTAATGAAAATATAATATTGACTTGATTTTAAAAGAGCAACTATGGAGTTTCTTGTCGGTTCTTCTTCATAGATACTGCTTTCCGAATCGGTGGTAAATGTTAAAAATATGTAATAACGATTCAAAAGTGCTTCAAGAAGTCTAATTGAATAAATAAATGTTTGAGTTTGAGTTTTGAGTCTACTGAACGTGGCCTGTGTAAAATTAGGAAAAGGGGTAACATTGGCGAAAAATAATTTATAATTTACATAATAAGTATATTGCTTCACAACCTTAATGACATTGGTTAAATAAAACAAGCTGTTCTTATTTAATAAATACTTTTATTGGATAACGTACTGGTCTATACAATTGTTAAAATTTCACTAAAACTGATCTAGCGCGTCCATAGCTATCGAAAGGAATTTTATCAAAATGTTAAGTCAATACGACTGTTTTTGGTTCTTACATGGCAGTGATTTTTTTTAATTGCAAATTATCAATACAAGAAAGTTAAAACAAATAAAATCTTAATAAAAAAATACTAAAATCACATTGATGGTGAATTATAGATTAAATTAATTAATAATATTGTAATATATATCGTTTTTACAGCATTTATATACGATTTTGCAACTTTTACATAAAAAATTAAATACTTGAGCAAGAAAAAATGTCGCGCTTATTTTGAAAAAATAAAAAATGTTTTTTTTTTTCGTTGCAAAAGCGTATAATATGTATTACAAAACAACCTAAACTTAAAATTAATTTTAAGTAGGCTAACTTTTACAATTTATATACAAAAAATAATGGATAAAATAAAAAAATAAAAATGGTGGTACGAACACATTAAACATCTAAATAATGTACTTATTAAGTATAAATTCATCAGAAAAGCCAGTCTGTATGAAGCAAAAACCTTAAATTTTTATGTTTGTTTATCTGTTACCTTTAAATCGTTATATTGGTTGAAATTAAAAAAATACTTTAATATGGTTCGATAAAAAGTATATTTCTTTATATAAAACAAAAAACATCTTTTATAAGTACAGACATACCTATATATTTTTTAAAAATTATGAAAGTTTTTGCTTAATAAATTTGAAATTACCTAGTGAGACAGTATAACCACTGTTTAAACAAAACCGAGATTAACTAATACTAAACGAAAACTTAGTTTAACAATTCATTAAATTATCTATTGTTAACTATTTGCATAATTTTCAAATAACTAATCGAAGTTTTACAAAACTGTGTTTAAATACAAAGTTTAAGTATGGTTTAAGTTTATTCGATGTTACATCACAACATACAGTGAGATTCTTAGAACTAATTAAGTTATATTAAAGAGAGTATAGAAATTCGATTTAAAAACTGTTTGTGAATGATTTTATTAATTTTCAAAATATATAAGTTATTAAGCAAACCTAACTTAACTGTAACTTAATTTTAGAATCGACTCGTTTGCCCATCCAGATTTTAGCCTGCAATTAAAACATAATTTGCTTTATAACTTGTTATCTTGCTCTAAGTTATTTTAAGTTAGAATTGGATGATTGACTAAACGTTACTTAGGCAAATTGACGCGTGACAACCCTACTATAATATAAATCAATGATTAGATAAACTATTTTAATAATCACTTTAAAATTAAAACAGAAATTGACTCCATTCTTTGTACAAACAAATGACAAACGTTAGTTAATTTTGAAATAAAAATAAAGTTATTAAATACCTTTGATCCTTATTTTTTTGTATCTTTAATGTTAATTTCATAATAGGGTTGGCAACACTATGAAAATAATACAATTAGTGCAAAAATCTACCACCAAAGTTAATGATTTGCGATTGTGCAGGAAAATCACTCGCGTGCCAAAAATATGTTCGTGAAAAAATGATTTTAGGACGAAAAATGACAAAAAAATATTTACAATACATACTTTATATTGACATTAATTCCTTGTTTGATTAAAAATGTCATTTAAAAGGGATCTTTGTTAGGAGTTTAAACTTTCTAGCCAGTTGATTAAATTAGGATTAGAACAAATTTTATTATTGCTTATAATATGATACTCTGTATATTATACATAGTAGCATATAATAGTAGTATGCATATGAAATTATTTTGTCATAAAACTTGAGTCATTTTTTGGTCTTTTTGTTAAAAGTGTAGAAAAATATTACATTGAAAATGTCCTGTTGTATTTATTTGTAGAAAACCACTTAATAAAATTACAATAAATGTAATATTTTAGCTTGCAAACACATTATCCATATTAATATTATAAAGCTGAAGAGTTTGTTTTTTTGATCGCACTAATCTCATGAACTACTGGTCCGATTTAATATATATAATCTCAAGAGAATTTTTCACACACGGCACGATCTGATCCCATACTAAGCTTTCGCTTGTGTTATGGAAACCAGATGGCTGATAAACATACATATATAATTTTAAATAAATACTTATATAGATATTCAACACCCAGACACAGAGCAAACATCTATGTTCATCACACAAATATTTGCCCCGGGTGGGAATCGAACCCACGACCTCTGGCTTGGAAGGCAGGGCCACTACCAACCAACCCAATCGATCACTCAAGATTTGAAAAAATATTTCGGTGTTAGATAGCCCAATTATCGAGTAAGGCTAATAAGCTATAATATATCATCACGCTAAGACGAACAGAAGCGGAGCAATGCGGGTAAAACCGCGGGGCACAGCTATTTTTTAATAATTATGTAAATGAGAATAAATTTTGAGAGAGTTCAAAAAATTTTCCAAGAAATCATTGCAATTTTAATTATATATACTTAAGGAGAATAAAAGTAATTAGTAGATGGAAAATTTATAACAGTTATGCAAGAATTATCTACTATATATATACCGTGGGTTTGCATGGATTTATAAAAAAAATATATATATTTTCTGAATGCAGTAAGTAACTAAGCAGGTGTATTTTTAGTTGTTTTTTTTTCTTTACGTTTGGGTATAGGAGTTTTTCATATGGTTGTGTGTAGTTATTCATTAGTTATTTATTAGTTGTTTATTTATTATTTAGTTCATTATATGACGTTATTTACTATTTTTTACTACATATTTCTAACTAATAAAAATGCATATAAGTGGCATAAAACTAACTACATTTTTTTACTGATTTTAACTCTTTATATTTTAATTAACATAGAATTAGTGAAGATACATACTGAATATTTGTCCATCAGATCCCAAAAAGCACAATATTTAAAAATTAATACATATGAAACGGATTTAAAATGCGATTTTTGTATATTATTTCCTGTACAAAATCCATTAAAAGTATTTAATTCCCAAACTAATACATTTTTAATAGCATTAACACATAAAACGGTCAGACAGAATAATTATTTTGTATATTATAATCGATATTGATACAGCTGAACATGTACTATAAATTCATTTCATTTCCTTCCCAAAACACAAAGATGGATTCCCAACAATTCAGAGAGTTCGGAAGAGCGGCTATCGACTTCATAGCTGACTACTACGACAATATAAAAACACAGGACGTCCTACCGTCTGTACAACCTGGCTTTTTAATCAATCAACTGCCAGAAAACGCACCAGAAAAACCAGAAAATTGGCGAACAGTTTTCCAGGATTTTAAAGGTCTTATCGTTCCTGGAGCTACTACGTGGCATTCGCCGCAATTTCATGGATATTACCCATGCGGGAATTCCTTCGCTAGTATCATAGGCAGTTTGCTAACAAATGGCCTGGGTAATGTTGGCCTTACTTGGGTAGCCAGTCCTGTATGTACAGAGTTAGAAGTAGTAACCATGAACTGGCTTGGAAAGCTACTGGGATTGCCAGAAGAATTTTTAAACTGTTCCTCTGGTCCTGGAGGCGGAGTTATTCTGGGATCAGCAACGGAAGCTATGTTCGTTTGCATGCTAGCAGCTAAGGAAAGGATGTATAACATGCAAGAGGTTGGTTTAGATGAGCACCTAACTAAGACGAAGTTCGTGGCTTATACCTCGAATCAGAGTAACGCAGCTGTTGAAAAATGTGGAATTTTAGGTTCTATGAAGATGAGACTATTAAAATCTGACTCCAGCGGAAGACTGCGTGGTGAAACGTTACGAAATGCGTTTGAAGAAGACAAAGCGAAGGGCCTGGTGCCTTGTTATGTTGTCGCGACGTTGGGAACTACAGGGATTTGTGCGTTTGATCCTTTATACGAATTAGGTCCAATTTGCAAGGAATATAATGTGTGGTTGCATGTAGATGCAGCGTACGCTGGTGCGGGCTTTGTATGCCCGGAGAATAGATATCTCATGCAAGGGATGGAATATGCCGATTCATTTGACGTCAACGTCCATAAGTGGCTTCTAGTGAATCTAGATTGTTCAGCGCTCTGGGTAAAGAATGGTTACGATTTGATCAGAACATTTGACGTCCAAAGAGTATATTTAGATGATGTTAACATGGATCTTCATATCCCTGATTACCGTCACTGGCAAATGCCATTGGGAAGACAATTCAGATCACTTAAACTATGGACCGTTATGAAGATATATGGGGCTGAAGGTTTGAGAAAGCATATTAGGAGTCAAATGAATTATGCTAAATATTTTGCTAAGTTGGTTAGCAGTGATGAAAGATTCGTAGTCGATCCAGAACCTTCTATGGGTTTAGTTTGTATTCGTTTGGTTGAAGGGGACAAAATTACTAAAAAACTTTTGGATAATCTCGTGGAATCGAGACAGACTTTCATGGTTGGTGCGTATCATCGAAATCGACTGATCATACGAGTGGCTATCTGTTCCCAGTTCACAACAAAACGAGATGTTGAAATCAGCTGGGATATTATCAGAAATGAAGCCAGTAAATTAATTATGAGTGATATTAGAAATTAGTATTTAAATTGGCCAGGATTAATAAACCCATCTCAGAATTGAGTATGCTCTTACGTAAAAATTTGAGCTGCTACGCTATTTCTATACGTATCTGGGGGCACGGTAGTGCCCCCGCCAAGACAAGCCAAGCGAGGCGCACGGGCACTACCTACCTTTTCTCGAAGCGCTTCGACGTTTTTTTGAACCCTCATAACTTGGGTTTGGATTATGCTAGATCAACAAAATTTTCGGGATATATTGTCAATAGCGGACTTATTGAACATATTAAGTTTTAATTACATTAGCTTTTATACTTCAGATTTTATTTATATCTAAAAAACGCTAATTTCGTCACTGACTCACTGATGATCATCAAAATTCTTAAGGTATTTCCTAATGTCCTAGAAAGCTGAAATTTTGTATGTAAGCTAGTATTAGCACACAAACAACAAAAAAAATATAAAACTTGTAACTTTCATCCCCCAACCCCTTAAACTAGGGGATGGGAGTTTGTATGAGACCTGTAATTTTAAATTAAATTTTGATGACGCTAGAGGTCTAATCTAATAATCTAAAACTTGGTTCCCCTAGATATATATATGTATAGGTACTCCTTGTTAAAAAAAAATTGTTACAAACAACCTACAAAAAGAAATGAAATCCCACCAAAAACATTTTCATGTAAAATGTTGCCAAGACGAGCCCATATGACTCGCACTGTCAAAAAGTTATCAGATCTCATGTAGAGCCAAGCTTCTAACACTACACGCCCTAACTCTACAAGGCCTAACTTCACAAACTCTACACCTTAGTCAAAATATGTGGCTTGGCCGTTCGTTACTACAAGAACTATTGTATAACACAAAAGTAATGAACAGTGAATTAATTTTTCACCTTACGCCGATGTGAATGTAGCGAAATGGCCAAGCCACATATTTTGACTAACGTGTAGAGTTTGTGAAGTTAGGCCTTGTAGAGTTAGGGCGTGTAGTGTTAGAAGCTTGGCTCTACATGAGATCTGATAACTTTTTGACAGTGCGAGTCATATGGGCTCGTCTTGGCAACATTTTACATGAAAATGTTTTTGGTGGGATATCTATATTCTAACTTGAGATGTCACTTGGGGTTGCGTTATCAGCTGAGTTTAGGGTTGAAAACAACACTCGGCTCTTATGAGCGCACTTGTGACGTCACCGCTAGCATGATCGGCTCCTAAATATCAACGTTTATGTTCCCGCCATTGCGAGCGATCTCATTTGAGACGCTGTTGATATGTGTTTATTAATCAACAACGATCTCAAGGTGCTAACTGAACTTGACAATGATTTCGTATCTACTTGAACGCGAGTATGAGATCGGATTATTAATACGGGCCATTATTTGAACGCGAGTATGAGATCGGATTATTAATACGGGCCATTATTTGAACGCGAGTATGAGATCGGATTATTAATACGGGCCATTATTTGAACGCGAGTATGAGATCGGATTATTAATACGGGCCATTATTTGAACGCGAGTATGAGATCGGATTATTAATACGGGCCATTATCATGTAACGTAGAAATAGATTATTTAATAAAATCATTCATAAACATTACAAACATTTAAAAACATCAAAATTGGACTTATTACTATCTAATGTATATTTGATAAGTCGTGATGACAATAAATTTCATTATAACTAAGACGAATTATTATCTTTGAGTACAATTATTTGTGATTATTTATATGGTGACTTTTCTTATTCAAATAAAACCTAAAACTTAGCATAATTATGTATTCAAAATGGTCAATTTCCGATATTTCAAAAATATTATTTAACGACTTCATAATTAAAAAAAACAATTTATCAGATCATAAATTATATAACAGCAAATAATTATTTACAAGAACATCTCTAAATGGCTTATAACTGTTTTTTCCATATTTTATTATATTTTACAGAATATGGTACCTAGTAAACTGATTTAAAATATATAATATATGACGTGTGTTTAAAAACGTTGTAAAAAAACATGGCGGTTGGCGCCAAAAGTTGATCGACTCAAAGACAATAATTCGTAAAACATATTGGCAGATTGAATATTTCGATTAAATATAACAATTAAATCGATTAACTAGGAAACATCTACCAATACTGAATACAGGTTGGTAAGTTTGAGGTAACACGTAACTGCAAGCTTGACAAGCATGATCAAGCGGCTTGAAGTTTTGCAGTTACGTCCTATCTTGAACGTGGTTTGATATAGCTGTCACTAAGCGTTTATAAAATTCAAAGAATCAACGTACGAACTAAATTTCTCAATATATTTTCCAAACGTCAATCTATATTATTTCATCTTTGTTAATATTTAAAACATTTGATTTTCAAATACAATGACAAGTAACGCGTATACGTCACAGCTGAAAACCACAGATAAAATTTGACACTGACAGCTAAAACAACGCGGTGACGTACAATAAACAACTCGACTCACAATCACACTCAAAAATAATCCGTAGCAGAACTCTGCCTATGTAAAAAGGCAGAGTTTTTAAATAAGCGATACAGATAATATATGATAGATAAACATTACTGTCACGAAATAAGGTGTTAATTTCAGTGAATGCTTATCACAACGCCGCTCGAACATTTTTAACAATCGAAAGGCGATTGTGAGTATAGTTGTTTGTCGTCCGTCAATGGCTGCTACATAAGGGCGTATTCAGAAAGAAAGCTTGAAACTTATAAGCGCTTATCGGCGCTTGTCATGTTCATATATTTTCCTGTCAGTGCTGTCAACCCGCGCAGGAAAATATATGAACATGACAAGCGCCGATAAGCGCTTATAAGTTTCAAGCTTTCTCTCTGAATACTCCCTAACATGATATTGACACTTGACAGCTGCGATATTTATTACTCAATTATGGCAACGAGCCAAAGTCAGTTGCCAGTGTCAAGTTAAATAGCTGTGAATTACAAATTACTTATACCGCCGTGTGACAAATAAAACATGACATTTATAGAAAAAACTGCGCAGTTACAAAATTAATTTGATACTTATGCTTGAAACGATTTTAAAATTAAGACGGCTAAACATTACGCTGTCACACATAAAACATCACATTGGCAGTTGACAGCTCCGCAAGACAATTTATATATTTTGAGATCGGCATTGATCAATTTTGACATTTACAGTTGACAACTAAAAGCGACTTAGGGCGTATTCAGAAAGAAAGCTTGAAACTTATAAGCGCTTATAAGCGCTTATCGGCGCTTATAAGCGCTGGTAAGTTTCAAGCTTTCTTTCTGAATACGCCCTTACAAACATACTAATACCGCGTTGCCATTGTTCAATATTTTAATTTATGGCAATACTGCGTTACAATTTTGCCACGCTGCCATTATTTAAAACTTGACATTGACACTTGACAGCCACAATTTTTGACATTAACACTTGACAGGTGTCAATTTTTGACAGCTGCCACGCATTTCACCACAGATAAAACACGACATTGACCCAAATCTCTAGAACGCAAACTAAACGGCCGTGTCCGGCTTCTTGCCGTTCCCGTTAGCGTACTCGTGGTCGTGGCTCGGGTTGACGGCGCCGGCGTCGTCGCGCGGCGGGAGGGGCGCCTCCGACCCGTCCGGTATGTCCGTGCCTGTACAGTTGAGCGATCAAGAACCGTTTTGGGTGTTTTTTGATATTTTATGGAGAAAGATGGATTTTTCTAACTGATTTTACTACTAATTTTTCTTCAAAATGTGTTATGTACTACTATTTTTTCTTCAAAATGTGTTATACTAACTGAAGTATTATTTTTTGAATAAATGGTATTAAATTTGTAGGTACTATAAGATTCTATCTATGTCAAATTATACATGTATATATTCTTTTCAAAATATTTTGTAGCAACTGTACCATTAATTTTAGAGTTATAGTACTTTTTAATTTTCAAATTGTAAGTGCTATAAGATTCTATCGATGTCAAAAAGTAACACATGTTGTATCATTGAGGAGTATAGATACATCTGAAAACGCTTTAATGTTGTATATTTTTTTTTTTATTTATTTCGTTTCGTTATTTAGCTGTTTTATACCATTTCAATTTAAAACTAAAGAATATTATCATTCAAAAAGGTGTACTAAAAAAACATACACTAATATTTACGAGAGAGTACCAGTAACTTGTTTTAAATATCAATATCAAAAGGCTACGAGAAATTAAAACTATTAAATCCATCTGTCAGTCGACTAATACAGAGTGCAAAATTAAGTTCGTTAGTAACACAGATAATCTAAATACCTTAACCACCATTTAATATTTTAGTATCTACAATATATTGTGAATTCTGTGCTTTTTAATTTAATGTGAATTAAGCAGGTTGATAAACCTGTTTTCCAAAACCATAATATAAGGTTAGTTCATTGTAATTATTTGTAAATTTTGTCCATTTTTTATAATGCAGGCTCTAGGGTGGATCTTCGATGATATCACAAAATTATAGGTATACTAATTTATTTTTGACAAATTTGTTTAGAAAAATATTGTAATACAATACATTAAAATTTTGAAAAATCTAAAATCACGAAGAATCTAAATCTATTACAAGACAAGTTATGCCTTAAAAGTTAGTAACTATTACCAATTAGTACTAATAAGAAAGAATTAAGACTTTTAAATAGAACCCATTTTCTAAATTCCCATCCACACATGCACATGCCTAGATATTTAGTACATCCATGCGAATCATGCTTATCATTCCTAAAGGTCTTGATCGCTCAAATATAGCAAACTTATATTTATAAATCACCACGGGTCGCAACCAATAGCGCGCTTAGAATAACAACCAATAGGCGTCGAGTATTTTAAAATATCGACCAATCATAGAGTTCTATTTTCGCGCGACTCGTGTTGATGAATTTTATTCTAATTTAAAATCACTGCCAATAGTAATAGAGTTCATTTTGCGTTATAATAAGACGTTTTAAATATAATTTTTAACCAATGTCATAAGATTTTTGCATATTTTGAAGCTTATACTATGATTTAGGATTTAGGAAGCAAAGCGGTAATGCATGGAACAAAATATTGACAAAACTTTTCTTGTAGAATCAATTTTTAAAACTACCCTTAAAAAAATTTCGTATTCCGATTGTGACGAAGACAACAAACAATATTTTTTTAATAAACGTTGTCTTTCCAGAAATTTTTTGAGGTCTTAAAAAAATAAAATGACCTAAGATCGAACCCCGGTTAAAATTTTAGACCGAAAACAATAAAATTAATTAAATCTGTCCATCATTTAGAAAAAAAACACATTACACTTTTAAAATACTACTGATACAGTATTACTGACTTTATTTCAATAATAAATATAACTAGTCTAATATTACATGCAGACGTCACAATATCTATAAAATCATGCAAAATAAAGTTTTGTCGATATTTTAATGAATGAATAAAGGAATAATGAATAATTCATTATCATTCGATAAATAAAGCAAATAAAATATGATTTTCGATTCAAACATTTTGAAACTAAGGTTATTTTTGGAAAAAAAACGTTAGTTTCATTAGTTATAAATAATAATAAATAGTTGCTAGATTCATTAATTTTATTATTAAAAAATTGGAGGACTTTAAACATTAAGAATGAATTTCTATGTGATAATTATTTTGTTCTATTCCAAAAAAGCTATAAAACGTTTTCTGTATTCACGAATCTAGATTATGATTAAATTTAACACAACACTAATAAATAAAATGTTTTAACCTAACAATCGAAAAACGTTTCTCAATCTTATCTATTTACCTATAATTAAAGAAAATACTGCCTAATTTTTTCATTTGTCACAAAAAACCTTATTTCTCACAATGTTTTTCCCAAAAAACTTTCCCCCAAAATATTTTTTGTACTTTTTCCCCAATTTTTTCTATTTTTTCGCACAATTAACGTATCTAGCAACACACAAACATACCTGCAAAACACCATCTATCCGTTGCTTTCGCGAACACGACGAGAGACACCGCTATGAGAAGAAGCAGGATGGCGATAACTATGCCAACTATAGCGCCTGTGCCTAATTCTACACCTAGAAATAAATAAAATAAATTAATATTTATAAATTTTTATATTTATATTATTTTTTTTTATTTCAAGACATTTTTCACACACGGCACGATCTGAGCCCATACTAAGCTTTCGCTTGTGTAATGTGTTATGGAAACCAGATGGCTGTTAAACATACATGAATAAATACTTATATCGATAATTAACACCCAGACATACGACAGAAATATTAGTTGTTATTAGATTTATTGTATACTAGCGGCCCGCCCCGGCTTCGTCCGTGGTACATGTTTTCTCTCCATAAGAACCATCCTCGTACTTCAAGGAATATTATAAAAAAGAATTAACGATATCGGTTCAGCCGTTCTCGAGTTATACGTTTACTAACACAATTTGCGATTCATTTTTATTATTTAGAAGATAATAATCTTAATCTATAAAATAAAAATCGGTGTACATACGACTTTTAAGTCGGTTAAAAAAAATGTCCGAATGTGTTACCTTTTTTAACATTCTTGTTATGGCATAAGGAAGGTTCTTATGGAGGGAAACACGAAAAAGGGGCAATAATATATGATAAACTGTGTTTTTCATGCGCCCGGGATGCCATAATCTTCTTATATATAAAAATGAATCGCAAAATGTGTTGGTAAGCGCATAACTCGAGAACGGCTGAACCGATTTCGATAATTCTTTTTTTATTATATTCCTTGAAGTACGAGGATGGTTCTTATGTAGAGAAAACGTAAACATGTACCACGGGCGAAGCCGGGGCGGACCGCTAGTACGATATATTTATGTTTATTATTTGTATTGACAGAAAATCAATGTAGGTATGTATTACCTAAAACTTTGCATATGTATTTTAAAACTTATAATATCTCAATTTTCAACAAAATTACTTACAAGGCATACAAAATTGCTCATGCATATATTAAAATATTTGAAATTTACATTCGTATTCAAACATTATATTAAACAATAACTATAAAAAAACTTTTTTTTTACAAAGCATAGTCAATCAAAATTCAAGATCATTAGACTTCATAATTAAAAAAAAGCTTTAACAAAATATTTTTTTCACGCTTAACAATTTTGTACAAAAATAAAGAACTATATAATTTAAAAAATGGCGCTTTTTTTCAGCCAAAAATCCATTCACTAATCTACATAGAACATGCCTAGAGCAACATGGTAATATTTAAACGCATTTAATTGAGATAAAACCTATAATATTATAAATGCGAAAGTAACTCTGTCTGTCTGTCTGTTACTCAATCACGCCTAAACTACTGAACCAATTTTCATGAAATTTGGTATGGAGATATTTTGATACCCGAGAAAGGACATAGGATAGGTTTTATCCCGGAAATCCTACGGGAACGGGTTTTTCTTTGAAAACGCGGGCGAAGCCGCGGGCGGAAAGCTAGTAATATTATAAATGCGAAAGTAACTCTGTCTGTCTGTCTGTTACTCAATCACGCCTAAACTACTGAACCAATTTTCATGAAATTTGGTATGGAGATATTTTGATACCCGAGAAAGGACATAGGCTACTTTTTATCCCGGGAAAATGACGCAATCCCGGAAATCCCGCGGGAATGGGAACTATGCGGGTTTTTCTTAGACTGCGCGGGCGAAGCCGCGGGCGGAAACCTAGTATTAAATAATAAAAAACCATGTTGCTCTTAATTTTCATTCAAATTTCAAATATATGATCATTCCCAATTAGTTATTTATCTTACCATAGATATCGAAATTTAGAAAAGATGCGATCGCTTTGTTTGCTGAAAATGTTTTTAAAATTGTATTTTCATAAGTTTTTTATTAATATTATACTTGTATAAAGAGAAAATAATGGTGAATACTGAATAGTAACCAAAACAAAATATAATATTTTGACTATAGAAAAACATACACACAAAGCTCAATATAATAACTTGAAAGTTTCAAGATATTATATCATAAGCTCTCATCTATACTAATATTATAAAGCTGAAGAGTTTGTTTGTTTGTTTGTTTGTTTGAACGCGCTAATCTCGGGAACTACTGGTCCGATTTGAAAAATTCTTTCGGTGTTAGATAGCCCATTTATCGAGGAAGGTTATAGGCTATATATCATCACGCTACGACCAACAGGGATGGAGCCACGGGGGTGAAACCGCGCGGAGCAGCTAGTATACTATAGTTACAATAAACATTGAAGTAACTATACTATTTTTCTAAAATTTAATTATTTTAAGTACCTACCCAAAATTTTATGAAAAATAACTACCTTTATAGACTTTATAAGATTTTTTTTTTTGTATATAAGGTAATCGCAAACTGCTTATAATTATTTTTTTAAACATAGATTTATTATTATATAAAATATCTAATAATAAATAAAAACCTACCCGCAGGTTCGTCCATAGTGCTCAATCTTAACGAAAATTCTTCTCTACCGAGATCATTGCTAACTCGAAGATAGTAAGTCCTATCCACATCCTCTTTAGCCACTTGACTTAATACTAGCGTTATGTTGTAGAAGCCAGTGCCCTGGAATAGTAGCATTCAACATTAAGTTTATAACATTTAAAAAAATTAATAAAAAAGACGTTTGGCACTCGGGGACTGCCGCGGTAAAGCTATTGCATGCTATGCCTTCAAGCCACACTTCCACGCCCGTCGGAGTGGGGAGCGTAAGGTTTTGACGTGACAACGTCTTATAATTCGATAGAGCCGGCTGCACGCACGAAAAAACATGATTCATGCGGCGTTACCTCGCTCTGAGGCGTTCCATGTAAGGCTTGAAGTGCAAGCGAGAGCGCGGAACGAGCGACAAAGAAGCACAATCGGACGTTGTCATGTATCGTCATTAAACCGACTTTACAGACAACCAATTTTTTCGTTACGCAATTTCTGGATTCGGTCCCCGCGCTCAAGGCCCGCGATAGAAGCTATGCAATAGCTTAAAATAAATCATTTATTTCACATAATTATTTTACATATCAAAGTGACCCCAGTGTAATAAGAATAAATAAGATTATTTTAAAGACTTTTACTATACAGGGTGGAAATTTTATGAAAGCAAAATAATTTTAGAATAACAAAATTTTCTGGAAGGAAACATTTCTTAATTTTTAAAATAAATAGAATAAAGATTTTTTTTAAATCTTTAAATGCATTAAAGATTTTTTTTAAATAATTAAAAATTATAAAGATAACGTGCAGTGTGAGTGTGTTGTATGTTAGTGTGAGTGTGTTGTATGTAAGTGTGAGTTTATACGTGTTAGTGCGAGTGCGAGTGTTAGTGCAAGAATGTGAGTGTTTGAATATGAGTCCTCTGCGCTGCGGGGACGGATTCGATCGTACAGTGACGTTTATTGTGAGTTTTAGTGTGAGTGTGCGTGTCAATAGACAGTGACTGTGAGTTGTGAGTGTGAGTCGAACTCACCAAGTGAACGGGCTCAAGAGCAGCGATGGACGCGTCTTCATTCCTCTGCGGTGCATTTAGAACCAGATCTCCAACTGTCCATTGCGCTTCGGGGGGAGGGTTCGATCTTACGGTTACGTTTAGACGACCCTCTGTGCCGATTTTAAGTCCGAATATTGTGAGCGGACCGGGTTCTGTGCGTTTTGGTGGGTCTGAAAGAGAAATATGATAAGAACCGATCTACATTACGTTAAATTTTCTCAAGAAGTAAGTAGATATTCTGGTTGTTTGCGTGAGGTAAAGGAAAGTTATAAAATACGAACAAAGCCAATAAGTTGTGTAAGCTTAAAGCAATAAGAGCATACCATATTATCTAGAAAAGTTTGTTTTTTTTTTTAAATTAAACACAGAAATTACGAACTGTTTCGGAAAATGATTTTATCTAAGTCATTAAGGGCTGATTTTTCAATCCTTGGTTAAAACTTATTCATCGAATAACGTATTAAACTACCATTTCAAAAATATATTATGTTTGTCCATATTTGACAGTATACAGGTGAAATTTAAAAATGTTCGTGTAATACTTTATTGGACGGATAAATTTTAACCAACGATTGAAAAATCGGCCCTTAAACATATAGATAAGTTACAATTCTAAAACTCACAATACAACCCAAAAACTCACAACACAAATGAACAAATCACTCACAATATACAACCAGTTGCCTCGCGGCTTCTCTCGGGTTATCCAACGCTTCGTGTTCCGATCTACACATCAATCGTTTTCCATTGTCATCAGCACTTAGATTCATTGTTATGTTTTGGCTTATTGTTTCTAGGTCTAAACCTGGTTCAGATGATATTATGGGTTGGTGCACGCCGGTTAGGATTTGGATGTCGTCTGTAATAATAAACATATAAATTATTCGTAGGTTCACAATATATGATGGAATAATAGGTTTATTTTAATCAACTTGCCAATATTAAATACTTCAACAGTCAACACTAACACACTAACAGGATATTTATTTATTTAAGTTTTCTATTATAACTTATATAAAATATAATGTAAAAATCTTCAAAAAGTTTAAATATTTCTTGAAATTATATTTTACTCTTAGACAAATAAAAGTATTTACTTTTGTTGGAACATGGACTATTTATAGAATTGTGTAAATTGAAATAGTTATACATAAAGCAACTTAAACTTAATAAACTATAACTTTAAATGACATAATAGACATTAATTCAACTTACCCAAGAACCAAGTGATCTTAGCAGCGGGTCTTCCATTGGGGACAATGCACTGGGCCATAAGAATGTCCCCCTCTTTAAAGTTGGACTGTGGGGGTGAAATCAGTTGCGGGTTGCCGGGGGGTTCTATAGGGTTGAAAGATAAATTATTAGTTTGGAAAAATATTTAAAAACTACAAAATACAAATATGTATTGATATGTATGAAAGTATGAAAGAATGTATGAAAAATATGTAAATGCGATTTAGTTAATGAATTATTAATTTGTAATACATACACATACATGTATTACATACATGTACTTATTAGTTACATATTTTATTGTGTATAAACAATTGAAATGAATATGAATATGAATTAATGAATAAATTATCCTATAAATAAATGAACAAGTGACTCGCAACAACTATTCTCATGGTATTATGAACGCTCGAGCTTCATAAAGTACTCTATACAAGTATATATGAAAAAATGAATAAATTTTATATTAATGAATGAATGAACAACTCACTCGCAACAACCAATCTCATGGTAGCTGTAACTTCGATACTCCCGCTCTGTGGAGGAAGCAAACAGGATATGTTTCCGTTCCATTCTTCTTTTATGTGTTTGATGTGCGCTCCACACTCGCCGAACTGTAATTGGAGAAGAGTTACATTAGAATTTGTTTAGCCGTTGGCGTGGGAAGAAATTGTAATATGATTCGGGGATTAATAATAATGTATTGAATTTGTTAATTATGAAGTGTAATATGAGCTATGAATGAAAAGTTAACGTTTAAAAATTATATACCTTAAGTCCTTGTCCGGAATACACCACTTCTTCATCTTGATTAGTTGGTATCAGTCTATATGATGTGGTGCCCACTGTCATTCTGAAATTGAAAAATATAAACTGTATAACTGATATCGCTTATTTATTTATTTTTTGCTGTTTGGGTATTTTTATGAAGCTTCATCTGCACAATTATTTTGTACTAGCTTCCGCCCGTGACTCCATCCGCGCGGATGTCCGTCTTCGCGTGGATGGTTTATTTCTCCATTTTGAGTAACTCTGACACTGACATCTTATAAAAAAAGAACTCCACTGCGGGTAACGCAACGTGTGTTCGCGGTTCTACAGAATAACGTCTATGGATAAAACTGAAAAATTAAGAATTTTTTTTCCACGTATTTTTCCAGGATAAAAAGTATCCTATTTTATGCCCAGGATAATAAAGTATAATTATACCAAGTTTCATCGAAATCGAACCGTTAGTTTTCACGTGATGTCAGCATATACAGACAGACAACAATTTTTTAGTCACATATTTGGGTTTGGTATCGATCCAGTAACACCCCCTGCTATTGCTAGTGCTATTTATTTTTTCAATATTTTCAATGTACAGAATTGACCCTTCTACAGATTTATTATATGTATAGATTTACATGCCCATCATTAAAAACATATGCCTCTAAACCTGTTTTAAATCAAGATTTAAATGAAACTTACCGACACGAGTCTATAGGGTATGGCACTTTACATAGTACAGTGAGGTCATCGCCCACTCTCCTCACAGCCTCCCGGGGGGTGATGTCTACGGTTTGAGCTGGAAAGAGAGAAATAATGTATTAGTTATTTGTTTTTTTTTTTTTTTGATAAAATTGACAAAAAGAAAACCTTCTAAAAGTTGCATTAGAGGGGGCAATATACAGCGTTGACTCATCATATAGTAATGATATCTTCCAGGCAATAATTATAATATGAATTACAAATATAATATACTCCAAATAAATTAGATGATTTCCGTTTTATTATACAAAAATGAATATTTCTTACCACTTACAGATGGTGTTTTTTTTACAACAACATCATAAGTTTTTTTAAAGTGAAACTTTTATTTCATCGTCTCAAACTTTTTGCTCTGTGTAGCGCATGTCGCGTGACGGTCGAACTGTACAATAATTATCGTACAAATACGATAATTTTGTGCCTAAGTTTCACTTTTACCGTGGTTTCATAAAACCACACAACATTTTCTATTTATTCTACCCTCTTTTTATAATAAATCCTACATCCTACATACGTATTGCATCCTACTTTATTTAAATTTCACATAAGCTTAGTGACATTTTCTATACAAACATATATCTTATACTTGTACTATGTACCTCATCTTCAATACATTATATTTCTTGCTATATATTTATTTTATTAAACCAATCACCAGTTAAATAGAATATCTCACAAATACAGTTACAAATCACTCGCTCGACTGGCGCGTACCGGATTGGACCGGCTCAATCCGGTTATATCCGGTGCAAGGCGGATAAGTTCAGTTCAATGTACAGCGTTAGAGTTATTTATTTATTTTTATGCAGAATTTTGTATAAAATGTTTTTTTTAGACTTCATGTAGAACAGAGAATTTTGATGTATTTTTTATATTGAAGAAGTTATTAAGATTTTAACGGATTTTAAACGTGATTTATTCATTACATTATTTTCCCGACGTTGCGCACGTTTTGCGTTTAAAATCCGTTTAAATCTTTAATTTCTAAATGTATAATACTCGCGTAAAATCAAATACATAGTAGAAAGTACTAAGTTAAGGTATTAACTGTAACAGTCAATCTGTTTGTTCGTTCTATTTAAATCTCTTAGGGCTGATTTTTCAATCCTTGGATAAAACTTATTCGCCGAATAATGTATAAAACTACCATTTTAAAAACGTATTCTAATTATTGCCCGTATTTGACAGTTTACGTGACATTTTAACATTATCGTGTAATACTCTATTGGACGGATAAGTATTAACCGAGCATTGAAAAATTGGCCCTTAATCTCTTAAATGAATATAACTATTTGTATCAGACTTTAAACGTCAGATAGCTGATGTTTATAAGACCTATTATCTTATCTTAATCCTATATGTATAAGAAAAATAACTAGGATCGTTAGTTTCTCATTTGACAGTGTTCAAAGGTTTAAAAAAAACACAATATAAATCAGTTAATTCTTTCTTACTTCAATTTAATATACCATTTTAATTTTTACACAACGCAGCTACAACTTGCGTTTTTAAACTGCCAACAAAATTGGACGGGACAAAAGAATTTCTTTTAACCAAAAGCAATTTAGTATTGTTCCAACATCTCCAACGGTTGCAATGCCTCGGAATTTTGTAAAACCTGGGATATTACATTCTACCTGTTTGAAATAAACAGGAGATTTTTCAGTTAGGTTATATTATTATTTACTAGCGGTCCGCCCAGGCTTCGTCCGTGTTTGTTTGTTTGAACGCGCTAATCTCGGGAACTACTGGTCCGATTTGAAAAATTCTTTCGGTGTTAGATAGCCCATTTATCGAGGAAGGCTATATATCATCGCGCTAAGACCAACAGGAGCGGAGCAATGCGGGTGAAACCGCGGGGAACAGCTAGTTACTTTTATAAAAATCTTAAATAATTTTTACGAGAGTAAAAACCCAAATTGACCAATAAATAATTATGTATTATATTGATTTTATTTTATTTATTAGTACATAATATAACAAATGGAAACCTACTAACACACGAGACAATTGACTACGCCTGTATGACTTCATGCAATCAACTTAATATAGAATAGGGAAATGCTTGGAGTCGCTGTTGTGTTGTATTTTTTTCAGAAAAATTTGGACTTTGGACTTATAGGAAAGGTACCTACTGTGATTCCATGTGAAGTTCATGTAAATGGTCTTAATATATATTTACATTATATATTACATATATCAAAGGTTGTATTATATTTAAAACAACCTTCGATATATGTTTTAATTCACTCTGTTGCAAAAGTACTGCAGATTTTAATGGTCTGGTTGATTATAAGGATATTGATCATATAAAATACATTCATATTCGGTCTTTATGAAATCTGTTTCATAAACACTAACGCAAGATATTTTTCGAATTTAAATTTGAATTAACACATTTTTGTGTTTATTTTTCAACACTAAAAAAGTGCATCAAGTCGTCTCCACACATTTCTCTGTTCCATCCTTTCTGTTTACAAAATTGACATTATTAGAAGTTATGTAGGACACGGAAACCATTCGTGAGTTTATTCTCAATGACCTGACATTTTAAATACTTAAGAGTTTAATAAATAGTCTATGATCCGGGATTAAATAATACCCTCATCTGTTAATAAGTTAAAAACAATTTTTTATAGGCATCAATGTTATGAATTTATAAAAACAACCTCCGACATTAATATTCATAAATTTATTGACAAATAATCTGTTTATTTATATGGTAATTACATATGATAAAAAAATAAGGGCGTCAAACATGTTTGAATGATGTATGTTAGTGAACTTAGCAGATCATTTTTAGCAGATCAAAAAAAAATATGTGAGTTCTTATCACGTGCAGTTGAGTTCTACAGTTCCTGATACTTTTTAGAAATAGTTCTGGCGTTTTTACCGTAAAAAACGACATTTGAAAAAATGATCTGCCAACTTCCCGTAGCAGATCATTTTTAGCAGATCAAAAAAAAAATGTGAGTTCTTATCGCGTGCAGTTGAGTTCTACAGTTCCTGATACTTTTTAGAAATACTCGCGTAAAATGAAACACTAGAAAATATATTGATGTCATATTTCATCACGCCGTAGCACCATGCCGTAGCATCATGCCGTAGCATTACGCCGTAGCGTCGCGCCGTAGCATCACGCCGTAGCATCATGCCGTAGCATCATGCCGTAGCATCACGCCGTAGCATCACACCGTAGCATCACGCCGTAGCATCACGCCGTAGCACATGCCGTAGCATTACGCCGTAGCATCACGCCGCAGCATCACGCCGTAGCATCACAGCGTAGCATCACGCCGTAGCATCACGTCGTAGCATCACGTCGTAGCATCACGTCGTAGCATTACGTCTTAGCATCACGTTAAGCCGGGTCCAGGTCGGGTTTTTGCAAATGTCGTTTGTTAAGGTAAAAACGCCAGAACTATTTCTAAAAAGTATCAGGAACTGTAGAACTCAACTGCACGCGATAAGAACTCACATTTTTTTTTTGATCTGCTAAAAATGATCTGCTACGGGAAGTTGGCAGATCATTTTTTCAAATGTCGTTTTTTAAGGTAAAAACGCCAGAACTATTTCTAAAAAGTATCAGGAACTGTAGAACTCAACTGCACGCGATAAGAACTCACATTTTTTTTTTTGATCTGCTAAAAATGATCTGCTAAGTTCACTAACATCAATAATGTTTGGCTATCTATTAAAAGCTGATTCAATCAAAGATAAATATAAATAAAAAATATCATGATCTTAGACTACAGAGCCTACATCTTTATTTAAGTACAACTTACATGTATTAAGTTAATTATATTAGCATTTCACTTCCGTTGAAACTAAATAGCCTTTTTTATAGCCAAGCTTTCTTTTATTCTGGGAATTATTAGAACCGGTTTAGCAATTTTAGATGTCGCAATGAAATTGACATAAACAAATATATTTTTTATAAGCTTTATGCCTCAGATTTTCTGGTGTTGAACTAAAAGAGACTATAAAGCTACATAAACTATAAATTTCATCAAAAAAGTTACAATCAACAATTCTGATGCAGGTAATTGACAAACAAACGTTTAAACTCTAATTTATTAGAAAGAAAGAAAGATTTTCTATTTAGATCAATATTTTTTACATAAGAGTTTAAAAGTGAATTTCTAATTAATTACATTACTGAGATATGAAATCTACAACCATATGTAAAATATATCTTATATACCAAACTATAAAAGACAAACAAAACAACTTCAAGTTTATATTATTCTATACAATATATTGTAAATAGAAAGTCCATTGATACTTATTTATTCATGCACAACCCTAGTTACAAATTGCGAGGGTTGCCACAATGCGAATAATTATTACAAATGATATATCTATATTATCTATACACAGGGGAATATCTATTTGATTATATCTACGAAATTATAAGAAAGTATATTGCAGTTTGTATTTAGGGTACAATTGATGAAGAAAAATGTATTATTGTACAATATCATAAGCTAGTTAGGTTAAAAGAACGCTATTATTATTAGTTTGTTATATGTATTTGTTTGTTTATAAGTTTTAGACTACCTACTAAAAATCACAAATGTTCAAAATTAATAAAAAAATAAGTAGACGGCATAATAAACCTTCAAATTCTACTAAATAGTAAGAGAAAGTAAGTTTTATTCATTCATATAAAAACTGTTGAATTGATGTAGCTGATCTCGGCTAAGGAAATAGTCTATTTTTGGAAGTGAAGATCAAAATAATTGAAACTCAAACTCAAACTCATTTAATAAATCAAACTCAATTGAAATAAAGTAACTTTATATCTGCAGTGAATATTAATGAAGCCCTTATTTTCTTTAATAAGAAAAGACGAATATTATCATAGTAATTATACCCAACCATCAATTTATTCTTACGTTTTGAATATAATTAAAAAACTCGAAAGCGACACCCCTAATTACGAGGGTTGAACAAAGTGGTTATATTGAGTGGTAACGACTAACGATATAGGGTAGGCATTAGGGTAATGAGTCCCTTGGGGCGTATTGTTAAAATATATTTACTAGTTCTGCACGTGGTTTTGCTTGCGTTGGTATAGAATAAATACACAAAGAATTATACGAATTCGACATACATCTTTTCACATACGCCAGTTTGGAATAAAAAAAAAGACGGGTTGCACTGGGGGAGTGCCGGCAGAAGTGAAAACTTGATTATTAACGTTCAGCCTGTTTGATATTTTGGAATGGTATCCGTCTTACGCATGGAATATAAGGGCAAAAAAAAATCCGTCTTACGCTTTTTCGATCAGGCCACGTGTCCTGAGTCCTGACGCGAGTTTAAGATTTTATACCCAACGCCGCCGCTAAAGAAGTTTTCACTTCAATAAAACTTGCTTATTTTCTATATTTATTAGTAAAGGCATGATGGATACTTGAGTTTTTGTTCCATAATAGAAAATTACATAAAATGGAGAAATTATTGACGCGAAATATTAAGTCTTCAACACATAAATTTCTTTAAAACCTAATTAGTAGTTTATCAAGGAAGGATGATTAACCATTTCCATTTTAAAGACTAATTGAAGTGAAACTTCTTTATCGGGGTTGGAAAAAAATTTAGTGTAACATTTTTTCGTTACGCGCCATCTTTTTCTTATCTCTACCATGCGTGATTCGACGTATTCGTGAAAAATAAGGTCATAAAGAAGTTTCACTTCTTACGTGTGTAGTACACGCACACATTTTTTTAAGTAGGTATCCATTTTTCGCATATTCTAACTACTTATTCCTTGTTAAAAAGCTAATTATTCTGCAATACAATTACAACACCTTTGAACAAAATTAACTAAAACTAATGTATGCATTAATATTCAACCCAAGTAGTTTTACATATAAATTGAGTTCTCCTTTGATAAAACTTTAACATTAATATTCATTTATATTTGTGCAAATTTGTTTGTGTGTGTATTTTTAGATAGGAGCAATCTTTATTAAAGGTTAGGGTACCATACTTGTGGCTTGTAAAATTGGTGTATTTTTATTAGATTTATAATAATTATAGTTATTTGCGAGCAGCTATAGCATTTTAAATAGCAAAGTTGTAAGGATCATTACTTAAAAAATTGAAATTTATAAGAAAATGCAGTTTTAACAATGCAGATTCGATAATATTAGCAGTTCGTGTAAAATTAACGCGTTTTAAAAATTTTAAATCGCAAATATTTCCTACGTATTCTAGATAATACAGCGGCAAAATATCTATCATCGAATGACATAAAAACATTTTAATCTCTGTAACCACTGTACTGATTTTGATTCAACTTTGCATCGAGAAGCGACACTACATTTTTCAAGTACATAATATTATATCCTAACAATACCCTTATAAACCACAATTTGAATATAACAAAAACACATGAGTACTTTCAACGAAATATCATTTACTTATAAAAAATCGAACCCCAATCCCCTGAGCAATGATAGATAAAACCACTGAACCGTACTGTGTTACAATCGAGTCATAATATATGCACCCTAGTGGCTACTGTGTTAGTGCATATGATTTTTGGTTTTGTGGGACTTTTAATAAAGGATTATTTTAATAGTACATACGTTAAAGTCTATGTTCTATTTCTGTTTAATTGGACTATAATTTATTTATAGGTCCATGTTTAATCAGATTGTAAATGTCAACAAATCCATCCATCCCATAAATATTGCGCGTTCTGTTTGCTTTATAAAACGAAAACACTCCATAATTTTTTTAAGACGTTTTCCAAATATTCATTCAATTAACAATTCAACAACATTATTCGAACAATATACTTCATTATTTATAGAGAAAGTGGTAGGAGGTTGTAGGAAAAATAAATAAATTACTTATATGAAAAACAACAATTGCATAAACATACTAAGATAAAAAAAATATGTGTAATTTACTGCATACTCATCAAAAATAGACAAAAATGCATTAAAATAATAATAATTCCATAGTCCCACAAATCCAAAAACCATAGCCACTTCAAATACACAAGTACCCTCTTATTTGCTCAGAGATTAGCGGTCACATCCAACGCGTGTCAAATTACAATGCCGTCAATTTGTATGTATATCTCTTTATTGTGCCGAAACTACTGGCCCCGTAACGGTAGTGTTCTGTAAGTATTTACGCAACTATTTTATGTTGTGATTTTAACGGATTTCAATAACCTTTGGACATTGATTTGTGGAATGTGTGTCACAATGGACAATGGGACGGAAAGAAATACATATTTTATTGTATCTTCTTATTTACATACTTTATAATGTGAATTCGCTCAAGTGGTTAATACATAAAACTACCCCATTTGATATTTCATATAATAATAATAAATAATAATAAAAATACTTTATTGTACACACAGAATGAGGTTCACAGAGAGACAATAAAAAACAGTACAAACAGTACAGTACAGTACAGTAACAAATAATATGTTTATGAGTGCATTTTTAACTGGAGAAAATCTACTAAAACTATCAGTCTACTGTTTATGGAACTTTTTTTTACATTTATTTATTATTTTATATATTTATCCATTGAAACATTAATCAACGATAGATGATGATCGAAAATATCATTATCAGCTAAATGAGATCGCTACGTAGCGAAAATACTACCTTTTTCGCTAACTTTTTGTACGCTTTTACTTTATGTATTTTTAACGTTATAAAGAATTTTCATTTATTAAACTCAAGTTGTTTGTCTGTCACTAGAGTACCACAAAACAGCTGTACATACCGTAACAATACAGTAATGTAGAACAATAACTACTTATAACCGCAAACACTCGATACCACAATAGACGCATCTGCGCTTGGTGTTGTGACGTCACGGGAATTTTGGTCACACTAGCGAAATTTTAGGGCTGTGCTAAATTACTTCCTAAAACTTTTAAAAGATGAAAGTTGAAATATGTAAAATAGCTAATTGGATGTATATGAAACAGAGAATTATTTATTTATCTTTGAATTTGCAAATTAAATGGGTATTCATGAAAATTGCTGTATTTTAAGGGGTTTAATTTTAAAACTTTAACTTTGTCTTTTTATATCAGTCCTACAGTAATTGTCACCGAATCAATAATCTCAAAACACAAATTTTTAATTTTTTTAGAAGAAAAAATATCAAGTACACCAAGTAGAAATTGTAATACATTCGTTTTCATATCGAAAATCTATCTCAAAGAAAATTCCAATTAAAAAAAATCGAGCGGATGTAAATATCCGTCCCATGCCCCATAGGCAGCTTCCTGCCACGCTCCAGAGCCCCGGGGCAGTGGGGCAGAAACTATTTTATGTGACAGTATTTACATATTCGTGGGGAATATTATCTGATAGGTGATGTGTATGAGTGCATTTTGTATAGGAGATGTGCCGCGGTTTTGCTTGCATATTTATTATTTTTTTAATGTTTGAAAAATCTATAAAATATGTTGATTCCATATAATATATTTCATATCCATTCTTCGAAAGACATTCATTTTTTAAATACAAGCTTCAGATCGCGGCTTCATTCGCATGATACTAAGTAAAATGTTTGGTATTTATAATTTTACTAGCGGTCCGCCCCGGCTTCGCCCGTGGTACATGTTTACGTTTTCTCTACATAAGAACCATCCTCGTACTTCAAGGAATATAATAAAAAAAGAATTATCGAAATCGGTTCAGCCGTTCTCGAGTTATGCGCTTACCAACACATTTTGCGATTCATTTTTATATATAAGAAGATATGTGTATAAAGTTATTTTTTGATGTAAAGAATGTTTTCGATTATTATTTTAACAATGATCCTGTTTAATTCTGGTAATTAGTTAAAATTAAAGTAGTTACGAAGAAAATGATGGTTTTATGTGTTTCAGTGAATAATATTTACACATTTAACATATACGAACACATAGACTGTGTTTATCTGTTAACTAGTTGCCACAATAAAAGCTAAGCTATATAAAATACCTCATATTTGACATCCCTATCTCCATCCTATTATTAAATACCAATCCTAATCCACCCTTATTACAAAAAGGGGTATATTTATTAAGCAAGTGACAACCCTAGCTAATATGGTGTCCAATAAAAAACAGATTAGAACCACAACGTGATCACAATGAAAAGACTTTGATGTGACAACCCTTGGGGACAAAAAGGGATTAATTTGAACACTGGTTTTATTAAGCCTAGTAGCTAAATCATGTTAAAACTCGTTTTTTACACTAGTCGTGATCTGCGGATTGCCTCGTTTTTAAGTTACCTATAAATAGAAAGTGATAATTTTCAAAAAACTATTATATTTTTAGCACTAGTTATGGCTCTCATTTTGGCCTGTTTTATTGAAATTTAATAAGTGATTTTCATCAAAATTATTATTGAATCAACGCTGATGTTACAAAATTATTAAAATTCCGCTTACTTTAAGATGTATAATAAATAATTAATGAACATACAATCTTTCAATTTTATCAATACTATTTCCTACCAAATAAAATATACCCCAAGCAAAACACATCAAAATCGTCCCATCACTTTACGATTTCTACTCGAATGAACACTTGCAAGATAATAAATTGTAACACAATGGAATCGAACTTGCGACCGGAAGTCATTAAGAGAGTACTACTAAGGGTGTGTCACATATATTTGAGTCTATTATAATATATGTCTTTTATTAATCTATAGACTCCGCCCGTATAGAAATCTTTACTAATTCAAAGCTGAAGAGTTTGTTTATTTGAACGCGCGCATATCAGAAACTACTGGATCGATTTCAAAAAGTTTTTACTCTCTCTCCATCTCAAACATTTTTTGAGATGTATTAGACTTCTGTTAACTTTTGAATTGTTGAAAAATATACCTATAGAAAGAAAATATTTAATCTTATGTTATGTCAACTAAAGAAGCACTTTATCTATTAAAAAAAACGCTTATTATATATTTGTAAATATTTTTTCATAATATGACAAATTAAAATACAAATTAAAATAGTATGAAGAAATGTGAAGATAATTTAATTGATCTTAAACTTTCGCAGTCATATCAGTTGCCCATCATAATCGCCAACCACGTGCGAGTTGCTTAACCTACATTATCAGTACTAAATATGATTAAAAGAATTGTTTGTCTGTTTGCATACTTCTGAGAACCTCTTACTGAGTGTCGAGTGTCCAATGTCACACGGTACGATATTTTGTTTATTTTGTTTACGAGGAAGCTGAGCAGGTTTTGATGATGGTGGTTACTGGTTACTAATGTAGATAAAATATATAATACTAGCGGTCTGCCCCGGCTTCGCTCGTGGTACATATTTACTTTTCCTCTACATAAGAACCATCCTCGTACTTCAAGGAATATAATAAAAAAAGAATTATCAAAATCAGTTCAGCCGTTTACACGTGATGCCGTGACAACGCGAAACGGGTTTCATTTAATTATATCATCAAAAGTTCTTCTTTCAGAAAAAAGCACGAATTTATCAAAAATTACATAAATATTTGTATAACATCTGCGCATTTTAATCGCTGAAACATGCCATATAAAACATTTGATTATGTCATATAGTATTAAACACTACTGCAAGAAGGCGATTATTTAATTTTTTACTTTAGTTAGTCATCCCACTTTCTATCAAACGATGAGGGTCTTGCCTTTAAATTACTGTATGATTTCCTGTTTCATTTAACTTCTCTATTCATATTTATTAATTTTAAGCTATTGCATAGCTTCTATCGCGGGCCTTGAGCGCGGGGACTGAATCCAGAAATTCCGTAACGAAAAACCTCACGCTCCCCACTCCGACGGGCACGGAGGTGTGACTTGAAGGCATAGATAGCATGCAATAGCTTTAACGCGGCAGTCCCCGAGTGCCACACGTCTTTTTCTTTGTATTTTTTTTTAATCTAGCTTATTTTTATACAGAACTAACGCTTTCCTACGTGTAACAAAAATATGTCACCAAAACAAATCCAGGTCACATTCCCGTATCGTACTATACAATGGGCACACGCTAACTGTAAATTAACCGTGTCAAATGTAACAGACTTGAGAACTTTACAGAGAATCGTGCGAGCGAGATAGTAAGTTAGTAGATAGTGAGAGTGAGAGGGATGGTGATATTGGTATTGAAAAATAGCATATATGGTTCTTTTTTTGTTTGTTTTTGAAAAATTGTTTTATACTGTAGTGTAAAGTGTTATCGTTAATTAAATTATGTATTGAAATTATCTATAGACATATATGTATCTGTTATAATATAAACTACTGAATCGATTTTGATTGAACTTTCAACGTGCAAGTTGATTGAATATCAATAACAAAAACTTAACAAACTCAATTACTTATTTTCAGCATACCTACTTACGTTATGTCAGTTTAAAAATCTTATTTCTTTTGCAAAACAAATGCCTATAGGTCATTTTTATACTCACTATACTCCTTTTTACAAGTCGACATATAAATAACACATTTATGTACCTAATAACAAAAAAATACATTACACACCTTTCTCTCAAGTCGGTATAACCAACAACTTTTGACAAGATCTCAGTCAGGAAATTAAACGTCAAAACTTAGTTTTGTTCCCGAGATTCGAGACCGTTGCAGACAGTTGAACAATATGACAGACTTGTTATTTAAGTTAAGTTTCAATTAACTGTATAGGGAACTTAAATAGGTTTGTCGATTTGTTCATAGTTTTTTGCGAGTTTTAACTATGGAGGCTTAAAACACGATTATTATTACATAGTATAAAGCAAAATCGCATCGTAATGTTTGAATGTATGTATGCTTAGATCTTTAAAACTACGCTACGGATTTTGATGCGGTTTTTAAAAGATAGAATGAATCCAGAAAGATTTTGGTTTAAAATTTATTAGGTTTTAGACAAAGCGGGCGGAACCGGGTACAAAAAGCATATATGACAGCCTATGTTATTAAGCAATTTAACTTTAAAATAGTGAATTTTTTTCAAAACATTATGTCTACACTAGATTTCCGCCCGCGGCTTCGCCCGCGTTTGCAAAGGAAAACCCGCATAGTTCCTGTTCCCGTGGGATTTCCGGGATAAAAACTATCCTATGTGTTCATCCAAGTTACCCTCTATATGTGTGCTAAATTTCATTGTAATCGGTTCAGTAGTTTTTACGTGAAAGAGTAACAAACATCCATACATCCATACATCCTTACAAACTTTCGCCTTTATAATATATATTAGATAATATATTAGATACACTGGGAATCGAACCAGAACCTATGTTCTTGCAACCACTATAGAAAGGTAGCTAGTAAAGATGTTAATATCCATCTATACAAATATTATAAAGAGGAAAGGTTTGATTTTTTGTTTGTTTGTTTGTTTGTATGAATTGAATAGGCTCCGAAACTACTTGGCAGATTTGAAAAATTCTTTCACTGTTGGAAAGCTACATCATTTCTGAGTGACATAGGCTAGGTTTTATCCCGGAAATCCCACGGGAACGGGAACTATGCGGGTTTTTTTTTGAAAACGCGGGCGAAGCCGCAGGCGGAAAGCTAGTCTAAAATAAGTTACATTCTTTCTTTCAAAATTATAAAACACTAGCGGTCCGCCCCGGCTTCGCCCGTGGTACATGTTTACGTTTTCTCTACATAAAAACCATCCTCGTACTTCAAGGAATATAATAAAAAAAGAATTATCGAAATCGGTTCAGCCGTTCTCGAGTTATGCGCTTACCAACACATTTTGCGATTCATTTTTATATATAAGAAGATTACATATTGTATAAAAGTATCACCACGGGAATCGAAAGCACGACCCCCGTAATGGTCTAAAACAAGCAACGGAGCTGCAATTTACCTCATACATAAATGCACTTATTAAAAATACGATTAAAAAGTTGATATAAAAACGCTACGTTTATTATTACTACATAGTATAAAACAAAGTCACTTACTCTGTCCCTATATCCCAATGTATGCTTAAATCTTTAAAACTACGCAACGGATTTTGATGGGGTTTTTTAAATAGATAAAGTGGTTCTTTGGGAAGCTTTTAGTATGTAATTTATTAGGTTTTGGACAAAGCGGGCGAAGTCTTTTAAACTTATCTATACTTATATTATAAAGAGTTTGTTTGTTTGTTTGCTATACGCGCTTATCTCAGGAACCAATTGAGAAACTATTTCACTGTTAGATAGACTAACTATTTCACATTTATCGATGAAGCTTTTTATAATCACGTTTGAAATTAGTGCAGTAATTTCTAAGGTAAACTCGTTCAAACAAACAGCTTTATGATATTAGTATAGATATATACATAAATAGAACATAATTTCGCGTTCATTGGTCACCTTTTCATAATTATCATGACGTTAACTTTCACAAATTACAAGTGGCTTCACAATTTACATTATCATCCATCAATGAACTTAGTGAAGGTGACTGCGAAAGCTGTTTAAAAGAGAAATTATGATTTTGATATTAAAGGTTAATTTATCAAACGGTATTAATAATTAATAATTAATGTACAACGGCATTATTATTACTATGTAATCATGATCAGTACGTATTTACTATTTGTGGACTTTTACTTTGTTGTTTTTAAAGTGAAACTTTTATTACATCGTCTCAAACTTTTTGGTCTGTGTAGCGCATGTCGCGTGTATCGCGGCTGCCGAGTAGGTATACCTACTCGGCAGCCGACCGTCACGCGACATGCGCTACACAAAGCAGTGTTCGGAACCGTTCGAACAGTTTCACTTTTACCGTGGTTTCATAAAACCACACAAAATTTTTTTTACTGACCAATACAATGTGATCATCACTACATACACTTTCTGCCGTCTGTCTGCATGTTTAGATTTTTAAAATTACGCAACAGATTTTGATGGGTTCTTTGATTGGTTTTAAGTGATTTAAGAGGAAGGTTTTAGTATAAAAATAAGGTATTTAGATAAAGCGGGCGAAAAGCTAGTCTCCTATAAAGTATAACGTAAACGCCTGCAATAAACTCCCGTATGTTTTCACCCCTTAAACAGGCATTTTGCATTTATATGAGTGTTGTTGAAATACTGAACTGAGCTGAGCTATTTTACCGACTGCGAGGTAGAAATAGCTACGTTGAGATTGTGGAGCTTTTAACCGATGTAGAGAAATGTGAGGTACAGGAATTATAATTATTTGTTTGAACGAATGAAAATTCTTTATGGCGTTAAAAATAAATAGATAAAATGAACAAAAAACTTAACATCGGCCATATCGATCTAGGTCTATCTTTACCAGGCAACCCTATGTTATATTATTTTTTAATACATATTATTCCGTCAGTCCTCGGATCACAGACACAATAGAAAATCTATTGTGTCTCGGCCCGATGGGGCCGCTCGGTGGTCAATGGGTTATCTTTGGGCTAATTTATAAAAAAAAAATATTCAAATCTATCCTCTTTGTAAAATTACTAGCCGTGTCAAGAGTAACAGACAGTCTTTCATTTTATATTATTGTAAGTATAGATTATTATAGAAGTGAACTGAAATACCATACTCCTCCTCGCACAGTCGGTTAAAACTATTAGGTAAGATTTCTATCTCGTACGATCAAAATAGTCACCCATTCCTTACAATTAAGACTAATTAGTGAATCAACTGTATAATTGGCAAGTTGACCGTAATTGCGTGGCAGAGAGGTTCACACGTCTAGTTAATTGTAGCCTAGGAGCTGGGTGACGTTTTGGGTCTGGTATCTGATTTGTAGACCGAGAGCTTATTTGTTTTATTTTAATTCTAATACTTTTATAAAATCTGTGACACATATTTATTTACTTTACCAGTCCACAGGATATATACTACAGTAAATCCGTCTTATGGTAATTACCTGAAAACAAAATAAACAATCGTTAGTTACAAAATAAATAACAAAATTATATATTGAAAAATCGGCCCTAAGTATACCAATCTATAATATAAAAATGAATCCCAAAATGTGTTGGTAAGCGCATAACTCGAGAACGGCTGAACCGATTTCGATAATTCTTTTTTATTATATTCCTTGAAGTACGAGGATGGTTCTTATGGAAAGAATACATAAACATGTACCACGGGCGAAGCCGGGGCGGACCGCTAGTAATAAATAAATACATGACTGATTAATACGCATTTCATACAGCACTTAAATTCGATCTACATTAAGCTTAATATTTTTAGTTCATCAATCATACTTTCACAAAGCATGGCTTATATCTAAGCTGTCAACTTAAACTTTCTTTTTTAATCTACATCACTACATAGTACAAAAAGTTGTCTGTTTGTCCCTATGTATGCTTAGATCTTTATAAAACTCCGCTAGGTTATCAGTCCAGCTGTTCTCGCGTGATGTCGTGACCAAAGGAAATAGGGATTCATCATTCATCTAATAAACATATTATAAAGGCGAAAGTTTGTAAGGATGTATGGATGTATGGATGTATGGATGTTTGGATGTTTGTTACTCTTTCACGTAAAAACTACAGAACCGATTACAATGAAATTTAGCACACATATAGAGGGTAACTTGGATTAACACATAGGATAGGTTTTATCCCGGAAATCCCACGGGAACGGGAACTATGCGGGTTTTCCTTTGAAAACGCGGACCAAGCCGCAGGCGGAAATCTAGTTATAATATATAGAGATTAAGATAGTTTACAAAACACGCTCAAACTCATGAAACTGTTGTATTGCCACCGATCCTTGATAAGTGTACAAAGTTTGAATTAAATCTGTCTGTTTAAAGTGGGTCAAAATCGAGCCAAAGAGTCGTTTGGATACAAACATACAGGTGAAGCAAAAAAGATTTGTAAAGTTTTACGCCTTACGGGAGCGAAGCCGCGGAACGCAGCTAGTTTACTATAAACCTCACCATTTTGATCATAGCGATTGTGTACATTGATGTGAACGGACTGATAAAAAGCATCATTTATCATCTTACTTGAAACCGTTACTTAAGTTACTTTTTAAGTTTTTATTGAAGTGTCAAACTTGTAAATATAAAAACTGCTGTAAAGTTTTTACCTTGTATTTATACATTGTATTGTTTAAAGTTTTGAGTGATAATTTATAGGTATAGAATTAATAAATATGTATGGATGTATGTATGTTACTCTTTCGCGTAAGAACCGATGTACGAAATATAGTACAGAGATAGATTATAGTCGGGACTACCAATTATGCAAGACGCTCGGGACTAGTCTAAAGTATATATTTTGATTTTAAAGGTATCAAACTTTATAGTTCAGATTTTTAAAGAAACACAAAATTCACTAGATCTCCTTTTTAGGGTTCCGTAGCCAAAATGGCAAAAACGGAACCCTTATAGTTTCGTCATGTCCGTCTGTCCGTCTGTCCGTCTGTCCGTCTGTCACAGCCGATTTACTCGGAAACTATAAGTACTACAGTGATGAAATTTGATGGGAATATGTGTTGTATGAACCGCTACAAAAATATGACACTAAATGTAAAAAAAAGAATTGGGGGTGGGGCCCCCCATACATGTAACTGAGGGATGAAATTTTTTTTTTCGATGTACATACCCGTGTGGGGTATCAATGGAAAGGTCTTTTAAAATGATATAAAGTTTTCTAAAAAACATTTTTCTTAAAGTGAACGGTTTTTGAGATATCAGCTCTCAAAGTCGTAAAAAGTATGTCCCCCCCCCTCTATTTTTATAACTACGGGGTATAAAATTCTAAAAAAAATAGAGGTGATGCATGCTAATTAACTCTTTCAACGATTTTTGGTTTGATCAAAGTATCTCTTATAGTTTTTGAGATAGGTTGATTTAACTGTAATTTATTATATTTGCTGCTACGGAACCCTTTGTGCGCGAGCCCGACTCGCACTTGGCCGGTTTTTTTACTTATATTTCTATTTTTACTCGTAGTTTTATGCAGTTCCATCATCAGTAAGTCTGTAAGAATACAAAGTATAAATTGTATCAAATTTTTACTACCAGCTGAGTACCTACAGTATATGTATATTGTTTACATAACAATCAATATACTGTATACATACATATTCCTCATATGAAAAACTGACCAATCATAGGCCACCTTCACCTACAGCTCACTATACCACCCAAGCGCTTGACACCCAGTACCTAGTTATTAAATTCACAAAAACTAATAAATTGATATTTCACGCTACGACGATTTAGGAAATTGGCACAAAGATAGAGTTATCTATAAAATGACATTGATAACAAAAGAAAATAATTTGATCTTTATAACCGTTTAATGGAGTTTTTAATCGAGAAATTTTAGTGAAAATTTCGCTTGAAAGTTAAAATATTTGGTGACATAGATAGAAATTATAAATATTGTAATATTTTTTATAAGTTTTCCCAGAAACAATATTTACATTAGCCCTAGATCCCATATATTTAAACACTACGCAAAAACATTTTTTTAACTACGTATTATATTATACTAGATTTCCACCCGCGGCTTCGCCCGCGTTTTCAAAGGAAAACCCGCATAGTTCCCGTTCCCGTGGGATTTCCGGGATAAAACCTATCCTATGTGTTAATCCAAGTTACCCTCTATATGTGTGCTAAATTTCATTGTCATCGGTTCAGTAATTTTTACGTGAAAGAGTAACAAACATCCATACATCCATACATCCATACATCCTTACAAACTATCGCCTTTATAATAGTATTAAGATGGTAATTGAAGTGAAACTTCTTTATCGGGGTTGGAAAAAAATTTTGTCTAACATTTTTTCGTTACGCGTGCGGCGTGACATTTTTCCGTTACGCGCCATCTTTTTCGTATCCCTACTACGCGTGATTCGACGTATTTCTGTAAATTTGCATACCTATAGTAAATTATCTTTTGAAAAATAAGGTCATAAAAAAGTTTCACTTCTTACGTGTACCTACACGCACGCTTTTTTTTATCAACGGTAATAATTCACAAATTCACGTCCCAATGAAGCAATTTCTACCAGAAAACTTTTGGATATTTGTAAAAAAATTAAAATTCACGGCCATATGAAGCGATTTCTTCCAGACAACTTTTGTATATTTTGTGAAAATTAATCTTAAGTATTGTCTTATTTTAATAAATTTTTAACAAATTGTTAGCAGTCTAACAAATATTATATATAAAATTCTCGTGTCACAATGTTAGTCTGCATACTCCTCCGAAACGGGTGGACCGATTCTCATGAAATTTTCTGTGCATATCGGGTAAGTCTGAGAATCGGCCAACATCTATTTGTCATATGTACCACGGGCGAAGCCGGGGCGGGCCGCTAGTTAATATTATAAAGGTTACGTTCTAAGGTTACATTATTACGAAATTAATTTGAAGAAAAATTACTTACTGCAGATAAGGAAAATCAATTATTAGCTGTAATTACTTTTCTGATAGCTTTTTATATTGGATCGGTAATAAGCATTTAATTCATACTTATATCAAAATTCATCAAAACTGTCTGTTTGTTAAGTTTTAATATCTGTGTACCGCTGAATCGATTACGATGTAATTTGTTATAGAGATAGATGGACAGTGATGAGTGACGTCTGATAATATTTCGTACAATTTAAAAATAAAGTACGCTTTATGCGATTGAAATCGCGGGTCGCAGTTAGTCTTTTTATATAAAAATGAATCGCAAAATGTGTTGGTAAGCGCATAACTCGAGAACGGCTGAACCGATTTCGATAATTCTTTTTTTATTATATTCCTTGAAGTACGAGAATGGTTTTTATGTAGAGAAAACGTAAATATGTACCACGGGCGAAGCCGGGGCGGACCGCTAGTTGAAAATATAATTGACACCGATCCTGGATAAGGTTACAAAGTTTGATATAAATCTGTCCGTTTAAAGTCACAATCGAGTCAAGGAGTCGGTTACATACAAACATACAGGTGAAGCTAATAAAAGCACATAAAAGCGTGTTAGGGCCGATTTTTCAATGCTTGGATAAAACTTATTCGTCCAATAATGTATAAAACTACCATTTTAAAAACGTATTCTAATTGCCCGTATTTGACAGTTTACGTGAAATTTTAATATTATCGTGTAATACTTTATTGGACGGATAAGTTTTATCCAAGCATTGAAAAATCGGCCCTTAATGTATTAATTGAGGCGACACCTTCATCATTAAAAGCTAATTATAAAATAAGGTTTAGTTCAAAATGGCCGACACGAAAGTTACATCATTACACAAAGGTGTGTTTCACGCGATATAATTATGAAAATACTATTTGTACGGCGGCTTCGTCCGCGTGGTCTACGCCAATTAATAATTATTTAACTAAAAAACTTAACCAACTTCAAATTGTTAGAACTAGGCAACATTTTAAAGATGAAACAGAAGGTGTATCTATAAGCTATAAAATAAAAAAAGAATCATCAAAATCGGTTCACTCAGCCAAAATTTATGAGGTAACAAATCTAAAAAAAAGTGTTCTAAATATACTCATTACATAAATGTGAATGAATTAGTTCCATTGTGACTTGTGGCATGCAATTTAAATTAAATTGCAGTTTAATTGGCAAAAACGATAACGTATATTATATGCGCTAATCCGCACTATCTATCTCTGTACCAAATTTCATAAATATCAGCTGTTTTCGCATCTATACTAATATTATAAAGCTGAAGAGTTTGTTTGTTTGTTTGTTTGTTTGTTTGAACGCACTAATCTCGGGAACTACTGGTCCGATTTGAAAAATTCTTTCGGTGTTAGATAGCCCATTTATCGAGGAAGGTTATAGGCTATATTTCATCACGCTACGGGCAACCGGAGTGGAGCCACGGGGGTGAAACCGCGCGGAGCAGCTAGTGAAAGATAAACTCAAACTCAAACATTTATTTATTCAAATATACTTCTTCGAGAAGCACTTTTGAAACGTCAATACATATTTTTAACACTTACCACCGATTCGGAAAGCAGTATCTATGGAGAAGAACCGGCAAGAAACTCCATAGTTGCTATTTTAAATCATTTCAGTATTACAATTTAATTTTAACAACTACAACAACAAGAAATAGAATATATTAGTGTGGCTTTCTAGTAGAAAAAGATTCAAAATAAGCTATTTAAAATACACTGTTTTTAAAATTTAATCCATCACCAACAAAAATATGTGTTTGTTACTTACGCAAACCAGGGCGTGGAGCTAGTTAATATCTAACTAATCCCTTAACTATCAACCTAATTTCTGATAACAGTTACATTACAATTACTCAAGGGAGTCACAACGGAATTTCCAGAGGTGTGGTCTATATTTGACGTACATAGGTACATACATTGTATTTGTATGTTATCTCAGTTACAGAGATTAATGCATATAAAATTTACTCGCTGTCTCAGTTATAGAGGTAACTATGATGATAAATCGAAAGAACAAATCCCAGATATAGAGGTTTACCTCGTCCCACTAACAGAGGTAATTCAGTGCCAAAGTGTTGGGACTCAGCATGAGTTTCAGTTATGGAGGTTTCTCACTTATCCAGGTCCCACTTAACCAAGTTTCACTGTACTAGCTGTTTCGTCCGACTTCGCAAAGCAAATATCACTTTGATAGGTGAAACTTTTTAAGCTTTTATATTATTTTTAACAACGTTAATATACGAAGCTTGCTTGTGATTATTTTTATCGTTGCTAAGTACTGACCTGTTGGCTTAGTTATTAGTGACCCTGTCTTCCAAGCCACTGGTCGTGGGGTCGATTCCCATCCGGGGCAAATATATTTGTGTGATGAACATAGATGTTCGCTCTGTGTCTGGGTGTTAATTATCTATATAAGTATTTATTTAAATTATATATGTATGTTTATCAGCCATCTGGTTTCCATAACACAAGCGAAAGCTTAGTGTGGGATCAGATCGTGCCGTGTGTGAAAATTGTCCTGAAAATATTTATTTTTTATTTAAGTAATTATTATTATTTATTAATTATTTCACAGGACATCGAATCTCCAATATCATTGACGAACATCTTACCACTATACCAAAGAAAACCGCGAAATAAATCTTTAAAAGTATTTCACGAACTTTGAAAAACAATTTTAAACCGGTTCGGTAAAGTTGTTTACTCTTTGTTTCAAGTTGGTAAAGTTCTTTCCTTTTGTTTGTGCCAAGTGTGTGTCTGCATTGTTTTTATTTTTTACTAGCTGCTCAACGCGATTTCACCCCCGTGGCTCCACCCCGGTTGGTCGTAGCATGATGATATATAGCCTATAACCTTCCTCGATAAATGGGCTATCTAACACCGAAAGAATTTTTTAAATCGGACCAGTAGTTCCCGAGATTAGCGCGTTCAAACAAACAAACGCTTCAGCTTTATAATATTAGTATAGATTTGTTATACAATAAAAAAGCAATGGTTGTGAAGGATCTGGATTCTGGAAGGATATTTCATATTATGTTGTGTTCGATCTAGTTCGTAGGTAGGTGGTAATTAGATATTACTTCTTTTTATTTAAACCTACAAGTAAATACGACGGACTTATCAGTTAAGTGATTTCTTACAAGCAAATTAGGTATTTCATACATGGACGAGTAGTAAGAGAAAAAAATACAACTAATGAATGTTATATACGTACATATATATACATACTAGAGGTCCGCCCCGGCTTCGCCCGTGGTACATATTTCGCAATAAAAGGTAGCCTATGTCCTTTCTCGGGTATCAAAATATCTCCATACCAAATTTCATGCAAATTGGTTCAGTAGTTTAGGCGTGATTGAGTAACAGACAGACAGACAGACAGAGTTACTTTCGCATTTATAATATTAGTATGGATAACTAATGCAATATTTTTTACAGAAATTTAAAAAGTATAAAAATCAAGCAAAATATGTAGTACATAAGACTACACTATATACCAGATATTCACAAACAAATGGTATTTCATCATAATATTCACACACTGTTAACACAAAGACGTGCACAAATAACTTTTAAACTTATTATGAAAACATTTCTATGTAAAACAGAATGTATATTTGGCATAGTGCTAATTTAATGTGTCCCCAGTTGGACGTAGGATTCTATTCCAGGGAAAGCTATAATATTTTGAGAGATTTTGAAATAAAACATGTTCTAGTAATGTTACTCGAGTAATGTACATTTAGAAAATATACGTTTTAACTAACTGTGATAATAATACAATGAATGAATTGTTTAAATTGCAATTTTGATTTAAAAACGATACAAAAAAATTTTATCTAAATATGTTCAGACACTTGAGGGGTTTTTAAATTATTTTAGTTTTGATAGCCTTAGCTTTTTGTTTTGATGTTCTGTTATGACAAATGATACATATACAATTTAGTTTTTCAATTTCTTAGTTCATTCCGAACATAAATAAATACTATATACACTTAACTTAACCATGAATAGTTAATAGTACATATTTAACCGCCTATGGTTTTAAAACGGTACACACATTTTCTTACTTTATTTATGAACTAGCTGTTGCCCGCAGCTTCGCTTGCGTGAAAAAGATAAATTTTCATGGTATAAGTTTTCATCCCCTATTTTACCCCTTTAGGGGATGAATTTTCTAAAATCCTTTCTTAGGGGACGCCTACGTTATGACATCTACCTGCATGCCAAATTTCAGCCCGATACATCCAGTGGTTTGGGCTGTGCGTTGATAGATCACTATATCAGTCACCTTTGAGTTTTATATATGTATATAGATATTATAGCTTAGCTTCCCCTACAAACAGGCTTAACCTTAAAAGGATCAACCGCGCCCCGCCGCGCCCCTAGCGTGTTATACTAACTTCCCTTACCACTGGGCTTTTTATACAGGTCACACGAACGAGGTCGAAATAATAATCATGTTATAGCGGAAAAGTAGAAGGTTCGAAGTATAATAACAATTTGAGAGATTAATATTATTAATGCGATGTGTTTGTCATGTTAGTGAACTTAGCAGATCATTTTTAGCAGATCAAAAAAAAATGTGAATTCTTATCGCGTGCAGTTGAGTTCTACAGTTCCTGATACTTTTTAGAAATAGTTCTGGCGTTTTTACCTTAAAAAACGACATTTGAAAAAATGATCTGCCAACTTCCCGTAGCAGATCATTTTTAGCAGATCAAAAAAAAAATGTGAGTTCTTATCGCGTGCAGTTGAGTTCTACAGTTCCTGATACTTTTTAGAAATAGTTCTGGCGTTTTTACCTTAACAAACGACATTTGAAAAAACCCGACCTGGACCCGGCTTAACGTGATGCTAAGACATAATGCTACGACGTGATGCTACGACGTGATGCTACGGCGTGATGCTACGCTGTGATGCTACGGCGTAATGCTACGGCATGTGTTACGGCGTGATGCTACGGCATGATGCTACGGCATGATGCTACGGCATGATGCTACGGCGTGATGCTACGGCGTGATGCTACGGCGTGATGCTACGGCGTGATGCTACGGCGTGATGCTACGGCATGATGCTACGGCATGAAGCTACGGCATGATGCTACAACGTGATACTACGGCGTGATACTACGGCGTGATGCTACGGCGTGATGCTACGGCATGGTGCTACGGCATGGTGCTACGGCGTGATGAAATATGACATAAATAAATTTTCTAGTGTTTCATTTTACGCGAGTATTTCTAAAAAGTATCAGGAACTGTAGAACTCAACTGCACGCGATAAGAACTCAAATTTTTTTTTGATCTGCTAAAAATGATCTGCTACGGGAAGTTGGCAGATCATTTTTTCAAATGTCGTTTTTTAAGGTAAAAACGCCAGAACTATTTCTAAAAAGTATCAGGAACTGTAGAACTCAACTGCACGCGATAAGAACTCACATTTTTTTTTTTGATCTACTAAAAATTTACTGCTAAGTTCACTAACATGTGTTTGTCTATCTATCATGCCATAACGGAGACATTTTATCATATTACTAGCTTACCGCCCGCGGCTTCGCCCGCTTTGTCTAAAACCTAATGAATTATATACATACTAAATCCTTCCTCTTGAATCACTCCGTCTATTTATAAAACCGCATCAAAATCCGTTGCGTAGTTTTTAAGATTTAAGCATACAAAGAAATGAAATGAAATAACTTAAGTGAAGTTATTTCATTTCATTTCATTTCAAAGGGACATGGGGACAGGGAAAGCAACTTTGTTTTATACTATGTAGTGATGACTTTTGTGTCACGGTGAATTTACATCCAACGAGCGAATGCTCATTCTAACCCCAGTATGTCAAATTATTTTAGTGTAAACAGGCGTAGAGCATTCTTCCGTTGTTCGTAGTGCGTTCGAAAGATTCTATACAATGTTCTAATACTGAACAACACTGAATACGTGTCTTCGTTTACACCAAAAGATCACGAATGCTCTTGCTCTATGTTCGTTCGATGTAAATGCACCGTAAGATATTAATTAACCGACTTCAAAAAAGGAGGAGGTTCTCAATTCGACGGTATTTTTTTTTGTATATTTGTTACGCGATTACTCCGGCAATTATAAACCGATTTGAATAATTCTTTTTTTATTTGGTAGGTCATACGTCAGAGGTGGTCCCATTGTCACCAGGTTAGGATCTGATGATGGGATCCCGGGAAAATCGAGGGAAACCCTCAAATTTTGTAGGCATATACACTGTTTATCAGAAATTATTTAAATTTGTACATATAGGTATAGTCTTGAAGTCGGTTTTTGTTTTTTTTTCTAAAAACTTACTTTATAGATTATTATCGTATGATTTTCTGTTTGTTAATATCAGCCAGTAGGCTACAAAGTGAAGGGTAAAAATAAATTTGCCTCATAGACTACTAATCAATTTTGTCCGCGCAAAATCGGATGACATAGCTAGTTAATTAATTAGTTGTCACAATCGGAATTGGCATTAAAATTGATAATCGAGAGCTGTCTCTGCAGATTATCGACTAAAACTGCTGACTAAGTGTAGTGATGTTCGATGCCAACCTCATTATCGATTTTTACTAAAACACTAAAAAAAATTCATAGGCGTGGAAAACTATTTTTTCATAACTAGTAGTCTAAAATGCATAATGTTGATTTAATTTTTAATTTTGGCAAATAACAATCATGTAAAAAAGATAAATCTTAAAAAAAATACCTATTTTACGACCAACACCTTGTTGAAAAAATAGTACCTACGTAGAATGAAAAATTTGTCTACAATATTATGAGTCTGTTCACAAAATCGTAAAAACCGTAAAATCGTAAAAATCGTTTTATTACAGTACTTTGTTAGTAGCAAAGCCATATAACTTCAGTGGCTAGACGGGGAGGTAGAAATCAACCCTTTTATTGTTCTATTATTTAAGGAATTTTCGATTAACTTACGATAAATTGATAAAGTTGTAGAATGGAAAGTTTCAGCATTATAATTTAGACCAAAATTGCCAAGAGCTTTTCATAATAGACTATTAATATTTGAATTACTAGAGCTAGTTTTCTCAAGGATTACGAATCTAACAATACAGAAATACTAGCTAGCCGCTTATATAATAACGAATATAAGTTTAATTTTTTATTTACCTTTTTAACTTGGAATTCATACTTGAAACTTCAAAGGATTATTGATCTAAGAATCTAGATTGAGTAATTGCGTTTTCACGACTTAAAGAGAAACGATGCTTACAAAACTAGACCACAGAATAAAAATACTAGGCTATCAATGTTAGAATTCCAAGAAGACGCACTTACAAGTTGCCTCAAAGGTACGAATCTAAATTGAGCATTACCTCCTAGATATTACTAGAAATGTGTCCCACTGTTTTACGCATTGCTTTGCTCCTATTGGTCTTAGCATGATTATATATAGCCTATAGCCTTCCTCGATAAATGGGCTATCTAACACTAAAATAATTTTCCGAATGGTAACAGCAGTTTATAGATTAGCACGTTCAAACAAATGAGCTCTTCATATTTATTAGTATTACCACGTATTACGACTTTAAGAGAAACGAAGACAAACAAGTATGATGGTCACATACCGTTCAATGGATATCCACTCAGTTAATTATAAATTAGCATAGTTTACTAATTCAATAAAACGGGACCAGTTTGTGGAAATCGCAAATTATAAATGGCCATTCCGTTAAGACAGGTTGCCGTGAGAAAATAGATACTTGTCGTGTAGTGATGTGTGTAATCATCGATACTATTTCTAGTATTTTACTTGGAATAGATCTAGATATCTGTGGAATATTTTCTTTAAGCGTTCAAATCATGTATTCGAATTAAATCGTAAAAAAATGTATGTTATTTTTAGCAGCGTATATTTGTTAAGGTAAGTATTTAATATTTTACTATGTTGCGTCACTATTTTATCAGTCAGTGGAAGATTCACCATAATACAAAAGGTTACAATTATTGCTCAAAACTCACATATAAATATTTTTAAACCGGTAAACTCTTTTCAATGAATCATAAGTTTAAAATTTAATTAAGTATAATAAAATATACTATTATCGACACGCACAGCACATCACTAAAGTTTCAATAGCTTTCCAAATCCATTGGAAAGCCAAGTGAAGTAATATTCGAGCTTATAAGTTTGACAGAGAGCTTACGAGTAAATTCATTTTCGTTTCTATTATTGTAAGTTCTTTTGAAATGTTATTAATTGTTATTTTAGATCTTTACTTATATTGAAATATTTTTAATTATAACGGCATTTTTCTTTCGAAATATTAGGGCTTCGCCTATATTTTGTTCCCGGGTGAAACCGCGGGGCACAGTATCATTACATAATATTATGAAACAAAAATATCTGTCGCGTCTGTCTATTTGTTCGCGATGAAATCAAATACTATTGCACCGAATTTCATCTAATGGATAACATACAGCTACATACATAGCTCGTTTACAAATTGTTAACTAAATATATGTAACACTTATTTTTTATTTGTTTTATATAAGATAAAATATAAATCCAACACCTTATACATCTACTTTTAAAACTACAAGCAAACCCGCTTGTTCCTAATAACTAGATAATGCAGAGCTAACAAGCTGTCTAGAGCTTACTCGAGACGTGGCAACGACCCTGTTATATTTCAAGCTGAATAACTTAGTGTTTGGGTGTGAATTTACGTACACTGACAACGGGAAAATTTGTTAAGAAATTAAAGATTTTAACGGATTTTAAACGCGATTTATTCATTATAAATAATATGTATTATAATTTATCCGAATAATTCGCGTTTAAACGCGATTTATTCATTAAAATATTATTATCCGAATAATTCGCGTTTAAAATCCGTTAAAATCTTTAATTTCTAAATGTAGATATTATACTCGCGTAAAAACACAAGAAAATTAATTGGTTGATTGTTACACCCAAACAGTATTACTGGTTGATTGTTTCACAAAAATAGTTAAACTTTCGATACATTCGATGAGGAGACATTTTATATATTACATAGTACTTAGTAGCTTTAATTGGGTAGGTATGTAAGTATGTAGTATTATTTGACTAAATACTTAAAGCTTGAAGAGAGTTAAATGTATAAATATCGAGTTTTGAAGATTTGCAACTGTTTCAAAAAAGTTTTTTTGATAATAAATGATATAAGTAAAAACTTAGGAGTATGGTAAAAGGTGTAAGTCACACACGATTAGATGTCAAAGTAAGCTGAAGTGATTCAACTACCGAACGAAAAACAACTAAAGTAAAATGCGGCTAATTAGCCATTTAAATATATTATTTTGTTTTTATACCTGTTAAATAAAATTCATTACAACCTACATTTTGAACATTATTTTTCTTTTATTCCCTCGCCAGGTGACGTCACGCCCTACCGACCTCGCTAATGGCCGCCATATTGATTGCACACTTGACAGCTGTCACTTGTCAATTGTCAAGTGTCAGTACTCCCGCGCTTTTGTGTATAGAATATAGATTATAGATGTGGTTCGATTGACAGCTGTCATCGTGTAATATTTTTGGTTGTAAGAATGTATGTGATTAAGATGAATTGAAATTGATAAGATGGCTTCGCAATCTATTAAATATAGGAAAATGAATGTAACTGAATCTAATGTATTGGCGAAATACAGGATCCTCTTAGGGCGCTTGTGCACTACAAGGAATTTTACTGTCCGGCATTCCGATTTTTTACGGTCCGGTGTGGCATGAAAAAACCGATGAATTGCTTGTGCACCTGTCCGTCTTTACTCGGATCAGTGCGGTACAGTTCAAGGAAGTTTGGCGGTATAATGCTATCATAAATGATTGTTTTTGCATTTTACAAGAAACGAGTAAAAAATATAGAAGGTGAAATATTATATTATTTCGAATATTATTTCGAATAAAAAGTAAAGTTCCGTAAGAGATTTAAAATGCGTGTTTCACTTATTTATTTTAATCGGTGACGAGGAGCTAAAGCTATTCCCACTTGAACTTTAACTTACCAACACTTACTTAGATAATAATTATTGGTCAATGCTTGGTCAATGTATATAAAATAACAATACCGACTTCTCAAATCTCATTGCCAACTCAAAGAAAGTAAAACAAGAGCTTGCTTTCAATTGGCATATGCAGTAAAAACAGTAAAATCCAAGCAAGTGGGCATTCGAAAACAATTATACCTACAGCGACTCGTAGACACAAAAAACCATCCGGAATAGGGAAAAGTAAAATGTCGGACAGTAAAATTACGTATAGTGCACAAGCTAGTATATAGATTAATGGCGTGCCATACCGGACCGTAAAAAATCGGAATGCCGGACCGTAAAATTCCTTGTAGTGGACAAACGCCCTTAGGGCGCTTGTGCACTACACGGAATTTTACTGTCCGGCATTCCGATTTTTTACGGTCCGGTGTGGCATGAAAAAGCCGATGAATTGCTTGTGCACCTGTCCGTCTTTACTCGGATCAGTACGGTACAGTTCAAGGAAGTATGGCGGTATAATGCTATCATAAATGATTGTTTTCGCATTTTACAAGAAACGAGTAAAAATATAGAAGGTGAAATATTATATTAAGTACTTCGTTATAATAAAAAGTAAAGTTCCGTAAGAGATTTAAAATGCGTGTTTCACTTATTTATTTTAATCGGTGACGAGGAGCTAAATCTATTCCCACTTGAACTTTAACTTACCAACACTTACTTAGATAATAATTATAGGTCAATGCTTGGTCAATGTATATAAAATAACAATACCGACTTCTCAAATATCATTGCCAGCTAAAAGAAAGTAAAACAAGAGCTTGCTTTCAATTGGCATATGCAATAAAAAGAGTAAAATCCAAGCAAGTGGGCACTTGAAAACAATTAGGGCGCTTGTGCACTACAAGGAATTTTACTGTCCGGCATTCCGATTTTTTACGGTCCGGTGTGGCATGAAAAAACCGATGAATTGCTTGTGCACCTGTCCGTCTTTACTCGGATCAGTGCGGTACAGTTCAAGGAAGTATGGCGGTATAATGCTATCATAAATGATTGTTTTTGCATTTTACAAGAAACGGGTAAAAATATAGAAGGTGAAATATTATATTACTTCGTTATAATAAAAAGTAAAGTTCCGTAAGAGATTTAAAATGCGTGTTTCACTTATTTATTTTAATCGGTGACGAGGAGCTAAATCTATTCCCACTTGAACTTTAACTTACCAACACTTACTTAGATAATAATTATAGGTCAATGCTTGGTCAATGTATATAAAATAACAATACCGACTTCTCAAATCTCATTGCCAACTAAAAGAAAGTAAAACAAGAGCTTGCTTTTAATTGGCATATGCAATAAAACCAAGCAAGTGGGCACTCGAAAACAATTATACCTACAGCGACTCGTAAACTCAAAAAACCATCCGGAATAGGGAAAAGTAAAATGTCGGACAGTAAAATTACGTATAATGCACAAGCTAGTATATAGATTAATGGCGTGCCATACCGGACCGTAAAAAATCGGAATGCCGGACCGTAAAATTCCTTGTAGTGGACAAACGCCCTTATACCTACAGCTACTCGTAAACTCAAAAAAACCATCCGGAATAGGGAAAAGTAAAATGTCGGACAGTAAAATTACGTATAGTGCACAAGCTAGTATTTAGATTAATTGCGTGCCATGCCGTGCCTTGTAGTGGACAAACGCCCTAAGGGCGTTATACCTACAGCGACTCGTAGAAACAAAAAACCATCCGGAATAGAGAAAAGTAAAATGTCGGACAGTAAAATTACGTATAGTGCACAAGCTAGTATTTAGATTAATTGCGTGCCATACCGGACCGTAAAAAATCGGAATGCCGGACAGTAAAATTCCTTGTAGTGCACAAGCGCCCTTAGTGTCTAAAACTGAAATGTATTAAAAGTTAAACTTTGATATACATAATATTTATTCGTATAGCAAATTATATGTTTTCGACGACAATATAAAGTTTTTTCGCTCGCTCGCTATTTAAGTAGCTTATGTGTCAGAACACATAAGCTACCTACATAAATACTTTTACCCGCAGGTTCGTCAGGTAATAGCATGATAGTGTACATACCGCCTAATCCACGTTGTCCAAAAAAGATGATTTAAACAATACAAAATGGCGCTCATTGGCGCGTGTCGACCGTTACATCCGGCCGTTAGCGACGCATTGTTATCTATTGGAGCATTTACATACACTAGCTCGTGCCCGCGGGTTCGCTCGCGTTCCTCATCATCATTGGTGATATCAACATGAGCGGATAGATTGAAAATTCATTTTTTAATTGCCGTTAGCGACGCATTGTTATCTATTGGAGCATTTACATACACTAGCTCGTGCCCGCGGGTTCGCTCGCGTTCCTCATCATCATTGGTGATATCAACATGCGCAGATATATTGAAAATTCATCTTTTAATTGCCGTTAGCGACGCATTGTTATCTATTGGAGCATTTACATACACTAGCTCGTGCCCGCGGGTTCGCTCGCGTTCCTCATCATCATTGGTGATATCAACATGCGCAGATATATTGAAAATTCATCTTTTAATTGCCGTTAGCGACGCATTGTTATCTATTGGAGCATTTACATACACTAGCTCGTGCCCGCGGGTTCGCTCGCGTTCCTCATCATCATTGGTGATATAAACATGCGCAGATATATTGAAAATTCATCTTTTAATTGCCGTTAGCGACGCATTGTTATCAATTGCAGCATACATACACCAGCTCGTGCCCGCGGGTTCGCTCGCGTTCCTCATCATCATTGGTGATATCAACATGAGCGGATAGATTGAAAATTCATTTTTTTATTGCACGCTTGTTCTCGAAGCCATGACTTGTCGATAATAAATCCGAGTCCTTAACACAACGTTTTGAATTTTAATTTGAATTTTTTCAATTTGCATTTTTTTAATAAATACTTCGTACTTTGTTCAAAAACTTAAATATTCTTAAGCGCATCACACACGGTGAAGATAATGTAAAATATATATTATCTTAGAGCATATTTCCGATTATCGCTCGCCATACAAATCCTATGAGCCATAACACACGTGACACGACGAAGATAATACATATTTTACCTTCAATATCTTAAGATACCAAGCGATAAGCCATCTATGGGCCGGGAGATACTGACACAAAATTTCGGGTCATTTGTAACAGGATGGCGGTTCTACAGAGGTCTTAGTACGCAATGACAAAAAGAAAAATGATGGTCAGAACGCTGATACCGGATACCTTAAGATACTGTAATATTTTATATTAGAGAATCTTAACATAAAATATTATAGTATCTTCACCGTGTGTGATGCGCTTTACACAATCGTTATAATCATCTTTTTATCACCCCAAATATTATTTCAATTGATTCACTATAATAATAATTTTATAAAACGGAACTTTGACAACCTCTGTACGTAAATTTAGGGCAATTAGTTATTTAGTATGTCCATAAAAACACCTGTACCGGATACACCGGTGGCGCGGAACGAAGGGTGGAATGTAGTTATTTTTTAAGTTATTATACTGGATAATAAATATAATTTTGAGTTTACATCTGCCTATACTTTGAAAAAAATGTCACACGGAGTACAACAAAACTCCGCAACAGCTTGACCGATTTTCATGAATTTTAATGTATTGTATACACAAAACAGTACCATTCCCTCAATAGGAATATTATATATATTTTAACATTTTAATATCTGATCCGTGTATTATTACAGTAGGAACTACATAGGTATCCTAAATTTTAAGTCTTATAAATTCGCACCAGTACTTCCTGTTATAAGCTCATTCACACAAACAAAAAAATACCTCACGTTATAATAATAGAAAACATTGTTAAGATTTAAAATATTATATCTACTGTGTTATATCATATATGATTTTGCATGTATAATTTTAAGGATATTTTTTGTTGTTAAAAAATGTTTCAAATTGTAATTATGTTTTAAGTCAAATATTAATCCATACTAATATTATAAATGCGAAAGTAACTCTGTCTGTCTGTCTGTTACTCAATCACGCCTAAACTACTGAACCAATTTTCATGAAATTTGGTATGGAGATATTTTGATACCCGAGAAAGGACATAGGCTACTTTTTATCCCGGGAAAATGACGCAATCCCGGAAATCCCGGGAACGGGAACTATGCGGGTTTTTCTTTGACTGCGCGGGCGAAGCCGCGGGCGAAAACCTAGTTCTATATAAATCCAACCAAGTGAATACAGCAACTAAACTATTCATTTACTAAAACCTTCATTAAAAAATGTAATAATATCAAGGAATATTTTATCAAAAAAGTTCGTAACTCTTTTAACATTTTCTTCAAGGCGTGTCTATGAATATTCATGTAATATTTAAACAAGTCCCTATTCTTTAGAAAACCAAGGATTTTTATGTCCTAGACAAATAGTTAGAATCTTAGTTGAATCTAGATTTAGAATATCGTAGGCAAATAAAAAACTCTTATTTCAATTTATCTATATGTATGCAAAATTTGAGCTAAATCGATTCAGTAGTTTCTGCGTAAGAGTACATAGTAATCATCTTCATGTTTTTTATATCGTACTTTAAATTGGTATTATGAATTTTAGGTTTATGGTAACATACAAAACTACGCAGACCGAATTCTTCCAATCAATTGCATTATTACCTGTAACAAAATAAATTTAAATTAAACATTAAATATAAATAAATAATTAACTAATTAATATTATAAATGCAATCTTTCTGCCTGTTTCTATTTCACGAATAAACCATAGCACCCATTTGGATACATGCAATAAAAATATGTAAAGATTCAAGCATAGGCTTTTTCCAAATCATGCATGCTTTATATTTAACTAGCGGTCCGCCCCGGCTTCGCCCGTGGTACATGTTTACGTTTTCTCTACATAAGAACCATCCTCGTACTTCAAGGAATATAATAAAAAAAGAATTATCGAAATCGGTTCAGCCGTTCTCGAGTTATGCGCTTACCAACACATTTTGCGATTCATCATCACTACATAGTATAAAACAAAGTCGCTTTCCCTGTCCCTATGTCCCTATGTCCCTTTGTACGCTTAAATCTTTGAAACTACGCAATGGATTTTGATGCGGTTTTTTTTAATAGATAGAGTGATTCAAGAGGAAGGTTTATATGTATAATAAGATCCATTAAGTAGTGGAGAAGTACTGTTATTTTTGAGGTTTCTAATGTGATGTCGTAAAAAATTACATTTATTCCGCTTACATTGCAAACGCAGGCTGAACCCTACGAGTTTTATCAAAATAATGTACTAAGTATTATACACATTGAAAAGGTCTACAGAAAAGTCCGCGATGGTATATGTCTATCTCTTATGGATAACCCACAATAACTTTTTTTTGTCATTTACTTTTTACGACAAATAATGGCTAATTTTCGAAGCGATTTTAACCAATACAGCATTAATCCTTAACCAATTAAATACCATGGATACATTGTTCATTTAATATAGATCTATAAGGCCCTTTACACCGTATGATTTAAGTGAATATTTTCGAAGATATTACAGATTTAAAAATTGCGGGACGTAGCGTTTGCGGCCGCCCGGCTATGTAGGTATTTTATACCCGTGCGATGCCGCGGCCGGAGCGGGCCGCTATATTTTTATACCTATACAACGTTCACAATTTTTCTGTAGTGTATTTAGTATCAGCATTGCACCCGTGCGAAGCCGGGGCGGGTCGCTAGTTTTTATATATAAGACTAGCTTTCCGCCTGCGGCTTTGCCTGCTTTATCTAAACCCAGTAAAAGACATATTAAACCTTCCTCTTCAATCACGCTTCTTAAATTATAAAAAACCGCAACAAAATCTGTTCAAATTCAAATTAATTCAAATTCAAATTATATTTATTTGCAAGAATGTAATTACAAATTATAGATGTTTTAATTACAATATTATGCGGCTAATACATTCTACCCATTGATTGGGTGTGCAAATATTAAAAAGAAAGTTGATTAATCTAATTATTTAAATGTACACACAATTCAATTTTCACAATTACATGAACGAACAACGATTTACACGATTATATCACACACAATTCAGTTTACACTACTTCAAAGTTTGCGTAGTTTTAAAGATTTAAGCATACATAGGGACAGAGGCGACAGAGCAAGCGACTTTGATTTATACTAAGTACTAGCTTTCCGCCCGCGGCTTCACCCGCGCAGTCAAAGAAAAACCCGCATAGTTCCCGTTCCCGTGGGATTTCCGGGATTGCGTCATTTTCCCGGAATAAAAAGTAGCCTATGTCCTTTCTCGGGTATCAAAATATCTCCATACCAAATTTCATGAAAATTGGTTCAGTAGTTTAGGCGTGATTGAGTAACAGACAGACAGACAGAGTTACTTTCGCATTTATAATATTAGTATGGATGTAGTTATCAATACATACAGGCCATAGGAGATGGATGTTTTTGTTTCCAGTTTTGTTCATGGGTAAAACCGCTAGTATAAAATATATTATTTGTGTACATTGTACATAATATTATGTACATATGTACGTTTGATAGTATTTAACAAGCCGTTGTGTAAATAATTATTTTTACATCCATTGTCTTCCATTTGCGGTTGAATTCATCATCTATTGTTTAGCTTATATTTGGACCTTATGGGGATAAGGCAGTGACCCTTTGAAAGCCCTATACAGGGTCATTCTATGTATGTAATCATTTCTTTTTTAACTAGCTGATTCTTACCTATTTTCCGGTTCGAATAATACTATGTAAAGAGACAAAAAATCATTAAAAAAATAGATAAGTAGTTTACATCTTCACTTAGTTATTTGAGATATCTTACTCAAACTCAAACATTTATTTATTCAATTAGACTTCTTATAGAAGCACTTTTGAAACGTCATTACATATTTTTAACATTTACCACCGATTCGGAAAGCGGAAAAGAACCGGCAAGAAACTCCATAGTTGCTCTTTTTAATCATGTCAGATTTACTAATAATTGAAGTTTAAAATTACTTGAACTTATCTACAGATTATTTACAAAACTGCATAATAATAATTGTCATCTTGAGCGAAGCCGGCCCAAGCAGCTTAACATTAACAACAAAACAGTCATTAAAACGTTTTAACCACCTATTTTTTATTTCAATCATTTACTAAAACATCAAAATAATGTTAAAACTAATTCAATATTAAACGCCACAAAGCAATTGCCCGCTTTCCGCAGTCGGTTAAGTTCGCGTTAATACAATGTACACAAAGCGACACTGTCATTATGGTTCCGATGATAAACTCACGTTTAGATATCACGATACGATGTATCGTATTGAATAATTATCGTGTCGTTTCCTATAGGTACGACTTTGGGCGCGTTCCCACTGTGTCGTGACGACAGATAATCGTGTAGTTTTAAGTGTCGTGGCTTATATGTTTAAATGGAGGTGTTCACATTTAGAACGACACAATTTACTGTCGTCTACGACAGTTTTTGCAGTGACGACACTTTGTCGTGACAGTGGGAACAGCAAACACGACAGTCGTAAAACGATAAAAAAATCGTGGACGGCAACTCTATGACGTCCATTGAACTCAGGAGAGTAAACGCACTAGTAATCACCAAGCGAACGCAGAGGCGACTAGATTTGTAGATTGCTTATGATGTGTAAACGACAAAGCGACTGCCAGGAAACGATAAAATGTCGTCGCGATCCAATGGGAACAGCTAGATACGACAGTCGCTAAACGATAAAAAATGTTGACGACAAACAATCGTTATAATGGGAACAGGTAGAGATGACAGTCGTCGAACGATAAATTAGTCGTTACGACATAGTGGGAACGCGCCCTTTAGCTTCAGTTGGTGCCTTCATCTTCGTAGTACAATAGCCACAATAGTTGTGTCGTGATAAAAAGTTTGAAAACAAACGATTTTCTTATTTAACTATCTAGTTGTTTTAGAGAATATCGTAGCACATAATATTATTAAATCTACTAACTAACACACTAATACATTACCTAATTTTTATTTTAGTGTCGTACATTTTAATAATTACTAGGTACATATTTCAATCACTGCATTTTGCCATCACATACGTGCCTAACAAATTATCGTATAAGGTTTTAAAAGTCCCTTAGCGAATCACGATATTCTTATCTTATTTTTACACAGGAAAATAAATTCAAACACAAGTATTATATGCTATCGTTTCGTGAATGTGAAAATGCGATTTTCAAACCAATGTTTATAATAAACGGATACGATATCGTGTCGTTTGTTCTAAAGTCACTCTTTATAACAATGCGAGGGCTTTTAGTACTCGTCTCAGTCCGACGACTCCTTTATGTCGGTTTTCTCTTGTTTATGGCAGAATACGTGAAATAATACTGTTTCTGTTCTACCTTTTATATAATTAACGTCCCTTGGCCCATAGTGGGGCATAGTTTAATTATGTTGGGACATTTAAGAGGACAAATGTATCAATGATAGATATTTTTACAAATTTGGTACATAGAATTTTTGACGATGTTTTTGGACATATTTTTTACTTTTGCCCCGTGTGGGGTATGAGACAACTATGTCAATAATTATTGCTTTATGGGACAAATGTATTCAATATGTTTTTTTACATATTATATAGGTTTGCAGATCATAGTGTCTATGTGTGGGCTAAGGGACTATTATTTTAATAATAAGCCTTTTTTGAAACAGTTTATACGATAGTACATAACATAGATCATAATATAGCATCACAATAAAAAAAATATTGCAAAATTGTAAGAAAAAATTTCTTTCGAAATCAGAGAAAGCTGCCGGGCCCAGCTAGTTTATAATGAAAAGTGAAAACATTAAAGAAATTATCATAGTCTTTGATATGAAATTTTCTTCGCAAACTTCAAACTTAACCTCAGCGTAATTTAATTTGATGCAAGAAAATGGAGTTTTACGAGATCCAAGTTGTGAATTTTGTTTATAAAAATTTGTTTTTAATTTTTAATTTGTCTATCTGCTTTCGCGTTTAAACACTGCACCGTGGGTCTATACTCAAAGCACCAATCTTGATAAAATCCATACTAATATTATAAATGCGAAAGTAACTCTGTCTGTCTGTCTGTTACTCAATCACGCCTAAACTACTGAACCAATTTTCATGAAATTTGGTATGGAGATATTTTGATACCCGAGAAAGGACATAGGCTACTTTTTATCCCGGGAAAATGACGCAATCCCGGAAATCCCACGGGAACGGGAACTATGCGGGTTTTTCTTTGACTGCGCGGGCGAAGCCGCGGGCGGAAAACTAGTTAGAAATAAATATAGTTAACAATCTCACTCATAAAACATAGGCTGCTTTTTATTAAAAAAAAAAACTCTTTTTAAATGTCTGAAACCAAGACACCGACAATATTATGTTAATTTAAGTTACCCTGCGTCTGCCAAATTTCATGAAAATCGGTTCAACAGTTTTTTGCGTGAAGCAGTAACAAACGAACAAACATACAAAATTTCGCTTTTATAATATTAGTGAGTAGTTATATGCTACGACGCTCAAAATAAACATAATATGATAACAATATATCATGGAATGCTGAATATTTTGCCATGTTTAATAACAACAGATGTTTAAAATTTGCGACCAATGCAATGTTTTTATTTATAGATACCACACGTATTGCCTAAATAAGTTTCGATTTTAAACCGACTTGAGAAAAGAAGGTTAGAACATTACGTATGATGTGAAATACATGCTAATAAAAATAATGTAATACACTAGCTGTGCCCCGCGGTTTTACCCGCATTGCTCCGCTCCTGTTGGTCTTAGCGTGATGATGTATAGCCAATAGCCTTCCTCGATAAATGGACTTAACACCGAAATAATTTTTCAAATTGGACCCAGTAGTTCCTGATATTAGCGCGTTGAAACAAATAAACAAAATCTTTATAATATTATAGTATAGATACGAAACAGCCTGTGAACTATCTCAACTTCAAATTAAATAATTAAAAATTTTATGCACAATGGTATAAAGTTTTATTACATATTTTGTTTTGACTAGTTTTGTTTAATGCTTTTTTCAGCTTTTATGTTTCGACATAAAATATAATATTATACTTAATTTATAATAGTTTATATTTTAATATTTTTAATTATTATTTATTATCAACAGATCCTATCTGTAAATTAAAATTACTCTATCAATAAAAAACCACATCATAGGAAATTTGTTTTTGTTTTTCTTAACAGCTAGTCCTATACACATTAATGTAAAATCCATCAAAACAGCTTCACCCGTTTTCCTTACTAATCTTAATCTTAATACTATTATAAAGGCGAAAGTTTGTAAGGATGTATGGATGTATGGATGTATGGATGTATGGATGTTTGTTACTCTTTCACGTAAAAACTACTGAACCGATTACCTACAATGAAATTTAGCACACATATAGAGGGTAACTTGGATTAACACATAGGATAGGTTTTATCCCGGAAATCCCACGGGAACGGGAACTATGCGGGTTTTCCTTTGAAAACGCGGGCGAAGCCGCGGGCGGAAATCTAGTAAATATTATATAACCTCTTCCGATAGTGCATTGCACTTTAGTGTGAACGACCGTCTATTGAATGATCAAGGTCGACTTAATATATTTTAGTACTCTAGTATTTCAGTTTCGCATGCAATGTTTATTTATATATACTAGCGGTCCGCCCCGGCTTCACCCGTGGTACATATGAAAAATAGATGTTGGCGGATTCTCAGACTTACCCGATATGCACAGAAAATTTCATGAGAATCGGTCCACCCATTTCGGAGGAGTATGCAGACTAACATTGTGACACGAGAATTTTATATATAAGAGATAGATTTTATTTATAGTACTTATAACTATTTTATACTGTGGTGTTTATGCTTTTTATTCTTTACCATCGCATCGGTTTAATAAAAGATCGTAAATTATTTATGAATATAAAGTTTATTTTTCATTAAAGATAGTAATATGTACTGCGTAAAAAAAAAACGACTTCAAAAACATAACATGTTAAAAATAAAAACACTTATTTACTCAGTAATAACGTAGACATTTATTAGTAAGAGAATTATATATTTTTCTCGGTTTTCTTAATCTTCTTCTTCTTATATATAAAAATGAATCGCAAAATGTGTTGGTAAGCGCATAGCTCGAGAACGGCTGAACCGATTTCGATAATTCTTTTTTTATTATATTCCTTGAAGTACGAGGATGGTTCCTATGTAGAGAAAACGTAAACATGTACCACGGGCGAAGCCGGGGCGGACCGCTAGTACATTATAATTAATGTCAATAGTTATCGATAAACCATACATACAAACATACTTGCAAATAAATAATGCATTATTAAAGCAATTACAAGTTTTGCGCAGTGAGAGTTAAACTCGTTAAACTTGTTGCAAGGGAAAGTTGCATCGCTATATGTATAGCTGTTTTGTATATTGTGCTGGCAATTGTATTCATTGCAGATATGATTGTCCGAGTTTGGACATTGATGTTTGTGTTTTTGGAATGTATTAATTTATATTATTAAACTAGGTTTCCGCCCGCGGCTTCGCCCGCGCAGTCAAAGAAAAACCCGCATAGTTCCCGTTCCTGTGGGATTTCCGGGATTGTGTCATTTTCCCGGGATAAAAAGTAGCCTATGTCCTTTCTCGGGTATCAAAATATCTCCATACCAAATTTCATGAAAATTGGTTCAGTAGTTTAGGCGTGATTGAGTAACAGACAGACAGAGTTACTTTCGCATTTATAATATTAGTATGGATTAAACGTAAAATAATATTGAAGGAAGATTTGATTTTAAAGTGAAACTTCATAAGGAGCTTTGAGATTAAAATTTCAAGGTTGCGTTATAGCAATACCGTCACGTCACGGAGTAAGGCGACGATTTTGGCATCTTCGAATACCTGTATTGTTGAAAAATAGCCAACTAAACATGTGCGAATGACTCTGTAAAAATGTAGCTTTCAAATGGTTAAATGTTTTCTCAAAATCAGTTCAACACATTCAGAGATCACCCCAAGCTTACAAACATTACCACTTTATTATTATACATGAAGAAAGTAATTTCAAATAACTGTGGGTTTTCTCAGTCTAGACTTTAGCTTAGTTTTTCACTTTTAGCACTGTCTGGGTGAATGCACGAGGTGTCAGTGACCTTCAATTGTTACCAGCCCTTTTCAAAGTTCACTTTAAAATCAGTTTTTGGACAATCTCATCAAAGCTAACTTTAAAATTAGTTTTTTGCTGGATCTATAAATATTCTAATCTTACTACACCATTACTACACTTATTAATACTACATTGGTTGCTCGGGTTGCTTGGAAGAAATTGCTTGAAGCAATATAGCTGATCGTGAAAGTAAAAAGTAAAGTGACCGCCCGACATCAAATGTCCTGTTTTTCATATAAAATTTGTACGTTATGTTTTGTATGAAATAAAGTTTATAAATAAATAAATAATATTATAAAAGTGAGTTTGTGTTGGTAAATGTTTATGAATTTTTCACGCGAAAACAACTGATCGGATCAGGATGAAATTTGAATCAGAGATAGATTTTATATTTTTTTGCCTCATGAGAATTCAAACAAAAAAAGTTAAAGAATTATAATCATTAAATTCATCAATAACTTTAACTGTTTGATATCAGACTTTCTCAACTTGAACTTAACTAAATACAAACTTCAAATTGTCTCTTTAGGTACCTTTTTTAAACTAAATATTCTTAAACAAGCCACTCCATCTTCCATTTTATATTTAAGAAGGAAAACGAAAGAAGCTTATATTTCGCAACTTCTAAAATAACTCAAAAATTCGCGTAATAATGGCCACATTATTTGTATTTACTAAGTGTTACGAAAATAGACACTTTCGCGTTGGTGTTGAATTTATAACAACACTTTATTTTAATGAACTAGCTTTGAAGTGTGACTTAAATTTACAGATAGGTAATTTGGTAATATGTTCCGTTCCTATCCTCTTAGCGTGATGATATATAGGGTGTAATCGTTTGTGTGCACAGGCGATTTTTCCGTAAGTATTACAGATAACAAAAAACTTTAAACTGATATCGAAAGTACTTAACCTAATAAGTAAAATGGCCGTAATAATTTTTTTAAAAATAAATCGAAAAATATCAAAAAAATTATCTTTAAACCCTCCCATACATTAAGTATGAAATATGAATATCCCATATATACATTTAATATGAAAGATTTTAGCTTTCTTTTTCTTTTTTGGTTTTCTGCTTTGATTTCTTCGCAAATTTGAAGTGGCATTTTCCACGCTTTTTCCGGATATTTTCACGCATTTTCCGGATATTTTCCGGGGATTTTCCGAGCATTTCCCAGGCATTTTCCGGGGATTTTCCACGAATTTCCCAGACATATTCCGGACATTTCTCAGGCATTTTCCGGGGATTTCCAGGCATTTTCCGGATATTTTCACGCATTTTGAGGTTATTTTCCGGGAATATCCCAGGCATTTTCAGGGGATTTTCCGAGCATTTCCCGGGGATTTTCCGGACATTTTCACGCATTTTCCGGATATTTTCCAGGCATTTTTCACGGTTTTTCCGGAATTTACCACGCATTTTCCAGGGATTTTCCACGGTTTTTCCGGAATTTTCCACGCATTTTCCGGATATTTTCCAGGCATTTTCCGGAATTTTCCACGCATTTTCCGGAATTTTCCACGCATTTTCCAGGGATTTTCCACGGTTTTTCCGGAATTTTCCACGCATTTTCCGGTTATTTTCCGGGAATTTCCCAGGCATTTTCCACGCATTTTCCAGGGATTATCCACGGTTTTTCCGGAATTTTCCACGCATTTTCCGGATATTTTCCGGACATTTTCACGCATTTTCCGGATATTTTCCGGACATTTTCACGCATTTTCCGGATATTTTCCAGGCATTTTCCACGGTTTTTCCGGAATTTTCCACGCATTTTCCAGGGATTTTCCATCGTTTTTCCGGACATTTTCACGCATTTTCCGGATATTTTCCGGACATTTTCACGCATTTTCCGGATATTTTCCAGGCATTTTCCGGAATTTTCCACGCATTTTCCAGGGATTTTCCACGGTTTTTCCGGAATTTTCCACGCATTTTCCGGTTATTTTCCGGGAATTTCCCAGGCATTTTCCACGCATTTTCCAGGAATTATCCACGGTTTTTCCGGAATTTTCCACGCATTTTCCGGATATTTTCCGGACATTTTCACGCATTTCCCGGATATTTTCCAGGCATTTTCCACGGTTTTTCCGGAATTTTTCACGCATTTTCCAGGGATTTTCCACGGGTTTTCCGGAATTTTCCACGCATTTTCCGGATATTTTCCAGACATTTTCCAGGTATTTTCCGGTTATTTTCCAGGCATTTGCCGGACATTTCCCGGATATTTTCCAGACATTTCCCAGGCATTTTCCGGGAATTTCCCAGACATTTTTCCAGACATTTACAGGCTTTGTCAGGGAAATGTCCGGAAAATGCCTGGTAAATATTTGGAAAATACCCGGAAAATGCGTGAAAATGTACGGAAAATGCGTGGAAATGCCTGGAAAATCCCCGGAATATGCCTGGGAAATGTCCGGGAAATGACCGGAAAATGTCCGGAAAATTCCCGGAAAATATCCGGAAAATGCGTGAAAATGTCCGGAAAAACGTGGAAAATGTCACTTCAAATTTGCGAAGTAATTAAAGCAGAAAACCAAAAAAAGAAAAAGAAAGCTTAAATCTTTCATATTAAATGTATATGGGATATTCATATTTCATACTTAATGTATGGGAGGGTTTAAAGATAATTTTTTTGATATTTCTCGATTTATTTTTAAAAATTTATTACCGCCATTTACTCATTAGGTTAAGTACTTTCGATATCAGTTTAAAGTTTTTTGTTATCTGTAATACTTACGGAAAAATCGCCTGTGCACACTTAACGATTGCACCCTGTATAGCCGTGATTTTTTTCAAACACGTTGTTCCTGAGATTAGCGCGTTCAAGCATACAAACAAGCAAACTCTTCTACTTTATAATATTAAGTAAATAATTATTCCTAACTTATTTGTATTAACAAACATGTCAGCCATTGCATAGGTTCTACATGACAAACTGATGCATGAAATTACTTTACTGGCAAACGGTTTAAAACAGGGGTTAAAGTATATCACAAGCGGACCGTGAAAGTGAAAACATTACACACTTTTGCGCAGTAGGTTAACTGTGAAATCAACCGTTAACTTATATTCTTATTATTATTTTATGAAACTATGTAATTGTCTGTCTAGTTCACTCTTTTTAGGGTACCTTACCCAAAGGGTAAAACGGGACCCTATTACTAAGCCTCCGCTGTCTGTCTGTCTCCACTCTCCAGGCTGTATCTCATAAACCGTGATAGCTAGAAAGCTGAAATTTTCACAAATTATGTCTTTCCGTTGCTGTTATAACAACAAATACTTAAAATTAAAAAAATATATATATTAAGGGGGTACCCCATATAATTGACCGCCTCCTCGGTACAGTAGTTGACGCGTGAGCGTAGAACCGAGGGGTCCTGGGTTCGATTCCCGGTGGAGACGAAAAAAAAAATGTCTCGGTCTGGCAGGACACAGAAGGCTGATCACCTACTTGTCCCTAAAGAAAAATCGATCAATGAAACAGATGTATGAATAATGCATCTGCCCCCTACCCCACTACGGGGACACGGGACTTCACTTTTACCCCATACAATAAATAAATTTTCGTATTTTGCTCAATATACCTTCAACAAACGTGATTTTCTATTATATGTAGATACGGAACCCTTCGTGCGCGAGTCCGACTCGCACTTGGCCGGATTTTTACTTTTACTATACCTAGGTTCCCTTTCGTAATTCTAACCGCTAACCAACAGTGATTTTTCCATCTACTAAAATGGCGAAATCTCATTAAATCTGTATCGATTGGCTGATTCATACATTCAAAGTCGAAAGTTGACCGCAAAATAGCTTTACGTGAATCACCTTTCGGGGAAGTCCGTTATTACTATCCTACTAATATTATAAATGTCGAAAGTTTGTGACGGTGGATGTATCATGTATGTAGGTACGCTTGTTACACACAAAACAGCTGAGCGGATCGGAATGTAACGCAGTTCAATGAAATAATAAATATTGTTTGAAATACTTTGTTTGAATTAAGTTGGAATTTTGTCAAAATCAAGTCTTAAGTCGGTTACATACATCTATACAAATACATATTATAAAGCTGAAGAGTTTGTTTGTTTGAACGCGCTAATATCGGGAACTACTGGTCCGATTTGAAAAATTCTTTCGGTGTTAGATAGCCCATTTATCGAGGAAGGTTATAGGGCTATAGGCTATATATCATCACGCTGCGACCACGAGTGGGGCCACGGGGGTGAAACCGCGCGGAGAAGCTAGTAAGCTAATAAAAGCGTGTAAACATTTTTATTATAATTCTTTTAAAAAGTTCAAATTTCATCCGTGTTTAACCCATTTCATTTTCATAAAATAACACATAATATCCATACTAATATTATAAATGCGAAAGTAACTCTGTCTGTCTGTCTGTTACTCAATCACGCCTAAACTACTGAACCAATTTGCATGAAATTTGGTATGGAGATATTTTGATACCCGAGAAAGGACATAGGCTACTTTTTATAGCGAGATATGTACCACGGGCGAAGCCGGGGCGGACCGCTAGTAAGTATCAAATAAAAATCGATGACTCAGGTACATCTTACATAACCCACGTTCGTCTTGGCTGAATGACTAGTGTAGCATCATTAAGTATTTTATAACGGTTATATAGTTCCGGATATATAATTTACGTAGCTTTTTAACCGACTTCAAAAAAAAGGAGGAGGTTATCAATTCGGCCTGTATGTTTTTTTTTTTTATGTATGTACACCGATTACTCCGAGGTTTCTGAACCGATTTACGTGATTCTTTTTTTGTTCGATGCGGGATGGTGTCGAATTGGTCCCATAAAAATTTTATTCGGATAGGCCCAGTAGTTTTTATTTTATGAGCATTTTTGTCTGTAATTGTAAATGTTGCAAGTGCAAGTTTGAAGTCGGTTGTTTTTAACGCAGTTATCACTTGTTATAATATAATGTTCTGATTTTTTTACAGTTACGGATACAAATGGAGTTTCAACAAAACAAAAACATTTTCAAATCACTACATAGTATAAAACAAAGTCGTTTTCTCTGCCCTATGTCCCTGTATGCTTAAATCTTTAAAACTACACAACGGATTTTGATGCGGTTTTTTTAATAGATAGAGTGATTCAAGAGGAAGGTTTTAGTATATAACTAGTGGTCCGCCCCGGCTTCGCCCGTGGTACCTACATGTTTAAACTATCCTATCTCTCAAGTTGGATCGAACTGCACATGGTGTGCGAATTTTATTATAATCGGTTAAGTGGTTTAGGAGTCCATTGAGGACAAACATTGTGACACGAGATTTATATATATATTAAGATTTATTATGTTTTAGACAAAGCTGGTTTAATATAATCCATACTAATATTATAAATGCGAAAGTAACTTCTGTCTGTCTGTCTGTTACTGAATCACGCCTTAACTACTGAACCAATTTGCATGAATTTTGGTAAATTGGTTCTTATTAAAAAACCTGATAGGCCTGAGGATTCCCCCTCTGCATACCGTCCTATATGTTTGTTAGACGAAATAGGTAAATTGTTTGAAAGAATAATTGCCGCCCGTCTCTATGAACATTTATGTAGCTCTGGCCCTGATCTTTCGGATAAACAATTTGGTTTCCGCAGACGACGCTCAACTGTAGATGCAATTTTACATGTACGCAGCATCGCAGAACGCGCAACTAACAGTGGGAAAGTTGCTTTGGCTGTAAGCCTAGATATTGTAAATGCTTTTAACTCGCTCCCCTGGGATACGATAAAGGACGGCCTTGCACATCATAACGTGCCCACCTATCTCCGCAGAATTGTTGACGCTTATCTTCAGGACCGGTTTATCTGCTACGTGACGAGAGGCGGACAAAATCACAGAAGAAGAACAAGCTGCGGGGTTCCTCAAGGGTCGGTACTGGGCCCAATGTTGTGGAATTTTGCGTATGATGCTGTGTTACGAGTGAATCTGCCGAGAAGCGTGTCTGTAATTTGTTATGCAGACGACACTTTGCTCATTGCTGAGGGTGAAAGTTACCGAGAAGCCACTCATTTTGCAGAACTTGGTATTTCACGGGTTGTAAACAAAATTCAAGATCTTGGCCTAAAAATAGCACCTCATAAAACTGAGGCGCTGTGGTTCCATAAGTTACCGAGAAGAATAGAGCCTCCAAGTTCAAGTCTTAGTGTGGGTAATGCCAACGTCAATATAGGCCTGTTTATTAAATATCTCGGTCTCACCCTAGACGGGCGCTGGGACTTCGGGGAACATTTTGATAGACTGGTCCCAAAATTAAAAAGATTTGCAGGCTACTTGCAAAGGCTGCTGCCTAACCTAGGGGGGCCTAGCGAGGAAGTTCGTCGCCTCTATGCAGGTATCATCAGGTCAATGGCCCTCTACGGTGCACCTGTTTGGGCGAACAGACTATTGCTACAACGTATAAGGCGAAAAGTCTATAGTGTACAGCGCATAATCTCCATAAGAGTAGTAAGGGGCTACCGTACAATCTCTTATGATGCATCTACGCTTCTTGCTCGATATCCTCCACTGGATATTCTAGCATTAATGGACGCAAGAATCTTTTGTGAGATTAGATCTGACTCCAACATTTCTGTTGATATAACGGATCTTCGAAGACAGGCTCATGCTGATGCGTTAGAGACCTGGAACTATCGCCTTACACAGCCAAAAAGCGCTAGACAGCGGGTAGTGGCGGCAATCTTACCGAATTTCCATTTATGGATTAAAAGACGCTGGGGGACAATTACTTTTAGGATGACCCAAATATTCACAGGACATGGATGTTTTGGTGAATATTTACATAGAATTGGACGGTCTTCGCAGGAAAATTGTAATCATTGCGATGCGATCTGTGACTCGGCTCAACACACACTCGAGGTATGTCCTGCTTGGGCTATGCAAAGAATGATTCTAATTCAAGAAATTGGATCTGATCTATCTTTGTCAGCAGTAATTAATGCTATGCTAAGCAGTAGATCTGCATGGCAAAGCGTTCAAAATTTTTGTGAATGCATTATGCTCCAAAAAGAGTCAGCGGAGAGAGCTAGAGAACGAGCTAATGCTGGACGACGTTCCAGGTGATATATTATGACTACTATCGTTGATATGCATGGATTGAAATATGGATTGAAATAACGGAAAAGATGTTTTTCCTCTCCGATTCTGCGTTATACACTTAACTACACTGTTAGTTTAGGACCGAGGGCGGTTCAAGGGGGTATTGAGCCACCTATAACATCTTCCCGGTCCTGTGACTGTCCTACCTACTCTGGGTAGTCTATAATGAGGCAGGGAAGCCGCGTAGTCTGGCATATTGCTGCGGGAGCTCTGGTGCGTTCTGCGAGAGATCCCGGAGTCTCCGCTATCATGCTTTGGGTTTGGCCGTCGAGGAGGTTTTAGTGGGTAAGAATCCCACATGCTCTCTTTTTCCCCCAAAAGGGAGTATCTTTTGAAGATTTCCTCCCCGTTACCAAAAAAAAAAAAAAAAAAAAAAAAAAAAAAAAAAAAAAAAAAAAAACTTGTCACATGAGCTATAGAAATATGTACTTGCCTGTTGTTTCACAGGTGATGCCGCGCGGTATATCTAGTATAGATTGTACTACAAGTTATCTCATATTTCATAATTGCAAACATTCATTGAAGATAACAATGAGAACCGTGGGAGCTGTGCTATCTTTATCATTTATTTGTTTATTATAAACAAAACACTATTATATACCCATAGACTACTAGCTTTCCGCCCGCGGCTTCGCCCGCGTTTTCAGAGAAAAACCCGTTCCCGTAGGATTTCCGGGATAAAACCTATCCTATGTCCTTTCTCGGGTATCAAAATATATCTATACCAAATTTCATGCAAATTGGTTCAGTAGTTCAGGCGTGATTGAGTAACAGACAGACAGAGTTACTTTCGTATTTATATATTAGTAAGGAAGTATGGATAACAGGCCCCTGTTGAAAAAATTATGGGTCATTTGAACCACCAGGACCAGGTGACACAAGAGCATAAAATAATAAGATTCAGCACTATGCCGTCACTTGTAAGCTGTCCAACTGAGTGCAGATGAGAATTCGAAAGTACAGATAGAGATTTTTTTCCCTTGTCTCCATGATTTTTGTACGGCGTTGCGGAATAATGGATTAAAAGCAGTATTGAAATAGTATGACACAGATGCCACTCAGGACAGCTTACAAGTGCCGGCATAGTGCTGAATCTTATTATTTTATGCTCTTATATCGTTCTAGATAGGTCCCCTGTTGGTTCAAATGACCCATAATTTTTTCAACATGGGCCTGTAGTCTACTAGGTATGAACTATGGTCCCGGCAAACATTGTTATGCTGCACTATTTTCTATTGGTGGGAAGTTTTGTCCAGTTCTGACCATTTTTATTTTTTAGACAATTTTCACACACGGCACGATCTGATCTCATACTAAGCTTTCGCTTGTGTTATAGAACCTAGATGGCTGATAAACATACATATTATATAATTTTAAATAAATACTTATATAGATTATCAACACCCAGACACAGAGCAAACATCTATGTTCACCACACAAATATTTGCCCCAGGTGGGAATCGAACCCACGACCTGGCTTGGAAGGCAGGGTCACTAACAACTAAGCCAGACGGTCAGTAAAATTCTTTCGGTCATTTGAAGACTATTTTTTTAATAAATATAGGCAGTATATTTTTTGTTAAAAAAGTATTATTCCTAAGGTTGAAGTTAAAGCGGCTCTCTTCATGTGTAATAAATATTTTCAAGTCGATAAATCCCAAAACAAGTTCACGGTTACCACATGGCGTGTATTTATATACATAAATAAACATAGCTTCCGTCTGTGTAGCGTTGTTAAATGATACGTTTCTTTGTTAGAGAATATTTTTTTTTTAAACTGTTATTCATTTGTTTGTAGAATCTTATGGAAAAGTAATTCATATAATATACCTTGAACAATCTAAAACATCATCTAGGCAGTAGGCATGTATTTTAGTTGTTTTTTTAAGTGTAGTAAACCAAATGCAATACAATTTAAACGGGACATGAGCTGCCTTATGCCTTACAAAAAGGAATCATCAAAATCTTATCATAATAGGAGCAGTAACCAAATTGAGGAACTACTTTTTGCTGATTACTCTTCTAATAAAATAAATATTATATTTCATACTACCACAAAATCTTATATATAAAATTCTCGTGTCACAATGTTAGTCTGCATACTCCTCCGAAACGGGTGGACCGATTCTCATGAAATTTTCTGTGCATATCGGGTAAGTCTGAGAATCGGCCAACATCTATTTTTCGTATGTACCACGGGCGAAGCCGGGGCGGACCGCTAGTAATGATATATTAAACGCTAAGTTTGTAAAGGATGTTGGTTCCGCTTTCACGTGAAAACCATAGAATTTGATAAAAAAATTGCTTTTATCAAAAATATTGGCATAGATCAGATTATTTACATTAACTTAACACAGATAGGTTATATATCCCACAATCTATCCGTCAACAAAATCGCATCCAAATCGGTTCACGACTCTCCAACTAATACAGCAACAGATACACAAACCGACCTACGCCACTGTCATGGCCGTCGCAGGTATAAATAACTTTGACCGTGTTCCCTTTTGATTTTACGGAAGCATTCCATAGTTCAGTGGTTGTGTTTATTATAGACTTATAGAGGGTGTAGGTTCGATGCTATACGATGTTTATAAAAAGTAATTAATATATTGATTAGATATTTAAAACAAGTAGGTCAACATAATATGCCTTTTTTAACCGACTTCAAAAAAAAGAGGAGGTTATCAATTCGGCCGGTATGTTTTTTTTTTTTTTTTTTATGTATGTACACCGATTACTCCGTGGTTTCTGAACCGATTTACGTGATTCTTTTTTTGTTCGATGCGGGATGGTGTCGAATTGGTCCCATAAAAATTTTATTCGGATAGGCCCAGTAGTTTTTATTTTATGAGCATTTTTGTCTGTATTTGTAAATGTTGCAAGTGCAAGTTTGAAGTCGGTTGTTTTTAACGCAGTTATTGACTTGTTATAATTAGCAAATTGTAGTCTTAATTATAATCCAGGCTTGATTACCTGGTATATTTAGTATTTACATAATAGGTAATACTTAATGAATATTACATTCTAAGTTCCTCAACATAAAATTGTACGTAAAACAAAATAAGACAATAAGAAGACAATCGTTTCAAAAACGTAGGAGTGAATAAGGCAACAACAACATGTGAGTCAGAAATCTTTATATATAAAAATGAAACGCAAAATGTGTTGGTAAGCGCATAACTCGAGAACGGCTGAACCGATTTCGATAATTATTTTTTTATTATATTCCTTGAAGTTCGAGGATGGTTCTTATGTAGAGAAAACGTAAATATGTACCACGGGCGAAGCCGGGGCGGACCGCTAGTACTTAATGAATATTACATTTTAAGTTCCTCAACATAAAATTGTACGTAAAACAAAATAACACAATAAGAAGACAATCGTTTCAAAAACGTAGGAGTGAATAAGGCAACAACAACATGTGAGTCAGAAATAAATAATACAAAACATTATTGTTTTCTCTATTACAATAATGTCAAGTATTTATTATTACCAAGCCTCGAACAGCGTATAAATTGGCGCCAAAATTAAATGTCAAACTGACAGAGATTTTGATACCTACCTGGATAAAGAAGCCTATAAAATAAAGACTATATCTATCTTCATACAAAAATACAGTCAAATTATATTTTTTTTTTAGATCGACGATACGATCAATCACTTTCATACATTTTTTTTTTTATTCCAAATAACTTTATGATAGTTTCGTAGTTTTCTGTTAATTTTTTACTGGAAAACTTTACCGTTATTCGTCTAAAAATTGTACATAACTACAGCTAATATTCTAAGAACGTATTTAGAAAGTCGACCATTAAAATGTACTTAAGATTCTCTATAACGCCTCAGCCTAAAAACTGGCCGTAAACAAAAACAACTCACCTGTCACAAGCGACGCGAAGAGCAGTCCAAAAAGCGCGGGAAACGCGGCCATCTTGCTTGCGTACTTTACACAGATAACCCTACTACCATTACTAGACGAGCGTTGTTTTTTTTTTAAATCCTTAAACGAGTTTCGAACTGGCTTCACGCTGGGTCCTGTAACAAAAGAGGTTTTATAAGATTTTTTTTTCTTTTTTTGATTAGGCAATGCGTCCAATGAATTTTGACCATTAGACTAGTCGGAGGTTGGTTTTTTGAAGATATTATTAGTATACTTTTGATTTATAGGCGGCGTTGGTTGAATTTTGTGTTTGTTTTAGTAATAAGCCTTTCTACTTTGTTAAAATTTGAACATTTTACCTAACATAAAAACTCTAATTTGAATTATTTTAACACCAATCTAGGTACATAAATATGTACTACCTAATACTTTTGCACCTCTACAAAAATAGAAACAAACATTACAACTCAATACAAAAAAAGCTCTTCACACCTAACACAAGCCTCTACAAGTTACCATGACAACAGGTACACACTTATATTTTTTAAAATAATAAATTTAAAAAAATCTGTATGGGTCAGGTGCATTTCACACCTGTTGCACTGATCGATTTTTTTTTAATGTATCTTCACTACATAGTAAAACAAAGTCGCTTTCTTTGTCCCTATGTATGCTTAAATCTTTAAAACTACGCACGGATTTTGACGCATTTTTCTATAGATAGAGTGATTCAAGAGGAAGGTTTTAGTATTTCATTTATTAGGTTTTAGACAAAGCGGACGAAGCCGAAGCGGAAATCTAGTAATGAATAAATCGCGTTTTAAATTAGTCTTTTTCGACCGATCAATTTTTCTTTACCGGTGATTCTAGCCGAATGTATCTTCGGGAATAGAACCTGGTACCTTTCGATACACAAGTTAACCACTGTACCATAGAGCTGAGTTAGAAAAATAATTAAATACTTTCACCAGACAGAAATCAAAATAATCATGTTTTGTTTATTTGTACGTCTGCGTGGCTACCGTTCACACGCACATATGTAGTGTAGCGTTAGCAAATAAATATTAATATATTTTTTTTAATATGGACATAAGTACTAATATAATAAAGCTGAAGAGTTTGTTTGTTTGTTTGAACGCGCTATTCTCAGGAACAACGGGTCCGATTTAAAAATTCTTTCGGTGTTAGATAGCCCATTTATCGAGGAAGGCTATAGGCTATATATTATCATCACGCTAAGGCCAACAGGAGCGGAGCAATGCGAGTGAAACCGCGGAGCACAGCCAGTTTATAATAATTTTCAAAATACGGGGTTTCTTGCCGCTTCTTCTCCATAGATACTGCTTTGCGACTCGGTGGTAAATGGTAAATCTATGTTATGAAGATTAAAAAGTGCTTCTAGAAGAAGTCTAATTGAATAAATAAATATTAGAGTTTTGAGGTTGAATTAATACGATAAAACTACGGGTAAAAAAAGCCTAGCAAATTTTGAAAAAAAGGTAGTTTGCTTGACCCTAACTTTCAACTATTTTTATACCGAATTTATCCAAATCGATGCTGTAATTTAGACGTGAAAGCGAAACAGACAGGCTTTCGTATTTATGAAATTGATGTATTATAAACCAAAAAAAAAAGCCAAAGAATATAATCGGATGTAAAGTTCATGAGGAAATCGTGATTTTTGATTAAGACATTCACAATGCTGTACAAAATACAATCCATACTATACTATCTTAATATATATAAATCTCGTGTCACAATGTTTGTCCTCAATGGACTCCTAAACCACTTAACCGATTATAATAAAATTCGCACACCATGTGCAGTTCGATCCAACTTGAGAGATAGGATAGTTTAAACATGTAGGTACCACGGGCGAAGCCGGGGCGGAACGCTAGTATACTATATATACTATTATACTATATAAATATTATAAATGCGAAAGTAACTCTGTCTGTCTGTCTGTTACTCAATCACGCCTTAACTACTGAACCAATTTGCATGAAATTTGGTATAGAGATATTTTGATACCCGAGAAAGGACATAGGCAGTAGCCTATGTCCTTTCTCGGGTAAAAAGTATTTTACCCCGGGAAATATCCTCATCCTCAATCCTCAGGTTTTATCCCGGAAATCCCATGGGAACGGGAACTATGCGGGTCTTTGACTGCACGGGCGAAGCTGCGGGTGAAAAGCTATAGTTACCTATAAATGATGTAACAATATCAATTCTGATAATAATCAAGCAAAATGTTGGATATTTTCATGTGTTTTATTTTATAACGAAAGCATTGTTATAAAAAACTTTATAGGATTCCTCGTGCGTACTTTGATAAAAGGAATGTTATGATATTATTTTATTTTTATTAATTTGCCTATTGTTAAAGAGTAGATAATTGTACTCGGAGCAAATAATAAATTACATAAAATATGCCTGTTTTTTATTTATTCATACCTATCTAAAAATGAGTAAGTAATTGAAATATTTATACGAGAAAAATTAATAAATGAATATCTTTGTACGTGCATGGATTAATACAAAAGGTTAGTATAAAAAATCCAAAAATATATTATTTTTCTCCTCACTGCTGATTTCTATGAGGCATTTCCTCAAATCCTCACTCCATCATCGATCATGTAACGTTAAATATCAACAATATGCAAATAAATTGAAATAAAAATAAAAAGCGTGCGAATCTGTTTTGCGCACCGTACAATGCGCCGGCGCATCCGGCGGGCATACCGAAATAGTCTGTCCCGCAGAAGGAGCACTCCACTCTCTATATTTTCCGGTTTTTTGTTGCGGGTTAAGCTGCGTTTCGCGCGGTTGGATTTTGGATGGGTGGCATAATCATTTTTTGATTATACATGTGTATAGAAAACTGTGGTATGCGTTCGTAATGAGGATATAACTGCTTACTGGTTTAATATAAACGATGCATGTATGTTTAGGTGTATATGTATACGGTATACAGTATACAACGATAAATATAACAATCCATACTATAATATTATAAATGCGAAAGTAACTCTGTCTGTCTGTCTGTTACTCAATCACGCCTTAACTACTGAACCAATTTGCATGAAATTTGGTATGGAGATATTTTGATACCCGAGAAAGGACATAGGCTACCTTTTATTGCGAAATATGTACCACGGACGAAGCCGGGGCGGACCTCTAGTATCTAATATAACTACCCCTACCTTAATTTTTTTGTCTGTTTCACATTATTCTATTTTCGAACCGGCTTTGCTATTTTTAAATGTCTTTTATTGGCAGAAAAGCTCTTAAAAGTAGGAGGATGATGTAATATCTTCTCTATGAGTAAGATTGCCCGCAAAAATACTTATTATTTTTCATTTGATTAATTTTGATACTAAGTATCCAAATTTGTGATAGTATAGTCAGATTTGGATAAAATTTGACACAGAGATAGATTTAAGATTGTAGGATTACACGCGAATAAAACCACTGGAGTAAATTTCGTCTCAGCTAATCTTCCATTTATTCATGAATGCAGTAGCCTCTCAGGCTAGCTTATAAAAATAATTTGGAAAATCCAAAAGTGCACGCCTCATAATTTTTTTTTAATAAATATTTATTAATTATTATTTTTGTTTATTTAATAACAATTAACCACATCGAATTAGACCCTGAAAAATGAAAGGGTTCTATTCCTGAGCATACTCAAGCGTAAGAGAAAAAAAAGACTCGATTAGTAAATAAAGTATTTCGGTCGCTATCGTGTTAACAAGAAAAAGGATCCGCACATACAGACACACGGACGTCCAAGACAGAACTTTTTTAAACTGTTTTTTAACTAGTTTAAAATTTAAATAACAAAAATGACATCAAAAATATCATGAACGTTAAAAATAGTGTTTTTTCTTAATATGCGTGTGTATGTATTATCTTACAAGTGCAATGTATACATAAAGACATTTTAAGTTTGAAAAATCAGATGTTTTGCGCGAAGTGACAGTAGTACCCACCTCAACGCTTCGCTTATGAGGCGTGCAATTAACATGTACAAGAATTCAATGCTTTTTTAAAACCAACAGACACATTTCCATAACTTCAATAAAATCTAATTATACATTCATGTGATATCAAAAGCGATTCCAATAAATTAACGAAATTAATTACCAATCTCAATTAAGCTGTCATATTAATTAAATGTATTGTTAAAATTTTCTGTATCATGCGGTTGATGTATTACGTAATTCAATTAACTGGGCTACTTAATAAATAAATCTTATTAATATCGATACATTATATTATATAGCAATTAGTGATGTTTATTGCCTCTCGCATGTATTGGACCGATTTTGCTGAAATTTTGTGACCGATTTTGTGCAGGCAAGTTATTACTAATAATAATTAATTAGATATTCAAGTGACAAATCATGAGCAATGTAATGTGGGTAGTTTAAAAATAAATATTTATGGTATCTTTGAATGTATCTACATAATTTTGAACTAATTAAATATAGGTACAGAAAAAAGGTCTAAAATAAAAATAACTACGTTAAAAACACCGACCTCAGCGTAATCGGAGTACCTACATACATAAAAAAAATATACCAGCCGAATTGATAACCTCCTTTTTTGAAGTCGGTTAATAAAATACTGCTCTACGCTATAAGCTACTTAAATCCATTTATAATGTGTGTATTTAACTTAAGAGGTCATGTTAAAGTGAAACTAGAAATATTTTCAGTTTTCACGTAGGTATGTGAGGCTTTTTTGAATGAAATTATATCTCCGAAAGTTGTTGTTACAGTATTTTTAGAACCTTTGTGAAGATTCCAGTTAAAACATTACGCGCCCAAACTTATTTCTGGCACAATATGGGTACACAGGTAAGCTGTAAGCAGTTTTCTTTTTAATAAATCGATGGTAGGTTATTAATTTACTTTTTTTTTTGCTGACACTATGAGTAGATAAGCAGTATTTTTATAAATCTATGGTAGGTAATCAACTAATCAATATACGCGCCAAGCACTTTTTTTCAAACGTCACATTTCTGGCGCCAATTATTATTTTTTTCTTTTTTTTTTGCTTACAGAAAATATTTTTCTTTCAATAACCTGAAAATTGATCGCAATTGATGACGTCACACTGTTGTTACGCCGTCGCCTAGCACCCATTGATTGGGGTGCGTTCACCCCCGGCTATGAAATCAAAGGAATATTTGTTATTGTGTTTTTAATGACAAAGCAAGGCCTCATTAATTGATGCCAAAAACAATTTACGACGTTTTATTGTTTATTTTTTAGACCTTTACTGAAAATATAGAATATTTTATGAAATTCGATCTAGTCCTTTCCGAGGAGGAGGCTACATGACTGACACTAGAATTTATATAACTAGATAAAATTAATTATTTTAACAAAAAACTCAACCGCATTCAAATTGATTGAACTAACGGCACACGAGAGGCACTAACTTTAAAATTTCTAAACCGATTTTCATTCTATTTTCACTTAGGTATAGCAAGCGTAGATTTCGAGGAAGATTTAACTCCCAGCATATAATTTGTTAAGTTAATACTACGCGGGTAAAACCGCGGTCTAAAGCTAGTTTTAAAGCGTTTTCTTTCACACTACACTTGAAGTAAGAAAAGGGCCTATAATACCGTTAATGTTAGTTTTATCGATCAAACTAGGTTTACGATTGAACCTAGTTCCTTTTCCGATAAGGTTTCTAAACCGCAGCGTAACCAATGTAACATATTGCAAATAAATACTATTTACTGTTAATTTTGATTGAGATAAAAATAATGAAAATGCTTAATGGCTTAGCTTAATGGTTACCTAGGTAATGAATTTTTGAACTTCATAAATGCAGTTCTATATCTATACTAATATTATAAATGTGAAGTTTGTTTGTTTGAACGCGCTAATCTCATTAACTACTGGTCCGATTTGAAAAATTCTTTCGGTGTTAGATAGCCCATTTAACGAGGAAGGCTATAGGCTATATATCATCACGCTAAGACCAACAGGAGCGGAGCCACGCGGGTGGAACCGCGGGGCGCAGCTAGTAGATAATAAATTGTAAAACAACAACATAGCAAGTCACGGGTTCGAAATGAGGAAATTTCGTTGGTCATTCACCAACAAAACTCGATCCTGATTGGTCAGTGACCTAATTCATTTGTTCACGCGACTTCGCCTGTACCAATTGATTATTTTTATTGCCTAGACGATATTGACCAATTATGTAATTAAATACGATGTTTTTAAGTTTACATTGGATCAATTGGGGCTTTATGGGAGATCAGAATAAAATCTATTTGGTTTTTTGTATTAGGTAATAAAATTACTTTTTTTTCACTAAAATTGTATCTATCATTATTAGGGTTAACTTTACTAGGATCTTAATTACCTTACTAAAACATACACATACTACATCTAACTAACTATACATATACTCGGGATAAAAACAGAAATGATGTATATCAAAATGTTCAAAATCGGTACAGCAGTTTTTAGGTTATCCGTAACAAACATACTTACTAAATTACTATAAAATGTTTCCGCTTTATAATATTAGTGTACTTGTAAGTAGGTATAGATAGGTAGATAAACAAAACAAGTCTTGTATAAAAACGTTAAACATTACTAATGCTCAGTTGAGCGAGATAGCAATATGATACTGAGTGAAAGGTAGTCCAGGAGCCGGCTAGTGATTTGCTTTAGTCATTGGTTTTCAATAATTTTATTAAGTTTTTAATTAATATCTAAATAAATACTTCGTTTGAAAATCTTACACGTGATTCTTTTTAAACTGGTTCAGTAGTTTGGAGTGCAGCGTGAAGAAATATCGAAAGTCGTAAATTGACATATTTACTATTATCTGAATTCCGAGCATATTTTCTTTTATCTATAGTATTTGTTTTATCAACATCAATTCATATGAAAATTGAAAGTAATCTACTAAAACATTGATTTATCTATGCTTATTGCTTATCAGTTGTCAGTTGTAGTTATCAGTTATATATTTTGATAATGTAAAGATAACATTTACGATATAAAAATCATTCATAGATACTATAAATAAAATTAGATCACTGTGATTATTTTGTAAACATATCGGTCTGATAAGAAGTTATAAAATAAAAATATTATATATACTAAGAAGTTATAAAATAAATCGCCACCAAGCTAAGAAAGGCATTCTATAGTAGAGACTAGACAACTGTTTCTATAATTTTTTTATTCGCAATGTATTTACAATAAAATTTAATCAACATTATAGTTGGCCACTACGCAAAACAAATCATCAGTTTTAGTAAAAAAAAATAATTTATATAAATAAAAAAAATAAACGTCCTACTAATGAAAAAAATACCAAAATGTGAAAGCATGCATGTTCGTGACCATCACGCCTGAACGGCTGAACGGATTATAATGTAATTCGGCATACGGATAGACCATGACTTCGATGAATAACAATAGACGTTATTATCAGTTATCATACAATAATCGTTAAATTTCTGACATATTTTTCTAATTATACACTTCCTTATATGTACGGATTTACTTGCATATCTAAACTAATATTATAAAGCTGAAGAGTTTGTTTGTTTGAACGCGCTAATCTTAGGAACTACTGGTCCGATTTGAAAAATTCTTTCGGTGTTAGATAGCCTATTTATCGAGGAAGGCTACAGGCTATATATCATCACGCCTAGACCAACAGGAGCGGAGCTATGCGGGTGAAACCGCGAGGCACAGCTAGTAAACCATAAGATTTAAAACATCTATTTTTTTTATTTATTCCATTAAAATTCAAACTTTATGTTGTAAATAACATAAAATCTCCAATAAAAACAGCAGGATCATTGTTTTAATTAATTAGAAGGTAGCAATAACAAAATAAAGTTGAACAAACATTGTAGATTAAGTAATAATAAAAAAAATATGTCTTAAGCACAACTGCAAATTGTCATAGCCATAGCTAAATATTAAGATAATTCTTTCAAAACAGATACATAATATTATAAGATACAAAAAACGACTCTGCGATTTCATAAAGTATTATATCGAACAAACAAATCCCACACAACACTTTAACAAACGTAATCATACAAAAATTTCCTTTTCTACAAATCAATACTTAAACCCAACCGTAGAAAATGCAATAATAACCGCATCTAAATATCTTTATAGGCTAAAAACCAGAACTGATGTTTATACTTTCCCATGTAACGGCGATATTTAAAACGTGTTAGAAAACGCGTGTATGTGATGTACTAATTCATCATCATCATCAAAGAGGGTTAGATGAAGACTCCAGTAGATAAAAACTTGTTTATCACCAGGGCTATGTATGGAGAATGTATTCCTTTTAATTTTTTACGTTGTCATTTACATCATCATTTTACGTGACGTTATTTCCAAATCGTCATCATCTTCATCGAACAGTGCGATTAAAGGGACCTAGCAGTAACTTGTTTATCACCAAGACTTTGTATCGAAAAGTAGTATAAAGAGAAAAGTAAGTTATCTTCCGGGAGTTCGCCTACTTCTCTCTTTAAACTATGCTTATAGTTTCATGCTTTCAAAATCGTCAGACAGGAAGTGAAACTTATCACCTATTGGATCATAGTGGTTATTCTATTTTACGCTTCTATCTGCTTCATGCTCGTCAATCAGCGATTGTTTTATCAATAAGGCTGTACTTTGTGATTAGTTGACAATTTTTTAATTGTTTAACTTGATTTAAACGGCATACTCCTACGGATAAAAAAACCGTGATGTTCACAAGCAGAACTTTCTTTTAATTCTTTTAAATAATCTCCACCTTAACACATGCCTTTCATTATAATTAGTAGCATTCGTCTTCTCATTTTTAAAACATATTAAAGTCAACATAATTAATCATAACGTATATGAAGTTAAATAAATAAACACAACCAGCTCCCCGCCTATGCCATGATGGAACAAAAAGAACGTATTGAGGCCACTCAACCATCTTTACCATATTGCGTCTTATTAATTTACTACAAGAACGTCCGGGTTGAAATATTATATACTGTGGTATGTTTGAGTTACATGTGGTACGAGAGTGACAAAACTAATTAACCCATTGACCACCGAGCGGCCCGATCGGGCCGAGACACAATAGCTTTTCTATTGTGTCTGTGATCCGAGGACTGACGGATTAAGTGAAAATTTTGAAACATTGTATTATAAAATTAAAGACTAACGGATTTTAAACGCGATTTATTCATTAGTAGCTTTTATTAAAAAAAAAAAACGCATCAAAGTCGGTTGCGTGGTTTTAAAGATTTAAGCATACACAGGGACAGAGAAAGCTACTTTGTTTTATACTATGTAGTGATTATTATCCCGACGTTTCGAACACTTTGCAGCGACCGTGGTCAAGTTCAAAATCCGTTAGTTTTTAAGTGAAACTTCTTTAATAAAATTTCAGGGTCGCGTCAAGGCAATACCATCATGGAGTAGGGCGACGATTTTGGTCTTTGAATCTTGCCAAAGAAGTTTCACTTCTAACACGTGTGCTCGGCACACGCTCTTTTTTATTTCTAAATGTATAATACTCGCGTAAAATCAAACACAAGATAACATTGTATTTAATGATAGTAAAACTTTATGATGCGTGAAATTTTTAAGATATTAGGTAAATTAAGTAAAGGTTTAATTAATTATGCCCTTGGTCATTCGGCCCTGGTGGCTATCCATTGAAATTAGCCAACTGTGCAGATCTATTGCACAAAGAAACACAACTGCATTCTGCTCTATTGATCTTATAATGTTGTTCAGTTTAGGCCTTGGATTAGCTTTTTTGGTTGAATTTGTAGTAAATGCAAATATATAAAAGAGGTAAAGTTGGTTTATAAGTTTGTTTCTTTTCGCAACTTTAAAAAATTGAAAATAATTTGTATTGAAAGATTCATTATTCACGATTGTTTGTTACTCCTTAATAACTCAGGCCCCGGAACCACAGACACAATAGAAAATCTATTGTGTCTGGGACCGATCGGGCCGCTTGGGGCTCAATGGGTTAATGCAAAAACTGCTGAGCCGATTTTATGAAATTTGGCACACATAGAGGGTAAATTAGATTAACACACAGGATAGTTTTATCCCGAAAATCCCAACGGGAACGGTTTTCCTTTGACTACGCAGGCTAGCGCACACATACAACTCATACAAGCTTTTCGTTAGTGTGTTATATACTCATTTTCCCGTTAATTATATACAAATTGACAGAGCCCTCCTATTACACCACAGATCGTTATAATTCCTTACACATTGACAATCCAAAACAACACGAAATAACCTCTAACCCAGTAACAAATATAAAAACCTAACAATACAAAACAGACACGATTCTCACAATATGCTCTCAAAACATAATTATAAGTCGCATTTGCGAGATAATTATATTTTTCTGTTCCGACCCAGTTACTTGGCAGACCGTTACTGTGTTGCGTCACATTCAAGTAACAAGTGTTGCGTGGAATTAAGACATTTGTGGGTGGTCTCTCGGACTATAGCGAAGGTGAAAATTCAATGATTGATATTTGATGTGGAATCGCTCAGTTAACACATTTGTGGGTGGTCTCTCGGACTATAGTCCGCTATAGTACGAAGGCGATATTCAATTCTGAATAACGAAATGATAGTTAGGTACATTATTCCTACTAGAGATATAATTTTTAAAATCATAAGTAGAAGCGGCATACGCGTAAAACGTTCCGTCTGAAGTCAGCTAAATTATCCGCGTTGCGTTTAGTCGGTTACGTTGCTTTTCAGCTAATGGTTTTAAATGTTTATTCTATCTTTGTCTAACGGAACGGCTTGCTATTTTGATTCGGGTCCGTGGGTTACGCCCCCGGTGTGTTTTGCCCCCGTGGTGGAAGCCCCCGATTTTAAATTAAGTTATTATAGTTGATTTCGCCGAAATAAAAATATTTTTTACTAGATACAGACGATGAAAAAAGTGTTTCGGAACCAAATACGTACAGACAAACTTACTAAATAAGTATTCTAACTAACACAATATTGGATACTATAAACATGCTACAAGGATATTCACTTTATTACTATACGCTTCTAGGTGAGTTTATATATGTATTCTAAGCCAAATGCCACGCGAAGCCGCATGCCACAACGCAGCAATATAAATCGCAATCCAACCCATCACTTTTGAGGTCAGGCCCACCTTCACTTTCCATTCGTGACTGAAGATTACACGCTTCCATTCAGTACAGTTAAGTACATACAACATACATCGATTTTAGAGTTTTAAATGTCTTAAAAATTTCTTTAGAAAGCATTGAGATAATATTAATAGGAGACGACACCGCCTACATCACTTATGTTCCACTCAACATACGTCATGTGACGTATGTTGAGCGGTATTTTTTAATGGTTTTAAAGTGAAACGCATCAAACATGCCTTCGTGTGTGTTACGATATTGCACAAATAATACAAATAATACGGAAAAGTGCAAAGGAATAACTTTCATCGTTAAGTACCTAACTAAATAATAATTTTTAAAACTTAGTTAGAGCAAAAAAATGGCGCACAGATTTTGTTCGTGGTGTCTCCTCCATACGTAGTAATATTATCTCAATGTTAGAAAGAGAGAATTACACTATCTGTCTCATTCTACTGTCAGTTTATAATTGGTTGAATATTAGTAGTATATAGAACAGAACTGCTCTTTCCATGGTAATTCCAGGATTTTCTCTCTTGAACTTTACTGTAAGCTTTTCTCTCCTGTATCTATGAAATAAGGTCCGAGGTTTCTTATGTAAAGCTAATTTACCATTCATTTCAATAAGTTTCACCTTTTTTAAAACTATTTACGTAAGCGGTGACGTCATACAAAACAGAGCGGAAAAGAAAAGAAAAGTAAAGGTCACGTAACATGTACTTATAATTAGTTTTATAATTATTTACCCGCAGTTTATCAAATAAATAAACACTAGCCGTGCCCCGCGGTTTTACCCGCATTGCTCCGCTCCTATTGGTCTTAGCGTGATGATACATAGCCTTCCTCGTAAATGGATTATCTAATAATGAAAAAAAAAATTATAATTAATGCACTAGCTGCTTACCCTGGCTCCGCTCGAGATAAAATTAAGTACAGCCTCATATGTAGCTTTTTACTTTTGAATAAATTATCAAATCGATTAAATACATCACCAAATATACAAAATAACTGTGAAAATTAAACAATAGAAACTTACTCATAGCCTTTTTTTGTAAACTGCGCGACGAATTTTTAAACGGTTTCCTCCATTTGCATTGTTGTCTTTTAAAGTTTACGAATACTGCCATCATATACATTAACATTTTACATTCCCGATCAAAAATTTGAAATACATGATACACTGAGAAAACGTAACGGCTATAAATAGACAAGTTGCTGCTATTTACAACCGAGTAACTTGCTTCGGAGGGAGCCTGCAAAGTTTGTTGCTAAAATTATACAAGTCAACTTTGTTAACGTATGTTGGTAATATAAACCCACTAAAGTGGTCAAAAAATACGTATTAAAGGTTTGTTGCTTTTAACCTATTCACTCAGTAAACATAACAAACCTATTTACTATATTGAATCGTGTTACTCTGTTAATAATACCCAACGTGCTCTGCTGTTTTTAGCAAAGTAACTCAGTGAATTCAAATATTTTGCTTCGTAAAACTAGCTAAGTAACACGATAATGTTAATCATATTTATTGGGTAGGGACAGCCAATCTACTTTGTTACTTCTACTCAATTAAAAATTTGTATACGTAGCCAAGTTACTGGGTACTGTCAATCGTGTACATTGGGTAACTATAACTAAATACATATACTCTTTCTAGTCAATTAAGATTGGTATATTTAGCCAAGTTACTTTGTATTCTTAGACGGGTTAATTAGGTAACCATAGCTAAACTACTTTGTTGCATGTACTAATTCAAACGACACATATTAAGCTATATATTTTCAGTATAAGCTGACCTGTAAATGTTCGTAAAACCTATACAAGGTGTAACAGAAAGGGGATATACACATACGAACAGGGCGTGATGTACTGATGAAACTGAACAACTTTTCCCAAGGAAAATGGGTCGAAAGATGAAAAAAAAAATTAAACCTCTCCATTATTTTCATCTTTTGACCTTATGTTCTTTGGGAAAAGTTGTTCAGTTTCATCAGTACATCACGCCCTGCTTAGATGTGTACCCCTTTCTGTTACACCCTATATACAATGTGAGGTCAGCTCATACTGAAAATATTTACCTAGTTCGATATGTTGTAATTTGTACCATTATTAGTGCAGAGGGCAAAATTTTGGCATGTCGGAAAAAATGCCAATGAAACGTTCATGTAGGAAAAAAAAACTTAGAAGAAACTGAAAGAAAATTATGCACATTAATGAAATTAGCTTTATTCAGTACACGATACAATCATTTCAAGTAACATACTACTTACACTTAAATACTACTACTTTTAAAAATAGTACACAATTCTTAATGTCAAGAAACGATACTGGTGTTCTGTGTTTTAATTTGCACAATAACAGGATGAAATATAAATCATGAGCAAACTTTTAAGGAATGACTCAGACTACGAAGTAAAAACCTGAACAACTTATATTAGGTATAAGACCAAATCCAACATCGTAAAAGAAATATCAACTGTTTCATATACAAAAGTGGAATTATCTACTATGCCAAAATCTACGGAACAGCTGATTTTATTTCACGATGTTGGAGTTTGTTCTCTAATGAAAGTGGTTTAGTTTGTTTACATAAAAAACAAACAACCATTATGGTAATGTAAGCAAGTTACTACACCTAAATTGTACTTATAAATGTATTTGATAAGTCAAAAGTTTAGGCAAAAACTATAGAATAAGCTAGGAGAATAAGTAATCGTTTTGATCTAATAATTTTATTACAACCCAACAAGTAAAACCGTCATTTTTTTAAACATTTAATCTAATTGAAACATAATTCACATTCGTCGTCGGGGAAATGATCATAAATGCTAAACAATAACAATAACTTAAACATTTTTTGCACCAAAAAAAATTAAAGTACAATAAGCTCTTTACATATTGTTCGTTTTCTATTATAAAATGTTCTGGTTGAACCTCGTTACAAAATGTGAAAAAACCACACCCAAAACACTTTTTAGATAAAATGAAATGTGTCTTCACCCAAGGCCATTTTAAGTATTCCAGCAACTGGAAATGATTTTTATCCAAAAAATTGTCAACATCTAGGATTATAGACATGTTTGATGTGTAGATATTATATCCGAACTTTATCGTATCTTATGTAATTAACCGACTTCAAAAAAAGGAGGAGGTTATCAATTCGGCCGGTATGTTTTTTTTTTTTTTTTTTTTTATGTATGTACACCGATTACTCCGTGGTTTCTGAACCGATTTACGTGATTCTTTTTTTGTTCGATGCGGGATGGTGTCGAATTGGTCCCATAAAAATTTTATTCGGATAGGCCCAGTAGTTTTTATTTTATGAGCATTTTTGTCTGTATTTGTAAATGTTGCAAGTGCAAGTTTGAAGTCGGTTGTTTTTAACGCAGTTATTGACTTGTTTACATATTAAAGTAATAATATCTTGCTTGATCAGAAGTAACTTACTAATTCAAATATTTTTGGCTTGATTGTGGGGAAGCTTTCAGTGATTTCGGTATATTGTCCTTTGGTTTTCAAAATCTTTTTCTAGCTGTAAACAAATTAAAAAAAATTAAGTATACAAAAGTAATTAAACTAAAGCAGACAATAAATTCAAAAAAACTGAACTCACCAGAAGATATCCTTTGGGTTTTTTAAGATCCGCATATTCATTGTATTGAGGTATTGGAGCTATGGTTAACCCTTTTGCAGGAATTAGCCTCGTCTCTGTAGTTTCTTGCCACTTTAGTTCTACGGCTGTCCATGGCTCAGAGGAGTTTTTGAGCCATAATAGTTTGTCTTCTGCATCTTGCTCTTCTATAATAGTTTGATGAATCAAAATGATGATGAAAAGTTATTGTTTTTAATGTAAATTTGAATCTGCCTTGTAGGTGCGGCGCTTCAACAGACACGTTCGTCACTCGACTATGATTTGATAGAAATGGCTGACTTTGCGGGCTACGCAGCCAATTCCTTGTTTAATTTTTATCAAGTTACTCGGTCAAAAATAGTATTCGCTCCATTGTTAATTGCCGAGCTGTGCATATCTACTAATAGATAAGTAACTTGATTGTTTTTAAGTAAGAAACACGGTTATATGTATCATAGCAAGTTATTTAATTTTAGCCAAATAATATTATGTCTAAATTTAAATGATTTACTTGTCATTCAATGATGATGTGAGCTTGTTTATTTTTAACCGAACTCTGTGTAAATAGTAACCAACTATGGTTAAGTCTAAAATTAAATAACTTACTTATCATTAAATAATAACGTAAGCTTGTCTATTTTGAACCTAATTCGGTAAAGGTAATATTGACCGAGTCGGTAATTTTGAAATAAATAAGTACTTTTTTAATAATAGCCAAGAATATTTAGCAATACTTGCTTGTATAATACTAGCAAAGCTTTAATACACATTTTAAATACGTCTTGATTGAATGCAGCAGAATAATTTTTAACCGAGCTAAATTGGTACTTTGCTAAAGCAAAATTTTCTCAGTGTAGAATGGAATATTTTTGATGCGAAATAAATATGAAGATTTACACTCACAAGGTATATCATCATTTTAGAACATGATTGGAATTTAAATTTTTACTAACAAATGTTTTATTTTATTATTTAAACAAGCCCAACATTTTCTATTATAATATAGAATCGTCAAAAATATTGCTAAGTGTAAAACTCGAGAACGGCTCGACCAATTCGGTTAATTATTTCATATAGAGAAAACACGATAAAGGGGCAATAGGACAGAACAATGTCTGCCGGGGCAGCTTATTATGACTATATAATCATTACTAATATTATAAATGCGAAAGTAACTCTGTCTGTCTGTTACTCAATCACGCCTTAACTACTGAAGCAATTTGTATGAAATTTGGTATAGAGATATTTTGATACCCGAGAAAGGACATAGGCTACTTTTTACCCCGGGAAATAGGATAGGTTTTATCCCGGAAATCCCACGGGAACGGGAACTATGCGGGTTTTTCTTTGACTGCGCGGGCGAAGCTGCGGGTGGAAAGCTAGTAATCATATAAAACAAAGCCAAGCCACTTGGTTACTATACCAACAAAATGCATATATAACTTTAATATACATTTAATCATATATAGTCAGTCTGTCCGTGACATATTTGCAAAACACACACATTTGCATATAATAGTGAGATTTTTGTCACATGAACACATCGACGTACAGACATACGTAAGTCTTCAATTATGTTTAATAACTTTATTGGAAGTAATAATAATTTAACAAGTAGCTAATTACAACCTACAAAAAATATTTTAATTTTATACATGACTAGCCGCCGATTTACAGGACTTTATATAAGTGTAAATTATTAAAATGGTGATTTAATAAGATTTTTTACATCGTAAATTAAAGGCAGCCTGTCTATAAGCAGGTACTACTAATAATTTAAAACTGAAGAGTTTGTTTGAACGTTCCAATCTCAGGATCTGGTAAACAGATTTCAAAAATTCTTTCACTGTTGTATTTGTACGTGATTCCTGAGTGCTACAGGCTTTTTATGTACAGCGAGCGAAACCGGGGCGAACCTCTAGTGTATAAAAAATAATAACAATTATAATAGAATATGATTCCATCATCAATTCTTTTCACTAAGTCCCTAGGTTATAACTTTCAATTCATCATCGTCACAAAATTCGTTTCAAACAACAAAATTACACAAAATACCAATTAACACCAATTTGACATTGGCCTTATAATTATCTACAGTCTACACTCTACACAAAACAATTTCCTTAAAACCTATAAAAAAACCAATACAATTTTTCCCAAGAAACAGAATTAAAACAATTCCAAGAACATTTTTCCTTTCCACACCAAAGAGTTTCCGATCACAAAACCTCATTTCTATTATTTCACAAAACGTAATTTAAAATAAACGGCCGACTGGGGTTATAGACCTCTTACCGTTAGCGCGCGAAATCAAAATGGCTACGCGAACTGTCATGGCGACCTTCACAGATAAATAATATTATAAGAACGATGTACGTGACTACAAAAATTGTAGCGGTATCTTTGTAATTATTAGTTTTTGTTAATAAATAACGGTATCAATTTTTTATGAAATAAAAATCTACGGAAAAGATTGGATTAAGTTTATTTGACAGTTTAGTGGTTGGGGCAGTGGATTCCGTGTTCAGTTTTTATGTTGTGTTTGTGTGTAGAAAAAAAAGTTACTTATAAGTACTTACAGTATTATATTTAAATAAGTGTGATAATAAGCATTATGCAACCATGTAGTAGCTCTGAATTAGTATCTCGAGCTACTTCTGCTGTAAAGCAATCCACCTATCGACGAATCAAAATCCATCAAAATTTGTTCAGCAATTTACACGTGAAAATTCGTTTTTCTGTAGAAAAAGGCCAAAATGGCCAAAACCAGTTAAACTTGACATCTAAATTGAATGTTTGTTGGAAATTAACTGAGTCCCTTAGATCTGGTTTTATAGAATTCATACAAATTCAAACTCAAACATTTATTTATTCAATGAGACTTCTTCTAGAAGCACTTTTGAATCGTCATTACATATTTTTAACATTTACCACCGATTCGGAAAGCAGTATCTATGGAGAAGAACCGGCAAGAAACTCCATTAGTATAAAAACACGTGTGCTAATGATCTTGACTATAACGTTTTTGCGATATTTAATATAATATCTAGGGATGTAACGATACCGATACCGATACCGATATCAAACAATTCAAAAAACCGCGCCCAATGAACGATGCGGGAGGCCGCCCGCGCGTGCGCACTTTGTTTTCTGAAAAAACTCTACCAATAGTAAACTTTTATTAGGTACTGATTGTATGTGTATAACTTAAAGTTTAACTGACTTTGTAAAATAATAATACTAAAATAAATGGTTTTGTTGTTTTTTGATTTGGCATTTTTATTTGAAAGAATACGATTAACAGTTGAGTCTCTGTTAAATGTTGGTAACTTTTTATGCATAATTCACTATTTATTTTTCTACCAAGCCATCGATATCGGTATCGCCGATACATTACTACAAATATCGGTATCGGTATCGTATCGGCAAAATCATGTATCGTTACATCCCTAATAATATCTATTTCACTTTTCCTTGATATCTATAAATAAGTATTTTTTCCACGATATTCCATATATAAGGCCCTTTTGTAAAAAACTTCAATATGTCAAATTAGGTATTCAGACGAATTTATTCGTATAATTATTTTTCTAATAAAAATACCTACTGATACAATACAATATTCATATATTTATACATATTGTATAAGTATATTTTTCTTTTATTATTATACTAGCTTACCGCCCGCGGCTTCGCCCGTTTTGTCTAAAACCTAATAAATTATATACTAAAACCTTCCTCTTGAATCACTCTATCTATTAAAAAAATCGTTCAAAATCACGCATCAAAATCCGTTGCGTAGTTTTAAAGATTTAAGCATACAAAGGGACATAGGGACAGAGAAAGCGACTTTGCTTTATACTATGTAGTGATATTAAAACCTTGTGACTCAAAAACCTATTTCATCATTTTCTCAAAAACACGTTTCTGATACTAAAATTGATAAACGTTTTTATTTTGCTTAATTTAAATATAAATTTGTTTTTTAATTGCTTAGTCGAGTGGAAACTCGAGAATTAAAGGTTTTTACATTTGTTTCAATGTCTTTTGCCAAAATGATAAGAATACACTTGCAATTGCAAGTATGTCTGCTATGTTATCATGTATAAATTGCTGAACAAATTTTGATAGATTTTGATTTGTCGATAGGTGGATTGATGAATTGCAAAAGTAGCTGAGATACTAATTCAGAGCTACATGCTTGCTTAGTGCTTATTATTACATTAATATAATTATACCTAGTTATACAATATCCCTTTTTATACACATAACACAACACACATTTTCATTTTAATTTATTTTCGATTAAGTGAACATTTACAAGTATTTGTAATTGATTATTTATCTTTAGTATTTCATATAAAAAATTCAATTTAAGCATTTTAATTTTTAATACTATTTCTATTGTTAACAAAAACATCATAAAAAGTGGTTCTAACATCGAACCCACAACCCACTGAACTGTCAAATAAACTTAATCCAATCTTTTCCGTAGATTTATAGTCAATAAGACGAAAACTTTGGCCTTTATAGCGCCCCTAAGCTAGGTTAATACAAAGGAAAGGTTAATTTTTCATTTATTAAGTAAAGGGAGAGAAAAGGTACTTTTTTGTTCCTGTTTATTTTAGGGTTTCGTCTAAATTGTGGCAGCCCTATTGCTGGTTCTGTCTGTCAGTGACAGGGCTGTCAGTATTCGTAAAATTTTTATTTATTATTGATCATAATGAATTCTTAATGAATTCAAATTTTATCACTTAATTACTTTCAAAACTTCAGTATTGATAAAATTAAAACAGAAATCTATACTAATATTATAAAGAGGAAAGGTTTGTAATTATGTATGTATGTATGGTTTTCAGGCATAAACTACTGGACCGATTTCAAAAATTCTTTCACCATTAGAAAGCTGCATCTTCACTGAGCAACATAGGCTATATTGCATTTTCAAAAAAATTAGAGATCCTTACCAAAAATGCAATAATGTAACCCAAGGTGTAAAAAAATTCTGTCATCGCGTGCGCTGCGGAATCTATTCCTTGCAGAACGAGGATGGTTCCCGTTCTGCAAGGAATAGATTACCCGGGCGAAGCCGGGGCGGACCGCTAGTGTCATATACAAAAGTCAAAATGTAACATACTTATATGTATAATTATTTACTATTTCTTATGTAGCTAGAATTAACTGAACTTTTTAAGTAATAACTAAAAAAATAATTTAGATCACCACCTTTACAAAGTCTCATCCAAAACAACACATGATATTTCATAATCAAACAAAACAAACATAAACTTACACATTCCAATTCTCACAGTATTTGTAACCAAAATTCTCCGAAACCGGCTTGACCGAGTTTTATGTAATTTTGTTGTGTAGGTTCTATAGGTCTGAGATATTTTATAACCTCAATTATTGATAAGTGTATCCTAGTAAAACTTTTACAAGGTACTTAGTACCTGTATTACTAGTTGTGCCCCGCAGTTTTAAACGCATTGCTCCGCTCCTATTGGTTTTAGCATGAAGATATAATAATATAAGCCTATATATACTATATAGCCTTCCTCGATAAATGGGCTATATAACAGTGAAATAATTTTTCAAATCGGATCCTTGGTTTCTGAGATTGGCGCGTTCAAACAAACTCTTCAGTTTATATTAGTGTAAGCTAGCTTTCTGCCCGCGGCTTCATCCGCTGTACCTTCAATCGCCTCCTCTTAAATCACTCTATCTGAAAAATGGCATCAAAATTCGTTGCGTAGTTTTAAAGATTTAAGCATACATAGGGACAGAGAAAGCGACTTTGTTTTATACTATGTACTGATATTATCTATTGTACTAACATAATTTACATACCGACTCTAGCTTGACCGTCTAAATTCTTACGATACAATGAACAATGCAATTAACAGTTAGTACAACCACAAGCTTTCTTTACAAAGAATTTAAACGGATTTAATTAAAGTTAATTTGTGTGAGGATATCAAAGAAATTCCCTTTATTCCAGCGGAAAAAGGGAATTCCATTCAGATGTTGAATTAAAGGGGAATTTGTTATTAACCGACTTCAAAAAAAAGGAGGAGGTTATCAATTCGGCCGGTATGTTTTTTTTTTTTATGTATGTACACCGATTACTCCGTGGTTTCTGAACCGATTTACGTGATTCTTTTTTTGTTCGATGCGGGATGGTGTCGAATTGGTCCCATAAAAATTTTATTCGGATAGGCCCAGTAGTTTTTATTTTATGAGCATTTTTGTCTGTATTTGTAAATGTTGCAAGTGCAAGTTTGAAGTCGGTTGTTTTTAACGCAGTTATCACTTGTTTTTACTTTAATTATGAAAGAATTACTGTAAGATACAAAATTCCTACTTCATACTACAATAACATAAAGAGCAATAACATTTTTAGCTACTTATATTTAAACATTTTAGAGGTTATGATGGATATAATGTTCGTAGAGCAGTGGTGGCTCAGTGGTGAGACCTCGGACTTCGAATCGATAAGTGTTGTCAGCCCTACATAATTTTCGCATATTTTCAAGTTTTCAAGTAAAATATAACACGAAATTCATTAAAACCACGAATAATTAAAAAAGTAATTACCTCTAAATTCAAGCGAAGTTATATATTTGAGAACACTAAAGAAATACATAATTAAAGTGAACTAAGTAATTTCTTTGCCATCATTTATCTAGACGTCCGCTTAGGGTTGTCACAGAGAAGTTTTACATTTATAAAGAAATTAAAGGGTTCTACATGTTTTGGCTTGAATTAATATCATCGTCGTAACCATAACAACTAACTGTTTACCTAATTAATAAAAACCTTCAAAACTTGAATTTTTCCTATACCTAGACAGTTTATAATTTAAATAAATATATTACGTATTGAAAACTTTTTCAATATAATATATTAGTAAATTGTAGAAATCAATAAGAAAGAAACAATAGAAAAGTATTTGCACAACCCGTAGAAATTTTATTTGCCCATATAGTACTTCTTTTTTCATGTCATTCATAACGGTTTTTATAAAAATAATTATGAATAAAATCTTCATGGCATTTATAAAGGTAATTTCATTATTAAAAAAAAATATACAACTTAAATTCATCGACATCGACAACCCTATCTTGTAACTACATCACTAATTACTTCCCGGCTTCACTTCATTTGTCTAACCCGGAGCTTTCACGATAAGCCAATTCCGTGCTTTCAATTATGTGAAAATTACATCAAATACGGTACAGTACTTACAGCCCTACCAAATTCTATTTGACAGATGTCTCAATAGAAGTCTTGATACCCTAATTGGTTTTAAGTTTATTATATTTTAGAAAGTGTTATTAATAAAATGTTTTACTTATGTATTTAGTACCTACTACTAATATTATAAATGCGAAAGAGGGTGTGTGCCGAGCACACGTGTCAGAAGTGAAACTTCTTTAGGCGCGTTGAGAGTAAAATTTTAAGGTCGCGTATACCATACTACCTTAGATTAAGGATTGGTCTCCGCGCGCGCGCTACGACTAGATACCGCCCCACCTAAAAACAATAGCTCTGTGAGTGCGGCAACTCATTTCTGTAGTGTGTGTTAGGCAATTTGTAAAGACGCTAGTGTGTGTGAAGAATTGGGCTGCCAGCTACATAAATTTTACCTCATAAATGGGAAATCTGGCATCTTGGAAAGAAGTTTCAAAAATATTTTTTTCATCCTGACCTGGCCGGGAATCGAATCCATGAACATGTGACTCAAATCCACTTGCGACGCTACTATACTATAGTCACAAAGGTTGTTTAAAAGTAAAAAAGCGGAAATAAAAAAAAAACATATTATATGAGTCAGTTAAACATGGTTAAACAGAAATAAATTATTGTATTATACTTTTTTATACATGTGTTAGTAATAGTATTGAAAAAAAAAAGTTCAAATTATTGCTAAAATATTTCCTCAACCACGTGTATTTTTTTGGATATGCAATACGGCAACACTGAATGGCGTCGTATTTTCGTAGAAAAATTTTTCGAAGTAAAGGAGAAATTTCGAATAATACGATACTTAGTGATGGTACGTGATCCCAGTGTCTTTCATATTTTTTGTTGTATTATTTTTAAATAGTTTTATGACACAAATAGGCATTTTACTTCAGATTTTGTTCAAAATCTTTATAAATTATCAGTTCACCCTCTCCACACAATGCTTGTGACACGACTGGCTTGGGTACGCCGAATTCGGCGTACTATAAGTTGCCGCATTTTTCAAGTACGCCGGCGGTATCTAGTCGTAGCGCGCGCGCGGAGACCAATCCATAATCTAAGCATACTACCTACTAATACCGTCACGTCATGTTACTCCAGAGTCCAGGCAACGATTTTGATATCATTGAATCTTGCCAAAGAAGTTTCACTTCTGACACGTGTGCTCGCATTTATAATATTAGTAGTAGGTAATAAATACAATATTAGTATTTCATTATCTGTGGCAGTACATGGTATTATGAGATCACTTACATAAGGCAACTTTCATACTTTCCCGCCTTTTTGCACCCGTGTGAATCACACACAATGCACTTTGTTTATCAATAGGTATTACGTAGAAATTAAATACTAGACTTATAACATGTTAGAGGTAACTTTCTTTGCTATATAACGTGTTATTTATGTACTTTAGTTCAGAGAAGAATTTTTAAGGCATCGAAAAACTTCGATCACAAGGCGGGATTCGAAGAATTCTTTTTCGTCGTTTCTCCGCTAGAATTAGGTAATTTAGTATAACCAACATCGTCTAACATTTATTTGATGGAATAATTTCGCAAAAAAAAAAGTTTAGCTAAAGTAGGTATTACATTTACATACATTCAAAGTTACAATAATACTAGCTGCTCCGCGCGGTTTCACCCCCGTGACTCCTCTCCCGTTGGTCGTAGCGTGATTATATATAGCCTATAGAGCCTTCTATACAGGGTGTCCCACTTTCGGTATACTAAGCGCAAAGGGACTTGTAGTTTTGCATACGCTGAGTACGTAAAAAATAATTATAAAATTCCAGACGCATTTTTTTTTTAAATAGAGGAATTCTTAAAATTCCATGTGTACACCCCCAACAAGCAAACCGCCCAACTTTGCCACCCGCATGTGAGCTATCGTTTAAGATTATGTTTTCATAGACAAAATACTCACATTAGCGAAGCGGTATATGCCGGCTGCGCGAAGCTAGAGACGAATACATGGATTTTAAGGAAAAATTTAGCAAAAAATTTTTCGCGTAATTTTGTTATTTAAGTATTTTTTATGTGATCAGTGTATGCAAAACTACAAGTCCCTTCGCGCTTAGTATACCGAAAGCGGGACACCCTGTATAGCCTTCCTCGATAAATGGGCTATCTAACCCCCAAAGGATTTTTCAAATCGGACCAGTGGTTCCCGAGATTAGCGCGTTCAAACAAACAAACAAACTCTTCATAATATTAGTAAAGATTAAATGACTTAAATATTAAGACCTTGATTTAATCACAAACAACACTTATTTTTACTTACACGGAATTAGGAACACGGCTTTCCTTCATTTGCATGCACGCAATTTATACTAAAATGAATAATTAATTTTATATAATAACTTTTTAATTTATTTTTCTTATAACTAATATAGGTAACAAGCATATTTAAGAGTAGCTAAGTTACTTATATAATTAAATTATATGTTTGTTAGCAGTTTATTTTACACAGTTATGTAAGGCATAGGTAGTGTTATACGTACTATGTTATATGTATTATGTTTTTATAGGTGATATATATATATATATGAGATATATATGATAGCAGGGGCGTGCACAGAGTTTTTGGACAGGGTAGGCAGAAATATTGCAATGATAATAAGTCATAAAAACTAATATTTCATATATTGCAGTACTGATATTTGATTGGAGATACATAGTATTTCCGCAAAATAATGGAAAACATATCACGAACATAGGTCATATTATCTATAAAATAATTGTCAAAGTAGGTATGATATCCTAACTAGTATTCTATATTATGTAATTAATGATTAACTTTACCTTTGTGTATTACAAATTCCGGTATAGATCCATTTATAGATCGGCCTTTTTCCTATCACTCTCTGTTTGATAAAAGTTTATTCGTAAAACAAAAATAAGAATTTTTCGTTAAATTAGGTATGCCTTATTATCTTACAAAATACACTGATGATATACATAATCTATTTAGTTACTCTCAAAACACTTCACTTGCAAATTGTCGTAGTAAACATTATTAATTTTCTCAAAAAACAAATTTAACCTCAAAGTAAACGTTTGTTATTTCCAAAACAAAACAAACGAATGATGATACTATTTGCAGATGGTCTTTACCGCTACAAAATTGTATACATTATCACACTTCTTAAATAATTGGTCGCATATTCAACTTCAGTTTCGACTTTCGATGTAGTTCCGAATTCGGTTCGTACCTAATTCGTATATCTTCGTAAAAAGACACTGCCTACCTTGTGTGTTTGTGTGCGTGGTTTTATTACATCAGTGTGCCGTGTTTATAGGCACGCACACATATTAAATATGCGTAGACACGCAGAGCACACATATAAAAACTTAGACACGGATAGTTTGTGTCTTTGCCGTCCCGTGACGTACTGGGTCCTGTGGCGGCGCTAGTGCAGCGCATGAATAGTGACTTGAGCCGAGCCGGTGTTATAGAAATTAGATAATAATGCTACCAAAATACCGATAGATGGATCTAAAATATATTTGAAATATATTTTTATTTCATAACTACATTGCGCAATTAATAAAATTTAATGACGCTGTGAATTTCATTTATGCATATTAAATATTGATCAGAGTTTGGTAAATGGTAGGGTAGGCAGTGTCTTTATGTCTTTATGGAATGCACGCCACTGTACATGATAGCCTATCTTTGACAAATCTCTTTTAAATAAATAAATATCAAAATAAACAAGACTAATTGTATAATGAACTACAATTACCTACTTTTTTACTTATTAGTTATTACTAAGCATAGGCAAAATTTAACAGAATTATTTCATTTTCGCAAAAAATTCAAAATGAGAACATTCCTTTTATAATTCCCGCGTATTATGACAGACTATAGACAAACGAATCATACTCTAGTTTTTGCTCTATGCTCAGTGCTCACAACCAGTTCTGAAACAACAATATTAGAAAACTTTCTCTTCAAATGTACCACTGTTATTTGAACCATTAGATTGTATGATTGTTCCATTTTTGAATTCTTCGAAGCTTTTTTTATCTGCATTCCCGCTATAAAAAACGTCATTATTTTTTATAAACGGCCAGTCTTAACACGCTTATATTAGCTTCACCTGTTTGTATGTAACCGACTCCTTTGAATCGATTTTGGCTTAAAAACAGACAGATTTAATTCAAACTTCGTACACGTATCAAGGATCGGTGACAATACAATAATTTCATGAGTGTGCGTGTTTTTTAGTTTTTATAAACTAAAAATAATCCTAACCTCGGGCTTACACTCTATAGTCTATAAAGCCATTTCAAAATAGAAACTGTTTTTTTCACGAATTGAAACACATGAATACACAAACATTTTAGTTTAAAGACTACTAAAAATGACGTAGTTTTCTGTACTAGTTTTTATTTAGACATTACTTTACATCCTACTTAGTAGATAATACTTTCAAACGATTTAGTTGTGATATCCTGCTAATATTATAAATGCGAAAGTTTGTGAGGATGTGTGTGTGTTTGTTACTCTTTCACGCAAATACTACTGAACCGATTATAATGAAATTTAGCACACATATAGAGGGTAACTTGGATTAACACATAGGATAGGTTTTATCCCGGAAATCCCACGGGAACGGGAACTATGCGGGTTTTTCTTTCAAAACGCGGGCGAAGCCGCGGGCGGAAAGCTAGTTTCTAATAAAAATAGTATTTTCTTGTGTTTGATTTTACGTATGAGCACTACGTACGTACGTACATATGAGCAATAAACACATTTAAACAATTTTTAACCAATTTTCAGTCTATCTGTAACCACGCTCTCTGTAAAATGTTCGAAACGGCGATTTAAATAACATAATAAATATGCTTTCAAAATCCGTTACTCTTTAATTTTTTAATATATCCATAGGGCATAGACAAATTTATAAAACAGAATCTCATAGAGTATAGACCAATCGAACGAACATGGACCTTCAAGATTACGTTTTTTAAACAAAAAAAGGCCCAAAACGACCTGTACCTCATCGCCATCTGCTCTCTACCTGTTGGCGGCAAAAAATGTAGCCCTACGAAATAAAACAGACGTTTTGATGAAAACTATTGTAAGCAGGTTGTTCAAGGTTGAAGGGAAGTTGAATTTTATAATAACATTATATAATTTAAGAATCTATACTTAATATTATAAATGCGAAAGTAACTCTGTCTGTCTGTCTGTTACTCAATCACGCCTTAACTACTGAACCAATTTGCATGAAATTTGGTATAGAGATATTTTGATACCCGAGAAAGGACATAGGCTACTTATTACCCCGGGAAATAAGATCCCACGGGAACGGGAACTATGCGGGTTTTTCTTTGACTGCGCGGGCGATGCTGCGGGTGGAAAGCTAGTCTTTTATAAACGCTTTGTAGATATGTAAAATATGTAGTTTACTTATACAAAAAGTAAGAGACATACCTACCTCCGTCCATTTACTATTTCCGTTAAAAATGTGCTATGTGTTTAAATGTGTAAAAACACATTTTATGAATTTTAGAAATTATTCTAACTAGTGAAGCATTTTCTTAAACACAAAAATAACATCATCATTGACCTACAACCATAAAGCATAAAATGATAAAACATCAACTAAAAAATATGTTTTTTATTTCATCGCAGTCGAGTTTTTTAATTACGTAAAAAACGTCATCTATACTTATACATATTATAAAGTTGAAGAGTTTGTTTGAACGCGCTAATCTCAGGAACTACTGGTCCGATTTGAAAAATTCTTTCGGTGTTAGATAGCCCATTTATCGAGGAAGGCTATAGGGTATATATATCATCACGCTAAGACCAACAGGAGCGGAGCTACCGGCTACGCGGGTGAAGCCACGGAGCACAGCTAGTAGATTATAAAATTCGTACATACCTATGACAATACAGATTGCCATCAACAGCGGCGGAAAGTTTTTAAACTGTGCAAATATTTAATATTTATTTTGTAACTGCATTGCGGTTTTAGTGGGGATTATATATTTTTATCTGCAATTCTGTCTGTGGATTGTGAAGCGGTGAAACTATTATGATGAAGTTTCTAATTTACATTTAATTGTATTATCGACGTAATACATCTTATATAGGTATTATATTCGATTTCAAATACATACTTATAATATGTTGAGAAAATGAACATGAAATAGGTACATAGGTGAATTTGAAATGTTTGATTATTACGTTAAAACAGCTAAACACATACGAATTAAATATTCAGAATGTACATAATCTAAAGAACACAGAGTAAAAAAAAATAAACTTCACTATGTTAAAAAACTGTCATCTCTGTGATCAACTCCATCAATATGAAGAATCGTTCATCAAAATCTATTCAGCCATTTAGAGGTTACAGTGGTATTTCTCTGTAAAAAAAATGTGTGCGTGTGTACACACGTAAGAAGTGAAACTTCTTCATGACCTTATTTTTCAAAAAATAATTTACTATATGCAATTTCACAGATATACGTCGAATCACGCGTGGTAGGGACATCGAGATATATGTAGGTACTACGGGTAGGGATAAGAAAAAGATGGCGCGTAACGAAAAAATGTTACAATAAAATTTTTTCCAACCCCGATAAAGAAGTTTCACTTCAATAAATAAACGCACATTTCTTTTACAGACTTATAGAAACTTACGATGCCTATAGAATCGATGCGATGGTGAAGAAAGTACCTACTATAAAACGGAGTTCAATTTAACTGCTGGTTAGGAACTACGGTTAACGAATGTTTGAAGTTTAATGTGCGGTAATTATATTTGATAGATCTAATTTTATTGCTCTTTGATACGTTTTATCCAAATTCAAATTGGTTTACGTTCGTCAGATAGAAAAAGTACTGGGCATTTTTTTTTATTTATTCTCTGTTTAAACAGTAGTTTCCATATTTTTTAAACGAAGGATGCACGTAGTTTTTTCCGCGACTAAAGCCACGAGACAAAACTAGGTAGTTTTAGTTTCGTCCTTTCTTTTTTAAACCTAGACGTAGTTTGTTCCGCGGATAAAACCACGGGACACAGCTAGTCAATTTCCTTACTAATCTACTTTTAACCATTTCAATATGAATAGAATATTACAAGCAAATGACCGCAAATGGAGTGACTCATATCATAATTATTCTAAGCACGAACTTCGTATATTCGTCATATTGGCATTGGCATTCCATTGAGTGAATAAAATTTGTATGTCTGTCACTCGGTTTAGCAGAAACTGCTAAAATTGCGTGCGTTTTTTAGTTCATGCAAGTTATTCCTAACTACTTTTAAAGTAGAAGACCTGTTATTCTAAGTTTAGTATTTAGAAGCACAAATAAGACATTTTACCCTACCTTAAAGGCTGTTATCTACTTCTTTAAAAATAACACTATAACGTTGGGACACAAGACATTTCTGAAACAACCGGCCTATTCTAGACAGCTCTCAAGTCTATGTAGAAGACAAAAGTTCAACGACATTCCTCCACCAACCCACACTTAGCCATCTTGTAGATTGTAGCCCAGATATCAAAAGACAAAAAAGCCTGAATGAAAAAAGGGCGGTAGTTACACGGAAAAGTCTAGAAGCACTATTTAATTCACATAAGCAAAAGCTATACCTATGTCGTAATATTATTTCAATATTACCGGTTTACTGTATTATAAAATACCAATAATTCGCATATAAAGCAAAAAATTATCCAACCATCACACAGTCTAGTTAAATACCGCTAAAACCTGTTTGAAATATTCGAAAGGATCCCATTCACGTAACGATCTAAATTAACCATTCACAATTTTATTTCCACGTTTTTAACACAATATTACACACGCTAGAAACACTGGCCGTTATACATTTTTTTAAGAAAAAGGATCGAGTTTGAAAATAGAACACAATAAACCTGAATCGCGTGGGTACAGACAACAGAAGAAATTTCGATAAATGCAACGATAACAAAGAAATAGATTGTACCTGATAATGACGAGTTCCCGGCAATGAGTCACAAGCACTTTTTGTTGCACAAAGTTTAATTTTGAACTTTGAAAACAGTATTCTACGGCTGAACGCGGCACTGCCACACCTCAGAGCACTTTCAAAACCGGTTTCAAACGGTCACGTAAAAGTAGTTTGGGAGCGCGATGACGGCCGACACAAGTACCACCCGTGAACGTTACCGGCTGACTGACGTTTGGAAAAAAGTTAAGCGATGTTGCCAGGTTGGCGAGTTTCATTTTGAACTGGAGTTTTGTACTGAATTATTTTAACTTATAAGAAATTTTAAAAGAACAATCTAGGTATTATTATGTATCATGATTCATGCGTAGTGTGTATGCATACAGAAGTTATAAGACATACGAAAATATAATCTTCTTTTCAATTTAAAGCGTACTTATAATAAATTAAGGCATTATAATATGTCTTTTCTATATCTACATTTCTCAATTCTTTTATATTTTGTTTTAATTTTCCACAAGAACATATCAGACGATCCTTCTTTATACAAATAACAATTATTTTCATTCTTTAAGTAAATAGAAACATATTTTATTCAGTTTTATTCGTGAATGAATCACTTCACAGAACTGTTTCTTCTTTAAAAAATCGGCATGATATTAGGTAATTAGAAGTACTCAGTACTAATACGTAATATCGCGAAGTATTTAGATGCTTAATTGGTAAATAATATTGCAATTACTATTTAATTAACAACAAACAAACCGCCGAAGTATTAATTTACCACTAGAATCTTTAATTAATTTCACTTTAACATTGTAATTAATGTGAAAATATAATAGTAATTATAATATGTTAAAATCCATCGAAACTTTTGAAGTAAATTACTTAATAAGGAATGGATTTGCTTTTAATTATTCATTTAGTTTAATATTAATTTACAAATTACAAATTACCTGTAGATGTCCTATAAACGATTCCGTGGCAATCGGACTTAAATACTTGAAAAATATACTTTTTATTAATGTTTATTTATCAGTAAAAATATCTTGATACATGAAGTGGGTAGGTATACAGAACTGATACAGAAGTTTTTTCATTATTCTTAGAGCACCTTCTTGTGGGTACAGTGTACACCAAATTTCTGGTAGAAACAATGCTGAATAGCTGCCACAATAAAAGTTACATATTCTAACAATCAAAAAATATTTCATGCTTTTTTTATAGGTAGGTATGTATACTTTTGTGTTTTTATTTGGTGTGTGTAATGTTAATTTGCGTAAGCATATTTCTCGATACAGAACTAATTAAGTGGTGAATCATATACATATAAACTGTTAGCGGATTTGATACATAACATGTACAAAAGGCATTAAATTACTATATGACTCATCAATAAATTTTATACCTGAAAAATGAATTACTCAATATCCCTATATAAGTTTGATATTTTGAATACTGGTATCACCAAGCCACTACTTTCATCGCGTTCGGACAATATCGCGCGCGCTCGGCTGCCTACGCTACGGTTCACAAAACCACAGAAATGGTCAAACGCGCCTATTCACTTAAAAAAAATACAAAAGTAGAGCGTCTTTTGTTACGCAGCTTCATTTAGTGAAAAATTTTAATGACGATCATGTGCTTGATAGACGATAGTTTTAAAAATAAGCGCGAACTTTTACAAGTACGCGCGTTTTTTGAACTTGGAATCTATTGTTTTTTTTAGAAAAAAACGCGCGACTTACCATAGAGTCTGTATAATATAATTTTTAAGTTTTTAAAACTAATCTAAACTTGATCTAAACGATAGTCTTATAAGTGACTCACGATAATTGCATAAAAAGTATCAAATGTTAAAACGTGCACATTCGCGCGCGTTTCTTTGACCGTTATTCTTGTTATATTTGAAATTGATATTCTGTAAACGCATTTAAATACCGTTTAATCATCTCCTATCATAATTTTTTTGTCGACTTTTTATCATTTCAGAATCACTCGTCGACTTTTTAATGTAAGGCGAAAAATACAGCAAGTGCAGTACCTATACAAATTACGAAAGTATAATTAGGTATAATGTCACAAAGTATAAAATTTTCCTTTTGAAGCCCGCAGGACTAACCGGAAAGCAGCAGCTTTAAAAAAATATCAAAATCGGTTCACTCAGTCGAAAATTCTGAGGTAAGTAGGTACCTAACAAACCCAAAAAAGGAAAATTGAAACCTTCTTTTTTGAAATTAGAAAAAAAAAATCATTCGCCTATTTTAATTTTTTTTAACCAGTTTCAAGAAAGGAGTTTTGTTACAAACACTGTTCTCAAGAATTTTATATAAGTAAGTACACCTACCTATTGCATACACATAGAGACGCTTAGTAGAGACGTTATTCAGTTAATTAGAATGAACTGAAACAACAAATGAATGCTAATAAATTATGACAGGATAGAAAGTTCCTTCACTAATTATACATATTTAGGTCTACTTTCTACTTGCTCATTCGATGAACAATATAGTGCTCCAGTTTTATTACTTAGGCTTAGTACCTACTTACTTATAACAAGGTAAATAAATATATATTTCAGTCTTTAATTATTTTACTATCCTAATGCAAGCGAAGATAAATCTTGAATTTTAAGAGGATTAACTAACTGATAATTTTCTTTTATATTTCTACTAGCGACCCGCCCCGGCTTCGCACGGGTGCAATGCTGATACTAAATACACTACAGAAAAACTGTGAACGTTGTATATAAAAACATAGCGGCCCGCTCCGGCTTCGCACGGGTATAAAATATATAGCCGAGCGGCCGGCCGGTACCGCCGCAAACGGTACGTCCCGCAATTTTTTAATCTGTAATATCTTCGAAAATATTCACTTAAATCATACGGTGTGAAGGGCCATATAGATCTATATTAAATGAACAATGTATTCAAGGTATTTAATTGCAGTATTTAATTGCATACAACAGGCTATGGCTGAAAAACAGCGGTGAAAGCACTGGCCTTTTAGTCATTGCTTCCACCATATGCTGAGTCCATAGCCTTTTCGTAGTAAACTGTTATTTTTCTTGTGTATTTTTTTTGTTTATGTGTTTGATTTTTACTGCGAATAAATTCTTATTCTATTCTATTCTATTCTATTCTAATTGGTTAAGGATTAATGCTGTATTGGTTAAAATCGCTTCGAAAATTAGCTATTATTTGTCGTAAAAAGTAAAGGACAAACAAAAGTTATTGTGGGTTATCCATAAGAGATAGACATATACCATCGCGGATTTTTTTGTAGACCTTTTTAATGTGTATAATACTTAGTACATTATTTCGAAAGGTTCAGCCTGCGTTTGCAATGTAAGCGGAAAAAATGTAATTTTTTACGACATCACATTAGAAACCTCAAAAATAACAGTACTTCTCCACTATGTAATGGATGTTGTTATACATATAAACCTTCCTCTTGAATCACTCTATCTATTAAAAAAAACCCCATCAAAATCCGTTGCGTAGTTTCAAAGATTTAAGCGTACAAAGGGACATAGGGACATACGGACAGTGAAAGCGACTTTGTTTTATACTATGTAGTGATAGGTAGTTACCTAACTACTTCAGTACTAAAATTTATTTATTTTTTAACAATTTCATGTCCAAGCCAAGTTAAAAATATTTATAGGTATACAATAAATTAAAATAATTAATCCCACACACATAAGGCGGCCTTATCGCTTATCAGCGATCTCTTCCAGTCTACAGGGATTAAAAAGGTAAAATAAATCTTAAATTACATGTTATCATTAAGCTTTAGATTTCGTTCTAGTGGTATGTTCTTTTGTTTGTTTGAGTGAATCCGCTAATCTCCATAACGACTGTTACAAATTCAAAAATAATTTTTGATTTAAATAGTCATTTGGTTATCGAGGAAGGGTGTAGGGCTTACAGAATTATATTATCTGTGATGCTATATCATAAAGTTAACAAGTAACAACCAATAGGAGAAAAGAAGCAATGCAAAAGCGGGAAAAAGCTTTTGCGACCAAACCATAGACTACAGAGTTACTAAAATACCAAATGAAACTTTGCGTGGTTGACCCAGTACCTATTATAAAACTTTTCTTATCAACACATGCACATGCAATCAACCATTAGTCACATAATGACAAACATACAATAAGTACAATGGAAAATAAGCATAAATCCGGTGATTATAACAAGTACCTATGTGCGTCACAACACAATCTAGCCTAGGTTTAGTCATGTCTATGACTATTTCATTTATTCTGTCATTATCGTGGTTAGCTAACAATTATTATATTTTTTTATTATATTTACCCAACTATTTCCCTATTATTTATTAGCTAGCATAAAAGCGTAGTAAATTGAAAATTATGTCCATACTTTATGTCCGTGCGAAAGACGTGGCTTGGAATCTTTTGGAAATTATTCGTAGCCCTTAGAGCATTAAACCAAAGTCTATTGAAGTAAAACTTCTATAAGCGTGACGAGAGTAAAATTTCAAGATCGCGTCATGGCATTTGGCAATACCGTCACTTCATGGAGTAAGGCGTCATCGCCTTACTCCATGAAGTGACGGTAAACGCCTCCATGGTGGAATCTGGTAATTCTATCAATGATAGACCTAATTATGAGCAATCTATCTGTACCGGTCACAAGTTGCACTTGAGAGTTTTTTGGAAGAAAAAAAATAAAAAGTTCAAGTACCGTAACTACCCCAGCTGATAAAATTAAATTCCCCGTAAACGCCTCCGTGGTGGAATCTGGTATTTTTATCAATGATAGACCTAATTATGAGCAATCTATCTGTACCGGTCACAAGTTGCACTTTTGAGTTTTTTGGAAGAAAAAAATAAAAAGATCAAGTTCAGTAACTCAAACTGCCCTAATATAATATTTTGACAATCGATTCCTCCTAAAGGCTTCCATGGAGGAATGTGTTTATTTTACCAATTATAGACCTAATTAAGAGCAATCTATCAGTACCGGTCACAAGTTGCACATTTGAGTTTTTTGGAAGAAAGAAATATTTTTTGATCGATTGATGTGTAGTATGGGGAAATTGTTTGAGCCAAAATCATTTTTTACTGCGTATAACTCAGAAACGGTAGGATATAGGAAAAAATGATTTAGGTACAACTTGTAGATAATTTTATGGCCTTTCAACTTTTCCTTGAAAGCTTTTCTCTAACATGTACCGTTTTTGAGATTTAAGCGAAAAATGAAAAAATGGACCCTATTCCCCCCTCCCCCCACTCCGGGGCTCCTCCTAGTGTCCCGGGGTTTTAGTATGTTTATTACCTAGGGACTCTTGACATGTTTCCGAAGAAACATCTTACGTTACTAACTCACGCACTCTAGACCCCCCTTGGAGGGACTCATTCAATGGACTATAAAGCTAGCTACTAGTTATTCTTCTGTGCCTATAGCCACACTATAGCCTTCCTCTATAATAAATTTGGTCTAGTCTTACATTGAAATAATTTTTCGAATCAGACCCATTCTTTCAGAGATAAGCACGTTCACCATACTATACAGGTAAAATAAGAATAAGAATATTTTAAAAATAAAACCCATTTATTTGTCAGTAATCATTTTATTTCTGTAAAAAATACATGTAGGCATATTGTAAAAATATAAGTTTTATTATGCTTAAATACTACGATTTACATGATTATAATACTAATATAGTATTTAAATCAAAAGGACATGATTAAAAAATATGTACAACTCAATAGTTAGGAGCTTATCAAAGTTAGCACATCAAAACAGTAGGTATGTACATAGATTCTAATAAAAAATTATTATTGTACAAAATTGATTTTTGATAAATGTACATTATCGATTTAAGTACATTTAAAACAAGATTTTTGTACAGACAGCTTTTCATTTTAATGTTAGTTAATTTCATTTTACCATTGTATGACAAAATAAATACAATATTTACAATTTAAAAAAGAAATACATTTTACAAAAATCTTCAATTATATCTCTTCACAACTACATCTCTTAATCCTATCCTATCAACTAAATTGACAAGACTTATTATTTACAAAGACACAACCCACTAAATAATTAAATATAATATTTTCTTTTTTCTAAAACAGGCTCATCCGTTCAGGAACTGCAATATTGCAGACAACAATACAGTTTTTATGCAATAAGAGTTATAAAGAGCCTATCTCATTAAAACTCAATTTTCATCATCATCATCACTACATAGTATAAAACAAAGTTGCTTTCTCTGTCCCTATGTTCCTTTGTACACTTAAATCTTTAAAACTACGCAACGGATTTTGATGCGATTTTTTTAATAGATAGGGTGATTCAAGAGGAAGGTTATAGTATATAATTTATTAGGTTTTAGACAAAGCGGGCGAAGCCCCGGGCGGTAAGCTAGTGTAAAATATGATAGAAACCCACTTGGTTTTCACCTGTCCCTCTTCACCCTCAAAACAAAGCATTCGCTTTCAAAGATTACTTCCAAATGGTAATTTTTACGGCAAGTAAGATAACTCGCTACTTCTTTTAAATATCATCTGAGTTCTGTAAAGTGATCATCCCTTGATATTCCATCTCCTTATACATTATATCCTGGTTTAGAGTATGTAACGTTTCTTGGAATCTTTGACGTAACGCTAAATTGTCAATTCCAGATATTTCATTCTGTGTTCGTTGTCTTCGCTGTTTGAGTTCATCCAGTTCTGCTTTTAATTGCTCTATTCTGAATGTCATGTTGTCTTTGTCGCGAGAATACTCGTCTTCTGAATATTCCATCTGGCTTGGTGCGTGTTTCGTTTTAGCGAACATTTGTGATTCAAATTCTATAGGATATGTTTTCTGTTCCATTCCGAGCATGCTGTTGTCGGAAAGACGGCTGTAAGGTGATAGACGGCTTTCTTCCATTTCGACGTTGATGTTATCGTCTTCATTGTCACTATCGCTGACTGCGCCTCCAAATATATCAACAACATTTGAAGTTTCTTGTTTAGGTTTCGCGACCTCCTTTTTAGGTGCTCGTTCCGCCTTTTTCCTCTCTGGTTTCGGTTTAGGAGTACTTGTTTCTGGTTTATGGTCATCCTCTTTGACCACCTCCCATGTGACGCTCACAGCTTCGTTGTCAGCTCGTAATAAGCGTTTTACTTCTTTTTCTATTTCTGGCGCTTCTGCGTATTTCTTTTTTAGCGTTTTTCTGAAGCGACGCTTGCGCACGTTTTTGGTTGGCGGTGTTATGCCATGTGGATACAGAAATTTTTTATCTACTTTGTAAGGGTCTTTCTTTTTAGGTTTAGTTGGTGATTCTTCTTCAAGAGGCTGGTCAGCTTCTTCCTTGCATATCATTATTTGACAAATATCCGCGGTTTTATAAAAACTTTTTGTATCGATGGTTTTCAGCGATTCTATTATTGTAGGCAGGTCTTGGATTTTAGCGTGCATCAGCCAGTGGTCAAATCTTACCTCGCCTGTCCTCATCTCGTTATCAACTTGTATTGTTAAGCGATTTTTTAGATTTTCACCAGATTTCAGAACTTCGCGTAATACTTTCGCAGGCTCCTCTGGTAGTCTTAGAATAAATTGAGATTCGAGTTCTACAGGATATTCAGGTTCTCGTTTGTCTCTATTCATTTTTAAATACTGAAAATTAATAAATAAAATACGTAAACAATAAGAGATGCGACAACAACACGGAAAATTCGCGAAGCTTTTCCTTTCAAATGACAGATGACTGATAGTAGATTATGTCAAAAGTGAATGTGACAGCTAATGACTGGCAATAGAAGCTATTCAATCAAGCTTAAATATCTGCATAATTTATACTTAAATTTTTCAAAGTCTACGTTTTGTTTTTAATATTAAATGAGATTAAATGTGTATTCAATTATTCGAATAGCTCTTTTTAACTTGTGGGTGGGTATTAATTAAACTTCTATTAATACATTATTGCACATTGCAATACCAAGTTTCAACCAACTTTCGCCTTTCATTCATGAGTCTTGTCAAAAGTCAAAATTGAAACGTAAAAGTCAAATTTCTTAGTGGTGAAAGGACGTGTTATCAGTTTTTGTTTACTATAATTTTAAAAAGTACACAAAAAGTAAAAACTTTCTAACCATAACTATTGTCTGGACGGATCGAAAAGTAATGTAGGAAAAACTAACGTAACAGTGAGTATTACAAAGTTTTTGCGTGTAAAATTACATTCTATTTATTATGTTTTTAGCATCTAGTTTTGAGATTTGCTATTAGTATTTCCGTGAGCTATAAGTTATAACGCCCCATAAAAATGACGTTTATAATGTATTTATATGAATTTTAATTTAAAATCTTCTCCTAATTGAATTGCGTGTAATAATTAATTCAAAACAGGTAGTTTGGTGACATTTTAAATGTTTTAAACATTTATAATTACGGCATAGTTCGCCGAATTGGACAGTTTCACTAGTCTGTATCCGATATTAGATTTTTCTTGCATTTTTTTAAACAGCGTTTTTAGTTCCTAATATTTCAATTAACTGATTAAATCACAATCATTTAATTTCAAATTAATATCTATATTCGATTCTTGTCTTGTTGGGTTTGGGTTATATGTAATTGACATAATATTAAGACTTTAATTTTCTTTACAGGAAAGTAAGAAGTGCCAAAATAAATAAATAATGTTGTATTTTTATTAGATTTGCTTATATTGATTTATATTAAGTTTTTCATGCTCAAATCAATGACAAAACATTAAATGTAATAAGAAATAATACACTTATTACAATATTCATATTTTTATGTGAAAAAAATGGTCTCAGAGATTATAGTAGTTTAGGCAAACTTAGCTTGTAAATTCCTGTTATTAACTGTGTCTATGTAATCTTTTATGTACTTACTAGCTATTCCTGTAAATATTGTTTTGCCAATACACTGAAGGATATCACTACATAAATAGTATAAAACAGATCTGTCAGTCCGTCCCTATTTATGCTTATAAGTACCATTAAAACTACGCAACAGATTTTGATGTTGTTTTTTTATAAAAAGAGTGATACTCGAGGAAGGTTTAAGTATATAATTTATTCAGTTTTTGAAGCGGGCACAGCCGCAGGTGAAAGCTAAGTTACAAAAGTGATGTTATTGATATGTCACCATACAACTGTCTTCCTAATTAATGAATCCTTATAAGTTATTTTCCAAGTGTTACTTAGATATACTTAAAGTGATACTTATATACATATATATACTTAAGTGTGATATATTTTGAGGAGAAAGTATGTGAAATTATTTGGCTAGTGAAATAGTATTCAACTCTGTTAATTATATCTAAATGCTGGAATTCATTATCATATTATTGTAATTATAATTAATTATCTACTACTCTATTTAATGTTCTTATACAAATTCCGCTTTCAGGTAAAAAGCAAGAGTTTTTTTATCAATGATATATTATTTTGATAAACTTTTGGACAAATTTTTTCTAATAACACAGATTTTACTTAACGTTTTACAACAAATAAAACAATCTATACTAATATTATAAAGCTGAAGAGTTTGTTTGTTTGATCGCGCTAATATCAGGAACTACTGGTTCAATTTGAAAAAATATTTTGGTGTCAGATAACCCATTAATAGAGGAAGGCTATAGGCTACATAACATCATGCTAAGACCAACAGGAGCGGAACGCGGGTGAAACCGCGAAGCGCAGCTAGTGTCAAATAATTTACAATATGTACTTAATTTTTAAGAAAATTATAGTGTATCCTATTTATACATTAAATTCAGTCCAGAGATTTTAAAGTTACACTACATACACATACAAAAAAGTAACAAGTGTACACACACATACACAACCTTAAAATCTCCTTATAAGGCGATCACAAAATCAAATCTATTATTAACAACAACTGCAGACTAATTAGTGTGTTTATATTTGAGAAAAATAAATTATTTCAAGATGGAGAAAGTGGATACGGAAACGCTACGCTCCGCCGCGTCAAAATGGAGTCTCAACGGTGATAGGCACTTGCTGGACTTATTGCAGAATATACATCAGGTAAGAAATAAAATAAAGATTTTGAAAAAAAAAATTATGTGTAAATTTTTGGTTGTTGATTTTGGAAAACCGCGGGAAAAAGCTATTTTTTAAATCAAAATTATATCTATACTAATAATATAAAGCTGAAGAGTTTGTTTGTTTAAATGTGCTAATGTCAAGAACTACTGGACCAATTTAGAAAATTATTTCACCGTTAAATATGCTTGTGATATCCGAGTTCCACATATGAAGCCAGCTCAAGTTAGTTTTAACGTAAAATACATTTATTATATATTTTTACATTTATTATATATTTTTTGTTACAATTGAAATCAAGAAATGCTTGACTAATTTTTTACCCTTACAAACACACTACATCTTTACCATGTAGCTGTATAAAATGCTCTATGCAGTTTTATATGCATGCTATATGCATCAAGATATATTTTTAATCACACAATTTTTTTTTACACGATTTATATTAGCTTCACCTGTATGTTTGTAACCGACTTCTTTGGGCGCGATTTTGACCCACTTTAAACGGCCAGATTTCGTTCAAACTTTGTAGATTTATTGAGGACCGATGACAATACACTAATTTGATAAAAGTTTCTATTTTTTAGTTCGGTTTTCTATAAAAAGCGTGTTTTTTAGTTTTTTTAACTATTATTATTAATTGTATCAATTAAATATGTAACAATTTATTTCAGAAAATAATGACAAAATGTACAGAAACAAATGCAAGAATGGACGAATTGGTGGATTCTCTAGATACAGCTAATGTAGACTTGCAGAATGTTAATAATAAGTAAGTATTTAACTGATTATGCTAAAAGAAGGGTAAGGTTTTAAACTATATATGTATGGTTTCTATTTATTTACTTATTGAATGTCTATTACAAAAAGTATAATATGTAACAGTAACTTGTCTGGAAGAGATCACTTAAGAGTGATAAGGCCATCTTATGTTATCAAATTATGTGAACTATGTATTTAACAATACCTTGGTTATAATTTAAGATTATAATCTATCTCAGATTTTCTTTTCTTGCGAAATGATAATTAACATCCATTTATAATATGTATAAGAAACATTAAATATACTAGCTGTGCTCCGCGGTTTTACCCACATTGCTCCGCATTGTTGGTCTTTATTAGCATGATGATATAATATAGTCTATATCCTTCCTCGATAAATGGCCTATCTAATACCGAAAGAATTTTTCAAATCGGACCAGTAGTTCCCGAGATTAGCGCGTTCAAACAAACAAACTCACAGCTTTATAATATTAGTATAGATTAATGTATGGAAAATTCGATTTATTTTCACAGATTTATGGCGCTAAGTAACAATCAATTTGTCGAGAGTCGAGTATACGATGACGATATTGATACAATACAAATGGAAACTGCAGCTGTGAAGGTAAATATATAAAAAATATCTTCTTAATATATATAAATCTCGTGTCACAATGTTTGTCCTCAATGGACTCCTAAACCACTTAACCGATTATAATAAAATTCGCACACCATGTGCAGTTCGATCCAACTTGAGAGATAGGATAGTTTAAACATGTAGGTACCTCGGGCGAAGCCGGGGCGGACCGCTAGTAATAAAATATATTATATTAATTAATTTATTTAAAAATGGCAATATGTATATGCATACTTAGGCTTGTTCTTTAATAAAATGTTTATTTTTCCGTACGCAAAACTTGTCTGCTAGAAATTACCTAAAGCGATAAGGCTGCCTAAGAACTTTATTACTTCTGTCATTTTTATAACTGTTGTAAATTGGTGCAATGAGATTGACTGTAATAAATAAAAGCACGTTTTAAGATTTTTTTGATCAGCAAATTGTTTTTTTTGAAGTGAAACTTCTTTAGGCGCGTTGAGAGTAAAATGTCAAGGTCGCGTCATGGCGATAACGTCACGTCAAGCAGTGAGGCGACGATGGTATCGTTGAATCTTGCCAAAGAAGTTTCCCTTCTGACACGTGTGCTCGGCAGTTTTGACGTGACAACGTCTTATAATTCGATAGAGCCGGCTGCACGCACGAAAAAACATGACTCATGCGGCGTTACCTCGCTCTGAGGCGTTCCATGTAAGGCTTGAAGTGCGAGCGAGAGCGCGGAACGAGCGACAAAGATGCACAATCGGACGTTGTCACGTTCAACTGTCGTCAGTAAACCGACTTTACAGACAACCAATTTTTTTTTTAAAATTTATCAATTATTAATATTACAGGAACCAGAAACACAAGCAAACCAAAATGACGAGCTAGATCTAATAAAACAGAGTCTTTTAATAATAGAAGCTATGCATGAGCAAGTGCAAATATTAGACTCGGACAGTTCTGATGATGATGATGATGGAAGGTAATTATAATACTAGCTGTGCTCCGCGGTTTTACCCGCATTGCTCCGCTCGTGTTGGTCTTAGCGTGATGATATATAGCCTATAGCCTTCCTCGATAAATGGGCTATCTAACACCGAAAGAATTTTTCAAATCGGACCAGAAGTTCCCGAGATTAGCGCGTTCAAACAAACAAACTCTTCAGCTTTATAATATACTAGCGACCCGCCCCGGCTTCGCACGGGTGCAATGCTGATACTAAATACTCTACAGAAAAACTGTGAACGTTGTATATAAAAACATAGCGGCCCGCTCCGGCTTCACGGGTATAAAATAGATAACCGGGCGGCCGGTCGGTACCCACCGCAAACGCTACGTCCCGCAATTTTTAAATCTGTAATATCTTCGAAAATATTCACTTAAATCATACGGTGTAAAGGGCCATATAGATCTATATTAAATGAACAATGTTTTCAAGGTATTTAATTGGTTAAGGATTAATGCTGTATTGGTTAAAATCGCTTCGAAAATTAGCCATTATTTGTCGTAAAAAGTAAATGACAAAAAAAAGTTATTGTGGGTTATCCATAAGAGATAGACATATACCATCGCGGACTTTTCTGTGGACCTTTTCAATGTGTATAATACTTAGTACATTATTTTGATAAAACTCGTAGGGTTCAGCCTGCGTTTGCAATGTAAGCGGAAAAAATGTATTTTTTTACGACATCACATTAGAAACCTGAAAAATAACAGTACTTCTCCACTATTTAATGGATGTTATTATACATATAAACCTTCCTCTTGAATCACTCTATCTATTAAAAAAAACCGCATCAAAATCCGTTGCGTAGTTTTAAAGATTTAAGCGTACAAAGGGACATAGGGACATAGGGACAGGGAAAGCGACTTTGTTTTATACTATGTAGTGAAGTATAGATTTATAATATAAGTATAGATTTCAAAGGGATTTTTTGCTTCTACTTGCAAAAAAAAATTCAATGCAATTTGCAATTAATCGTAAAAATTAAAAATGTATCCTGTATCTTCCAACTATTTTCATTCGAAACTTCATCCAAATCGGTTCTTTAATTTAGTCTTGTAAGCATAACAAGAGACAGACATTTGCATTTATAAATTTAATATTAATATATATTATTTTCAGGTTGATATTAAAACCAAAAGACATGTATCATCACAGACCGTTACCTTATATTATTGGATCGCAAATGTGGAGAAAGAAATGGCATGCCGGTATGTATAAATAAATAAATTTATCATTTAATAAATTATTTGATCAATCAATATACATATTGATCAATCGTAAATGTAATATTAACATTATTTTAATAGAGCAACTATGGAGTTTCTTGTCGGTTCTTCTCCATAGATACTGCTTTCCGAATCGGTGGTAAATGTTACAAATATGTAATGACGTTTCAAAAGTGCTTCTAGAAGATGTCTAATTGAATAAATAAATGTTTGAGTTTGAGTTTAAAAAAATCAAAACAGTAAATTTATAGATAAATAATAAGTCATCCATAAACTAGTTGATAATTAAAAAATGTCCGAGCGGCGTTGTATAAAACATTCATTGAAATTAACACCTTACTTCGTAGCAGTAATGTTCAAAGTCTATTGTATCGCTCATTAGAAAACTCTGCCTTATACACGCGTAGGCAGAGTTATGATTGTGATTCTAGTTTATATAAATACTAGATGTCCGCCCCGGCTTCGTCCGTGGTACATATTTCGCGATAAAAGGTAGCCTATGTCCTTTCTCGGGTATCAAAATATCTCCATACCAAATTTCATGCAAATTGGTTCAGTAGTTTAGGCGTGATTGAGTAACACACAGACAGACTGAGTTACTTTCGCATTTATAATATTAGTACGGATTTCAGGTTTAGTGGTTGAAGACAGTGACACGGATAGTGCGGGTTCGAAGCCGCAGCCCGGGGAAGAGTATTCCGATTCTGAACCCGAAGTTACAGACATACAGACGGACAAACAACATAAGGATGTAACGGTGAGTGTTTTTGATATAGATTTTAAGCTATTTTGTAATAGGATAGATTTATGTATGTATTTTTTTTACATTAATCACTAATGTATAAAGTGGAAAAAGTTTTTTTTGCTGGTTTTATTTGTTTTTGTTTGTTTTATTACAAGTAACCAACTTGAATATTTTATAATTGGCTTACATGCAGTTCAACTTAGTTAACAGTTTCAATAAAGCTGTTCAGTAATTTTTAATTGCTATTAGTAAGTATGAAAAAAAATAAAAAATACAGTAGTACTTAAGTGTATAACATTATTTTTTTTTTCGTTTTTAACTTAAAAATTAAACTTATCTCTACTAAATTAAAATCTCTCTCACAGATATCAAGTTCAAACACAAGTGTGGAGGTGGTCACGAACATACAAACAAAACCGGATGTGCCAAGACCGTGTCGGCCTGCTGACGTAGCAGCTGAGCTAGCAAGAAGACTAGGTGGTGATGTAAGTTATATAATATACATACTAATATTATAAAGCTAAATAGTTATTAATTTAAGTGAAACTTCTTTAGGCGCGTTGAGAGTAAAATTTCAAGGTCGCGTCATGGAGTAAAGCGTCGATTTTGGTATCTTTGAATCTGGTCAAAGAAGTTTCACTTCTGACACGTGTTCTCAGCACACGTTCTTTTATCTATATTTTTTTCTTGGAACTCAAACTCGAACATATATTTATTCAATTATTTAATACCCATAAAATCACTTTTGAAACGTCATTACATATTTGTAACATTTACCACCGATTCGGAAAGCAGTATCTATGGAGAAGAACCGGCAAGAAACTCCATAGTTGCTCTTTTAATCTCAATATCAAGTAAATAATATATATTTAATTAAATGAAAAAAAAATCTATTTTAATCAATTTTCTTTAGATACCCCCACCTCCATCGATACCTGTAGACCTACCACCCACTACAGGAAAAGTGTATCGAGCCGAACAAACAACAAGAGGTAATTATATTTGTATTTATATAATTTTAACGGATTAAGAACCCGATTTATTTAATTTTTAGTAACTGAGTAAGATTTGTGAGATTTGTTTTTGGAACGAAGTTCCTTATCTCGCGTTGTGAAAGGGGGCTCGACGGAAAAAATCCTTACGAAAAGTTGTCACGACACTTTTTTGTACAGCATTGGTGTAGTACTAATATAGACTACATTTTTTGATCTCGACAAATTATTTTTAAAATCTAAAATGCTATTAATTTATATACTTGTACCTAAAAATATTAAGAATATGTAATCCTAAAATATTTATTTTTAGCAACAATATTTTCAAACGAACCGCCGCCATTAGATCAATGTGAATCAGAAGATAGCGAAGAGGATATATTCGCTGAATTACACAAGAACAGCTATACCCATAATGATAGAGTTTCGAGTAGTAATGTAGTTGATGAACTGTTTGGTAACAGTCCTGGTGTTGAAAAGGTATGTGCATTATTAGTTAAGTGTTTTTTTTATTATTTATAATAGGTCTTAATTTATAATAGGGCCCTTAGAATAGGTATTTACTGTACAATGTATACTGTAATATAAGTAAAATATATTAACTGAATTATAAGCATGGGAGAAAGTCATTAAGAGCAAAATCTATCTGTTAGCGAAAGATGCATCAAAATATGTCGATCTCTTTCGGAGACAATTAGATATGTAGACATAATATTCCAGTATTCTAGACATAATTATATTTATTCCTTAAATGCTTGTAAAATGACATTTCTTATTATATTCATTGGTATAGATAGAAGTATAAATATTTCTTTATTTTTCGCAATTTATTTATAATTTGTGTTTTCTAGGTGGTTTCAAATACAAATGATAAACGACCTATTTTCGACGATGAATCAGAGCCTGAGCTTTTTAATGAAAAACCGAAAGAAAAAACCCCTGAACCTAAGGAGGAAGGATTCAAGGTATGTTTAATACTAAACTAATTAAATTTGCAAAAAAATAATAATTAAAAGAATTTATTTTGTGATCATGGAAATAAAAAAAATTTGAGCTAGAAGCTCATATTTATTAAAAAAATCACTTAAATATATTTATTTTACAATCTATCTTAGTAGTTACATATATACATATCCTTACATTGAAGCCCAATTAAAATCTTATATTACTTCCATATAAAATTAAAATTTAAATCAATGCTAAAAACATTTTATTCACAGAAACCAATCGGCGGTATATCTCTATTCGGTTCGAATAAAGACTCAAACAGCATTGGAGCGGCCATCTTGAAACGTAATCAACGAAAATCCTCTTCCGACGAAGAAATTCCAGAAACACAACCAGAACCTAAACCTGTACAAAATAAAAATATTATAGACGATTTATTTGTTAAACCCAAAGTGAAAAAACCAATAATAAATAAAAATAAAGATGTTAAACAAGAAATAAAGGTACAAACAGAAGAGAAGTTTGAAAAGAAGAAGGTAGATCTGTTTTCAGATGATCTTTTCGATGATATAGATGATATATTTACAAGTAAAGTTATAACTAAGAAACCAGAAAATAAGTCTATATTTCACGATGTATCGAAAGAAAATAAAGAAGTTAAAAGAATATTTGATGATGATGATGATCTTTTTAGCGATGTTAAAGTTACGGAAAATGTTAAACCAGATATAAAAAAAGATACAGTTAAGAAAAATGAAGATACTAATAAAGATATATTAAATGATGATTTGTTTAGTGATAATGTACCAACAGAAAATATTAAAACAATAGAAACCAACTCTATAAGTAAATCAAATAAACCAAAAAGTATATTTGATGATGACAGTGATGATGATTTATTTAAAAATAACACTGAAATTATTAAAACAACAAATGTAAAGGCAAATAATACAATAAAGGAAAATAATATTAAAACAGATGTCAAGAAAAACAGTATTTTTGATGATGATAGCGATGATGAATTGTTTCTTACTAATTCTCTCAGTGTTAAATCAAATGCTGACGTCACAAATCAAAATTCAAATCTATTCAATGATGAAAAAGTACGAGAAGTTAAAAGTAAAACAGACTCGAGTAAAAATGAGGCTAAAATAAAAGATAATTATATTCCAAATGAAATAACCAAAAGAAGAATTTTTGATGATGACAGTGAAGAAGAATTGTTTAGTGGTAATAAACGAGAAACAAATAAGGATTTACAAGAAAATGATGTAAATATTAAAGTAAATGAAAATAGTAAAGAGAAAGATTTAAAAGTAAAAAATGATATTAAACCCCCCGTTGAAACTATAACAAATAGTACACAAGATGCAAACATTCCAGAAATACTTGAAATTGATAATAATGAATCTATAAATAAAACAGTCGAAAAAACGGAAACTCAAAATACTCCGTTAGATAAAAACGACAAACTAAATTTAAACAAAAATTTAACACAAATAACAAGTCCTAATGTATTTGATGATGATGAAATTGATGATCTGTTTACAAATAACACAAAACAAACAAATAACGATGAAGAATATAAAGTTGACGTTGCAAGTAGTATAAATATAGTAGAATCTGATGCTACTCAAGATGTTACTACTGTAGGTAATAAAGAAATAAGTAGCAATGTCCAAGAAGATCAAATATTTGATAATCCACAACCTCCCTTACCTGATAAATCTAGTCATATAGAAAGTAACATTGTTAAAGAACCTTCAAAATCAAATGAAGATTTAAAAGAAGAAGTAAAAGATATTGAAACTAACTCTAAATCCTATTTAAAAGAAACAAAAGTTATTGAAGATAAGACTGATACATTTGCTGATATACCTCCCACAGATGATATATTTGCCACAGATAAGAAAGAAATAGAAAAACCAGAATCAACTCTATTCACAGATATATTTAACGACATGCCGCCAGAATTCGAAAAACCAAAAGAACCGAAAAAGAGTAAAAACGTAAACGCACTTTTCGATGATGATTCCGATGATGAGACGTTCTTTAAGAAGAGTGACGTCATCACTGAAGATATACCAAGTCCAAGTTATGACGCGAATGAAAGATTCAGCATATTCCATGATGAACCACCAGCTATGGATGTTGATTTTATTCCTAAACCTGTAAAATTGACAAAAAATACAGATGAAAACATAACAAACGATGAATCAACGAAAAGTATAGATACTGAGGAAACAAATGATTTTGACGATTTTAACTCTAAAGATATTTTTCAACAAAAAGAAGTTAAAACTGATGAAAAATCAGATTTTATTCCTGTCAATACAGAAGCCGATAAAATTGAAACTAAAATTGAAAATAATTTAAAAGCAATTGATGAATCTAATAAAGTAGCAAATGAAAGTAGCTTAGAAGATTCTATAAGATCTACAAACGCTATGATAACAGATAAAATTAATAAAATGCAAAATGATCAAAAGTTAGAAAACGCAGAAGTAAAACCAAATAAAAACGTTGGCAAATTAAAACCTATTAATCTGAATATCAATGTTAATACATTATTACCTGGAGCGTCACCTAAAAAGTCAAAATCGATTCAAATTGTTGACGATACAGTTACTTCTAAATCGGAAAATACCGAAGCAACTAAAGTAAAAACCGTTAATTTTGAAGATGTCAAAGAACCGGAAATTCCTAATAAATCGTCAAAAGAACTTAAAATTGAAGTAGTCGACGGTTTAATTCCTTCAAAACCAGAAAATACTGAAAACGCAAGTAAAGAAGTGAAAACCGTGAACTTTGAAGACGAAAAAGAATCGGAAATACTTAATAATAAAATATCAAAAGAAAGAGCAAAAATACAAGTAAAACGACGTCCTTCCACTAGACGAGCCAGAATAGAAGCAGCTAGAAAATCTGGCATAGATTTTGGAAATACCATAGACTCAACAGACAATTCAAGTTCCATAGATGAACCAAAGACACGAATAACAGATAAAAAAGATTCGAATTTAGATATAGATATGAAAGTCTCTCCTGATAAAGAAAACACACAAACAGATGTTACACATAATACCGATAATAAATTAATTAGTGACGTAACCAATAATAAAAACACCACAGATACATTACAAAGAAATACAGACGATAACTATTCCAAACCGAAAGTCACATCAAAAGTCGTTTACATTTTAAACGACGAAGACATATTTTCCGACGTTAACAAAAACCCAGATGAGAAACCTCAAAATCACGAAAATAAATCAAACAATACCCTTTCTATACAAACTACAGAAAAATCGGCAACAGATAAAAAATTCGACGACAACCACAACCCGAATACAGATAAAAAAGCCTCCATATTTGATTCAAGTGACAGTGACAGCGAACTTTTTGGCGGGAAAAAAGTGACAGTTAAAAAAAATAAACTTTTCGATTCAGACAGTGATGATGATTTGTTCAGTGGCAGGAGTAAGAAAGAGAAATTAAAAGAGGACATAAAACCAAAAGGCAATTTATTCGGTGATGAGAGTGATGATGAATTGTTTACTACGAAAGTTAGGAAACAAGAAGGTGAGGTTTAGTTTTTAAATTATTTGATACTCCATTTTTTTATGTGTGACCTAATTATGCGATAAACAGAGAAAATATGTATAATATCGCAAATGGTTGATGGATACCAATTAATTTTTTCAATAAAAATAATGACCCTCGTATTAAAATTACTATTTCTAATTAATACTGTTGTAAGTATAAATTTTTTATCATTTTTGGTCCCTGTAGCATTATTAGTTTTTCAGTACTCATACATTAAATAATGAATCTGGTAATTTAACATTTTTCATCAGAAATCGAACATGCGACCCTCTATGTGGCTGAGTTAGTCAGGCATTCGCCCCGGATTGGCGCGAAAGGATGCGGGTTCAAGTCCTGCCTCGTGATCGAATTTTTTCTATTCTTTATAAATTTATATGCGAGCCTCTAGTTTAGGTTAAATAATTACGACTCGAAAGCAGATATTTAAAAAGCAAATATTTATAATAATATAATATTAATTTCTTTAAATATTACAGAAAAGGTACCACGAAGAGAATCAACAAGCAAAACATCGGAACCCGTGTTTGAAGATCCACTATCTATGCTTACACAGGACGACGAATAAAAAATATATTTTTATATGTATCTCCTAGTCTTGCAAACGATTAGACCGATTTTGATGCGGTTCTGCAGGTGATTGATGAGTTGTAAATTTTGTCCAAAAATAATCGTTGTTAATATTGGTAAGGTTTTTATGAATGAATATTAATCATTATAAAAAAAGAAAACTCGGTTTCTAGAAAGTGCTCGAAATTTTTAAAATAAATTATAATTATTTTTAAAAATAATATTTAACACTTAGAAATTGGAAATAACATATCTATTAGACATATAACGTCACTTACAAATAAAAAAGCATTTATATTTTATACTAAAGTACTAAAATAATATTATTTCCCGCTCGAAGGACCAAAAACAATAGTTAAAGGCAAGCCATCTCTTTCTAACTCGTTATTATTGCAAAAATCTCTCTTTCACACACTATATACCATAGACTATGGTGGCTTTGTCTTTGGTCATATATTATCTACAAATAGTAAAAAAAACATGCAATACTTAAATAAGTCGTTTAATTCATTTAAAATAATATTAAGTTAATTATTTGTTGATTTTTTTTAAATGTAAATATAAAAATAATAATTGGTTATTGAACAAAATACATATATTATTTTTTTAAGTTATAAAATTATTATAAAATAAGATGTTTTAATGAAGTATTTTTATGAATTATGTTTCTTATTATGTTATTTAATATTATTGTGTACGTGAAAATGAAGACAATAAGATATTAAATGTTTTTAAGAAGCTTTTTTATAATTACAGTCGAAGATAATAATAAAAAATGCAGAAATAGCCGCGGTAATTCTGTTTTTTAACTAAATTCAATTTGAGAAAAAACGTTTTTTCGTTTCTTCAAATCTAATAAGTATGTATATGTTTTAATTAAACAATAATTGTATACCACATAACAATTTAAACACAGTCTAACTTTAAACCAGGGATCTGTCACTTTAATAGTTGTCTATGTGAAATATGACAAAACCAGATTAAAGAGAACCCGCGCTTAAAGATAAACCCTGTCTAAAGTTTTTGTGGTAAGACAGTTATAGATTAACAATTTATGGCTACAAATACACATAGACATCTTCACATCTACACAAGCGTATCTTCTACAATATGCACATATACACACACACACACTTACAATTAAGTATATAAGTAAAAAGGTGTAGATAGGATATCAGCGCTCTATGAGTGGCTCGTCAAAATGTGGCTAATTAGCCACTTTGTCTCTCACGATAGTTGAATCATGCCATCTCACTGTGACGTCTAATCGTGTGTGCGTTAGTGTGCCGTGTGTGAAGATCGAATGTTGTGTTGGTAACCTATCTATATCTTTTTACTTATAATAATCATTGTACACACTCACACATACACACACAGACTGTCTGTCATTGGTTGAAATTTTTTCTATGTTTGTAGGATATATTTAAATGAATGAAAATATATTTATAATTATGTTGATAAAGTATCTAGGAGTGGAGTAGGTGTGTTTTTTTAGTAAAATAAAAAATAATATTATGTATGTATATATGTGTATTTTTAACTCTGTTATAAGTCGTAATCGAATGCTGTATGAAAGTGCCTCATAAATAATTGTTGATAATAAATTGTTTATACTTTGGATATGTTTTTATTTACCTTTTAAATACCTGTACATTATATTTATTATACCTACGTGGTTATGTTACGTGGATAAAATTAATTTGACCTTTTTTTTGTTGAAGCAATATTTTGTCTCTTTCAACTTTATAAACTCCTGCATGTCTAAGGATGTAATTAAAAAATTACATGAAATTCATAATAACTGGAGACCCGACTGATTCGGTGCTTCGATAAAATTAACCACCAAAATTATATATCCATTTATTAGCAGTAAACAAAAGAAAAAGATTTCAGATTTAGAGAGATAGCAATCTTATTTTGGCGAGTGCGACAAGGAAGCGTGCCAAAGTATTTTAAATGCAAATATATGGCAATCTGTTTTAGTTGCGTGCTGTTTCGTATCTTTCGTCTTACACAGAGTGAAACTTGTAAAAGTGCAGCTCAAAACTGACTTAAAACGCAAATAACTATGAAAGTAGATATCTTAAAATATCCATATTGAAAAAAAAAACTGTTTACATTTTAAACTTTCTTTCTCTTCGTATTATTAAATTTATTTAAAAAGAGGTTAAATAAAAATTTGCCCTTATATTGTGCGTTTCACGAGAGAGTTCCCCTGCCGTTATGTTGGCATACCTGACTGTCAAAAACGTCAAAGAGCTAAGAAGCGTTACAGAGTTGTCGAGGTTTTCCGAAATTTATAAATGTTTTAGAGATTGGCATCATGCCGCATACGCTTAGAAGTGGTGAAAGAGAAATGGCTCTGTAACGCTTCTAAGCTCTTTGACGTTTTTGACAGTCAGGTATGCCAACATAACGGCAGGGGAACTCTCTCGTGAAACGCACTATACTTATAATCTTGACAGATAGGTATTTAAATTTTAAGCTGACAGTGACAAAATATGTCAGTCATCTAACAAAAATACGTCGCGGTTTGCTCGCGTTGCGTTAATGTTAGTTCAATTTTTATAATTATTTAAACAAATCCAATTACCAAAAGTGTATCAATATGAAGGTGGTCGATAAACGGAGTGCTAAAAAGCAGAAAAATAAGAAGAAGTTACTCACAAAACCCAAGAAAGAAAAAGTTTTAGTAGTCGCACAAGAATTTAAATTTGCAAAATTATTATCTGGAAATGAGAAGAAAAGCCGCGATCGTGTGTTGAAAACACTTAAAAAGTGGCTTTTGAATTGTTTTTCAAAGAATTATGGTGAGTTTAATGTTCAATTGATAAGAAATGATCAATAATATAGTTTGTTTTTAAACCACACGTTGAGACATAACCTCAAAATTTAGCGTATGTATTTGTCGAAATATTTTTTCTATTTATTGACCCTATTCTACGTCGTAAATTGACAAAAAGTCTTTTATTTTACTTCGTACTATTCAAATTAACAATATTATTAGCAGATGTAATCTATTTGAAAAATTCGAAAAATAAATTGCTTACATTGCAATTGTTTTGTTACAGTTTTCAAAGAAGATGACTTTATTCGTGTGTGGAAAGGACTTTTTTACGCAGTTTGGATGTCTGATAAGCCATTGGTTCAGGTAATATTTAACCAATTTAACAAATTATGAGAAAAAATGCAAACTTTATTGAATGTAACTTTTTAACCGTTTAAAATTTCGAATCGTACGATAATTATCGTACAAATATGATAATTTTGTGCCTAAGTTGTGCACTTTTACCGTGGTTTCATAAAACCACACATGCTTTTTTTAATTCACAATAGAGTATTTTTATCGTTGTTTTTTCTTAGAACATATAATTAATGTTGTAAAAACCCATTACAGGAAGACCTATGTGAAAGTATATCGCAGATCCTCGATCTATTCCCGACTGAGCAGCTCGACAATGCATTAATGATGACAAAAGTGGGATTCAAAGTGTTAGCCATGGAGTGGTATGGGATAGACCAGCATAGGATTGATAAGTTTATGATGGTGAGTATTGTATATACATATATTTTTATTGTATAACTAGCTGTGTCCCGCGGTTTTGCATTTATCCGCTCCTGTTGGTCTTAGCGTGCTGATATATAGACGACGCGGTTGGCGCAGTGGTAAAGTAACTGCCTACTGAGCCGACGGCCCCGGGTTTGATCCCCGGTCAGGGCAAATATTTGTGTGATGAACTCAATTATTTGTTCTTGGGTCTGGGTGTTATTATCTATATATGTATTTATTAAATATTATATTTATCGTCGCCTAGTACCCACAACACAAGCTTAATTGAGCTTACTGTGTGACTAGGTCGATTTGTGTAATAATGTCCTTTATTATTTATTTATTATTATTTATTTTATATAGCCTTCCTCGATAAATGGGCTATCTAACACTGAAAGAATTTTACAAATCGGACCAGTAGTTCCTGAGATTAGCGAGTTCAAACAAAAAAAGTTTTTTTTTCTAATTTTTAGCTTGTACGTCGTTACTTGCGCGGCAGTTTTCGATGTTTGTTACGCACGGATTGGGACCTAGAGGCTTGTAAAAAGTACGCCAATATGCTGTCTTCTGAGGATGGTAAGTATTAGTTAGTTTTATTATAAATGTAATTATTTTGTATGTTTGTCTTATTTTCCCCTAAACTAGGGAATGTTAGTTCTATTTGAAAATAATGTAACAACAAAACTTTGGTGTACAATGTAGGTTATTTTATGGTGGGTCTAAATTTTATCTAATAACTAGCGGTCCGCCCCGGCTTCGCTCGTGGTACATGTTTACGTTTTCTCTACATAAGAACCATCCTCGTACTTCAAGGAATATAATAAAAAAAGAATTATCGAAATCGGTTCAGCCGTTCTCGAGTTATGCGCTTACCAACACATTTTGCGATTCATTTTTATATATACTAGCGGTCCGCCCCGGCTTCGCCCGTGGTACATGTTTACGTTTTCTCTACATAAGAACCATCCTCGTACTTCAAGGAATATAATAAAAAAAGAATTATCGAAATCGGTTCAGCCGTTCTCGAGTTATGCGCTTACCAACACATTTTGCGATTCATTTTTATATATAAGAAGATTATAAATATATTTATTTTGTATGTTTGTCTTATTTTCCCCTAAACTAGGGAATGTTAGTTCTATTTGAAAATTTTGTAACTGAACAAAACTTTGGTGTACAATGTAGGTTATTTTATGGTGGGTCTAAATTTTATCTAATAATTCACACAAATCACATTACCAAAAAAATATTAAATAGAACTTATAAAGTATTGTTATTTTTATCAAAATTAAACCTGTCCAAATTTGGACAAAATATTTTACATGCAATAACATTTTAATTTTGGTTGAAATTAATAAAGAAACAAATTTTTATTATATCTATCTAATCTATAATATAAAAATGAATCCCAAAATGTGTTGGTAAGCGCATAACTTGAGAACGGCGGAACCGATTTCGATAATTCTTTTTTTATTATATTCCTTGAAGTACGAGGATGGTTCTTATGTAGAGAAAACGTAAATATGTACCACGGGCGAAGCCGGGGGCGGACCACTAGTATCCATTAAAATTATTATTTAAAATTATTTAATAAAACATATTATTTTTATTATTTCAGGTCTTTTGGCGCTCAAGACACCGTTTTATGCGAGAAATGCTCTGTCGTTAATATTACATATTATTGATTGTTATTTAGAAGAATTGTCTAAAGTAAGTATGAATCTATACTAATATTATAAAGCTGAAGAGTTTGTTTGTTTGTTTGTTTGTTTGTTTGAACGCACTAATCTCGGGAACTACTGAAAAATTCTTTCGGTGTTAGATAGCCCATTTATCGAGGAAGGTTATAGGCTATATTTCATCACACTACGGGCAACAGGAGTGGAGCCACGGGTGAAACCGCGCGGAGCAGCTAGTCACTAATATTACAGAATAATTTTTTTTATCACTTAAATGAAGGCACTTACCTCCAACCCAAGATGAAAACTTGCTTAAAAGAAATAAACTATTTTTATTTTTATTTTTTTTACGTATACATTGTTAGAGCTGTTATTCTTGCTAAAAGCTAAGAATTTCGAATTATATTTAGATGCCATACTCTTCTGCTTGACTTTTTTTAAGTAAGGTGGTTTGTTTTTATGAAATTATACCTGTTTGTCTATGATAGTATTTTTACTTATTTACAGATATCCAAAGGTAAGATATCCAACGAGAGCCTGTTAGAACTAATCGATCCCTATCTAAAGCACGTTTGCAACGGTGAAAGTGTCCAAGTGGCCATCGCTTGCCGTCAACTATTGACTGATTGGATAAAACAGAGCGAAGCCGGCTTGAAGTATGCTGGAGCTACTGTGGCTTGGAAGAAGGTGGGTTGTTTGTACTATATCTTATATATAAAATTCTCGTGTCACAATGTTAGTCTGCATACTCCTCCGAAACGGGTGGACCGATTCTCATTAAATTTTCTGTGCATATCGGGTAAGTCTGAGAATCGGCCAACATCTATTTTTCATATGTACCACGGGCGAAGCCGGGGCGGGCCGCTAGTAAATCTATACTAATATTATAAATGCGAAAGTAACTCTGTCTGTCTGTCTGTTACTCAATCACGCCTAAACTACTGAACCAATTTGCATGAAAATTGGTATGGAGATATTTTGATACCCAAGAAAGGACATAGGATAGGTTTTATCCCGGAAATCCCACGGGAATGGGAACTATGCGGGTTTTCCTTTGAAAACGCGGGCGAAGCCGCGTGCGGAAATCTAGTCCTATATAAATCTATACACATATTATAAAGCTGAAGAGTGTGTTTGTTTGAACGCGCTAATCTCAGGAACTACTGGTCCGATTTGAAAAATTCTGTCGGTGTTAGATAGCCCATTTATCGAGGAAGGCTATAGGCTATATATCATCACGCTACGACCAACAGGAGTGAAGCCACGGGGGTGAAACCGCGCGGAACAGCTAGTATTATATAAAATTAGTATATTATAAGTGTGAAATTTTGTATGTCTGTTTGTTTGTTACACCTTCACAGAAAAACTACTAGCGGTCCGCCCCGGCTTCGCCCGTGGTACATGTTTACGTTTTCTCTCCATAAGAACCATCCTCGTTGAAGTACTTCAAGGAATATTATAAAAAAATAATTAACGTAATCGGTTCAGCCGTTCTCGAGTTATGCGCTTACCAACACATTTTTCTATTCATTTTTATATTATAGATTTATTAGTAATACTAGCGGTCCGCCCCGGCTTCGCCCGTGGTACCTACATGTTTAAACTATCCTATCTCTCAAGTTGGATCGAACTGCACATGGTGTGCGAATTTTATTATAATCGGTTAAGTGGTTTAGGAGTCCATTGAGGACAAACATTGTGACACGAGATTTATATATATATTAATATAACTATATATTTAGATGGGATGTCCAGCCGGTGGTCCGGATGCTCTCGAGCTGGTCTCCGATGATGAGGCTGATGATGAGCAGCAACAGGAACCGGAGAACGAACAGTAAGTGGCCTGATGTAGATTTTATTGTTATTTATGTTTGTATGTATGTTGGAACCACTATAACACATTTTAAAATCGACTTCAGTGAAGAAGCTTTCTATAAATTAATGTTTCTTTTAGAAAAATTGGGTGGTGTATTTAAAATTTTTAATTATTTTAAATAATATCCATTTAAATACCCACAGTTATTTTAACGAAATATCATCATTTGGTTCGACGGAAACCTAGATTAGTTTTTGATTCTAAATTAAAAATTACAAGTTGTTCGAGCTAGTGAATTTGAACATTTTACTCTAAAAACACCTTCTTTTTTGTTCAATCTGTTTTAGGCACGTATTTTAAGTCTAAATGCCTAAAGTGCAGTTCCATCTTTTAAACAATACAAAGTGCTAATTATAATATAATTTTATCTTATTATTATTCTATATGACCGCCTCCTTGGTACAGTGGATAACGCGTGAGCGTACCACCGACGGGTCCTGGGTTCGATTCCCGGTGGAGACGAAGAAAAAAAAATGTCTCGGTCTGGCAGGACACAGAAGGCTGATCACATACTTGTCCCTAAAAAAAATCGATCAGTGAAACAGATGTATAATGCATCTGCCCCTTACCCCACTAGGGGACATGGGACTTCACTTATTGAAGTGAAAACTTCTTTAGCGGCGTTGAGCACTTTTTCTGTAATGGGTATAAAATCTTAAACTCGCGTCAGGACACGTGACCTGATCGAAAAAGCGTAAGACGGATGGATATCAAACATGCTCAACGTTAATAATCAAGTTTTCACTTCTGCCGGCACTCCCCCAGTGCAACCCGTCTTTTTTGACTTATCATTATTCTATTTCCCCCGAAGGTCATCAGCGCTAGACCCTCGAGCTGGTCACGTGGATGTTGTACTGGAACCACTCCCCGTACCCTCGGAGCTGGTGGTGGAACGCACCAAGTTGCTGATGAAGAGCTGTTCCTGTCCCAGGACTTATAAACGAGCTAGGGCTTGTTTGGAGAGGTTTGTGAAGAAAGAGTGAAAAGATGGTTATTTATCAGAAACTAGCTGTGTTCCGCGGTTTCACCCGCGTGGCTCCGCTCCTATTGGTCTTATCGTGATGATATATAGCCTATAACCTTCCTCGATAAATGGGCTATCTAACACCCAAAGAATTTTTCAAATCGGAGCAGTTGTTCCTAAGATTAGCGCGTTCAAACAAACAAACTCTTCAGCTTTATAATATTATAAATATCACTAGATAATCAATGATCGCTGATCACCAAACCGGAAAATCCGATGTGTTAAATAATAATGTTTAAGATAGATTTAGTTTTATATGTATACTAGCTTTCCGCCCGCGGCTTCGCCCGCGTTTTCAGAGAAAAACCCGTTCCCGTAGGATTTCCGGGATAAAACCTATCCTATGTCCTTTCTCGGGTATCAAAATATATCTATACCAAATTTCATGCAAATTGGTTCAGTAGCTCAGGCGTGATTGAGTAACAGACAGACAGACAGAGTTACTTTCGCATTTATAATATTAGTATGGATTTGTATCAGCAATAAAGGCTTAAATAAAATAAAGTATAGATAATAATTTCTCTTTCAGATTCGAGAAACTATCCCGCGACGATTATCCCCTGAAAATTAAAGTTGAAGAAATCGAAAGTAAATTACCGCAATCCGCTAAAAAGAAAGCTGCAGCCGCGTTGAGGAATCTTGAGAGAAACCTCGTTGTTAGCGCTGATGAATTGGCTCTTAGAGGTATGTTGATTAATTATTATATATTTATTTATATATATATATACAGGGTGTCCCGCTTTCGGTATACTAAGCGCGAAGGGACTTGTAGTTTTGCATACACTGATCACATAAAAAATACTTAAATAACAAAATTACGCGAAACATTTTTTGCTAAATTTTTCCTTAAAATCCATGTATTCGTCTCTAGCTTCGCGCAGCCGGCATATACCGCTTCGCTAATGTGAGTATTTTGTCTATGAAAACATAATCTTAAACGATAGCTCACATGCGGGTGGCAAAGTTGGGTGGTTTGCTTGTTGGGGGTGTACACATGGAATTTTAAGAATTCCTCTATTTAAAAAAAAATGCGTCTGGAATTTTATAATTATTTTTTACGTACTCAGCGTATGCAAAACTACAAGTCCCTTTGCGCTTAGTATACCGAAAGTGGGACACCCTGTATATATATGTTATAAGCTATTAAACTTTCCGCCCGCTTTTTCAAAGGAAAACCCGCATAGTTCCCGTTACTGTGGGATTTCCGGAAAACCTATGCTATGTGTTAATCCAAGTTACCCTCTATGTGTGTGCTAAATTTCATTGTAATCGGTTTAGTAGTATTTGCGTGAAAGAGTAAGAAACATACATACACATACATCCATCCTCACAAATTTTCGCATTTATATTAGTAGAATTTTTCGCATTCATATTAGTAGAATTTTTTGCACTTAAAGAGAAAAAACAAAAAAAGCATGTGTGCTCAGCACACGTGTCAGAAGTGAAACTTCTTTGGCAAGATTCAAAGATACCAAAATGGTCGCCTCACTCCATGACGTTACGATATCGCCATGACGCCCCCTTGAAATTTTACTCTCAACGCGCCTCGAGAAGTTTCACTTCAAAAATGGATCTGTGCAGTCTTTAGAAATTTTATTCGCATATAACTAGCTTACCGCCCACGGCTTCGCCCGCTTTGTCTAAAACCTAATATGTTAAATACTAAAACCTTTGTCGAGAATTACTCTATCTATTAAAAAAACCGCATCAAAATCCGTTGCGTAGTTTTAAAGATTTAAGCATACAAATGGACATAGGGACAGAGAAAGCGACTTTGTTTTATACTATGTAGTGATGTCTCTTGTGTTAAAAATAATAAAATAATTTATTTTTCAGGTCTCCGTCGTAAACACAGAAAGCGTCTGCTCGCCAAAACTCGCGCCGGGCTCAGTATTGTGGAAGATGTACAAACAGACAAACAGAAAAACCTCACGGTATGTTCATTTTCCTATAAAAAGACGATTTTTTTCATATGGTATCTATTTTTTATTGTTTTGTGAATACAGTATGATATATAATGTATATAGTTGCAAAGAAAATAATTATTATCTGTAAAACTTAAAGAAAAAATGCTACAGTCAATTAGTTTTCTTAACAACTTCATATCTATTTATTTTCATATAACACTAGCGGTCCGCCCCGGCTTCGCCCGTGGTACCTACATGTTTAAACTATCTTATCTCTCAAGTTGGATCGAACTGCACATGGTGTGCGAATTTTATTATAATCGGTTAAGTGGTTTAGGAGTCCATTGAGGACAAACATTGTGACACGAGATTTATATGTGTATATTAGATAAAAAAAATACTTTTTTATTTTCAGAATGGCGACTCACAAAGTGATACAACAGCAGAAGAAAGAACAGAAAAACCCAGCAAAAATAAATTTAAAAACAACAAGCGTAAAAATCAAGAACCAAACAACGAAGTAAAGATTAAAAAGGCTAAAGTAGAAGATACTAAAGTTACTAAGTTGAAAACTTCAAGTAATTTAAGTGAAAAGAAATTAAATAAAAAGTCTAACAAGGAAAATGTTTCTAACAAATTAGAAAATGGCGTAGATGATAAGAATGTTTCTAAAAAGGTTAAAAATGAAAAAGTAGCGAATAAAGTAAAACAAGGGAAAAGCAAGAAAAATGAAGTTATAGTTAATGGTAGTAGGAATAAGCCAAAAGTATTAGATTCAAAACCTGTTAAAAAAGAAAACATTCCTAAAGAAACTACTAAATTAGTCAAGAAAGAAGCGAATAAAGAAAAACAAATTAAAACTAACGACGCAAAAACAAATAAAACAGATAACAAAGAATCAAGAGCTAAAAATTATCAGAAACAAGTGGACAATAAAAACATGGAGACGCCGAAAAAAGTTAAATTTGTTTTAAAAAATAATTGCATGCAAGGAACTATAGATTATTATAAGAGTGTACGACAAAGTCCGAATATCCCCTTTGATAGTAGTAAAAAACCGAATAAAACGAATTTAAAACCGTCAACTCCGTCACCAATCAACCCTTTCTTTAAAAAGAAACTCAAATTACGAGGAAAGTTCTAGATAAATATTTTCAATTTTTATTTAAATAAAGTTTTTTTTTCGTTTGACAAATTAATTTTTTAATCTTTGAGTTTTCTATTAAATTTTGTTCATTATGAATTTTTGAAAATTACCGTTATGGTATTCAATTTTAAATTTAAAACGAGCACAAAAATTAGTTATAATAGATCACTGATATAGAAAATCAATTATCTATTTATATTACCCTACATAAGGCAGGTCTTAGACAGTCATGTACTTATAATTTTTTGTTAATTTTTACTTCTAAAAACTATTTTCCATCACTGCCTACGATCTGCATTTTGAGGACTTATCACATTTTGTATGAAACTTTAATATTGTTAATTCCTTAAAAATATGTAATATTTAAACTATAAAACTATGGTAATTGTGCAAAAAATTACAACAAAAGTTGTATTTTTAAGTTTTTATTGTATAACTATGGAATATTCTACCACTTGTAGATTTTGAAATAAATGTTATTTGTTTTTCTTAGGCCCTGCGCAGACGGCACACTTTTTGTGCGATCGAGCCTGCGGCGCACAAAAAGTCTGCATGGCGCGCAAAAAGTCGGTCGCGGATTTTTCACAGACTCAACGCACACGACGCACATCTTCGATCATTTTGTCGGCAGAGCTGTAGGGACGTAGACGCTATGGAAATCGTGTAAAGTGTGCGCCGTCTGCGTTATGCTGGCCATACACCATACTTTCTATCGTCCAATCGGCATGACGCTGCAGCTTGATCCAATCTGCAGTTTGTCCATAGAGACCACACACACAACGTTTGAATTGTCCAATCGGCAGCAATGTTCAATTGAAGCCATGGCGTCACCGGTGACAGACGACGATGTTTTAGCCGTTTTGGGCGTTTTATTCGTAAAAATGAAACAAAAAAAGGATTATATGCCGGGAAGATTGTTGTTATATATATGTACCTATTTAATGAGAAGTACCCAATGTGTTAAGTAATCTGGTACTTCATCTATCTCCCAAACAAATCTTATTCAAATCCGTAACCGTTGACATCTAAACATCCATATACTTTCATATTTATCGACCAAGCGAGTGAAGCGCCTATGCTTCAGATTGGACGAAAAATGACCAGAAAATTGACCAGACTGAAGTGACGATCGCATACCGCCATACACGGTCCAATCGACATGATCCAATCGCCATGATCAAGCCAAAAGAATCGAAATTCGATTGTTCCGTCAAGTTTATCTATCATGCCAAATAATGCCAATCCACTCCCACACATGGTCAGTTCTAACTGATCCAATCGGTAGCGTCATGCCGAATGGACGATAGGAAGTATGGTGTATGGCCAGCATTAGCGCGCGTTGAAGCAAACGTTCAATTCTTTTCACACACTTTTGTGCGGAGCGGCGCGGTGCGGTCTGCCCGAATTACACGGATTTTTTGTGCGCCGGACTTTTTGCGCGTCGTGTGCGTTACTGCATATAATTTCATAGGTTCTATTTTCACAGACTAAAAAGTGCGTCACGGATAGTCTGTCGTCTGCGCAGGGCCTTAAAGGAATTGTTTAATCTGCGTTAACTGTTGTACATTATGAGAAATGAAATAAAGTGAATTGAAATAATACCTGTTTTATTTATATATCCTACTAGTAATCGTATCAAAACCAACCAAAGAATGAATTTTTTCACACAAAATTTGTTTCTGTATAGTTTATGAACATAAATTACATACATCAGTACACTATCTAGTTACAAGTAATGTCCAAATACTTCTTAGTATAATCATTACTCATTACTCATTACTATGAAAAACTGAACTAAAATTATCTGATATCTTCATACAAAATCTGGTCAAATGTTACCCACCACATACCACAAAGGCCCGTTATTTTGGTAAACATTTACCCAGCAACGACGTTTCTCTGGACACTCTAATCGTAAAAAAACGATTGCTCAAGAAATGTTTACAACAAAATTCGCAAAAAAGTTGCACTAAGCTTGGCGAACTAACCGAACTAAAAAATGTGTGTGAACAATCAACAAGTAGGTAGCCTAACACAATTTTCTCATTCCTAAACACAAGTAGAGGACACAACCAATATACCCACTAATATAGTAAAACTGAAAAATTTGTTTCAACAAGCTAGTACTGAGTACAGAAACTACCGATTCGACTTTTAAAAAAATATAAAATAGCCATATAGCATTACACGACGACCAACGCATCCTAAATTCCTTTTAGAAAATACGAAGTTGCATCATGCGTGGGATAGCTAATATTCCTCATACTATACTAGAAACACATTTTTATTTGTAGCCTTACTTGGTAGATCACAGAACGTTCACAGAGCAAGTAATACTAGTAGATCGTTAAATTTGAAATTTTAATTTTATTTCAATACGATGTCAAAGCGGTCCATCCGCTGCTGGCCGCAACTGTTTTTGTTCCATTCAAAAATAAATATCTTATTTTCTATGAAGAAACCAAACAACAGACTTGAGCTGTTGTTCTACCAATAAGTAGTAGATTTTGCATTGAGTGATTATACACCTAAAATGTACATCTTTAGTTCTCAATAGGTCTGGTAATGTTTTTCAGTGTTTTGTTATAGCGTTTAGTGTCTTAAAAAGCTGAATCGGATTCAGGCTGATAGTGGACTGTGGAGTAGACAATATATTGTGTGAAAACATATCCTTTTTGAAGTAAAACTTCTTTAGGCGCGACTAGGGAGTAACTCAGATTTTTTTTCTGACGGAAGTAACGCTTACTATAGTCTGTGTAGTTTCCGCCATTTAAAAATAATAATTCTGATTGGTTGTAAGTATATGTCATATACTACACGCTTCTTGACTTATACGCCAGCTAGTGGCAAATATCATAATCAATTAGGATTATTTATTTTCAAATTTTCAAACGGATCAATTGTGAATAGCAAAGTGAATGAAAAATTCAACAGTTTTAAAAACATTATTTTAAATTGCAAAATTTTTTGAAAATCTCTAAATATACTTGTTTATTTATTACTTTTAAAATAAGTAAATTAAAAATAAAAATAAACATGTTGCGGATTATAATCAATCTATTTTAAATATTGCTGAAGACAAAGTAGTATCCATAGCAACAGATATGTATATAGGTTGTCATTCAGTTGAACAAGAAGCATATGTACGCCAACAATTTCATAAAATGTCAGTTATTGATACAGGAGGATCGCCTTATGAAATCATATTAGTTCTTAACAAATTTTACATTATTACAACCAATATTGATGTATCTGATGGCTTAGCCAACGGTTGTGTTGGAAAGTTAGTGTATATTGAACGTGATGACAGTGATAACATCATACGCTTATGGCTTGAGTTTCCTGGTAAGATAGGAGAGAAAATTAGGAAAAAAGCTGCCCATCATATTCAAACTCTAAACATTAGTAGAACAGCAGTCCCAATTTTACGAAGATCGTCATCTGTACCAATGAATAGAAAAAAAGTGTGTGCGTGTAACCTTTACGCGCGATTGAAGTAAAACTTCTTTGGCGTTGACGACATATATCACTGAAATGATTAAATATTAACTTAAATAAATAAATATTATATTATAATTTAATTATATTTATTATTCATGTGCTTTACAAAGATTATTTAAATGTTATATTAATATTATTCATTCGAAACAGGTAATTGAATGTCATCATAATTTCTTACGTACGAAATTATAGGTTTGTGGTAACTATAATGTGAAACATAAATTTTACTCTCTAAATTTGCTACTTTTCTTGAAAATACAGCATCTATCGTTGTACCGAAACGCGTTGTTGAATGAAGTCGAGAAGTATTCATAGATAAATCAAATTTTTCTTCTAAAAAATCAATTAACGGCTGAGATTCCTGAGAGCGAAAATTAACATTAAAATCTCCAGTTAGAATCATCGGTAATTCATGATAATTACTATTTAAAAGTCGAGAACCTTCAATTGTGAAGTGAAGTAATTGCTGATGAATAAATTTTATGATATTTGTCAGGCTAGTATTTGTAGAAATATAAATAACAACGATAATCACAGGTTGGTCATTCGTATTAACACATCGAACCAAGGCGATGTCACCAATTTGTGAAACCTCATCGGAAATTTGTGATAATATAGTTGGTGAAATATTTTGAATTGGTGTTACATTGTTCAGTGTATCTGTAGATGAATGATATACAGCTACTCCACCAGCAGTTGAGTTGGGTCGTTTGTATTGGGTAACGCAATAAAAATTTTCAATAAGAATTTGTTCGTCATTTTTCATCCAAGTTTCGGAAAATAACAGCAATGTGGACCTTTTTAATACTTTATCATTCAGATCAGAAACATGAGCACGTAAACTTTGGCAGTTGAAGGGAAATAGTGTAATGTTACTCTCATTTACAAGGTTATATAATTCTTCCTGTTGTGTTATTAGGCGAGAATTTGAAAGTCTTTCAAATTCACACTGTAAATCAACTATTCCCCCTGGACGCTTTCTTCCATGATAAAATTTGTTGTCATCGGTGTTTGAGACAATGAACAATCCATTTATATCAGTTACTCGTGATAATGCTACATATAACAGCTGCTGACTGTGACTTTTATTGTATTCATAAACGATTTGATCAAAAGTACCACCTTGAGACTTATGTATTGTAAGCGCACAAGCAGATACTAATGGAAAGTGATTTCTCTTTGCAAATATTGTCTTATTTCTATTCATTGGTACAGATGACGATCTTCGTAAAATTGGGACTGCTGTTCTACTAATGTTTAGAGTTTGAATATGATGGGCAGCTTTTTTCCTAATTTTCTCTCCTATCTTACCAGGAAACTCAAGCCATAAGCGTATGATGTTATCACTGTCATCACGTTCAATATACACTAACTTTCCAACACAACCGTTGGCTAAGCCATCAGATACATCAATATTGGTTGTAATAATGTAAAATTTGTTAAGAACTAATATGATTTCATAAGGCGATCCTCCTGTATCAATAACTGACATTTTATGAAATTGTTGGCGTACATATGCTTCTTGTTCAACTGAATGACAACCATATACATATCTGTTGCTATGGATACTACTTTGTCTTCAGCAATATTTAAAATAGATTGATTATAATCCGCAACATGTTTATTTTTATTTTTAATTTACTTATTTTAAAAGTAATAAATAAACAAGTATATTTAGAGATTTTCAAAAAATTTTGCAATTTAAAATAATGTTTTTAAAACTGTTGAATTTTTCATTCACTTTGCTATTCACAATTGATCCGTTTGAAAATTTGAAAATAAATAATCCTAATTGATTATGATATTTGCCACTAGCTGGCGTATAAGTCAAGAAGCGTGTAGTATATGACATATACTTACAACCAATCAGAATTATTATTTTTAAATGGCGGAAACTACGCAGACTATAGTAAGCGTTACTTCCGTCAGAAAATAAATCTGAGTACCTCCCTAGTCGCGCCTAAAGAAGTTTTACTTCAATAAGACAATATTTGCAAAGAGAAATCACTTTCCATTAGTATCTGCTTGTGCGCTTACAATACATAAGTCTCAAGGTGGTACTTTTGATCAAATCGTTTATGAATACAATAAAAGTCACAGTCAGCAGCTGTTATATGTAGCATTATCACGAGTAACTGATATAAATGGATTGTTCATTGTCTCAAACACCGATGACAACAAATTTTATCATGGAAGAAAGCGTCCAGGGGGAATAGTTGATTTACAGTGTGAATTTGAAAGACTTTCAAATTCTCGCCTAATAACACAACAGGAAGAATTATATAACCTTGTAAATGAGAGTAACATTACACTATTTTCCTTCAACTGCCAAAGTTTACGTGCTCATGTTTCTGATCTGAATGATAAAGTATTAAAAAGGTCCACATTGCTGTTATTTTCCGAAACTTGGATGAAAAATGACGAACAAATTCTTATTGAAAATTTTTATTGCGTTACCCAATACAAACGACCCAACTCAACTGCTGGTGGAGTAGCTGTATATTATTCATCTACAGATACACTGAACAATGTAACACCAATTCAAAATATTTCACCAACTATATTATCACAAATTTCCGATGAGGTTTCACAAATTGGTGACATCGCCTTGGTTCGATGTGTTAATACGAATGACCAACCTTGACCGGGAGATACTGACACAAAATTTCGAATCATTTGTAACAGGATGGCGGTTCTACAGGGGTCTTAGTACGCAATGACAAAAAGAAAAACGATGGTGTGAACGCTGGTACCGGCGGCTTAGTCGCGTGGGCGTTAGTCGAACTCGTTGGAAAAATAGCGAAGTCAAACGATTTGTAACACAAAAATTTTAGAATTTACCGATAGCCCATAAAAAAGAAGTAGGCGGTAGTGTCATGCCATACTTTTCCGGTGTGACACACAGCCCGCCATACCGACGCGAATGTGTTGATTTAAAAAAAAACAATTCAACCATTTGTACCAGGCTAACTTTTGCACAGGTAACCATCGTCGTGCAGCCATTTACGAAAATCGCCATGCCATACTTTTCGGACGATTCCAAATGGTCGCCATACCGCCGAAAATCTGCAAATTTTTTTTTCGCCGAACCATTTGTAACACCCTAAATTTTTTTTTCCACAACTCCTGAATGATTATAAATAGAAGTGTGATAATGCCATACCTGTGGGAGGTGGCGAATGTGTATAAGATTTTTTTTATTGTATGATTTTATTCGTATTTTGAACGATTTGTAACAGTATGGCATTAATCTTTCCTATAAGTTTGAGGTTCAACAAATATAAATACAAAATTTCAAAGATCTAGGTGGTAGAAATCTTCACTTCTATAAACTAATAATAAATTTATTTATGAAGTATGGCAGCACTTTTTCCCCCTACTAGAAGTATGGCAAATATAATAATGGTCACATTTTATCAAATACTCTCCAAAAATCCAAATGCAATACTGGTACAAAAAATTTGGCGAAAAAAAAAATTTTTTGCAGATTTTCGGCGGTATGGCGACCATTTGGAATCGTCCGAAAAGTATGGTATGGTGATTTTCGTAAATGGCTACACGACGATGGTTACTTGTGCAAAAGTTAGCCTGGTACAAATGGTTGAATTGTTTTTTTTAAAATCAACACATTTGCGTCGGTATGGCGGGCTGTAAGTCACACCGGAAAAGTATGGCATGACACTACCGCCTACTTCTTTTTTATGGGCTATCGGTAAATTCTAAAATTTTTGTGTTACAAATCGTTTGACTTTCGCTATTTTTACGACGAGTTCGACTAGCGCCCACGCGACTAAGCCACCGGTACCAGTGTTCACATCATCGTTTTTCTTTTTGTCATTGCGTACTAAGACCCCTGTAGAACCGCCATCCTGTTACAAATGACTCGAAATTTTGTGTCAGTATCTCCCGGTCTACCTGTGATTATCGTTGTTATTTATATTTCTACAAATACTAGCCTGACAAATATCATAAAATTTATTCATCAGCAATTACTTCACTTCACAATTGAAGGTTCTCGACTTTTAAATAGTAATTATCATGAATTACCGATGATTCTAACTGGAGATTTTAATGTTAATTTTCGCTCTCAGGAATCTCAGCCGTTAATTGATTTTTTAGAAGAAAAATTTGATTTATCTATGAATACTTCTCGACTTCATTCAACAACGCGTTTCGGTACAACGATAGATGCTGTATTTTCAAGAAAAGTAGCAAATTTAGAGAGTAAAATTTATGTTTCACATTATAGTTACCACAAACCTATAATTTCGTACGTAAGAAATTATGATGACATTCAATTACCTGTTTCGAATGAATAATATTAATATAACATTTAAATAATCTTTGTAAAGCACATGAATAATAAATATAATTAAATTATAATATAATATTTATTTATTTAAGTTACTTAATATTTAATCATTTCAGTGATATATTATGTCGCCAAAGAAGTTTATACTTTTTTTTCTATTAACAGTACGTTTTTGGCGTACATTCAATAAAATTAAAATTCCATCTTTACGATATGACGTATGTACCTAAGTACATATTATGTGAAAATTTTCCAGTGATTATGTATAATAGCATTTTAGCCCAATCTGTGGTTACACGTTATTTTAATTTTCGAGTATTATTTTAGCACCGATTTTTGTATAATAATAGGTCCGTTTTTATGGGCGCAGTATCATTTTATCAGAGGAGCAAGTGCCAAGTAGGTACGTACTATTAGTACTACTTTATGTTGTTTTTCCTGGCTTCGACCGGGATAAAAGTCAGTCGTTCAGTGGATGTTTTGCATTTTAATGATTTTTTCAAATCGATTAGTTAGTACGTAGTTTTAGAGGTAAGTAAATTAAAGTCGTAGCAAATAGATAAAGAATCTTTTTTTGCTCTCTAATATGTGTAAATGTTTTACTCTTGTAAGTTGCAGCTTTAAGTGCTACAAATAAATAATAGAAATACTTTAGAGTACTTATAGAAAAATCCTACGGACATCGAAGTCGTCTCTATAGGCGCCGTTGATTGCTGAGCTAGAATTTAGAAATCATGTATATCTTAACATGTTGAGATGTTTTAATTGTTGACCAATAGATGGCGTTGTGTGATTGTGGACACAAAATATCGAAGATTTTATAAAAATCGATTACTGAGGTGGGCTTAGGGCTATGGTTCAAGTTATGTATATCACTTGCTCTGCGTTATGTCACCGTAAATTTGTAAACACCGTAGACTACCATTTTGCGGAATATATATCTACCGAAAAATTATGTGTTCCATTGCAAGCAAATGTTATCATACTTTTTGATCATTTTGCAAGTTAGATTATAAATAAGTTTTTACAAACTTACGGCGACATACACGCGTGTCTATTAAACAATTCTCGTGTGTGTCTGTTGCATATCTCATCCGAAACAGCTAGACCAATTTTAATGAAATTGTATATTCGGTAGGTGTAGGAATATAGCTATTTACACCCAGATGTCTTAGCAGAACAACAGTCAGCCAATATATAATTATGTATGTCATGTGCTAGATTATTTTTAGTTTCATCTTGTTTTCATGTGTTTTCTGTTTAAAAATATAACATTTAAGCTATATAAGAGCATTCTAAGCATTTCTTAGTGTGATTGTGCATCAATTACTTTTATTTACTTAAATGTTGTTGTCATATTAAAGGTATAAATTCTCTTATTGAAGTATGAAATTGATAATGAAAAATGATCTTTTAACATTGTTGCATGTCTAGCTCTGTGTGAAATTTAAAAAAGGTAGAAATATAAATAAAAACTAGCGGCCCGCCCCGGCTTCGCCCGTGGTACATATGAAAAATAGATGTTGGCCGATTCTCAGACTTACCCGATATGCACAGAAAATTTCATGAGAATCGGTCCACCCGTTTCGGAGGAGTATGCAGACTAACATTGTGACACGAGAATTTTATATACAAGATATGCTTCTTTAGCATTTTATGACAAAGGAACGAAATAAAACAACCAACTATAACTGTGTATATAATATGAATATTTTCTACTCCATTCTCGTAATTTATATTTACACCAATTACACTCATTTTTACAATTAATGGTCTCCACAAAAACGACCATAGACCGCGATTACAAAACTCCTTTATAAAAAACTACTTATGCAACTAAAATAAAATTAACATATTTTGTCTAATTTCGGTCCTCTTTGAGGGTTAGGCCTTTGCTAGTTTAAATTTTTCGTGTTTTCGAAGTAAAACTTCTTTGGGCGCGTTGAGAGTAACACGTCAAGGTCGCGTCATGGCAATACCGTCACGTCATTAGACGACGATTTTTGTATCTTTGAATTTTGCCAAAGAAGTTTCACTTCTGACACGTGACTTTTTTTATTTATACAACAACTTTCAACTCGGCCGAAAAACTTAGTCTATGGTCAAGATGGCCAAGTGCGAGTCGTCCATAGAGAAGCGTTTGAACCTCTACTGCTTATGGCATCGCTACAAGCATTTATATACAACACACATTTTTACACAACGCATATATTATATATGTATAGCTACTGATAAAAATATTTTATGTACACTGTTAGCTTTCATTTATTTGTACCGCGAATCAACTACCGAAGGAATTTAAATATTATTTGATCCATATATTTTGAAGTGAAACTTCTTTAAGCGCGTTGAGAGTAAAGTTTCAAGGTCATGGCAATACCGTCACGTCATGGAGTGAGGCGACGATTTCGGTATCATTGAATCTTGCCAAAGAAGTTTCACTTCTGACACGTGTGCTCGGCACACACGCTCTTTTTTAATGTATTCCCACTTTTATGTATATTTTCGCGCGTTTAACGCGAGGGGGTAACACAGAACACTGGTCAACAATAGTTTAATTTCAGTAATATGACAACACCGCTTTTCGTTGCCATCATGTATTTGGCAACACCATTCTAAACCAGTTTCACGAATCACGACTTTATAATAATGTCCCTGATAATTTTACACTTTTTAACTAGAACTTTCCAACTTTATCTGTCAGATAAGTTAATTGATAACTTATCCAGTACTTGTGAAACTGGCTATATGCATCCTACAAAACGCAATCATTTTCATACTTTAACTGTCAGATAAAATCTATCTGATACTTGGAAAACTGGCTGTAAGTATCCTACAATATTATTTTGATTTACCCATCCATATATCGACCGCGCTTTACATTGCTTAACCGGCTGATAAACTCACGGATAACCCATCCAAAAAACTGACCGCTCACAAGAACCCTGCCGTAAACTATATCTATAATAACACCAAGCTATCTAAATTCTGTTTGATTAGAATGTTTCCCTTATAAAATATTACTCGACATTTTTCTTTATAACTACGTTTTTAATTTTACAAAATAGTCGTTTAGAAGTTAAAGATTTTAACGGATTAAAAGATGATTTTAATGAATAAATCGCGTTTAAAATCTTTCATTTCTAAATGTGTAATACTCGCGTAAAATCGAACATTTCAAAATAACAAAATAGTCGATTTTTGCAAGTTAATTAATTACCAAATAATTAATCGGCTCGATACATTAAAACAGTTTTTCTACAGGACATTTATAAGTTATAACAATGTTTCTCCGTATTTCTGTTTATTTGTTGTGTCTAATCTCGGAAACTGCTGGTCCGATTTTGACGCAACTATCAATGATAGTTGACTAATGTCCTTATTAAGAACAGAAAGGCGTGAATTTAAACAATATTATAACGGATTTTATATTTATTTAAATTGTTTTTATTCCATTGTCTGTCTGTCTGTTTAACTAAAAATTACTGAACCGAATTTAATCAAACTTTCGCGAATGAAAAGTTTTATTTTTAGATTATTTTTTATTATTAGGTGTTTCACGTATTTTATTTTTACGCGATACCACGTATTACGAATTAATAAAAAAAATCACGTAAAAAATCCATTATAACGTATTAAAAATTTATTTATTTCCAACGAAATACAATACATAAATTAGTGTTTTAAACTTGACAATATTTAAAAAAAAACATACTACCTATTGCTTATATTTAAACAGCCGTTCGATATAATATAGTTAATAATAATAATATTATTTTTTTGTACGTTTCTCTTCACAACAGTAACTTTGAACGCTCAAATTATTACATTACAAATATATACAGTGTGGAAATTTTCGATGGGCCCTGGAGGGAAAGTACTTGAAATACTGAAGATTGAAGATTTCCTTTATTTTTAAAAATAAATAGAACTGCATTCAAAGATTTTCGAAAATTCACTTGCTACGACCGGGAATCGAACTAACTATAAATTTAAAATTTTTGAAGTGAAACTTCTTTATCGGGGTTGGAAAAAAATTTAGTGTAACATTTTTTCGTTACGCATGACATTTTTCCGTTACGCGCCATCTTTTTCTTATCCCTACCACGCGTGATTCGACGTATTTCTGTAAAGTTGCATGTAGTAAATATTTTTTTGAAAATAAGGTCAAAAAGAAGTTTCACTTCTTACGTGTGTACACTAGTACACGCACACATATTGTTATTTTATTTTTCTAAAAATTTCAAGTACTGTCCCTCTAAGGCCTATCGAAAATTTCCACCCTGTATATTTATATTATTTTACTTGTGTTGATATTTAAAGTATATCTAGATAGAGTATGAAAATTTAGAAAGAGAAAAAACATCGTGGAACTTTATCCGTCTCTATAATTTATCAAATAAGCGTTTTAATGCTATAAAATTAAAAATGTCTTATTATACTATCTGGGCCTATTGACACGTGCGTTAGCGAGATAGATATATACTGCGATGTTTCCTCTCTTTCTAATCAATATAATCTATCTATGTAACAAAATATATATTGTAAGTAAAAAGGTAAGAAGTTTACTTCAAATCAATATTCTTTATTATTCCGTATGTATGACGTCATCACACCATTTTTCGTTTAATTTTCTTAAAATATGCGATTACAAAAAAATTATGGTCACAATAACAAAAAATTTTTTCGTAGCTATAAAAAAAATTTAATGTTGCCAATTAGCCACATTTTACTTGTCTCTTTCGCACACGATAGTTGAATCATGCCATCTCACTGTGACGTCTAATCGTGTGTGCGTTAGTGTGCCGTGTTTAAAGATCGAAACCTTTTTACTTATAATATATAAAAAAAAAACTTTATTATTAAAAAAAAGCGTTTTATGCTTGGACACCGATTGCGTTTCAAAAAAAAAAAACACATTATAAACAATAGTACTATTATAAATATTGCACATTATGCCACAGTATGATTTATTATAGTCGTTTGATGACAGTAGGGTGATCATCCTTACTACTGAATTGACTGCAGTAGTATCTTCACGGCAGTAGGATTCATACTGACAATCATATTAAATTCGCAGTATGAATCATAGTAGGACCATCAGTAGGACCCATTATAGTAATATTTATCTTCATTGAGCACCACGCAGTAGGTTTTTGTATAGCCCGCAGTAGGAGCTTCATCAGTAGGAATCTTCCCAGTAGGGCACGATGCAGTAGGGTATTGAGCAGTAGGATATATTGTAATATATCCATATACAGTAGGACGCACTGCAGTAGACCCTGATCAAGTAGAACACTCGGCAGTAGGATCCGATACAGTATGATGTTACTCTTTAGGCCCCGGTTCCTTTTACACAGCTTTAGGAACCAACACAGTAGGGCCTGGACCAGTAATATATTTCCAAGTAAACCGCGGTGCAGTAGGACACACGGCAGTAGACCAGCCGGTAGTAGGGTTCGACACAGTAGAACGCTTCCCAGTAGGACATACGCCAGTAGGACCCACGGCAGTAGGACACACACCAGTAGGACCCACGGCAGTAGGACCCGCGGCAGAAGGACCCACGGCTGTCGGTCCCACGCCAGTAGGACACACGGCAGTAGGACACACGCCAGTAGGACCCACGGCAGTAGGACACACGCCAGTAGGACCCACGGCAGTAGGACACACGCCAGTAGGACCCACGGCAGTAGGACACACACCAGTAGGACCCACGGCAGTAGGACCCGCGGCAGAAGGACCCACGGCTGTCGGTCCCACGCCAGTAGGACACACGGCAGTAGGACACACGCCAGTAGGACCCACGGCAGTAGGACACACGCCAGTAGGACCCACGGCAGTAGGACACACTCCAGTAGGACCCACGGCAGTAGGACACACACCAGTAGGACACACGCCAGTAGGACGCACGGCAGTAGGACACACGCCAGTAGGACCCACGGCAGTAGGACACACACCAGTAGGACACACGCCAGTAGGACGCACGGCAGTAGGACACACGGCAGTAGGGCTCCACACAGTAGGGGACCTATGAGGCCCCAGTATAGTATGTGTGAGCGCTAGGTTCTCGGGGCCACGGCTGCTGGCGGGGGCTTTGGGGGTAATCGCGGGGCCAACCTGGGGGAAAAAATAAATTTTTAGTTATTATAGAGTTTTATATTATTACACATGTAAAAAATGATGCTAGAGATACGCTATGTAAGATATAGTATAGTTGTATGAATGAAAAAAAAGGCAGAAATAGAAGAAAACTGTTATAAATATCTATTAAAAATTAAAATTCAATTTATAACGTGTCTGTTTGCGTGTTTGTGCGTTTATGTATTATATGGATACATATATAAGTGCATATAAGTTTTCAATCTATAATGTGTCTGTTTGCGTGTTTGTGCGTTTATGTATCATATGGGTACATGTATAAGTGCATATATATTTTTGTATGTATGTATGTATGTCTGGAGCAGCTACTTTGTTTATATGTATGTACGAATATTGCGTATATTTCAGATTTACAAAAAATCCTGCTTTAAGGCTAAGGTGGATTGAATGCTGTGGGAGAAAATCAGAATGGATACCTCGGTACAGAAATAATAAAAATTTCTGGACCGATATTTATTTTATTGAATATAATATGTGATGTGTTGAATAAATACATATTCAAATACAAATAAAATGTCGTTTTATTGTTTTTTCGTATGCATATAATAATGATGAAAACGTTACAAATGACCTGTGTAGTATTTTTATGAATGTAATATTAATGTTATTTCTAATTTCAACAAAATTATCTATTATTTTTGTAATATCGATATGGTTACATCCCTTTAGAGCGATTGTATTATTACGTATATGTACAGAGATTTTTCTGTGTAATCGATGTATGTGTGCAAAAACATGCTAGTCTGTCCATTTTGTAATAGTTTGAGTTTGTAAAGACACAAATTATTTTTGTGAATGTGTGATTGTGTTTCAAAGTGTGAGTTACCCTCCCCGCACCAAAACCGGCAGAAAGTTTAGTTAGAACATTTGCCAGCGTGCTCCATCCATTACTTAATGATCTAAGTTTAGGACCTATTCTATTTATACTGTATACAGCAGACATTACACACTCAATTAAACATTGTCAATTTCACTTATATGCCGATGACCTACAACTACTCATTCCTATCAGCAGGGATAATTTTGACCAGACTATAAAGAATCTTAATTCGGATTTAAATAATATTTCATGTTGGTCTACTAATAACTCTTTGGTATTAAATCCGATAAAATCTAAATTCATGATCGTTGGTTCCAAAAAACAGGTCAATTGTTTATCGCAGTTGAAACCTAAAGTTTGTATCGATAACTTACCTCTCGAATGTGTCAATCAGGTGCGCAACCTTGGTATTGAAATGGACAATAATTTGAAATTTGAAGCCCATGTTTTAAATGTTACTCGAAATTGCTTTTATCGTATTAAAATTTTATACAAAATTCGTGATTTTTTAAGTGTAGATATGCGCATTCGCCTATGTGAAACTCTAGTCTTGTCCAAACTAAACTATGCTCTGGCAGTTTATGGTCCTTGTTTGCTTCAAAGAACACAACGTCTCCTTCAGAGAGTGCAAAATGCTTGTGCACGATATTGCTTTCAGATTCCTCCAAGAACACATATCTCACCATACCTAAACATGCATAACTTACTTAACATGAAAAACCGTCAAAAACTTTACTTTGCCAGTCTCCTTTTTGACGTTATTAAATTTAAAAAACCTTCTTATTTATTTGATAAACTTTTATGGAGGTCCTCCAAAGCTTCGAGTGAATGTAGGTCATGCACAAATATTTTTTCTGTGCCTAAATACAAAACAGCCGCCTTTAGAGGAAGTTTTAGATTTCTTGCTACGAAATGCTGGAATGATATCCCGCCTCCTATTCGAAATTCTCAATCAAGGGACACTTTTAAAAAGAAATTGAAAGCTTATTTTCTCGTTATTCAAAAACAGTCTACATAAATACCTATTGTTATTTTCTGTGTTTAATAATATCTACAATAAACTATAATCTACTTGATATTCATTAAAATTGTGTCCTTCTTTTACTTCATCTATATTCTACGTTTTATATATTATTGTTCTGGAAAGGATGTCTTTAACTTCTTCAACATACTTGGCGTTGGCAATATAAATTCATAAATTACATATAAATTCATTATTACACACTATTTATTTTTTATTACTGATTCGTTTCCTCTCAACTCACTCAGCCGATTTTACGTTCTGACTGGCAAACTATGTTACATACTTCATACATCAAAATCTTCTTACTTTATTATAATACTGTATAGCATAATTAAGTCCGTTCTTTAAAATTATACCTACTTTTATTAGTCACTCCTCTCTACTTATATGGTGCTGACAGAATAACAGCGTTACAGCCTCAGCTGTAACATTCATGCTGAGTCAGTAATCCTTTTCCCTGAGGTGATACAGATATAATATAATATTATTACGTCTACACAATATATTGTTTTACCCAGTTATACCTTGTTTTTTAAGTTATAAGTATTTTCTGTATCTAATGTACTGTATCATTTTTTGGGAATAAATGTGTTTCTATTTCTATTTCTATTTCTCACCCCGCGCTGTGGTGGCGGCGCTGCAGCAGCGCGGAGCTCTGCGGGCGGAGCAGCTCGGGGGCGGGCGGGGGGCGCGGCGGGAGGGGGGGAGGGCTGCTCGAAGCAGCGGGGGGGGAACCCGCGTCGCTGCCCGGCGGCTGTATAACGATAAAATAACATATTATATTTATTTATTTATATAAAAGTTCCTAAGTACACTGCCCAAAACCAAAAAAAAGAACGTGTTTGTTGAGCACACGTGTCAGAAGTGAAACTTCTTTGGCAAGATTATACCATATACCCCAAAATGTGAACGTATTGCAATGACGCGACCTTAAAATTTTACTTTTATTTTTTAAAAGTTTAGAGATCTTGCCAAAGAAGTTTCACTTCTGACACGTGTGCTCGACACACGTTCTTTTTTATCTAATGTGTATGCAAAATTATTAAATCACTACATAGTATAAAACAAAGTCGTTTTCTCTGTCCCTATGTCCCTTTGTACGCTTAAATCTTTAAAACTACGCAATGGATTTTTATGCGGTTTTTTTAATAGATAGAGTGATTCAAGAGGTAGGTTTTAGTATATAATTTGTTAGGTTTGAGACAAAGCGGGCGGTAAGCTAGCTTATTTATATAAAAGTTCATAAGAACACTGCCCAAAACAAAAAAAGAGCGCGTCTTGATACCCTAATTGGTTTTAAGTTTATTATATTTTAGAAAGTGTTATTAATAAAATGTTTTACTTATGTATTTAGTACCTACTACTAATATTATAAATGCGAAAGAGCCTGTGTGCCGAGCACACGTGTCAGAAGTGGAACTTCTTTGGCAAGATTCATATACCAAAATGTGACGGTATTGCCATTACGCGACCTTGAAATTTTACTCTCAAAACGCCTAAGAGCGTATACGCACTATGCGGGTAGCCGCATTCAAACTCAAACTCAAACATTCATTTATTCAATTAGACTACTATTTAGTAGCACTTTCGAATCGTCATTACATAGTATTTTTAACATTTACCACATTGCGGGTAGCCGTGCATGCGCACTGTGCGATGCGGCTACCGCAGACCGCACAGTGCGCATAGAAATGAATATTACGTACATAATTGTGCTTGCGGTCAGCCGGACGGCTACCCGCAATGCGGCTACCCACATAGTGCGTATACGCTCTAAAGAAGTTTAGAGATCTTGCCAAAGAAGTTTCACTTCTGACACGTGTGCTCGGCACACACGTTCTTTTTTATCTAATGCGTATGTAAAAAGTATTAAAACCTAAATATAAATTTATAAAGAATAGAAAAAAATCGATCACGAGGCCGACTCGAACCCGCATGGCGCGAAAGGATGCGGGTTCGAGTCCCGTCTCGTGATCGAATTTTTAAAGCATTTAAATGCCATAAAACCTAAAATATCAATTTTATTAAAACCTATATAAATAATATTTAACTTACATGATGTGTAGGAGTAACTGCCGAGTCTCGTCTCCGTCGCGGCGGTAAGGGGGGCGGGGTGCTACAACTAGTCTCGCCTGAAAACATTATAATATAATAATAAATATTATTTATATTATATATATATAATGGCTAATAATATAAAAAGAAATAGATTTGTTGAAATAAAATTTATAAACAAATGATCACTTGCCTATCAAAAAGAGGTCATGGCTATTTTTAATTTAATGAATGTCACGATAAACCAAAAATAATTCTGAATAACTAACAAGTACCTAATACTAATAAGTAATAATACTAATAAAACAAAATATACATACAAATAAATATACAGAATACTGTATGGCCCAAATAAATAAATAAATAAATAACTCACATTGTGAATGCGACGACGGCGATGTGGCTGAGGGGAAACTGAACGTCGGCGGCCTGAAATTAATAATTATATAATATTTTAAAATTAATTTATATATATAAAAATGAATCGCTATTTCCCTTAGTCATGGAACACGCGTGAACGGCTTGACCGATTTCGATAATTCTTATTTTGATGCGTTCGTAATTGAAGGATCTTATGTATGATAAATTTTGGAAATTCGCACTAAGATAGATGCCTATCGGGTAATCAATATAAAAAAATGTGTACATGTACTAGTGTACACACGTAAGAAGTGAAACTTCTTTATGACCTTATTTTTCAAAAAATAATCTAATATACATATTATATATTATATTATAAAGGCGAAAGTTTGTAAGGATGTATGGATGTATGGATGTTTGTTACTCTTTCACGTAAAAACTACTGAACCGATTACAATGAAATTAATTTAGCACACATATAGAGGGTAACTTGGATTAACACATAGGATAAGATGATTAACACATAGGAGTTTTTATCCCGGAAATCCCACGGGAACGGGAAGTATGCTGGTTTTTCTTTGCAAACGCGGGCGAAGCCGCGGGCGGAAATCTAGTTTACTTTAAGTAACTTTATAGAAATACGTCGAATCACGCGTGGTAGGGATAAAAACAAGATGGCGCGTAACGGAAAAATGTCACGCGTAACGAAAAAATGTTACACTAAATTTTTTTCCAACCCCGATAAAGAAGTTTCACTTCAGAAAGTTTTTTAAATTTCTTTGGTCTTCAATAAAAGGTAAATAATACCTTTCCAATGTGAGCGGGCTGGCGGCGGGCGGTGGTGCGGGCGAGCGCTTCGGCGACATCGCCGGGCTCCTGCAGACATACATACAAACACTATCAATACGAGAAGTAAGCTCTATTATAAAACATATTTTAAAGTAAATAAATGTTTGTGTATAAATGTATGTACATCATCTATTCTAAATAATGCAATTCCATCAAGGGGTAACAATTGTTTATATTACAATAAAATACATACTAATCTATATTTGTGTTTGTGTGTATTTTAGGGCTGATTTTTCAATCCTTGGTTAAAACTTATTCGTAGAATAACGTATTAAACTACTATTTATGAAATGTATTCTAATTGCCAGTATTTGACAGTTTACAGGTGACATTTTAATATTATCGAGTAATACTTTATTGGACGGGTACGTTTTATCCAAGGATTGAAAAATCGGCCCTTAATGAAATTATCGTCAGCCAGTAAATTTTGTCATAGCAATAATTGAAACTAATAAGAAATAGTAATCGCCGTCATCTAGTTGAATTTCTGAAATGCTGACAAAAAATATTTGATTGAATGACTAGCGCGTTCATTGAATGACTGACAACGTCTTGACTTGAAAAAACATATAAAACATCACTTACCTAAACAACTCGTGATGTTTCGGACTCGGCAATGGTTTTTCACCGTCCGGTTCTGGTGGGGCTGAAATTAGTGTACAAAGAAATATAATATTTATTTATGTTATAGCTGCAAAATAAAAAAAAATATAAAGAAAAAAAAAAGTATAAAAAGATCTCGAGAAGTCCTTTTTGAAACATATTTGACTCATAAATGAAATACCTCCTCCTTTTTTTGAAGTCGGTTAAAAATATAGTTATATTATTTAATATTTTTATTATAATCCAATCACAAAATGATTTGTAATGTCCGATTTTTTATTTTAAACATAATTTTTTTTATAAAATATTCATATGCCTTTTTTTCGAGTGTGAAATTTGAAAGAGTGAAATTTTTTTATAATTTATAAAAAAAAGCTATATAAAATACATAAAAAACCGGCCAAGTGCGAACCGGACTTGCAAAACGAGAATACTGTATAAATATGTTTTATAATATAATTTAAAATCAATGTAATTAAAATATCATCAAACACACACACAAACACACCCAAACGCACGCACGCACTCACCACTCTTTAATAAGTTACTGTTCAAAATATACAATTGATAATAATTGTAAAACTCGTAATTGGCGTATTGTATCATAGATATAAGTAAATTAAGGGCTGATTTTTCAATCCTTGGTTAAAACTTATTCGTCGAATAATGTATAAAACTACCATTTTAAAAACGTATTCTAATTATTGCCCGTATTTGACAGTTTACGTGACATTTTAATATTATCGTGTAATACTTTATTGGACGGATAAGTTTTATCCAAGCATTGGAAAATCATCCCTAAGTCAAAACTGTAAGCTGTGAAGATTTCAAACAAACAAATAAATAAATAACTAATAATAAACAATGATACTCACGTATACTATGATGTGTGTGTGGCGGTGGGGGGGGTGGTTCGTGGTCTGCCAAATTAGCACTGCCCGATAGTGCACTGTGTCGGGGCAATAGTGGGGGCACTCGTTCCTGTACACGATATTATATAATTTAATAACAATATATGTATAATCAATACATTAAGCGCTAATGAGTAAAATGACAGTAAATTTTTTGAAGTGAAACTTCTTTATCGGGGTTGGACAAAAATTTTGTGTAACATTTTTGCGTTACGCCATACTCGTGACATTTTTAAGGTCATAAAGAAGTTTCACTTCTTACGTGTGCACTCTAGTACACGCATACATTTTTTTTTATTACGTATTCGTTCGTATTCATTTATAATGTTTATAGTTGTGTGTTTGTGTGTGTAGAAACTGAACGCTTTCTTTCTTTCTACTTCACTAACCTGTTCCATCCGCCTGCACGCCAAGTGATCAACACTTCGCGAGTAGAACAATTCCGCGTCCACTATCGCCGGTCGAGGGGACAGTGCTCCACGGGACCGACTGGCGCCAGTGGACGTGCTAGTGAGCGAGCCAGTGCTCGAGCCAGTGCAAAGGGATATGGAGACGCTGCTCGTGCTGTTGCAGCTGTGGTAAGGAAAATACAGATATTTTGCAAAAATCAAACTTTTAGCATCTTGGGAACTAAAGACTTTTTAACGGATTTGAAACGCGATTTTTTCATTATATTATTTTCCCGACGTTTCGAACACTTTACAGCGAGCGTGGTCACGGGGAGACTGCGATGTTATACGTCTTTAAAATCCGTTAAAAAATCTTTAATTTCTAAATGTATAATACTCGCGTAAAATAAAACATTAGAAAATACTATCTTGGGAACTCTCAACTCATACTTATAGCACATTGGGATTCTTTTTTTTGCATAGACTGGCTGAAAAACATTTTTTTTCTTTTAAAATTCGAATTCGATTAGATAAATAATTTCGACGTCACTTTTATGTTTGCGCGCGAAGAATCTAGATAGTTAACCACAACGCAGTTTATAATATATTTATTTAAACAGAGGGGTATCAGAAAAAATACACAAAACATACAAAATTTTCATACCTAAAAAATTTAAAAAGATCTCTATAATTAACTACTTTCGATAATTATAATTTTAAAATAAAATAAAAAATATAAACATACCGATCGTGCCTCGGCGAATGGTTATCTCTCGGCGACGGCGGTTCGTCCCTCGCCGATATACTATTCCTGCTATAATAATAAAAAATACATTTAAGAACTAAAGGAAAAACATTTTAAATTAATCTATAATATAAAAATGAAACGCTTAATTCGTTGCTAAGCGCAAATCTCGAGAACGGCTGAACCGATTTCATTAATTCATTTTTTTATAATGTTCCTTGAAGTACGAGAATGATTATTATGGAGAGAAAATTAAAAAAAGAAAAAAAAATCAATCAATCAATCATAGAAATAACTAGCTGTCCCGGCAAACGTTGTTCCGTCTTATACTTATCATTTAGCGGTTCAGCAGTTCTCGAGATTTGAGCTTAGCAACACAGTTGGTGATTTATTTTTATCATATAGACTAGCATACCGCCCGCGGCTACGCCCGCGCAATCAAAGAAAAACCCACATATTTCTTGTTCCCGTGGGATTTCCGGGATGAAACCTATGTCCTTCCTCAGGTCTCAAGCTATCTCTGTACTAAATTTGAAGTAAATCCATGCAGTACTTTATGAGATTAGCCCGGACATACATACATACAAACATTCTAAAAACTGTATTTTTAGCTTCGGTATTGTAGAGCACGCTCCATGTATTCTTTAAAAAAATGTACAATTTTGACATTCCTACGACCTTATGACTTACCTAGCATGAGCATTCAACGTAGCCACGGATTTGCTCTTATCGAAGAAAGCCAATTTATCGAATAAACTCAATTGTCCCAATTGCGCTAAAGACGAAGAACTCGATCGCTCCAACCGCGGGCTGGTTAGTGATCTATCACCTGGAACATAAATATTATTATTAGTATAATCATTTTCATTATAACAACAATAATTTGACACGAAAGATAGTTAAGATCCAGCGACCGTTGTCTTTAAAAAAAAATGTGTGCGTGTACTAGTGTACACACGTAAGAAGTGAAACTTCTTTAAGACCTTATTTTTCAAAAAATAATTTACTATATGCAACTTTACAGAAATACGTCGAATCACGCGTGGTAGGGATAATAAAAAGATGGCGCGTAACGAAAAAATGTTACACTAAATTTTTTTCCAACCCCAATAAAGATGTTTCACTTCAATTATTTATTTTAATTTAAATGAATTTAACTAAGGTCTGTACACTAAGATGGATAGTGTGTAACTGATTTATTCTATGTTTAAACAGTACCACGATCTGGAGATCGCGTCTTCTTAGAAATAATTAGGGATGTCGTCGCGACGGTTGAGTGGACGATTCTCCGTAATCACTTCCTTACAAATCATAACTATTACAACAAAGTGGATACATTGTTGCAAGTATTAATATTTAGGTAAACTACTAAAATATGGATTCAGCGGGTTTTGCATGTATAACTAGATAATCAACACAACATACTATAAATATATTTAAACAAATATTTCGGGACAATTTTCACACACGGCACGATCTGATCCCATACTAAGCTTTCACTTGTGTTATGGAAACCAGATGGCTGATAAACGTAAACATATATAATTTTAAATAAATACTTATATAGATAATTAACACCCAGACACAGAGCAAACATCTATGTTCATCACACAAATATTTGCCCCGAGTGGGAACCGAATCCAAGACCTCAGCAGAATAAAGCTTGCAGAATAAAAAAAAGCGAGTAGTTACGAACGGTATTGCCATGAGTATGCGCCTAAAGTAGTGTTACTTCAATAAAAACACTAAAAATAAATAAAAAATCTATTATTTTAACAAAAATACTCACTCCTATCGTCATGGTGTATCGGTAGCGAAGCTAGAGACGCTCCGTCCCATGTGCATATACTTGTTGGCGATAGTTGGGCCACACCTGCAAATCAAATCAAATCAAATATTAATATATTTATTTATTTATGATTTTCCAACAAAAGATACAGTCTATATTATGGTACATAGCGAATTAATGGAATACAATATGGTCTACTGCACTTTTAATAACAGGAAAATACAACATTACATTTAAGTTAGGTACAATTTGCCAAAAAATAATATATATACATAATTTTAAACTAAATTTTTATATAATAATAATTTTATAAATTGAATCGATTTGAATTAAGAAAAATTAAAACCAAAGGAAATTGAATAGGATGAAATCAAAGTGGAAAGAATCGAATTAAATCAATGCTAATTCAAATCTAATAAAATTCAAATCAAATCAAGAAAAAAATGACTACGTGAAATTGAATCGATTCAAATTTATTTACAACCGAATCGAATAAGGGTATGTTGAAATTCAATCTAATAGAATCAAATCGAGATAAATCAAATTAAAATTCAAATTATATGAAATTATTTATTTAACACTTTACTGTGCTGGAAAACAAGTACATAAAGGTAACAATATAACATTTAACGAAGCACAAAGGGAGGCCTTATCACAGTACAGACACCTCTGCCAGGCAACCACAATAAGTTTCACTTTTTAACCTTCCTAACTTATTGAATCAAATCAAACGTAAGTGGAATTAAATTGAATCAAAGCAAATTGAAATCAAATCAAATAAAACTAAATCAATAAATTGTAATATTATGATCGATATGTAATTTTTAATTAGATACAGTGGTTCTTGGTGAATATTTAAGTATATAATTTGTCAAAGTTTCTACAAAACCACACCCCGGACACTCCATACAAAATTATCGTTTTGACAGTCACTCTGTAGAGACTGCAAATGTGTGTGTTAACCACAGACATAGATAGACTACGCAAGTACCGCGATCTGTATGAAAACCAAGCGTGTCATATTTTTTGTACTGACCTTGACGCGTTATGACGTCACGAGCGCTTTTTAGTGATGGTAATTTCATTTTACGCTAAATCGATTAGGACGCCACTCGCGCGGCGATTCTAGTATCGTCCTATCCCATCGAAGTAAATCGAAAGAAATCAGATCAAACTAGATCTATGTCTAAGAGGAAATTAAATAAATGAATCGTAATCGATTACTAAATCGATTCAAGACAGAAAAATGATAATTACCATAGACAGAGGAATGATAAAATAAATTTATAAACCTTTTAATATTCTTACAAGTAAACTAATGTGTTTTAGCTTTTTCTTACATATGCCCATTGAGTTACCGTGTACTACGTACTAGAGAGGCCATCGAAAGAAAGTAATGAAACTGTCAATCAATCAATCTTTATGTCCCGTTGCATCAATCCATTTTTCTTTTATGTTCGGGTTACTTGGAAAACTGAAAAAACAAACATAGTCTAAGCAATAAGGAGTTTTGACAAAAAAAATCTATGCCTTTTTTTCTGAAAAATTGCTCCTTCAAATTATCATTTTTCTGTTCGATTATAAAATCGATTAGAATCGAGAACTGTTGCATCAAATGAACATCACTAACCACAAAATTGGACAGAAAAATGAGAACAGAAAAATGAGAAGACGCTATTCATTGCTTGTTATCATATGACTCGATCTTTACCGTGCCAAGTAAAAGCCGCAATGTATTCCGAATCATTTCGTATGATTTGGTATCCGTGTTTGTCACGATCGTTTTCCACAGATATTCTTTATTTGATTTTAAAATAAATAGTGCATATTCTGATTAGAAAATTACTTACCGGTGGAAGGAAACATCTCTGCTAACTCGGCCACTCACAGCTGTGGAGTTTCTACAGTTTATAACGGCGTAATTCGGCATTTTACTTTATTCAGCTTCACGTCTTTCCTTGGCGAACTGCAAGCGCGGATTGAGTGTAGGCCAGCGTCAAGTAAGTTTCATAATCTTAGTTTGGACACGGGAAGTACATACACTCGCTTAGTCTATCTTGATACATGTCTGTGGTGTTAACGCTTTATGGTTGGCACATTTGTGACTAGCGTAAAAAAAATTCGCGTTTTTCTGATGAAATACATCCGTAAACAGCACAATATCTAACTATTTTCTACGAAAAACGATAATCACAAATCCAAAATAATAAAATTACTTTAAGTCAATTTGATTAATGTTGTCAATCTTCGTTGCGTATCGTCCCTGTAGAAAAATGTGGCCCATTTTAATCACGATCGTGCGGGGTGAGGTAAGTGTTTAATTTAGGCGGGAGGCGGAGAGTGTCCGTTCTGTAGCGTCTAGCTACTATTATGTATTCTGTGGCTACAGGTTGGAGTAACCACAAATGAACACTTGCGTACACGAGCGCCTCATTTGAATAAAGGCTTTTAATAAATAGCGTAAGAGACTCCGATTTTTTGTTAATAAAAAATAGTCGTCTATCTAAGCACTACGAGTCGAAATGCACCTATGCAGGCAAAGTGATTTTTTTAAGTTGTGAAGAAGATTTACGGGAAACTTTCGTATTTATAACGTTACTTTTTAAGAATTATATCCAAATATAGTATGTATTATGTATTCTGTGACAAAAGCTAGTAAATAAATATAATACTCACTCAAAGTATCCTCATTGCTAGAAATGCTTGTCGTCGAATGATGATGGTCGTGCGATCGGCGAGATATTTTAACCGGTTTAACCGATAGCTCTGGGTATTTTCGGGGCTGGAAGAATTAATAATTATTATAAAATAAAATAAAAAAATAAAATAAAAATAAAAAAAAAAACCTTTTATTTCAGCACACCTTTGGATAGTTTTACAATATTTGTGTTAGTTACAATTTGTAAAAATTAAAAAAAATTAAATTTAAATTTGACAGTTATACAAATACTATAATAAATAATTATTATAGGAATTATTAATTAATAAATAAATAATTGAATAGTAAATATTCAGAATACAACTATACAACAGTCTCTCTATTGTATCTCTCTAAGAGAGATAATAATGTAAGACAATTTTTTGACGTGACAACGTCTTATAATTCGATATAGCCGGCTGCACGCACGAAAAAACATGACTCATGCGGCGTTACCTCGCTCTGAGGCGTTCCATGTAAGGCTTGAAGTGCGAGCGAGAGCGCGGAACGAGCGACAAAGAAGCACAATCGGACGTTGTCACGTTCAACTATCGTCAGTAAACCGACTTTACAGACAACCAATTTTTAATTTAATTTTTTAGCCTAAAAATCTAAACTAATTTTATAAAGCCGAAGAGTTTGATTGTTTGTTTGCTTGATCACGTTGATCTCAAAATCGAAAAATTATTTCAAAGTTAGCTAGCCCATTTATTGAGGAAGGCTATATATCGTCAAAACAGAGGAAAACAAGCTTAATTGCCAAACAAAAACTTATACTCGGATTTTTAATTAGATAAAGTAAACTGACAGCAGCTAATGTCACTTTATAAAATAATGTTGCCACATTTAAAGTAATAGTGAGGAATTCAGTTCTCATTCAATCAGATGAATGAACAATGAGTGTGAATAGTTCATCATTTCAAACTATAAAATAATATTATTTCTAATTATAATATATAAAGCTATTTAGGATATAAGTTACTAGTTGAATGTAAATAAAAAATGTGATAATCATTTTTTTATTTTTATTTTTACGCTGTCTACGTTATTGTTTTTGTAATTTTTTCGTTAATTGTAATTCATTACGTTGCGTTTGTTGTCATTGTTGTGTTTATTTAATGATATATTGTTACACACACAGAACAGTAAAGTAGATAGAAGTGTGATGTGGGCGTGGCCCACGTGTCAATGATAAGTTTAGATCACCTAACTTGCTCTCAGTTGTGCGCAGAAAAATATTCGAGTCGGTTGTCAGCTGTCAAACCTTTTTTCCATATTTATTCATTAATTAGGACGTGTTGTTCGGTATAAAGAGTGCAAAAATGATAGCAGACGAAATAATATCAGCAATGAAGGCATTTCATACCGTCGGTAAGTCTTATTTTAATTTATTTTAATTATATTTTATGTTATAACTTCGCTTGTCGTAATTTGTCAAAATTGTATACAAATATCTAGTCAAAATGAACCTTAATCCATAAGAAATTAGTACTATTATAGATTGAACAGCAAACAAGACTTTCTGGAATATTATTGCAATAAACAAACGAATGTCGCTTTAGTGATGCTTGTGGTGCATATCGACAGTATCGATACTTTAGAAAAGACAAACATTATAAATATTAAATTTTATTTTATTTTTCCTTAGCTTTCATTTGTCTAATTTATTTATAGATTTCCCAAAGAGGCTAATTTAAAAGAGAAATGGATAAATGCAACGTGACGAGTTAACTGGATGCCGAACAGTACTAAGCGGTCTAACAAAGGCCACCGATACATCAAACCTACAGCAGTTCCAAGATTTAAAATAATGCATATTTTCTGTTTGTATTTTGTAAATATAGATTTATACTATTCTATTCCGTTTTTTATTTAATAATAATAATATAAAAATACGTACTTAGTAGTAATAAACATACTCCAAAATGTGACGCATTATACTATACTCATATAAAAGAAAGAAAAAAAAATACACAAAAAATATTTATTTGTGAATTATCGATAACAAGGCTGACATCCCTCAGAGCATAGCATCAGATAAATATCAAGTTAATGTCATTAATGTTGAGTGACACAAATTTCAACCTTATCTCTATGTGTTGCGTTTCAAATTTATATCTATTGAAAACTAACGCCCTCTGTTGTGGAGTAGCTGAATGTTTTCGAATTTGGAATTTCTGTGCAATGAGAAACAAAACAGCTAATATACCTAGGGATGTTATACTAAAATAAACCGTAACATGGTGCGTTAGGGTACATATTGAAATGCTGAATTTATAACCTAAGTCAGTTTTTACTCAAATTAAGCTGTCCAATCAAAGGCATAGTTTACTTGTAGTGTACTGTATAACTATCGGTTTAAATGTGTGGGTTTGGCGACACTGGTTTTCATACTAATTAGACATTACAGCACTTCTATATGTTTTTACTGTTCTGTGGTTACACACTAAATATTCACTATACGATCGATTCAATTTCATTCATTCCCGTTTTTCAATCATTCACTTCGTGACAACGCTATTTTTATTTCATCAAAAACTGACAACACAGTAAACGTCAGTTTACTTTGTCTAATTAAAAATCCGACTATAGACTAACTTAAAAGGTACATAAGGCACTCGGTATATTTAGCCGTGATGTGGTAATATATACCGTGGGGCACAGCTAGTATATAAGAATTTGTTATGATAGAGCTAGCGCGCACGAGCAACTTTGTCTCCGCAACTATTTTGTCTCTCCCATCAATTTGTATGGGGAGTTGCGTCGCTACGTGCGCGCACTTTCATACTAGCCCATGGGTGGGAGAGACAAAATAGTTGCGGAGACAAAATAGTTGCGGAGACAAAATAGATGCGGAGACAAAGTTGCTCGTGCGCGCTCGCTCTTAAAGATAGTACAGTTTTGTAAGAAATTTTTATTCGATCACATCAAATCGGCTAAACAGATCTAGATAAAAATTGGCAGGGAAATACTAGACTAGCACAATCAACATTATTAATAACTAGCGGTCCGCCCCGGCTTCGCCCGTGGTACATGTTTACGTTTTCTCTACATAAGAACCATCCTCGTACTTCAAGGAATATAATAAAAAAAGAATTATCGAAATCGGTTCAGCCGTTCTCGAGTTATGCGCTTACCAACACATTTTGCGATTCATTTTTATATATAAGACTAGCTGGTGCGTTGTGCGCGGGCTGCAAGCAGCCCGCGAGCCCCTTTTGCCCCTGGGTTGAAGCAATAGGGCAGTCATTTAAAAATGCATCAAAATCCCCCGTCAATTTGTTATTATTTGCCAACAGCGATTCCACAGTCAATCGGAAGTGCTTATAAATTCCCAATTCAAATATTTTCTATTTTGAAATGCTGTGGACCTTCGAGGGTGCGTGGTGCGCGGGCAGCAAGCAGCCCGCGGCGCCGTCTTTTGCCGTTGCTATTCAATTACCCTTCCTACTATGGAAATTTCCATACAAAATTTTCGAAAAAAAAAATTTCGCTTCTTACCAAAAATTTTTATATGCCTGGAAGCGGACCAGGTTTTGAAGCATTTTTTACTTCGGCGACCCCGACCTACCTGCCACCGGTTTAGAGAGCCGTTGAATTTCGTGATGTATGGAAAATGGAAACCGAGGGTCGGAGAGAAATTCTGAGTATGCAGTTTTGTGAATATGGCCGATAAGAGCACAAAAGTCAATTTTTAGACCCATCGTAAAGTAACCGGCGCCACCATCTTGCTTTGAAAAATTGGCCATTTTTGAAAAAAAAATGGCGTCCAATTTGAAATTTCTCCATTGCCCTGGTAGCGCCCCATCTTCCTGATCATTTTTTAGTTCTACACCCCCCACCTATCTCGCGCCGTTTTGGAGAGCCGTCGAATTTCGCGTTGTATGAAACTCGGAAACCAGCGATGGAAACTCGATGATGAGTATTCCAACGTAATGTGAGGCTCGATTAAAGCCCCTGTGCCAAGTTTCAGCTCGATCGGACCAGCGACGGCCATTTTAGCATTTGTATGGCGGCGGCCATTTTTTCCGCCATTTTGAATTTTTTTCACTATCTGTGGTAATTGCTCGAGGTCTACTACAAGTTTAGTTTGAGCACCCCAGATGTAGCTGCTACCGTTTGCGCGGGCCGTTGACCGTCTTCGCGAGATGAGGGAAAGTTTAAGATTTCGTATTTTTCTGGATATCCTGGGAGCTGGGCGAGTATTAATGCATCATTGGTGTATTTCTCCGTTGCGCCACCTCGTCTAAATTTACGTTTTTATGTTTGCGCCAAAAATGGAAAAATTCCAAAATCGAGCGTCCCACTACGGCTCCCTGGTAGCGTCCCAGGGTGGTGATCATTTTTAGTTCCGGGACCCCCCACTCAACTCGCACCGTTTCCGCGGGCCGTTGGATTTTACGTTGTATGGAAGTTGGAAACTGGGGCCCGGAGCCACTCGAACGGGGCACCGATCGATTGGCCGGCTCGAACAGAGCACGTGTGCCAAATTTGAGACGTAAGGATTCATAAACGGCGATTTTGGCAAAGTACGGCGGCCATCTTGTTTTCGCGAAAATCGCCATTTTTCCACCACCCCTGGTAATCGCCACCAGTTCCGAGCATTTTTTGTTCAGACACCCCCCCTCCAGGTATCACCGTTTTTGCGCACCTCCAGGGGTCCACTCGGTTTTCGAAGATGATCGAGATCGCTATATTTTTCCGGTGGTCACTGGGAGCACCTCTACACGATCACGTCGAAATCCCCCCAACTTTCCCCGTAGTTTCCGAGAAACCCGATGTCAGTGAGTCAGTCAGTGAGTGGTAGTGTAGCTTTATATATATATGATTAAATACTGTACAAACTGGCCTTTCTTAAACTAACCAAAACAAGATTAAAAACTCGAATTTTCCATACTAAAAACCAAATTATTTTAACAAAGAATACTCACAAACTTAGGCGTAGGTTTGGCGGGGGGTCGGGGTTCGATTTCCAGACTTTTCGCGTACAAATAATTTGTTACTTCGTTGTCGTCCATGCCGGGGAACGGGTCTAGTGTTTCTAGAAACATCTGTAATTGAAAATAAAGATATTTATAGAAATATATTATAGTGGTGGGGTAAATCCTATCCTACTAATATTATAAATGCGAAGGATTGTGAGGATGTGTGTGTTTGTTACTCTTTCACGCAAATACTACTGAACCGATTACAATGAAATTAAGCACACATATAGAGGGTAACTTGGATTAACACATAGGATAGGTTTTATCCCGGAAATCCCACGGGAACGGGTACTATGCGGGTTTTTCTTTGAAAACGCGGGCGAAGCCGCGGGCGGAAGTAATAAAATATTGAGCAGTTTGTAATACATTTTTTGAAAGAATATTACTATCTTTATACTAGTATTAAGCGACTTCTTTGGGGTATAGTTCCTTGTCTAACAGAAAAATAATAATTAATCGTAACTTTTGTTTTACTCTAGCAAGTCGTCGACCACAAATATTTATAAATTTCATCAAATGCCATAAAAATTATCCCTTTGATTATGTCAGCTATGCAAATTCACCACATTTGAACCCGTTTTATTCTTTCTCTTTGCCCTTACATGTTTTATGCAATAATTAAATTATTTCAAACTCGAACATTTATTTATACAATTAGACTTCTTCTAGAAGCACTTTTGAAACGTCATTACATATTTTTAACATTTACCACCGATTCGGAAAGCAGTATCTACGGAGAAGAACCGGCAAGAAACTCCATAGTTGCTCTTTTAAATCATGTCAGTTTTACAATTTAACTTACAAAATACGTAAGTAACATCACATATTATAATAATATGCCAAAGAACTGTCCTGTGGTTTTTACGCGACAACCCTCCATTTATCTATACAAATATTATAAAGAGGAAAGGTTTGATTTTTTGTTTGTTTGTTTGTTTGTATGAATTGAATAGGCTCCGAAACTACTTGGCAGATTTGAAAAATTCTTTCACTGTTGGAAAGCTACATCATTTCTGAGTGACATAGGCTAGGTTTTATCCCGGAAATCCCACGGGAACGGGAACTATGCGGGTTTTTTTTGAAAACGCGGGCGAAGCCGCAGGCGGAAAGCTAGTTTTACATATTTATTTATTTACTTACCCTAGTCCTCGGTTCCACGGTAAGACAGTAAGGCTGATTCTGGTATTGCTGTATCTCTCCAGTGATCTCCGCTACTTTTCTTCTTTTAGAGAAGTTAATTAGTTGAGAGTTCGGTAAGTAATCTGAAATAAATTTGTTGAAAAAGTTGCGACTTTGAAATAGTTCGGAAAGTTATTCAAAAAGTTGCGACTTTGAAATAGTTCGGAAAGTTAAATAGTTCTGTAGATAATAAAGTTATTCAAAAAGTTTGAATTTTGAAATAATTTGGAAGATTATAAAGTTGTGACATTGAAATAGTTCAAAAGAATTAGATATTATATTTGCTATCATGTAAAAATTAATAAATAGAACGTTTGATTTTCAAAATAAATTGTCTGTGTATTATTATAATACTAGCGGTCCGCCCCGGCTTCGCCCGTGGTACATATTTACGTTTTCTCTACATAAAAACCATCCTCGTACTTCAAGGAATGTATTAAAAAAAGAATTATCGAAATCGGTTCAGCCGTTCTCGAGTTATGCGCTTACCAACACATTTTGCGATTCATTTTTATATATAAGATTTAGCTCCGTTGTACGTATTTTTTATATTAAAATTCAAATCGTATTTAGCTGTATGTTGTGAGTTTGCCGTTTGTTATGAGATTGCTTTTATTGTGTGTGTGCTATGCGTTGTTAGTTTGCTGTATTTCTGTGTTTGTGTGTATGTATATCTGTCTCACCCAGATTGCCCTCCTCAATGTGCAGTATGTTCGTCAGGTAGATGCCACAGAACGGCACGCACGGCGGGTTGATGCTGCGCAATCGCTCTTGATAGCGTTTGAAGTGGTCCGAGTTTAGCAAACGGAATTGTTCCAAAGAACGTAGTAATCGGAGCGGAACCAGCTGGAAAAGATGTTTTATTTTATTTTATTTATTTATTAAGCTATTGCATAGCTTCTATCGCGGGCCTTGAGCGCGGGGACCGAATCCAGAAATTCCGTAACGAAAAACCTCACGCTCCCCACGGGGACGGGCGCGGAGGTGTGGCTTGAAGGCATAGCATGCAATAGCTTTACCGCGGCAGTCCCCGAGTGACAAACGTCTTTTTTTAAGCTTTTTATTGTGCTGCCAAAATACAAACAATACAAACAAAACTTATTATTTCTATTCTTCGTTTTACTGTGCGTAAAAATGGTAAAAGTTATAGGTATATGTCTGCACTTTTATCGTGATTTTACTTCAAACCAAGTTTTTTAGTGTTATGACACTTTTAGCTCTTTTTTAAAACTTTTACCCCACTATTTATAGTCTGACAACACTCTTCCTAATTTCTTATCGTATTGAAATTCTTTTGCGTCATTTTTATCATGGCATAACACTAACTTTTACCCCGCTTTTTCGTGTTTAGACACTTTTTATCATATAACAACACTTTTACCCTCCTTTTATCTGTGTTTTGACACTTTTTATATCGTCATAACACTTTTACCCCATTTTTCAGTGTTTTCCCTAGTTTTGACCATTTTTTCCCCGTGTTTTAACACCTTTCTCCCCACTTTTTACCCCCCACTCACCTGAAAAGTGTTCCTCAATCTATGCACACTAGCACTTCCACAAGCAGCCACTACAGCGAGCACTCCGTTAAAGTTATTCAAGTCACGAAGACAAAGTGCCAATTCTAGAAAGCGACAAACGACACCGGCTCGTTCTTCCACGTTTTCAGACTCGACTATCCATTTTTCCATCCACCGTGTGAACTGTGAATGTGAATAATAAAAAAAATGTGTGCGTGTACTAGTGTACACACGTAAGAAGTGAAACTTCTTTATGACCTATTTTTCAAAAAATAATTTACTATATGCAATTTTACAGAAATACGTCGAATCAAGATGGCGCGTAACGGAAAAATGTCACGCGTAACGGTAAAATGTTACACTAAATTTTTTTCCAACCCCGATAAAGAAGTTTCACTTCAATAAATTATTAGTTTTGTGTCTTTTATAGCACAAACACTTGTTTTTTTTTTTACAATAGACACTTTTTGCGGCTTTAATTAGAAGTATTAAGTGAAAATGCGGTGTTAATATCAAAATAAACGTAGTAGACAAATAAACGTTTTTTTGCGTTAAATACTTCATATTTTGTGCCATTTTTGTGGCTGTAATTGCTAGTTAACTTGATAACTTCACAGTGTTTTTATTAGTCTGAAAATAACATCTGACATTTAAAACTTAAGCAAAATTTTAAACAAACAATATTGTAATAAACTATGCAAATTTTCTAAAAAAAAGCTTTTCAATTTAAGAGTTACATATTTTAAACATAGTGCTTAAAAATTGAAAAAAAAAAAACATTGTTATCATTGATAAACAATATCAGTTCAAAAATATAATTGTTAAAAGAAAAATACAATACATACAAATTCACGACCAACGTCATCTTTAGTTAATAAAAATAACACTCACATTTGTCGTATGTTTGATAATTTTCAATAAATTGGGGCTCGTCTTCTCTTTGTCCTTTTTAGTCCACACAGCTCCGACTAGCTCTGACGGTTTCACCTGAAAATATTAAATAACTTTTAAGACAACGAAGCTTTTTATTTTTATTTATTTATTTATTTATTAGACAGACATTACAGTAACAAGTACAAAATAAATCAGATCTTAGACTAAGTTACTTACATGCCACTGACCAACACAAGTATGTGTGTTCAGCTAAATATTATTTAACTCGCTCTTTAAACTATTTAGGGCCGATTTTTCAATCGCGAGATAAATAGTCTAATAACTACCCCTCGAATAGATTTATTCAATTATTTATCTAACTCATAACGGCTCGCCTATTTTTCAATCGTGATTTATTTGATGAATAACTATCTGACCAAATATTTCCATATTGGCAGCACTGCTCTCGGAGTGGCGAAACAAACATATTAAATTAGTCAGGATAGAGCGGGATAGAGTCAACTCTTGCAATTTGTCAACAACCGTCATTATGACTCACGTCAGGAGTGCATTTTAGTTTGTCTTGTATTGCTCTTGTCTTCTATGATTCTTGATTGTTGTTTTGATTCGAGTAAAGAGTTTGGTTAAATTTGTGTTTCAATTTATATATTTTACGATAGAAACGACATACTTAAAGGCAGCGTTCGGCAAATTTTCAATGGCATGGTCATCAGTACTATCAAAAACATCAATTTCAATATGATTTTAATTGATAATAATTATATAGAAAGAGGTTTCATTGTTAATAATTCTACGCTCTATGTTATGACATACGAAAATATCCCAAATTTGACGCGTCAGTTGTCAACTCAAACGCCTAACCGTCGAATAGCGCGCTATCTGGCCGTTGGAGCGGCAAATAGATTTATTCCTCAAATAACGTAGTTATTCGATAGATAAGTCCTATTCGTCTATTGAAAAATTAAATATTTTGTTAACTGAAGAATAAAGTCTATCTAGCTGTTTATCTGGGCATTGAAAAATCGGCCCTTAGGGCTAATTTTTCAATCCTTGGTTAAAACTTATTCATCGAATAACGTTTTAAACTACCATTTCAAAAATGTATTCTAATTGTCCGTATTTGACAGTTTTTAGGTGACATTTTAATATGTTCGTGTAATACTTTACTGGACGGATATATTTCGTGAGCTGTTACATTTATTAGATTTGGAAACTTATTATGTATTCTTAATTATTTAGTCATTGAGACCATATCAGCGATAAGGCCGCCTACTGTACATTATATTGTTAAGTTTGTAAAATGTATTCTATGTAAAAAAAAAAGCCGGGTTGCACTGGGGGAGTGCCGGCAGAAGTGAAAACTTGATTATTAACGTTGAGCATGTTTGATATTTTGGAATGGTATCCGTCTTACGCTTTTTCGATCAGGTCACGTGTCCTGACGCGAGTTTAACATTTTATACCCATTACAGAAAAAGTGCTCAACGCCGCAAAACAAGTTTTCACTTCAATAAAGTATTTTTTATTCATTCACTCACCTGTCTGTACAACTGGAACTCCAGTAACGTCAATTGTCTGGCCAACTCCAAAGGGTGTAAAGCCAGAGGATGCCAGCGATATCGGTCCGTGTCGGCGAGATGTCGGCAAGGGGCGGGGGGCAAACGGTCAAACACGTGCGCTACGCCCTCTGTGTCGTTGCCGCATTGACTCTGATAATGAAGTGGGTTTTTTAGAAAAAACCGACAGAGAGAAAATAATAACATAACTGCGTAGTTTATTTGAGACAGATTGAAAGAGAAAGCAATAAAACCCCTCAGAACATGTTTTCATAAAAAAGTATAACTAAATAAAATGTTAGAACGCAAAATTCTTTAGTTTCTTAAATTTAAAAATTCAAATTATATTTATTTGCAAGATAAGTGTTTACACAAATAACTTATAAATAAAATATTACGTATTATCTTTTTTTTTACCTATCTTTTTTTCGTTTCCTTACCTTTCTCTGCACAATCTTAAGCACGCTTTGCACCCATTTCTTCATAGGTTTCCCGTCTACCGACTCTAGGAATTCTTTCAATTTATCGAGCAACGCCGGGTCACGTTCAAAGTCGTAGAAATGTTGGTCCACCCAATGTCTTAGTACGTTTATCACTCTGTTGGAAGAAATATTAATGTTTTAATCTATACTAATATTATAAAGCTTAAGAGTTTGTTTATTTGAACGCGGTAATCTCAGTAACTACTGGTCCGATTTGAAAAAACTCTTTCGGTGTTAGATAGCCCATTTATCGAGGAAAGTTATTATCATCACGCTAAGACCAACAGGAGCGGAACAATGCGGGTAAAACCGCGGCGGACAGTATTATATAGATACACCAGCGGTCCACCCCAGCTTCGCCCGTGGTACCTACATGTTTAAACTATCCTATCTCTCAAGTTGGATCGAACTGCACATGGTGTGCGAATTTTATTATAATCGGTTAAGTGGTTTAGGAGTCCATTGAGGACAAACATTGTGACACGAGATTTATATATATATTATTAATTAAGATATTATTACATATATAGATTATATAGATAAACTTACCGAAATTTTACAGGCTGCTGAAACTCTTTCCTATATCTCTTCCAGTCTTCTCTCGCCGTGTTTTTGCTAAGTTTCTCCGCGTCACTGCTCGCCGACATTTCTTCCACGCATTCCGCTGTAAGAGATAATAATAATTATTTATTAACGTGATAACGTTTTTAAAATCGTTTTAGTCGGGTGACATGTTCAGAAACTTGTGTCACACCAAAACCTCACGAGCGCGATCGCAGGTATAACGAGAGAGAGACGGACCGATCTCCCGTCTCATCTCGAGCGCTGCCACTGCATTATGTTATCACGTAAACATCTCGATCGTAAACCTACTTTACAAACAACCAATTTTTTTAAATGCTTTTTTTGACAATTTTTTATTTAAATGTGTCGAAAAGAAAACTTTTAAAAGTGTCTGTTTCATATTTTATTATTATTTTTTAACCACACAACATTCAAATGACAATCCCGCGCATTTTGACAGCTGTCATTGGCAATATGATTTTTTTTAAATATGTCGCGTTCACGTGAGCACGGATAATTAATATGGAAGAACAAAAAATATTCAAAATCAATGCTAATGTCTATCAATTAAACTAATCAACTAATATATTTTTCAAATTTCTTATGTAATTTACTGCAAAATCAACAATATTTTTTATAGTTTGTCTATCTCGGAATGTTGCTATTTCTTTGGGGTAATATTTTGAATATTACAACACATTTTATAGCATAAAGGTTTTATAGCCGAAAATTAATAAGATATATTAAAATTCAACCACAAAATCTGAATATCTATATTTTACCGTGCATGTGTTTGTCACTCAACTCCTGCCAAACAGCTGGATCGATTTTAACGAAACATTTACATTCACAATCCACAAGTAAAACCTATTAAACCAAACAAAACATATACATGTTGAATTTGATATTTTGCCATTCAAATGCTTTATAAATATAAATTTGAGAGAAAAAATTCGATCTTGAGGCGGGATTCGAACCTTTTTTTTTTTTTTTTTTTTTTTTATAGTGGGGAAATCTTCCAAAGACACCCACGGCCCCCGGGGAAGGAGCCGTGGGTTATGTCGGATTCTTACCGACTAAAACCCCACTGTGTTCCGTCGAGCCGCTTTAATGATGGGGCCGCGGGTATTTGTTGGAATTCTTCCGCGACCCCCTCGGCGGCAGCCCATCTCCAGGCCAGGCGCAAGCCAAGAACAGGAAAGGTAGTTTGCCTGCTCTTCCCTCCCGTTGCGGGATTCGAACCTGCCTCCTTCATGCCAAACCCTTAAATTTATAAAAAAAATCGATATTTCCTATACTACAGTATACATTACCGATATCCAGATCAAGATCCATGAGCGACGCGTGCGGACTGATGTCCTTTTTTGGCGTCTTGATCCTTGGGACTTGCGTGCGCAAATACATTTATATATAGATCATTTGATAGATCATTTTTTTACCAATAAATAAAGATATTCTTAAAAATACTTAATACAAGTTTACGGTTAATTTTATACGTTTTAATTGTAACAGTGTTTGTTTGTATGTGTGCGTGTGATTTTTCTTTATTTTTATGCAAATGAATACGTTCTACTATTTTGCGTGTGTAATCGTACTTTTATATTTGTGTGTAAGTGTAGTATCAATGCTTGTCACGTTTTCACATGTGTGTGTGTGTTCATGCACGCGTATCTATACAGGTAAATTAAATTGGAGAAATTTTTGCATATGTAGTGGTGTGTATATTACTCAGATCTTAGAGCGCGTTTCCACTATATCGTTCTGGCCTATACAAAAATGTTTCGATATCCTAACATTACTATTTAATTTTATACTTATTCCTAGCAACACTTTTGTTTTCAATAAAAACAAGTTTTTATTTGAAAGAAAATGGTTTTGACTTTATAAAAAAAATATATCATTCAATTTTACGTCCTTTAGCAAACGACAAGGCGACTAACGTGAAACAATAAAATATCGTGTCCATAATAATTTGTTTCATAATTAATATTTGACCATAATAATTACGAAACAAAACAAATAAATAAATCGTCACTTGATAGTGGAAAGTGGAAACACGCACAAAACCAGAATAAACCAGTTTACGCTGTCCGCAGGTGCCACGTGCAGTCGTTTGGTACCGTGAACATAAAGCACATTTCATTCAAAAATTATAATTATTATGTACGTAGTTTAATTGATAAATTTTGTATTTGTTGATTGTTGTTATTATTTGTTATTATTGTTATAATATTTGTTGAAGTGAATTACATGTCCCGCAGCCGGAGGCTCCAAATGAAAACTCAGATGTACTTAAAAACTACATTTAATAGCTAAAATGAGACTTTTACACCCATGTCTGCACGATGCAGACCGGAGTTAAAGAATGAATTTATACAGTTTAATAATTATAAAGACGTAAGCTTGGATGCTAACTAAGGGAAATCGCATCCACATTCTATTCCCGTGCGAACGGCGTATTCAGCAGTTTTGTATGAAGGCAGGGCCATAACTAGTGTTTAATTTGTGTGTAAGTGTTGTAACTTTATATTGTTAATTCAATATGGCTCCAGTGTTAAAACATGGTCGAGGCAAGCCTTTGACTTCTCAAACTAAAGAATTAAACTTTAAATGTCGTTTCTTTTTCAGGTTAGTAAATTTTTCATTTTAGTAACATTGTTAATGTAAAAGTTATATGTATGTTAAATGTGCAAATATTAAAATAAAGTCTCATCTTTTTCAGAGGAGAAACACATATAGTTTAATTTAAAATCCCTTATATATACAGGGTTACTTGTAAAACACCGGCAACCTCGCAGGACAAGATAGCTAACATCATAAGTAACAACATTTCGACTTTTGATAATTTGTTAGATTTTATTTTCATACAAAAATAAATATTCATTTAATTTTCCGTCTGAATATTATAAACTCTACGCCTCCCAAAAATTACGTAAACAAAAAGCGAACGAGAGGGGGAAGGGGGCGTCGCGTCGTCCATCCGATAATTAATAGAACATAGACTTACAAATGTAAGGAGAGTACAATAAAAGTTTAAAAAATCATTTAAAAATAATTTATTGCGTTATGCCAAAAGTCGTAGAACAAATGTTGTTACTTATGATGTTAGCTATCTTGTCCTGCGAGGTTGCTGGTGTTTTACAAGTAACCTGTATAAAATAAAAACTAAAAATAAAATGCTGTTTTATTTTATTTGCTGACCATACACTACTACAAACGCAAAAATTTCTCCAAGCTAATTTACCTGTACATGTGTGCGTGTTTATGTGTATGTCACATGTTTGTCTATCTGTCTGTCTATACTCACACGTCCTCGGCGCATCGTATACATCACTGGGCTCCGGTATACGGAATCTCTCCACTAATAACGCGAGAAGCTCGGCCGGGGAACAGAACGAGCGATACGTGGTTAGGAACGTTCTTACAAGGTTGAGATCCGCGTATATGTGGTAGGTTAGACGTTCGACTAGCTTTAGCAGTGTTGCACCCTGAAAAAAAAACATTTTTTGAAGTGAAAACTTGTTTAGCGGCGTTGAGCACTTTTTCTGTAATGGGTATAAAATGTTAAACTCGCGTCAGGACACGTGACCTGATCGAAAAAGCGTAAGACGGATACCATTCCAAAATATCAAACATGCTCAACGTTAATAATCAAGTTTTCACTTCTGCCGGCACTCCCCCAGTGCAACCCGGCTTTTTTTTTAATTTGACGTGACAACGTCTTATAATTCGATATAGCCGGCTGCACGCACGAAAAAACATGACTCATGCGGCGTTACCTCGCTCTGAGGCGTTCCATGTAAGGCTTGAAGTGCGAGCGAGAGCGCGGAACGAGCGACAAAGAAGCACAATCGGACGTTGTCACGTTCAACTATCGTCAGTAAACCGACTTTACAGACAACCAATTTTTTTTACCAACACGATACCCTTTTTTTGAGTATTATTCTTTATACAACGCATATCAAAACCATTTTTACTTCAAAATAATTTCAAACACATACAAAAAATATTTGAATTTGAATTTGAATTTAAAAAAAAACGTATTTTTACCTTAATCAAAGGCGTAGGTCCAGCCCTTTCTTCCAACACTATATTGTCAGGCGAATCCGGTTCGGCGAAACGATACAACGACACGGGCGGTAATTTTAACGGATGCCGCTTTTCTAGCTCTAATAGTATGCTGAAAATTGTAAAAAAATAAAATGTAAAATGTTGTAAAGTGTATGGAAATAATAATTAATTAGGACATGTGTACATTTTTTGAAAATATAATGAAAAGTACATTTAAGTGAGGTGTTTCAAGCAAAAAAGCAATTTTATTTTCTCACTTTTTGTAGAATTTGTTGCATTATATCAAGAAATAGAAAAGAAAATTATTAATTTATTATTTACTAGAGGTCCGCCCCGGCTTCGCCCGTGGTACATATTTCGCAATAAAAGGTAGCCTATGTCCTTTCTCGGGTATCAAAATATCTCCATACCAAATTTCATGCAAATTGGTTCAGTAGTTTAGGCGTGATTGAGTAACAGACAGACGGACAGAGTTACTTTCGCATTTATAATATTAGTATAGATTAATAATTTTTGTTTTTCTTTCAGCTTTTAAATATTAAGTTAAATGTTTATTGGTGTATGAAAATAAACATGTATTAATCATGACACTATGACGACATTTTGACGCTTCGAAGCAAGCAAAATAGTAATATAAAGTTTAATAATCTGATATGTATTTGTATACAAAAACTTAATTTTTTTGATAAATTAGACATTGGAATGGCACTAGTAGGCTCCCTGATGATTTAGATCATAGTGCTGAGTACTATGCGTGCCAACTAAGAATAGGACCGCGCTTGCTGCCAACTTCACACGAAAACTGTCAAATTAGTACTGGCAGCAAAAAATGTGCTAAAAAGAATTTTCATATAATTATTTTTTATTGTTCATGATTATATTTAATTATTGTATAATCGTTATATTCATTAAAAATACTATTTATTGAATTACACTGATGGATTATGGATAAATTAATTATACAGGTATGGAAACAGTATTCATAAAAAGTTAACATTTTCATGGTTAATGCTACTGGTCACGAACTAATAAAAAAACATAAGCCTCCCAAGAATTATGTAGTCGACAACATGTTTGCCTGCCACGGCCATGAAGTTTTGCGTTTGCCACCATATAATTGTGATCTCAATCCCATAGAATACATATGGCATTTAATAAAAAGGCGTGTAGCAGACAAAAATGTAAGCCAGTTAACCAGCCAGATTGAGGTTCTGACAAGAAAGGCTGTAGCTTCAATCACAGTAGATGACTGGAGACAGGAGGTAAATCATGTAAAAAGACTTGAAGCAAATTATGCTGAAATTGAGCGGCTCGAAGACGATGACTTCAGTTTCATTATAAATACAGGTAACTATAATTTTAGATATTTCTGAAAAAAAAAGTGAATAATAGAGTTTGATTTTAAATTAATCATGTTTTCTCTTATTACAGGCGGAGATAGCAGTGACAGCGACAGCAATGAAGATTCAGAATACGACGACGATGACGCTGTGTTATGTGGTGTAGAGGAAATAATATTATCCGATTGATAAAAACTGAAATAATATACTTATAAGTTTTTTTTATATACGTGCTTTTATTTTCAAATCCTATTCATTCATAATAAATTTGGCGTGAAATGTATTAGAAATACCAACAAAGCGTACATTAAATATTTAAACTGAATATAATTTCTTTATTGATTTTTTTGCACACCATACGCTTTGGTAATGAAGTTAGCGCGTATTGCTGAACAATATGGCGTCTTGACAGTCCTATTCTTATTTGGCACGCATAGTACCAGAATTTCATGCACTTTTCTACATAGACATGTATTTTTTCGATCCCATTTTTTCAATCAGTATCAAGCCCAGCAAAAGCTTCTATTGTGACTCCCGTAAACGTGAATATGGCGATATTCACGTTAACAGACTGCTTTTCACCACACCATTAACCAGTATCTATACTAATATTATAAAGCTTAAGAGTTTGTTTGTTTGTTTGAACGCGCTAATCTCAGGAACTACTGGTCCGATTTGAAAAATTCTTTCGGTGTTAGATAGCCCATTTATCGAGGAAGGCTATAGGCTATATATCATGACGCTAAGACCAACAGGAGCGGAGCAATGCGGGTGAAACCGCGCGGAACAGCTAGTCTTTTATAACTTAGGCGCGGGTCAAACACAAGCGGCGCGGGCGCGGGCGTGCCATAAGCGCACCTCTTGAATCTGTTTTGCACCACGTCCTTCTTATACATTTTGTATGAAAGAATTTTGGAAAGGCGTCGAGACCGCACGCCACGGTTGTGCCTTTCCAAAATTATTTCATACAAAATGCCAATAGCGCACCCTTTTTTTTTTTTTTGTGTGGTGTCTCTCAATGTTAGCCAGAAGGGCTTCTACATTTGAACGCGGACGCGGGGGTGAACTGAAGGTTCACCCTGGTAGCGACATGCACAAGGGCGTCCCCCCGCCACGGGGACCACGAACCTCGGCTTGAGCTGTCGCTTGAATGGAGGAGGCCAGAAGGGCCTTTTAAACGCCTATGACATCGAGGCATTTAAAAAGAGAATATACCTCCACCTTAAAAAGTCGGCAACACATCCTCGGACACGTCTGTAGATGCCTATGGGCTGTGGAATTGCTTACCATCATGCGATCCACATGCTCGTTTGCCTTCTTTCATATAAAAAAAAAAAAGGGCCCTAATCGGACGGGCGCTCACCCGGGTGTAATAGCGCACCCAATGCGAGCCGGCAGCGCGCCGCTTGTATATGTCCCGCGCCTTACGTTTCATGTCTATTACAACATACTTTACCTACTCCCCGCGCCATATTCACCCATTGAGATATACATATATGGAGACGACACCGCCTACATCACTTATGTTCCGCTCAACATACGCCACATGACGTATGTTGAGCGTTTTTTTTAATGGTTTTAAAGTGAAACGCATCAAATATGCCTTCGTGTGTGTTACGATATTGCACAAATAATACAAATAATACGGAAACGTGCAAAGGAATAACTTTCATCGGTAAGAACCTAACTAGATAATAATTTTTAAAACTTAGTTAGAGCAAAAAAATGGCGCACAGATTTTGTTCGTGGTGTCTCCTCCATACGTATAGTAATATTATCTCAATGTATTCACCTATCCGGACTTTTACCACCCAAACTCCTGCTCAGCACTTTCTAAAGCCAACTTTACCCCCCCCCCTCCCCCTCCACTCACCTATCCAAACTCCTGTCCAACATGGGTTTAGTGTTCAACATCACTAGATCACTCATCCAAGCCCGTTTCTCCGCTCTGGAGCCAGCGGCTAGTGCTACTGGCGCGCCAACACGTGGCACTAGCTCGAGTAGGTTGCCTAGTTCTGTGGGAATTGTATAAATTGGTTAGTTGAATGAAAATATATATTTATAGCTATAAAAATACAGAATACAAAATATACAAAACCATACAATACATATTAAATAAGCAAAAGACGACATTATCGCTAGGTAGTAATAACTTCTTTGGCATATTAATAATAATTAAAAAAATTATGTACTTAGATATAAGTTACATATTAAAAGAAGTCTAATTGAATAAATAAATGTTTGATTTGAGTTTGAGTTTAGTTTTGGGTGAAAATAGTGTAAATTCATTTTCAAATTCAGAATAGGACAAATTTATTAGTTTTGTATGAAAATAGTGCATACATAGTTGTCATATAAATAATAGCTATAGGAACTTGCCTAATTCTATTTAATTTTATAAATAATAGATTGTCTCCTTGGAACAATTTTATAGACGCCTTTATAATAGATTGCCTATTTTTGTGAAAATGGGGGATATCAATTAATTTTGTGTGGATATAGTGTGTAAATGATTAAGTATCGGAAAAACTTGCTCTTATATATTGCCTAATTCTGTAGGAATGGAAGAAATAAGTTTACTGTGGAAAAAATGTAGTTCTGGTGAAATAAATTAATTGTAGAAAATACCAGAATTAATCTTTGAACTCGGCTTTGAAGGTCTTAATTTAATTTAAATTAACGCACACGCGAACAAAGTCACAGGTAAAGCTAGCTATGTCTATATACCTTCACAATCAGGCCTGTCGACGATTTCCAATTTTCTTATATGTAGTTTCTCTTTTAGCTTCATTTGTTGAGGTCCGCCCGCCGCTGCGTTGCTATTCACTGCCACCTGGAAATATATTCATATTTTAAGATACTACATAATATAAAATTATTTTGAGCGAAAAACTAAACCTACTTCAGTTTTAGAAATAAACAATCACCCCAAAAAATCGTCCCATTTAATTTTGATCTAGCATTGGCAATTGAATGCGCAGTCAAAGATCGGTGATAATACAATAATTTCAAGGCATTAACTTATTATTCTGAATAATAAAAATAAAAAATACATTTTGTTAAAAAAAGAGCGTGTGTGCCGAGCACACGTGTCAGTAGTGAAACTTCTTTGGCAAGATTCAAAGATACCAAAACCTTCGCCTTACTCCACGTGACATGACGTGACGGTATTGCCGCCTAAAGAACTTCAAAAATAGAAATAAATTTTGTAAAAAAAAAAAACAAATATTTATATTTTAGGTTGATTCTATAATAAAATACTGTTTTTTTTAATAGTTTTTATAAAATTGCGGGTAAACTCACAATACTAGTGGTAGGTTTGCAGAGCAGCAGCAGGCCGTCGAATAAAAAAGCCCGCCGTTCCGCGACCCGCTTGCCCGGACCCAGCTTTGATAGTGTGTCCTCTGCAATTATATTGGCATTTCAATTGTTATTTATTAATCTTCATCATATATATAAAAATGAATCGCAAAATGTGTTGGTAAGCGCATAACTCGAGAACGGCTGAACCGATTTCGATAATTCTTTTTTTATTATATTCCTTGAAGTACGAGGATGGTTCTTATGTAGAGAAAACGTAAATATTACGAACCACGGGCGAAGCCGGGGCGGACCGCTAGTATATAATAAATGTTAATATTAATATATACATATGGAGACGACACCGCCTACATCACTTATGTTCCGCTCAACATAAGTCATATGGCTTAACTGCACGCTCATTTTTTATTTGTTTTAAAGTGAAACGCATCAAATATGCCTTCGTGTGTGTTACGATATTGCACAAATAATACGGAAAAGTGACTAACATAACTTTTCATCGGTAAGTACCTAACTATATAATAATTTTTAAAACTTAGAGCAAAAAAATGGCGCACAGATTTTGTTCGTGGTGTCTCCTAAATACGTAGTAATATTATCTCAATGTATATAATAAATATTGTAATAACATTTATTGATCGGAAATTTTGAAAATATACATATAATGTTATGTTAATATGTAAAAAGGTAGTATTTTTAAATACTGATTCCAATTAAACTTTCGTTAAAGTTAAGTGATTAACTGTATCGAAAGATGACATATGCTGAGCCAGGACCCTTTCACAGCCATAACACTTATTAGCTTTATTTATTTATTATGTATTAAATTGTCATGTGTTTGGTGTTTTTTATTTGTATTTTTTCTATGTTAAGTATTTAGTCCGGGATACATCGCCCATTTTTGCAAGTGATTACTATCAAGCTAATTTTTCGTGAGTAGCTTTATTTTGATGAGATGCCCAATAATTTCATGTACGAAACTCTCGATTGTGGTAGCTTACAGAGGTAACAAGGATAAAAATTTTTGATTTGACGGTTCTCAAATATTTATTACGCAATTTGTAGGACAATATGTCTGTTGAATTATATAAGTATTAAATAAGTGAAAATAAAAAAATCAGCTGGTTAGTAATCATTTATGATGACTTCGTTATCGATACACATTGGAAAGGGGGACTCTTTGATCAAACCATAGATTTTGTAGGACAAACATTTTTTCGAATAATTTAGATAATTATCTTGAGATTGAACAAAAAAAAAAACATTCAGTTAGTAATTAATATTTGAGAACCATCAAATCAAAATATTTTATCCTTGTTACCTCTGTAAGCTACCACAATCGAGAGTTTCGTACATGAAATTATTGGGCATCTCATCAAAATAAAGCTACTCACGAAAAATTAGCTTGATAGTAATCACTTGCAAAAATGGGCGATGTATCCCGGACTAATTGTGATTGTCAGTTGTAATAATGTGTTATTTTTGTGAATAAATGTTTGTCTATTGAAAGCTTCGCTAAGATCAGCATGTATAACATCAAACAATATCTTAGCATGGGATCAGATCGTGCCGTGTGTGAAAATTGTCCTGAAATATTTATTATTATTTATAACTAGCAAACCCGGCGAACTCCGTTTCGCCACAAATGTTTAAATACCACCTTCATAGTTTAAACACCAAACGAAATGTTACATAAGGCGCTGTATGTGAAAAATGATTTTCCTGGTTTTCCCGCTTTTCTATTGAAATGTTTCCTTAATTTTCTTTGCTACAAACCTCACGGAGCCAGATACCTTTCCAACGAATGCAAAACCGTGGAAATCGGTTCGTGCGTTCTGGAGTTATATCGTCAGGAAAGAAAACCCGACTTATTTATTTTTATTTATAATTACCTCTATAAAACTCGTTACAACACTGCGGCACGTCTCTAGTGTCCCAGTTATCTATTAATTTTCCGAGTTCATTGCATTTCTCTATCGCGAGCTGTCGACGAGCACGAGCCGCACCGCGGATTGCTGTGTCACTGAAAAATAAACAAAATAAATAATCTATATACACCACTAGTTTTTAATCAGTACAAAAAATTTTACAGGGTGTTAAGTATCCTTAACCAATCATACTTGTGTAAGAAATAATTAAAAACACTAACAAACAGAAATGTCCCAAAATTGTCCACATAAATATGTAAAAATTGTTAAACCTATAATTTAATCAATGACCCACACTAGGTATTGTGTTGTAATTTTCTAGCGTACGATTTCGAGTAGGTCCGCCGCACAGATCCATTGATAAATTCCGGCAAACTCGCGTCCAAGCTCGCCATTCGCCCATTCCTCACCCCGCCACCCCCTTTCCCTCTGCGGCCTGCGCCCGCGTCGCACCCCAACGGCCCCCCGCCCCAACGCGACAAACAGTGCCAAATTGTTAGCGGAAGTGAAAACTTGTTTTTTTCGTCGCGTTTGTTTACGTTCTTCCCGGTACGATGTCATATCAATTCACATCACGGGATTATGTACTTATGCTTCGTGCGTTCTTTTTGAGTGGAGAAAATGCGAGTGCAGCAGTACGTATGTACAGATAAGAAGTACCCGAGTCCCGAACGCTCGATCGCCAAATGTACGAACCGTGGTAAATGCTTACCAGCAGGCGTTGTCACAAAATGTTTTCGTGTAATGTACTAGCGTATTTTGAAGAGGATCCTCGACGTAGTACGAATGTCGAATAACGCTGCGGTTCATGAATTTCTCACAGCGGAGTTTGGAAGTCAGTGGATCGGTCGAGGCGGGCCTGCAGCTTGGGCTCCTCGCTCACCTGATCTCACACCCTTGGACCTCTTTTTGTGGAGTGAAATTAAGTGAACAAAAGTGAGCCGGTTAGTGTCGAACAATTAAAACAGCGCATATTGGATGAAGTGAAAAGACAAAAAAACGTAGGTACTTCTCTCGTTAAAAAACAATTTAATAAAACGTTCACGTCTGTGTATTGACAATGGTGGTGGAAATTTTGAAGGACAATTGAAATACTTGTAAGGTTAGTTAAGATTATTGTAAATACCAGCTGATTCTAACTTCTTAAATACGCCAAAATCGTTTTTTCTTTCATTACAAATTAGGTATTGTAAAAACAGCTGATTCTAACTTCTTAAATACGCCAAAATCGTTTTTTCTTTCATTACAAATTAGGTATTGTAAAAACAGCTGATTCTAACTTCTTAAATACGCCAAAATCGTTTTTTCTTTCATTACAAATTAGGTATTGTAAAAACAGCTGATTCTAACTTCTTAAATACGCCAAAATCGTTTTTTCTTTCATTACAAATTAGGTATTGTAAAAACAGCTGATTCTAACTTCTTAAATACGCCAAAATCGTTTTTTCTTTCATTACAAATTAGGTATTGTAAAAACAGCTGATTCTAACTTCTTAAATACGCCAAAATCGTTTTTTCTTTCAATACAGAAAAGCTTATTTTATTTTGATATTGTTTCTTTTGTAATTACAAAACAAATTTTTTTTTGTACAATTTAATTTTTAATTTAATTTTTAATAACAATTTAATTTATTGTAAAAAGTAATTATGCCGGTCCTAAGCCTGGATGAAGTACCTATGAAGGGGAGATTTGAATTTAGGAATTAAACTAAATAAAGTAAGTAACTACCTACATGTCTTGTTTCATTTTATTGTCCAAGGTTAGGTAATACCACAGAATACATAATAGTAGCTAAACGCTACAGAACGGACACTCTCCGCCTCCCGCCAAAATTAAACTTACCTCACCCCCGCGCGATCAGACATAAAATGGGCCATATTTTTCTGCAAGGACGATACGCAACGAAGATTGACAACATTAATCAAATTGACTTAAAGTAATTTTATTATTTTGGATTTGTGATTATCGTTTTTCGTATAAAATGGTTAGATATTGTGCTGTTTACGGATGTATTTCATCAGAAAAACGCGAATTTTTTTTTACGCTAGTCACAAATGTGCCAACCATAAAGCGTTAACACACACATTTGCAGTCTCTACAGTGTGACTGTCAAAACGATCATTTTGTATGGAGTGTCCGGGGTGTGGTAATACTATCAACGAATACGTCAATGAACTCTGCAATGTGTCTATGATTTTAGTGAGACTTTCTTAAATAAACAAATGGTTATATCTTTGCTATTTATCGATATTATGTAATTCTTACATCATACATATGATAATAATGTATTCGCTAATATGTCCTTAAAGTTTTTGTACTGATTAAAAACTAGTGGTGTATATATTATAGGACATTATATTATAAATCTATACTAATATTATAAAGCTGAAGTGTTTGTTTGTTTGCAAGAGCTAATCTCAGGAACTACGGGACCGATTTGAAAAATTCTTTTGGTGTTAGATAGCCCATTTATCGAGGAAGGCTATAGGCTATATATCATAACGCTAAGGCCAACAGAAGCGATGCAATGCGGGTGAAACCGCAGAGCACAACTAGTATTATATACTAGCGGTCCGCCCCGGCTTCGCCCGTGGTACATGTTTACGTTTTCTCTACATAAGAACCATCCTCGTACTTCAAGGAATATAATAAAAAAAGAATTATCGAAATCGGTTCAGCCGTTCTCGAGTTATGCGCTTACCAACACATTTTGCGATTCATTTTTATATATAAGATTTATTGAAAAATACACATATTAATAGGAATAAGAATTATTACTTATATTGTTAACGACACAAAAATTACGAAACAAACAAAAAAATCTACTGAAAAGGAACACAAGTTCAAAGTAGTACTGAAAATAATAGGCTGCTATGTGTTAATACAATATAATGATTTATGTATAAATTGAACAAATAATTCACAAAATTAAAATTTTTGTCAATAATTTTTTTGAAACACATTGAAGTGAAAACTATAATAATTTGAAATTTTATAACATCCATAATAATATGTTAGTGGTGCGAACTCGTAAGAAACCAATCCCCAGCTACCAAAAAACAACGCGGCTACACTTTAAAAATATAATAAAAAATGGTTAGCAATAAATAAATTATTATCAATAGACTTACATTTTTGGTCCATTTCCTAATGCTTTCACTAATAATTTCTTTATTGGATGTAGATTACATTCCACCTGTAAAGAGAAAAATAATATGAATACTTCTGACGAAGAACCTTATTTATCTAAGTCACATTTTTATTATAAAGCATACAAATAGTATAGGACCTATAACTGACCCTTGAGCAACCCCAAGAAATGCGTGAAATATGTTTTAATCATAATGCCATTCCAAAGCTTCATTATTCTCGATTGACATAGTTAAATATAGAGAACAGTTTTAATAATATAAAAAAAATTATCAAAATAATGGGGGGTAGTTTTTGGTCACTCATTTAACTTTTAATGGTTATCTTATAGTAAGTTTTAACTATTTTGCGGGTTGTTTTATAATACTTACATTCTTAAAATTTCCTATCATCCATCCTGAGACTCTTTCTACATCAAACCCAGCTTAATTTTGACATAGCTTTTTGTGGGTAGTTTTTGGTCACTCATTTAACTTCTAACTACTTTGCGGGTAGTTTAACACTACTAACCTGTTTAAAACTCTCTCTATCATCACTAGTGGGCGCTATTTGCAACAACGCGAGCACATAGCTGTGGTAGAGGAACACGTGGGATACCGGAGTTAGTAGTAGTTTTGGTAAGTAGTATTTGACGGCCAGACGAAAACCGTGGCCCGCTGTGTCTAGACGTTCCGCGAGCTGTATGAAAAATAAAGATTAAAGTCATAATAGATTTTTTTGCAAAATTTCTAAACATAGAAAAAAATTATTGACATTTTTTAAGTGTACCTACAGACATTTTTAAACAAATTTTAATGCAAATAATTTATAACTTTCAAATAAAGTACGATCACTGATGTTAGATTTTTCTTTAAACAAGATTAAGGTACAGTTTCACCGCTTGCTGATAATATTCTTGATAGACGATTTTTACAATTTTGACATACATTTCAAATCGTATTTTACAGATTTTGACGTGACGTCTTATAATTCGATAGAGCCGGCTGCACGCACGAAAAACATGACTCATGCGGCGTTACCTCGCTCTGAGGCGTTCCATGTAAGGCTTGAAGTGCGAGCGAGAGCGCGGAACGAGCGACAAAGAAGCACAATCGGACGTTGTCACGTTCAACTATCGTCAGTAAACCGACTTTACAGACAAACAATTTTTTTATCCTAAGTATCCATTCACATTTCAGGTTTACCTTTTTATATTAATAAGCTAAGGACATAGAATTGTACGACATCTAATACTATTTTTCTAGGACATTAGGACAATTTAGGACAAAAAATTAGTATAATCACCTCAGGATCGTCCACGATCCTTTGCAACGCGTCCCTCGACTCTTTCCGTGTGACAATGTTCGCGTACCGCACGTACGCACGAAATTCCTCCACTTCTGCCAATTCTGTAATATAATTATATTCCGTATCTATACATTTATACATTTATACATTTATACAAATATTATAAAGAGGAAAGGTTTGATTTTTTGTTTGTTTGTATGAATTGAATAGGCTCCGAAACTACTTGGCAGATTTGAAAAATTCTTTCACTGTTGGAAAGCTACATCATTTCTGAGTGACATAGGCTAGGTTTTATCCCGGAAATCCCACGGGAACGGGAACTATGCGGGTTTTTTTTTGAAAACGCGGGCGAAGCCGCAGGCGGAAAGCTAGTTTAAAATAAAGGTAATTTATGTCCAGTATATGAAACACAAAAGCCGATGTTGATGATAATGAACATTTTTCAAATGTATCGTTAAATTTAGGTCAACATATACAAAACCCGAATTGATATGAACATTTTTGTGCCTATTAGAAATACAGTGGAACATAATATGAGAAACATTTAATATAGTAAATAAATAAATATTTTTGTCACAATTTTTGTACAATAAAGTAAAAAAATTAAACTGTCCAATACGTAAAATCTAAAAACACTAATATTACTATTTTCAAACATTCATTGAAATAATTAAACTAAAACACTTTCTTATATCGGTTAAATGCATAAATTTATGGACACATTTTAACAAAGTCCTTTTTTGTTCCTAAAGTCCTCATCAATATAAGGATTGACAACTATCATTTTTTGATGAACTTTTCAATATGAATCTACACAAACAAAACCACGGGCAAAGCTTATTAAATTTTAACGTTACTTTTATCAATGTTAACGTAGTTTAGTCAATAAAATAACATCTATACTAATATTATTAAAGTTTGTTTGTTTATTTGAACGCGCTAATCTCAGGAACTACTGGTCCGATTTGAAAAATTCTTTTGGTGTTATATAGCCCATTCATCGAGGAAGGCTATAGGCTATATATCATCACGCTAAGACCAACAGGAGCGGAGCAATGCGTGTGAAACCGCGGAGTGTAGCTAGTCTATACTAATATTATAAAGAGGAAAGGTTTGTATGTATGTATGGTTTTCACGCATAAACTACTGGACCGATTTTGATGAAATTTGACACAGATAATCTTTAGACCCTGAGAAAGAACATAGGCTACCTTTTATTGCGAAATATGTACCACGGGCGAAGCCGGGGCGGACCGCTAGTCTAGTTATAAAATGTATTTACCTTCAAAACAACTGCCAATATACGGTTGCGGTGAGTCTTGTGACATTTCCATAGCATCTTCCAAATTTCCCAGCAATGTTACCGTTAATTCGTAAATATCGACTATGTTGCCGAATATTAACGATATTGTCTGTAACAAGGGTTAATTCGATTATTTATTCATTCATGATGAAATGCCCTTCATCTTGTTTCTATAATTTATCATATAAAAATAAGTAATAACATGTATTTATAAAATGTATATCTTTTTAAAAAGGGTCACACTAAGGGTCGATTTTTCAATGCTTGGATAAAACTTATCCGTCCAATAAAGTATTACACGATAATATTAAAATGTCACGTAAACTGTCACATGTATAAAACTACCATTTCAAACACGAATACGTTTTTGAAATGGTAGTTTTATACATTAGAGCGAGCGCGCACGAGCAACTTTGTCTCCGCAACTATTTTGTCTCTCCCATCAATTTGTATGGGGAGTTGCGTCGCTACGTGCGCGCACTTTCATACTAGCCCATAGGTGGGAGAGACAAAATAGTTGCGGAGACAAAATAGTTGCGGAGACAAAGTTGCTCGTGCGCGCTAGCTCTAATTTGACGAATAAGTTTTAACCAAGGATTGAAAAATCAGCCCTTAATGGTTTAATCATATTAGTGGTATAATAAATCCATTATACCATTATAATCCATTATATTATTTGATATTTTCTCACAAAATCTCACCAAAACTCACAAAAACTCACACTTCACCATTTTTTCAACTCACCCGCGTATCCGAATGCAGTATTTTCTCCAATTCGTCTTTAAACACGCGTATAATCAAGTTCAGGTCCCTTAGAAAGCTTCGCTCATCGGCTAGTAGGTCTCTCACGAGTTCCCCGTACGTTAGCGAAGCCCTACGTCCTCTGTCTAGGGCTGTGACACCAGCCGCTACCCCGGCTAGTTCGGACTCTTGGTAGAACATGTCCATTAGTAGCTGAAAAGAAATGTTATGCCATCATAAACACCAAAATTAATAAGTCATTTAGTATAAAAGTGAAAAAATTATATCATACTTCACTATCACTATCACTACATAGTATAAAACAAAGTCGCTTTCTCTGTCCCTATGTATGCTTAAATCTTTAAAACTACGCAACGGATTTTGATGCGGTTTTTTTTTAATAGATAGAGTGATTCAAGAGGAAGGTTTTAGTATATAATTTATTAGGTTTTAGACAAAGCGGGCGAAGCCGCGAGCGGTAAGCTAGTATAGTATAAACGCGAATGTTTGTAACAAGGTAGAGATAATTTTTTTTGTTCACAATCGATCAATTTGCAGATATTCAGCGGTATTAGATAGCTCATTTATCGGTGTTAGATAGCTCATTTATCGAGGAAGGCTATAGGCTATAATATCTCATCACGCTAAGACCAACAGGAGTGGAGCCACGGGGGTGAAACCGCGCGGAGCAACTAGTACTTTATAGAACCAGATATTTGCTATAGAAAACATATTTAATTTTTAAATTCCTAATTTATTTTTAAATGTAGTAAGTGAACCTTAAAGTTACCTACCAATGAAATAATTTAACTAACCTTATCAGCGCACATAGCAGTCTTAATATCACCACTCTCGATAACTTGATATCCCGACTTTTGCGATATCTCCTTAACGAAAGTCCCGGAGAGTCTCAACACATCTGTGCTAATGTACTCCAAGATGGCCGTTATAAAACTCGTCACGGACGCGTCTATTTTGTGCGGTAATACTTCCTGAAAATTAAATAAGTGGTTAAAAATAATAATGGTTAAAAGAGACAATATTGAGGAGATAGAAAAATGCTTATAATTGTACCTTTTGATGTTGAAATTCATTATTTCGTGGCAGTAATGTTCAAAGAGTTTAAACTCTGCCTCATAGACGCGTAGGCAGAGTTTTGTTTCGGATAATTTTTGTTGTGAGTCTAATTAATTATTGTACTGTGCGTTCCAACAAAAAATAGGTAAGCTAAACCCATCTCTTTGTGTAAACTTCGCATCGACTTGTGTCATTTAAATATCCGATCTAGGTACTTAGTTACTAATTCTTTTTCACATTTCAAAAATGGTTTATTATTATTTTTTGTTTTTATTACCTATATCTTACATCAAATGTAAATAGAAACATAACTTATTACTTTCATAAATGAACATAAAAAAATAAAAAATGGCGCAAATCCGATCCCATTCTCAATTTAATCGGTATGTACATTGTACACATTTAAATTATATTACAAACTAGCGATCACACAATACATACCTTCTGCAACAAATGATGCAATTTATCAGCGGGCAGGAGTAATTTCCTCCTCTTTTGCACATCTCTGGCCTCCGTGAGCGCCCACCTGTCTAGTGGGTTTGGAAATGTCCGAGCCACGCGCTCTTCCACGTCCTTGAAAATAAATAAGATTAGTTAAGTAACAAAACCAATTTTATGTGATAAAAAATTGGCTGTTTGTACAGTAGGTTTACGATCGAGATGTTTACGTGATAACATAATGCAGTGGCAGCGCTCGAGATGAGACGGGAGATCGGCCCTTCTCTCTCTCGTTATACCTGCGATCGCGCTCGTGAGGTTTTGGTGTGACACAAGTTTCTGAACATGTCACCCGACTAAAACCATTTTACAGACGTTATCACGTCAAAAATCAATTGCTGTTTGTTTGTTTTCTCACCTGTATAGTAACCGGCGCCGGTATAGCGCATAGCATGGATAGCAACCGCAGACAGAGCGACTCGACAAACTCTAGCGCACTCTCTTCAGCTGTTAATGTCGGATGGAGGTTCTCGAGTATCTGGAAATTTGTAGAAAGTTGTTAAATATTGTGGAGTAAATCAGTTAATATTGTGCTATTTTAAAATGTATATAAATATTTTGAATCTAATGCTTTATTAGAATAAAACTAAAAAGTTTTGTAATTCTAGAAAAAAATTATAGGGGAATTAAAAAATCAATCATGAGGCAGAATTTGGACCAGCGTTTTCTGTACATCTAAGGGACACTCCATTTTTGTAATTACATATTTTTCATCTTGTTTGTACACTTCTATAATATTTTTGCTAATTAAATTAAGTGTATTTGAACTGGAAAATTGCAATACAGGGCCACAGATACAAAGCAAACGATGTGTATTTCAAATCCTAAATCAGACAAAAAAATAACCAGAACCAGTTCTTCTTGTCATTTTTTTTTTAGATGCACATAATATTTGAAGTTGTAAAACATAATACATACACCTAATAGATAAGCCTGTTAAACCTTGTTTAAGGAAAGTAAAAATAAAATGTAACATACAGAAGTTAGCTTTATATGAGCACACTAGCGGTCCGCCCCGGCTTCGCCCGTGGTACATGTTTACGTTTTCTCTACATAAGAACCATCCTCGTACTTCAAGGAATATAATAAAAAAAGAATTATCGAAATCGGTTCAGCCGTTCTCGAGTTATGCGCTTACCAACACATTTTGCGATTCATTTTTATATATAAGAGAAGATTGAAACGAATTAACTATGGTCAAAGAATCAGAATTTAAACCACGGTCACAACGGTATCTACGGTCAAAGAATCAAAATTTACAAATAAATGATTTGAATTTGAATTAAAATCACAATCAATTCTTATGTAGAATATTCACATGTGTATCTTGCAAGTTATGTACTTATATTTAACAAGTTATGTAGTTGCATTTTGAGTCAACTGTTTACAATTCATCAGATTCCAGTAGATTCTCTTTTTTTTATGTCAGAGCAAGCAATTAGGAGCAGGTGGGCCACCTGATGTTAAGTGGTCACCACCACCCATAAACACTTGTAACACTAGAAGTGTTATAGGTGCTTTGCCGGCCGTTTATGGACAAATAAGCTCTTTTCTTGAAGGCCCCAATGTCGTAGTTGTTCGGGAACACCATAGGTGGCAAATCGTTCCAAAGTTTCACTGTACGCGGAAGAAAGTAAAGTTCTGAACTATTTTATAAAATCATGTAACATTTTTTTATTATTCTAATTCAACACTATCTACAACTATTTTATGCTTATTTTTACAGAAGATAATACACATTGTAACATTATTACAGTAGGTAAATAATATTCTAGTATAAAATAATAGTCTAAACTCCCATGGGACATATGTGTCCCTGCATTGATAACCAATATAGGCTGATGATCATCATATATCAACTTAATAGCTCTAATTTTACATGAAAATAATTAAAAGTGTGTAAAAGTGAAGTCCCGTGTCCCCTAGTGGGGTAAGGGGCAGATGCATTATTCATACATCTGTTTCACTGATCGATTTTCTTTAGGGACAAGTAGGTGATCAGCCTTCTGTGTCCTGCCAGACCGAGACATTTATTTTTTCTTCGTCTCCACCGGGAATCGAACCCAGGACCCCTCGGTTCTACGCTCACGCGTCAACCACTGTACCAAGGAGGCGGTCTAAAGGCGGTGAAAATAGTTAATGTAGTTAAAAAAGTGTGTGTAACGAGCACCCGTGTCAGATGTGAAACTTCTTTGATTCAAGGATAATAGAGATGGTATTGCCATGATGCAACCTTGAAATTTTTACCCTCAACATGCTTTTTAAAGAAGTTTCACATAATTTCATTGTCACCAATCCTTGATAAGTGTACAAAGTTTGAATTAAATCTGTCCGTTTAAAGTATCAAAATCGAGTCTTAAGGAGTCGGTTACATACAAACATACAGGTGAAGCTTATTAAAGCAAAAACAGGGGGAACACATTAATACAGGTTATACCTAGTAAGGGGGCCTGAACCCCAATCCAATATGTCAAACTTATGTATGAATTCAAATAAAGATTTTATTTATTTATTTATTTTTATTTAAAAACACCTGTATATGGTAATTATATTTTACATTGAAATATTATTTTCTGTATTTACCAATTTACTAACAGGTATACATGTTTGTAAATGAAATGAGTCGTACTATATTTATTGAGTGAGTCATTAAATAAAATTGAATTATATATTAGTCACTTTGTACATAAAAATGTTTTAATAATATATTTTATGAAAGATAAATTTGTCTTTCACAGTTTTAACAATAATTTTGTCACATTTACAGAAAATTGCAATAACTTGTGAAATTTGGCGTAAATTCCAATTCGTTAAAAGAGATAATATATTGTTAACAGAAATTAATTACTATTGTTGATCGAAACATACTTTGTATATTATGTTTAATATTTATAATGTATTTTTTTTACTAAATAGTAATTCATAAATAAGTTGCATCTTTTCAATCAATTTTACGCCTCAAATTGTAAATATTGTCTACTGGCCTCATTATTTATATTCTCGTTTATTATCCGATATGATATAATACGTTTGATAAGCAATTTAATTATTATTACAAATCGATGACTAGACGACTGAATGACAATAATCTTGAACTTGGCCTATTACTTTAGTGGCCTAGAAATTTGCGTATTTCCCAAACTATTATTCAAATACATAAATTCGATCGATTTGAAACATTAATCACGTAAATAGAGTCGATTTCATCGTGAGAAAGACGAATAGTACATTGTTTTGAGTATTGACATATTGTATACAAACCTTTCTAAACGAACTGAGGAACAAGCCCTTCCATTTGCCGACGTTCTCGGGGTCCTGGAAGTCGTACCCTCGACTCTCCTCCACCGTAGGCAGCATCTTGCACCAAATACCCGCGACGAATTCATGTAAACACACTTAAACACAACACCACATTCGAAGTATCTCCCATCAAGGGAACATCACAGCTTCCACACACAAAACAAAACAAAAAGAAACGAAACTACAAAGTTCGAGTAAAAAATTGTTCACGTCTTGTAAAGTATCTGTTTAATTTAAAACAGGATCACGGATAAAATAATCTTAGATTCATCTAATCGGCAAAACGACGCCATTTTCAATTTATATATCAGTCTGATCTTCAAATGACAATACATGAATCCGAAGTTTACATAACTAATAGTGATTGGCTTATCATGTCTGATGTCATAGAATCTTTTGATCACTATTGGTGCGGAGTAATGACGTTCTCAAGGTACAATCTTTCATTTGAAATATGTTTGAAATAATAAAGATGCCGTCGATCCATCGCTCATCAACTTTTAATAATATCATTGAATAATATATATTAATATTTTATGTAATAAATAAAAATTAAAGGACCTAACGTATTAGATAAAAATTATTGAGGTAAATCTTTCAATTATGCTCTGTACGTGCTCTGTGCTAATGGATTTATTGTGACTGAAATCAACTTTATGCATAAATATATTATAGTATAAAACTTAAAACATAAGTTTACTGCCTTCCCCTAAGCTTCCTCCTTTCTAATATTATCGGATTTAATTTACTGTGTAATTTACAATTACTTTATTTTTAGTTTTATTGGTAAATCGAGGAAACAGGATAATGTTTTAAAATCAAATTAATAGTAGATAGAGTCATGATAGAGACTGTGATAGAGACTAAAAATTTTTCATACGAATATTTAGTAAGCTCAAGGTAAGCTCCAATGTTGTTGTTATATTATAAAACATTTTGAAAACAACTGATTAAATGTTTACATCATTGAACGTTACGTTTTGAATCTACGAAATATATTAATAATATAAAAATGAATCGCAAAATGTGTTGGTAAGCGCATAACTCGAGAACGGCTGAACCGATTTCGATAATTCTTTTTTTCTATTATGTTCCTTGAAGTACGAGGATGGTTTTTATGTAGAGAAAACGTAAATATGTACCACGGGCGAAGCCGGGGCGGACCGCTAGTTAATAATAAATATCACAATCTATTGAAATGGAAATTTCGTAAAGTAATGAAATAAACAGTATGTACTTTTATTGCTGCGCAATATTTTTCAAAGCATTCAGATTGTTTCCCATACACATATTGGTTTTCGTTATCTAGTAGTTTTTTACATGGCATTTAATTATCTGTGCACAGCTCACAGCTGATCAATATGTCAACGTCATTATGATGAATTGTCAAACAGTAAATTTGTGTTTTGTTGCGAATTGGCATTCGCGATTTACATTTAATAAGAAATAAAATAATTTTATAAACAAAAATGATGAACTGTTTGTTTTATAGTGTAGTTATCAATGCATTCGTTGCCTGCACAGCTTCTAAATTTGAGACATATGATAATGCGTCTCAAAAAACCTTTGTTTATAACACGTAAGTGCATTATAATATTTATTTAATTAAATAACAACTGCGTTGTTGATAAGACAATACCATCACTCTATTACAAGTTAATATTACAGTAACATAAGTTTAAAAACAAGAAATAAGACTAATAGAATATATACTCATGAAAGTTTTTTTAACTGAAGTACATTATTCGGGAATTCCCCATAATTCATCAATTGTATTGTTTGTCATTGTTGGTATATGTTCTTCTATAACGGGTAATCTATACATATAATAAATCTGTAGAAGGGTCAATTCTGTACATTGAAAATATTGATAAAATAAATAGCAGGGGGACTGAATCGATACCAAACCCAAATATGTGATTAAAAAATTTTTTGTCTGTCTGTCTGTCTGTATGTGAAGACATCACGTGAAAACTAACGGTTCGATTTCGATGAAACTTGGTATAATTACTTATACCTTATTATCCTGGGCGTAAAATAGGATACTTTTTACTCTGGAAAAATACGTACCTAGAAAAAAAAAAACCGGCCAAGTGCGAGTCGGGCTCGCGCACAAAGGGTTCCGTAGCAGCAAATATAATAAATTACAGTTAAATCAACCTATCTCAAAAACTATAAGAGATACTTTGATCAAACCAAAAATCGTTGAAAGAGTTAATTAGCATGCATCACCTCTATTTTTTTTAGAATTTTATACCCCGTAGTTATAAAAATAGAGGGGGGGGGACATACTTTTTACGACTTTGAGAGCTGATATCTCAAAAACCGTTCACTTTAAGAAAAATGTTTTTTAGAAAACTTTATATCATTTTAAAAGACCTTTCCATTGATACCCCACACGGGTATGTACATCGAAAAAAAAAATTTCATCCCTCAGTTACATGTATGGGGGGCCCCACCCCCAATTCTTTTTTTTACTATTTAGTGTCATATTTTTGTAGCGGTTCATACAACACATATTCCCATCAAATTTCATCACTGTAGTACTTATAGTTTCCGAGTAAATCGGCTGTGACAGACGGACAGACGGACAGACGGACAGACGGACATGACGAAACTATAAGGGTTCCGTTTTTGCCATTTTGGCTACGGAACCCTAAAAATAATCTTAATTTTTCAGTTTTATCCATAGACGTTGTTCTGTAGAACCGCGAACACACGTTGCGTATTATTATAGGCCTAGCCGTATTTGGGTCCAATAGATATTTATAAGATGTCATTGTCAGAGTTACTCAAAATGGAGACCATCCACGCGAAGACCGACATCCGCGCGGACGGAGTCGCGGGCGGAAGCTAGTCTATACTAATATTATAAAGAGGAAAGATTTTTATGTATGTATGTATGGTTTTCACGCATAAACTACTAGACCGATTTCAAAAATTCTTTCACCATTAGAAAGCTGCATCTTCACTGAGCAACATAGGCTATATTGCATTTTAAAAAAAATTAGAGATCCTTACAAAAATGCAATAATGTAACCCAAGGTGTAAAAAATTCCTTAATAAAAATTCTGTCATCGCGTGCGCTGCGGAATCTATTCCTTGAAGTATGAGGATGGTTCTTATGAAACATTTCGTAAACATGTAGGTACCACGGGTGAAGCCGGGGCGGACTGCTAGTTTACTATAGAAACAGTCTGACATCACCTGGGGTCAATTTGATACAAGAATATACTGTATTATATTTAAATTCAGATAATAATGTTCCAAATGTGCCTTGATGATTGAAATAAAAATATCATTCTTTGTAAAGCTCTCACTTTACAATATATTACAATACTAGCGGTCTGCCCGGCTTTGTCCATGGTAACTACATATGTACGTTTTCTCTCCAAAAGAACCATCTTTGTACTTCAAGAAATATTATAAAAAAAGGTATTAACGAAATCAGCTCAGCCGTTCTCGAGTTTTGCGCTTACCAACACATTGCCGATTTATTTTTATTATATAGAGATTATGTATTATATGTGAATATTTAATGTTGTAGTCATAAACATTATTTAATTGTTCCAGATATGGTTATGATAAACTAATTGACGTGTCTGTTAATAACACAACAACACAAATATTGGATTTCTATGAGGTGAGTAAAAATAATAAAAATAAAAACATAGATAATATATTTTTAAACTACCCACACTGAAATTAAAAATTATACTGATGCTAACTTTCCGCTCATGTCTTCGCCCGCTTTGTCTAAAACTCAATCTTTTTTTACTATATAAAAATACTAGCTACCGCCCACGACTTTGTACGTGCATCCCCGTTTTTCCCCGTTCCCGCAAGAATTTCGGGAAATCCTTTCTTAGCGGATGCCTACGTCCTAACCTACCTGCATGCCAAATTTCAGCCCGATACGTCCAGTGGTTTGGGCTGTGCGTTGATAGATCACTATATCAGTCACCTTTGAGTTTTATATATCTACTAGCGGTCCGCCCCGGCTTCGCCCGTGGTACATATGAAAAATAGATGTTGGCCGATTCTCAGACTTACCCGATATGCAAAGAAAATTTCATGAGAATCGGTCCACCCGTTTCGGAGGAGTATGCAGACTAACATTGTGACACGAGAATTTTATATATAAGATCTATCTATAGATATAGATTTTCTAAGATTAAGACAAATATGCTATAAAGTTCGTATGGTTTCAAAGTCTGTTCTGTAATTTGTGAGTTTATTTAATGTGAATAACAATTTAATAGCACGATGTAGATGAAAACTTTTTTTGTTGTAAGCATTTACAAGTGTATAAACAATAGTAATACCTTTTTAGCCAACGATTCAGTACAAAGGTACTTAAAAAATCGTTATTTTTATTCTAAAAAAAATTAATTTAGAAATCATATTTGAATGCTTTAAAACTAAAAATCGAATTCGATAGAACCTTATAAATATCCTAAGCGTGATACAATCAGGATTACTGCCTACTGGTACAAATAGCGCAGATATTCCGATTTCCGCGGCTTTCAATGCAAAGCTCTGAAAGTTTAGTAATAAAAGTTTATTATTTCGAAAATGTTTTAAATATAAACGTTTGCACGGACATTTCTCTATTTGAGATTGTATATTAAATACATCTATGAGAGTGGAACGAGTTTTTAGAATTTGTTGAATAATATTATTTGTGTTTTTGTCCTGAGAGAGCTTTTACTTAATGTCCTATCATTAAAAGCTCTATCAAGTCCTGAGAGAGCTTTTACTCAGTGTCCTATCATTAAAAGCTCTACCTAGTACTGAGAGAGCTTTTATTCAGTGTCCTATCATTAAAAGCTTACCTAGTCCTGAGAGAGCTTTTATTCAGTGTCCTATCATTAAAAGCTTAACTTGTCCTGAGAGAGCTTTTACTTAATGTCCTATCATTAAAAGCTCTATCAAGTACTGAGAGAGCTTTTAGTCAGTGTCCTATCATTAAAAGCTTACCTAGTCCTGAGAGAGCTTTTATTCAGTGTCCTATCATTAAAAGCTTAACTTGTCCTGAGAGAGCTTTTACTTAATGTCCTATCATTAAAAGCTCTATCAAGTACTGAGAGAGCTTTTACTAATTGTCCTATCATTAAAAGCTCTATCAAGTACTGAGAGAGCTTTTACTAATTGTCCTATCATTAAAAGCTCTATCAAGTCGGAAGTCCTGAGAGAGCTTTTACTTAATGTCCCACCTTTAAAAGCTTACCTAGTCCTGAGAGAGCCTGTTACTTATTGTCCTATCATTAAAAGCTCATCAAGTCCTGAGAGAGCTTTTACTTATTGTCCTATCATTAAAAGCCTAGTCCCTAAAACTTTTATAACTTTACATTCAAGTTATTAATGTACATAATTATCTATCTCTTCCAAATTTATGATGTGAGGTCTTGCAGGATCCCTAAAAAAAATCAACGTTTTATAATATTACTAGCGTTCCGCCCCGGCTTCGCCCGTGGTACCTACATGTTTAAACTATCCTATCTCTCAAGTTGGATCGAACTGCACATGGTGAGCGAATTTTATTGTGGTTTAGGAGTCCATTGAGGACAAACATTGTGACACGAGATTTATATATATTACTAGCGACCCGCCCCGGCTTCGCACGGGTGCAATGCTGATACTAAATACACTACAGAAAAACTGTGAACGTTGTATGTATATAAAAACATAGCAACCCGCTCCGGCTTCGCACGGGTATAAAATATAATATAGCCGGGCGGCCGGCCGGTACCGCCGCAAACGCTACGTCCCGCAATTTTTAAATCAGTAATATCTTCGAATAATCATACGGTGTATAGGGCCATATAGATCTATATTAAATGAACAATGTATTCAAGGTATTTAATTGGTTAAGGATTAATGCTGTATTGGTTAAAATCTTCGAGACTTTGTTTTGTACTATGTAGTGATATCAATCCAAACAGCAAATTATTATTTTTTATACTAATTAAAAATTATGCATATAAAATATATTTACATTTTTATCAAACTATGGTTTCATATGCTCTAGCAGTTCTAGTGTGATAGAGTTACACACATACATTCACATTGAACCATCACTACATAGTATAAAGAGTCGCTTTCCATCTGTGTATCTGAATGCTTAGATCTTCAAAACTATTCAAAAGGCTTGATGCGTTTTTAAATTGATAGAGTGATTCTAGGGAAAGGTTTTAATATATAATTTTAATAGGTTGCAGGCAATGCGGGTGAAGCCGCGGGCGGAAAGCTAGTTAATAATATTATAAGTACAGTTTTGAAATTTTCACATAAAAATGTGGAAAGATAAGATTTCTTATTAGGGAAGGTCAAGTGAAATTAATTTTATGGTCTAAGGCACAATTTGCTATGGTATTACTGTAACGATTGGTAAATGTTAGGTCCTAACCTTAGTTTTGGGAGTCAATTGAACAAAATTAATGCAAATAACTTCACATTAAACCGAAAGAGTAGAATAAATTCGATTGCTCTGGCGGGAAAGCGCGAAAGACACTTCGATCGAATCTCGTCTCTTGATCGAATTTTTTTCTCTAATTTTTACACAAATAACTCGAAACGGCTATTAAGAGCTCCAACCCCATTGACCAAATGTTTCTTTTCCAAACGTTTTCAAAATTTTATGTTCCCATTCTTGTATAACAAATTCAGTAAACTTGTTAACTTCCGGCAATACACATTACTCAATATTAAATCTAAATTGATGAGCATTCTAGTGTCCAAAGACTATAAGCAGACAGAACAGATCCTAAGAATACTTTAACTGTACAATTGTATAAATAAGCATATAACTTTTATTATTATTACTATGTATTACTTTAAGTGCCCATACCGTACTGATGTTCAAAGTTGCATTGTACTATACGTGTTGGACCCTATGTGAACCTCCATTTTTATTGTATAATCGTTTTATGGCCCCGCGAGACAGGCTTTGCCTAGTGCGGGGTCCGCTGTCATAATCTGTATATACTTTAATAACCTTCTTTTGGCAAATAAATATAATTTTATTTTTTATTATTTTTTATTTTCTATTCTTTAAAAATATATACCCAAATTAAGGCTATCACCCTCTTGATCGAATTTTTTTCTATTCTTTAAAAATATATACCCAAATTAAGGCTATCACCCTCTTGATCGAATTTTTTTCTATTCTTTAAAAATATATACCCAAATTAAGGCTATCACCCTCTTGATCGAATTTTTTTCTATTCTTTAAAAATATATACCCAAATTAAGGCTATCACCCTCTTGATCGAATTTTTTTCTATTCTTTAAAAATATATACCCAAATTAAGGCTATCACCTGGCTCAATGACCTTGAAAATTGACGAATGACCTAAACCTTGACGATTCTGTCACTGCATTTGAATTTGTTTTTTTTGAACATCCCTATATTTCTTATTTTGACAGGACTCCGACTTATACTCTGGCTACCCAACGAGAGTACACGTCAGCACAAATAAATCTATAAATGGCGTCTACCCGCTGTTTGTTACAGCTGCACAACAGAAAAGTAAGTTATTTTTAACGTAAATATTTTAGAAATACACAATACAGGTATAAATTAAGTACTTTGTGGGAATACTTGTTACTTACTTATAATTAAGGTAATGTAAATTTTGATTTTCTTAAACTACCCACAATTATTGTAAAAAAGCTGTGCTCCACGGCTTCACCCGCGTGGCTACTCTTATGTTGGTCTTAGCGTAATGATATATAGCCTATAGCCTTTCTCGATAAATGGGCTATCAAACACCGAAAGAATTTTTCAAATCGGACCCGTAGTTCCTGAGATTAGCGCGTTCAAACAAACTCTTTAGCTTTATAATATTAGTATAGATAATATTATGTTTAAGGTGTATCTTCATGGGAGCTACCTCTGCTGGTGACGACAAAACATGCAGTGTTGCAATTTAACGACATGCAGCGTACTCTGTGCCCGCATGACGCAGGACCTAGTAAGTTAATGTTGCCAGCTTTTTATCCGGGGTTTTGGCGCGAAATACATAACTTGTAAATGTGACGTTATACAAAAATAAATGTTTTATCTATTCTTTACAATTTTACATGCTATGGGAATAAAAATAATATCATTTAGCACTTTATGGAATTCTTAAAAGTTGTAATTTCATAAACCGCATAAGCGGTCCGCCCCGGCTTCGCCCGTGGTACATATTTACGTTTTCTCTACATAAAAACCATCCTCGTACTTCAAGGAATATAATAAAAAAAGAATTATCGAAATCGGTTCAGCCGTTCTCGAGTTATGCGCTTACCAACACATTTTGCGATTCATTTTTATATATAAGAAGAAGAAGAAGAAGATGCTCGAACGTATGGAAAATGAAGTTAAATTTTAAAGTAACCTTTATTGATTTCTTTTTCATTAAAAATCTTTTGAAAATTAATTTAGTTAATTATTTTGAATTAAAGTATTTTTGGTAATTCACCAAATTCGTTTATTGCATTTTAGTATTATAATTTTTTTAGATATAACATCGCAAAGTCGACCCACATTGACATTAGCGACATCTAGTCCAACTGATGTAAATGTTCGCATAAAATTGAAGAGAGTCATGGATTTCTATTTGGAAGTGAATAAGGTAAAATAAATAATTGTGGTTGATTGTTATATGAAAATAGTTGTATTAAATTTGATAAATTTTTGAATAGCGATAGATGATAGATTAAAGGGATACAAAAAAAGGTAGTTTTGGTTGTGATAATGTTGTGATTTAAACTAGTTAAATTTATAATTACTAAAATTAATCTAATAATTATGCTAATGCTTATTAAAAAAAAATAAGGCTATCTAAGAACAATCTGTTTTCCCCATATTTATTATAATATGTACAAGTTTTGCTAAACTTCCAGGAAGTAAAACTGAACGTTACACCAAGCACACCAAAATATTATTATTTCTCTTTCGATAGAGACCCGTGGAATGTTAGTGCAATTCAACGTGGTATATTACCTAGGTAAGTGACAAAATAAATTTAAAATTGTTTATATTTGACATTGACCGTGCAATAAAAATTTGACTCACAATCGTCTAACAAAACAACTAGACTGAAAACTCACAATTGTTCAACAAACAACTAGACTGAAGACTCACAATTGTTCAACAAACAACTAGACTGAAGACTCACAATTGTTCAACAAACAACTAGACTGAAAACTCACAATCGTGCAACTAGACTGAGGACTCACAGTCGTACAACAAACAATAAGACCGAAGACTCACAATCGTACAACATATAACTAGACTGAAGACTCACAATCGTGCAACAAACAACTAGATTGAAGACTCACAATCGTACAATAAACAACTAGACTGAAGACTCACAATCATTCAACAAACCACTAGACTCAAGACTCACAATAGTTCAACAAACAACTAGACTGAAGACTCGCAATCGTGCAGCAATTACACTCACAATAAATCTCTAACTTTGCTTTGCATTAAGCGGGGTTTTTATTGAGTGATACAACACAACTTTGAACATTAAATGCCTTGAAATAGTTGTAACTAATAATCACTTATATTTTTTTACAGTTTTATTATTTTACAATTTCAATAACATTTTCAGGTTTAACTACACAATACCCAAAAGTGTGTTATTAAATATCAAATCGGACGATGATATATGTGCTACTATATCTATTCAAAATAACTCGGTAAGTCATATTTTATTATCTTTAAATGTTTTTGTTCGATACAATTAAATTATATTCGGAAATTCGCAATTTATAAATGTTAGGTAATTCATTTGTTTAATTTAAAACATTGATAACGTAAAGTTAATTCCTTACTTTTCTTCTTTATCTCTTACCTTGGGCAGTCTGGAAGAGATCGCTAGTAAGCGATAAGGCCGCCTTATACATATACCTACCGTATTAATCCGTTTTGTATAATTGTAAATATTTCACTTGGTGTGGTATATTAAATTAATAAATAAATAAATTGATTTTTATGTACAGATTTAAACTAAGACTTCCTTAATCTTAACAAATTTTTATTTGATTTTCTATACAAAATATTTTTGGTCCTTCAAGCCGGATCTTCCAGTTACAATAATTTTTATTCAATTAATATTTCTTTAAATGTATAAATTTTTGTTAAATAATAACTTCTAAATTTTATTTTTTTCAGTGTCCAGTGTTCGACAATGAAAAAGATATGTTATATCAAGGTTACCACTTCACTATGACTACCAAAGGTGGGATTACCATCACAGTAAGTATAATTTTGTAATAAGAGTGTAAGAGTATTTTCTTTATGTGCTATTATATTTATAATAAACTATCTGTATAAATTTATAAAGAATAGAAAAAATTCGTTCACTCAGCGGGACTCGAACCCGCATCCTTTCGCGCCATTCCGGGGTTCGGACGCCTGACCAATTCAGCCACTCGTGACCCGCCAGAGCAATCGAATTTATTCTATTCTTTCGCCATCTATAACTATTATACATATATAAAAAACTAGTCTGTGAGTTGTGATTTTGTATTTTATAATAAGAAAAAACGTCGAATGCTTATACATACTTTCTCTAAACTAAACTGTCTTTTACTAAAACTCTTTCTGTTACACTTTGCAGCAATCAATGTTCCCAAACGGTTTCTACGTAGTGTTCATTGTGAAAGAGAGCGATGAGGAGTGCACGGGTGTGAGCGAGACGGAAAGTGTGGGCGGGGCTAATGGCAGGGTTAAGGGGTTCACGTGAGTTGATGTTTTGAGTTTCGATTATTAATAATAATTAGGTAGCAATCCCATACAAATCTATACTAATATTCTAATACTAATATACTAATAATATTATAAAGCTGAAGAGTTTGTTTGAATGCACTAATCTCAGGAATTACTGATCCGATTTGAAAAATTCTTTCGGTGTTAGATAGCCCATTTATCGCGGAAGACTATAAGTTATTAATGTCATCTCGCTAAGACCAACAGGAGCGGAGCCACGCGGGTGAAATCGCGGAACGCAGATAACTAATACTGAAAAAATTTTTCAAGTTTCTGAGATTAGCGCGTTCAAGCACACGAACCAACTTTTTAGCTCTATAATACTACTAGTTTTCCGCCCGCGGCTTCGCCCGCTCGGTCTTAAACCTTCCTCGAGAATAACTCTATCAATTAAAAAAAAAACCGCATCCAAATCTGTTCCGTAGTTTTAAAGATATTATTATTAAATATAAGTATTTCTCCAGTTTAACGGTTAGTACAGCGGCTACTACAAGTGACTTTCTTCTCGGGGCTCTGGCGTCACTTGCGCTAATAATACTAGTCGCTGCGTTGGCTCCGCTTGGGAATATGCTTACTTGTAGACATACAGGTAGGGTATATTTTTGAAATGCTTTTTAGTCGATTTTTTGTTGTTTGAATATATTTATGGTGAATTTTTTGTTGATTTTTGTCGATGTTGTTGAAGTGTATTGAATATAAAATGTTATAAACATGATAATTTGGCGAAAGACGCGGGTTCGAATCCCACCGCGTAATCGATTCTAAAATTTTTATGATAATTGCAGCAAAAAAAGTTTATTTAATTTGCAAGTTACATACTTTGAAATGCTTTATGTTCTATTTTTTTGTTCAAATTCAAATTCAATTTCAAAATGATTTATTGTGATTGTTGTTGAGTTTTTAATATTATGGAATTGAAATTTATACAAAATATTTAAGTAAAATAAACTTTTTCTATAGAATTTATATTAATAGAAGAAACAGTGGTGCCATCTACCTCTCGCGAAAGTACAGAAACAGAAGCTATAATTAAGAATAGTGATGGTGAGTCTATATAATTCTAGCTAAGTATTATTATAAGTATTATTTTTATAAAATAAAGAGACAAATTGTCAAAAAGTCTGTTTTTATGTAAAAGTATTATGTGGCAAAATTACTACATTGAAAATGATTTAAGCATATTGAAAAAATAACAATTTATCAACAAAAAATATAAGAAAATGATTATATAATGATTATACATATACAGTAGACCCGCGGTATTCCGACAATCGTTTTGCAAGGCCTTGTCGAAGTATCGAATTTGTCGGATTATAGGGTGCTGCCTACAGATCCCTCTATAGTCCGGATGTTTTTACGCAAGAGTATCTTGTAATTCGACAAATTACGGACCCAATGATAAGATAAGATGTTATAGGTAGTTCTGTTTCAGAAGTAGGTACAAATCATGTTTCATTGTATATTTTGGAAAAAAATATGGATTAAGCAGCTATAGACATGTCGGATGACAGGGGGCGACAGATAGGCCAGGGGCCGGTGTAACGCGGGTCTACTTTATTTGATTTAATTTCTTCTAGATTCAGATGCAGAATCGGAAGATGAGTTACAAGGAAGGTCCCTTCCTATACCTTTAAATGTAGCCGGATTGAGCCGAAAGAGTAAAACTTGTAATAGACGGTCGGATAGGTAAGAAATAGGTTTATGTATAGACCTTGTTATATTGAATAAGAGCGGTTTTTAAAAAAAGTAAAAGGGGTTACGATATGTAGTATGTGAAGTATATGATTAAAATAATAATAACAGAAGTAAGAATATAATAATCATAGAAGTTTTAGTACCAACTAAGGTGATTACTTTGAAAGAAAGTTATAACAAATTCTTGAGAGCCGGGAGAGGAATATTTCAGATATTAAAAAAACACTTGAGCATTTAATCAATTTATTTTGTTTACTTAATATACAGTATATCACAGACACATTTTTACTTTGTATTGAACGATACATATTTACAAATAGGTACATAGCGCATAGATACATAGAACACGTACAAGTATAATAGAATAGATAATTTTCTAGATATTTCTGGAGTGCTTTAACAGTGGCGGTCGTGTATGCATTACCAGTTGTACAATTATTATTCACATATCAAAGGGTAAGTTTTAATAAAATCAAACATTTATTTAACTAGACTTTAGAAACACCTTATAATCGTCAGCAAAAAAGAAGATATTTATTATGATACATCATTGACTTACTTACAATAAAGAACTAGTCTCACAATCACGCTTAAAATGTTCGATGCAAAATCTCTGCCTAGTATTGGGCAGAGTTTTCTTATAATTTGTTTGTCTGTGAGTTTGGTAGTTTTGATAGCTTTCTACTGGTGAAAATCTCTTCAAAATCGGTTAAGTATCTAATTGAGTTTATCCATTGGGTTTAGTATGGGACACGGAACATATGAAAATGATGTATATTTCAATAAAAATACTACAAATTTGCTAAACCATTACAGATGGTGTTTCAAACCGGTGATCAAGATGTGTGCTACTACAATTTCCTATGCGCTCACCCATTGGGGCCTCTGGCTGATTTTAATCACGTCTACTCCAATATTGGTTACATCATTTTGGGCTTAGCATTTATGGTGCAAGCGAGATGCAGACATGTGCGCTATGGTGGTAATCAGGTAATGTCTATTTTTACAAGAAATAGACAGTATTAAAAAACGAGCACCGTGTCAGAAGTGAAACTTTTTTGGCAAGATTCAAAAATAATAATAGTATCTGTATCTATATCTGTATTTCTATCTATATATGTATCATTATCAAAGAAGAAGAGCAAGGTATACCTCAGCACCTAGCTATCTGTACCTGTATCTCTACCTGTACCTGTACCTGTATCTTAATAATACTATTATAAAGGCGAAAGTTTGTATGGATGTTTGTTACTCTTTCACGTAAAAACTACTGAACCGATTACAATGAAATTTAGCACACATATAGAGGGTAACTTGGATTAACACATAGGATAGGTTTTATCCCGGAAATCCCACGGGAACGGGAACTATGCGGGTTTTCCTTTGAAAACGCGGGCGAAGCCGCGGGCGGAAATCTAGTTATCATATAATTCCAGGAGCAAGGTATACCTCAGCACCTAGCTATCTGTACCTGTATCTCTACCTGTACCTGTATTTGCATTTCTCTATCGATACCTGTATATCTGTACCTCTATATCTACCTGTACCTATATTATCATATAATTCCAGGAGCAAGGTATACCTCAGCACCTAGCCATCTGTACCTGTATTTGCATTTCTCTATCTCTACCTGTACCTGTATCTTTATTTACAGGAGCAAGGTATACCCCAGCACCTGGGTTTGTTCTACTCAATGGGTCTTGCGTTAGCCATGGAAGGTCTCCTGTCAGCTTGCTACCATTTGTGCCCTAATAAAATGAATTTTCAGTTTGGTAAGATTTAGTACTTACTAATATACTACTACTTACTACTAGACTACTATTACTTTAAGTTTTAATACTAATTTTAAAACCTACAATTTTGCACTAGGCAGAAAGCATATCTGACCAACACTTTTTCGTAGTTTTTTGGTCAGTAATTTTCCTTTTAATCTTAAAAATTTATTTATTAATACCTACGTTCCTTTGGAACTAATTATTTTTACCCTAAAGGATATTTTTCATCAAAAAATTAAAATAAATATCATGATGAATATTTTTTTTCCAGACTCATCATTCATGTACGTAATTGCTGTGCTGTGTATAGTGAAACTTTATCAATCGAGACATCCAGATGTAAACGCAAGCGCGCATGCCACTTTTATGTTACTGGCACTCTTGATGGCTATCGGTAAGTATAAATTCATAAAAAATGATCATCCTTTTTTCAATTGGGTATCAATATAGATAATCAATGAAGTGTGTATGTTTCGTTTTATATTAAAAATGGCTGAACCGATTTTGAAACGTTTCGAAAATTTTGCATTTTGCAAAGTTATTTTTTCGTAATTTATATCGTTCTCTACGAACAAATTAACTTTAACAAGGAAAATATGAAATAAATCAGTGATAATTTATTTATATATTTTATCAAAAAAATACTAAAAAGTGGCAACCCTTAATTCAATAACTTGATAATATAAAAAAAATATTTACATCTTTTAAGGTTTCCTCGGCATAATGTACCCAAGCGTATATTTCTGGGTATTTTTCACCATCATGCATCTGGCCGTATGTTTTGTGTTCACTTTCAAAATATATTACGTGGGGAGATTTAAAATGGGTGAGTTTTAACAACACGTAGATAAAAATGTCATAATTCATAAGAACACAGTGTATCACAAAACATCACAACACAACACAGTGTAGCACAATGCAACACGATGCTTAACAACAGAACAACGTGAAGCCTAATGCAACACGACACAGCACAACACATTATAAAACATGCAACATAATACAGCACAATACAACATATTATGACATACTGTAGCACATTGTAAAACGACACAGCACAACAGATTGCATCACAGTTCAACTTAATAAAATGAAAATAAAAACTCCCATATATTTATAAATGACAGATTCCAAATCCAAATATTACATTTTATTTTTGAAGTGAAACTTCTTTAGGCGCGTTGAGAGTAAAATATCAAGGTCGCGTCATGGCAATAACGTCACGTCATGGAGTAAAGCGACGATTTTGGTATTTTTTAATTTAGCCAAAGAAGTTTCACTTCTAACACGTGTGCTCGACACACACTTTTTTATTGTAACAGTACAATTTTGACTATTTTACTGTATTATATTTAACTGTAATATATTTTTCAGAGTGGACAATACCTCGCACAGCGGTCCGATCTATAAGACAGCACGGTTGGCTTGCTTTCAAGCCGAATTATACGGCTCGAGCTGTTCTTATTGCTATAGCTAATTTGGCGAACATTGCATTGGCTGCCTATGGGTGAGTGTGAAACACATACGCATACATACATACAAACAAATACACGGAAAGACACACATACATACACACACAAACACACATTATATAACTACTGAATAGTTAAGTATAATTAACTTTACAATTTTGTAAAAAAAAAGGTTAAAATTGGTTAAAAAAGTCCGTGCGGCATTGTAAAATATTAATTTAAAAACACCTTATTTTGTGGCAGTAATGTTCAAACTGTATTGTATCATTTATAAAATTCACACAATTTTTGAATGATTGTGAGTTTAGTTGTTTATTAAATCTTGTACGATCAGTGCTGTTTCGAGCTTGTTAAGGGCAGCTTTTTACTGTGTTTGTTCGCCTCATTTAGACTTTAAAACATATAAATGAAATATTTTTGTACATGTTTGTGCGTCAAATTTGTCTTTTACATTTTCCAGCCTTTACGAGCACAACAAGGACTTCGCTCGTCACTTGCTAGCGATATTAATGGGGAATACCATATTATATAACGGTGGTTACGTAATAATGAAGTTAGTTCACCGCGAGCGAGTACCGGCCGCGGGCTGGTTGTGGTTTGCATTAGCGCATGTTGTTTGGGGATTGGCTGCTTATTTGTTTCTGAGTTCGCGGACTAAGTGGTCGGTAAGTGATTGTGAGTGTGAGTTGGAGTGTTGTGAGTTTTAGTTAGTGTGAGTTGTGAGTGAATGATACACTCAGTATTGATGATTATAATATGAGTGAGTGTGAGTTGGAGTGTTGTGAGTTTTAGTATTGAGTTGTGAGTGAATTATACAATATTGTTCCTTAGTTCGAGGACTAAGTGGTCGGTAAGTGAGTGTGAGCAATCGAATTTATTCTATTCTTTCAGTTTTGTGTGTCTAAGGGACACACCGCGCGCCATCTATTGAGATGATTAACAACCATCCCAACCAATATGAAACACTTTTCAGTGAATACAATATTGTAACAATGGAACACAACCTTTTTTGTTGAAATTGATATTTTTTGGTTTTATAGCATTCAAATGCTTTATAAATATTAAATATAAATTTATAAAGAATGGCGCGAAAGGATGCGGGTTCGAGTCCCGCCTCGTGATCAAATTTTTCTATTCTTTATAAATTTATATTTAATATTTATAAAGCATTTGAATGCTATAAAACCAAAAAATATCAATTTCACGTGATTGTGAGTTTGAGTGATGTGAGTTGTGAGTTTTAGTATTGATTGATTGTGAGTTGTGAGTGAATGATACACTCAGTATTGATGATTATAATATGAGTGAGTGTGAGTCTTGAATATGCTAACTTGACAGTTGTCAACATTTGATTTTAAATATGTAAGTTCAATGAAACAATATAAATATTTAAATAAATATTTTTTTTTTCAATCAATGTTGAATTAGAATGCTCATTTAAACTTTTCTTCTCAGTTTGAAATATTGCGACAAAAAAAATATGCAAAGATTATATGTTTTCAATTTTTATCTATATTTCGCCGTTTCTATTAATCAATGTGAATCATATTAAAGTTTTTTTTAATTTGTATTTGAATTCCATTTTTTACATACAATCGGAATTTAAGTAAAAAATATTGTTTAAAATTTGCATCATATAGTTAGTCTATGTGAATATAGTTTCTCGTCTATAGGCAAAATTTTTTCAACACTTTATAATTTAAATATTATTTTCAGGAAACACCAGCCCAATCTCGCACACATAACGCATTATGTGACGCAATGGGCGTATTCGATACACACGACTTATGGCATTTAGCCTCCGCGGCGGCCATGTTTTTTTCGTTTAACGCTCTTCTAATATTGGACGAACCATTGGACAATACGCCTAGGCATTTGATACCAGTGTTTTAGGTTATAAGTGTTTTATTTTTAAGTGCAATAAAGTTTAATGAAATAACCTGTATGTATGGGTTATTAGCTGTCCGGGAAATCTGCCTTACTCTTATAACTCAGGGGTATTTTCTGACCTACCTGATATGCACACAAAATTTAATGAGAATCGGTCAAGCCGTTTCGGAGTATGCTAACTTACATTGTGGCACTAGAATCTTATATGTATATTAGATATGGAAATTTTAATGTCTATGTGGATAGTGCTTTATTTCTAGAAATGTATATTTACTAGTACTTTTTTATTACATTGAGACGTTAAGTGAGTGCTATGATTTGAAGTAAGTATAGTGGGAAAGTGAAAGAATAATATGTCAATAAGTTTTATTATATAAATAATGTACTGCTTATAAATATATTTATGTTCAATAAACAACTAGACTCACAATCCTGCTCAAAAAATATCCGAAGCAAAACTCTGTTTACGCATGTATTAGGCAGAGTTTTTATGAGTGATACAATAGACTTTGAACATTACTGCGACGAAATAAGGTGTTAATTTCAATGAATGCTTTATATGGAATTTTATTGACGACCTTTTGATATATGATTGTGAGTCTAGTTGTTTTTAGTATTGCAATGTATTGAAGATAGAGTAGAGAATATACAGTTGGCTATAGAAGGAAATGTTTGCTGAGAAAGTTTGATCTTTTGAAAGAAAGATAGTTGTACCTTATCTATCTTTTTCTTTGCTACCCTAGGTACTATTATATTGTATAAATATATTTATATGATGATACTTAGCTAATTTTGTTTCAAATGAATTTACCTGGTGTAAGAAATTTTTATTTAATTGTCCTTGTTATAATTAATTGTCCTTGTCATGTGAAACAGAAAATCTTAAATATTTTATAACACTAATGTTGTGTATCAATGAATTGCGTATTATCTCATTATTTTTATTTTAAGAATAATATTATTTTTTTAATAAAATGTTAAGAATGTTTAGTTAAGTACTTATATATTTTTTATTATTAAATATTTAGAGCCTGTTTCACGACTTGCTGATAATTTAAAGCTAAACTGTCGTCTGTCGATAAAATTGTCGTTTTAACTGACAGATAAGCTAAGCAGAAAATACCCAAAAATTGTGCATAAATAATATTATTATGCTTTCTTTCATATTTTCATGAATTATTCTAAATTGTCTACTTATTTTTGTTTAACTATTACCGACATTTTTAAAACTCCGTTGTTAGGTACCTACCCTGCCTATGTTCCTATTACAATTAATGAAGGAAATATTCAATATGAATATAATAATTAAATATTATTTTAATTTTAAATTTAGTTTACTCAAATTTAGTTTTTTGAAGTGAAACATCTTTAGGCGCGTTGAGAGTTAAATTTCAAGGTCTCGTCATGGAAATACCGTCATATTATCATAGAGTAAGGCAAAAGAAAAGGCCAAAGAAGTTTCACTTTTGACACTTGTGCTCGGCAAAGCGAATAATGAGGCGATTGAATAAAAATAAATCGATCAAAAATTAATGGCTGTGACAGAACAAACATTGCAAATTGCCATACATAAAATTCGAATTTGCCTTATAATTCTAAATTAATCGATGTCGTGATTTTTAAATGTAATGATATCTTAGATCATTAAGAATATGCTATGGAATTTTAATATAATCTGCGTTTGTCTTATGCGTCATTTAGATTTAAGAATTATTAAACTAAAATACGAGTTTTTAGTTTTTACCTTTTATTCAATAAACTTATTTACTTGAACACATTTCAATATCATCCCACTATTATTCTAAGTACCTATTGTATAGATGATTAAAATATTTTTATTAACGTAGTTTTCAGTCATCATCATGTTTTCCATTTAAATTCCGTATGAATTGTAACTAGGTATGTTAAAAAATTGAATAAATTATTTTATGCATACAGAAGTTGTTTTATTTTTTAGTCCACACACAATTAAAATAGATAGTTACTGATCTATTAACGTGCATAATTGAGATGTATGTTTCGAAATTACTTAACCGACTTTGATAAGACTAAATATATTATAACTAGGTTTCCGCCCTAGGCTTCGCCCGCGCATTCAAAGAAAAACCCGCATAGTTCCCGATCCCGTGGGATTTCCGGGATTGCGTCATTTTCCCGGGATAAAAAGTAGCCTATGTCCTTTCTCGGGTATCAAAATATCTCCATACCAAATTTCATGAAAATTGGTTCAGTAGTTTAGGCGTGATTGAGTAACAGACAGACAGACAGATTTACTTTCGCATTTATAATATTAGTATGGATTTAAAATAATATTTATTCGATGTTGAATAAAGTGCATCAAAAGTCAGGAGCGACGACTACATGAACTTGATGGAATATATTTTTATGCCAGAAAATAGCTTTTACTAGACGCACGGTAACAGAAGCTGCCTACACTTCATTTAAATTAGGTAACTATGTATGTTTTTTTAGATAGAGATAATATGAAAAATATGTACGATAAGAAAATATTTGATGGTGATGTGGGATTCGCACCCGCGTCGTATTTAATTGCCATAAGGCATATACCAATTAGGTAAGTCCAATTTCGGGAAAGAGGTCAATCGTCGAATCCGACTCGGCTGGGCAGCGTTCGGGAAACTACGCAACATCTTTTCGTCCAAAATCCCTCAGTGCCTGAAGACGAAAGTCTTCGAGCAGTGTGTGTTACTAGTGTTGACATACGGATCTGAGACGTGGTCCCTAACCGTGGGCATTGTGCACAAGCTCCGCGTCGCTCAACGAGCTATGGAAAGGGCTATGCTCGGGGTTTCTTTGCGTGATCGAATCAGAAATGAGGAGATCCGCAAAAGAACTAAAGTCACCGACATAGCCCACCGTATTAGTACGTTGAAGTGGCGTTGGGCCGGGCATATAGCCCGCAGAACCGATGGCCGTTGGGGCAAAAAGGTTCTCGAATGGCGACCACGTACAGGACGTCGCAGTGTGGGACGGCCTTCAACGAGGTGGACAGACGACCTGATCAAAGTGGCGGGGAGCCGCTGGAGTCAGGCCGCTGGTGATCGGTCGTTATGGAAATCTTTGGGGGAGGCCTATGTCCTGCAGTGGACGACTTAAAAGGCTGGATAAAAAAAAAAAAAAAGGCATATACCACAAACCTTCTTACGAATAAACCTTAGCGATCGATTTTGTTCTACACTTTAGAGTGTAGTCCTACCATATCTTATTTTTGTCTCTCAAGAATATCTTCTTCACGCCATCTATAAAAAGGTTGCTAAAACATCTAAATCAGAGCTTCATATTGTTTAACGCACACCGTTGTATTGATGTTAATCAATTTGTTTTGATGAGTAAAATGTAAACTTTAAAAAATGGATGAAATAATAACATTTGAGCATGGAATATGATCTTGCAGCTTTTTATAAGTTCCTCGCTTTGATGTTATAGTTAGTAGGGAATAGGGATGCATAATGAGTATAATTTTTTATATTATTATATATTAAAATCTTAGATTAAAATAAATTACTTCACAATAGCCTACTTAACGTAAAGCATTGAGGCTTCAATAATAAATATAACAGCGATAAAAATAAATAGTCTGATATGCTATGTTTAGCGCTATCCCTCACTAGATCAATAAGTAGGAATCAGATAACCGTTGATGAAATCACCAGTGTTGAGAAATAAATTATTGATGCCGTCATTTATTTATTTTATACTAGTACGTGAAAATAGGTCGCCATAATAATAATCATTCCATTATTATAGCAAATATATGTAACTGTGCCAAGGCCAAATAAATTTTAATGTTTTAGATGTTTTATCAATGTGTACGACCACGAATCTTTTCATTATACGTATACATTGTTCTGAAAATGGGCCAATACGCTTCGTCCGCACTGAAGTGTGGATAACTTGTTGAATGCTATTCATGCTATTGTGGCTAACAATGGCAACTTATTGTGTAAAATACATTTATTTATATTAGCTGTCCACTAGGATGGGACTTTAACATTAAATATTGATATTACGATTACCTAAGAGAAGATAGAGTTCATAAACAAAGGATATAGGCTTGTTTACCCAACTATAATGAAATGAAGTAGGTATCGATCGGCATACATTGCGTAAATATAAAGATATGTTCCTACTAATGAATATTTATTAACATCATGCTTACTAAATGTTATGAAAACACTGTTTGGACATTAAAGATAACATAAAGAAATAGTCCTGGATGACACATACTAATTATTATTGATTGATATTTACTTCATTGGTCAAACAAAAACGACTGGTCAAATTTTGATGTGGTTTTCTTTCACATTATTATATTAGTTTTATTCCCTTGATAATTCTCATAGCTGCAAATAGGTATGTATCTATTGGGTCTATCTAATTGGGTCATTGATAAATTCGTACTAAGAAATAAGCTTAAATGTATGAAAATATCGATCCACCGAACAAAGAGTCGGTTATAACCAAGAAAAGCAAAATAAATTTTTGTTACAATCAAAGTATATTTTTAATTAAACTGTAATCTTAAAAAACAAAACATCTTTTATCTTTGTAACGATAAACAAAGGAATTGATTGAGTCAACAGCAAGAAAATAAAGTCTGAGCCAATAAAACCATATCATGCATATAATGACAAAAGACCTTCATAATGTCGTTTACAAAACATCTAGTACAGTTTGCGACCTACATAGTAAACGATAGGTAAGCGATGACCTGGTGCAGGGACAGTCGATGCCCTAGTGGCATACTTTACCAAAACCGCGCATGTGCATAAGACCTGAATGGAATGAGCCACGCCAAGCGCCGGGCTAGCCGGGTAACTTCCTGATTTTACAGGAATTGTAGTCTTTTCAACTTCCGCGATTCGTGTTTGGCTGTTTCGTGTCTTGTTGCTTTTATATCGTATTGCAACGTTTGGTGTGATAAGAAATAATATTGTTGGTATAATCTAAACGTTTTAAGAGTATTTCAATGTAAATAAAACGGAGAGTAAGCTAATTTTTTTTTAAATCAAGTCACCGAACTAAAAAAAAGTATTTCAAATTTCCCTGAATTTGGGCAAATTTATCCGCGAGTTACTGGCAACATCTGTCTGTTGTTTCATCCAGAGAAAAATGGCCGCAAGGAATGTCAAAACTCGGGCAAGTTCTCTTGAAAACGTGCGATATTTTCATTGAAAACGACCATTTACAGCGAAAATAAAACTAGTGACGTGATCTAGTGTTTGTGTCTGTTTTTTACGTGTACGCCGTAATAATTGTCACATGGTGGCATACGAGAAATTACAATTGCACATCCGAATTTGATGAACGGTACGTATTTGGCTGTCATATTTTATTTTAGGACTAGATTTGTGCATATACAGTTAAAGCCAGCGAAGATATTATATTGACATCATCAATGCGATAATTCTGCAACGTAGAAGTTCAGCCTTGTTCCGAGGTCTCATCAAAGATTGGCCTTAGATAGTCATATTTACTACTCCATACGTTTATCATAACTACATAAGTTATGTGTCACAACCACAAATAGAACGAGTAAATTACAACTCACGATCTATATATCGAGATCGGGTCGTGCCGATTAAATTTTCCAATGATTACCGATAATTTTGACATGGGAATAATGTAGAATGTTAAAGATATACAAATACAGTAAATATGGCTGAATTAAATGTACCTTTTCGCAAATTGCGCTATTTTTTATATCTTATGTTATAATTTATTTTGTTTCACATATAGTCACCAACCTCTGCCAATAACACATTTTAAAAATACTTGCTCAAGTAATAAATAAAAGTAATCAAATCTCCAAGCAAAATATAAAAACATATATCATCTATTTAACATTTTAACCACAAAACAGGTTATACAGGGTGTCCCACCATTGGTATACTAAGCGCGAAGGGACGTGTAGTTTTGCATACACTGATCACGTAAAAAATACATAAACAACAAAATTACATCAAAAAATTTTCCATAAATTTTTCCTGAAAATCCATGTTTTCTTCTCTAGCTTCGCGCAGCCGCTTCTCTAATGTGAGCTTTTTGTCTATGAAAACATAATCTTAAACGATAGCTCACGTGCTAGTGGCAAAAATGGGCGGGCTGCTTCTTAGGGGTGTACACATAGAGTTTTAAGAATTCATCTATTTGGAAAAAAAAATGCGTCTGGAATTTTTTAAGTAATTTTTACGTACTCAGCGTAGGCAAAACTATAACCTCCTTTGAGCTTAGTATACCAACAGTGGGACACCCTGTATATTTATAAACTATGTTATAAACATTAGCAGAATTCACTACAGCTTTACTAAGAAACTATTAAAGTAAAAATCATGCACATGCTTTTAAATCTATACTAATATTATAAAGCTGAAGAGTTTGTTTGTTTGAACGCGCTAATCTCAGGAACTTTTGTCAAATTTGAAATACTGTTTTGGTGTTAGATAGCCCATCTATCTAAGAAGGCTATAGGCTATATATCATCGCGCTAAGACCAACAGGAGTGGAGCAATGTGGGTAAAATCGCAGGGCACAGCTAGTGAATAATATAGTGACAGGGTATGCCCTAACCTGTCATTGGTGATTCACAGTTTCTTAGTAATCTCACCATATGATTATTTTATCTGTGAATCAACAAATCTGGGTATCAATTGTTGCTATAAAATATTAGTTTAACGTTGGATTTCATACAGCGCAGTGCAAAGTACTAAAATGTCTATGTTGTGTGTATTATTATTTATGGATGGTTTTTGTTTGTTTTTATAATTTACTAGCTTTCCGCCCGCGGCTTCGCCCGCGTTTTAAAAGAAAAACCCGTTCCCATAGGATTTCCGGGATAAATCCTATGTCCTTTCTTGGGTATCAAAATATCTCTATACCAAATTTCATGCAAATTGGTTCAGTAGTTTAGGCGTGATTGAGTAACAGACAGACATACAGAATTACTTTCGCATTTATAATTTTAGTATGGATTGGTGATTTGTTTTTGGTTTTTGGAAGTATATAAGTTTGATAATAGTTGATATTAAAGTGTGTGTGTTGAATGAATTTTTGTTTTGTGATAGTAAAGTTTAAAATAATGCAAATGTATTTGGTAATAATACCTTATAATGGAATAAATATACTAAGGTGAGTTTAGACTTCACTACATAGTATAAAACAAAGTCGCTTTCTCTGTCCCTTTGTATGCTTAAATCTTTAAAACTACGCAATGGATTTTGATGCGGTTTTTTTAATAAATAGAGTGATTCAAGAGGAAGGTTTTAGTACAGTTGAACCTCGATAACATAAAAACCTCTTTAACTTCACAAAATCATATGTTCCCTTCCCATCAGAGCCCAAAACCTCTTTAACTTAAAATACGCAACCTCAATAACTTAAATAAATTATCTCTGTATTGGCCCTCAATCACTTAAAAAAATGTTTCCACAACCTCTATTACATAATTTTTTTTGTCAATGAGTCATTTTGAAAGAGTGTCAAAACAAAAGGTTTCGGTATTTATTGCTTGCACGTGTTTACTATGTATTAAGTTAACGTAAACAGTACATTACCTATTGTTTGCTTTATCGAAATTCTTCAAAGCTTTGCTGCGGTTAGCTTTATGACAACGACTTACTTGCATCATAAGTTTTTGATCGTTGTCCTGGAAACATCACTTTACTTACTGTGTGATACAACTGGCTTAAAATTAGTCTAAAAAGAAAACTAACAACCCTCACCTACGCTGATAAATTAAAAGCTATAGAAGCAGTGATAAATGGATAGACCCTTGATAACTTAAAACCTCTATAACTTGAAATATTTTGTGTTTCCCTTGGACTTTTGTGAAACCACGGTAAAAGTGAAACTGTTCGAACGGTTCCGAACACTGCTTTATACCTACTCGGCAGCCGACCGTCACGCGACATGCGCTACACAGACCAAAAAGTTTGAGACGATGTTATAAAAGTTTCACTTTAAAAAATGATGGATACCCCTAATAACTTAATAATAATATAGTGTTCCAATGGTGATAAGATGTTCCAAAATGATCAACTGTCTGAATCAAATTTATCATCCAATTTATAAAAAAATTTCAAGTACTTTTTAGTGATAAGAAACATCTTTCCTCTTCATATTAACACTTGTTACAATATTGAACTATCTTGTTTCAATATATGTTATTTAGTTAATTAATATTTACAAACAATCACTTTTCATTGAAAACATTTTTAAACTTAATTTGTAGTTTTTAATATGTATTTATCAGTAGTTGTAAAAGTTTTTACATATTTTTTAATTGATGCTCTGTTTCTATTGGTTAATTAAATATTGCATTACATATTTCACACTGAAACATAATTTTACAAATCTGTAGTTCCTGTGTTTCTCAACCAGCCAAATAATCACAAAAATTTAAAGAATAGAAAAAAAAAGTTGTATCGTATGAATCCTGATAGTCGAACATTTCAATATTTCAAAGATGATGTATTTTTGTTGCCAGTATTACATAAATAACGAAAAGTTTATTTCGTTTGATTGTATTCTATATGTGTCTCATTGAAAAGTTTATTTCATTTGATTGTATTCTATTTGTGTGTCTCATCGAAAAATTAATTTCGTTTGATTGTATTCTATTCGTGTGTCTCATCGAAAAATTAATTTCGTTTGATTGTATTCTATTCGTGTGTCTCATCGAATAATTAATTTCGTTTGATTGTATTCTATTTGTGCGTCTCATCGAAAAGTTTATTTCGTTTCATTGTATTCTTTTTGTGTGTCTTACGAAAAGTTAATTTCGTTTGATTGTATTCTATTTGTGTGTCTCATCGAAAAATTTATTTCGATTCATTGTATGTATGTAATTTAAGTGTCTCATCGAAAAGTTTATTTCGTTTGATTGTATTCTATTCATGTGTCTCATCGAAAAATTAATTTCGTTTGAATGTATTGAATTCGTGTTTGTCTTACGAAAAATTAATTTCATTTGATTGTATTCTATTCGTGCGTCTCATCGAAAAGTTTATTTCGTTTGATCATAATATTCTATTCGTGTGTCTCATCGAAAAATTAATTTCGTTTGAATGTATTCTATATGTGAGTCTCATTGAAAAGTTTATTTCATTTGATTGTATTCTATTTGTGCGTCTCATCGAAAAGTTTATTTCGTTTGATTGCATTCTATTAGTGTGACTCATCGTAAAATTAATTACGTTTGAATGTATTCTAGTATTTGTATGTCTCATCGATAATTTTATTGCATTCTATTTTGCGTGTCTTATTGAAAGGTTTATTTCGTTTGATTGTATTCTATTTGTGTATGTTATCGAAAAGTTTATTTCGTTTACGCAGATGTGAGGGCGGGGGCATGTGGGGCGCGCAGGCGGGCGTCTGGTGCGGCGCGCTGGCGGCCGCGCTGCTAGTGCTGCTCGCGCTCTGCCGGCGCGCTAGCGGCAAGCGGCAGCCGGCCGGCGCCGCGCCGCAGGTCACACAGGTGCGTGTGTGTGTGATGTTATCATGGCAACGGCGAGTGTATCTGGGCCCTGCGCATACGTTACCATGGCAACGCAATTAATCGAGTGTATTTGCGCTCTGTGCATGCGTGACCATGGCAACGCCATAAAATAAGTGATAATATTGCGCAGAGGCCCTCATGAAGTGCTTTATGAATGAAGAATTTATGAATTATGAATTTTGGCAAATAAATTAAATTTTAATTTGAAGTCAAGATTCATGACTGTTAACTAAAATTTGCATATGAGTTGACTGTTGATCTGCAACAAAATCAATGATTAATTAGATTAAAGATAGATCAATAAATGAATAGATATTTATGAGCATACCCACTGCTATTATTTTCTAGACAAATTTGTTATAACTTAAAATATTACATTAATTTTCTTGACATTTGAAAGAATTTGATGCAGCTACATCGTAAGTCGTAACGTGTACTTACATTGAATTAATCAACTTATTAATGTATGTAGATGTAAGTTATATGTATAATAATTAAAAATTTACAGGTGCACATAGTGTGCGGCGGTGTGACGCGCGTGCCGCGCGCCCGCGCCGCGCCCCCCGCCCCGCCCCCCACACACACACACCCCGCACACACACACCCCGACACTGTCCAGTCGATACACCCGCGACCCCCGCAAATCGTCATCGTACAAAACTTTATCCAAAACACACACGTGCCTCAGCCGTCTGATCCACAACCCTCTAGCTCCAAAACCCCGCCGGTACCTAGGCACCCGGCGCCCGAGTTCCGAGGAATACCGAAACTACCTCTGCCCGAACAGTGGATACACAAACGACCATTTGATTATAAATACGCGGCGATTCCACGGCCCCTAGCACAGATTGTTAACACCGATCTAGGTGCTGATCTGTCACGTGAATCCCGAGCTAAAAAATACAGCGCTACCAGATCCCCGTCGCTTGAAAAAGACGAAAAATCACCCTTCATTACAAGCGCGAAGTCAGATAAGGTTGACGTTTTCGGTTTCGGTCCCGACGCACTTAAAAAGCTGTATGAGAAAGGCGAAGATTTGAAGGAGATGGGGGAACGACCGCCGAGCTCCCCGCGTGATGTCGACAAGGATATTTCACCTGGAAACTTAAGAAGATTTAGATCTGTGAGCACTAGGCTTAATATGTGCAGTGTCACTGAAACACCAGCGTTGGAAGGTCACCAAGAGAGGCTAGAGATGCAAAATTCGCCTCGCATAGTTGAATGCAGTTCGGCAAAAGAAAAGTCATCCGCAACTAAATTCGATTTTTCACCCAAACTTTTAGCTGAGAATATAAGTTCCCCTCGATTTTATACACCCCCCGAAATGGTGTCCCCGATGTTCTTTGCGGAGCCATCACCTAAATCTGTGTACTATGACACCGTTAGGTCACCTAAATTCTTCCCGGAAACTCCTAGAGAAACTGAAGTTCCTCAATCACCAAGGTTGTTAAATGATAATTTACATCGTGCAAATGGCTTACCCGAAAAACCTAATTCCCCAAAAATTCTTAGTGCTCGACCTAGCCCTAGAGTGCATAGTTATAATAAGGAAAATTATTTCACCTTTGAAAATGTGGCCGCCGTAGAAGAGAGCGCTCCTAGAATCTCGCCACGACCGAAGCTATATGGTGGAAGGAATTCGATTGAAAGAGAAAGGTTTACACCGCCAGCTGATAAAGAAATTAAAAAATACAGACGGCATAACAGTTGCGACACTAACTATAAAAACGTAGAAGTTAACATTCATAAATGTGATGATGTAACGAAGACTGAATCCGCCAATAAGGTTACGGTTATAGAGAAAGATGTGGTCGATTGCTGTGCCAAAATAGATTCTCTGGGTATCGAACCGAAGGGTGATTTTGAAAAACGCGAATTAACTCCGAACGCCAACACGGCGCATGCCAGACGACAAAGACTAAAATCGATCTCGTTAGATTCAGATAATGCGAAAATAATCGAACAGAACCTTGGTTTACCTATTGCTAAACAGATGAAGGATCAAATGAACGAAGCGTACAAGAATCAAGAAATAAGTACATCCTGTGAAGATGTGGAACGATTCCCTAAAACGCCAAGTGCTGAAAAACCAGCCTTTAAATTCGATGTGGATCAGAAAGTTGAATTAGAATCCGAAGAGCCAAAATCGCCTGATCTTGTACAAAAGAAATGTTTACGACAAAGTTCCGACACTCAATCGTTTTTAGATATGCCTAGATTTTCGCCAAAGGAATTTGAAATAACTGTTACATCTGATGATGGGGCTACGACGTCTGCTGAAGCAGATTTAAAACGAAAACGAAAGAACTTGAGGAATCTAACAATAGATTTAACCAAACGAGACAGTGATCTGGAGAAGGAACTGCTGGAATTCGAAAGGCTATATTCTCACGCAAATGAGAACAAAGTAAGAACGCCTACATTAAAAATAAAAGCGACATCCTTAGATTCATCGGAAGCTGACGCATGTTCTGTATTACCAAAGAAATCATTAGAAGTACCACAGAATTCGATATCAGTTCCTAATACGCCGAAGCGACAGTTAAAACGAATATTGGCTCAGAAGAATATTAAACATGATACAACTGGTGGCAAATTCGGTTACAACTCGATACAAAGTAATGCAGAACAGCGTCGCTTATTAATGAAAGGACAAGACAGTGGGATATTTTTACGCGAAAATCACGCTAGTTTAATGCTATATCAGCCAAGTACGTCACGCATGGGACGCACCATGGGTTCATTCGATGAGAACATGGTAGATGGTACACCAGAAATAAGCATAGCTGGCGCTGATAAACCTGGCTATCATTTAGACACTGGTCAAACTTTAGGTTCGAATTTATTAAATTATAAGCAAAATTTAAGCGTGTCTAGTACGAATTTGAAAACGCTTCCGGAGGGAGTGCCTAGTGATGATTTTGAGCCAAGTGCTGAAGACGAGAAATTAGCAAAGAAATTACACAGAAGAAATTCGAATCAAAGTTTAATGCTTAGTACGCATAGCTTGCAAGGATCTAATTGTTCGCTAAGCAGTACAGGAACTTCGTGTCATAACTTAACAACCGTCAGGACGAGTATTTCAAATTTTAGCCTCAATTCTGATGGCAGACAAAAAAGGTTATCTTTAGAAAGACGTGACTCAAACGCGTCTATGGTTCCCATGGAGCATATAACACCTACAACACGAGTTATATGTTCATCAAACACCAATCTATCAGGAGAAGTATCAAAGAATTGTCTATTACAACGGCGTGGCTCGAACAATAGTCTAACATTGAACATACTATCCAACAATCTCAGTCGACATTCAAGCAACAGTTCATTGAATAAAGAAGCCAAAGTTGGTCAAAAGAAAGGTCTTTTGGAACGTAGAAGTTCGAATACTTCTCTAACTTTAAATATAAATACATCTAACCCCCAGTTATCGACCAATCGCGGTCTCAGTATATCCAATTATAATCTAAATGGCTCGTCGTGTAATTTAAGTAGATATAACAGCAATCATAGCATAGATAACCCGGAACCTCGCAAAGGTATACTAGAAAGACGCAGTTCAAATACCTCTCTAACGCTAAATATTCAACCGCAAGAGCCCAGAGATTTGGAAATCGACGAAACAATGATCGAAACCAATCTTAAAGACTTACCGCATAGAGATAAACACAGGAAGTCGTTAAGCACGGAGAATTTAATCCCGAAATCGTATAAAAACAGAAAGGGGTTGCGTACTTCAGAAAAATGTATGGGTTTTGGTTCGCACGACAATTTATGGTCAACGTCATATGATCCAGACTATCCGCAAAATTTAACCTATGTATGCGGTGATCAGGAGAATGAAATAATATATGCCTTCGGACGGCAAGAAGACCCAAATTTCCAAGCTGGTTTTGTTAGAAATATAACGACGAAACCGCTAAGTCCGCAAAGCACATCAGAAGATTTCAGGCTTTATTTAGCCAATATGCAGCACCTGCAAAATGCGTCAAGCGTGCTCAGTCGTCAGCAACTGAAGGATTTGAACAATGTTTTCCAGAATGGCTATTCAAAAGTGAAGTGTCTTAGTTCGAACGAAGGCCAACACTGCTGTAGCGGCCGTGTCGGCGAAGACCTGTCCAAAGAAAACCCCCAAATGGTGATACCGGAGTTGTCTCAACCGTGCTCTGAGTACCAGAAAATGTTGTTGAGGAACTTGCACCAGGAATTTTGGGATATGCCCACGAATTTTCAGGAGAAACCAATAGTGTCTGGGTCGCATCCAAAGAATAGATATAAGACGATATTGCCGAACGAACACTCTAGGTTCATTTTGCGAGCGGAGACTGCGTGCAGTGAGGGATATATTAATGCCAATTTTATTAAGGTGAGCTTACGTTTAACTTAAATTAGTTTTATTTTCTGATCAAAGTAAAAAAGTGGGTCTTATGCATATTAATGAGGCTATGAAATTATTTTATTTAATTCATAAACTTTAATTTGAATCTCGTAATACATGTCCATTGCATTATTATTTAAAAATTATAAATTAACATATTTAATTATTTTACATTGAAAGGAAGTCCGGTTAATTACATGAATAATTATAATTAAGGAACGCATAATTTGAATGATTTTTTGTTAGCTTTAATTGCATTATTAAAATAACTATTAAATACCTTACACAACTTTTGGCCAGTACTGATAAAATCACATTATTATAATTCTTATCTCTTTTATAATAATTGTATTTATTTAATGTATATTTCAGGGGCACGAATACACAAAGAACAGTTACATCGCAACTCAAGGTCCATTACAGAACACAATGTACGACTTCTGGCTGATGGTTCGACAGAATAACACAGATTTCTTACATCAAAAACCACAAGATTCCGTTCCTGTGATACAAAAAATCATCATGCTGACAAACTTTGTGGAAAACAACAGGCAGAAATGCGAAAAATACTTCCCTCTAGAAGTGAATGAGGAAATTGTCATTGAAAATTCAGAGATCCCAGATGTTGGAGATGAAAAATCAGCAAACAGTTTCAGAATTAAAAACATCGGTTTGATAAAAAAGTCGGGTTACACGATACGCAAGCTTGACGTACGATATGAGAAAGGAAAGACAAGTGAAAGTGCCGAAAGCAGTGAAACAAATGAACCAAGTGATATCGGTGAAAATAGTGATAGTGTAACAGTGTACCATTATTGGTTCCACAACTGGGCCGACCATAAGTGTCCCAAAGATGTCAACGCTCTATTAAATCTAAGTTTGGACGTTTTGACAGATGATTTCTACGATTTTGCCACCAGTTGCGATGAAAGTGATGATAATAAGTGCAAATGTGGGGAGAGCCCGAAACCCGACTCTAAATTCGTGTTCCCTCCTCTCCAATCTCTATCCCCATGTCCTATTAAAATAAATGTTTCCACTCCCTTGAATTTTTCTTCCGAAAACCTATCCCCTCCTACTATAGTACACTGCTCCGCTGGCATCGGCAGAACGGGGTGTCTTATAGCTATACTAAATGGCATTAAACAACTGACGAATGAACAAAAAGTTGATGTTTTAGGCATAGTTTGTAATATGAGGTTGAATAGAGGGGGCATGGTTCAAAATTCAGAACAGTATGAGCTTATTCACAAAGTTTTATGTTTGTTTGAGCAGGCCTGCTTGCCGGAATTATAGCTATAAGCGGGTTTTGCTGTTTGTAATAATATGATAAAGGAAATTTTCGATGTGCATACATTGATAGAACACATGACTAGTTACTATATTTAAACTTTAATAACTGGAATATTGTTTGCGTAGCTAATCTGTTACTTCTCGAAAATTGTGTAAACTCTTAGGGTGCATTTCCACCAGAGATGTGCGAGGTTGCGTTGCATGTGTTTGCAAACAACCAATCATATCGCTTCATTTAGTTTGAAGTTTGAAGTGATATGATTGGTTATTTAAAAACACATTCCTTGCTACACATCCTCGCACATTATTGGTGGAAAAGCAAGATAACTGTAGATTTCTCTAGTAATTAATTATCCGATTTTATGTATGATTTAAGTGTTATAGAAACTAGTCAGAAATAAATCTGTCTTACCGAATTTTATCTTTTCGCATAAACGTATGTGATTTTAGTAATTTAATCTAGTTTTAAAATGAATTTGTATCAATGTATGTGCACAATTTTGTAGTGGGGGGTTTTATTTATTAAAAATGGCGGGAATTAAACGTCATTTCTTAAGAGCTTTGACATTGACACATCGGAGCCATTGTTTTTTTTTCTTGGGCATTAGATTAGCCAACCCTAGTTTTAATATAGATAATAGTATATTTAAATACGTTTTGCACAAATCCTACTTTATATAAAGCGACTCGTTGTATATTTTAGTTTAAACTGACATTACTACGATATTTATTGCGCTAGGTAGAAAATATATTGATGTTATTATTTATTTTGTATTTTTTGATATTTTAATATTTAGTAGGTAAATGTAAATATGTGTGTCTAATATATTGATGTATATAAAACCTATTTCAAGAAATCAAGTCTTTTTTTGTGTTTGTTTGAAAATATATAGTTCAATAAAATTACTGAATTTTACAACATTTTAGACCTGGTTTCTCGAGGTAGGTATAATGTTTTTTATTATAATTTTTAAATTTAACACGTAAATACACAGTATAGTACAAATATTTTTTTTATATACTGAATAAAATTGAATACAATTTCCTTATTCCTTTAAAAGCAGAGTAGTTTTATATATTTATCAGCCTTGTACAGATTAAAAATGAATTGAGTTCAAATCAGTATATTTTTGCAAGACTATTTTATGAACTATATTTATCTGAAGTATTTTTACGCTTTTATCATTGTAGCATCAAAACTAAATAAAAACCTTTTTATATTTTCTTGAACTACGTACAAACATAATTTTCTCTTTCTATTTTCGATTGAGTATTACGAAATAATATTTATAATCTGTCAAATTCTAATCTTTACCGAAAAAATATTTTTTTTTTTAAGTTGGCGCTTAAAATTTATAAAAAGGGCATCTTTTTTTGTTGTACATAATTAAGAGAATGATAAAAGTGTATGTTGGAAAATTCTGTTTTGTGTTTTTATTTTTATTTTTTTAAGTTTTCATTAGTCAAAATTCCGATTTTATTATATATATATCTACATATTAATGGTTGCAATGATTTTTTCGCTTCTAAAATACTAGGGCAAGATTATATTTGTATTTCTTATAATAAATATTTTTTTCTTATTTTTATTTTTTTTATTTTCACCTTTTTTTTCAAACATTATTTTTTCAAGATTCCAAATAAGTAAACAAATGGTTTTTACCTGCCTCTTATGATAGCTCTTTTGAGGAAACTTTCTTATATTGAAAAGCATAAAAAGCGCCAAAATATATAATACAGTTATGTATTTGGAATATCTAGCCTAAGAATCATTAAAAGTGTATGTTGTTCTAAGTATACGTATGTGTACGTATTAACAAGAATACTACAAAATATATTAAAAATGTCTACTAAAATAATTCGTAATATGATAAAAATTTGCTGAATTGCTAATTTGAAACTGTACCTAGATAAAAAATTTATAATTTACTACCGTAGTCATTTTTATAGTATGTATTTTTAATTTATTTTCCTATGGGATTGAGTAATCTGGGGCCTTAGACAAAGTAACAATTAAAAAACGATAACGAAGTTAGAAAAGGAAAAATGTATGGGATTGACATTAGATAGACCACGTGATCTAACGCGGCGTATGTCAATCCCATACATTTTTGCCTTTTCTAACTTCGTTATCGTTTTTTAATTGTTACTTTGTCTAAGGCCCCTGTTCACTAGACTAGCTTAGGACGGCTACCTTGACCGAAATTTCATCTAAAAATACACTAAGAAGTAAAAACTGCTATATTTCTAAACATTTCCTTATATGGATATTCATAAAACTAACGCTATCTCCTTAGCATGTATTAATCATTTTAAATGGCGTTGAACCCATTCAAAATAATTATGAAATTTTTACATAATTATTTTCGCCCAGACTCCCATAATTTAATGCGGTTTAAATAGCGGCCATGGATGCCTTATACGCCAAGGTAAGAAATAAAACATAATGGTTTAACGGCGATTTATTTTTATTGGTCCCCGAAATGTTTTTGCAAATGATTTTTTATAAAGAACTTGTTTCCTTGACCCGGTATTGTAAAATGCATGTTTATCAATTACTTTGTATCAAGAATAATTACAGATTATACATACGGAAGTTATATTTTTAATTATCCACAGAATACGTCTAAATAGTAGCTAACGCTGCATCAGGCAACACGAACTTACGCCTTTACTCATTAAAAAAAAATTATGACAAGTCCTGATCCCGCCAGGCCTCGATATATTATGAATTCGACCACTGCAAACATCTCGCCGGATAGAAGTTTAATTTTTGCACGCCTCATAAGCGAAGCGTTGAGGTGGGTACTACTGTCACTTCGCGCAAAACATCTGATTTTTCAAACTTAAAATGTCTTTATGTATCATACATTGCACTTGTAAGATAATACATACACACACATATTAAGAAAAAACACTATTTTTAACGTTCATGATATTTTTGATGTCATTTTTGTTATTTAAACTAGTTAAAAAACAGTTTAAAAAAGTTCTGTCTTGGACGTCCGTGTGTCTGTATGTGCGGATCCTTTTTCTTGTTAACACGATAGCGACCGAAATACTTTACTAATCGAGTCTTTTTTTTTCTCTTACGCTTGAGTATGCTCAGGAATAGAACCCTTTCATTTTTCAGGGTCTGATTCGATGTGGTTTAATTGTTATTAAATAAACAAAAATAATAATTAATAAATATTTATTAAAAAAAAATTATGAGGCGTGCACTTTTGGATTTTCCAAATTATTTAAATTTTATTAAGCGCAAAAAATAAGTATCGGTAGGTATCTGATTTACATGTTAAATGTTACTTAAACTTAAGTTACAAAATAAGGCATTGAAGTAATTATTAGATATTATTGTTTTTTTTTTACATAAACTAGTTACCTACTCGCAACTTCTTCCGTATATTTTTTACAAGCATCTTTAAACCTTAAAAAACCTACATAAATTTCTCCTTTCTTCACACAAAGGAACAAATAAAAAATCATACTTTTATTATCTATCTACATAGTATTTGTTACGTATATGTAGGTTTTTAATAATATCGAATGTCACACCTAAGTACCTAACCAAAGTATGTTTTTAACTTTTTACTATTTGCACAAGAGAAATAATGACGTAACTTAGCCCTTTGTGTTAATGAACTTAATAAACAATGTAAATATTATTGTATAGCAATGGTACCTATTTTAAGGTGATGATAAAAATTGCGCGGTACATTTACAAAATATTATTTTAATATTTAGCGATGGGTGAATCCTATTACTATTACAAACAACTTTGTGAAGTAGGATGTATGTTTGTTCATACTTCTCGCAAAAACGGCTGAGCCAATTGTCAAGCAACTGATAATTTAAAACTTATTGTGCCTCAATCATGTGTTACCAATGATATTATAAGTAAAAAGGTGTAGATAGCCTCCCTTGGAAAAGTGGCTAATTAGCCACATTTACTTCAGTTGTCTCTTTCTCGCTCACGATAGTTGAATCATGCCGTTTCACTGTGACGTCTAATCGTGTGTGTGTTAGTGTGCCGTGTGAAAATCAAATGTTGTGTGGGCAACCTATCTACACCTTTTTACGTATAATTATACTTAATGCCAGTGATAGGTATGTCATTTCAATCGATGTAATTTTTATATCCTTTGATTTTTAAAACCGGTGCCTTTTCGTCACATAATCCTTATAAAATTATATTATCTGTGACGTGTTGCATAAACTGCCTTTGACAGCATAAAACAAGTATTAAATAACAAATATGTACTTAACTATATATTTAATTTTTTTTCGTATATTTTTTAAAATATAGCCATAGATATATCTAAAAAGATAACAAATATACATATATACAGGGTGTAATCGTTAAGTGTGCACAGGCGATTATTCCGTAACTAATACAGATATCAAAAAACTTTAAACTGACATCGAAAGTACTTAACCTAATGAGTAAAATTGCCTGGAAGAAATGGCTTATAGCCATAAGGCCGCCCACTGTATGCCGATTGTATCTTTTATTTTGTGTCGTCTTAATCTTGTATTTCCTATACAGTGAAGAATAAATAAATAAAATAAATAAATAAAAAATAAAATGGCCATAATAAATTTTTAAAAATAAAACGAGAAATATCTAAAAAAATAGCTTTAAACCCTCCCATACATTTAGTATGAGATATGAACATCCCATGTACATTTAATATGAAAGATTTTAGCTTTTTCTTTCTTTTTTTGGTTTTCTGCTTTAATTACTTCGCAAATTTGAAGGGAAGTTCATTTAGAAACTGTAAATAGAGCTCCTCATTGTATTGCACAATGAGGACGTCACTTCGAAAATCTACTATGAATACAAAATGTATGGTTAATTGTAACATTTTTGGATATTTCTCGTTTTATTTTTTAAAATTTATTACGGCCATTTTACTCATTAGGTTAAGTACTTTCGATATCAGTTTAAAGTTTTTTGATATCTGCAATAGTTACGGAATAATCGCCTGTGCACACTTAACGATTACACCCTGTATACTTAAGATGGTAAAGCTCCCATTCAAGGAGGTATATATAAACAATTATATAAGATATTATTATATATTTATTTATGATTGTACATGTACGAATCTATTTGTATGTTTGTCTATGTAAATATAACTTATATATAAGCTAATTATATGAAAACAAGAACACCAAAATAGATGTAACATTTTTAGGTTAATTTTTTAAATTATAATATTTATAATATCTACTTATAAAAATAATTGTATAAATGTTTTTAGATGTAATAAACGTTCGGAATCATTGTATCAATCTGTTGTTTTATTTATACAACCTTTTACCTTTTTCTTATTATGTACTAGCAGTCCGCCCCGGCTTCGCCCGTGGTACATTTACGTTTTCTCTACGTAAGAACCATCCTCGTATTTCAAGGAATATAATAAAAAAAGAATTAACGAAAGTTCAGCCGTTCTCAAGTTATGCGCTTACCAACACATTTTGGGATTCATTTTTATATTATAAGATTACCTGGTAACTATAGTATTGCATATTATATCACTAGCGGTCCGCCCCGGCTTCGCCCGTGGTACCTACATGTTTAAACTATCCTATCTCTCAAGTTGGATAGAACTGCACATGGTGTGCGAATTTTATTAAAATCGGTTAAGTGGTTTAGGAGTCCATTGAGGACAAACATTGTGACACGAGATCTATATATATTATATGTACCTAATAAGATATGTGCTATTACTAAAACTACGAAAGTAAAACTGTAGATCTGTTTATCGCGCTATCACGCAAAAACTACTGAACCGATTTACCTAAATGGAATTTGCTAAACAGATACATAGAATTAGAAAGCCTAATAAAGGATACTAGCTTACCGCCCGCGGCTTCGCCCGCATTGTCTAAAATCTAATAAATTATATATGTACTAACATCTTCCTTTTCAATCACTCGTTCTATTAAAAAAAACGCATCAAAATCCGTTGCGTAGTTTTAAAGATTTAAGCATACATAGGGACATAGGGATAGAGAAAGCGACTTTGTTTTATACTATGTAGTGATAGGAAACCTGAAAACTACTTGGTCATTCAATTGTATCGTACCTACATTTGATTAGAAATCTACGACTAGCGGTCCGCCCCGGCTTCGCCCGTGGTACATATTTCGCAATAAAAGGTAGCCTATGTTCTTTCTCAGGGTCTAAAGATTGTCTGTGCCAAATTTCATCAAAATCGGTAGAGAGGATTAAGCGGGAAAGTGTAACAGACAGACAGACAGAGTTACTTTAGCATTTATAATATATAATCTATACATACAAATATTATAAAGAGGAAAGGTTTGATTTTTTGTTTGTTTGTTTGTATGAATTGAATAGGCTCCGAAACTACTTAGCAGATTTGAAAAATTCTTTCACTGTTGGAAAGCTTTTTTTTTTTTTTTTTTTTTATGTCAGAGCAAGCAAAGGAGCAGATGGGCCACCTGATGTTACCTAAGTGGTCACCACCGCCCATAAACACTCGTAACACTAGGAGTGTTACAGGTGCTTTGCCGTTCATCATCATTTCTGAGGGACATAGGCTAGGTTTTATCCCGGAAATCCCACGGGAACGGGAACTATGCGGGTTTTTTTTTGAAAACGCGGGCGAAGCCGCAGGCGGAATGCTAGTATAATAATATAGTAGGGATTATAGTACCTACCTAATCGATTTTTGACCGCCTCCTTGGTACAGTGGTTGACGCGTGAGCGTAGCACCGAGGGGTCCTGGGTTCGATTCCCGGTGGAGACGAAGAAAAAAAAAATGTCTCGGTCTGGTAGAACACAGAAGGCTGATCACCTACTTGTCCCTAAAGAAAATCGATCAGTGAAACAGATGTATAATGCATCTGCCCCTTACCCCACTAGGGGGCATGGGACTTTACACTTTTAATCGATTTTTAGCATGAAATAAGGAAAAACCATGATAAATTCATTAATCATTTTAGATTCTTAGAAATGTATCTAACTACCCGTGAACTATCCTTATATCAAGTACATACTAGCTTTCCGCCGGCGGCTCCGCCCGCGGTTTCAAAGAAAAACTCGCATAGTTTCCGTGAATTTCCCGGATTCCTATCCTATATTACTCGTGGATAATGTAGCTTTCGAATGGTGAAAGAATTTTTAAAATCAGTCCAGTAGTTTATGAGCCTATTCATTACAAACAAACAAACAAAGTTTTCCTCTTTATGATATTAGTGTAGATTAACTCATTTCTCATTTAATTGGAAAATATGCATATTCGTTTTTTTTTCCTGAAACAAATGAAGGATAGTTGAAATGTTTTATAACCACATTTATAACATAATAAGTACATATTTACTTCGTAAAGGCAACATTGTATCAAATATGATTATCTAATACTAGCTGTGCCCCGCGGTTTTACCCGCATTGCTCGGTTCCTGTTGGTCTTAGCGTGATGATATATTTATAGCCTATATCTTCCTCGATAAGTGGACTAACACCGAAATAATTTTTTAAATCGGACCAGTAGTTTCTGAGATTAGCGCATTCAAACAAACAAACTCTTCCGCTTTACACCAAAAAAAAAGTATTAGCATGGATTATTTAAAAAAATTACTAGCTTTGTAACTTTGCTCGTAATATTAAGGGCCGATTTTTCAATGCTTGGATCATGGACGTATAAAAAAAGACGGACGGTATATCGCCTAAACATTGAGTGAAGCCTAGTAATGGCGGCGAAACATCCATGTGTGTGTGCCATGTTGCCATGGCAACAGCTGTGTTGATGACAATGGCGGCTGTATTTTTTTCTATAAATTTTTCCGTAATAATTTTGTCATTAAAACATAAAAGGAATAACTTGCTTCCCAGTGGAATGTAATCCCTTGTGTTTTGTTATTTAAAATTGTACTGTTGCGACACCATTTACCACGCAAGACGGCATTTTAAATATTTTTTGTGAAACAGTGACGCAGTTAATCAGTCGGTAGTTCACGACGTAATGGCGGCCGACTAGCTTACTATGGTGAGAGTGTGTGCGTGTTTATTGTCTTTACACGATCGCTAGCTTACTATGGTGGCTTCACGTTGTTTGTTCGTAATACGGTGTCCGTCTTTTTTTATACGTCCATGGCTTGGATAAAACTTATCCGTCCAATAAAGTATTACACGATAATATTAAAATATCACGTAAACTGTCAAATACGGGCAATTAGAATACGTGTTTAAAATGGTAGTTTTATACATTATTCGACGAATAAATTTTATCCAAGGATTGAAAAATCAGCCCTAAAGAGAATAAGCAATAGAATTCCTCATAATATTAAAGAGTTTAGTGGTTCTAAATTTAAAACTTATATAAAAAATGTACTAAGTAGTTCAGAGAGCGTACTACAGTATTCAGGAATATATGGACGAAAAAAACCCATGGAGGGTTGTCGCGTAAAAACCACAGGACAGTTCTTTGGCTTATTATTATAATATATGATGTTACATAATATGTATTTTGTAAAATTAAATTGTAAAACTGACATGATTTAAAAGAGCAACTATGGAGTTTCTTGCCGGTTCTTCTCCGTAGATACTGCTTTCCGAATCGGTGGTAAATTTTGAAAATATATAATGACGTTTCAAAAGTGCTTCTATAAGAAGTCTAATTGAATCAATAAATGTTTGAGTTTGAGTTTGAGCTTTGTAATATTTCGGTAGTATTATAATTTTTTGAAGCTTTAAAAATGTCAGTAACATCTCTTGAAAGTCCTGTCTTTCCCAAGATTACAAACAGAAAAGGAGATAAACAGATAAAGAAATTAAAAAAGGAATCATGTATTTTAATTTTATTTATACCAAGATAATCGCAACACTAAGATCTCAACATATCAGTTTTATTTATCAAAACAATGCGCCACAGACTACATAATGTTATTGTACTATATTTAATCTGTGATCGATTTGCCAAGGCGGGAATCCCGTTCATTGTCATTTGAATGGTGAATGAATTGTCGATGGACGTTAAATTTGAATATTTTTAGGAAGGTTAGTATCGAGCGTTTAGCGTGAAAACATTCACTGTCTTACCACAAAAAGAACTTTAGACAGGGTTTTACTTTAAGCGCAGGTTCTCTTTAATCTGGTTTTGTCGTATTTCACATGGACAGCTATTAAAGTGACACATCACTGGTTTAAAGTTAGAATGGTTTTAAATAAAATTGTTTTGTGGTGAGACAGAGTTTGTGCATACATTTCATATCACGGTGCATTAACATCAAACGAGCGAATGGTCAATCTAACCTCACTACGTCAAATTATATTGTGTAACAGGCGTAGAGCATTCTTTCGTTGTTCTTAGTGCGTTCGAAACTATTTTATGCAATGTTATAATACTGAACAACACTGAATACGAGTGTTCGTTTACATTGAAAGATCACGAAAGAATGCTCTTGCTCTAGTTTTATGTTCGTTTGATGTAAATGCACTGTGATATGAAAACTAGTAAAAAATGTGCAGTATCTTGTATAAACTGCAAATAAAATGTATGTATTTGATGAATTTATGCAATAATTCTTCTCTTTTAGATTTTTCGGCGGTGCAGCGCTGCTCCAGGAATCAATCATATATCTACATACTAATTATAAGACGCGGCACGTAAGTCTAGCCGTGACCTTCAATGTTGTACGGCAAGTTCGCCTTTATTTCGTTCAAATAGATTCCGTCCACTTTAAGGTGAGCGCTAAACTTACGTGCATACCTTTTTTTATTTTTTTTTTTTACAGTACAATAGGGGAGCGCTTGGCCACGATCTCGCCTGATGGTAAGCTGAGATGTGGCCTAAGATGGAGCGCGCTGCCCTAGAATGTACCTGTTCACTCTCCTCTTGAAGACCTCCATATTGTACTCATCGGGGATCACAGATGCAGGAAGCATGCAAGCAAGCATATACCTAGTATAAAACAACGCTTTCTCGATTTAAATAAATATTTAAAGTACAATGTGTGTTTTATTTATTTACGTATTATGATGAAGACTTTGAAGTTGAGTAGTTTTTGTCTCTAAACCTATCCTACTAATATTATAAATGCGAAAGTTTGTGAGGATGGATATGTATGTGTATGTATATGTATGTTTGTAACTCTGTCACGCAAATACTACTGAACCGATTTCAATCAATTTTAACACACATATTATATATAGGGTAACTTGGATTAACACATAGGATAGGTTTTATCCCGAAAATCGAACGGAAACGGGAACTATGCGGGTTTTTCTTTGAAATTGCGGGTTTTTTTAGTGAAAATGCGTTTTTTTTTTGAAATGCGGGTTTTTCTTTGAAAGCCGCGGGCGGAAAGCTATAGTCATTTATAAAAAAACAAGAAATTAAGTTGTTATTTTAAATGAAATTATTTGTAACATTAGATACTTGAGATTTTATAAATGTCTGCGTTAGAACGTCTCGTTTGTAAAAATCCTTATAAAATTAAATTAAAAGGCGCTATATTTAGTGAAGAATAGCATTTATAGATTAAACAATAGCATTCATACTTTTTAACTTTCGATATTTATAACTAGGTTTCCGCCCGCGGCTTCGCCCGCGCAGTCAAAGAAAAACCCGCATAGTTCCCGATCCCGTGGGATTTCCGGGATTGCGTCATTTTCCCGGGATAAAAAGTAGCCTATGTCCTTTCTCGGGTATCAAAATATCTCCATACCAAATTTCATGAAAATCGGTTCATTAGTTCAGGCGTGATTGAGTAACAGACAGACAGACAGAGTTACTTTCGCATTTATAATATTAGTATGGATTATAAGTAGGTTCTAACTTCTTGCTCTTTACCGACTCAAGAGTCAGAACCTATGGTACCTATCTTGGTTTTAACCACATAACCTACCATTAAAAATTATAATCTATACTAATATCTATCATAAATTTAGCTGAAGAGTTTGTTTGTTTGATTGTTTGTTTGAACGAGCTAATCTTAGGAACTACTGGTCCGATTTGAAAAATTCTTTCGGTGTTAGATAGCTCATTTATCGTGGAAGGCTATAGGTAGGCTATATATTATCACGCTAAGACCAAGAGGTGCGGAGCAACCCGGGTGAAACCGCGGGGTGCAGCTAGTACACAGATACTAGTAATACAAGAAGGTACAAGTCATAGACGGAAAATTCATAACTTAACCATATAATAAAAATAATCATAATCTTAGGCAAGTACCTATAATGATCGGGAATGATTCCCAAAACTTCTTTTTCGTATAGAAATTATGTACTCGACGTTCATTTTTTTTCTACACTAATATTATAAAGAGGAAAACTTTGTTTGTTTGTTTGTTTGTTTGTTTGATTGTAATGAATAGGCTCATAAACTACTGGACCGATTTTAAAAATTCTTTCACCATTCGAAAGCTACATTATCCACGAGTAACATAGGCTAGGTTTTATCCCGGAAATCCCACGGGAACGGGAACTATGCGGGTTTTTCTTTGAAAACGCGGGCGAAGCCGCAGGCGGAAAGCTAGTTCTATAATATTCCTTGAAGTACGAGGATGGGTCTTGTGGAGAGAAAACGTAACCATGTACCACGGGCGAAGCCGGGGCAGACCGCTAGTTTATTATTTAACTCATAGTTCTAAAAATAAAGCTGATTACATTTTTCGCAAACATAAATTGCATCGTAACGTAGGTAAATAATATGTGATGCAAAGTATTTTTTTTCCAAAAAGGGCATTCACGAATTTATAATGTTTAACCCGCGACGGCCTTGGTTTTAAATAAATAAATTATATTTAACCTAAGTTCTTGAAAGTTGAATCTAATTTTAATTTTAATCTATTATTTTTAAAAATGCAATTTATACTATTAAGTACTAGCGGTCCGCCCCGGCTTCGCCCGTGGTACATATTTACGTTTTCTCTCTACATAAAAACCATCCTCGTACTTCAAGGAATATAATAAAAAAAGAATTATCGAAATCGGTTCAGCCGCTCTCGAGTTATGCGCTTACCAACACATTTTGCGATTCATTTTTATATATAAGATTACTAGGTAAGTACCTAACTATGCATAAAATAATAAAAAGAAACAAAAATCAGAGTACCTAGGATGAATCATGAAACTCAATAGAGGGGAATGTGATAAAAAATGAAAGGATTTAAATAAATTACGGTCGATCCGAATTCCGAGTTCGTTATATATAATTACTAGCCGCTCCGCGCGGTTTCACCCCCGTGGCTCCTCTCCTGTTGGTCGTAGCGTGATGATTTATAGCCTATAGCCTTCCTCGATAAATGAGCTATCTAACACCGAAAGAATTTTTCAAATCGGACCAGTAGTTCTCGAGATTAGCGCGTTCAAACAAACAAACAAACTCTTCAGCTTTATAATATTAGTATAGAATAGATTCTTCTCAGTAGAAACAGCTTTACGAGCTTGTAAATGGTAAACATATGTAATGACGATTCAAAAGTGCTTCTAGAAGAAGTCGAATTGAATAAATAAATGTTTGAGTTGGAATGAAATATGGGAATTAATTAAGTGATCTTATAAAAACCTTAAAAATATGCAAAATTTGTAAAAAATTACTTAGTTACTAAGAAAAATTTTATTTTTTATTTTTTTAGGAATTTAAAAATAAATTCATAATTCGAAATATGTGGATAAAAAGTTTATTTAATGGGGTAGTTATATTATTAATTCATCAATTTATTTAAAAATTACTTTTCTTGAACTGATTAAATTACATTCGAAGTCGCGCATGCTTCGTAGTTCGTACCTACATAGTATAAAACAAAGTCGCTTTCTTTTTCAGCGGATTTTGATGCGGTCTTTTTTAATAGACCGAGTGATTCAAGAGGAAGGTTTTAGTATATAATTTATTAGGTTTTAGACAAAGCGGGCGAAGCCGCGGGCGGTAAGCTAGTTAATTTATAAACTGATTCAGACATAAATTGTAAAAAATACTATTTTGTTATATGTATACGGTGTATACATGCATACATGCATTTTAAAAAGCGATTTTTTTTTAATATTACAAACAGACACTCCAATTTTATTATTGGTGTAGATTTTAAGCTTACCGCCCGCGGCATCGCCCGCGTAGTTAGAAGTAATTCTCATAAAATGACATACATATTTTATTTATTCTTGCAAATGGGAAAAAATAAAAGTCTTATCAATGATCAACAATATTTTATTTTCAATTTATTGAATATGTTGGATATTTCATCGAAGGTAGACAATTTCTGGTTTAAAATCTTCTAATGATGACCTAGTGTTGCCTGGCGGGTTTGCTCGCCGTCGACACCGCCTGGGATCTACCTAAAAAAAATATTATTTTTATTATATTAGGAAGACAATTTGAAGTTATAATATCAATAGAGTAGAGAAATTGGTAAAAATATGGATTCGAATCCCGCCTCGTAGTTGCATTTTTTATATTCTTTAAAATTTTCTCATATTATAACAAGCGACCCCGCGGGTTTTAAGTTGTATAGCAATGAAATGCTTAGAATTATAAGTACCTATATTAATATTTTGAAATAATTTAATGATGATCAAGCATTTGAACCTGCGTCATGCGACTAGTTACTTAATCGAATTTTTATTTTTCTAAATTTTCAAAATAATGTTTTTAATTTTGTCAATTCCCCATCAAAAAGCTAAACAAATCGTATGTCGATATCAAGCTAGTCTGATAAAATGTCGTTTGTTTATATTTCTTAACACTTAGACTACAGGCCCATGTTGAAAAAGTTGTGGGTCATTTGAACCACCAGGTGACCTATCTAGAACGATTATTCCGCAACGCCGTACAAAAATCATGGAGACAAGGGGAAAAAATCTCTACCTGTACTTTCGAATTCTCATCTGCACTCAGGTGGACAGCTTACAAGTGACGGCATAGTGCTGAATCTTATTATTTTATGCTCTTATATCGTTCTAGATAGGTCACCTGGTGGTTCAAATGATCAATAACTTTTTCAACATGGGCCTGTAGTCTAACTTACACTTATTAAAACTTTCGGCAAATCCCACATCATTAAAACTATAAGAAATGTTACATCAGAACGAACCGGACTACAAGTCAAGGACCATTTCATAATATTATAGCCCTTAAAAGTTAAATATCGTAATAATCTTTCCCAGTTTTTTTAAAACACTAGTTTATTTCAAAAAAGCGCGTGTGTGCACACATGTCAGAAGTGAAACTTTTTTGGCAAGATTCAAATATACCAAAATCGTATTACTCCAAGACGTGACGGTATTGCCATGATGCGACTTGAAATTTTACAACGCGCCTAAAGAAGTTTCACTGCAAAAACACATTTTTATTTAAAATCAAATATTTCTATAGCTCATGTGTTATTCTGAAGTCCTATATTCGTACTGTAAAGTTTCATCGAAATCCGTCCAGTAGTTTTTTATTGAAAGAGAAATAAATATACATTTACTTAGACAAATTTTCGCATTTACAATATTCTTATATATAAAAATGAATCGCAAAATGTGTTGGTAAGCGCATAACTCGAGAACGGCTGAACCGATTTGGATAATTCTTTTTTTACTATATTCCTTGAAGTACGAGGATGGTTTTTATGTAGAGAAAACGTAAATATATACCACGGGCGAAGCCGGGGCGGACCGCTAGTTAATAATAAAATCAGGTACATATTATAGAAATATCTGTGTCAAGTTCATGTATTATTCTGATGCATAAACTATATTACTGTAAAGTTTTATCCAAATACATCCAGTAGTTTTGCTCGAAAGAGTAACAAATAATATGTAACACACATCCTCACCACCTTTCGCATTTATAATATTCATTTTAATAAATTAAGTTTGCGCTTTGCTCATTTCATTTCACATCAAAAAATTATTAATTATAATAATATAGATTTACTAGGTTTCCGCCCGCGACTTCGTTCACGCGGAGTAGGTATATATTTTTGCATTTTGTGGATTTTCGAAGGAGTAGCCATATGAATTTTTTACATGCACGCACACACTATAATATTATCTCGTTAAAAAAATAACGTAGATACCTACCTACCTACCTAGATACCTACCTTTATTTCAGTTTTAAAGGCCTATCCGCATTTAATTATTTTTCTTGATGTCCCGGTTGGCCGGTTTCATATTTATTTTAATAAAATGTCGCCTTAAAGGTGAACTTAACATTGATCTATCAACATTTACAATTTTGTCAGAATCTGCTCAGTGGTTTTACGTAAATGATGTACATACAAACAGACAAGCACTAATGGCCATTAGATATTTTGGGGGCTTTAAAATAATAAATATTATCTATATTAATAAATCAGCATTTATTAGGTATTTCAAAAAATAAGAAAAGCTTTGGTTACTGTATGGATTATGATTGAAACTTTTTAATTTATTTATGCAAAATATACATAACTAAATTATTTTGTAAAAATTAACATATTTATAATGCAAGCGTGTACGTCACAGTTAGGTTGTTTTAGTATAATAATTTAAAAAAAAAATTAGTACTACTTACTACTTACTTACTGTTGTTGTTGTTGTTGTTGCCCGCATCTTCGCCTGCGTAGAAAAGATAAATTTTCATTGAACAAACTTTCATCCCCTATTTTATCCCCTTCGGGATAGAATTGATCAAAATCCTTTCTTAGCGGATGCCTATGTCATAACATCTACCTGCATGCCAAACAGCCCCATCCTACTGTGCATTGATAGATCACTATGTCAGTCCGTCAGTCACCTTTGAGTTTTATTTATTTAAGATTATTATATTGCTAGCTACCCCGCGGTTTTGTTGTTCCGCTGCTTTTGGTCTTAGCGTGATGATGAAGCCTATAGTCTTCCTCGATAAATGGTCTATATAACACTGAAAATATAATGTTTCAAAATGGATGTGTTCCTGAGATTAGCGCGTTCAAGCTAACAAAATCTTCAGTTTTATGATTTGAGCATAGATATATTATAATAGATACTATTCTAGACTAGCTTTTCGGCTGCAGCTTCGTCCGCGTAGTCAAAGGAAAACCCGCATAGTTCCCGTTCCCGTAGATAAAAACTATCCTATGTGTTAATCCAAGTTACCCTCTATGTGCGTGTCAAATTTCATGAAAATTGGTTGAGCAGTTTTTGCGTGAAGGAGTAACAAACACACACACACACATCCTCACAAACTTTCGCATTTATGATATTAGTAGATGCCGATTTCTGGATTATTCTATCGAACCTACATGAATAAACGAATTTAGTGATGTGATATTAATTGTGTTATTTCCTCACAATCAAACGAGCGAATGCTCATTCCAACCCCACTATGTCAAATTATTTCAGCGTAAACAGGCGTAGAGCATTCTTTCGTTGTTCTTAGTGCGTTCGAAAAGATTCTATGCAATGTTCTAATACTGCACAACACTGAATACGAGTTCTCGTTTACACTAAAAGATCACGAAAGAATGCTCTTGCTCTAGCTCTATGTTCGTTTGGTCCAAATGCACCGTTTACGAATTTCGCATTGTAGAATCTATTAGAGTTAAGTAATATTATGTATTATGTGGTATTTATGCTTTTTTTGCATTGGGGGATTTTTGGTCTTCGAGCGTGACATGTGTAATAAATACATATAACAGGTAAAACATGCGTTTTTATGTGTGAATTTACGCAAAAAAATCGCGATTAAAATGCGTTAAAAAGTAGAGCTTTAATAAAATTTTAATGCTACTAGCTTACCGCCCGCGGCTTCGCCCGCTTTGCCTAAAACCTAATCTATACTAATACATATTATAAAGCTGAAGAGATTGTTTGTTTGTTTGAACGCGCTAATCTCAGGAACTACTGGTCTGATTTGAAAAATTATTTCGGTGTTAGATAGCTCATTTATTGAGGAAGGCTATAGGCTCTATATCGTCACGCTACGATCGACAGGAGTGGAGCCACGGGGGTGAAACCGCGCGGAGCAGCTAGTAAATTATATGTATACTAAAAGTCTAAAACCTTCCTCTTGAATCACTCTATCTATTACAAAACCGCATCAAAATCCGTTGTGTAGTTTTATTGATAAGATATGATTTAAGCATACAAAGGGACATAGGGACAGAGAAAGCGACTTTGTTTTATACTATGTAGTGAAGTTGGTACTACTAGAGGCTACGTAATAACATATGAAAAGTTCGGTAAATTTATTTCATATCAGCTAGTACTGTCGAAATTATGCATTACTTTTAAATTATAAGTTATTTCCCACTACTGGGGCCTGGGACACGGGCCTCCTATGAGAGTACAGGCCATAATCGACCTCGCTGGCCAAGTGTGGGCAGATGTCACATGTCGTCGAACTTTTAATTTCGTGGGTTTTTGAGCAAATGTTTTCCTTAAAATCTTGAGGCAGTGGCGATATGGATTATTTGTAGATATACTGTATACATATGTATTATAAAATGTAAACAATTTTTGCATGCCATGTAGTTTGCACCTAAATTTTTATTGAAGTCGTGATCCGACATGAGTACAGCTTTTATAAATGATGTAAAAAAATATATTATTATGTTCAATTTCAACCGACTTCAAAAAAAGGAGATCCTCAAACTCACTATGCGAACTAATTTAGATTTTTTGAAGTGAAACTTTTTTAGGCGCGTTGAGTGTAAAATTTCAAGATCACGTCATGGAGTAAGGCGATGATTTTGGTATCTTTGAATCTTTCCAAAGAAATTTCACTTCTGACACGTGTGCTCGGCACACACGCTCTTTTATATTTCAAAGCTGGTGCCTTCCGTTGGCTCATTTCCACTCTATTTTTGACGATTTGAACGTGGTTTAGTTTTTTATTAAAATAATTAATTATGTATTCTAAAACATACCAAAGGTTTACGATCGTAGCTACAAGTAAATTGCGCGCGAAATCAGTCACATTATTGTGAAAAAGGCGGGAGCGTTCAGTTGACAAGTTACCGTTGTAGGAGTCACATGTGTCTTGTGTTGTGAAAAAGTTATGATATTTAGTTGTTTCGAGTAATTGAATAAAGGTAAGTTTTTAGTTCTGATTAGTGCAATTTTTGGTAATTATAAAATTAGGAAGTTTGTAGTACTAATTTGGAAATTTAGTGCTTTTTTAGTAATCTATACTAATATTATAAAGCTGAAGAGTTTGTTTGTTTGAACGCGCTTTAATCTGTAGAACTACTGGTCCGATTTGAGAAATTCTTTCGGTGTTAGATAGCCCATTTATCGAGAAAAGCTATACGCTTCACGCTAAGACCACCAGGAGTGGAGCACTGCCGGTAAAACCGCAGTGCACAGCTAGTTATTAATAAAAATAAGGTAAAAATAAAAATAAAATTAATTCTATGTAGAATTTGTCGTATAATAGTTAAGTAAGTTTTTAATTATGTATAATTTAGGATGATATTTAGTGTTTTTTTTTGGTAATAATAAAATTATTAAAATTAAAATAAAATTAATCTCTATCTATGTAGAGTTTAAAGTTTAAACTCTACGTGACATTTTGTCTGTACGTTATTATTTTTCTCTTGTGTATCTCAATTTTAATTATTATTTTTGTTATCAAAATTAAAAACAGTGATTAATTTAATTTTTTGTGAGAATATTAATTTAAATAAATATTATTTTGAGTATTTTCTAAGCAAAAATAATATACTTATTTTTGCGTTTTAGCTTGCGGTTGCGTTTTATTACCCCGCAAATAATAACTTCGACGCTATAGAATGTTTTGTAGTATTTTTAAGTAGTTTTTATTTTTATTAATTCTAATTAAATCTTATATATAAAAATGAATCGCAAAATGTGTTGGTAAGCGCATAACTCGAGAACGGCTGAACCGATTTCGATAATTCTTTTTTTATTATATTCCTTGAAGTACGAGGATGGTTCTTATGTAGAGAAAACGTAAACATGTACCACGGGCGAAGCCGGGGCGGACCGCTAGTTTATTATAAATTAAATGTTTTTATTGAAGGCAAAAATTATTTAAAACATGTTAAAGATGTATTAAGTAAATGTAATAAGTTAATTGATTTTCTATCGCGTACATCTTTGATCATCTAAGGCGTACATAATATGACGTATTAACTATATATTTTTTTAATATTTAGTTTTTCCTTTTTTGTTTGTTTCTGATGAAAATATTAGCAAATAGATTTAGGGGTTTTTAGTACAAAAGTGGCAATAATTATAATTTTGAAAGAGTTATTTTAAATAACTTATGAAAATGATATTTATTAATTGCTCTACCAAGCCTAATTATATTTTTAATGATAAATTGAAAATATAAAATATATTTAACAAAAATTAAACAAAATCGTAGGTAATAATAATATTAATTATATATATATAAGTATTTTATTCATTTGAAAATATAGATAAATATATCTTTAATCTATTTTTTTATTATTTATATCTTCAGGACAATCTTTCGGGATAGCGGTTTTTTTTTCACTAAATATGGGAAAACAATCCATTACTAATATGTAGACATCGGATTATATGCACTAACAAAATGCCAAAATATGCATGCAAATATGCACTAAAAAAGTCCGAAATATGCACTAAAAACGACTGATATGCCTAAAATATGCACAATACAAAATCAAAAAACCTTTATTATTTTATATATTTAAATCAAAGATTGTACAAATACAGTGAAATTTTCATGAAATTTAGTATAGTTTTTGTGCCAATATACAATTAGGCATTTTTACCTAATTTTTGAGCGCAAATTTGTGACGTTTGTCACCCGCGAGCCCAGTGTTGCCACCTTAGACCTTTCCGGGCTAAATCTAGCCCTTTTTTGGAATTCAACCCATGTTTTAAGTTTTAGGGTAATCTAGCCCTTTTTTGAATAGCTCAAAATTTACTTAAAATGGAGCCCATTTTGTAATTTTTCGCCATTTTACCATGCCAAAATAGGGTTTGTTTACTCGCTGAGCGTTCTGATTGGCTAATAAAGGTTAGTCGACCAATCAAAACTCCCGTTACTTAACGAAATATGCACTATTGGGGAAAAAGGCTAAAATATGCACTAACGCCGTAATTAGCGAGTTTTATGCATTTGCATATGCAAATATGCAAATGCATATAATCCGATGTCTACTAATATGTATTTATGACAGAATTAATTAATAGACTAGATTTCCGCCCGCGGTTTCGCCCGCGTACAAAGAAAACCCCGCATAGTTCTCTTTCCTGTGGGATTTCCGGGATAAAAAGTAGCCTATGTCTTATTCTGGGTCTTCACGAATGTTTGTCATTCTTTCACGTAAAAACTACTGATTAGAATAAAAATTTGGTATATAGGTAGGTGAAGACACTTTTTATCCTGGAAACCCCAAAGGAACGGGAACTATGCGGGTTTATCTTTGTCTACGCGGGCGAAGCCGCGGGCGGAAAGCTAGTCATCATCATCATCATCAATCATCATCATCAATCAATACATATAATAAAATTCTAGAAAAGTGGTGTCTGTACAATGAAAATATGTAAAAAAAAATTAGCAGGGGTTATTATTAAATCGATCCCAAACCCAAAACTGTAGTTAAAAAATTTTTTGTCTGTTTGTCTGTTTGTCTGTATGTTTGAACACGCTAATCTCAGAAACGGCTAATCCGATTTCGATGCGATTTTCACTAATATATTGTGGTAATCTTCATTTAACATTTAGTGTTTATTTCATGTCAATCGGTTCATAAATAAAAAAGTTATGACCATTTAAGTACTCACGGCGAACATTTGCTAAGGCATTCTATGGTACACATACAGTGTACGATAAAACGTAAGTTATCTGTTATACGCTACAGTTATGTCCAAGTGATCATATCGAAAGTCCCTAAGGATGGGGGGGTAAGCTGAGGAAGTAGGGGGAGGGGTATTTCTAGATAAATTTTATACATAAAATGTCCTTTAAATTATGTCGTATTATATTATATTTTTAACCCCCGATGCAAAAATATGGGTGATAAGTGTTTGACCGCTGTGTGTGTGTGTGTGTTTGTGCCACCGTAGCTCGCTAGCAGGTAATCCGAATTAGAAAGAAAGAAAGAAAGAAAGAAAGAAAGAAAATGCCTGGGAAATGCGTGGAAAATTCCCGGAAAATGCCAGGGAAATGTCCGGAAAATGCCTGGGCTACATCCGGAAAATCCCCGGGATATGCTCGGAAAATACCCGGAAAATGCCTGGGAAATTCCCGGAAAATGTCTGGAAAATCTCGGAAAATAACCAGAAAATGCCAGGGAAATGTCTGGAAAATATCCGGAAAATGCGTGGAAATGTCCGGAAAAAGCGTGGAAAATGCCTGGAAAATGCCCGGAAAATGCTCGGAAAATCCCCGGAAAATATCCGGAAAATGCGTGAAAATGTCCGGAAAAAGCGTGGAAAATGAATGCCACGTCAAATTTGCGAAGTAATTAAAGCAGAAAACCAAAAAAGAAAAAGAAAGCTAAAAATTTTCCATATTAAATGTATACGGGATATTCAAATTTCATACTTAATGTATGGGTTTAAAGATAATTTTTTTGATATTTCTCGATTTATTTTTAAAAATTTATCACGGCCATTAACTCATTAGGTTAAGTACTTTCGATATCAGTTTAAAGTTTTTTGTTATCTGTAATACTTACGGAAAAATCGCGTGTGCACACTTAACGATTACACCCTGTATATAGGTATAGTAAATGGATGAACCGATTTTGATTAAATATGTCTAATTATACTTTACACGTCATGCCCTTTCATTTCATATGTCACTTGAGTCAAAATTCACTTTTTTTATTATCTACCACTTTTATACCTTCTATATCAAATAAATGGATGAACCGATTTTGATAAAATTTGACTATTTTTTTTACTTTACTGTATAGGTATAAGTGGGAATGAAAGAAACGAATGTTGTCAAATATTGTGATAGTACCTACCTAAGTGATATATCAAATGAATGTGCATAACGGGTGAATTACAATTAGTAATGTTTTATCGAAATCGGTTCATCCGTTTATTACATATAGGGCACTTTAGGGGTGACAGTGGTTAGATAAATAAACCAAATGGAGCATCAAACGATAGGATATGACGTGTACATATAGGTACAATTAGATAATATTATTTACATCAAAATCGGTTCTGCCATTCACTAGGGATGGAAAGGGAAGGGTTGAAAGGCTGTGAAAAAAGAGGGGGACATGGGAGCGAGAGGATAGCCACACCCTGGAAATTTTGAACTCTTCTGTAACAAAGTTTTATAGCTCAGTTTAGTTTTAATTTTACTAACAGTTATTTTGTGTTATTATTTTTTTTATTTCTTAACTGTAAAATAATCTGTAAGTACTTATAATTTAGTTGTTTATGGTAGTACGTGTTTCAAGACGTGTTTACTCAATAATTGTGTGTTAAGTAGTAACTACTATGCAGTCACTATTCCACGCGGACGAAGTCGCGGGCACAGCTAGTATTGTAATATAATGGCCAAGTGCGTGACTGATGTCACATGTCGTCGAACTGCTCAGTTCGCGGTCATGACGGTTATATCACGATGTTTTCCTTCTGATTCGAGTTGTGGTCATGTGGATAATACGTAGATAATTTTTTTAATAAAAATTTCGTCGATTTAAAGGTATTGCAGGAAAATGTGACGGTTAATCTAAATCTACCTATTTAGGTTTTGGAACAAGAACTTTCGAAGTTTAATAAAAAGCTTTTACAAGTTCTTTTTACAACTTTTACCTTTTTTTTACTTTTACAAGAATCTTTTCAAATTTATTATTTCATTTCATTTCACTTTTTTATAGTTAATAAGTATAAGTACAGATGTTGTTACACTAATAATACACGTAAATAGGTATCCAATTAGTCCGGCTACTCACGTACCTGCCGCAATAAATAAAGGGGCAATATTGGAACAATCTCGGTTACACGGCGGTCGGAGCAATTTCAGTTGTTCTCTAAATTGCCCAGGCTCCTTAATTGTGATGTGTATAAGCAAATACACGGAGCCAATTTCAAAATTGCCCCTGCTGCAGGAAAGTGAGTAACCGGTTTTAATTGTGAATAATAAATAAACATACATAGGTATATTAGCAACACGTTTATCAATTATAAATATAACTACATTACGTCAAACAATATTTAATAGAAAATGTTTTCATCGATCATGATCATTATACAGGGTGTCCCTCTGTTGGTATACTAAGCTCAAAGGAGGTTATAGTTTTGCATACGCTGAGTACGTAAAAAATACTTATAAAATTCCAGACGCAGTTTTTTTTTCAAATACATAGATGAATTCTTAAAACTCTATATGTACACCCATAACAAGCTACCCGCCCAGCTTTGCTACCAGCACGTGACCTATCGTTTAAGATTATGTTTTCATAGACAAATGCTCAGTGAAGCGGTATATGCCGTCTGCGCGAAGCTGGAGAAGAAAACATGGATTTTCAGAAAAAAAATAACAACAATTTTTTTGATGTAATTTTGTTGTTTAAGTATTTTTTACGTGATCAGTGTATGCAAAACTACAAGTCCCTTCGCGCTTAGTATACCAATAGTGGGACACCCTGTATATATTAGATTCCTACCTATTATAATAAATATTAAGTAGTAGGTATTGCCCCGCGGCACCCCTCGTGGTTTACAAACTCAAACTCAAACATTTATTTATTCAACTAGACTTCATTTTTAAGTTTTTTTGAATCGTCAAAATACAGAAAAATAATAATTTACCACCGGTTCGGAACCGAAAAAAAGAATAATTAAAATCGACTCAAAAGTCGAAAGTTCTAAGTTCTAACAAAGCCAAAAAAATTACGTCGAATTGAAAAAGCTCTCCTTTTTTGAAGTCGTTTGAAAACATATTTTTGAAGTTTCTTTATAGGCGCGTTGAGAGTAAAATTTCAAGGTCGCGTCATGGCAATACCGTCACGTCATTGAGTAAGGCGACGATTTTGGTATCTTTGAATCTTGCCAAAGAATTTCACTTCTGACACGTGTGCACACACGCTCTTTTTTAGCAATCCATTATAACGTTTGCTGTCAGCTAATACATATATTCTAGTATTGATTAGATTCAAACCCACATCTCATTCGAGTTATAGTTACTAACCATTGCGCCAAAAGGGCAAAACAACAAATTGCCGTAAGTTTGCGAATTCAATGCATAATTTAAAAGTTCAATACCAACTTCAGTAGGGCACGGCTAACTAGTATGTTGTAATTTCTGTTTGTGTGTATAGTATAATTATGTATATAGCGAAGGTATGCAATTCGTTGCATTTCATATTTTAGCTTACAAATTACAATCGTAATAATTTTCGGATGTATCATAATTAAATAAATTTAGAAAGTGCTACTTTTTGAAACCGCGGGACGCAGCTATTTTTTAATATAATATAATTTATGATTAAGGCGTTACCCGGCAATTTCGACTATGTTCAAGCTCTATAAAGTCTGGTACAACATAAAGCACAATATCGAAAAAAATATATAAAATAGGATGGTCTTTGATCTTTAATTGCTCGCGAGGACTTTTTTCCAAAGTTAATAGATTTCTAGAAAAAAAAAAATGTGCCGTGGTCATCGATTTTTCCGCAAATACTCTATAAACTTCGTAACCTGCTGACTTAGAGTTCTGAAAATTTTATGTTTAATAAATTATCAGTTACACAACAGTCCCTGACGAGGATTTTTTGTTTCACTGATTAGTATCTTTTTAAATACAAAATGCGAGGAAAAAAGAAGGTGCAGGGGGAGAGGTTTGAGATCCGTCAAGTATCCTCAAGGTTATTAGCGCATGTAAAAGCCTTAAATAAAGCTTCACCCGCAACTTCCTTCTGCGCACGGTGAAACTTTGGAAAGATTTGCCACCTACGGTGTTCCCGAACAACTACGACATTAGGGCCTTCAAGAAAAGAGCTTATTGATTGTTCATAAAAAGCCGACAAAGCACTTCTAGTGTTACAAGTTTTTTTTGTGTGTGGTATCTCTCAATGTTAGCCAGAAGGGCTTCTACATTTTAACGCGGACGCGTGGGTGAACTGTAGGTTCACCCTGGTAGCGACATGCACAAGGGCGTCCCCCCTTGACGGGGATCTCGAACCTCGGCTTGGGCTGTCGCTTGAGTGGAGGCCGGAAGGGCCCTAGTCCACCTGCCCCTTTGCTTGCTCTGACATAAAAAAATAAAAATAAACTGTACTTTATATTTAATATATTACAAATTTATTTTCGGTATTTGAACTCTAAATACCTACTTACTATCAGCTTATAGTACTTAGTGCCCTTGCTTATTGCGAAGTTTTCCATACAAGCATCCGTATTTATGTTTGAATATTGTCATTTGTGAAAAACCTTCTCAAGATTTGCTCAGCAAATAGAGATATCACGACCTCTTAGTGCTAAACAAAATTTGATAACGGTTAACATCTTTAAGATAATATCATTAAAGATAACAGTATTATTTATTTATATCTACTTAATTAAATGCTTATTGTTTTAACACTGTGAATAATTTTTGAGACTAGTTTTTTCTCGTATTATGAAATATTATAATTTATAATCCTATACTAGATTTCCGCCCGCGGTTTTACCCGCGTTTTCAAAGAAAAATCCGCATAGTTCCCGTTCCTGTAGAATTTACGAGATAAAAATGTCTACGTCCTAATCTGGGTCTTCAGCTACCTACATACCTGTCATTAAATTTCATTGTAATCGGTTAAGTAGTTTTAACGTGATAGAATAATCCAGTAGGTATAGGACTAGCTGTACCCCGCAGTTTTACCCGCATTGCTCAGCTCCTATTGGTCTTAGCGTGATGATATAATACAAGCAGATAGCCAATAACCTTCCTGGATAAATGGAATATATAACAGTAAAATAATTTTAATTTTATTTTAAATTTTGGACTCTTGGTTCCTGAGATTAGCACCTTCAAGTAAACAAACAAACAAACTCTTCAGCTTTACAAAGTCGCTTCCTCTGCGAAATAGAGTCATTCTCGAGGAAGGTTTTAGTCATGTTTTAGTATATAATTTATTAGGTTTTATACAAAGCGGGTGAAGCCGCGGGCTGAAAGCTAGTATTAGTATGTATATAATATAATTACTGTAGTGTTGAATAAACTTGAATATGATATTTTTGGTTTTATTCAAATGCTTTATAACTATAAATTTATAAAGAATAGAAAAAAATCGATCACGAGGGCTCGAAACCGCATCCTTTCGCGCCATTCCGGGGCGGATGCCTGACCAACTTGGCCACTCGTGACCCGCGTTTCTATTCTTTATAAATTTAAAGTTGAATAAACTTTATTATTTAATAATCAAATGTTGTAACCATAGGTTGTAACATTGTTATTTTAATTGTCACTAAAACACCTGCAAATATTATACCGTCAAAATATATTTTCCCAAGCTAACAATTCTGAATTTTACGCTACGCTACATAACGTGGAAAATATATTAAAAAACAATGACATTTACGTAAATTCGATACGATCAGTAAAAAAATAATAATTTTGTGTGTAGACTAGTTAGTCGACATGGGTTTACGCGGGATAAAAAATATGGTTTATAGTCACTGTTTGAATCATAATACGAATTTTTTAAATTTGTGTGTGTCTGGTAGGTATAGATAACTTTTGCAGTGGAACTTCGCGCGTTTGATAATATACTAGCTTTCCGCCCGCGGCTTCGCCCGCTTTGCCAAAAACGTAATAAATTATATACTACCCCCTCCCTTTGAATCACTCTTAGCCTTACATGGAACGCCTCAGAGTGAGGTAACGCCGCATGAGTCATGTTTTTCGTGCGTGCAGCCGGCTCTATCGAATTATAAGACGTTGTCACGTCAAAAAACCGCATCAAAATCCGTTGCGTAGTTTTAAAGATTTAAGCATACATAGGGGCATAGGGACAGAGAAAGCGACTTTCTTTTATACTAGGTATGTAGTGATCATACGCTAAGACCTAGAATCGGAGCAATGCGTGTAAAACCGCGGGGCACGGCTAGTAATACATACTAACAATAATACTGCGCAAATATACAATACCTACATTTAAAATGTATTTGTATGAACAAATCCATTTAAACTTCATTATTAATTATTATTACTAGCTAAGTGTTAATTGTTATTACATAGTACATCTTGACAAAGATGGATGATACTTATAACTAGCATATAGCCCGTGGTTTTACTCGCATAGTACACGTTTCAATAAATAATAAAATAAATGTAAAGAACAATTACATATAATACTAGCGGTCCGCCCCGGCTTCGCCCGTGGTTTATATTTCGCAATAAAAGGTAGCCTATGTTCTTTCTCAGGGTCTAAAGATTATCAGTGCCAAATTTCATCAAAATCGGTCCAGTAGTTTATGCGTGAAAACCATACATACATACATACATACAAACCTTTCCTCTTTATAATCTTAAGTATAGAAGTATAGATTATAAACATATCCCAACAAAAACATAAATGTAAAAATTGGAGCCAAGTTCAACCGTCGACTTGCCGAAAAAAGAATTGAGATCTAAATGTGTGCCAAGTTCTGTAGACAGTCCAGAAATTTATTTACTAAGATGTATAAAATTCTTAGGTGAACTGAAAACTCAATTGTTTTATTTTCCCTTATAGAACAATGTTTATTCAAAATATGATTTTTTTTTTAATTTTAATAAAAGAATTATTTACACATAGCAAACAACTAATGACCTACTGAACCTCATAATTTAACCAGGCTAGTTTTTAGGTACTGTTTATCTATATAATATCTTCTCAAATTGCTGATATTGAACGTTATTATTTTAGAAACTTGTAAAAACTAGCCAAGTCAAATTATGAGGTTCAGTAGGTCATTAGTTGTTTGCTATGTGTAAATAATTCTCTTATTAAAATTAAAAAAAAAATCATATTTTGAATAAACATTGTTCTATAAGGGAAAATAAAACAATTGAGTTTTCAGTTCACCTAAGAATTTTATACATCTTAGTAAATAAATTTCTGGACTGTCTACAGAACTTGGCACACATTTAGATCTCAATTCTTTTTTCGGCAAGTCGACGGTTGAACTTGGCTCCAATTTTTACATTTATGTTTTTGTTGGGATATCATTACTTTTTGTACAGAAAATTACTTTGCAAATTTGATTTAATTTATGTATTTAATGCTTTTATAAACGATTTTTTTTATTTTTTCTTGCGTTTTCGCTGTATGGTTTTTTTAACATTATTTTCTATATTTTCCTGTACGTTTGAAATGTCAGCGCGCATTGCCCATTCATTATCTGCTTTTTTTCTAACTCGTTTTCTGCTTATGCTAAGTCTAGCTAAGTCAGGACGATACATCGTCCGCAAGCGATTGTACTCCACTATAGCGCTCTCTTGTGCTTTAATTTGACTGGGATCTAAATTAAGAATATGTACCCCATCTAGAGTTTTAACTCTAGATAGTGCAACATAAGCCTGCCCTTTGCAAAATACTGAACAGCCGATATCAAGAAGAGCACTGTCAAGACTAAGGCCTTGTGATTTGTGAATGGTAAGCATATGCTAAGCAAATAGGGAATTGTTCTCGGTGAACATATGCATTACTTAATATCTGGAACTTAGTCTACTTCTTTAAGCCGCGAGTGCCGCGTAACTAGGTACGCGGCGAGCGGCGAGTTCCATATTTAAAATTTAAAATGTGTGTAAATCAAAGCGCGTCAAAATCTATCCCATGGTCCGGGAGCCAGCAGCAGATTTTATGACCAAGTTCCTCTCAAGCGGTAATTAGTAAAATGCATCAAAGTATAGTATTATGAAGCCTCGTGAACGTCAGCTGGAGCTCGGTTGGGGGGAAGAGCGGTTGTAGCCTCCCGTATCAGCTGACGGTTTTTCCACCAAGATACAGCCAGCTGACATATATATTTATCCACAGTTACATATAAGCTATCATCAGGTAAATTTTTGTTTGAGAGGAAATAACGGAAAATAAATTTTTCTTTAAATTTAACTTTCATGTTCGAGACACCAGCTGACGTATAATACACTATGTTGTAACCAGCTGACTATTTTTTTTCGTTGAGATATTGGGTTAGCTACAATTTGACAAATTTTTAGCTGAGAGGAAATGAATGAATGAATGTATTTTTTTTCCTATGTGCGTGGGAGGCTCACCCCCCCAACCGAGCGCCAGCTGACGTTCACGAGGCTTTATAATACTATACTCTCATGCGTCTGACGAATTATCTCTTGAGAGGAAATAGTTAACCAAATTTGCACCTGGCTCCCTAACCACCAGGAGTTAAGAGAAACAAAGATGTTTTTTTGTGAATTATTTATTAAAAATCCACAAACATAAGCAATCAATAAACATTTATTAATTAGTAATAATATATTAATAATAATACACTAATTGTTAATAATTATATTGCATTAATTAATCTTACACACGTCAAGATGAAGAATAGGTATTAATTAACAATAAAAATATATTATTTAAAAACTTTTGTATAGGTAACTGTTCAGGCTATTGCCTAAGTTTAGTATCTAGATTCTTACTTGGTTACATCTACTATCTTTCAGTGCAAGTCCTATCAAAATCGGTCCAGCCGTTCCAGATAAAAAGGGCAAAGTTTGAAAAAAGCGTGTGTGCCGAGCACACGTGTCAGAAGTAAAACTTCTTTGGCAAGATGCAAAGATCGTCGTAGAAGAATCGTCGCCTTACTCCATGACGTGACGGAAGAAATCATGCAATCGAAGTAATCTGCCCTAGCGATACTAGCGCGAGTGAGTGTGATGTCAGAGGCGTATCGAATCCACAGATGTTTCGCGCTAAAATATGTAAACTTCAATAATCTATATCTCAGTCATTTATTGATGGATTTCAATTTTTTTTTCTGCCACTGATTAGTTTTGATCTATATTTTAACACTATTATGGTGAATATAATATTTTCTATTTTTATAAACTTTTCCATTTTTCCATACAAACAAAATTAATGTCATTGAAAAAAAAATTAAATACAGATAAATTCAGTATTTTCTGATTTTTTCCTTTGTACACTCACTATAACCTAGTTGATTACAAAATTTGAACTTTCTAGGTCATCTGGAAGTGGGTTAGGTTTTGTATATGTCTATAAGTCAGTCAGTCTTAAAAATTGCGATTTTTGGACATTAATATCTACGCAACTGTTTAATCTATATTTATGAAATTTAAGGTTCTTGTTTATCTCGAGGTCCTCTTGATATGTACCAAATTTGGTTTATTTAACTTAAATAGTTTTCGAGTTGTAAGGGGGTGAAAAGTGGCTCGAAATGGTTCGTGTAAATATACACACGGCCGCTGCTCGCCAGTTCTCTTCGTTTGAACTTGGCTTGACACGCTGCCGCGTGTCTAGATTTTTAACCATGAATAACAATTAAAATAATGCCATCTTTTTGTAGGTAACTAGCTAAGGTAACTAGGTACGAAGAACTAATACCGAAATAATTATTCAAGTTGGACCACTAGTTCCTGAGATTAGCGCGTTCAAACAAACAAACAAAGAAACAAACTCATCAGGTTTATAATATTAGTATAGATAGGTACAAAATAGATATAAGTATTGCTAATGAAATCATTAAGAAGATCGCGCGTAAAATTAGCAAAATTAGCTTGTCTGTACGTAATAAAAACATCTGACGCAGCCGGAGTAAAGAGAAAATATTGTTTTGTAAAAATCGGTCCAACTGTTAGAGTCCAGAGACTCCTTAATTCGAAATCCTCAGTGCCGAGGGTCTTGATCATTTAGGAGTTGTGATTTCCTAGTTATTAAGCTATTGCATAGCTTCTATCGCGGGCCTTGAGCGCGGGGCCGAATCCAGAAATTCCGTAACGAAAAAACCTCACGCTCCCCACTCCGACGGGCACGGAGGTGTGGCTTGAAGGCATAGCATGCAATTGCTTTACCGCGGCAGTCCCCGAGTGCCACACGTCTTTTTTACGCCATTTGTCTCGATCTTCTGCGATGTAGATAGCTTCAGGTACGGTAGTTTCTACGGTCGTTATAATTTGGTCCGACCAGTGCATTGGACTGGGGCCTCGGGGCCTTTTTCCTTCTACCCTGCCAGTGAGAACGAATTTCTCCAGGTTGTCTCCCCTCTTTCTTGCAGGCTGCTTTCAAGCAGGTGGAGGACAGTCTTTTGGTAATACCCAAGCTCCTTAGGAATTGATTTATTCGTTCTACATTCCAGAGGTTTAAGCTAGAACAATTAGACATATAGAAAACAAAATTAAAGTTACTAGGTACATTGGTATATGCTATATATTATGTACCGTGTATATGTATATCCGTTTGCAATAAGTAAAAAGCGGTTATTTTAATTTTTCAAGCAGACGCTCCAATTTCATATTTGGTAAGTATACAGGGTGTCCCACTGCTGGTATACTAAGCTCAAAGGAGGTTATAGTTTTGCATACGCTGAGTACGTAAAAAATACTTATAAAATTCCTGACGCAGTTTTTTTTCAAATAGATGACTTCTTAAAACTCTATGCGTACACCCATAACAATCAACCCGCTCCATTTTGCCACCAGCACTTGAGCTAGCGTTTAAGATCACTTTAAGATTATGTTTTCATAGACAAAATGCTCACATTAGCGAAGCGGTATACGCCGTCTGCGCGAAGCTAGAGAAGAAAACATGGATTTGCAGGAAAAATTTAGCAAAAAAATTTAGGCGTAATTTTGTTGTTTAAGTATTTTTTACGTGATCAGTGTATGCAAAACTACAAGTTTCTTCGCGCTTAGTATAGCAATAGTGGGACATCCTGTATATTTTTTTGATTTGAGTTAAACCCTGGTAAAGCCAGGTACACTTAGTATATAAATAAAACAGTGAAGAGGATATATTTTGTAATATATTTCAACCTTCACTTGCACATAAATATACTTGTGACATTGTCCACAGATGTTCCTCCGTGTTCGGACTACGAATTATTTTCTTTTATTTATAGGGGAAAAAACAGATAAATATAGATGAATGTCGATACATATTAGCAATATCTGTTGTTTTTTTTATAGGAAAAGCGTTGAATGTAATGATAATAATCTATAGTGTGTGCCCCGCGGTTTTACCCGCAATGCTCCGCTCCTGTTGGTTTTAGCGTGATGATTATATAATATAGCTTATAGCCTTCCTTGATAAATGGGCTATTGAACACCTAAATAATTTTTCAAATCGAACCAGTAGGTGCCAGTAGTTCCTGAGATTAGCGCGTTCAAACAAACAAACAACAAACTCTTCAGCTTTATCTTAATATGTATAATTAATCTCGTGTCACAATGTTTGTCCTCAATGGACTCCTAAACCACTTAACCGATTATAATAAAATTCGCACACCATGTGCAGTTCGATCCAACTTGAGAGATAGGATAGTTTAAACATGTAGATACCACGGGCGAAGCCGGGGCGGACCACTAGTATGTATATAGATGTATCCTGTTAACATATCGAAACAAGGAAATATAATAAATGAATAGAAATAAATGCGTAAATTATAGCTAACATGTGAAATACATACAGTTTTAATATTTGTTTATATTATTTTGTATTTGCGTATAGGCATTTGTAAATTAGCATGTATATATTATAATACTGTTAAGTGTGTACTGTTCTAGTCGCTGACCCTGGTTCCGGTATCTATACTAATATTATAAAGCTGAAGAGTTTGTTTGTTTGAACTCGCTTATCACAGGAACTACTGGTCCGATTCGGAAAATTATTTCGGTGTTAGATAGCCCATTTATCGAGGAAGGCTATACGCTATATATCATCACGCTAAGACCAACAGGAGCCGAGCAATGCGGGTAAAACCGCGGGGCACAGCTAGTCTAATAATAAATAAATAAATAAATAATAAATATTATAGGACATTATTACACAAATCGACCTAGTCCCAAAGTAAACTCAATTAAGGCTTGTGTTGTGGGTACTAGGCGACGATAAATATAATATTTAATAAATACATATATAGATAATAACACCCAGACCCAAGAACAAATAATTGAGTTCATCACACAAATATTTGCCCTGACCGGGGATCGAACCCGGGACCGTCGGCTCAGTAGGCAGTTACTTTACCACTGCGCCAACCGCGTCGTCAAATATAACAATATGATTAATGTCACGGCCATCTAGTATCCGTTTTACTCATCTCAGTAACGCATGTACGTATGTTTCCTTATTTACACAAACGAACATGCAAATTGTTGTAATAATTAACAGTTTCTGCGCACCTACGTTTCTCTAATGTTTATTTTGTATTTAGCGTTCATGGTTTAATTGCTAATGTAGGAATTTTTGTACACAGTAATCGATTTGCGATTTTAACAAGGTATTTAATGTGTATAATTTTGATAGGGAAGTAAATAAGTAAAGGTTATATAGAGTTACTAGGATTCCGCCCGCGGCTTCGCCCGCTTTGTCTAAAACCTAATAAACTCTATCTATTAAAAAACCGCATTAACATCCGTTGCGTAGTTTTAAAGATTTAAGCATACATAGGGACAGAGAAAGCGACTTTGTTTTATACTAAGTATGTAGTGATGTAGTGATAGGGGAAACTAAATACGTAATTGAAAAATACCAACAGTAGAATGTTCATGAATTGGATTTAGAGATTGAGAAGTTTATTGAGACTTATTACGTAACTTTATGCAAAGACGAAATACCTACTGGTTTGTATTTTACCTACAACTACTGGTTTTACCCGCAGTGCTCCTGTTGGTATCAGCGAGATGATATATGTATAGCCTATAAGCCTTCCTCGATAAATGGGCTAACTAACACCGAAAGAATTTTTCAAATCGGACCAGTAGTTCCCGAGATTAGCGCGTTCAAACAAACAAACTCTTCAGCTTTATAATATGTATTAGTATAGTTAATAAAATTCAAAAACTGTTACTGGGTTATTTTACTATAAGGTACGAAACAATATCTTTATCGGGTTATTAACTTGACAGATAAATGTAAACTTCATACTGTATTATACAGGGTGTCCCACTATTGGTATACTAAGCGCGAAGGGACTTGTAGTTTGGCATACACTGAACACGTAAAAAATACTTAAACAATAAAATTACGTCAAAAATTTTTGCTAAATTTTTCCTGAAAATCCATGTAATGTTTTCTTCTCTAGCTTCGCGCAGCCGGCATAATATACCGCTTCACTAATGTGAGCATTTTGTCTATGAAACATATTATATATCTTAAACGATAGCTCACGTGCTGGTGGCAAAGTTAGGCGGGCTGCTTGTTATGGGTGTACACATAGAGTTTTAAGAATTCATCTATTTGAAAAAAAATGCGTCTAGAATTTAATAAGTATCTTTTACGAACTCAGCGTATGTAAAACTATAACCTCCTTAGAGCTTAGTATACCAACAGTGGGACACCCTGTATATCTACGAAGTAGAATCATAACTTAGCTAATCTAAATCTAAATACAGCTCTAATGAAAATCCATACACTTTAGCCATAGTCAATAACCCTCCTTTTGTCAGTCGGTTAGCCTTGCATGCAATAATACATACGTCATATACTTTCGCACATGATCGCCAAATCGATTGGTAATAAAAACGATCAAATAAGAAATAGGTAACAAAATATTTGATCGTTATTTAAATTAGCAAGGATATACGAATATTGTTTAAATTTGATGAGCTGCATATTAAAGTAAACAGTATATCATTAAGAGCAAACAAAAGAGCCGTTTTTCATTGCATTGTGCCACTAGAGCAATATATTTTTTAATCCATACTTAATATTATAAATGCGAAAGTAACTCTGTCTGTCTGTCTGTTACTCAATCACGCCTTAACTACTGAACCAATTTGCATGAAATTTGGTATAGAGATATTTTGATACCCGAGAAAGGACATAGGATAGGTTTTATCCCGGAAATCCTACGGGAACGGGTTTTTCTTTGAAAACGCGGGCGAAGCCGCGGGCGGAAAGCTAGTATTAATCTATGGTAACTTTAGCCATGTTTCTACGTTTTCCTTTTTGTCATATCTTAATTATTAAATATCTTTCAAAACGTAAGAAATTGGACAGATTTTCCGTTATGTTCCGTCATCCATAAAACTAATTTTTGAACATTATATAAAAAAAGCAAAACGTAGGAACATAGCCTATAATTGTCTCTACTAAATTATGAAAAAAGTAATTAAATCGGTCCAGTATTGGAGGAGGAAACAGGGGACCACGGAACGTCGAATTTGCGTTATTTTCCTAGGTATTTTCAGCCCGAGCTGCAGATGCCCCTGTTGCGCTCTGCGGGGGAGTCCTGAGGCATAGCGCGACAGCAATAGAAAAGACGTGTGGCACTCGGGGACTGCCGCGGTAAAGCTATTGTATAAATGCATAGCATGCCTTCAAGCCACACCTCCGAGCCCGTCGGGGTGGGGAGCGTGAGGTTTTTTCGTTACGGAATTTCTAGATTCGGTCCCCGCGCTCAAGGCCCGCGATAGAAGCTATGCAATAGCTTAAAATAGCTTAGCTCTCACTCGATTTGTTGGCTCTTAACTATTAAAAAAACGGGAGGTTTATTCACTAAACTCTGACGTCATAATCTCAACCGTGCTTTGACTACAGGATTTGTCCACAAAAACCAACAAACAAAAGAGGTTTAACATAATGTCAACATAATCTAATTAATATGTACAGTACGACTGCAATTATAATTTCTCCGACATATTGTTACATCAGTGACCCTGAATAGTTACAAAATAATAATGAGCGGTCTGCATTACAATTCAATTATTCTTTGATTAGATGGGTAAGATCACTACATAGTATAAAACAAAGTCGCTTTCTCTGTCGCTATGTCCCTGTATTCTTAAATCTTTAAAATTACGCAACGGATTTTTGATGCGGTTTTTTAATAGATAGAGTGATTCAAGAGCAAGGTTTTATTATATCATTTATTACTATTAGGTTTTAGACAAATTAGTAATAAATATATGTAGTTCGAAAAATACCTTTTTATAACTCACTAGCTGTGCCCCGCGGTTCTACCCGCATTGTTCTGCTCCTATTGGTATTAGCGTGATGATATATTATCTACACTGGTCATCAAAAAAATCGACCCACCTGCATTTTTACGGAAAATTGCGGTTTTCTCACAAACTAAAGAAATAAATTGTTTGGAAACTGAACCGATTAATTAAACATGCATATTTACACGAATATAAACACATAAAATCATTAACATAATAAAAAAAAATGTCAATTTCGAATAAAGTTCAAAATCCTCAATTTTCAGCTTTTTCTTTATTTAATTTCAAATGCAGTTTATTTTGTAATCATGAAACTTATGATCACGTTTCCTTCGAATTTATACTCAGTACTTTCTCTTCTTTCTGGAATGATAGCCTACGTTCACCATTTTAAAGAAATAATCAAGATTTTGATGGTCTCTAGAGGAATTCGTTATCATTCTTCCCTCATGGCGGTTTCCAGGTCTCCTATTGTTGTAGGGGCTGAATTACGAGCTCTAAGCTTTATTTTTTAATTGTCCCACATGTGCTCTGTAGGTTTCAAATCAAGACTTTTTGCTAACCAGAGTGTAACTGTAATGCGGACCTCTTCTAAATACTGGATCACGATTCGCTCTACGTGTTTCCGAGCATTATCATGCATAGACTCAAAGTTTTTGCAGATACAGCCGGCATATTACACCACATGATAGTCCAAAACCTTGGTAATGTATTGAACAGCATTTAATGAGCATCTTTTTATCGTCAAGCTCCGTGCGTCTTGTCAAAGAAATGCCACTCTAGAACTTTACAGAGCCTCCATCATAATGGACCGTTTCTCCTACCTAGCACTGAACAAATCGTTCATCTGGTCATCGCATGACATAAAGACGTCTATCAGCACCATATAAAGTCATTTGCATCTTGTCACTCAAAAGTACTGACTCCCATTGGCCTATAGTCCAGTTTACGTGATTTCGAGTCAATTGAAGTCTGGTTTGTCGATGAGCTGTGGCTGATTGTGGCCATGTTTCTGGCTTGTGTGGTCTTAGGTTCTACTCCTTAAGTCTTCTTCTAACAGTTCTGTCATTTATACCCACCTCCTTATCTTCACGCAGGCGTCAATAGAGATCTACACCAGACAGATGTCGATTTTGTAGAGTTGATTTCATTATCTAGGGGTCGTCCCTTTGAGGTGCCGCCCTATTTCTTGCAGATCAATATTTTCATCGATACTGCCCAGTCTCTAGAAACCTTTGGTAAACTCATCGAACTGCAAAACAGCTCAGATTTTAGTTTTTAGCCACAGCAAGTTGACATAACCCCTGTTTTAGTAGAACCACAGTTTGGGCCCCCTCAGCTACAGTAGTATCCATTATTTTGAGACAAAATTTATCAAAACTACAGCATCAATTATTAAACTTAACGTTATGAATAAGAGATCCCGAAAAAAGTCATTTTTGAACTGGGAACACGGGCATAATTTGTCCCGCCGTAAACCGTCAAATCAACACTGTACAGTATTTCTGTATAAAAATTTGTTAAGAATCATTAAGTGCAGTAAATTTTACGACAAACATAATGATTAGCATGTTATCAGACCCTTACAACAAAATACAACAATATAAGACGACTTATTTGTGAAATAATCGATAAATAGCAAACATAGTGTAGGTGGGTCGATTTTTTTGATGACCAGTGTATATACCTAGCCTATGCTCTATAACCTTTCTCGATAAATGGGCTATCTATCTATCACCGAAATAATTTTTCAAATCGACCAATAATGCTTGAGATTAGCGCGTTCAAACAAACACACTCTTCAGTCTTATAATATTACTATATACTATAGATGAAATTATATTGTATTGTCACCGATCCTTGATAAGTGAACAGTTTTAATTAAATCTGTCCGTTTAAAGTGGGTCAAAATAGAGTCTAAAAGAGACGACAAACTTACAGGTGAAGCTAATAAAAGCGTGTTAATTATAAAAAAAAATATTCATTTGCATTTATGCAAATATACGTAAGTACAATATGTTGCAAAACTTAAATGCTTTTTAATATATTTGTAATAGGCTTTATTATCTTCAACTTTGCATATTGAGTAATAAATTATTATAATCAACAAGGTTTTATAATAAAAAAAACATATTTTAGGGGAATTTATTGTGAAATTGTTCAAGTAGGTATAGGATTACGAAATATTTGTCCATTTTTCACTAATTAAATGTAATTTGAATTTTGAATGTATTACGATTAGAACAAAGTTAATCGAAACTAAGTCTACAACTAGGTACCTATTTTGAACTATTTTTTTATGTTTTTCGAATGCGGTTATGATTTCTATAAATAACATTGAGAGAAAAATTACTTACTGTCGTTTTACTTCAAATCTAAACGAAACTCCCGATTTTTCGTAAAAATAAATATTATATTACATAATATTATTAACAACAACTTCAATCTTCAATTATGTAGGTACATTAATTAAATTTCGAATATAATTTGTGTTGCCATTAAAAAAAAAAGTTTATTTTTGTCTATGACATTTATCGTATGCTTAAATCTTTAAAACTACGCAACGGATTTTGATGCGGTTTTTTTAATAGATAGAGTGATTCAAGAGGAAGGTTTTAATATATAATTTATTAGGTTTTGGACAAAGCGGGCGAAGCCGCGGGAGGTAAGCTAGTAATTTTATAAATTTTTTGTTAATTTAAAAATGTTATTTTTTTATAAATTTCATTTATGCCTTGGTCCTAACAATAGGCACAGATAATAAAGTACCACCACAGGTACCACAGTCCAGCTGATATATCATAATAGCACAGATAATATTATACTAGTAATAGATAATAATAGCATTTTTATCATGCGGAAAATATTTCGTCACATAATAACACAATGATCAAACCATTTATGACAGCAAACAGATGTTTTGACACTTAGGTGTTGATGACGTCACGCACGTGATGCTAAAATTGTTGTTTTGGGGCTTGTCATACTTTAAGGATGTACCCACAGTATTACCATTATTTCCTACAGTAGTGCGACGAATGTACTTGTGCAGAGAAACGGAGGGGAACTGGCGGGGGTCGGGCGACGCGGGCCGCGTAAAGCAAACACGCTTAGTTCGCTTTACCTAGCGCGAAAGGATGACGCAGTCGTATTTTTTGTGTAATAATTTTATTATACATAGGTACTTACATATTCTATTATGGCGCGCACAAACTGTTCGGTTTACGGATGTAAATCTACATTGAAATCCCAGAAGGAAACAATATTTCAGAAAGATCTGTTGAATTAAAATCAAAGCTGTATATGTTGTCCTCATTATTTTCTAATCAGATTGTACATCCCAATGCGAATGCATTACTTAGTTAAATGTTATAATATACAATTAAGAACATCCAAAAATAAAGTGTCCACGTAAATAATATTTAGCAGTGCAATATCTGTAATTATATATTTATGAACAAATAATTACATCAGATATTTTAATAATCGCAATTATTTTGAATGTACATATGAATAAAGATTTTATCATAATAGTAATAATCACAATTGTTTTATTTCCCATTTGTTGCAACCCTAGCGTATTTTCGTGTGGCAGCGTAATTACCTACGCTGGCGGCGGCATCGCGCGACATCAAAGGCGATTCCTTACTGTAGGAAATAATGGTAATACTGTGGATGTACCTATGGAACATAGAAAGGATTGTGAAATTCTTTTTACTTTAATAATTAATAATATAGCCGAATTCATATCAATTAATAAACCCATAATAATAAGTAGTAGTAAATATTGTAGTTAAAAAAATTAAAAAATGTTGTATGGTTTTATGAAACCACGGTAAAAGTGAAACTGTTCGAACGGTTCCGAACACTGCTTTGTGTAGCGCATGTCGCGTGACGGTCGGCTGCCGAGTAGGTATACCTACTCGGCAGCCGCGATACAGCCGATTCACCGAGCCTTGATAAGTGTACAAAGTTTGAATTAAATCTGTCCGTTTAAAGCTTAAAGCACGGTATTAAATCGCGCCTAAATAATTCAAACATACAAGCGCAGTAGGTAATCAAGTAACAAAAAGCGAATCTCAATTTAATATTCCATAGATTTTTAATATTTATATTTTTTATAATACCCCATGAATGGAGTCTTTATCGTGAATGGCATTGCATAAAATAACTTTTTAATATCTCAAATTAACACGCGGTATAACAAAATTCGAAATTGGAATTTGGAATTCTGCCGCCGTATTATTGTAACTCTTTTTTTTATTATTACTTACGTTGTTTTAATAATAATATCCTTTTGTAATATAATGTAGTTAAATCAAAGAAAATAAAAAACACAGTGCATTATTGATGAGTGTGTGTTTTATAGAACGCTGAACGAATGAAATAATTTTAGTGTTTTTGTGTGTTTGTGGAAATAAAATGAAAATGAAAATATCATCTGCAGCGTGCTCCAGTATTGCAGATAAGATTTTATGTTTAACTGGTTAGTACATTACAATATATTTTTAATTACATAATATATATAAATCACATTTTAATAGTTTTGATTTAGTTTAGATTGTGCGAGTGCTTATCTGTTGTGCTAGTAAATTTTAAGACATATATAAATCCGAAGAAATATGGTGTTTTTTTACAATTACGCGTTCATTTTAATTATTTTACGATTTTCTCACTTATAATATCTCGCAATTTCTAATTTTACACACTTTTCATTCTAAGCATTTCATAGACGAAATAATGCTTGTCTTAAATTTTTTTATTTCTTATTTTATACATATTTTATGATTTAAACTAAAAAAATCAACAAAAACTATTAAAAAAAAGACGGGTTGCACTCCGGGAGTGCCGGCAGAAGTGAAAACTTGATTATTAACGTTCAGCATGTTTGATATTTTGGAATGGTATCCGTCTTACGCTTTGTCGATCAGGTCACGTGTCCTGACCGATTTTATACCCATTACAGAAAAAGTGCTCAACGCCGTTAAAGAAGTTTTCACTTCAAATAGCATTTAACGAAAGTGTTATACAATTAATAAACACACGCCGTTCGAACAAGGCTGTCCGCCTTGTGTCCGCCATTGTAATTCAGAGCACAGCTATTATTATGACATTGCTATTTGAATAATTGCAAAGTCTACACCTTATTTGGTGAGAATTTTAATATAGATTAGATATTGGGTTGCAAAAATGTTGGTGTATAATTTAGAATGGGAGTGATTGGTGTATTAAAATTTAAAACTTCGCTACATTGTATAAAACAGTCTCGTTCTCTGTCCCTATTGTGGTCCCTATGTACCTACCTATGCTTAAATCTTTGAATTAACGCAACGGATTTTGATGCAGTTTTTTTAACAGATAGAGTGATTCAAGAGGACGGTTTTAGTAAAGAATTTATTAGGTTTTAGTCAAAGCGGGCGAAGTCGCGAGCAGGAAGCTAGTTTTATTATAATTAGCTAGCTTTCCACCCGCGGCTTCGGTTGCGTAGTCAAGGAAAATCAACACAAGACTGAATTGTTTCACCCAATGATCAGATTATCAGACGATAATACCCATTAGGCAGTATATTATACGGTACTAGTGGTCCGCCCCGGCTTCGCCCGTGGTACATATTTCGCAATAAAAGGTAGCCTATGTTCTTTCTCGGGTATCATAATAAATCCATACCAAATTTCATGCAAATTGGTTCTGTAGTTTAGGCGTGATTGAGTAACAGACAGACAGACAGAGTTACTTTCGCATTTATAATATTAGTATGGATATTAGACGGTATTAGACGGTATTGGGACGGTATATTACCCAACCTTTAAATTTTTGTTGTTCCTGGAAGTTAAATATTTCTAATATAAGAAGGATAATAATAAGCATGTAAGTATAAAACATCACTAACACACTCATCAGCCAATCAGGATCCAGGGATATGACGACATACATTTTCCTGCATTTGATAAACAAGACTCAGTATTTAAGTTTACTTTAAAATTACTTACAATGCACTTAAATAGATACTGTTGATATAAGTTTAGTAAATGTTTGTTAAATGCTACCGTGACCTTGGATAAATGTTTAGGTTCTATCGGTTTTTTAATCGGTTCAGTAGTTCATGAGATCAGCGTATTCAAAGAAACAAACTCTTCAACTATAAACTTATGGAAAACAAAAAAATATTTATATCAAGTATTTTGCATAGGTTTGAACTAGGTAAGTACTGTATCGATTGAAATAGTAAACGTTAAAAAAATTATGATTATTTACGTTGTTCAAACTCTTTTTATTGAAGTCGGTTAAAAAATATTGCATAAAATAATCGATGACTCGCATTTTAATTATTAAGGCCAAGGTTGCATAATGCATTTCTTTTTATATACGTAAAAAGATTTGTGAACGAAATTATTATTTACTTAAAAACATCTGACGCTCTAAAAAAAGGGCGTGTGTTTCAAGCACACGTGTCAGAAGTGAAACTTCTTTGCAAGATTCAAAGATACCAAAATCGTAGCCTGACGTGACGGTATTGCCATGACGCGACCTTGAAATTTTACTCTCAACGCGCCTAAAGAAGTTTCACTTCAATAATAAAAAGAAGATATATAAATAATACATAAGTTATTTTTAAGACAGACTGGTAAATAGGTATAGTTTTTACTTTTTATCCTTGTTTTATCAATATAAATAGCGCATGGAATTTTAACTAGCAAACGCGCTCGTTTTTACGTGCTATTATGAAATAAAATATCACTATATTTTAAAGCTCTATGTACTCTATATCTACTAACTAATTTATCATATAGTTAAGTCCCATTAAAACCTGTTCAGTCGTTCCAAAGATATATTCCCATGGAAAAAAGGAGCCTATATCACTGTCTGGCCAAGCGCGGATCCAGGGGGGGGGTCACGGGGTCATGACCCCCCCCTGGGCTAGGTCCACGACCTAAGTGGACCACTAATTTAATATTAACTTTTTTAAATTAACAAATTAAAACTGTTCAATATGATGTTTTTATTGAATTTTGAGACATAAAAGTAATATAGAACAATGAAATCAATTACAAACGGTAACGGAAGAGAATATAACAAAAATTATAGAAAAAGTTTATTAGGGTCGACCTGTGGTCGTAATTAAAGGACAAAAAACAGGTTTTTCGATTTTTTAAAAAATCTATATCTGCGGATTAAAGTGTAATGGTAAAGTTGTATGTAATTAATTTTTTTTCTACAACTTTTGCTGTTACACTTTTCACACAAAACCTCAAATATCGAAACATCCCAGTTCGTGGATAAGACATAAAATAGCAAATTTTTTTTTTAATGAACAACAGAAAATACAGTCAAATTACAACAAAAAATCGGCCAAATGCGCGTCGGACTCGCGCACCGAGGACTCCGAGCAAACATATTTTTTCATTATGTTGTATCTTACAATTTTGTTTAAAGGATTTTTTTCTTTATCTGTGCTTGTAAGTGCTTAAGTCGTTGCTTTTAACCAAATTTCAAGACTGTGTTCACGGGAAGTATACCTTGTAGGTTTTGATTGATGATTCCCTTGCAAGTATAGTTGCAAATTACAGAATATGCGGCTCTAATTGCTTTTTCTTCAGATTGCGTTGACTTAGAATTTGAATTAAATAACAGATTTAAGTTATTATAGACCTGAGTTCTGATGTGAATATCAATTAAATACATGTATATTTTTATTTAATTTAATTAAATAATTAGGATTTTCGCAGTTATTACAACATCTGTGCTATAACACGATACTTTTAACTCAATTTCAAGACTGTGTTTACGGGACAGGGTATTGATTCCCTTGCTAATGTCGAAATCCTACGGTCTACGGTCCCTTGATGCTGTGAAAAATTCAAACGTTTTAGCCAACGCAATCAAAAGATGCAGCTGTAAATGCTGAAATTTTTCGCAAAATTCGACACTCCCTAAGAAATCAAAACCTACAGGGTAGTTCCCGAGTACACAGAGTCATGAAATTTAGTACAATCAAACGTCTTATAACGCAGACTAGCTTACCACCCGCTGCTTCGCCCGCTTTCTCTAAATCCTTATAAATTATATAACAACTATTCCCCTTGAATCACTCTATCTTTAAAAAAAACTGCATCGAAATTCGTTGCGTAGTTTTAAAGATTTAATCATACATAGGGACATATGCACAGAGACAACGACTTTGTTTACTAATTGCGAAAAGCATGAATCTTTCCTTAGATTATAATATAAAAAAATATTTTTAAAATTTTTAAAGTGAAACTTTTATTACATCGTCTCAAACTTTTTGGTCTGTGTAGCGCATGTCGCGTGTATCGCGGCTGCCGAGTAGGTATACCTACTCGGCAGCAGACCGTCACGCGACATGCGCTACACAAAGCATTGTTCGGAACCGTTCGAACAGTTTCACTTTTACCGTGGTTTCATAAAACCACACAACATTTTTTATTTAACTATAGTACAGATACAGGAATAATTGCAAAAAATATATTTTTTTCAAGTTTGTCACCCTGTCAAGACCCTTTTTCTCAGGAACGCGTGGAGGTATCAATCTGAAATTCATACCGAATACTCAAATCTACGGTTAAAGCTGTGAAAAAATCAAACTTATAAGCCAACGCAATCAAAAGATACAGACGTTTATGCTGTAAATTATCGCAAATTTCGACATTATCGCAAGGAAATCAAAATCTATAGGTATTGTACTACTTCCCGTGAACACAGAGTTCTGAAATTTGGTTAAAAGCAATGTCAGCACAGATGGAGGAAAAAATGCTAAAACATACATTTCATGCTTATCAACATTCGCAAGTGTTGCCAGGAATCAAAACCTAGAGGGTACTTCCCGTGAACACAGAATCTTGATATTTAATCTTTATTTAATAGAAACTTACGTCTTATTGCACAGATAAAGAAAAAATTGCAAAGAGCATAAATTTAATATTAAAACATATAAAAATGTTTGTACGGAACTCTTGGTTCGCGAATCCGACTCGCACTTGACCAATTTTTTTTTAAATCTACGTATCAATCAGTTATAATAATGTACTCTGTGGTATCAATTAAATTACCAAAATATAGCTTTTGAAAATTGCCCACGTCTATGTGACCCCCCCTGGCACTAAGGCTGGATCCGCCCTTGTGTCTGGCTTCCTGACTATTACTAGACACAAAACTCATACAATAAAATCGCTTCATTGTCACGTGGAAGAAGAACAAAGTTCATATTATATAACTAGCTGTGCCCCGCGGTTTTACCCGCATTGCTCCGCCCCTATAGTTCTTGGCGTTATGACATATTGCGATATGATAAAATGTCGATAAATAGGCTATCCGACACTGAAATAATTTCAAATAGGACCCGTAATTCCTGAGATTAGCTCATTAAACGCAACCAAACAGACAACTATTCAGCTTTATAATATACTAGCTTCCGCCCGCGACTCCGTCCGCGCGGAAAAATTAAGATTTATTTATTTCTACGTATTTTTCCGGGATAAAAAGAATCCTATTTTATGCCCAGGATAATAAGGTATAATTATACCAAGTTTCATCGAAATCGAACCGTTAGTTTTTACGTGATGCCTTCACATACAGACAGACAGACAGACAGACAAAAATTTTTTTAATCACATATTTGGGTTTGGTATCGATCCAGTAACACCCTCTGCTATTTATTTTTTACAATATTTTCAATGTACAGAATTGACCCTTCTACAGATTTATTATATGTATAGACTAGCAGAGTACATATACGTATATAATATACTGTAATATTATATACTCTAAGAATACTAGCTATCCGCCCGCGGCTTCGCCCACTTTGTCTGAAATTTAAGCATGTCAGTACATAGGGACGTAGGGACAGGGGAGTATAGTATGTAGTTAGATAATTGTAAAAATAATTGTAATTTCTTGAGAAACGAAAAAGTAATATCGAAATATTAATATTTGTACACCGTACTAGACCTTTTAAAGTCTTAACTTACCCAACATTATGTTGAGATCTTAAATACATCTAGATTTGTGCGAGGTCAAATGAAAGTAATAAGGGTCAAGTGTGTGTCGGTTGTAATGGTTCCGTAGAATTTGTAATTATTATTATTACAATTCGTAATCGATTTTTCTCAAGTAGACAGACTATATACTTATACAATATTTTTCAATGGATATTTCTTACAACTGTCGAGGGACATACTTTAAGTAATATTTAATAGCTTATTTGTCCATAAAAGGCCAAAGCATCTGTAACACTTCTAATGTTAATTTAAAATTATAAAGCATTTGAATACCATAAAACCAAAAATATCAATTTCAACTTCTAAAATGTTACAGTGTTACAGTTGTCTGTTACAGGTGTTTATGGGCGGTGGTGACCACTTAACATCAGATGGCCCACCTGGGGCCTTAGACAAAGTAACAATTAAAAAACGATAACGAAGTTAGAAAAGGCAAAAATGTATGGGATTGACATACGCCGCGTTAGATCACGTGGTCTATCTAATGTCAATCCCATACATTTTTCCTTTTCTAACTTCGTTATCGTTTTTTAATTGTTACTTTGTCTAAGGCAACTGCTCCTTTGCTTGCTCTGACATAAAAAAAATATATTTATCAACCAATAATATTATTTTTAGAGTTACTCGGCAAAATCTATATTTATTAATAATATAAAGCTGAAAAGTTTGTTTGTTTGCTTGCTAGAACGTGCTAATCTCCACCACGAGTCTGGTTAGAAAAATTGTTTCAGTATTAGACACTATACATATATCGACGAAGGCTATATTAATTACTAGAGGTCCGCCCCGGCTTCGCCCGTGGTACATATTTCGCAATAAAAGGTAGCCTATGTCCTTTCTCGGGTATCAAAATATCTCCATACCAAATTTCATGCAAATTGGTTCAGTAGTTTAGGCGTGATTGAGTAACAGACAGACAGACAGAGTTACTTTCGCATTTATAATATTAGTATACGTAGTATATTATTATTAGTCTGTGATATTAGTATGGATTATATCATCGCGCTAAGACCAACAGGAGCGGAGCAAAGCGGGTAAAACCGACGGACACAGCTAGTTGCAAAATATAAGGGGACCGTTCACCGTATGTCCGGCACTGAATTGCCTTTGTGCATTTGGGGCAATAATTCGACAAATTTTATACAATCTTCTCCCATTACATTTTTCTACTAGCTTTTCGCCCGCGTTTTCAAAGGAAAACCTGCATAGTTCCCGTTCCCGTAGGATTTCCGGGATAAAACCTATCCTATGTGTTAATCCAAGTTACCCTCTATATGTGTGCTAAATTTCATTATAATCGGTTCCGTAGTTTATACGTGAAAACCATACATACATACAAACCTTTCCTCTTTATAATATTAGTATAAAAGTATAGATAAATAAAAAATAACTCCTTATAACACTGGTTGTAGTTGATTTACAAACTCTTGGCACATAAATACGAAGTTTATTCCGCAACATGCAATTTACTGGAATATTTTGCGGTACTTCTACGCTTATTAAACTTATTAAGCTTTTTATTTGAAACTAATGTAAAACGATTCGAAGATTTTATTAAATTTCATATTATAACTATGCTATTAATATAAAAGTGCCACTTTAAGTGGAAGCACAGAATACATAATAGTAGCTAAACGCTACAGAACGGACACTCTCCGCCTCCCGCCAAAATTAAACTTACCTCACCCCCGCGCGATCAGACATAAAATGGGCCATATTTTTCTGCAAGGACGATACGCAACGAAGATTGACAACATTAATCAAATTGACTTAAAGTAATTTTATTATTTTGGATTTGTGATTATCGTTTTTCGTAGAAAATGGTTAGATATTGTGCTGTTTACGGATGTATTTCATCAGAAAAACGCGAAATTTTTTTTTACGCTAGTCACAAATGTGCCAACCACAAATGTGCTAACATATAAAAATTAAAACAGTAGGTTTTTTTATCATATTCCTTTAAGTAACATGTTTATCGATGACGAGTTTGAACAAATACCTAAGTAGGTACAAGTAGTTTATTAAGAACAAACTTTCCGAGGAATTCTAAGCAAATATAATAATATAAATATCATAAAGATATTACGCAACTGACATTACGTAATTATTTTAGCAGAAACCATTTCCACGTCTTACTGAAGCCAGAGACGAGACATGAGTGATTTTAAAGCGTTAGTATGAACAACCACAGAGAGAACGTTTAAAAAGCGCCAACGCCGGGTTTTAACGCAACGCTTTTTTAACTCTCGTGCGAATGAGGTCTAAAGCGTTAACACACACATTTGCAGTCTCTACGGTGTGACTGTCAAAACGATCATTTTGTATGGAGTGTCCGGGGTGTGGTGGAAGATAGTGAAGTTTAACATAAATAAAAATCTATACTAATGTTATAAAGGTGACGAGTTTGTTTGTTTGAACGCGCTGATATCGGGAACTACTGGACCAATTTGAAAAGTTTTTTCAGTGTTAGATGGCCCATTTATCGAGGAAGGTTATAGCTTATATACATAGAAATCTAAATAACATGACAATCATCACGCTAAGACCAACAGGAGCGGAGCACTGCGGGTAAAACCGCAGGGCACAGATACATAGTTACTTACTAGCGGTCCGCCCCGGCTTCGCCCGTGGTACATATTTACGTTTTCTCTACATAAGAACCATCCTCGTACTTCAAGGAATATAATAGAAAAAAATTATCGAAATCGGTTCAGCCGTTCACACGTGATGCCGTGACAACGCGAAACGGGTGCGGACCCGCCGCCTTTTTATAGCTCCCGCCCGCGCCGCGAAGCGCGTCGAACGCCTCAACTGATACACAAAAATAATCCTTATGGCATGTAATTCACGCGCGATGACTTATAGCGTATTTCATGTATAACTTTGGTGTTTCTACACCGATTTACATGATTCTTTTACTATAACCTGCCCAGGAGTATGAAGAATAATTGTGCCAAATTTCGTTAAAATCCGTCGTGTAGTTTTTGTTTCTATAACGAATATACAGACAGACAGACAGACAGACAGACAGACAGACAAAAATTTTACTGATTGCATTTTTGGCATCAGTAGCGATCCCTTATCACCCCTTCATAGTTTTTTTTAAATATATTTCATGTACAGAATTGGCCTCTCTACAGATTTATTATAAGTATAGATAAAGGCCTGCTCAAACGGCGGTATCCCCTACCGCCGTAGGTAGTGGTATCCCGATGGCACGCGATTAAATCTCTCACTTTATACGTAATCTATACTAATATCTACACTAATATTATAAAGAGGAAAACTTTGTTTGTTTGTTTGTTTGTTTGTTTGTTTGATTGTAATGAATAGGCTCATAAACTACTGGACCGATTTTAAAAATTCTTTCACCATTCGAAAGCTACATTATCCACGAGTAACATAGGCTAGGTTTTATCCCGGAGATCCCACGGGAACGGGAACTATGCGGGTTTTTCTTTGAAAACGCGGGCGAAGCCGCAGGCGGAAAGCTAGTATGTTATAAAGACTAATCGCGTACCTACGCGACCTGATCGGTTTGCTACCGTACTCGGTAGCAATGTAGTTCGAACAGGCCTTAAGGCGTTACCCGGCAATTTCGACTATGTTCAACCTCTATAAAGTCTGGTACAACATAAAGCACAATACCGAAAAAAATATATAAAATAGGATGGTCTTTGATCTTTAATTGCTCGCGAGGACTTTTTTCCAAAGTTAATAGATTTCTAGAAAAAAAATGTGCCGTGGTCATCGATTTTTCCGCAAATACTCTATAAACTTCGTAACCTGCTGACTTAGAGCTCTGAAAATTTTATGTTTAATAAATTATCAGTTACACAACAGTCCCTGACGAGGATTTTTTGTTTCACTGATTAGTATCTTTTTAAATACAAAATGCGAGGAAAAAAGAAGGTGCAGCGGGAGAGGTTTGAGATTCGTCAAGTATGGTCAAGGTTATTAGCGCATGTATAAGCCTTAATAACTTAAAACACGATTGAAATAATAATAATAATAATAATAAGGGCGTAGGGATGTGACGACCCCATCGCCCACGGTTGGAATATCTATTGTCTACGTGACAATAGATATTCCACCCGTGCAATCAGTCAACCCGCAGGACACCTTGTGGCGGGGTGTCGGGGAGTAGCGACCCCGCGGGAACCGAGTGCTCCCGGGGGAGGCCCCTGTCTTCATCTCCGGCTCGCCTTCACCGGCCGGTCGGAGTGAAGCCTGACGAGGACAGGACCCCCACCTCTGGCTTGCCTTAACCGGCCGGCCAGAGTGGAGTCGCGAGAGCTTTTAGCTCGAAGGGTGGATGCGAAGCGTAAGTGGCGAGTGGGCACGTGATGCTGGACCCTCAGGGAGCGCGTGATCGTAGTTTAAAGTCCAGGGACGCCTCTCCACCCTTAGCTGCTCACAATATGTTGCCCCCTTGTCGCACTATTGCAGCGACTTATTTCGGGGGCCCATACAGTGAGAGGGCGAGTCACCACCTGCCAACATATTTTTACTTTCTTTTAGTAGAAAGGCAGGTGCCATAGTTTCCCATAGTCCTCAGTACCAGTCCATTTAGCATCCCAATCCATAGCCCAATCATTAAATTTCCATACCCTGCAATAGTTCTACATCGGCCGCGGACTGCCCAGGGCTGTATCTCTATAGTGCAGTCATGGGCAGGCTGCGGCTGGTGTCCCACAACACATTAAAATTCTCGAAAGGGCCTCTGCGTGTTGGATCCGTGTCCCCACGTAAGCCTTCCAAAGATCCGGGTACTGTCCTTCTGGTGGTACCCGAGTATTATGGAAATGAGAAACATAATAATAATAATAAAAACATTTATTGACAACAAAACACACCACACAGATACAAAAAACAAACATATTTAAAAAAGAAAGCAAAAAACCAATAAAACTTAAAAACTAATAAAACTTACAGACTTAAAACAGCTACAAACTACAACTAATAAAACTTACAGACATAACAAATAAAATAAAATAATATAAAAAACCTTATAACTAAACTTAAAAAAATATATAACTAAAAACAACAACAAAGAACTGTGTGGTAATGTCCATCATCAAAAGGGACTACTCAGCTATAAGCTGTAGTGCCCCCATAGGAACACTACCAGCACTGATTTTCAGGAGCCCCTATCGGTTGCGACGGTTGGAGTTACAGCTTTAGATTTTTTTTTTTTTTTTTTTTAATAGATAATATTAATAGATAATATATAACTATATATGATGAAATAGTGATAAGTGTGATATATTATATTTATAAAATATTTGTACTTACTACTTATATAATATAAGAAATATATGTGTAATAAAAATATATGTATAGAAAAAAATAATAAATTAAGAATAATAAATAACTACATTAAGAAGTATGATATTATATACGAAGAGAATAGAGATACCCATACACATACAGCGGGACACACCAACGGCACTAAGGCTGGTACAGCGTATTTAATAAATGTTTTTTATATTTAAATCGAAAGTTTGTAATACTTTTTACTTCAGACAGGGGTGGTGGAAGGTTGTTCCAGCACTTAGTGGCGCTGTATGTGAAACCGCCTCTAAATGATGCAGTGTAGTGCATGGGTATTGATAGCTTTATGCTGGCAAATCTAGTTTTGTATTTTAGGTCGCTTCGTTGACCTAACCAGGCTAATTTTTTATATAGATATAATGGTATTTTTTTGTTCATTAAACCAAATACCAAAGTAGCAAAATGCAATTTCCTACGTCCATCCATATTTAAAATATTGGCGTCTTTAAGATAGGGACTGATGTGGCTTCTAGGTGGAACGTTCCAGCAATATCGTGCACAGGCATTCTGGACGCGTTGTATTGCTGTTCTAGTACGGCTAAGCAGTCTAGGGCCATATACAGTATCCGAAAAGTTAAATTTCGACAATACAAGAGAATCACATAGACGGATACGTAAATTTAAATTTATATATTTTCTTATTTTATACAAAATTTTTAACCTATAAAAAGAATTAGAAATGGTATTATTAATATGTTTTTCGAATCTCAAATTCTCGTCAAATAATAAGCCTAAATTCCTTGCCTCGTGTACACGCTCGATTAAATTATTATCAACTACTATTTTGGGATCAAATTGCTCAATCGCTTTTACCATCTTAGGGCTTCCTAGAAGCATAAATTTGGTTTTCGATAAATTTAAAAATAAAGAATTACCTACGGACCATGTAAATACACTATTTAAATCAGAATTAATTTGGTTTATGGCATTTTGTGTCTCATTAGGATAGCAAGATATGTACAGTTGCATATCGTCAGCGTACATCTGGTAATTGCAATGTTTTATGCGTGATACTACATCGGCACTGTACAGGATAAATAATAGAGGTCCCAATATTGATCCCTGGGGAACACCCCTCGATATACTTTTGCAGTCCGAAAAGCGTTTACTGCCATCTTCCTTTGCGACCGAAACCTTTTGAGTTCTACCACTGAGGTAACTGTTAAACCATTTCACAGCATTTGTACTTAATCCATAGTATGCTAGTTTTGACAGCAATAAATCGGTATTTATAGTATCAAATGCGCGAGTGTAATCGAGAAGCAAAAGAACCGTAGCCATTCCTCTATCTTGTGCTCCCAAAATGTCATCAACAACGTCCATCAATGCAGTTGAAGTGCTTCTGTGTTTTCGGAAACCAGACTGTCGGTCAGGAAGGATGTTATTTGACTCCAAGAACTCCATGAGCTGGTTGTGCACAATTTTTTCTAGGATTTTGGACATGCAGGGAAGTATACTGATGGGGCGTAGATCTTTGAAATCATCCGGGTTTTCTTTCTTTGGGATTGGGCATACTATGGCATGGCGCCATAGATCAGGAAAGATGTGTGTACGGATCGATGTATTAACGATGTGTGTTAGTATGGGCAATGTTTTTGAAATTGTAAGGAGAAGCATGTCAAGGGAGATGCCGTCAATACCAACCGCCTGGGATTTTAATTCGTTAATCGCCTTCAGTACCGTTGTCTCATTGACAGTCCGCAGTTCAAAAGTGCTATCACTGTAACGGTGAAACTCGTAGAATGAAAGAGTAGATAAAGATAGTTGATTAATCCCGGGAATATTAAGGAAGTGCGCGTTTATCTTATCAGGATCGCTTAAATGAGGTGATAGTAAGCCATCTTTTCTTGACGTCAGCTGAACTTGACTTTTAATGTTCTTCCACATCTCTCGAGGTCTTTTAATATTGGAATTTATAAAGGTATTAAAGTACGCGCTCTTTTCGGACTCTAGAGCAGTTTCAACGTATTTTTTTAACTCTTTATAATACTCCTTATGTGAATCAAGTTTAGTCTTGCGAGCTCTTATATGCGCTTCGTTGCGGCGTTTCATAATTAGCTTCATGTTATACGTTATCCACGGGTATTGTCTATCTTTGATAATTTGCGTTTTCATAGGTGCGTAAAAGTCGAATAATGATATTATATAATGTGTTAAAGTGGTCACCATGTCATTAACGTCACTCATACCTATTATATTGTCCCAGTTAATATTGTTTAAAGAATTTTTAAAAGCATCTGTATCTATATCTTTTAGTGGTCTGCACATAAATTTCCGCAGTTTAGGCTTATCTTTCTTTATATTTAAAACACAAGATATAAAAGCATGGCTGCTGAGTGTAACTATATAATCCACTTTTATTTGCGAGATAGAAGTATTTGCACAAATAACATCGATGAGAGTTTCGGAGTTAGAAGTAAAGTGAGTAGGCTCAGCTACGAGTTGCTTTAAACTATGCACACTTAGAAAGTTGTTAAATTTATTAGAATTGGGATGATTCCTATTTAGCAAATTAATATTAAAGTCACCCAATAAAACAATATGATCACTCCATAAAAGAGAGCCCAACGAGTCTGCCAAAGCACCAAAGAATATATCAGTATCCATCCAGGGAGGGCGATATGCCGTTCCGATTACCAACACCTTACCTCGGACCGTGACTTTAAGCCACATTTGTTCAACAGCTGACGCCGGATGGGTCAAAGTACGTACAGTTAGGCCACTCTTTATGTAAAAGCCAACCCCGCCACCACGGGAGCGGACACAGCTCGGGCGAGGCACGTGACGTAGCTTGTATCCAGGGACAGTCGGTGCGCGTCCTTCTTCCCCCGGACGCAGCCACGTCTCATTGATAGCCATTATATCGACACAGTGGTTTTCCATAGCAATAATAAATTCGTCGTGCTTGTTCCCTAGCGAGCCAGGATTGAGAAAACCAAGTTTTAATTTATTTTTGCAACAACCCATCATTTGTAAAGTGATAAATATAAATCATAACATAAAGAAAATAAACTATACACTATATAAAAAAATAATAACAGCAAATAACATGTAATACATATATTAAAATGAAAGTAAGTAAAACAGAAAAACCCAGCATCTAAGATTTCAATCAAATTATTAATTAATAACTCTAGTAGAAAATCAACAAAAATCATATGGAAGTAAAAGAAGTAAATACTTATTAAATTATACGATAATAGCAACAGATTATTATTAGGATAGTCCATTTTGATGCAGCTGCAATATTTAAATAACAGTGTTTGATAAGCAGACATTTTTACTATTAAATTACCACACAGTATCTTTGAGTGAAAAAATACACAGAATGATTTTAGTTGATAACACGATAAATTAACATTAAACAAAAAACTTTCAATTTGGTTTAGCTTCTTAGTGTTTTCAAAGATATAAATACAAATACAATTTAATATCCGCGAGAATACATGATTATAAACAAAAAATGTATAACTTAATATTGACAGGCGTATATCTATGATGAATTTATTAATGTGAATATTTTTTACATATACAATTAAATAAGATACGCAATGATCAAATATGTTTATGAGGAAAAAACCTTATCCAGGTCCTCCTGTGAGCGTATACTTATGAGCCTAGAGGTTTGATTTAGCCTAGCAAAAATTCGTCCTCCGCGCGTCCAAACAAATCGCCATTGCTTTGTGCGCCCTAATAGCTCGCGCGTTGCGTAAAACAAGTTACGGTTTGCATGAGTGAGGTGTTCATTAATATAAAATCTCCGCGGCTCCCCTCCCACCCCCGTGCCGCTGGTGTCTGCGCCGCGCCGCACGCGCGCCGCGTGCAGCAGCTCGTCGCGCAGATGTCGCCGCGTGAGGCGCACGACTATGGGCCGCGGCGGAAATGTGGGAAATATCGCTGTTATAACTGTAATTAATTTAATGATAATAAGCTGTTTTATGAATTGTACATGTTTTTTAAGATAAAAAAAAGAAAATTATGTTTTATATACATTTTCCCAGGCAGATGTCTACTTGAATGTATCATTTTTAAATAATAAGGTTCATAAAAAACAGTTAGATATAAAAAGATAAGCAACCGTACTTACTATGTAATTAATATCGTTGAGAGTTTATACATTCAACGTTATTTTTGTTGCATCTCATTTCGTATATTTATTAAATTGTGTATGTAATATAATATAAACCACATATAGGTACTAGACAATATTTCAAAAAATAAATAAAGAAAACAAGACTTTTGATGTATTTTGAATTATTAAGCTATTGCATAGCTTTTATCTCAGCGGCGATCAAATGTTAATATTCCGTAACGAAAAACCTAACATTCCAACCGGCACAGCGATGCGATGCTATGCAATAGCTTTACCGCGGCAGTCCTCGAGTGACACACGTATTTATTAAGCTATTGCATGGCTTCTATCGTGGGCCTTGAGCACGGGGTCCGAATACAGAAATTCCGTAACGAAAAAACCTCACGCTCCGCACTCCGACGTACACGTAGGTGTGGCTTGAAGGCAACCTATTAATATGCAATAGCTTTACCGCGGCAGTCCTCGAGTGACACACGTATTTTTTTTTAATTAAGTAATAATATTACTTCATCCTAAATTCTATTTTCACTTCTGGCCAAATTGACTTCGGAACCATTATTTTTTTCACTTTGTATCGCGATCGGTACTCATATTTTCTGCTATTGATATACAGTTTGGCCTTAAAGAAAATAAATAACTTGAATTTTGTTTAAGATAACATTACATTTTAAGGAACACTTGATTTTATTATAATTCAATTATTTTTTTCTATTTTTGACAGATAATTCAAAATGGTTGCCCGGCCGAGATCGCCCCACGGTGCGTTGATACCACAGTTCTACGCGGGACGATCACTTTTTATTACTGGAGCCACGGGGTTTATGGGGAAGGTGAGTGAGAATTTTAACGGATTTTAAACGCGATTTCTTAATTTGTCTCGAGGTTACGGGTAGAACGTAATACTTTAAAAAAATAGAGTGTGTGCCGAGCACACGTGACAGAAGTGAAACTTCTCTGGCAAGATTTGACAAAATCGTCGCCTTACTCGATGACTTGAGGATATGTATTGCAATGACGCGACCTACCTAGGACTTCACGGTTCCAAGTGTAAACAACACACACAATTTAATGTACCATCTAAAGTACATAGGTATTTATTATTTTAGTTTTATAGCATTCAAATGCTTTATAATTTATACAATATATAAATGTTTTAAAGAATAGTTCAACGATTCGATCACTCGCTAGCCCGCGTTTTACACCATAACGGTTGTTTAATAATCTCAATAGATGGCGTGGTGGCTTTTAGAACCGAAAGAGTAGAATAAATTCGATTGCTCTGGCGGGATCACAGGTGGCCGAAAGGTCAGGCGTTGCCCCGGTATGGCGAAAAACGCGGGTTCGATAGTTATCGAATTCTTTTATATTCCTTAAAATTTATAAGTACATATTATATTTATTATTATATCAAGCATACAATATTCTCGTTAATACATAGTTATAAAGATACTAGCGGTCCGCCCCGGCTTCGCCCGAGGTACCTACATGTTTAAACTATCCTATCTCTCAAGTTGGATCGAACTGCACATGGTGTGTGAATTTTATTATAATCGGTTAAGTGGTTTAGGAGTCCATTGAGGACAAACATTGTGACACGAGATTTATATATACATATTAAGATTAAGCACATACGTTTTTCAGCAAATTTTTAATTTACTGTTTTATAGGCATAGTTAGCATGTTTAGTTTCTTCTAATAAGAAAATCTAAATATATTATCTACATTCTACAGCTGCCAGACGACATAAAGTCTAGTCTAGACATTGCCAATGTTTATTTTAGTACTAATACGGAAGCTAATTTTCATTGACAGACTAATCGACTATGGCTGTAAAAAGGACAGATTGAAATATGTATATTCAAACATTGTGCACTTGTCAAATATCAGTGACAATAGAATAATTTCATGAGTTTATCTTTTTACACCTTATTTTACACACATTTTTACACGCTTTATATTAGCTTCACCTGTATGTTTGTAACCGACTTCTTTGGGCGCGATTTTGACCCACTTTAAACGGCCAGATTACGTTCAAACTTTGTAGATTTATTGAGGACCGATGACAATACACTAATTTGACAAAATTTTCTATTTTTTAGTTCGGTTTTCTATAAAAAGCGTGTTTTTTAGTTTTTTTAAACTATTATTATTATAGCGTGTTTTTTTAAACTATGTATATTGTATTTCTAGTTTATTTTTTTAACCTATTTTTATTTGTTACAGGTATTAATAGAGCGTCTATTATCTACCTGTCCAGATATAGGCACCCTATATTTACTAATGCGTCATAAAAAGGGGGTAACTCCGGAAAAAAGGCTTCAACAGTTAAAGCAGTCACAGGTAATAAATGTTTGTGAAGTGAAAACTTCTTTAGCGGCGTTGGGTATAAAATCTTAAACTCGCGTCAGGACACGTGACCTGATCGAAAAAGCGTAAGACGGATGTTTTTTTTTTTAGCGTAAGACGGATACCATTCCAAAATATCAAACATGCTCAACGTTAATAATCAAGTTTTCACTTCTGCCGGCACTCCCCCAGTGCAACCCGGCTTTTTTATATATTTGTAAATTAGATTTAATGAAAAATATGCCTAGATATACCTATAGAATTTCAAATCTGTACAGTAGTTCCGGAGATTAGCGTGTACAAACAAACAGACAGATTTTTTTTTTAATTTGTACTCTATTACTGTTTCTAAACCTGTAAAAAACTGTATCTAAATTATTATTTAGATACAGTTTTTTACTGTTTTATTATCCATACTAATATTATAAATGCGAAAGTAACTCTGTCTGTCTGTCTGTTACTCAATCACGCCTTAACTACTGAACCAATTTGCATGAAATTTGGTATAGAGATATTTTGATACCCGAGAAAGGATAGGTTTTATCCCGGAAATACCACGGGAACGGGAACTATGCGGGTTTTTCTTTGACTGCGCGGGCGATGCCGCGGGTGGAAAGCTAGTATACCTATAAAGATGAACCAAAAAATATACAATTGAACAGTAATTAAGCTTCTCTAGAACATTATATTTTAATAAAAAGATTTAAAATACATTTATACTAAAATGAATAAGGTAATTAAAATAAGCAGTTAGGATCTATCACAAAACAAAAAAAAAACATCAGTCAAGCCATTTGCACAAAAAAACATGGGAACTTTATATAAATAATAAATATAATAAGTAACTAATTACATATTATGATGAAGATTAATCTTAAGTAATTTTTACTAATAAAAAATATATTTTCTTTTGTGTTATAACATAATAATTTATCCTGTTTCTCAGGTCGATGACGCACATCTTCAAATTATTTTTTGTTATTTATTTGACGGTATTTTATGGTTTTTAAGGTTTATAAAATTCTTTATATTAATGTTTTTATGACGTAAAAAATGTGTAATCAACCAGCTTTAAATCAATTATTTTCATCCGACTTTAAAGAAAGAAGAAGGTTTTAAATTCGACTGCATTATTATGGGGTTTGTTGCCTCTTTCGACTGGATGAACCGATTTTGATGATTCTGTTTTGACGTGATAACGTTTTTAAAATCGTTTTAGTCGGGTGACATGTTCAGAAACTTGTGTCACACCAAAACCTCACGAGCGCGATCGCAGGTATAACGAGAGAGAGACGGACCGATCTCCCGTCTCATCTCGAGCGCTGCCACCAATAAGACGTTATCACGTAAACATCTCGATCGTAAACCTACTTTACAAACAACCAATTTTTTTTTATTTGAAAGCTTGTCCTGGTCTTCCGTTTGGTCCAATTTAAATTTCGTCAAGTTCTTTAAATAAGGCGATTGGGTTTATTGTTAAAAAATATTTGTATATTTTGGTATTACATATTTTATTTATGTCGTTCTTACCTTCCTGCTCCTTTATATTACAACTAGCTGTGCTCCGCGGTTTCACCCGTATTGCGCCGCTCCTGTTGGTCTTAGCGTGATTATATATTGCCTTCCTCGATAAATGGGCTATCTAACACCGAAATAATTTTTCAAATCGGACCAGTAGTTCCTGAGATTAGTGTGTTCAAACAAACAAACTCTTCAGCTTTATAATATTAAAAGTATAGATTGCAACACAGAAGGTTGTCTCGTTCTTAAATAATAATTTATCTGTGCTGGTAAAAATTATTTTTACAAAATATATAAAAAAAATGTTTTTTTTACAGGTATTCGATATACTTCGACAGACAAATCCAACACAATTGGATAAACTAAGTATCATACCTGGTGATGTTGCTCAACCGAATTTGGGGATTTCCCCGGAAAGTTTGCATTCGTTGCATGAGGTAAGGAAAAATTTAAATGAAAGTGTTTAAAACAGTTATTTAAATAAAATATGTAGTTGAATATTAACAAACAACATTCGGTTAACAATAAAAATAACCAAAAAGAAACATATTTATTATAGACTAGCTTACCACCCGCGGCTTCGCTCGCTTTGTCTAAAACCTAATAAATTATATACTAAAACCTTCCTCTTGAATCACTCTATATATTAAAAAAAACCGCATCAAAATCCGTTGCGTAGTTATAAAGATTTAAGCATACAAAGGGTTATAAGGACATAGGGACAGAGAAAGCGACTTTGTTTTATACTAATATATATATAAGTAGTGATGTGTTTAAATTTAATAAGAAATAATAAACATTTTACTAGTGGTAGGTCTGCTTTGAAACCAGAGGTTCTCAAACCTGCTTGTGTTCTAGACCAATTTCAAAAATTTTGTTTCGTGAAAGCCCAAACGTTATTTTTATATTTCTTTCTATACTGGTAAATTATTCAAAATTTTCGAAACCACAAAGCTTAATTTCATTAATGGAAAAAACTTTTGAAATTAAGAACGTATCGCAGCAGATAATAATTATTTATTCGTTTTTAAACTCAATTCAAGTGTATAGTGTACTTTTTCATATTATTTATTTATTCTAGGTGTCCGTAGTGTTCCATTCAGCGGCAACACTGAAATTTGACGAAGCGCTACACAAAGCGGTTGAACAAAATGTATTATCTGTAATACGGCTGATGGATATTTGTGATACTTTGCCGAATATTGAGGTGAGTGTTGCCAGTTTTTGGGAAAAGGGGAAAATTTTGGGAAATTTTTTCTGCTTTCCGAATCGGTGGTAAATGTTAAAAAATGTTATGACGATTCAAAAGTGCTTTTATAAGAAGTCTAATTGAATATATAAATGTTTGAGTTTGAAGTAGGATAAATGTAAAACTACTAAAACCATTTATTTAATAAAAATACTACGTAGAAAACTTCGTTGAATTTAGTCTGATTTTTAATAGATTTTTGTAATAAATTTGTCAATATTTAAAAGAAATGTTGCCAGATTCAAAATGTGTATTTGCCATGATGTATGAATTCAGGTCTGTTTTTAATAAAATTATAAAGTGTTGCCAGGTTTTAGTGTTGGCAGATGTTTCTTTATTTATTGAGATGTGATTGAGATATACAAGAATTATTAAACTTAATATATTATACATATTTACATATGCAAAATGCGTGCATCTTGTTAGTTTGGTGTCATCAATATTAATTATTCATATACTATGTTATATTATTTCACTAATATAATTAATTACCTTGACCATCTTATAATTTATAAATAATGGAATTTTACAGAATATTTGCATGACTATTATATTCCCTTATAGGGCTACCAAAATTTCATTTATTTAGTTAACTAGCTGTGCTGTGCGGTTTCACCCGCGTGGCTCGACTCCTGTTGTTCTTAGCGTGATGATATATAGCCTAGCCTTCCTCGATAAATGGGCTATCTAACAGTGAACTATTTTTCAAATCCGACCCGTTCCTGATATTCGCGCGTTCAAACAAACTCCTTAGCTTTATAATATTAGCACTTATATATTTTTCTATTAAACAGTGAAAGTCCAATTTCAATAAGTCCTTTTTATTATCACAGCCAAAGAAAATAACAGAATGATAAAAAAAAGGTTATTAATATATTACTACATCTTGAAAATAACAAAGCTCACTTGAGTCTTATTTATTTTGAATTCACAGACACACACTTGAATTTTATTTATATGTACATAGATAATAACACGAGTGTCACGATTTTGAATAAGAAGGACGGATAGAAGTACTTATTTATTTATCAATATTTGTGTATAGGGTAAATAACAGATCTATATTTATAAAGAATAGAAATAATTCGATCAAATGTGGCTGTTCGCTACCGTACTCGGATCGGTACGTGATTTTTGAAGTGAAACTTCTTTATCCGGGTTGGAAAAAAGTTTAGTGTAACATTTTTTCGTTACGCGTGACATTTTTCCGTTACGCGCCATCTTTTTCTTATCCCAAGCGTGATTCGACGTATTTCTGTAAAGTTGCATATAATAGTAAATAATTTTTTGAAAAATAAGGTCATAAAGAAGTTTCACTTCTTACGTGTGTACACTAGTACACGCACACATTTTTTTTAAAGCCAACTGTTTCGTGATTACACAGCCACTCCACCATTACAGGGTGTTCGCGCCACAGCCTTTATTAGACCATCTATTTATTCTACACATATAATAAAATCATAGGAAAGTCAAATCTGTGCATTGAATATTTTTTAAAAGAATACTTGAGGCGTGATCTTGAATAGATACCGAAGCCAAAAATGTAGATTTTAGAATTTTTTCTGTTGGTCTGTATGTATGTCCGGGCTAATCTCAAAAAGTACTGCATGGATTTACTTTAAATTTGGTACAGAGATAGCTTGAGACCTGAGAAAGGACATAAGATAGGATTTATCCCGGAAATCGGTATATATATCGAACTATGCGGGTTTTTCTTTGACAACGCGGGCGAAGCTGCGGGCGGAAAGCTAGTTATTAATATTATAGGACTGACGTAAATAAGATGTTATAATGTAGGTAATATAATTGAATATTTTACGTAGCTATAAATAATTCAGTAAAGGATGTCAATGTTATAAATATTAATTACTTAAATTAAGGATTATGTCTTGACAAAGTATTTGTATTGTTTATGTATTTATTATAAGCACACTAACACAAAATCTAAATGAACTGCTGCATATAACATTGCTGCATATAATACCTTGTAATGTAATTCATTGATACAACTTAGCAGTTAATATTATTTCCTACATACATACGTTTACCTTCGTATATCAGTACTTATTAATTGTAATACATACCTATTTAATATCTAATTTGATAGCATTCAAATACTTAATAAGATTAGAAAAAATACTTAATACGAGGCGAGATCCAAACCCGCGTCTTATTGTCAAACCGGGGCAACTGCAACGCGTAGACTCTCGTCCACCCGTGATCCCGTTAGAGTAATCGAATTTTTTCTACTCTTTCGGTTTTATGAAATAGAATATATAGGTAGAATAAATTCGATTGCTCTGGCGGGATCACGGGTGGCCGAGAGGTCAGGCGTTGCCCCGGTTTGGCAAAAAGACGCGGGTTCGACTCCTGCTCCGTGATTTTTTTCATTATTTAAAAAAATATTTTATAAATATATCGATTGTCTACATGACGATTATTTAATAATAAACAATCAATCAATCAATCGATTGTCCAGGTGTTGGTCCACGTATCAACCGCGTACAGTAACCCAGAGCACTCTTCGATAGAGGAGCGTGTGTACACTCCTCCGTCGCCTTTAAATAGATTGTTGGCACTCGTTGAAGCTGTTCCAGAGAATCTGATGCAGAATATTACTCCACAGTATGTATATTAGCTATATTTTTAGTTTTAGATTTAAATAATATTTTATAACATTCAAATGTTTAGAAATAATTGACGCAGATTCGAATTCCACCTGATTATTAACTTTTTTATCTTACTTTTATTAACTTATCTCAATTTTTTGGGTTCAGTCCGACAAGGAACCCTTATAAGATCGTTAAGTCCGTCCGTCCTAGTCTATCACAGCACAATATCTTCTACGTTTATTAGTTTTATAGCATTCAAATATTTGACCTTTTTAAGTAAGGTAAAAGACGTTCAAACCGCCTCCTTATTGATTTTTTATTTTCATTAAATTGTTACGTCTTATATTACGATATTACTTATTTAACTTGTACATTTATAAGTATACATTTTTTACTGATTATATATCTATTCGAAAGTGTGTTTATTTGTCCTTTTTTACGTCTGAAAATACAGAAAACAAATTCTAAAATCACTCCATTATCGACGTGAAAAAAAAGACACACAAACACACTTTTGCATTACATACACTATAGTTTACCCAATAATTTTTTATCATAAATAACCGAAGTAACAAAATGTTGTGACCAATATCGAAGTATACAGTTTTTATTTAATATAGATATTATACATACTATTATTATATATATAGTTATATATTTCTTTAAAATAAAGAAATTATTATTGAAATATATTTTTACAGGTACATACACCCAAAACCAAACACATACACGTTTACAAAAGCAATGGCTGAAGAAGCAGTTCGCAGTCGAACATCGAGGCAATATCCAGTTGCCATTTTTAGACCTACTATTGGTAAGATACCTATTTAATTATTTTATAAAATATTTGTACCTATTTGAAATAATCAGTATTTTCTTGTTTTTTATTTTACGAGATTTACGTTTTTTATAGTTTACTTTTAAAGCTTAGGTTCCAAAACTTTTAAAATATGTGAATCTAAATAAAAAATTGTACTAGCTTTTCGCCCGCGTCTTCGTCCGCGTTTTCAAAGGAAAACCCGCATAGTTCCCGTTCCCGTGGGCTTTCCGGGATAAAACCTATCCTATGTGTTAATCCAAGTTACCCTCTATATGTGTGCTAAATTTCATTATAATCGGTTCAATAGTTTATGCGTGAAAACCATACATACATACAAACTTTTCCTCTTTATAATATTAGTAATAGTATAGAGTATAGATAACATTTCCAGCACGAAACAAAACCCTGCGGCTCCTAAACTTTCTTTTTTTGCAACATTTGAATTTTTTTTGTAATTTTGTGCACGACTTAGAGCGTATACGCACTATGCGGGTAGCCGCATTGCGGGTAGCCGTCCGGCTGACCGCAAGCACAATTATGTACGTAATACTATTCATTTCTATGCGCACTGCGATGCGGCTACCGCAGACCGCACAGTGTGCATAGAAATGAATATTACGTACATAATTGTGCTTGCGGTCAGCCGGACGGCTACCCGCAATGCGGCTACCCGCATAGTGCGTATACGCTCTTAATGTTGCTTACATAAACTATTTTTTAAAAATATATTTATTATTGAGTGATGAACACAGAAAGTTTTTAATACATTCCTGCCAAATTAAAACAGTTCAATTGAATATTGATGAAGTAGAAAATTACAATTATAGCTCACTTATCTTTTTCCTTTAAACATATAATTAATTTTAATATGATAATGCCATCAATAATTATTTTAAATTACGTTCTAATTGGAATGCATACTTGATATTGTTTATTTTTAGGCATAATTAAGTTCCTACAGTATTTAACTACTGTCCAGTAGAAAACCGACGCGACAATAAAGATTTTTATTAGTAACTAACTGTATAATATTAAATCTTACTATAATATTATAAATGCGAAAGTTTGTGAGGATGTGTGTGTGTATGTTTGTTACTCTTTCACGCAAATTCTACTGAACCGATTACAATGAAATTTATCACACATATAGAGGGTAACTTGGATTAACACATAGGATAGCTTTTATCCCGGAAAACCCACGGGAATGGGATCTATGCGGGTTTTTCTTTGCAAACGCGGGCGAAGCCGCGTGCGGAAAGCTAGTAAATAATATTTGTATGTAACCAACATCTTTAGACTCGATTTTGACCCACTTTAAAGTTTAAACGGACAGATTTAATTCAAACTTTTTACTATTATCGAGGATTAGTGACGATACAATAATTTCATGAAAGCGTGTTTTTTAGTTTGAACCAATGGACATATTAGTTTTTGTCATTTCCCTAATTGAAATTTACCTAATTGATTGAAACTTATTTTCACCAGTTCAAGTTTCAATCATTCATAAATTATGTGTTAATTGTTTAATTGATCAATTCTTTAGTTTTTCATAATAAATCTTTATTATTTTAGTCATTTTCATTGTTGCCAATAGTAGGTATTTTTTTTCTGTTCCTTTGATCATATTCTGAATTCATTATTGTCATATCTCTGTTTTTTATTGTTATTTTTCGTTTCTTTTGATATGTTTGATACTTATTTCTTTTATAACTGTCGGCTTACGCATAACTTTTTGCATTTATTTATCAATTCTAGTGGTATCATCCCTCCGCCACCCATTCCCCGGGTGGGTAGAGAACTTCAACGGCCCCAGCGGGGTAGCCGCTGCGGCCGGCAAGGGGCTGTTACACGTGTTCCGAAGGGGCAACACGATGCGGGCAGATTTGTTGCCCGTTGATATAGCCATCGATACGTTGGTGGCTGTTGCTTGGGAAACTGCTATCGATAAGTGAGTATAGTGACACAAACACACACTCAAACTCAAAAAATTAAAAAAAAATATAAATACAATCAAATTTAGATTTCAACTCATACTCAAACTCAACTCAAACTCAATACATACCCAACACATACCCAACTCAAACTCAATACATACCCAACTCAACACATAAGTTATGAGTCAAGGCAGGGGCTGTTACACGTGTTCCGACGGGGCAACACGATGCGGGCAGATTTGTTGCCCGTTGATATAGCCATCGATACGTTGGTGGCTGTTGCTTGGGAAACTGCCGTTATATATTGAGTATAATGACACAAACACACACTCAAACTCAAAAAATTGAAAAAAAAATATACAATCAAATTAAAATTTAGATTTCAACTCAACTCAAACTCAAGCGCAAATTCAAATTAACACACAGATTAAAATTTACTTACTATATAACTCATACTTAAACCTAACTGAATTTAAACTCAACTGCAACTAAAACTCATGCTCTAAGTGACTGGAGTGTCTGTGAAGAAGACAATATGTTACGCCTGTAGGAATAACATATTGCCTGTAGGCGTAACATAATATTGCCTGTAGACGTAACATATTGCCTGTAGGCGTAACATAATATTGCCTGTAGGCGTAACATATTGCCTGTAGGCGTAACATATTGCCTGTAGGCGTAACATAATATTGCCTGTAGGCGTAACATATTGCCTGTAGGCGTAACATATTGCCTGTAGGCGTAACATAATATTGCCTGTAGGCGTAACATATTGCCTGTAAGCGTAATATAATATTGCCTGTAGGCGTAACATATTGCCTGTAGGCGTAACATAATATTGCCTGTAGGCGTAACATATTACCTGTAAGCGTAATATAATATTGCCTGTAGGCGTAACATATTGCCTGTAGGCGTAACATAATATTGCCTGTAGGCGTAACATATTACCTGTAAGCGTAATATAATATTGCCTGTAGGCGTAACATATTGCCTGTAGGCGTAACATATTGCCTTAACATATTGTCTTTTTCAATTTAAATTGAATTAAAGTTAGACAAAACAGTACAAAAATTCTCATAATTATACAAAAGATGAACAAACAATTTTTTCCACAGACCAAAATCAGTAAAAGTATACAACTGTAGTACATGCGAGAATCCAACAAGATGGTCTGATTTCGAGTTGTCTTTACGTCGCTATTTACCGAAATATCCACTTGATGCTGCTCTGTGGTATCCTTCCGGTGCTGGCGTTGAGAACAGGTAATTTATCTATAACTTTAGCGGTACCTGTATCGGTAGTTACCTCTATCTGTATCGAAAATATGTACCTGTATCTATATCAACACTTAAATCTATATCTGTATTTGTATCTGTATATGAATCTGTAACTGTATAATATGAATATCTAAACCCAACCAAATGGGCAGATTTCAATTTGTCTTTACGTCGCTATTTACTGAAATATCCACTTGATGTGGTATCCTTCTGGTGCTAGCGTTGAGAACAGGTAATTTATATGTATCTATATATTTACATGTATCTGTACCTATACCTGTACCTATATCTATATCCTATGTGTACCTACCTATATCTATATATGTATCAGTATCTGTATACTATATCTTAAACCAACCAGATGCTAATTTCGAGGTGTCTTTTCGTCGCTATTTACCCAAGTATCCATTTATGATTTAATGCTGTGACTGTATCAGTATCTATATCTCTAGCTGTGATTATATCTGTTTCTCTATCTATAATTTAATATTAATTTTTATTGTATTTTGATTTCAGATACATTCACAAATTTCTCGAATTCACTCTACAAACTATTCCATTACATTTAGCGGAATATATTCTCAACACTTTGGGAGTGAAAATGAGGTACCTAAGTTTTTTTAACATTATTTTTAATTTAAATTGATATTATTGACTGGCTTATGTCTTAAATGGCGTTTCATTCATGGCCTAGGCTCTTGATTAAACGCGATTTTATGAAGGGCCTGGATGATATCCAGCCGTATAGTTTAATAGGAAAACGGCAGGTCAGGTCAGGAAAAGTTAATTTTGAGATGCTTGAAAGAGCCTACTTAGGCTTTTAATGAAAATGAAAAAACCATGAAGTGAATTGTCTGCAGATTCAAAATATTTTTTTAATATTAAGTCACATTTAAATCTATTTTTTTAATCTTAATTCGAAATAGAAACACTAAGGGCCGATTTTTCAATGCTTGGATAAAACTTATCCGTCCAATAAAGTATTACACGATAATATTAAAATGTCACGTATACTGTCAAATACGGGCAATTAGAATCTTAGATTAGAATACATTTTTAAAATGGTAATTTTATACATTATTCGACGAATAAGTTTTAACCGAGGATTGAACAATCAGCCCTTAAAGTTTTAATTAATATTAAAAAGTTTAAAAAAAAAATGTTTTCTCAACAGAATAAGTCTAATAACAGCTGAACAGAAAATGCGCGCCATGAACGATGTTTTGACGTTTTTCGCGCTTCGTGAATGGCACTTTCGCACAGATAATGTAAAGAGATTGAGGAATAGACTAACGCCACAAGACAGAGAGATATATAATCTGGATCCACAGACTATAGAGTGAGTAAAGTATATATTTTATATTGGGTTATGATATTGGTATAGCTATTGCATAGCTTCTATCGCGGGCCTTGAGCGCGGGGACCGAATCGAGAAATGCAGTAACGAAAAACCTCACGCTCCCCACGGGGACGGGCGCGGAGGTGTGGCTTGAAGGCATAGCATGTAATAGCTTTACCGCGGCAGTCCCCGAGTGCCACACGTCTTTTCTATTTTATTGGGTTAAAATATTTTTATTGATTTGGGTATTATATTATGTATGTTGATGTAGGTACGGACTATAGAGAGTAATCGAATTTTTTATTGGTTAAATCTGAATTGATGAAATTTGATATATTTTATTTAGAATGAGTAATTTTTGAAATGAAACTTCTTTAGGCGCGTTGAGAGTAAAATTTCAAGGTCGCGTCATGGCAATACCGTCACGTCATGGATGCGACGATTTTGATATCTTTGAATCTTGGCAAGGAAGTTTCACTTCTGACACGTGTGCTTAACGCTCTTTTCAACAATATGTATGAATAATGTTTTACTTGTAATTTACTATTTTTCAGCTGGGATGAACAATACAAAAACTTTATAATAGGTACACGGAAATATTTATTAAAAGAACCAGATGAAAATATGCCAGAAGCTGCTCGCCATATGAACAGGTAAGCATAAAATATTATAAGTATAGGACCTAAAATGGAACCCTTAGGTACACCGTATAGATTTTAAAGTTAATTGTTTCATTTATAATTATATTTCTATAAAAATCAATATGAAATTGAGCTTAATATTGTATTTACATTGTACTTTGTTTTTATGATTCTAAAAATGCATAGATATATTAATAAATCTTTTACAAAATAAGTGGGTTAGGTACTCAAATGCCATAGGTAAATCTAAGTTTAATTTGAAAGGTTTAGTTAATTTTAATAAAATGTGATCTCTATTGTTTCTAATAAGTATTTATAAATATTTACTTTATTTAATTTTATTAATGATATAATGCTATAAAATAATAGTAAATGCATGAGTACATTGTGAAAGAATAGCTTAAATTCTTGACTTCAATCGCGAAAGAAGCCTACTTATCTTTGTTCCAAATTTCATCCAAATCTGATCGTCCGTTTATACTTGATAGAGTAACAAACATCTTATAAAAATATCATCGTATAAAACTTTCGCCATTTATATTCTACTAGCTGTGCTCTGCGGTTTTACCTGCAGTACTCCGCTCCTTTTGGTCTAAGCGAGATGATAGGTATATAGCTTTCCTCGATGAAGTTCCCGAGAGAGTTCCCGAGATTAGCACGTTCAAACAAACAAACAAACTCTTCAGCTTTATAATATTAGTATAGATTAATAATAATATAGATTAAATAATTGTTACAGATTATATTATCTTCACAAAGGAGTGATGGCATTTTCAATCGTATTATTCTTACGATTACTTCTACAAAATAAATTCATAAGGGAATTCGTGTACGCAACACTGCGACTATTGTTGTCTCTTTTCAACGACGCATACACTCATATAATGGGTGTTGAATGAAAGAGACAGATATAAGATATAAGTGTAAGACTTCAAAAAACTTTGTGACTATAAATTTCAAATAAAAAAATAAATACATATTGTTATAGCCTATCTAATCAAAACTGTAGGTTGTTAAAAATTTTCTAGTGAAGTTCAATTGTAAAGGTTATTTGGAACAAACAAACAAAAAATATTTCAATTTTTTGAAGCGAAACTTCTTTAGGCGCGTTGAGCGTAAAATTTCGTCGCGTCATGGTAATACCGTCACGTCATGGATGATGGAGTAAGTCGACGATTTTGGTATCTTTGAATCTGGCTATAGAAGTTTCACTTGTGACACGTGTGCTCGGCGTACATGCTCTTTAGATATTCTGTATAGATATTTTATATGGTAATGCTTGGGTAATGCATTATTAGAATATTGTGCCACAGATGATAAATTTTGTCGCAAAGCTTTTTGAAGAATATTTCTTGTCAAATTAAAATGCTCTTAAATTGGAAACAAGTGGGGGTGTAAATACAAATTTAAAGGTGATTTGTGTAAAAACTTGAGAATAGAAAATATATTTGTCTTAAACTATTATAATTATTAAGTGTAAAAATGTTGCTCAAATATAATCGCATTTTATGGCATATAGATTGTAAAAGGTGCGAAAGGTTATTTTATTGTATATTTTATAAGGTTAAATATATGTTTATTATTATTAAAATATTTTATTACTAATAATATGGGTACTGTACACGGGTGGAGTAAACGGTAGACCAGGGGTTCCCAACCTTTTTCAGCTCGCGGCGCAGTTTCATGTGAAGTTTTTTGTCACTCACCCAACCTAGCTATTTGAAAATAAAACGATATAAGTACCTACAATACAAGAATAGTAATAAACAAAAATTTAAAATATTAACTCAATTTCTTGTAAAAGAATTTAAAGAGAAATCAACAAGTGAGGCTTAAACAAAAGCAAAACACGTCGTAGCTTTAAAATCTTGTATGTCATTTGACGATGTTTCTTACCGATTCGAGCGCTCAAAAAAGGTACTCGCGAATATAAGCAAATCGACTCACAGCGCCCCTCTAACTTTCTACGGCGCACAATTTGGGAACCCCTGCGGTAGAGTGAACTAGAATACTACTATACCAGTTTTAGTCAATGAGGTATTATTACTACGTATAGAGAGGACACCACGAACAAAATCTGTGCAACAAGTGCGGCGGCGCGGGGCGGCTAGTGAGTCATACACTTTGTAGATATTCTGCCTCATAATATGTACTTATAAATTAAAACCAATCAATGTAACAAAAACAAAATGGAGACGATTGACTCTAACTCCTGTTACAAATAGTGTAGTAGCGATGTCCTCTCTAGTACGTAGTACTCAATGGTTTTAGTAAAAATTTTACTAATCCACTCCACCAATAGTGTCTACATTAGTATATTAAGTAGGATAGTTAGTACTCTACTGCTCTACTCTACCGTTTACTCTACTCGTGTACAGCGGCCATTAATTAAAAATGAACATGTAAAAATATCGAATAAGACGAGTAAATAATAATTGTGAAAGCTTTAATAAAAACGTTTTGTAAATTAAACTTGTGTTTTATTTATTACCTTTTCCTGGAATCCTTGAAATATATTGTTTATTTCAACTGCTTATTATTGGGTTATAAACTTATTGATGTCATAATTTTTATTACATCAGTATTTTAGATTGTTGATAAAAAAATATCTTAATTTTATGATATGTTTTGTTAAAATTAGTTCCTTTTACTTCGATATAATATTATAGTGTTATTATCTAAGGTGTTATTTAAAAATAATTAACATAAAATAAAATACATGTCCCTGTGTAATTCAGTATTCTCCTAGGTACTAGATATTTTTAGTAATAGAAGTTATCTTATTGCAACTCATATTCACAAATGACTCAATAATATTAAATCAAAAAGAAATGTATTAGATACCGCAATAATGACATAATGTTTAATCTGTGCTAAGTACCAACTGTCAAGTGTCAAATTACACATGTCATTGTCATTTCCACGGACTAATTTGCGTTGCGAACATTATCACAAAAAAAAATAGAATCAACATTCCAAATTCACAAACAATTAAAGGCCAAAGAGATACTGCGTCGCTTTAACTATACAATGTGAATTGGCTTACAAAATGTTCAACAAAGTGTTTCAACGCGCGCTCAAGTTCCGATTGAAGAAAAGTTATCCAACAAACATCTATGATTTGAATCGAGGTGCCGCGATAGCAGTACGCCGACCATACAGCGATGAAGTTAAAAAAGCGCAGGCTTCGAGCGTTGCGTCGCCTGGTCCTACGATATTCGACAAAATAATTTCAAAGGAAATCAAGGCAGATATTATATACGAGGATGATTTTTGTCTCGCGTTCAACGATGTAGCTCCGCAGGCGCCGATACATTTTTTGGTGATTCCGAAACGCAGAATACCCAGGCTGCAAGACTGTGAATCGACTGATAAAGAGGTATGTACGGTATTTTATGTTCTGTTTAGTTTCTATCACTTTGCTTTAAATATAACCTTACTTGATTTGGTAATGAAATACAGCTAAAATTGAAAAGAATCAAAATACTTAGATGTTTTCATTCTTTGATAATCGCACTAGTATTTACTTATAGTTTAGGATTTGGCGATACATTTAAGGTTATCTGAAATCTTATTTTCTTGTACTATCCACCTAATGATGAGCAATAACTTTGATACAGTTATAGCTATATTACTTAATATATTCCTATCAAAATTTATAATATTATTTCATTCTGTATTTATGTCATATTTATACTCAAATAGTATTAAATCATTTAACAGGAAACGGACTTAGACTTTTTAAATTTTTGTTATATACAAAGGCAAAGACTTCATCAAATGAACATAGAGCTAGAGAATTCATTTGCGATAATTTAGTGTAAACGAAAATTCGTATTCAGTGTGAAGTATTAGAGCTAGCGCGCACGAGCAACTTTGTCTCCGCAACTATTTTGTCTCTCCCATCAATTTGTATGGGGAGTTGCGTCGCTACGTGCGCGCACTTTCATACTAGCCCATGGGTGGAGAGACAAAATAGTTGCGGAGACAAAGTTGCTTGTGCGCGCTAGGCTTTAGAATCTTTTCAAACACACTAAGAACAAGGACAGAATGTTCTATATTCGCTAGTTATGCAAATTCACATTCACAAAATATACTTTTTACGCAAAACCTTTTCAATTAGCCAAACATTAAAAATTAGACCCAGTAAAAGTCAAGAATCAAGTCTCAAGAAAAATAGAAAATAATTAAAAATTATCTACTAATATGTGTTGACATGATATTCGCCTCAAAACATGTCTTATCTATAAAACAGAGATAATTTTGGAATGCTATCCTTGCGTTCATGTTTCGCTTATCACACATACCATATGATTTAGTCACGAGCATGTGACAATAATAATTATATAAATGCAAAATTTGCTTGTCTGTCTGTTAAATTTTGTGGCTAGTCTAAATATGAACACTGATTTGTATGCAATTTTTACTTAAATAGCAAAATTTCGATCAATAATAATTAACCCCTATCTCTTAATCTGTAAATAAAGAATGTTAATTTTTGCCTGTGGGTTTGTCTGCAGTTGTAAATGCAGGTTGTATATATAATATCACTAGCGGTCCGCCCCGGCTTCGCCCGTGGTACCTACATGTTTTAACTATCCTATCTCTCAAGTTGGATCGAACTGCACATGGTGTGCTAATTTTATTATAATCGGTTAAGTGGTTTAGGAGTCCATTGAGGACAAACATTGTGACACGAGATTTATATATTACTAGCGGTCCGCCCCGGCTTCGCCCGTGGTACATGAAAAATAGATGTTAGCCGATTCTCAGACTTACCCGATATGCACAGAAAATTTCATGAGAATCGGCCCACCCGTTTCGGAGGAGTATGCAGACTAACATTGTGACACGAGAATTTTATATACATATAAGATTATATTAAGATTACCTAATACTCCACACAAATATTATAAAGAATGATTTGATTTTCATTGAACCTGAAGCTGTATTTACTACCAGCTGCGCTTCGCGGTTTCACCCCCGTGGTCTTAGCGTTATGATATATAGCCTATAGCCTTCCTCTATTGATGGACTATCTAACACCGAAAGAATTTTTCAAATCGGACCAGTAGTTCCTGAAATTAGCATGTTCAAACAAACAAAATCTTCAGCTTTATAATATTAGTTAAGTTCAAAGCTTAAGTTATTCTGATAATTTAGATTTATCTCTAGTAGTAGTAATGCAAAAGTATGACAAGTTATGTATGGCTGCACAAATTTTTATCTGAGATAATAACAAAAATAAAATGCAGCCTTCACTCATACATAAAGTAATAACTACTATGATCTCTAATGAAATGATTTTCTCTTGTGTCCAAATATTTTGAAATTCCAGAGTGAATAAACAATTAAGTCTATATTACTTAATATTTCGCTCGTGTTAAATATTATATTTTCTTTCCGAAAAATCCATTTTCATACTTGAAGGAATATTAAAAACTAAATTAGCATTTCATTTTTCTACTATAGATTTACACTAATATTATAAAGAGGAAAACTTTGATTGTTTGATTGTAATGAATAGTCTCATAAACTACTGGACCGATTTTAAAAATTATTTCACCATTCGAAAGCTACATTATCCACGAGTAATATAGGCTATATTATATTATCTCGCTAAGACCAACAGGAGCGGAGCCACGCGGGTGAAACCGCGCGGCACAGCTAGTAACTTATAAGTCTACTAAAATCTCTATTCCATTCATTTCAGCTTCTCGGCCATCTCATGGTGGTAGCGAGATCGCTAGGCGCAGAACGAGCCCCCGCAGGCTGGCGTCTAGTTATAAACAACGGTAGACACGGAGCACAGTCTGTCTACCATCTACACTTGCATGTTCTCGGCGGCAGGCAAATGGGCTGGCCGCCGGGGTAATTACCGATTCGTGGATGGCAACACTAAGCTGTCAAAGTGACAGTTGAAAAAAAATTGAATCACTTTGTCTGTGGTAGCTGTCAAACTGTTTTTTTTTTCTAGTTAAAGCAATGAGTAAAGACTTTGTGCCAGTGTCAAGTTTAAAACTGAATTGACAATTGAAAAGCTGAAGTTTGTTTCGGGTAGTTTTAAAATTGTGAAAATTCTGATAAAAAATTCAACTTTGGGTTTGAGGGATGCCATAGACAAAGTAGTTCAGTCTTTTTTTTTGTAATGGCAAGTAAAATAGTTCAGTCTTGTTCATAACGTTGAAATAAAATTGAATCAGATAAATCTGTCATTTCGAATTGATAAATAAAGATTACTTTAAAAATAATCTGTATTCGGAATTTATTTCAGTGTTGCCAAATTTTAAAATTGCAAATTATAAAACGTAAAATTTTTTCGAGATATCGATTAAGAAGTAAATGTTTTACTGTATGCATAAAAAAATTAAAAATGTATTTTCATAAAAAAGTTAAAATGCAGTTTTGGCGCGAATTTTTTAACAATGATAAGGCTTTAGTAAATAAACTCTATGTTCATTGTAAAGATATTTTACAATTTGTCTGTTTGTTATCTGATAGTAACGAATCTTTTGATAAAAAGATTTGATTAACTATGTACATTTCTATTCTTATGTTCTATGTTTGACTTTTATCATTTCACTTAGTTTGTTTTCATCAAAATCCATTCAGCATTTTAAAGACAATATTACAGACAGTTTCAGACAAGTATTGATTTTGGTATGAAATTTATATTATTATGAAACCTAAAAATTAGTGATGTCCTAAAATATACAATTTTGTGTTTTTGAAGTATAGAAATAAAAAATACTTATCAAAATATTGTATATTTACTTTCTTAATCGATAATAAGAAAAAAATACTTCAATCAAAAATGAATTTAAATTCCATGTATTAAGTACGAATTTCGCTCAAACAATATCAAAGCAATACTAAAGATTTTAAATTGTGTCATATTTACGGCCATTTCTTAGTTTTAGTTTTAGATTTAAGTTTTTTCATATTATTATTAATTAATAAATTAGTTCTTAGTGCAATAATTCAGCCAAAGTAGTATTTAGATTTCCATCATTTTGTTGATTTTTCAATGTAATCCTTTATTTTAATAGATATTAGCATTTATAGATATTTTTTTTGGTATTAATGTTGAATATTAATGCATTGATCTAGTGCCTTATATATCTAACCAGAAAAATCTATATGTTACAGCCAAATAGCTTAATCAGCTGTTTAATTAAAAGCCTAGCCTCTTAATTAAACGCTCGAGTAAGCTACTTGGCATATACATTGCTGGCGATGTAACATGTTTTGTTAATAATTTCTTTAGAAAACAATCAATGTAATCGAAACATATTTCTTAAAACCAGGGATGTATTTATACTTTTAGAGGCCCTGGGGCCTTATTCATAAACGACTTTCTATATATAGGAAAACTTTGTATTTTGATATTTTTTTCTATTCTTTAAAAAAATTCTCATTTGTAAACTATTTGTATGGTATAAAACTAAATATCAAATTGAAAATTTCTTAAATTGTAATTGATTTTGATATTTTTGTTCAAAATTGAAAATATTTTACTAATTGAAATATCTGTGTTCGGATTAAGTAGATTTTTTATCTAAAATTTCAATTAGATAGTCGTTTGTGTAATGTTGTATTTGTATCAGAAAAATATGCCTTCAAATTCCATTTCTAAATAAAACGGACGTTTTTAAAAATGATCTGTAAGGTTTAAGAGCGTATACGCACTATGCGGGTAGCCGCATTGCGGGTAGCCGTCCGGCTGACCGCAAGCACAATTATGTACGTAATATTCATTTCTATGCGCACTGCGATGCGGCTACCGCAGACCGCACAGTGCGCATAGAAATGAATATTACGTACATAATTGTGCTTGCGGTCAGCCGGACGGCTACCCGCAATGCGGCTACCCGCATAATGCGTATACGCTCTAAGACTACCTAACCGTAATGTAAAACTAAAGAAATAACTACAGTTTGTGGACCGGCAGTGCATAAGTATGGGTTATTTTAACTAAATAAAAACCACGATTTTAGGAATAATTATAAATTCTGCCTCAGTTTAATAAACTCATTACTTTCTTATTTTGCAACATCTTTAAAAAGTACATAATATAGTATAACATAAATATTGCCTTATGTTTAACTAACAGGCCCTAAGTATTCTTTAAAGTTTAAACTTTAGGTGTTTTTCTTTAAAAATTTTGTCAAAAAGTAATTTTAAACAATTTCAAAATTAAAAAATCTCCTGATTTTTATTATACCATTTGATTTATATAAATTTTAGGTTATTGTTACTAAAGTAACGGGTAGAACTATCTATTTATTGTAAAGTTATAAAAAAGAAACAAAAACTGTGGGTCTGATAGTCAAAAACATGAAATTTTTATTAGAGTTGAATCTCAAAATACAATAGTCAAATCTAGTCACAGTGTAGTCATTATTTTAATGAATGTTACTAATAATTTATACACTTGTTATTTTTATTATTATTTCACATTTTATATAAAAAATCATTTTAAATTACAATAACTAACTATATCTTTTTTATAATAATCCAATAAAAAAAGCAGATAATTATTAGGAATATTCATTAAAATCAATAGAAATTATAAATTTTTCTGCTGACTCTACTTTTGCCACTGTTCGTCGCAAGCTGTGGTTTTTTCATATATGTAGTTAGTATAAATATGGAAAAAGTATTAAAAATAAAATTGAAACCTGTCTTAATATTCATGGCAATAGTTATGTAATATGTAATTTGTTAACATTTTTGTAACTTCAAGATAGTAGAAAAAAAATTGACTTATTAAAGCAAGCAAGCAGTTTAAAAATATTTATAAATGTAAATTTAAAAAAAATACCCGCATAAAAGACAGAAAATTTATTATATAAATCTAGTAATTTTTTAAATTAGTTTAGTTTAAGATTGGTTGTGGGCGTATACGGACGTGATTTGAATGTTTTTGTAAGAAAATGTAAAGAATCGCTTCGTAACTGTTTATCTGTTAAGAATTTAATGTAATGTTAAATTCTGTAACCAAAGGTATTTAATAAAATTGTTATTTGAGATTTGTGTTTTATTTTACTAATAAAATTGTACCTATCTATATCACATGTTTGGACCATCACCACCTCTTCGCCTAACTACCTATAACATCTCTTATTCTCCTAATAAACCATTTTTTTTAACCATTTATGTTGTTACTAGCTGTGCCCTGCGGTTTTAACCCGCATTGCTCCGCTCCTGTTGGTCTTAGCGTGATGATATATAGCCAAAAATCTCCCGCGATAAATGGGCTATCTAACACCGAAAGAATTTTTCGAATCGGACCAGTAGTTCCTGAGATGAGCGCGTTCAAACAAACAAACTCTTCAGCTTTGTAATATTAGTAAAGATATTAAAATTTATGACATTACATTTGAGCACATCTATTTATCTATTAAATGTGACGTTCACATGATGATTCGTTTTTCCTGAACATATTTAATATGGATTTGCTAAAAGCCTTCGTTATCATAAGCAGTTAAATTATATTTTAAAGATAAGTTCTATCATCCCTGAAAAATTCATAAAATATTATAACAGGTACGAGGTTAGTATAGAAATTAATATTATAAATAAAACAAAAACATTTTTTAAAACCATTTATTACCAATTTTAAGTAAACAACACAAACACTTTGAAAACTAACATTTACAATTTCATTGTAAGATTAATTACAATAAAATACCGAAAAGATGAATTAAGTAAACACTCGGTTACCTACTGATAATATAATACTATGTGTCAAAAAGGGCTGAAGGGCTCTAACTTCAGCTAAACAGTATACAAAAATTATGAGTTTATCATTGCACTTTTTCCCACTATTTGCCTAAATTCACAAAATTCTTTAGCTATAAAGATCATAATACCTATTCACACATTAACAACCATAATAATGTGGGGCAGCGTAAACCATGGGGGCAGTCGCACATGGAGGAGGGGGTAAAGCCATACAGGTAGGCGCTGGAGGCAAGGAAACACACGTAGGGGCAGCCGGAGGCAGGGAAACACAGGTAGGGGCAGGTGGGGGTAAGGAAACACATGTAGGAGCAGGTGGTAAAGACACGCAAGGCGTAGTTGGAGGCATAGACAAGTACATAGGCGCGGGGGCAGCTACGCAACTAGGGGCAGGGGGCAAAGACAGACAAGCAGGGGCCTTTCCACACGTTGGTACTGCATTTAACAACGGCGCTGCTGCAGCTAACGCCGATGACAAAACTGAAGGTAAAGCAGCTTCTAACAACGGTGGTAAAGAAGCAGCGATTGAAGCAGATAGTGTAGAGGATAGGAGTGGTGTGAGCGCCGGTAGTTCAGAGGCAAGTGAGGGGCAGGCTGGGGCACACGGAGGGAGTGGGGGCAATAGCAGTTCAACCGGTGGTGGTGACAGGCTGATTGGGGTTGGTGCTGGCCACAGGCATTGCGAGAATGCTTGCTGTGAAAGAAATTAATATATTACGTTACTTTTAATTTAAGATTATTAAATTAAATTAAGATTTAACATACCCGGATACTCAATATTTTGTGATTTTTAAAAAATATTTCGACAGGTAACTAACTAGAAACAATACTTATATTCTCTAACAAAACAATGTTGTGTGTTTATTTTATATACCTAAGTCCTAAAATCGAAGTTGATATGACCGAATTCTTAGTAGTTACAATGGTTATCATAATATGCACAGGTGACAGGATAAAGAAATAAAGTTTCGGTCTAGCGGGATAATAAAAGCTGATTTATAAAGATTTTTCCATCAGTGAACAGTTGAAAGTCGAAATGGCATCTGCCTCATACATATAACATAACCCATAGGGGGATTATCAAGCTATTTATACCAACATTGATTTAAAAGTTTTCACGATTTGAAAATATAGGATTTTATAGGTAATATATTTCTGTAGAATATTAACTAAAAGCAAATGCTGTTTAACTTACCTGCAACAAAGTAAAACACACAAGGGCAAATAAACTCATGTTGACTCATAATTCCACCTTCACACGGTGCCCTATATTGTAGTATTTATCAAAATTGTGAAATTTTAACACAATTACATAAGTTTATTACATATTATTTATTTTTGCGACATCGTTGTCACGTATTACGTGGTAGGCGCATGAGTTTTGAAATATTTAATCTAATAGTACGTGATTTTAGTGTTTTTATTCACTTTTTATATGGATTGTAAATTATTATGGCTACATGCGTTGTAGGTATATTATGTAGGTCATTAATGTGTGTGGGGCATTTAGAAATTTTGATTATCGGTTCCAAATGGTTGGTTACTTTAATTTTTTTCTCATTCCAAACTTTCTACTTAATAAAATGTCCTTAAGAAATCGGTTAGGCTGTTTTATAATTTAACTAGCTTTCCGCCTGCGGCTGCGTCCGCTTTGTCTAAAACCTAATTTTGTATATTCTTAAACATTCCTCTTGAATCACTCTATCTAATAAAAAAACCGCATCAAAATCGGTTGCGTAGTTTTAAAGATCAAAGCATACAAAGATAAAGGACAAGGATAAGGATATAGGGACTTTGTTTTATACTATGTAGTGATAATGTCGTTGTAATTAAATTATTAACGTTAAATTGTAAATATAGAAGTACATACATAATTAGTATTTCCTTATTATACAGTAAATAGAAACATGTAATGTTGAAAATAACAATCAGACAGATTTCATTTAAAGCGCGTCACACACGGTGAAGATACTATAATATGCAGCCATCCTGTTACAAATGACGCGAAATTTTGTGGGTCATTTGTAACAGGATGGCGGTTCTACAGGAGTCTTAGTACGCAATGACAAAAAGAAAAATGATGGTCCGAACGCTGATACCGGATGCGTTAAGATACTGTAATATAAAATATAACAGTATCTTAAGACAAAATATTATAGTATCTTCACCGTGTGTGACGCGCTTAAATGTTGCGTAGTCAAGTTTATCCTCACTCACAATAGGTGCTTTCTGCCAGTTGCAGTCTCATCAAATTCGGTTCAGCAGTTTTCATGATGACATCAGACATGATTATTGATTTGATTGATTTTGATACTTCAATTAAAAATGATATGAGTTCAAGGGACATGCATTAATTTTGTATTATGTAATAGGTTTTTTGTAAACATAAATATATTCAAATATAATAAGGATATAGGTAAGAAATAAAACAACAATAAACGGCATCCGTACAATATTTATTAACTAATTTATTTATAAATTATTATAACGACCGCTCGGGGATGGAGGATACACTTTGAGGATAGGAGGGTGATCCTAATTTGTATCTAGGAGATATCCTAAAGTTGTGCTATTATAGCCTTAATAAAAAATATTCCCTTGTATTCATCGTGCTTAATTAAGCTCAAGTATCATTGCTTTTATTAATTTTCTATACGTAGATTATATTTATATTAATGCTTATACAGGGTGTCCCACTATTGGTATACTAAGCGCGAAGGTACTTGTAGTTTTGCATACATTGATCACGTAAAAAATACTTAAACAACAAAATGACGTCAAAATTTTTTTGCTAAATTTTTCCTGAAAATCCATGTTTTCTTCTCTATCTTCGCGGAGCCGGCATATACCGCTTCTCTAATGTGACTGTGAGCATTTTGTCTATGAAAACATAATCTTAAACGATAGCTCACGTGCTGGTGGCAAAGTTGGGCGGGTTGCTTGTTATGGTTGTACACATAAGAGTTTAAAGAATTCATTTATTTGAAAAAAAAAGGCGTCTAAAATTTTATAAGTATTTTTTACGTACCCAGCGTATGCAAAACTATAACCTCCTTTGAGCTTAGTATACCAGCAGTGGGACACCCTGTACAAAAAATTAAGGCATTCAAAATTAGCTATTTCTATGCACCTAAGGCTGTTTTGCCATAGCCCGGCCAGTAGTCATATCTTAGGCTCGTATTAATAAACCGATCTCAGAATTGAGTATGCTCTTACGCAAAAATTTGAACAGCTACGCTATAAACAAAACTTGAGCTGTCACTTAAGTGAAGTCCCGTGTCCCCGTAGTAGGGTAAGAGGCAGATGCATTATGCATACATCTGTTTCACTGATCGATTTTCTTTAGGGAAAAGTAGGTGATCAGCCTTCTGTATCATACCAGACCGAGACATTTTTTTTTCTTCATCTCCACCGGGAATCCAACCCAGGACCTCTCGGATCTACGCTCACGCGTGCATCTATCAGGGGCCTTGAGCGTGGGCACCGAAATTCCGTAACGAAAAAAACTTCACGCTTCCCCCCCCCCCATGGGGACGGGCGCGGAGGTGTGGCTTGAAGGCATAGCATGCAATAGCTTTACCGCGGCAGTCCCCGAGTGCCACACGTCTTTTTTTGATATGTATTTATTAATCAGCAATGATTTCAAGGTGCTGAACTGAACTTGGGAGTGTATCAACTGATTTCGTACTTGAACGCGAGTATGTGTTCGATTTATTAATATGGGCCTATGCACCTAAGGCTGTTTTGCCATAACCCGGTCATTACTTAGAAATTAATTGTAAAGCGAATTTAAACAGCTTTAAATCCGTTAAAATATTACTCCTACACTAGATGATATTCATGTTCACTACATTGAGGCAGTTATCGTAGTCAATATTCAATAAAAAATTGTGTTTTATAATAATTTAGACATATTTTGTGATTCCTCTCATTCTAACTCATACCATTATTTAATAATTTTCTTTTAAATTCTTATTAATATACAATTTTTGGCGTTACTTAAACTGTTAGTATATAAATTAAATGATTTTATAAGTAAAACTTTGATTATATTATTTTGAAGTGAAACTTCTTTAAGCGCGTTGAGAGTAAAATTTCAAAGTCGTGTCATTGCAAAACCGTCACGTTAGTATCTTTGAATCTTGCCAAAGAAGTTTCACTTCTGACACGTGTGCTTGGCACACACGCAGTTTTTTTATAAGCATAACAGAATCTTGTAAAAATGAAAACCGCTTAATTGTGATTTAACTATATTTCTGGTATTTTTTTATATTTTACAAAAGTTACAAAATACTTATACACTAAATACTAACTCCATCCTGAAACCAATCATCCTATCCTCGAATACATCACTCCATCTTCAATATTTTTCTATCCTTTTCCAGTAAATATTTATTTAATTATTATTACAATCATTTTAATAGCAATTTGGAGTTAAAAGTTCAACTTATTCGAGTAAAAACAAGTCATAATAAATTTTGAGTGAAACTTCTATGAGAGTAAAATTTCAAGGAAAATTTCAAAAAGCACGGCGACGATTTTGGTATCTTAGAATCTCGCAACAAGTTTCACTTTTGACACTCGATCTTTTATATTTAATAGACGATATATTTTATAAATTTAAAATCATATATTACACGTTTCTTAAAATAAATAAACCCATCGCTTTTCTACATAATTTGCATTTTTAGAACTAAAATCGGGTTAAACAATCCCTCTACTATCATTAAACAATCCTCATCCTACATCCTGATTGCATCGTTCCATCCCCGATCCCATCATTCCATCCTCCTATCCTCATCCTTGCATCTTTCCATCCCCGATCCCATCCTCCCATCCTCATCCTCAATTCAACTTCTACGCGAGGTAAGAGTAAGTATCCAAGTTTCCAGGCGCCCTTTCCAAGTACTGTTTATCAATTAGGGCTTCGATACATTTCTTTATCATGGCGACTGAAGGGGCGAAGGACCCTCGGGCTTGAGACACGACTTCCTGTATGAGTTCCGTGTGGCGGAGTACCTGTTTAAAAAAAACATACATTTATAGAAATAAAACTGAGTTATGAAATGAGAGAAAGTTTTATCTTTTTAAAGTTAATAAATAAAAGAAGTTGGAATTGAGTAAAAATGACGAATCAGTTCAAATGTTTGAGTTTAAGCTGAAGAGTTTGTTTGAACGCGCTAATCTCAGGAACTACTGGTCCGATTTGAAAAATTCTTTCAGTGTTAGATAGCCCATTTATCGAGGAAGGCTACATATAATCACGTTACGACCAACAGGAGCGGAGCCGCGCGGATGAAACCGGGAAGCACAGCTAGTATATCATAAAATGTTATTTTTAAGCTATTGCATAGCTTCTATCGCGGGCCTTGAGCGCGGGGACCAAATTCCGTAACGAAAAACCTCACGCTCCCCACGGGGACGGGCACGGAGGTGTGGCTTGAAGGCATAGCATGCAATAGCTTTACCGCGGCAGTCCCCGAGTGTTTTAACAATAATTCTTTTAAATAAATACCTTTCTCTGCTTCATAATACGCACTACGGCTGCTTGTAAATACATTTTCCTGTCGTCGTCGCAGTGAGTCGACTCGCTCGAACCACTCGCGCCAGTGCCCGTGCCACCTGGATGAATGAATGAATAATTTGAATAAATTAATGAATGAATAATTTGAATAAATTAATGAATAACAGTTGAATGTTTATAAAAACTTAATTGTTATATTGGCTACATGTTTATAATATAATATTTTTATTATTATTAAATAGGATATAAAATATACTAATTGCCTAAAAGTATATGTCACAACTTACACGAATATTTTCTAGGAAGGAATCATCGTTCATGATTTTGATATTATGTTGTACTCTGTTCTACCCTCAACTTAGATCATTAAGTAATGGATAACACTCGCAGGCGTTTCCCCTTTTGCCGAGGTATAAGATTATTCGAATCGAAAAATCTTATGCTTTCATAAAAACTACTTGCGTAATCGATTACAAACACTCTGCGTATTCGTAAAACATCGAAAGGACGTCTGCGAGTGCTCCGCTAAAAATGCCGTTTTGCACTGTCAAGTCTTGCAGAAGCAATTCAACCATGTCAAATATTAAAAAAGATGGAATAACCTTTAATTTGTGTATATTTTTTTATTTTTTAACGTACATTTCTAATTAAATGCAATTTCTAATAATCGTCGATGTATCGTTTAGCGATATGATCAAGACAAATAATCGAGTCATGTTTCGAGAGAGAAAGAGACGAGACTATCATGGAAAGAAAATATACAAATTTAATCTTTATCTACTAAGAGATAAAGTTGAATTTAAAACGCGATAATGAACCGCATTCCTTACGAGACTATCTTTTAAAGAAATAAAAATTTAATCTTTATGATATAAGTTATAAAGTTGAATTTAGAACGCGATATTGAACCACACTCCCCACGAGACAACTTGGAATGAAATTCAAATTTAATCTTTATGAACTTAGGGATAGAGTTGAATTTAAAAACTCGTCGCTTAAAAGGTCGTAAATTTTTACGACTTTCGTGACACAAATTATTTTTGTGAATGTGTGATTGTGTTTCAATAGTGTGAGTTACCCTCCCCGCACCAAAATCAGCAGAAAGTTTAGTTAGATTATATTTTTTAATTTATTTTTTTAATTTATATTTGCCAGCGTACTCCATCCATTACTTAATGATCTAAGACCCTCAATAAATAAACAATAAGAAATAAATAAAAAATTATTGAGCTTAATATTAAATTTTACTCAACCGTTTTCAAGCAAATTCGATTAATTTGCACATTCACAAGTTAAACACACATATAAGCTAACATACACTTTTAAAACAGAAAAAATAGGATCACGAACTAAACTAAAAAAAAATTGCCTCGCAAAACTAACCTGAAAAAAATCTAATTTATATGCAAATCTAAATTAAAACATAAAAAATATAACAACCAACCTTGTGCAGGCGGCGCGGCAGCACACGTCAATCTAATCTTCGTGCGTTTACAACTGAACGTTAGATTCAACACAAGCTCCTCAGTTTCACTTATTTCACTAACTTCGCTGTTCGCTTCGGTGTTCGCTTCGCTCGCTTCGCTCGTATTTCGCGAGGATATCAGTCCAGCTTCGATTAGAGGCCGTACATGTCGAGTCCAAGCTTCGTCGCTTAGTTGTAAGGCTTCGCGTGCTTCGCGAGCTTTTAGTGTGTCGGTAGTTTCGAACATTAGCAGGAGTGCGCACTGTTGAAATTAATTTTTGTTATATTAATTATTATAGTTATTAAACCAAACACATTTTTATCACCGAAAATTGCTCTAAAGGTGTACGTGACCAAACCCCCCAAGAACACACTTTAGTAGTTCTAAAACTAACTTGGCCAACTGTTTTAGTGACCAAACCCCTCATAATACACAGTTAAATCACCGAAAATCGCTGTAAAAGTGACTTGGCTACCCTTTTGGTTACCGAACCCTGCCAAAAGTGTCCTAAACCTACTTGGCTACCAATTTAAGTGACCAAAATACATTTAAATCACCAAAAATCGCTCTAAAAATGACTTGGCCAAGTGTTTTAGTGACCAAACCCCCCAAGAACACACTTTAGTAGTTCTAAAACTAACTTGGCCAACTGTTTTAGCGACTTTAACACCCACCTGCGGCGTAGTAGCGTTGATATGATACAATCGTTGCGTATATCTCGTCCGCAGTTCACCCGTACACAAGTGATGTAACCAAGCCAACCGTCGTCCCGAGAACGAAGCGCGGTAGAACGTTTCGAACAAACGCGCGGGACGTTCGAGTTGGGGCGGTGGGGCCAAGGGGGCCATGGCCCCGCCAAGTGGCCAAGCGCCCGCTTGGAGCACCTAGAACAAAAAAAAACTTATAATTTTGTTATAAATTGTGTTGCCATGTTCCGAAAACTGTTTAAATGAGTCAATATTCGTTGCCATGTTCCCAAAACTGTGTAAATAAGTCAATATTCGTTGCCATGTTCCCGAAACTGTTTAAACTCAAACTCAAACTCAAACATTTATTTATTCAATTAGACTACTTTTAGTAGCACTTTCGAATCGTCATTACATAAGTATTTTTAACATTTACCACCGATTCGGAAAGCAGTATCTATGGAGAAGAACCGGCAAGAAACTCCATAGTTGCTCTTTTAAAATCATATTGTCAATATTACATAATCTGTAACTTAAATCTAACTACATAATATATCATAATATGCCAAAGAACTGTCCTGTGGTTCTTACGCGACAACCCTCCATGGATTTTCATCTTCCATATATTCCTTAATGCTATAATAGGCTCTCTGAACTAATATATTTTTTACATAAGTTTTAAATTTAGCACTACCAAACTCTTTAATATTAAGAGGAATTCTATTGTAAAAGCGTATACCTTGACCCATAAATGAATTTTTAACTTTAGCTAATCGGAAAAATGGCATTTCAATTCTATTTCTGTTCCTTGTGCCATAACAGTGTCTACCTCCTACTCTTGTGTGTACGTCGGCATTTTTGTGTACATGCAAAATATTATTAAATATATACTGTGATGGTACAGTAAGGATACCAGTATTCTTAAAGAGATCTCTTAGTGAGTCCCGAGCACGTAAATTATATATAGAGCGAATGGCTCTTTTCTGTAAGATAAATATAGTTTCTATATCTGCTGCCCTGCCCCATAGTAGAATTCCATAGGACATAATACTATGAAAGTAGCTGAAATAAACCAATCTAGCTGTATCTTCATCGGTGAGATGCCTTACCTTTCGGACTGCATATGCTGCTGAACTGAGCTTACCTGCAGCGGTGTTGACATGGGCTCCCCACTGTAGTTTCTCGTCCAATGTTAACCCAAGAAATACAGTCGATTCTGTAGGGTGTAATACCTCCCCGTTCAAGGTAATATTTCTGCTCAACTTTTTAACGTTAGGTAGTAAAAATTCAACACAAGTTGTTTTTTTGGCATTTAATAATAAATTATTAGCAGTAAACCAGTCGGATATGTGTAAAAGAGTACTGTTCACTTCGTCAACATTTGGGTCATGCCTATCCACATTGAATATTAATGAGGTATCATCTGCAAACAGAACTATTTCACACCTATCCTGTAAATAATAAGGTAGATCATTGATATATACCAAGAACAAGAAGGGTCCTAAAATAGATCCTTGTGGAACACCAATGTTAATTGACGCACCGCTAGAACGTTCTCCATTAACAACTACAGTTTGTATCCTATCATGCAGGTATGAGGCTATGAGGTTCTGAGCTTGTCCTTTAATCCCATAGTGATTAAGTTTACGCAATAATGTACAATGTTCAACGCAGTCAAATGCCTTGGAGAGGTCACAAAATATCCCCAAAGCATTTTTTGAGTTTTCCCATGCCTTATATATATGTGTTAGTAGTGCAACTCCAGCATCTGTGGTTGAGCGCCCCTTTGTGAAACCAAACTGTTTGGTGTGCAGCAAATTATTAGAAGCAAAGTGACTAGTCAATTGGTTTAATATTAACTTTTCGAATACCTTACTTAATGTTGGTAAAATCGAGATAGGTCTATAGTTGTTACAGTCTTCTTGATCGCCTTTCTTAAATAGAGGTATAACTTTAAATGAGTCAATATTCGTTGCCATGTTCCCAAAACTGTGTAAATAAGTCAATATTCATTGCCATGTTCCCGAAACTGTTTAAATGAGTCAATCTTTGTTGCCAAGTTAACTACCCTGTATAAATAACTTAATATCCATACTAATATTATAAATGCGAAAGTAACTCTGTCTGTCTGTCTGTTACTCAATCACGCCTTAACTACTTAACAAATTTGCAGGAAATTTGGTATAGAGATATTTTGATACCCGAGAAAGGACATAGGCTACTTTTTATCCCGGGAAATAGGATAGGTTTTATCCCGGAAATCCCACGGGAACTATACCTACGGGTTTTTCTTTGACTGCGCGGGCGAAGCTGCGGGTGGAAAGCTAGTTCCCAATATTTGCCATGTTCGCGAAACTTTTTACATAACTCATTATCGTTGCCAAGTTTACCCTGTTTAAATAAGTCAATATCTGTGCAAAGTTAACTATCCTGTTTAATATCCTGTTTAAAAAATCCTACAATTCGTAGCCAAGTTAACATTTCTTATCCAAGGTTTAAGATATATAAGAATACTAACTTACCGCCCGCGGCTTCGCCCGCTTTGTCTAAAACCTAATAAATTATATACCAAAACCTTCCTCTTGAATCACTTTATCTATTAAAAAAAACCGCATCAAAATCCGTTGCGTAGTTTTAAAGATTTAAGCGTACAAAGGGACATAGGGACAGAGAAAGCGACTTTGTTTTATACTATGTAGTGATGATACCGATTAACCGGTTTTTGAATCGACAAATATTACCTGTATAAAGAACCCGGTGTTCGTCGCCAAGTTGTTATCCCTCAAGTACTGTTGGAACTTGGCGTTCAAATCCGCTGAAACGGCAACGTCCGTGAACATTCTGTGCAATTTGTTCGTGAATTCGTAACCGCATGCCGCTTTCAGACGGTTTATCATCGCTTCTTCCTGTGAAATTAAATTTAATGAATTAATGAAAAATATACTTTAATAAGAAAGTGAAGTCCCATGTCCCCTAGTGGGGTAAGGGGCAGATGCATTATGCATCTGTTTCACTGATCGATTTTCTTTAGGGACAAGTAGGTGATCAGCCTTCTGCGTCCTGCCAGACCAAGACATCAATATACAAAAAACGATTTTTTTACAAAAAACGATATTTTCACAAAAAATCGAAAAATATACTTTTACTATATACAGGGTGTCCCACTATTGGTATACTAAGCGCGAAGGGCCTTGTAGTTATGCATACACTGATCACGTAAAAAATACTTAAACAACAAATTTATGTCAAAATTTTTTTGCTAAATTTTTCCTGAAAATCCATGTTTTCTTCTCTAGCTTCGCGCAGCCGGCATATACCGCTTCTCTAATGTGAGCATTTTGTCTATGAAAACATAATCTTAAACGATACCTGACATGCGGTGGCAAAGTTGGGCGGGTTCAGCGGCAGTCTGGAATTTTATTAGTATTTTTTACGTACTCAGCGTATGCAAAACTATAACCTCCTTTGAGCTTAGTATACCAACAGTGGGACACCCTGTATATAATATACTTTACCACATATTTACTGACCATTGAACCTACAAAAAGGCGATTTTTCACAACAAAAAAAAAAAGATGGTGGTGTAGCCTGTATGTATAGCCTGCGTTTTTGTAGTTTTTGACAAGAAACCGGTTTTCACTGCAACACCTCCCGCTACCCTTCCAGCTACTTTCCTACCTATTTACCGATCATTGTCGCAAAAAAAAACGATTTTTCACAAAAAATCGATATTTTCACAAAAAAACCGATTTTTTCAAAAAACCGATTTTTACCGATTCTCACCTGCTCCATACTCGCAGACAGCTGGTGTATCAGCCTACGTGCCAGCGCTCTTGCATAGTGCTTCTGGAACACGTCCTTATCGTCTATATATTTGAACACAACAATGGCGGCCGATAGTTTCTCGTCCGCGTCCCTCTCTGAGCCCTTGCGACGTAATAATGCGTCGCAGTATCGGGATAATAGTTCTGGGGCCCGGGCGCATGGTTCCCCTTCGGCACGGGAGTTTACTACTTCTGAACACGCCTGAAACAGACAAAAAAATATAGGGACATATTTAAATGTACATAATACGGTAGTTTTATAATTGACTAGCTTTCCACCAGCGGCATACATAAGTATTTACCTTCTCGATTTCGTGACTGTTTTAGATTTAGAAAATACTAAATATTTTCATTTATTTTTTGATAAAAATGTGAATGGCGCTTACGAATTTTAATTTTAAACACAAAATTTCATGAGAATCGGCCCAGCCGTTTTGGAGGAGTATGGTAACTAACGAATTTTATATATACGATTACCTTATCCAAAGCGCCGACGAACGCTTGCGCACCTCCAAACACTTCGGCGAACAATTTCTTATATTTACTGTGCAAAGACAGCATTGAATGCACAAAATGCGTGTGCGCCTGCGAAATAAAAAAAAATATTAATATATTTTTTAGTGAAACTTCTTTAGGCGCGTTGTGAGTAAAATTTCAAGGTCGCGTCATGGCAATACCGTCACGTCATGGGGTGAGGCGACGATTTTTGCACCTTTGAATCTAAAGAAGTTTCACTTCTGACACGTGTACTCGACACACATTGTATTCCTTATGTGTATATTATAAGTAACTTAAGTTATGTTCCGATGCTGGTAAAGCTAGTGCGTGTCTCTGGACCTGCGCGTACGCAGATTTTACGAGTTTTCTTCCCTTAAGCACACTTTAAGTGACTTTTAACTTAAGTTATACTTACATCGTCACTATATTCCGAATGGCAATACCGCCACGTCATGTATTAAGGCGACGATTTTGGTATCTTTGGATCTCACCAAAGAAGTTTTTTTTTCTTTATGTGTATAAGTAACTTAAGTTACAATTAAGTTATACTCACATCGTCCTTACTATGTTCCGAACCCAATAAAGCCAGGCCTTCTCTCGCGGCTTGCGCATGCGCAGCTTCTATGAGCGGTCATAATATAAGTGACTTTTAACTTAAGTCAGAGTTAAGTTATACTTACATCGTCCTTACTATATTCCAAAGCTAGTAAATTCATGTTTTCCATCGCGGCTTGCGCAGTTTCTATGAGTTTTTCATTGAAGTATACCTTAAGTGATCTAAGTTATTAAGTGATTTAAGTAACAATTAAGTTATACTCACATCATCCTTACTATGTTCCGAACCCAATAAAGCCAGGCCTTCTCTCGCGGCTTGCGCATGCGCAGCTTCTATGAGCGGTCTCAACGCATTCTGGCCGAGAGGCTTGAGCAAGGCATACATGCGTTTTAGGTCTTCGCGACGCTAAAATATAGGAAAAATATATTTAAATGACGTTCCTTTTGGTCGATATTATTCTATAAGATGAAAAAAAGAAATTAAAATAAATAAATATTATAAGACATTATTACACAAATCGACCTAGCCCCACAGTAAGCTCAATTAAGGCTTGTGTTGTGGGTACTAGGCGACGATAAATATTAAATATAATATTTAATAAATACATGTATAGATAACACCCAGACCCAAGAACAAATAATTGAGTTCATCACACAAATATTTGCCCTGACCGGAGATCGAACCCGGGACCGTCGGCTCAGTAGGCAGTTACTTTACCACTGCGCCAACCGCGTCGTCAAAAGCTTGAAAAATGTGAATAACTTTAATTCTATAGAAATAAATATTAATATTTCTGATAATATGTAAAATAGAATTGACGTGTAACATACAACTAGACTGACAATCGTTTAAAAACTGTCTGAAGCAAAACTGGCAGAGTTTTGAATTAAGCAGAGTTTTCTATTGAGCGATCCAATAGATATTGAACATTACTGCCAGGAAATAAGGTGTTAATTTCAATGAATGTTTCATACGATGCCGCTTAGATATTTTTTTGGCGGTCAATTATTGGGCGATTGTCAGTCTAGTTATTTTTAATACGTCAATGACATAAATATTGTCATTGACCCTGTTTGTGTACGACCACATAAGTATGCGACCTCACACGCTTGTTCGTAATGCACTCATCCCTAACTTGTCCCACATTGGCCTACGTTGGCCCAACATCGACCAACCCACATCACCATCCATCTTCACTAACGTCCTCCAACAGTTCCGTTCCCAATCAATCCCACACTTGCCCACATTTGCCGACATTGGCCCACATTGGCCCAACTCACCTCGCCAGCCATCGGCGAATCTTCACAAGCCTCTCTCAACAGTCTCTCCACTTCAGCATGTAAAGCCGGTAAATGTGCGGCGACACAAGCTTGTTCATAACAAGCTCGCACCGCTTCAGATGAAGATGAGTGTAAGTACTTATTGCCTAGTGCTATTTCGCGTTCCAGACCTGTACACGGACAAACATACATTATTTATTTAATGTAAAATGTAAAAACAATACCTTGGGTTACATTATTGCATTTTTGGTAAGGATCTCTAATTTTTTTGAAAATGCAATATAGTCTATGTTGCTCAGTGAAGATGCAGCTTTCTAATGGTGAAAGAATATTTGAAATCGATCCAGTAGTTTATGCGTGAAAACCATACATACATACATACATAAATATCAATTACAAACCTTTCCTCTTTATAATATTAGTATAAAAGTATAGAAGTATAGATAGTATAGACAACAAAACATAATTTACTGTGGTTCAATTTAGAAAAGGATCGACGCATCGCCATATTGTGACGTCATCACGTTGACGTTCCTATTCTTTCATGGATTGCATTGTATTTATTACTTTTTATTCAAAGCTTAAACTAGAACATTTATTCAACTAGACTTCGTTTAGAAGCGCTTTTGAATCGTCAAAATACAGAAAAATAATAATTAACCATTTATTACACAATGATATCAAGAAATTCATAATTTAAATTTTTGTCCGTCAAAAAAATTTTTTTTTACTGCTTGACAAAATTTGATGAGATTTTCACTTGAAGTTGATACTCACCATCAAGCACATACTTCATGAAGTGGGAAACATCGCCAGAGTTGAGCAATTCCGCGGCACGGCGCGAGTGATGAGCCGCGGCCGCTGACAGAAACGGTTCTACTACGAGCTGCTGGTAGAGCGAGAGGGGGGTACGCACGCGGAACGACTGAAAGAGATAGACTATGTTGTAGTAGTGACACCTCTTATGGAAGTATGAGGTCCTAGTACTTTGAGTGGCCCTTTATTAAAAAAAATGTGTGCGTGTACTAGTGTACACACGTAAGAAGTGAAACTTCTGTATGACCTTATTTTTTAAAAAATAATTTACTTTATGCAACTTTACAGAAATACGTCGAATCACGCGTGGTAGGGATAAGAAAAAGATGGCGCGTAACGGAAAAATGTCACGCGTAACGAAAAAATGTTACACTAATAAAAATAATAATAATAAAATGGTCTTTATTTGTTTCTCACAACATTAGAAAGGTTACAAAAACTTATTAATACTACACAATGTACAGTAGAAGATAAATTTTTTTCCAACCCCGATAAAGAAGTTTCACTTCAAAAAAATGTGTGCGTGTACTAGTATACACACGTAAGAAGTGAAACTTGTTTATGACGTTATTTTTCAAAAAATAATTTACTATATGCAACTATACAGAAATACGTCAATCACGCGTGGTAGGGATAAGGAAAAGATGGCGCCTATCGATAACGGAAAAATGTCACGCGTAACGAAAAAAGTTACACTAAATTTTTTTCCAACCCCGATAAAGAAGTTTACCTTCAATAGTCGTAATTTTTTCGCATCTTTCGTATTTTTTTATGGTAGGGTTTTAAGTCAAAGCTCTCAAATATGTCTTTATTAGAATTTTACGTCAATTTTAACGAGATAACGTTTTTAAAATCGTTTTAGTCGGGTGACATGTTCAGAAACTTGTGTCACACCAAAACCTCACGAGCGCGATCGCAGGTATAACGAGAGAGAGACGGACCGATCTCCCGTTTCATCTCGAGCGCTGCCACCAATAAGACGTTATCACGTAAACATCTCGATCGTAAACCTACTTTACAAACAACCAATTTTTTGATGGATTATAGTGTATCTTTCGCATTTTTTTTGCAATCTTTTGTGAGAAATAGTGTCTTTGCTGTGTTTTCGTATTTTATGTAATTTTTTTCGCAATTTTTTGTCACTTTACACGTACCTGCACATCCACAGTGCTCAACACAGCCGTGCGCAGGGTCCGCGCGTCCGTCGGTTCCGGGTTCGAGTCCCGCGCTGCACTCAATGCACCAACGATGCGTGACGTCAGAGCGTCAGCAAGCGGGCGGACGAGCGCACGCTCCCATATTACTAGACCGAGCTCGCCTACCTACGAAACAACGATAAAATAAGAAAAAAAACATAAAAATCATTATATGCTTAAGAAAAATAACTTGTTACTAGTCGAGTTGGACAAAAAATAAAAAAAAAATGAGAAAAGATCGATATCAATAAACATGAAAATTTTACAGAATAAACGAGTTACTAGAGTAAAAATAATTCTGTAAAGTAATTGTGTAAAAGTGTCGATCCACATATTATTTTAAATTGTATGAAAACAGAAAAACACATAGTCAATTTGTAGAAAAAAGAATCACATTATTTTATCGATAAAACCAAGGAATGAAAAAAATGACAATTGTTGTTTTATTTGTGAACAAATGTACTTAATACTACTGACGAATTATTTTAAAATTGATCGAGTAATTCTGTACTCAAATAATAAAAGAACAAAATCACATCTTTTCCCTTTTTAATTACTTCTACTACAACAAATAATTATTATTAACTAGCGGTCCGCCCCGGCTTCGCCCGTGGTACATATTTACGTTTTCTCTACATAAAAACCATCCTCGTACTTCAAGGAATATAATAAAAAAAAGAATTATCGAAATCACCGCTAAAAAGACCCCATTTGTCGTAGAACCTCGGTTTAAGAGTACTCCCCTTAGTATATCGCCGAAAATCGGAATCCTCGGAGTTGAAATCTCGAGTGACGTTCAATTCCGCAGTCATTTGGAAGCGAAGGCTAAATTAGCCTCGAAAAAGCTTGGTGTGCTCAGTAGATCGAGACAGTACTTCAAGCCGGCCCACCGACTTCAGCTGTACAAGGCTCAGGTGCGACCGCATATGGAGTACTGTTCTCATCTCTGGGCCGGAGCTCCACAGTACCAACTCCTTCCTCTTGACCGCATCCAACGTCGAGCAGCTCGAATTGTCGATGACCGTAGGCTTTCCGATAGGCTCGATCCTCTGTCAGTGCGAAGAGACGTTGCGTCTCTCTGTATACTGTACAGAATCTACTATGGGGAGTGCTCTGAGGAATTGTTCCATCTACTACCAGCCGCACAGTTCCACCACCGGACCACACGCCGTAAAAATCTGTTCCATCCGCACCATCTGGATGGTTGGCGCTCCACCACTGTCCGCTTCACCCGCAACTTCCTTCCGCGTACGGTGAAACTGTGGAACAATTTGCCACCTGCGGTGTTTCCGAACAACTACGACATTGGGGCCTTCAAGAAAAGAGCTTATTTGTCCATAAAAGGCCGGCAAAGCACCTGCAACACTTCTAGTGTTGCAAGTGTTTATGGGCGGTGGTGACCACTTACCATCAGGTGGCCCACCTGCCCCTTTGCTTGCTCTGACATAAAAAAAAAAAAAAAAAAAAAAAATCGGTTCAGCTGTTCTCGAGTTATGCGCTTACCAACACATTTTGCGATTCATTTTTATATACAGGGTGTCCCACTGTTGGTATACTAAGCCCAAAGGAGGTTATAGATTTGCATACGCTAAGTACGTAAAAAATACTTAAAAAATTCCAGACGCATTTTTTTTTCAAGTAGATGAATTCTTAAAACTCTATGTGTACACCCATAACAAGCAACCCGCCCAACTTTGTCACCAGCACATGAGCTATCGTTTAATATTATGTTTTCATAGACAAAATGCTCACATTAGAGAAGCGGTATATGCCGGCTGCGCGAAGCTAGAGAAGAAAACATGGATTTTCAGGAAAAATTTAGAAAAAAATTTTCGCGTTTAAGTATTTTTTACGTGATCAGTGTATGAAAAACTACAAGTCTCTTCGCGCTTAGTATACCAATAGTGTGACACCCTGTATAAGAAGATTGTATAGCAAATTATTAATTACCTCCAACTGTCTCGAATCATGTTCTGGACAACTGACTGTAGCCGCAGATCCGTAAATTATTTCTGCATCCGATACCTGAAATAATAAATAAATAAATAAATAAATATTAAAGGACATTATTACACAAATTAATAATAAATAAAATATAAATTAAATATTTTATTATCAAATATAACATTTATATGTAGCTAGCTTACCGCCCGCGGCTTCGCCCGCTTTGTCTAAAACCTAATAAATTATATGCTAAAACCTTCCTCTTGAATCAACTCTATCTATTAAAAAAACGCATCAAAATCCGTTGCGTAGTTTTAAAGATTTAAGATAGGGACAGAGAAAGCGACTTTGTTTTATACTATGTAGTGATTCATCAAAAATATTAAATAATATTTAATATGTTTTATGTTTCATTGCCAAAATTATTCATCAAAATCATCTGAAAAACACATATTTGATTATTTTTTTTTTAATATTTCAAAAACCCACCTGGAATGTTTTAAAACATTACCCTTTTTATCAAAGTCGGTTAAACACATATAAAAACACTAACCTTCTGCCTTTTAACGTGTTGTAGGTTAAGATATGAATATAGGCTATTTAGATATGCTACGCCTTGACTGTATTCCTTCCACGCGGCGACATATCTGAAAATACGAAAAAAATAATTATAAAATACTAGAGGTCCGCCCCGGCTTCGCCCATGGTACATATTTCGCAATAAAAGGTAGCCTATGTTCTTTCTCAGGGTCTAAAGATTGTCTGTGCCAAATTTCATCAAAATCGGTTGAGAGGTTTAAGCGGGAAAGCGTAACAGACAGACAGAGTTACTTTCGCATTTATAATGTTAGTAGGGATAAAAATTTTGAAATTAGACTGAATTCGCTTGATTCAATAGACATTAAAATAATAAGTAAAGTTTAAAAAATCTGAAAACCATAATTAAAAGACAGTTCTTTGGCATATCTATACTAATACTAGCGGTCCGCCCCGGCTTCGCCCGTGGTACATATTTACGTTTTCTCTACATAAAAACCATCCTCGTACTTCAAGAAATATAATAAAAAAAGAATTATCGAAATCGGTTCAGCCGTTCTCGAGTTATGCGCTTACCAACACATTTTGCGATTCATTTTTATATATAAGACTAGCGGTCCGCCCCGGCTTCGCCCGTGGTACATAATATTTACGTTTTCTCTACATAAGAACCATCCTTGTACTTCAAGGAATATAATAAAAAAAGAATTATCGAAATCGGTTCAGCCGTTCTCGAGTTATGCGCTTACCAACACATTTTGCGATTCATTTTTATATATAAGACTTGCGGTCCGCCCCGGCTTCGCCCGTGGTACATATTTACGTTTTCTCTACATAAGAACCATCCTCGTGCTTCAAGGAATATAATAAAAAAAGAATTATCGAAATCGGTTCAGCCGTTCTCAAGTTATGCGCTTACCAACACATTTTGGGATTCATTTTTATATTATAAGATATATAAGATTATAAGATTATAAAGCTGAAGAGTTTGTTTGTTTGTTTGAACGCGCTAATCTCAGGAACTACTGATCCAATTTGAAAAATTCTTTCGGTGTTAGATAGCCCATTTATCGAGGAAGGCTATAGGCTATATATCATCACGCTAAGACCAACAAGAGCGGAGTACTGCGGGTAAAACCGCAGGAGACAGCTAGTTATGATATATGCAGTCACATATTTTGTAAAATCAAACTGTAATACTGACATGATTCATAGTTTAAATCATCGAGTTTCTTGCCGGTTCTTCTCCATAGATACTGCTTTCCGAATCGGTGGTAAATGTTAAAAATATGTAATGACGATTCAAAAGTGCTTTTATAAGAAGTCTAATTGAATAAATAAATGTTTGTGAAACTTCTTTATCGGGGTTGGACAAAAATTTAGTGTAACATTTTTGCGTTACGCCGTACGCGTGACATTTTTGCGTTACGCCGTACGCGTGACATTTTTGCGTTACGCCATACTCGTGACATTTTTAAGGTCATAAAGAAGTTTCACTTCTTACGGGTGTACTCTAGTACACGCATACATTATTTTTGTTTAAATATTTGCACACCCAGATAGTGAGTAGAATGAATTAGCACTATAAAATTGTAATAACAACACATATATTTGTTTTGTAACTAGGTTTCCGCCCGCGGCTTCGCCCGCGCAGTCAAAGAAAAACCCGCATACTTCCCGTTCCCGTGGGATTTCCGGGATAAAAAGTGTTCTTTCTCAGGTATCAAAATATCTCCATACCAAATTTCATGAAAATCGGTTCAGTAGTTTAGGCGTGATTGAGTAACAGACGGACAGACAGAGTTACTTTCGCATTTATAATATTAGTATGGATTATCTGTGCCAAATTTCATCAAAATCGGTCCAGTAGTTGCGTGAAAACCATACATACATAATTACAAACCTTTCCTCTTTATAATATTAGTATAGATAAAACAACATACCTGGTAAGTAGACCGTCATTATAATCGCTGCTTTCCAAAGGCGATGTACCCTTTACCCTCTCGAGAAGACCAGACACATGTTCTTCGAGGAATTTTCTGAAAATAAATGTAGGATTTATAAGAATACTAGCTTTCCGCCCGCGGCTTCGCCCGCGTTTTCAACGAAAAACCCGCATAGTTCCCGTTCCCGTGGGAAATCCGGGATAAAACCTATCCTATGTGTTAATCCAAGTTACCCTCTATATGTGTGCTTAATTTCATTGTAATCGGTTCAGTAGTTTTTACGTGAAAGAGTAACAAACATCCATACAAACTTTCGCCTTTATAATATATGATCAAACGAACTTCAGAGTGAAGTTCGATCATTATTATATGAATCGCTTCATTCGAAGATATTATTTACTATGTAGTTCCCTTTTTCAATGCTAGCAACCACGCACGCCTTTAGATTTTTTTTTTTTTTTTTATATTGAGGGTATTACGACCTGACAAGTATTTGCTCGCTTTGAACGATATTCATTATTTTTAGAGTCTAATCTTACAAAACTTTGGGTTAGGGTGTGGTGGGTGTTAATATCTTCGAATGAAGCGATTCATATAATAATGATCGAACTTCACTCTGAAGTTCGTTTGATCATATATTATATTTCATCGCTTCATTCTTCAGATATTATTTACTATGTAGATGTTAAGAGATAAAAGTTTTGTAAGAACCATTTTGGGTGCAAGTTTAGAATAAAACGTAAACATCAATATTATTAATTTTGTATTATAAATTAACGAAAATATAATTAAATACTATTTCTGTAAAATCGATTATGCAAATTCGTTCTCATTAAATACATTAAGTTTATGCAAAGGTTTTGGAATGTTTTGTCCAACCAGCAGTTTTACGTATATTATACACCACTAGCAGAGGCAGCAGAAGTTGAAGCGTGTCTTGTGCTATGTGAATTAAATATTGAAATGTTGACACTACTTTTCGATAACACATTTTTGATCCAACAACTTATTGTTGGATCTTGATTGGCAGGTTTATTCGGTTTTGTAAAAGTAAGTAATAATCTATTTTCCTCATCCTTCCTAAAATGTTTTGTGACATAGATATAATCAGACAGTGCAGTAGCGGGGCAAATACTTATATTTTGTTTGAAATATGGAAGTTTAAGAAAAGGTTGATCTCTACCTGGAGCTGAAGTTTTTACGAGGTCTGTAATGAAAAATTTAGCAGGCAGTGATGCCTGAGAAATAAATATTATTAATATTTATAAGAGATAACGTCTGCACTCGCTGTGCTGTACACAGCGCTAATAAAATTACTAATTTTTTATTCAATTGTTCCAATTTTACGTTTCTATTAGGAAACCAGCTTAAGATATGGTTCAAAACTAATTGTGGGTCCCAAGAATAATTGTATTTAGGCATTCATCTGACCCGATATTATTTCCTAATATTAAAGATAGGCAGACGTGTGAGTTTAAAGTACCATACGAAACCCCTTTGTTAAACTCTTCTGTTATAAATGATATGACAGCCGCTACTGTACTCTCAAAATTGGAAAAATTCCAATTTAGACAAAACTGCCACCATAATTGATATGTTACGTTATAATATTGCTTCTTAGTGTTACTCGAAAGCGATGCCAACATTAGTTAGATAGCTTCCCATGGGATGTATCTCCGTAGGAAGGCTTCACGGAGAGCCTCGCTGCAGCCAGCGTTAGATGTGAGTGCAGTGGGCGCTGGACTGGGATGAGAATGCGTTAGATTCGTACCTATCTGTTTTCAAATATATAATTTTTGATGATATTTGCTCTCTGACGAGAGGGAACCATGGCTGCGAAGGCCACCACGGAGAAACTTGTATCCCACACGCTTCGTATCGACTTCGATATCGATTCAACTATTTTTTGTAAACATCTCAAAATAAAAGTAAATGGGGAAATGCGTAAAAATTTATATTATTCTAATTTATGGTGAATGCGTCGACACATGACGCATCAGGGTCGAGATGCCACGACACTTACTTTCTGCATTTAGTATTGTACCTAATGCTCTTCCAAATTTTTTGATATGTTTCATTGCACAAACTCCATTCGATATCCGGATTTATTCTTCTTGGCTGTGTCAGTGTCGACGTTATTTTTACTATTAATACCTATAAGACGCGAACCACCATATGTTTCGATGCTCGCATCATTGCCACAGTTACTTTGTTAGTTTGTTAAGGTGGAGAAATTGTATGCCACCCATTTTATTTATGTTACTAACTGCAGTTTTGTTATCAATTCGTAATAATATTGCACAATTAGAATAGGTGTTTGCGAATGTTTATAAATTTAAAAATGCAGCTCTAAATAATTTATGAGATAGATTTTTTCACATTCTTTCCATGAACCATGCACTCGTTTATTACTTATTGCAAAAAGACCCCAACCTGTCCTTGAGACATTTGAAAAAATACCTAATGTAAATTTTGGAGATTTCATAAAATTTGTTTTATATATTATGTTGTGACCACCAATTTAATTGTTATGTTGATTTAAAAATAAAGACACTAACGACACGAATTCTCGGATTGTGCAAATAGGTAATTTTGAAAATTTATTAATTAAAATATGTGCAATGCTATTACGTTTATCATCAGGCAAAGAAAGTTAGGTTACATGAATCATATATAACCCCAAGGAATTTACATTTTTGACTTGGAACCAATGAAGTTTTTTCAATAGTGATTACCAAGCCTAGACAAGATAATAGTTTTATTGTCTCTTTTAAATTATTTAGGCATTCAGTATAATTTTTACCTGTACATAAAATATCGTCGAGGTAAATGACAGACTTAGAACCTCGGCTTAAGAATGCTTCCTTCATTAATATACCTAGTAAACACTCTTAGCGCAATAGAAAGACCATAGGGCATAGCTTTAAACTCTTTAAGTTATGCTATTACCTTTGTTATTTATGAAAAATTTGTGAAATACCGGCTCAATTGGCATTAAAAGGTAAGCTTCTTTAAGGTCTATTGTAGCCCATGAAACATTTTCGGGAATAAGTTTCGACGCCGTCCTATGATCTTCCATTTTTAAAGTGACATTTTTAATATAAATTTATTAAGATTAAGTATGAATTTTTTACCGCCGTTTGATTTATGTGCTAAAAATATATTTGGGATATATTTGCCCTTTACTGGGTTACAAACATGAATATCTCCCAAGTCTATAAGGTTATTTATTGCCACAGGCATGTCAGCTTTATATTGCCCCGACCAAAATTAAGTACGCACTGAATTTTGAAAAACTTCATTAAAAAATGGTAAATCCACACCGTCTTTAACCCATTTAAGAACGGTTGTATTATTAGTAATTTTACGCCAACAATCGTAAAATAACGTAACTAAATCTTTATTGTTATTTTGGTGCACAATCTTAGCTCGAGCTGGTCATCTTTGGCTACGAAGAGGGGATTGGTCTTTGTATGTCCCTCTTGTAACCTCCTCGCCCCCCCCTGTTTGACTGAAAGCGAGAAGGTGTCTGCCAGTTTCCCTGGAAACTATTGCGAGATGTGTGTGCTGTATGAGCATGTGAACTATAAGGTTTTGGTGTAATAACCTTCGAAGCTTATATTTTATCCGATACATTGTCTCCAAACAATGTATTATCCCTTTCAGAATGATCGACAACTTGCAAAAAAGTTTTGTCTAAACAAGGCCTAGTAAACTTTTTTCTTGATTCCGTTTGTCGATGATGGAGGTCCGAGAATATGCGACATATACACTTATAAACTTATTGGCCTCCATCTTATATTTCTTACTACGAACTAAGAACTTGTTCTTACTACGTAAATAGGGGATTATTATTAACGCCTGTTATAACGTCCCCCAATTATTGCCAATGCAAATTAACCATTTTCTTATCCCAGAATTTACCGGATTCAGGGATCTGCAGCCTGAATCTCCGAAATTTACGTAGGAGCCTGGAGTAATACGCAATTTTCGGGAATCTAATAAGTTTTTAGAAAACTTTCTTAAGGATCGGCAACCATATTTTGGCGAGACTTTCGTGAATTTTTTCACCATATTCTGGAATCACATCATTAGCCTCGCCCAATGCTGCTAAGATATCAGGTTCTAAGTCGACAGGCTCCGATTGAGGGGCCGTGGTATCAACCGTTACTGGTTCATTTGCTTGAAGCGCAGCTGAATCCGTCGTAATGTACATAATTCCCGGCAAAGAATTTGTCGGTGGACCGTTTCTAGGATATCTGGATCCGGTAACAAAAAATTTTGTTATCGAGGGTACTTATAAAATTATGATTTAGGGTTATTTTATTTTTTAACATAAGTTGATATTCAACTAACAAACCATCGTGCTATTATCTCGAATAGCCTCCTGGTAAGCTGGTAATTATTAAACAAGTAATTACTAATTATATATGTACCAATAAAGATTTATAATTTTCCAATAAAAATACCATTGTGATATCATCGCGGATATCCTCCCGGCTTTTATTTTTATTTTTTATTCTATTAAAAATTTTCGATTTTAACCTTCGTGATGCTATCTCGAACATCCTCCCGGTATAAATATGTATATCAATACATTAATGATATTTAAGTATGTACTCGAAAGTAAAAAATTACATAACCTTTGTGATGCCATCGCGGACATCCTCCCGGCATAAATTGAATAATATGTAAATATTATTTCACTTCTAGAAGTCATGAACTATTAAATTACCTTTGTGATGCTATCTCGAACATCCTCCCGGTATAAATATGTATTTCAATACATTAATAATACTTAAGTATGTACTCTAAAGTAAAAATTTACATAACCTTTGTGATGCCATCGCGGACATCCTCCCGGCATAAATTGAATAATATGTAAATATTATTTCACTTCTAGAAGTCATGAACTATTAAATTACCTTTGTGATGCTATCTCGAACATCCTCCCGGTATAAATATGTATTTCAATACATTAATAATACTTAAGTATGTACTCTAAAGTAAAAAATTACATAACCTTTGTGATGCCATCGCGGACATCCTCCCGGCATAAAGTAATATGTAAATACATATTATTTCACTTCTAGAAATCATGAGCTATTAAATTGCCTTTGTGATGCCATCTCGGACAACCTCCCGGTATAAACGAAAAATATTTGAATATTTTTCAACGCTTTAATTTCGTAAGTTACAAGAAACTTTCATTCGTCGTATTACAGATCGAAATAAAGACACTTTAAAACTCCAAAGTAAGTACTTACTTGTGTCGTCTTCGGATTCCGAAGATGATATTATAGGTTTTATGTTTCTTTAACTTCCTAATCTTCATACTATAATCAATTTTCTCCTTCGAATTTCTCTTCAACATGACGAAACTTGCACTTATTTGAGACGTCCGTATGTTGCGGCGCACGAAAAAGGAATGAATATCGTTCAAAGCGAGCAAATACTTGTCAGGTCGTAATACCCTCAATATAAAAAAAAAAAAAAAATCTAAAGGCGTGCGTGGTTGCTAGCATTGAAAAAGGGAACTACATAGTAAATAATATCTGAAGAATGAAGCGATGAAATATAATATTAGTAGGATGATGATAGGAGATTGTTTTCTTAATTTCTTATACCTTAATAAACATACTATTTATGATAATATGAATCGATTGTTAACTTCTTATACATTTAACGAAGAAACGGCGTTAGGTGAAAAAAAATGGTAGTTTGTAAAGTAGGTTTACGATCGAGATGTTTACGTGATAACATAATGCAGTGGCAGCGCTCGAGATGAGACGGGAGATCGGTCCGTCTCTCTCTCGTTATACCTGCGATCGCGCTCGTGAGGTTTTGGTGTGACACAAGTTTCTGAACATGTCACCCGAATAAAACGATTTTTAAAACGTTATCACGTTAAAAACAAATTGCTAAAAAATATTAACTGTCATAAAAATACTAAAAAACACTTGTAAAACATTTGGAAATGTTTTCGTAGTTTTCATACATAGAATAATATTTTTTTTCGGAGGCAGTTTCGTTTCGTAGTACATATAAAATTTCATACATTTACAATGTTTGTCAATTTATAACATTGTTAAATTTATGAGGGTAGTTCTTTTTTTTTTATTGGTCATCGATAATTCCCGGTTTTAATCACCGCCCCAACGATTTTCAGCCAAATCAGTTAAGCCCTTCTTGACTAATAAATAGTGTAACTAACATGACTTTCTTTTATAAAAATGTATAGATAAGCTTATTTTTTTATAATTTCCTCACCTAGTCTCGTCATACAGTTTATCAGCCAACGGTTCGGGGTGCGCCACACAAAGCGCGTAAACGTCGGAGAAACGCGTGTTCCAAACCGCGCGTTCGACCGCCTGCAGTGCTACCACGCCTGCCACCTGTAAGTTACCAAAAACTTTATTTGACAAATTTTTATTTATTTTCTAGCTGTGCTCCGCGGTTTTACCCGCAGTTTCTTGCCGGTTCTTCTACATACTGATACTGCTTTCCGAATCGGTGGTAAATGTTAAAAATATGTATTGACGTTTCAAAAGTGCTTCTCGAAGAAGTCTAATTGAATAAATAAATGTTTGAGTCTGAGTTTGAGTTTAGTGCTGCGCTCCTGTTGGTCTTAGCGTGATGATATTATTATATAGCCTATAGCCTTCCTCGATAAATGGGCTATCTAACACCGAAAGAATTTTTCAAATCGGACCATCAGTTCCTGAGATTAGTGCGTTCAAACAAATCAATTTTTCAGCTTTATAATATTAGTATAGATTTGTCTATGCATAATGCATAATTACCTAGAATATTATATGTATTTAGATTGACCAAGTTTTCTAACAATAGATATGTATAAGATAGGTGGAAATAGGTCATACATCGAAATGCATTACATTTTAATTTGATAGTCTAAATTGTTGTCTATCACAAGCAATAATAATGTTATATTAATACTTAATACATACTATTATTATTAATAGGTTGTTAGCTATTTTGATTTGATTCTTGAAGGGTTGAAAAAAAATATTTTTATCTATACTAATATAAGCTGATGAGTTTGTTTGTTTGAACATGCTTATCTTGGGAACTACTGGTCCGATTTGAAAAATTCTTTCAGTGTTAGATAGCCCATTTATCGAGGAAGGCTATAGGCTATATATCATAACGCTAAGACCAACAGGAGCGGAGCCACGCGGGTGAAACCGCGCGGCACAGCTGCAAATACAAACTCATTCAAGTTTTGTCTCTTCTGTACTTGCTATTGTATGCTGTATTACATATTATACACATATTTATTTTTCTTTCTGTTCAATAAAAAAATTGGTAGTTAGTCTGTAAAGGCGGTTTACTGACAATAGTTGAACGTGACAACGTCCGATTATGCTTCTTTGTCGCTCGTTCCGCACTCTCGCTCGCACTTCAAGCATGGAACGCCTCAGAGCGAGGTAACGCCGCATGAGTCATGTTTTTTCGTGCGAGCACCCGGCTCTATCGAATTATAAGACGTTGTCACGTCAAAGAATGTTATGGAATAAAAACAGAATTGAAACTTACAGTTTCCTTCAGCTTGGCCCAGGTCTCCTGGAAGTTAACATAGCGTGGCTTCAGTGACATCATTGGATGTCCTATTCATGTACCTGGAAACATTATTATAATAGAATTCTTTATAAATAGTTAATTGATTTAATTTATTTGATACTAGTCGTTGAGCCCTGCAGTTTGACAGACTTTGCTTCACTCCTATTAGAGTGATGATGCCTACATGATACTATACTATGCCTTTAACCCTCCTTGATAAACAGGCTACCTAACAGTGAAAGAATTTTTCAAATCGGTCCCGTAGTTCCTGAGATTAGCATGTTCAAACAATAAATAACAATAAAATTGTTACACAATATTTTGTTTATGTTAAGTGAAATAATTGTATATTAAACTAGCAGTCCACCCTGGCTTCGCCTGTGGTGCATGTTTACGTTTTCTCTCCATAAGAACCATCCTTGTACTTCAAGGAATATTATAAAAAAAGAATTAATGAAATCCGTTCAGCCATTCTTGAAGTTTGCACTTACCAACACATTCAGGCAATTCATTTTTATTAGGTATCACAAACATAGTATAAAACAAAGTCGCTTTCTCTGTCCCTATGTCCCTTTGTATGATTAAATCTTTAAAACTACGCAACGGATTTTGATGCGGTTTTTTTAAATATATAGAGTAATTCAAGAGGTAGGTTTTAGTACCTATATAATTTATTAGGTTTTAGACAAAGCGGGCGAAGCCGCGGGCGCAAAGCTAGTATAGAATAACTCACACATGTTGCTAATACATACCTATGTGATTTGTTTTTTTTTTACGAAAACTAAATTGTAGTCTGTCTCAGGAATAATGTGTGCTGGAGAATATTTTTCAATAACAGTTGAGCACTTTTAAGGTCAATACACCACAAACATACAACCTACTTTCTATGAATAATAATTAGTGTTGTGGTAAATATAAAAATATACAGAAATATTTTATTAGATTCCTTAGCTATAGAAAAAATTCAGGTCAAGTAGATTGATCATATATTTGACTAAGAAGTCTATGTATCAAATGAATCTAGTTCAAAACCTGTCGAAAATTATAATATTTATTTAGGTATACTACTTTTGTGGGTTACATAGTTTTACATTTTTGATTTTTCATTTATTACTTTTAAACTTAAGAGAAAGTTGCGCATAATAAATGAACATCATTATTTCGGCGTATATATTCCTTTGTTAGTTAAAATTATTCTAATCTTTGTAATCGCTAAATAAAAACAAAGGGTTGGCTTTAGTTAACTGCCGCACGAATTTGTTGGAAATATTTATATTTTTAGATAGCTAGGTAATGTAAGATTGTAATTCCAAAATATTATCGTTAGGAAACTTGTAGTTTTTTAGTTATTAATTTTTAAAGTTAATAATTTTTTGTGCGAAAAAAGTGCATTTATCCGTTTTGTTGTGCAAAAAAGCGGAAAAGCGGACCAAGACGTTCCATTTCACTGTACTGTGACTTTACGCTGCGGCCGGCGAGTGCCAAAAGCGATTTTAGGGCGATTCCTACTCAAACAAAAAAAAATCTACGTAGGTAGGTTAAAAAACTATTAAACTTTTATTTTTAATATCCAAATAGGTAGCGAGGAGCGAAGCGACGAGCGTGTTAGGTTTACTCTTGAACTGCCGCACGAGCCGAGCGAGCGAAGCGAGCGTGCCGCGGCAGCGGCCGGCGAGTGCCAGAAGCGACTTTAGGGCGATTCCCACTCAAATAAAAAAAACTACGTAGGTTTTCACAACTTGTTTGTATTTTATTTATGTATCGTAAAATTTTTGTTACACCAATTCCATACATTTTGAGGTTAGAATAGGAAAATTGATTTTTCTCCAAAACTATTGGTTTCCTAACTTTCCCCTTTTGGTGGGAGGGTCCCCCCCTCCTCCCCCCCATCCCGCACCCACAAAAAACCTATAATACGTGCGGCAGTTCTCTAAAGAAACCCCAAAACAAACCCTTTCAGAATACCTATTGGAAAAATTACGTTCGCGCATATAACCTTAAATTTTTGAATAAAATGTAATTTACTGTTGTCAGCCGAATCAAATTTGTTATTTCAACAATTTAACGGGAACGGTATTCGGATATATTACGGGTGATCTCCAAATAATTGGCAAAGTGACAACGACGTTGTACAAATTACTCAGCAAAAAATACGCCATAAACGTAAAAATCGCCAATAAGATTTGTGATTTCACTTACCTATTGTTATTTACGAATAAGATCTCCTTCGATTTGTACAAAATTATATTCTATTATCTCATAAACAATCACTAGCGCACTAAAATAAAATCATCAATTCGTAATCCGTAAATGTTTGATTGCAGGCGAATCTGTTTGACATTTGCTTTTTTAATTGACAGATCAAATAAAATATAAGCGGTGTGGGTGTGGATACTTGAATTTTGGGTACAACTTTAGGCGACTTTAGGTAACTTTGGTGTTGAAACACCTTTGAAAATGCATTAAATAGGCTAATGACAAAAAAACTGTGATTTAAATATTTAATCTATTTATTAAATAATTTCTACTTTTAATTGAGATGATAAAAATGATTTACTTTATAATATAAAGATAGTAAATAAAAAAGTCGCACCAAGAGTATTTTTTGTGAACTGTGAAATCTTGTCTGCAATAAATATGAAGTTACTTAATTTCATAATTTCTAGTGAGTTTTAATTATTTTAACAACTTATTTTTGTATAATATTGTTATCTAAGTGCACGTTCTCACTATGTCGTAGCGATCAATCAATCGTTGGACGACTATCGTCTCTAGCTGTTTCCACTATTGACCATACGATTGCTTGTCGTCAAAATATTTTATCTATAGATCTTGTACCCATAGATGTAGGTGCTCCCATTGGATCGCGACAACATTTTATTGTTTCGTGGATTCGATTTGTCCTTTGCGAAAAAACGTGTTGCGACAAGATGATATTAAAAAAACTACACGATTATCTGTCGTTACGACAAAGTGGGAACGCGCCCTTTAGCATTTGGAAAACGGTAGATAGATTTTCTAAGACATGTTAATAAAACTGAGTATTAAAAAAAACAACCATAGTTCAATGAAGGGGATAAAATAAATAAACTTAAAAATTTATATTATATGTATATTTATTATTAATTACTACCTAAGTATTAAATTGTATGGTATATTGTATTACTCTTCCCCTTTCACTATAATTATATTATTGCACTACCCATTTATTTTATATTTATTCCTCTACTGTACCAAAGGTTGTCTGGAAGAAATCGCTCTAAAGCGATAAGACCGCCATTTGTACTTAGTTTAAGCTATCTTTAAGTGTTTGTGTTTCTTCTTTCTTATTCTCTTTAAGTGCAATAAAGGATTGATAAATAAAATAAATAAATAATAAACACAAAAATACTATAACACTTTATTTGTCAAACTATAATACATCTAGGTATTTATGCATCATTCCTAGCCATCTTACATACTAAATAAGTTATTAAATAATTACATAACATTTGAATCCGATAAATTGGTATTGATGGAACTGAAAAATTGCATTACCTACGTACATAATATTTGTTTTTAAAAATAGTTTGAATATCAAAAATTAAAAACAAGTTATGGTCTCATTCAAACTTAAAACTATTTTATATTTTTTTTACAATAAAGTATTTCTAAGCGTAAACTTTAAATATAACTTTATACAGATAATAAATTGAGTAAAAAAGAAATATATAAAGCAGCGTCTTGATCGTGTAGTGCGCAATTTTTAATCTGTAAGCAAAAAATAAAGAAATTAAGTACATAATAAAATTATTTTAAATGTGCAATTTTACTATCTAGCTTATCTAGGTACTAGTTAAAATTGTATATTCAGTCTGTGAAAAATTAGACAACTTTAGTTATAGACAAGGTCATAGAGCATGGTTTTTTCGTACGAACAGATTTTTCCCGCCATAACTATAATGTTTTATTTTTAGTTGTTTTGGTATTTATATAGCGACTAAAAATTGGTCAGATAACTTGATAAAAGCTTGTGTGATTGTATTCCAATTTTAACAATATTTTCGTACAAAACGTTTATGTATTTGTGTTAATTTCATGCTTATAATAATTATTTTGATCACAGTGCACTGTTGTGAAGTACGGCAGGGGACAGTCTGAAGGTAAGTATTTTCAGTTTTCATACACATAATAATTGAGTGATTTTAAATTTTAATGCAATGAAGGGCAATGCAACAGCTTATGTGCTAATATTGAGTTAAAATCATAGTTATAACATAACATACTGTCTACAATAAACAACTACATTATCTAATGAAATGATTTTCACTATAAACGGACAGATTTCATTCAAAATTCAATAATTTCATTAGTTTAAGCGTGTTTTTTTAGTTTAAAGTTTAAACTATAGAGAAAGTTTGTGAGGAAAGACGGATGGATGGGTGTTTTTTATAATAGGTAGGTACCAGACATGACTAGGTTTCTTTTTATCCCAGAATTCCCACAAGATCGGGAACTAGGTAGGTACCTATGCGGGATTTTCTTTAAAACGGCGGCGAAGTCGTGAGCGGTAATCTAGTTACCTATAATATAATTTACGTCAGAAAGAAAGAAAGAAAATACATTTATTATAATTTACGTCAATCATCAACTTACTGATTGTTTAATCTTCTCGCTCTGGGCAGAGTGGACAAGTCGTCCTTCAAGCAGATTTCTCTTGCCCCTAACATGTAATTCTTTAAGTAGTTCGGCCAGTTCATATTCTGTAAAATAATGACAATATTAATATTATCTAAACTTAATACATATTATAAAGAGGAAAAGTTTGTAATTATGGAATTATGTATGTATGTATTGTTTTCACGCATAAACCTCTTAACCGATTTTGATGAAATTTGGCACAGACAATGTTTAGACCCTGAGAAAGAACATAGGCTACCTTTTATTGCGAAATATGTACCACGGGCGAAGCCGGGGCGGACCGCTAGTTAATTAGTAATTATGTAAACATCATAGTTCGTGAAAACAAGAAAAGTAGTTACTTGTTAGGTGGGTTTTAATTTGCGTTTAAAAACGGTAGGTAAGTGTTTGTTTTTATACAATACAATACAAGTGAAAACGTAAACAAAGATTAAAAGTAGAACCAAGGAATTTCAATAATTTATTTAAAAATTTAAATTGAAGGTAGTTGAATATTTGCCTTGAATGAATAAACAACAGCTGGCTTGAAGTCAGTGATCTGTCATACCGGACGCAAGTACCAAAGAGAATACAAATACGACAGTACGTACGGACGGTTAGTCATAATTATATTTTTATCGGAAATAAACAGTTTATTTAGTTGTAGTTAGTAATGCAAAATTATTATATTTTGTTCTTATAACTTAATGAGCTGTCGAATCCTATACAATAACTTTAAAATGTGCGAGTGATATGTTTGTAAAGTACCAATCAATAATCATATAGCTTGATTTAGCGTTTGATGGAAAAACGCCCTAAAACGGGGAGTCGTATCGAATCACTTTTACCTACAGCTGTTGTTACATTTAACTTGTGAAATCTGTCGAATCCACAGAACGAATCCTAAAAAATATCGTACCTATAGCGATTGCGCCCTTACTAGCTCTCGGACGTGAATTATGTGTTTATTGAAGTGAAACTTCTTTATCGGGGTTGGAAAAAAGTTTAGTGTAACATTTTTTCGTTACGCGTGACATTTTTCGTTACGCGCCATCTTTTTCTTATCCCTACCACGCGTGATTCGACGTATTTCTGTAAAGTTACATATAGTAATTTATTTTAAAAAAAATAAGGTCATATGAAGTTTCACTTCTTACGTGTGTACACTAGTACACGCACACATTTTTTTCATTATAAGTTTAGTTTTTGAGCAGGTGTGTAAAATGACAGTACAATCTCACTTCATGGTCACGGTCATGTCTCTGCAACTCGACGTCAAGTGCCTATTTTCCTGGAAAATTTAACCCAGACCCACAATAATTTTAACCCATTGAGCCCCCAGCGGCCCGATCGGTCCACGACTGACGACACAATAGATTTTCTATTGTTTCTGTGATTCCGGGGGCTGAGTTATTAACACTTACATTTATATCCGTAAAGAATATTTCGTCATCTTCCTTAGATATCCTCTGTTTCAAAGATAGAAAGTATCCATTCTTGAAACACCATGTTCTATTCACGTAGTGTTCTAATACTTCAAGGCCGAATGCGATTCTCTTCTGTAGCTTTACTAGGCTAGAATATAAAGATTAGATATGAGAAAAAACAAAAATGTAACATAGAAGAGAATTAAAAAATATGAAAACCTATCTACTAATATTGTAAAGCTGAAGGGTTTGTTTGTTTGAACGAGCTAATCTCAGGAACTACTGGTCCGATTTGAAAAATTCTTTCGGTGTTAGATAGCCCATTCATCGAGGAAGGCTATAGGCTATATATCATCACGCTAAGACCAACAGGAGCGGAGCCACGTGGGTGAAACCGCGGAGCGAAGCTAGTTAATATATAAGATCGGTTAAGCTGCTTTTGAAAAGTTTGTTTACAAACACTGTGATACAAATAAAATTAAACATTTTTCCTATTTAACACGTTCACTGCGGCATGTCCAGTATCGGGCCATCAGCGACTACACCACAGTGCGGCGCCCAAAATCGCAGTTTTCACCGTGGTGCGGCGAGGTTTTTTATATGTTAATCAATGACTAGAAAAGAGACAAATATATTTTTGTGATCACAGTTTGAAGTAGGACTCAATTTCATTTAAAAATCGTATGGCAAAATATTGGACACACGCATAGAAAAGAAACCGTTTCTTTTGTGTGCGGCATGTCAAATATTTTGCCATGGACAAGCACCTCATGCCGCACTGTACTGCGAGCGCGCCGCGTGTCAATCTCGCATAGTGATGTACCAGGACCGCACGCGTCGTTATCAAATTTTTAAATGACAATGATACCTTAGAGGCTTTAGTTTTTTTACTTTCTTTTATTTCGTAGCATAAATGCAAAAATGTGATGACAGTTGTGAAAATAATATGAAACATTAAAACAAAAGTTACTGAACAAATTAAAACAAAAGTTACTGAACAATTTCCTGATAGTACTCTATCAAGTACCTTGTTTTATATGTGTTTTTTTTTTGTATCGACGATCTCGTTATCTGTTAAACAAACAGACTGAAATATACAAAATTGATTTATATCGATATCGATGTTTTATTTTACAGTGTTTCCCATCGCTATTACTGTAAACATGCCGTATCAACGCAGTGCGGGATGGCAAATAATTTTTCACAAAATCAGGGGTTTACATTTTCCCTCATATCTTTTAAACTATTGAGTCAAACTAAAAGCTATTTATGCGGTATATACAAGACTATATATACTATTATCCGAAAAAAAAATTTTTGAAATATCTTGAAATTTCATGAAATTATTAACCTTCAAAGTCAGTAGGTGCGATGTGATAAAAATGGCTCATGACGCACAGTGGTGAACTTGCCGATGTGAAGTATTGAAGACATGCCGCAACAACGGTAAGTTTGGCATTTTAGGTGCCGCAGTGAACGTGTTAAGTGAAAACTATTATGAAAATAACCATATAGATATAACAAAGCCTATAACTAAGAAACATCATTTTAACCTATTTTAACTGTCAGAAAAGATATCAGAAAACATCCATAAATTAAAGCTAATCGTTGTACTGGCTAAAAAATAATATAAATATATGGTATACTCACAAAGGTTTATGCCCTAGTACTCGAAGTATTAAATCAATAAACAACGCTGGTATGAAATGCGTGAAGAAAGATTCGATTTGGAATTGTATTTTCGAGTTCGTCGGTGATCCACCAGGGTACCATAGCATCACTGAGAATGGATATTCGTAGATTATTTTTTGACCTGTAGAACAAAATCATATTATTGTGGCTTCAAACTCAAACATTTATTTACTTAGGTCAATGACACTTTTTATAAAAGCACTTTTCAATCGTCATTACATTTTTTTACATTTACCACCGATTCGGAAAGCAGTATCTATGCAGAAGAACCGGCAAGAAACTCCATAGTTGCTCTTTTAAAATCATGTCAATATTATAATTTAATTTTACATAATATGTAACTTTTATCTAACTACATAATATGCCAAAGAACTGTCCTGTGGTTCTTACGCGACAACCCTCCATGGATTTTCATCTTCCATGTTCCTATATATTTATTAATCAACACTAAACTCAGCTGATAACGCAAGTGACAGCTCAAGTTTTGTTTATAGTATAGCGTAGCTGCTCAAATTTTTACGTAAGAGCTCAATTCTGAGATCGGTTTAGTAATACGGGCCTTGTGCCCTAGCTCTACATAAAGTCTGTATATCCCTTACCATATTCCAACGATTCTCCCCAAGTGAGCGGATCACAATCCGACCGAGTTATATTGCACACTACTATGTCCTTTTTCCTGAAATAAATTATAAATATATTTGTTAAAAGTACCCTTAATATCATCTGGTTTTCTTATAATTGGTTTGCTTTGTTAGTATGGGTTGTGTTCATAATTCAGGGTCTAATAATAATTAAATGAATGAATCAAATTTTTCTATGCGTTTATAGTGGTGGTGTTGATAACAATGAAAATGATGATGAAATGGAGCAACTACGGAGTTTCTTGCCGGTTCTTCTCCATGATACTGCTTTCTGAATCGGTGGTAAATGTTAAAACTGTTGTGAAAATTCAAAAGTGCTTCTAGAAGTCTAATTGAATAAATTAATTCATGATATTCCTGATGTTGATGAATATGCTGTTGCTAAACAATGAACATATTGTTGTCGACAATGAAGATGATAGAGTCTGGCCAGCCAAAGCTGAACCCAGTGTTTTTTGTAGCGGCCACACTATGGAATGTCATCATGGCGTTTCTGCGTAGTTAGTTGTCAGTTTTGTTGAAAACGCTTCAAATCATTTGCTTTAATAATGTTTAAATCCTGCTGTGTTGTGTTCATAGTGTACTTTTATACTATGATCACCTTTGTGAATATCAAAAGTATCAAAATGTTTTATTCCTACTAAAGCCGATGTTACCAGGTCCATCTTTTTTAAATTTGCCGCCCTTTACTGGGTTCAGCTTTGGCTGGCCAGACTCTATTGTTAATCAAGTTGTTGTTGCTGAAGATAAATATGTTGTTTTTGAGGATGATGATGAATATCGTTGTTAATGATAAACTATTGTTGAGGATGAATATGTTGATGATAACATTGTAATTGTATAACGCAAAAGATGCTCATGTGGTGATGAACCTTTTATAATAAACTAGCTGCGCTCCGCGCTTTTACCCGCATTGCTCCGCTTTTGTTGGTCTTAGCGAGATGATATATAGCCTATAGCCTCCCTCGATAAATGGACTATCTAACACCGAAAGAATTTTTCAAATCGGACCATTAGTTCCTGAGATTTGCGCGTTCTAACAAACAAACTCTTCAGCTTTATAATATTAGTATAGATAAAAATAATAATGAAGATATTGCTGTTGTTGATGATAAAGATATTGTCGTTAATCATGAAGGTGAAGATGTTATCCATACTAATATTATAAATGCGAAAGTAACTCTGTCTGTCTGTTACTCAATCACGCCTAAACTACTGAACCAATTTTCATGAAATTTGGTATGGAGATACTTTGATACCCGAGAGAGGACATAGGCTACTTTTTATCGCGGGAAAATGACGCAATCCCGGAAATCCCACGGGAACGCGAACTATGCGTTTTCCTTTGTTTGCGCGGGCGAAGCCGCGGGCGGAAACCTAGTAGATTATAACTTACTGTTCCAAGCCGTTTAAATACGCGAGAAGGATGCATGCGTTTATAGTGACGTCGACTGGGACGGTGTCCGCGCGCCTCGTGGTATCACAGTACATAGTTCGGATTACACCTGGAAAATAAATAAATAAATAAATAAATAAATATTATAGGACATTATTACACAAATCGACCTAGTCCCACAGTAAGCTCAATTAAGGCTTGTGTTGTGGGTACTAGGCGACGATAAATATAATATTTAATAAATACATATATAGATAATAACACCCAGACCCAAGAACAAATAATTGAGTTCATCACACACCTGGAAAATATTATATGTATAAAATAAAATTAGAAAACATGACTGTTATGTAATAAGGATCTACTTGACCACCACCTTTTAGATATCCCCATAAAAACTAGCTGTGTTTGTAGTCGTGAAGCGTATCAGACCTTTATCAGAAGAGAATTTCGAATTCATCTTAATCCCTACTAATATTATAAATGCGAAAGTAACTCTGTCTGTCTGTCTGTTACTCAATCACGCTTAAACTACTGAAACAATTTCCATGAAATTTAGTATGGATATATTTTGATACCCGAGAAAGGACATAGGCTACCTTTTATTGCGAAATATGAACCACGGGCGAAGCCGGGGCGGACCACTAGTACTATTATAAAGGCGAAAGTTTGTAAGTATGGATGTATGGATGTTTGTTACTCTTTCACGTAAAAACTACTGAACCGATTACAATGAAATTTAGCACACATATAGAGGGTAACTTGGATTAACACATAGGATAGGTTTTATCCCGGAAATCCCACGGGAACGGGAACTATGCGGGTTTTCCTTTGAAAGCGCGGGCGAAGCCGCGGGCGGAAATCTAGTAATCCATAATCTCATAGTGCATAAATGTCCCTGCAGTGGAAACCAATTTGGGTTGATGGTGATGATGATAAAGAAAAAGTATATGTTTTAACTAGCTGTTTAACCCGCATTGCTCCGCTCCTGTTGGTCTTAACGTGATGATTTTTAACACATACTAGCCTCCATAAAAAGCTATTAAGAAATAATTTGTTCAATTCGGACCAGTAGGTCATAAGAAACAATCTTAGTATCAGTTCTATAATATAAAAAAAGACGTGTGGCACTCGGGGACTGCCGCGGTAAAGCTATTGCATAGCATGCCTTCAAGCCACACCTCCGTGTCCATCGGAGATTTTTGAGCGTGAGGTTTTTTCGTTACGGAATTTCTGGATTCGGTCCCCGCGCTCAAGGCCCGCGATAGAAGCTATGCAATAGCTTAATAAATTACCTTTTCCTGCTCCTACAATAATGCCTGTAGGACCATTCAAGTTGTCAATCCATCCCGGAAAGGGTTCTTTTAACGATGCTGTCACTGTTGACAAATAAAGTTAATAAATAAATAAAAGTTGATAATTGTCTGGTTTGAAACCTACAAAGTTGTGAAATGATTGAAACATTGAAACAACAGAAACGAGCCCTATCCATACTAATTTATTTTTATTATTTTGGTTATGTATACCTAATATTTGCATTTTACGGAAATAACTTAAGGAACAAATATGACAAGCTTAATGTTTTGGAAGCATAATTGCCTATTTTTTACTTTTTAACCAGAGGCGGCTCGTGACAAAATTTTATGGGTGTACACTTGAAATAAAACACTCAAAATACATGGTGTAAAGCAGTACATTTATCAAATAAATTACTTATAAAGGAAATACAATAAACCACTTTTGGCGCTCTTTTTTTCTCGAGATAAACGTTTGATTTTGTCACGATAAAAGTGGTTTATCGCAGATAAAACCAAAACTAAAAGTAATTACACAAAATGCTCTGACAAATATCTTGCAAATGTTTTAATATAATTGTTTATGAAAAAAAAATCATAATAAGTATTACCATGTCAAGTAGAAAACGTAAAAGTGTGAAAATTAGAGCTAACTTGGTGATTTTTTTTTTATCGAGTAAATTTTAATATTTTATGTTTTTGATTAAACAGAATCGTTGAACATATCATCTAGTTTGATATATATTTTATTTTTTAGATTTGGTCTTGCATATTACACGTATCATCTAATAGAAGATTGGTTATTTTGCTTTATGCGCCCCCTTAATTAGAAAATTCCCGAATTTGCATTCGCGCGCGTGCATTGAAGTTGACTCGAGAGTCGAGTGTTTGTTTATAATATAGAGAGTGGCAACAGGCAACGTTGCGCGCAATCGCTGTCCTGTGTACGGGCGCCCAGGCGCGGCGGTAAAAACGAAACGGCAACGTTTGCGGGAGCGGCGCTCCGAATTTTGCTATTTTTCCATAGAAAATCTTCTGTTTCACGCGCGCAGGGCACTGGCAAACCCTCTCTTTCACTCCTATTGGATTTCGTATTAGGTAAATATTTAGTATAAATGTACTAAATATTTTTTCATTGGAGCGCAATCGTGAGCGCTCCGCTTCGCGCGTTACTGTATAATACAGTATTATTCAGGTGTATGGAATGATGGATATATTCATTGGTATTGACAGTAGTTTTTTACGATTACGATTGATTTTAAATAGTAATAATTAATATTAATAATGAAATTAAGGAGTATGATTTTATTATAATTATTTATGGGAGTTCACTGCACCAGCGCTCCTTAGGGCGAGCCGCCTCTGTTTTTAACAGATACAAAAAAATATATGGTTACAACCCGGTTACAATATCTGTGGACCTGGCTTCGATGACGTCACGTCGCGAACGCAACGAAATTGCTAACCGTAATGACGCGCCGCGGACGAGCGCGGGGAGGTAAAGGGGAACGGGAAGGGGCTCCGCATTCCAGCGAGGTCCACAGATATTGTAACCGAGTTGTACTTCATAAAATTTTACGGGAACTAATTTTGATTCTTTCCATTAATACATATTGTGGTAGGTACCTATATTTTAAGACGTTTAAGAAGAAGAAGTTAAAATACCTTTAATTTTTAATTTATTATTTTGTCTAAGTTATCAATTATTTCAACTATTTAATTATTTTGATACATACCGATAGAAGGCCTCGCCAGCACAATCGGGAACTTGCCATTGTAACCCGCAACCAGTTGTTCAGTTAAACATTTAGTGTAACCGTATGTATTTGGCTCTGGGTATATTAATCTGAAAATATAATTTTATATTTTAAACCCACTTTAAAAGGAGGGTTATATTCAACTATTTTTTAAAGATCAAAAAGAGAAGTATTTTTAATATTATACAGGGTGTAATCGTTAAGTGTGCACAGGCGATTTTTCCTTAAGTATTACAGATAACAAAAAACTTTAAACTGATATCGAAAGTACTTAACCTAATGAGTAAAATGGCCGTAATAAATTTTTTAAAATAAATCGAGAAATATCAAAAAAATTATCTTTAAACCCTCCCATACATTAAGTATGAAATATGAATATCCCGTATACATATTTTAATATGAAAGATTTTTAGCTTTCTTTTTCTTTTTTGGTTTTCTGCTTTAATTACTTCGCAAATTTGAAGTGGCATTTTCCACGCTTTTTCCGGACATTTTCACGCATTTTCCGGATATTTTCCGGGCATTTTCCGGGAATTTTCCACGCATTTCCCAGGCATTTACGGAAATTTCTCAGGCATTTTCCGGGAATTTTCCAGGCATTTTCCGGATATTTTTCCGGGAATTTTCCACGAATTTTCCGGACATTTCCGTGACATAGCCTGTAAATGTTTGGAAAATCCCCGGGAAATGCTCGGAAAATCCCCGGAAAATGTCTGGAAAATCCCCGGAAAATGCCAGGGAAATGTCCAAAAAATGTCTGGAAAACATCCGGAAAATCCCCGGGAAATGCTTGGAAAATCCCCGGAAAAATCCTGGGAAATTCCCGGAAAATGCCTGGGAAATGCTCGGAAAATGCGTGGAAATTTCCGAAAAATCCCTGGAAAATGCCAGGAAAATATCCGGAAAATGCGTGAAAATGTCCGGAAAATATCCGGAAAATGCCTGGAAAATCCCCGGAAAATGCCTGAGAAATGTCCGGAAAATGCATGGGAAATGCGTGGAAAATCCCCGGAAAATGCCAGGGAAATGTCCGGAAAATGTCTGGGGAAACATCCGGAAAATCCCCGGGAAATGCTCGGAAAATCCCCGGAAAATGCCTGGGAAATTCTCGGAAAATGTCTGGAAAATCCCGGAAAATGCCAGGGAAATGTCTGGAAAATGCGTGAAAATGTCCGGAAAATATCCGGAAAATGCCTGGAAAATCCCCGGAAAATGCCTGAGAAATGTCCGGAAAATGCATGGGAAAATGCGTGGAAATGTCCGGAAAAAGCCTGTAAAATGTCCGGAAAATGCTCGGAAAATCCCCAAAAAAATTTCCAGAAAATGCGTGAAAATGTCCGGAAAAAGCGTGGAAAATGCCACTTCAAATTTGCGAAGTAATTAAAGCAGAAAACCAAAAAAGAAAAAGAAAGCTAAAATCTTTCATATTAAATGTATACGGGATATTCATATTTCATACTTAATGTATGGGAGGGTTTAAAGATAATTTTTTTGATATTTCTCGATTTATTTTTAAAAATTTATTACGGCCATTTTACTCATTAGGTTAAGTACTTTCGATATCAGTTTAAAGTTTTTTGTTATCTGTAATACTTACGGAAAAATCGCCTGTGCACACTTAACGATTACACCCTGTATACGTATAATTAATTTTTGATTATCGCACTAGCTGCTTGTCCTGGTTTCATCCTGATTGACTAAGCAACAAAAAATATACCACATGTTACTCGGTAAAAATGGAGCTTCCTTAATAAATAATTAATAATGTTAAAAATAGGTTTCGTAGTTTCGGAGTAAAATCGAAAAAAAAAAAAACAAGAACATTAAATCTCTTTTCGCAGTCAGTCGCTCACTTAGTAATTCTGTTACCCCACATGTTACCCCAATTAATTATTTTTCATAACTAAAACTTTAAATTACAGACACTCGTTTAAATACCACCCCTTTGTTTTATACTATGTAGTGATAAGAAAACTCTGCCTACACGCACAGGCAGAGTTTTACACCGGGAAATTATTGAGCGTGATTGTGACTAGTTGTTTATTATTCATCAATGACTGGACTGTTATAATGTTATCTTCCAAATTACCTATATTATTATTTAATGTTTGAATTGTTAGTTAATTGAAACTAAACAAAAAAATATGTTTCTATGCTGCATATGATCTGAGAATCTTAGTACAAAAAAAATCATCCAAAAAACATTTGTATGAACTTACTTAGGCTGCATATGCATGAGTAGGTCATCATCCATCCACTTCATACATTCCATCAATTTGAGCGGATCGTGCTTGGCCGGATAGAGCTTTTCTTCCAAAATTTCTATATCAGATCGACAGTACGATGTCGATGTATGGAGGAACACCTAAAAACAAAAGTAAATCTATACATCTATACATCCATACTAATATTATAAATGCGAAAGTAACTCTGTCTGTCTGTCTGTTACTCAATCACGCCTAAACTACTGAACCAATTTGCATGAAAATTGGTATGGAGATATTTTGATAGCCGAGAAAGGACATAGGCTACTTTTTATCCCGGGAACATGACGCAATCCCGGAAATCCCACGGGAACGGGAACTATGCGGGTTTTTCTTTGACTGCGCGGGCGAAGCCACGGGCGAAAAGCTAGTATATTATAAAGCTGAAGAGTTTGTTTGTTTGAACGCGCTAATCTCAGCAAATACTGGTCCGATTTGAAAAATTCTTTCGGTGTTAGATAGCCCATTTATCGAGGAAGGCTATAGTCTATATATGATCACGCTAAGACCAACAGGAGCGGAGCAATGCGGGTGAAACCGCGGGGAACAGCTAGTTAAATATGTAATTAAAATATGTTACGAAAATTCTAGAAAAATGATAATTTTACTCGAAATATTTTGGGATTTATTTAATTTCGTTACTTGTAAAAAGGTAAAACGTCCGTATGATATAAAGTAATAAAAAGGATGGATTTTGTGACTTTATGCTGTGTATTTACGTTAGTTATGTCCTATATAGTTATTATTCTTTGGTTATGTGTAAATGTTTAGATCAATAAATATATAGTTTTTCTTTCTTTCTTTCTAAATATTATCGAGTATTTTCTGGGAATACCCAGATTAGAAGATTAGGGGAAGATTAGAAGCTTGAAATTTTGGGACCTTGCTTTTATGTGTTTAAGCTATGAAAATCGACTTAAAGTTCAGTTTTAAAGTGAATCTTCAAATCACGAGCTGCAGGAAATTTAAAATCAGTAAAATAATACCTCTAGTTTTTTCATCCCTTCAGCCAGCTGTAAGGTTCTCTGTGTTCCAGCTATATTTAGATTGACGGCATCTCGTATAAACGAATCAAATCTGAAAAAAAAAGTTACAATATATAGGTCTACCAGAAATAGAGAAAGCTGATCTCCTTAGCTCCCTCTTCGCCGCAAACTCGACTTTAGATGACATGGGGAACTCACCACCTATCATCCCACGGCTTGAGGGCTCTATGCCGGACATCCGATTTACTCAGAGTGCTGTGCGTAAGGCACTGTTCGCTCTAGATGTCCACAAGTCGAGTGGCCCCGACGGTATTCCTCCAATTGTGCTGAAGATGTGTGCACCAGAGTTGGCACCGGTCCTCGTGCGCCTTTTCCGGCACTCCTACTCCACATGCGTTTTCCCGAATTCATGGAAGAAAGCATTAGTGCATCCCATCCCGAAAAAGGGCGATCGCTCGGATCCGTCCAACTATCGACCCATAGCCATCACTTCCTTGCTCTCCAAGATAATGGAAACCGTTATCAATCGCCAGCTGTTGAATTATCTGGAGGAGCACCAGCTGATCAGTGACCGACAGTACGGTTTCCGTCGCGGTCGCTCAGCTGGTGATCTTCTCGTATATTTAACTCATCGATGGGCAACGGCGATCGAGAGCAAGGGTGAAGGCTTAGCAGTCAGCTTGGACATAGCGAAAGCCTTTGACCGGGTATGGCACAAAGCGCTTCTTGCGAAGCTTCCTTCCTATGGGCTTCCTGAGAAACTTTGCCAGTGGGTCGCCAGTTTCCTCACAGAGCGTAGCATGAGTGTCGTAGTCGACGGTTCCTGCTCTGATCCTAAGCTTGTGAATGCTGGTGTCCCACAAGGCTGTGTCTTGTCTCCCACTCTGTTCCTTCTGCATATCAATGATATGCTGCTCAACGGCAGCATTCATTGCTATGCAGATGACAGTACTGGTGATGCAGTATATACCGGCCGCAGCAATATTTCTCAGGAGCGCATCATCGAGTGCCGGAACAACCTCGTGTCTGAGATTGAAACTTCTTTACAAGAGGTTTCAGAATGGGGCCGACTAAACCTAGTCCAATTTAACCCCAAAAAGACACAGGTGTGCGCCTTTACCGCTAAAAAGCTCCCCTTCGTCATAGCTCCTACTTTTCAGGGTACTCCTCTCTCAGCCGCAGCCAGTATCGGAATCCTTGGTCTCGAAATCTCGAGTAACGTACAGTTTTCTTGTCACTTGGAAGGAAAAGCCAAGTTGGCTTCACAAAAACTTGGTGTGCTCTGTAGAGCGGGGCAGTATTTCACGTCGCACCATCGCCTCAAGTTATATAAGGCGCAAGTCAGGCCGCACATGGAATACTGCTCCCACATCTGGGCCGGGGCACCCCAACAATACCTCCTTCCATTTGACCGTATTCAAAGGAGAGCTGTACGACTTGTTAACGAGCCAAGTCTCACCGATCGGCTTGATACTTTGGCGCTGCGAAGAGATGTCGCTTCCTTATGCGTTCTCTATCGCATTTACTATGGGGAGTGCTCTGAAGAGTTGTTTGGAACATTACCCGCCGCTGAGTTCCATCACCGTACAGCACGACATCGTCAACAATACCACCCTCACCACCTTGACTGTTGGCAATCTACAACTGTGCGCTTTAAAAGATCTTTCTTCCCACGCACTACAGACATCTGGAACAAACTCCCTCATGCGGCTTTTCCAAACGGCTATGAACTGGGGACCTTCAAGAAAAGAGCATATTCCTACTTGAAAGGCCGGCAACATACTCACAATGTCTCTGACAATGTGCGTACATATGGGCGACGTGGAGCACTTACCACCAGGTGACGCGTCTGCTCTGTTGCCTCCTATTGCATAAAAAAAAAAAAAAAAAAAAAAAAAAAAAAAAAAAAAAATCTGATGGCATATTTATATTTTAAAAATAAAAGATTTTCATGTGGCAACTTTATTTGACAACTATCAAATTGGTTGTCAAATTATTGTGTTGATGATTAATTTTTAGGATTTTGTCTTCAAAATCTTCGAAATGTCGATAAAACCGCTGCGATCACAAGCAAGAGGTGTTGTTTACAATGTGTATAGAAAAACATTCGATGAAGAAGGGTCAAACACATCACAATTTTCAATTTTAAAGCGCGTGAAAGATTTTATTGCTAAGTTGGACTTACCCGTTTTGATACTTTAAATTAATAATGTTGTTTGTTGATTAAAATATAATTTTATGAAAACTTATTACAGGAGTTTCCATTCTTGGCTATTTGTCAAGTCCAAGGTGTACAAGTCAATTTTATAATGTGTTAATACTTACGAAAATAAACATGATTTTATTTTATTATTGTTTTATTTTATAAAAAATTATAAACAATCGTTAATTAATACATATAGTAAATAAGTTTTGATCTGGATTATCATTACATCCATTTTTTCACATGCCATAATGATATACATATATTCAAATATAGGTATGTGTAAATACATAATATTATGTATTACCTTTAGAAAAGTAATATGTTTAGTATACATGTATTAAGTACCTACATAATATTACGTGGATATCTCATTATTAAATACAGTATTATCATGTATTATCCACTTGTTTAATGTGACTCATTAGTCACATTAAACAAGTGGCGTCGTATTTTTTATTTTGTTCTCAATATCATTATATTGAGAACAAAATAAAAAATACGCAGTATCAAAATCGTTCAGTCCATTTTCCCTAGGGTTGCACACTCAAAATTTTGATTTCCCTAATTGCCATCAGATTCTGGTTTACCTATAATAATTATGTCGGCGCAACGACGTTATACCTACGACTACCGTCAAACTACTAAATAATTATAAGTAGCTAAAGTTTACTTTGATCTTTTTAAATAAATAGTTGATTAATGTAATGAAATAATTAAATTAACGAAATAATTAATGTTTGTTAAAAATGTTAAAAATTCATTGTAAAAATTCGAGTTACAACACTCAAACTAATTCTTGTGCGTCATGGTTTGCTATATATACCTACTGGCGGATTTTTCTAAATCGGATATATTTACAGAGTATTTCTATCCATTATTATAATCTATCGAACCATCATTGAATAATTCTGTGTATAGACATCACTAAGTGGGCGGGGCCTGTCCATGAAGTACAATATTACATTTTTTATTGGACAGAGTATAGTCGTATATGAGCTACCAACGTTGAGAAGAGAGAATTTTAGTATAGTTGGTTCTTTGATATACTGTTTCTCTTCCTATTTCGGTTAGAGTCCGGGATGTCTGGCTGGCCGCAGTGGTTGCGTTTATTAGTGCGCATCTTATTTGCACAGGAAAATATCCGTAATTTAAAGTCATTTATTAACGCGTAATTTCTAAAGTTTTGCCTTTAGATAGATCTATCAGACATCAATTTTTTATTGCAAGACGTTTTTTTCGTTGTTAAATAGGTGCCAGACGCAATTTTTTATCTCAAAATCATTAAAATGTTATCGAAATAAGTGAAATTCCATCAACATGAGTCCCCGTGAAGGATAAGTAATCACTATGTTACTTACAATATCTTATATATAAAATTCAATGTTAGTCTGCATACTCCTCCGAAACGGGTGGACCGATTCTCATGAAATTTTCTGTGCATATCGGGTAAGTCTGAGAATCGGCCAACATCTATTTTTCATATGTACCACGGGCGAAGCCGGGGCGGACCGCTAGTATGTATATAGTATTCATTTTACTATTTACAATTTTTTAGCAACAATCTACCATGGTGCCTCCTTTTCCCAACGAACCTCAAATAGCACGTTAATGTAAACTTGATAAAATCAAATATCATCAAATTCATATTAATACCCAAAAGTGTAATAAATATGAAACCATCTATTAAAAATACAAGTGATAACTGCGTTAAAAACAACCGACTTCAAACTTGCACTTGCAACATTTACAAATACAGACAAAAATGCTCATAAAATAAAAACTACTGGGCCTATCCGAATAAAATTTTTATGGGACCAATTCGACACCATCCCGCATCGAACAAAAAAAGAATCACGTAAATCGGTTCAGAAACCTCGGAGTAATCGGTGTACATACATAAAAAAAAACATACCGGCCGAATTGATAGCCTCCTCCTTTTTTTTGAAGTCGGTTAATTAGTTTACTAATTATTCAATATAAGTATTAAAAAATGATAATATAATAGTTATAAGTAATAAAGTTATTACTTAACTTTTAAGCTGACCCGTGTTGATGTAATTTCACTTATTTCGATGACATTTTAATTTTTTTTAATAAAAAATTGCGTATGGCACCTATTTAACAACGAAAAAAATGTCTTGCAATAAAACATTTATGTCTGATGGATCTATCTAAAGGCAAAAGATTAAAAATTACGCGTTAATAAATGACTTTCAATTACGGATATTTTCCTGTGCAGATAAGATGCGCACTAATAAACGCAACCACTACCGCCAGCCAGACAGCCCGCACTCTAACCGAAATAGCACGAGAAACAGTATATCAAAAACCCAACTATACTAAAATGACTTTTTTTAAAACGTTAGTAGCTCCCGTACGGTAGTCCGTAGGTTTTTTCATTACCAAGAGATTTTTTTAAGAACCGTAACATTATAAATGCATGAGTACGTACATAGAAATATACCTATGTTCTGATTTACAACAAAAAAATTCGAGTCATGGGGCATAAGTAACCGTATAGGCAGATTAAAAAAATATTTTAATTCATAATACAATTATTAATAACTAGCGGTCCACCCCGGCTTCGCCCGTGGTACATGTTTACGTTTTCTCTACATAAGAACCATCATCGTACTTCCAGGAATATAATAAAAAAAGAATTATAGAAATCGGTTCAGCCGTTCTCGAGTTATGCGCTTACCAACACATTTTGCGATTCATTTTTATATATAAGAAGATATAAGAAGATTACATAGGTATAATGCGTTTCTATTTCTTAGTATTGATGATTAATTATCTAGCTCAAATAATGTCTAGACTATTCCAATGCACTTAAAAGGCATGTACATTGTACATGTATAATAATATAATTTAATTTTAAGGGTGTCGGTAGAAAAACCTTTACCGGTACAGTGGTCATGTAAAAAATAGTAACAAGTAACAACGCAAAAAGTGCGGATACACGAAAATTATATACTCCGTTCAAAGTACAATTGTGTTAACAATAAGGTAACATACTTTATATTACTTAAAAATAAATTATGTTTTTTGTCATTTTTTGTCTACTCTATGTAATTTAAAATAAGAAAAATAATTATAACAAACACTACGGACTGTGTTTATCTTCTAAAAATTGAGATTTGATTGTTTTTTGTTTTTTTTTCAACCCTATACGTTACGCTCAAAGACAGAAAGCGCTAGTTGAGCGGAAAAAAGTTTTTGCGTTGCGTTAAAAATGGTGTGTTGAGGTCAAAGTAAAAGAAAACGGGCTAATGAAAACGCGCATGACGCGTTGTAGCAATGAGAAAAGCCCAACCATAGTGAATATTAATTGGTTTATGTCACACGATAGGCAAGATTTAATTATTATCTCCATAATTAGTATTTAGTACCATAGACATAAACAGTTAGACGCGTTTTATAAATACATATATTCATTGAAATTAGCACCTTATCTCATGGTAGTAATGTTCGAAGTCTATTGCATGGTGTACTTGAAAAGTCTGTCATACGTGTAGGTAGAGTTTTGCTTTGGACAATTTTTGAACGTGATTGTGGGTCTAATTGTTCATTGTACAATGCATTACAATGATCACAGATAATATAATACCACACATAACATAAAGCTATGTTAGCACTTTAGCAGTATGGTTAGCCACTCGCTTGTTAACAAACTCTGCCAAATACACGTGTAAGCAGAGTTTTGCTTTGGACAATTTTTGAACGTGTTTGTGAGTAGTATTTTTCGTATATTATAAGTATGCTCACAGATAATAATATAATACGGCTGTGCGGCTGAACCCGCGGGCATAATCAAGTATTTCTATAGCATATATTCATTCAAAATCCGTACATAACGTTAGATTTTTCGTGAAAATATCTAATCTATCACAAACATTTACATTTATAATATCGGTAGGATTACTAGTATAGTAGAGTAAGTATAGTAGAGCTTGTAGTAGAGTCATTTTAATAGGCAACATTTGACAGTTCAACAAAATTCAACAACGTAACCTAGTATAACGACGACATAGAAAAACATGATATTTCGTTTTGTTAGAACTGCACATTTCCTTAACTTTTTTCAATTACAATTATATACATATTTATAATAATAATGGCCGATACAAGTAATTTTAAGATTTGATTTTACTGATTAACCATTCCATAATAATCAATTTCTGATTTTTAAAGAACTGACGTCGCTACAATTTTGTGTCAATAAACCTTTTTTCTTTTTAAATACCAGAGACGTTACTCTAAAAATCGAAATCTGACATCTAGAATCGAATGAATTGATTACTTATTTACTTGTGAATAAAAATCATCAAAATTAATAATTATGCGTTGTGTTTTTTTAATTATGTATTATATACTTATTGCACGCCTCATAAGCGAAGCGTTGAGGTGGGTACTACTGTCACTTCGCGCAAAACATCTGATTTTTCAAACTTAAAATGTCTTTATGTATCATACATTGCACTTGTAAGATAATACATACACACACCTATTAAGAAAAAACACTATTTTTAACGTTCATGATATTTTTGATGTCATTTTTGTTATTTAAACTAGTTAAAAAACAGTTTAAAAAAGTTCTGTCTTGGACGTCCGTGTGTCTGTATGTGCGGATCCTTTTTCTTGTTAACACGATAGCGACCGAAATACTTTACTAATCGAGTCTTTTTTTTTCTCTTACGCTTGAGTATGCTCAGGAATAGAACCCTTTCATTTTTCAGGGTCTGATTCGATGTGGTTTAATTGTTATTAAATAAACAAAAATAATAATTAATAAATATTTATTAAAAAAAATTATGAGGCGTGCACTTTTGGATTTTCCAAATTATTTTATTTTGCACCTTAAATTTACGAAAGAAAGTATATTACTGGGACAGGGATTAATTCACTTTAATCGATGTTTTTAATCAGTTTACCTCTCTTCGAAGATAAAATTGATAGACGTCAAATGTTGCCTATTAAATTGACTCGACTATAGTAGCGTTTAGCTACTATCATGTATTATGTGACTATAGTAAGAACAAATACCTCACACTGGCCGCTACGTGAAACACAATTTGGCATTCCCTATGCAATTCTTCTCTATCGTGTGGTGAAATGCCCAGATCTTGAGATTCTATGTCACCGGCCACTGGACGTAACTTGTCGAACGCTTTTGGGGATACCTCTCGCAGTTTGTCGAAGACCTATAATGTTTTATTTGTTTATATTTGATTCAATACAACAACCAAAAAATAGTAGTATTTCATAAGTATATGAAAATTTTGGCTGGGCTATCGGTGGCTGTAGGTCAGGTCAGCACCGTAAGAAAGACGCATGTTCGAATCCATTCGAGTGATCGAATTTTCTCTATTCTTGAAAAATAATCAAGTTCGAATATTTATAAACACGGTTACAGTTACGAGTATAGAAAATATTGGCTAGAAGGGTTCTCTTTTAAAAAATAGCCTGTGTGATATATACAGGCTTTTTATTAAATAAGAAATTGTTAAAATTGGTTTAATAGTTTTGTTAAGTTTTGTTAATTTGCATACAAACTAAAGCATTAAATTCGGTTCTGTTAAATGCTCTAAAATTTATTGACATTTAACCCGATATAAATCTTGATCTAATTCCTATCGTGAGATATATAAAATAGTTATCATACCTTTCCATTGATATACTCCTGCAATCTACTATTGACGCTCAATCCCCTCTTCGGCCGCATTAGCAGGTATATGACCTTAACATCAGGACAGCACCTCAAAAGCTTCTCCACCAGCACTTTTCCCATAAACCCCGTTCCCCCCGTGACGAATACCGCCTTGCCAGCGTAGTAGTCCGCTACTCTGACTGACGCCATATCTGATAGAAAAATTACGAGGTAAGTGAGTAAAAATTACGAAGTAAGTGAGTAAAAATTACGAATTAAGTGAGTAATAATTACGATATTTCATGGGAAGAGAGTAAAAAATAGGAAATTTGATATTCTGTAAGATCTAAGGGTAAAGAAGTAAAAATTACGAGGCTTAATGGTAAGTAAGTGTAAGTAAGAAATTTGACGGTAAGTTGGTAAAATTACATGGTAAAGGGTAAGTGAGTAAAAAAGTTGATGTTTGTTGGTTGTCAGTTATTTATTTTGAAGTGAAACATCTTTAGGCGTTTTGAGAGTAAAATTTCAAGGTCGCGTCATTGCAATAGCGTCACCTCATGTAGTAAGGCGACGATTTTGGTATCTTTGAATTTTGCCAAAGAAGTTTCACTTCTGACATGCGTTTTTTTATATATATCCTTTATTCCACTCCAATTTTATATTTGGGAAGAAGGTAATATTACAGGGTAAGTTAGTTAAAATTAGAGGTTTGAGGGTAAGTAAGTTACTCATTTGTATATAAGTACATATGTAGTATTTATTTCAAACAGAAACTTTTACAACACGGACATATTAAGTAGCCTAGCTGCGTGACTTTCAGCTCGATCGGTCCAGTAATTAGGGCTGCGCGTTGATAGATAATTGTGTTTATTTATACATACTTGACCGCCTCCTTGGTACAGTGGTTGACGCGTGAGCGTAGAACCGAGGGGTCCTGGGTTCGATTCCCGGTGGAGACGAAGAAAAAAAAATGTCTCGGTCTGGCAGGACACAAAAGGCTGATCACCTACTTGTCCCTAAAGAAAATCGATCAGTGAAACAGATGTATGAATAATGCATATGCCCCTTACCCCACTAGGGGACACGGGACTTCACTTTTATACATACTAGGTACATACAGTGTTCAATGTAGGGGGAGTCCGGGAGACTTGAACCGCTTTTTACTAAAAACTCTATAAAATCTGATCAGTGACCTTGAGAGCTTTAAGATCTACACCATATGGAAGCCTTATTATCTAGCTAAGATTTAGTACTATTCTGAAAATAAAAATTGCAACCAGAACGTAGTAAACTAAGTTGTAATGAAAAATGAGTTTTGATTCAAGTCTCCCCAACCGGCGGGACACTTGCCCATCAGGTGCGGGACACTTGCCCATACCTTTTTAGAGAGGGGAAATGAAGCAAATAAAGCATATTATCCATTAGTTATGTATTATTTAGACACATTTAACAATAACTAGATTATCCATAATCATCTTCTAAACAATTTAGTGAAATAATTAACCAAATGTTTTCAGAACAACTCCTTAACATAACATTCGCTTCTTTTTATTAATTAAATGCTCGTTTTGAGGTATCTACTGCTATATAAATCTACCAAAACTAATTTAAAGACATTCATTCTTACAATTAATTAAGAATAGCTATCAGTCTCAAAGATTGCATATGCAAAATCAACATAGGTTTAGTAATTCAATTTGTTACTCGTTACATTTTATTGCAATTGTGACAAATTAACTCTTCTACGCCATTTTTAGTGAGGCCGACACATACCTCATGGATGTACCTACAACAAGAAACACAAAGACGCATATTATATCCAATATCTCATCAGACTGACAAACAAAGGAAAACCTAGACTCATCCCTATTTTCTTCCCAATCTTCGTCATTAGAACTTTTAAATTAAAGATTTCTTCTTCTGATTCTGTTTCACTCTCAGACTTCTTATATCTTCTTTTCTTCAATATTTGCCTCTTGTATGTTCCTTTCAATTTGGAGGAATTTGGCGTAATCGAATGCTAGTTTTGTCTTGCAAAGGCGTTAACTTTTGTTCACCTAACAGGTAATACCGTAAAGTGGTTCTGTCTATCCCATACGTGATTGCAATTTAACGAATAGATTTGCCACTCTTTATTTCTCTGACTGCGCTTTCCATCTCAGACTTAGTAAACGGTTTCCTGCGACGACTACCTTCCTTAGGCTTATTCTGAAATGGCATTTTCTTTCTGAAACAAAACAAAAGCTAACTTAATTGTACCTATACAAACTGCAAAGGGAGAGTTGAACCACTGTTTAAGTCTCCCGACTGCAGAATGGTTCAACTCTCCCGTACCCGACAGAAGGCCATATCTTGATTTTTTCCAACAAATCCACTATCAACTGGAGAACAACACTGAACATACGACAAAATATGATAATCTAGTAATGCAATAACGTAGGTGTTTGATACATACCGTCATAAATGCGTGCATAGCAATTAAAACAACAAATCCAAAAAAATTCACTCCGCGACGATGAAACCACTTTTTCGGAACTCACGTTCGAACGCGTCTGTTATCACTCAAAATTTTGAGTTGCTTGTGATTGGCGGGTTACGCGCGTTCATTTGTTTGCCACTTGGCGTAATTTGGCACCTAATTTAAAAAGTTATTGAAAGTGGTTCAACTCTCCCACCTGGGCAAGTCTCCCGGTTTCCCCCTAGGTACTAAAGTTTCCATAAAATATTTTAACCAAGTAAATAAATAAGTAGTTAGTACCAGTTTTGGCCTTTGGGCAAAAACATTACTTCAGAACAACAGATAAAGGAAAAAATCACGGAAACCGGCATGTAGTTTTTACTTAGCGTCAATCAAATACCGTATGTAAGACCCATATAACACACTACACAACAAAAAATAACACATTTATGATTCGTAAAAACACAAAAAAGCAATACATTTTTGAATATTACCAAGTTATAACGCAATCGTTTCCTTGCGATGATAATACATTATGGTAATTGGCTTATTAAATTACTTTTTTCAACGATTACACTAATAATTATGAATATATTCGTCATTATTTATTTTTTTTTTTCCTTCTTGGCAGCTCACTATTTTAATTGACATTCACTTATACATTCACCCAAGAAGCTTATATCTAATACACTATATTACACGTGTAGATATAAGCTTCTTGCATTCACCTTAAACCTTAAATGTGTCAAAAAAATCGCGGGAAAAGAAAAAAGTTCTTTTTTTTTCTTCAATTCATTTAAAGTGCCAGGTCGTAATGATAGTGCGGTTTTTTGTATTATGAATAATACTTTTACTATTTAATAGTTTGGGAAATATCCTAAAATAACGAAGTCGTGTAGACCACAGGTGTGTACTATCATAACAAAAATACTTATAATTGGACCGATTAATATAGAGTAAAAAAATACTAAATGCTTTATATCTGTATATTTATAAAATACTAGCGGTCCGCCCCGGCTTCGCCCGTGGTACATATTTACGTTTTCTCTACATAAGAACCATCCTCATTCCTCGTACTTCAAGGAATATAGTAAAAAAAGAATTATCGAAATCGGTCCACCCGTTCACACGTGATACCGTGACAACTGACAACGCGAAACGGGTTTCATTTTTAGGGTTCCGTAGCCAAAATGGCAAAAACGGAACCCTTATAGTTTCGTCATGTCCGTCTGTCCGTCTGTCCGTCTGTCACAGCCGATTTACTCGGAAACTATAAGTACTACAGTGATGAAATTTGATGGGAATATGTGTTGTATGAACCGCTACAAAAATATGACACTAAATAGTAAAAAAAAGAATTGGGGGTGGGGCCCCCCATACATGTAACTGAGGGATGAAATTTTTTTTTTCGATGTACATACCCGTGTGGGGTATCAATGGAAAGGTCTTTTAAAATGATATAAAGTTTTCTAAAAAACATTTTTCTTAAAGTGAACGGTTTTTGAGATATCAGCTCTCAAAGTCGTAAAAAGTATGTCCCCCCCCCTCTATTTTTATAACTACGGGGTATAAAATTCTAAAAAAAATAGAGGTGATGCATGCTAATTAACTCTTTCAACGATTTTTGGTTTGATCAAAGTATCTCTTATAGTTTTTGAGATAGGTTGATTTAACTGTAATTTATTATATTTGCTGCTACGGAACCCTTTGTGCGCGAGCCCGACTCGCACTTGGCCGGTTTTTTATATTATTGACTGCAGAACTAACTATGTGAAATCATTTCGCAGTCAAAGTCAAATTATTCAGTGGAATTAAATTCAAAGCTATTATTATAATTAGCGAAATAATTAACATTACAATTAAGTGTCGAAATGACAATAGTTGTCTAATTTTATGCAACTTTCAAGGTAATTGCTGCATTTTTAGGGTTCTGTAACGAAACCTATCCTATCCTACTTCTTCTTCTTCTTCTTCTTCTTTCTCAGCCCGGTTAACCCAAAGTTGAGTAGGTATAGGCCTCTTCATGGGCACGCCATTCTTTTCTGTTCTTCGCCACCCGCATCCATTTTCTTCCCAATAGGCCTTCACTATATCGTCAGCCCACCTAGCAGGCTGACGTCCAACATTATTATAAGGTATTTCTTCTATGGGTCTGTACAATTTATTGTCTGTTACCTGAAATAAATATAATAAAAAAAAAAAAATTTCTTCTCCCGGTCCAAGGACGCCATTCCAAGATTCTGTTGGTCCACCTATACTACTTAAATAAGTAGGTATAATATTATAAATGCGAAAGTTTGTGAGGATGGATGTGTATAATATGTGTGTTTGTTACTCTTTCACGCAAATACTACTGAGCCGATTAACAGGTTAACATTGATAAATTTTATTAAATACTTATGTCACAGTATTACCATCCTACAGTATGGCGACGAATGTACTTGTGCAGAGAAACGGAGGGGAACTGGCGGGGGGTCGGGCGACGCGGGCCGCTTAATGCAATCACGCTGAGTTTGCATTAACTATCGCGAAAGGACGACGCAGTCGTATTTTTTGTGTAATAATTTTATTATACAAAGGTACTTACATATTCTATTATGACGCGCAAAAACTGTTCCGTTTACGGATGTAAATCTACATTGAAATCCCAGAAGGAAACAATATTTCAGAAAGATTGTATTAATTGTATCTGTTGAATTAAAATCAAAGCTATGTATATGTTGTCCTCATTATTTTCTAATCAGATTGTACATCCCAATGCGAATGCATTACTTAGTTAAATGGTATAATATACAATTAAGAACATCCAAAAATAAAGTGTCCACGTAAATAATATTTAGCAGTGCAATATCTGTAATTATATATTTATGAACAAATAATTACATCAGATTTAATAATCGCAATTATTTTGAATGTACATATGAATAAATGATTTCATCATAATATTAATAATCAAAATTGTTTTATTTCCCATTTGTTGCAACCCTAGCGTATTTTCGTGTGGCAGCGTAAGTACCTACGCTGGCGGCGGCATCGCGCGACATCAAAGGCGATTCCTTACTGTAGGAAATAATATTGTAATACTGTGCTTATGTTATACTAGCTGTGACCCGCGGTTTACCCACATTGCTCAGCTTCTATTGGTCTTTCTCAGCTTCTATTATTTCTATTGGCCTGATAATATAATAGCCAAACAGCATTCCTCGATAAATGGGCTATTTAAACACACAGAATTTTTCAAATTGGACCAGTAGTTCCTGAGATTATAACCATCCATTTTTGACCCCTGGTTAACTGGACTTAATTTGTTGCAAATGACCTCTAGTATAACCCCTTTGAAGGATCATGTCGAATTTCCAGTCACCCTGTATAATGGGCTCTCTTCACAATGGGCAGTGTTGGGCGAGTAGAGCAATCAGTAATCTCGAATCACGATAGTGTAGACGTAGAGGGCATGTCTGTGCTCGGCAGTCATAGTAGAATGCAGATGTTTATTTATTGCAAAATAAATCATTTCATTTCATTTCATTGATTTTAAAGCAGTTTTACTAGATAGAGTGATTCAAGAGGAAGGTTTTAGTAGCGTTTAGCTACTATTATGTATTCTGTGGTTTTAGTATGTTTTTGACGTGACAACGTCTTATAATTCGATAGCGCCGGCTGCACGCACAAAAAAACATGACTCATGCGGCGTTACCTCGCTCTGAGGCGTTCCATGTAAGGCTTGAAGTGCAAGCGAGAGCGCGGAACGAGCGACAAAGAAGCACAATCGGACGTTGTCACGTTCAACCACACGTTCAACTATCGTCAGTAAACCGACTTTACAGACAACCAATTTTTTTATCAGGTCGGATTAATAAGTAAAGCCTAGAAAAAAAGGGCCAAGCACACGTTTTAGAAGTGAAACTTCTTTGGCAAGATTCAAAGATTACTTACTCAATAACGCATATTGCCATGATGCGACTAAAATTTTACTCTCAAGACGCCTCTAGATTCTAGAAGTTTCACTAATTCAAGAAATTAAAATCTAGAAGAAATCGGTTTTCAGAAATCGGCTTTAATTTCCCCAAATATTTAACTCTATTATTTTGAAACTTTTTCAATAAAGATTTTTCTATTTCTATTTCTATTTCTATCGGTAAAAAATAAAAATTGTCAACAATAATTACATATTCAATGTTTAGTTAATTAACAATGATTATAAATCAATTATCTATTGACGCATTTTAGGAATTTTAAAATATTACATTGCCATGACCTTTGTTCATGAATAGGCGTTAAGTAATTTAAATCAAAACTATTATTTGTACACCAAAATATAGAGACTGAATAAGTTTTATTTTATATTTATCGCTAAAGCAGCGATCTCTATCTATACTAATATTATAAAGCTGAAGAGTTTGTTTGTTTGAACGCGCTAATCTCGGGAACTACTGGTCCGATTTGAAAAATTATTTCGGTGTTAGATAGCTCATTTATCGAGGAAGGCTATAGGCTATATATCATTACGCTACGACCAACAGGAGTGGAGCCACGGGGGTGAAACCGCGCGGAGCAGCTAGTATTTTATAAAAAAAAACTAGCTGCTCTGCGCGGTTTCACCCCCGTGGCTCCAAAAAAACAACTTCGTCTGTTCTCAAATGAATTATATTTCATATTTTTTTAATTATTCATGGATGCTCGCTTCCTTCTAATGCGTAATCAAAAATTTTCCATTCCAACCAGTTTATGTCTATATCTTATGGATAACCCACAATCCTAACTTTTTTTTGTCATTTATTTTTTACGACAAATAATGGCTAATTTTCGAAGCGATTTTAACCAATACAGCATGAATCCTTAACCAATTAAATACCTTGAATACATTGTTCATTTAATATAGATCTATATGGCTCTTTACACCGTATGATTTAGGTGAATATTTTCGAAGATATTACAGTTTAAAAAATTGCGGGACGTAGCGTTTGCGGCGGCCGGCCGCGCTATGTTTTTACTTTTTATATACGACGTTCACAGTTTTTCTGTAGGTATTTAGTATCAGCATTGCACCTGTGATTACACCCGTGCGAAGCCGGGGCGGGTCGCTAGTTTGAAATAAAATAAAATAAATAAATATTTCAGGACAATTTTCACACACGGCACGATATCCCATACTAAGCTTTCGCTTGTGGTATGGAAACCAGATGGCTGATAAACATACATATATAAAATTTAAATAAATACTTATATAAATAATTAACACCCAGACACAGAGCAAACGTCTATGTTCATCACACAAATATTTGCCCGGGACCTCTGGCTTTGAAGGCAGGGCCACTACCAACTAAGCCAACGAATAACGAGTGGATGAAAATGATTTATATACATTTTGTGACGAATTATAGTAATAGTCCGGGATCCATCGCCCATTTTTGCAAGTGATTACTATCAAGCTAATTTTTCGTGAGTAGCTTTATTTTGATGAGATGCCCAATAATTTCATGTACGAAACTCTCGATTGTGGTAGCTTACAAAGGTAACAAGGATAAAAATTTTTGATTTGACGGTTCTCAAATATTTATTACACAATTTGTAGGACAATATGTCTGTTGAATTATATAAGTATTAAATAAGTGAAAATAAAAAAAATCAGCTGGTTAGTAATCATTTATGATGACTTCGTTATCGATACACATTGGAAAGGGGGACTCTTTGATCAAACCATAGATTTTGTAGGACAAATATTTTTTCGAATAATTTAGATAATTATCTTGAGATTGAACAAAAAAACAATCAGTTAGTAATTAATATTTGAGAACCATCAAATCAAAACATTTTATCCTTGTTTCCTCTGGTAGCTACCACAATCGAGAGTTTCGTACATGAAATTATTGGGCATCTCATCAAAATAAAGCTACTCACGAAAAATTAGCTTGATAGTAATCACTTGCAAAAATGGGCGATGGATCCTGAACTATAAATAATAGATAATATTATATTCTATTATGTTTTTGTTATAATAGTAACACCTACACTTTTATTTTGCATCAATCTATACTTACATTAAAAACATATAAGTACCTATTATTTATTTAATTTCGCTTTTAATAGCAATACATCCTTTCTCACAAATAATTTCGTGGCCTTATATTTGAAATAGGTTGAAATCTATAGAGGAGTGCACAATAATTCTAATATTGTGCATAAAAAAACGCACACACACTTCCAATTATTTGAATCACACACATACACAAATAAATAAAAATACACTGTTGTGGTAAGTCGAATTTCGTCTGAACTAGCACCGGTACCAGTAAATGAATCCACATGGTTTTCGAACTTAATAAAAATATAATATAAATTACCTGCTAAACACAATCACGTCCGTTAACCACAAACTACAGAACTACTATATTTTTTTTGATACAAAACCTCGTTAGATAATTGTAATATGTTTTATCTAGCGTTACCACCAGTATGTACGTACTGTATATAAGAAATGAGTGTTCCGCGTATAACCCTGCTCTTATATGGAAATCATTGTTTTTTGTATCTAAAATATATTTAAATAAATTATCTATTTTCGTGCTGATTTACGAATTCATGACACCCCTAATTTACTTTTCTAATAATACATATTAGAAAAGTAAATTATACATAGTTACATATGTTATACTTACTTTGAAGTTTTTAATTATATATCTGAATTATTGTTAGGAAAAAAACTTGCTTTCCGCCCGCGGCATCGCCCGCTTTGTCTAAAACCTAATAAATTATATAACCTTGCTCTTGAAACACATTATTTAATAAAAAACCGGATCAAAATCTGTCGCGTAGTTTTAAAGATTTAAGCATACAAAGGGACATAGGGACAGAGTAAGCGACTTTGTTGTATACTATGTAGTGATGACTGATGATGTTGTGTGATACGCAATCTGATAAAATATTTTCCTATAGACCATTCTAATTAATAGATATGACTAGCTGGAATTGGTGGCTTCACTCGTAAGGTAAGTATAAAACCACGTCTTGTAATTACAATTATTAATTAGTCTAAAAATATGTATAATAAAAGGTTTTTTGCCCAAAAAGGAGCCTAGGGCATATAATTGGCTCTAATTTATTTGTCTACCTAAAAAAATTTCTGAGATTAACGTGTTCAAGCAAACAAACAAAATTTTCAACTTTATCTATACTAATATTACTTACTAGCAATGCCCTGCGGTTTCACCCGCATAGATAGCGATATCGTTACAGTGAAAAGTCGGTCGGACTATAGGTTTAATTTTTAATCACATGAAAATCACCTTTACCCCGTCCCGCACTACGGCCTTTTTTTTTGTTTTAGTGGGGAAATCTTTCATAGATATGTTATGGTTATGTCGGATTCCTACCGACCAAAACCCCACTGTGATCCGTCAAGACGCATATTGGTAGAATTCCTCCGTGACCCCCGCACTACGGCCTGCTCGAACAGTATACCTACTATTTTCTGTAGATTGACACTTTTAAAAATTCGTTATATCTTTTGAATGGAATATCCAATTCTTTTCATTTAAAAAGTATTTTGCTGGTATTGAAACAGTCTATAAAATAATAAAAAGCGGCCAAGTGCGAGTCGGGCTCGCGCACAAAGGGTTCCGTAGCAGCAAATATAATAAATTACAGTTAAATCAACCTATCTCAAAAACTATAAGAGATACTTTGATCAAACCAAAAATCGTTGAAAGAGTTAATTAGCATGCATCACCTCTATTTTTTTTAGAATTTTATACCCCGTAGTTATAAAAATAGAGGGGGGGGGACATACTTTTTACGACTTTGAGAGCTGATATCTCAAAAACCGTTCACTTTAAGAAAAATGTTTTTTAGAAAACTTTATATCATTTTAAAAGACCTTTCCATTGATACCCCACACGGGTATGTACATCGAAAAAAAAAATTTCATCCCTCAGTTACATGTATGGGGGGCCCCACCCCCAATTCTTTTTTTTACTATTTAGTGTCATATTTTTGTAGCGGTTCATACAACACATATTCCCATCAAATTTCATCACTGTAGTACTTATAGTTTCCGAGTAAATCGGCTGTGACAGACGGACAGACGGACAGACGGACAGACGGACATGACGAAACTATAAGGGTTCCGTTTTTGCCATTTTGGCTACGGAACCCTAAAAACATCATTTAATGGGATAAGGATTAATATATGTGTATGGATAACATGGTTTGATTACTGTCGGCACTTCTATTTACTTTGAAAACGTAAAAAAGTTGTTGTAGTAACATAACTACTGAAGATGGACATATGGTATCGCGGACTTTCTTGTAGATATTGATCCATTCTATAATACCGTAGAACATTTTTTTGTTCTATCTTCAATAGATTCCGCAGCGCACGCGACGACAGAAGTTTTATTGAGGATTTTTTTACACCTTGGGTTACATTATTGCATTTTTGGTAAGGATCTCTAATTTTTTTGAAAATGCAATATAGCCTATGTTGCTCAGTAAAGATGCAGCTTTCTAATGGTGAAAGAATTTTTGAAATCGGTCCAGTAGTTTATGCGTGAAAATCATACATACATACATACTTACATACATACTTACAAACTTTTCCTCTTTATAATATTAGTATAGATAAAGAGGAAAGGTTTGTATGTATGTGTGTATGTATGGATTTCACCCATAAACTACTGGACCGATTTTGATGAAATTTGGCACAGATAATCTTTAGACCCTGAGAAAGAACATAGGCTACTTTTTATTGCGAAATATGTACCACGGGCGAAGCCGGGGCGGACCGCTAGTAAATTATAATATTTGTAATTTGTATGGATATCCTGGCCTTTTAGTTTACTAGGTAATACAATACTTACCTGATATCCATCTATGCTATCCTAATAGGTATATTATTTTTTCAATATCAACTATTATTAGTAAATAGGATAAGATAAGATTACATTCATAGTTTAAAAGATAACAATATACCTACCTATTAAAAGATAAATTAAAAGTTTTGCCTGTGTGCAAAAACAAGATTACCAATAAAAACAACAATTAGAAGATAATATATATAATAAATGGATACATATTATATCGATTGATAGATACATTTCTTTTATTTTAAAATTTATATAAAATACTTATCTATACTATAGGTACTTAATATTATAAAGCTGAAGAGTTTGTTTGAACGCGCTAATCTCAGGAACTACTGCCCCCCTAGTCAAGTGGCTTTCTGTTAGCGTAGCGTTCAATAGAGACTACGAATGTATGAGATTGACGAAAGCTGTAGATACGTTTATCTACAGCTTACGTCAATCTCATACATTCGTAGTCTATTCTATTGAACGCTACGCTAACAGAAAACCACTTGACTAGGGGGGCTGGTCCGAATTGAAAAATTATTTCAGTGTTAGGGTGCTTAAATTCCACCAATAATGTGCGAGGATGCGTGTTCGTAAATAACCAATAGTATCGCTTCAAACCCTAAACTCTTCAAACTAAATGAAGCGATGATTGGTTTTACAAACATATTCCTCTCTACAAATCCTCGCACATTATTTATGGTTAAGCACCCTTAAATTTCGGTGTTAGATAGCCCATTTATCCAGCCCCCCTAGACAAGTGGCTTTCTATTAGCGTAAAGTTCAATAGAATAAATTATGAATGTATGAGATTGACGTTTGATTACGACGACGACGATTGATTACGTCAATCTCATGACATTCATAATCTATTCTATTGAACTTTACGCTAATAGAAAGCCACTTGTCTATGGGGGCAGGCTACTATAGGCCGGTCACGGAAGAATTCTACCAATACCCGTGGCCCTCTCGTTGATGCGGCTTGACGGAACACAGTGGGGTTTTGGTCGGTAGGAATCCGACATAACCCACGGCCCCTCCCCCGGAGGCCGTGGGTATCTATGATATGGGTAGGATTTCCCCACTATTGAACTTTACGCTAATAGAAAGCCACTTTTCTAGGGGGGCAGATTAATTTAAATAAATATTTCAGGACAATTTTCAATTTCAATTTATAATCGACAAACAGACCTCGACACAAAAGACTAATTTAGAATATTTAAATAAGTGGATATGCTAAAATCTTTTTTCACGAATGACAATTTAAAATTTTCAAGATCGGCGAACGGCTTTTCGCGGATTTTATTATATAACTAGCGATCCGCCCCGGCTTCGCCCGTGGTACATAATATTTACGTTTTCTCTACATAAGAACCATCCTCGTACTTCAAGGAATATAATAAAAAAAGAATTATCGAAATCGGTTCAGCCGTTCTCGAGTTATGCGCTTACCAACACATTTTGCGATTCATTTTTATATATAAGATTATGTTCTTTTTTTTTGGTATATAACCCAGATTTTACACTAAAATAGAAAACTAAGACTATAATATGTATTATAAAACACTAGCCGCTCTTGATATTAATTCAAAAGAAAAAAAAACATGTTTCTTTAAATTGCAGTTGAACTTTGGCCATAATTCATAATTTTTTTCTCATAAAAAACCAAATTATACAATTTATTTTGATTTTTATGCCTTTTTGGAACCATCCAAGGTTGCTTTAGGAAATAATACACATATTTTTTTTAAAATTGAATTTGTGAATACCTATGTCGTGGCCATATCGTAGATTTGCTCATTTTATGAAATGATCGAGCATTTCATGAAATGGTTGAATGTCTATTGGCCACATCATGATGTGGTTTGAGCAGATCAATGATAAGAAATCGTTTCTCGATATGGCCAACTGAACGCGCGGTTTTTTCATGAAATAATCAAAATTATTTGATCATATCGTAAAATACATAGTTACATTAATTATTGGTAGAGGCGCTGCAAGCGCTGTGTTTATGTGATAAGACGGAGGCCGCTGGCGAAAATTTAATTATTCGCAGTTAAAAAATAATTCGTTTAATTACAATATGAAGAAAGTTTTTAGCAAAAGCAAGCAAAAGTTTTTAGCAAAGCAAAGAATTTACGACGAAGAGGTTTGTGTACTATGGAAAATGCGGATGCCTTATATTGAAGAAAAAATGCGTTTAAAATCCTATACATAAATATACATATTTATATATCCTACTATATTATAATAATTGTTTCTTTTTTAAAAAGCGATTCGCTTCTGGCACTCGCCGGCCGCTGCCGCGGCACGCTCGCTTTGCTCGATCGGCTCGTACATTGTTTATTAAAGTCTAACTTAACCTAACTGTTTTCTATTGCAAAAATCATTCGCTTCTGGCATTCGCCGGCCGCTGCCGCGGCACTAACTTAAATGACAATAAACAAGTTCTTAAAATATTCAGAATTTTTCAATGTTTTATGGACTTTCTATATTTTATACGATCTGGCCAAATGTGGATGACCAAATCGTGAAACGTTTACGATTTAACGATCTGATCAAACTGTGTTGGCCATTTCATGAAATGCGACCATTTCGTGAAATGATCAATCATTTCATGAAATAAGCAAATCTACGATATGGCCACGACAAATACACCATCAAATAAACGGAACGAAAATTATTAAAATAACGTTCGGAAATCCGAAAATAAGTACCTAAACATTTAAGAAGCATCGGCTTGATGTAATTACATATAGAATTTTAGTATACAGGGTGTACCAAAAAGTAGTGATGAACGGAAGCTGAGAGGTAGAGGACCTAGAGGGCTATCCGAATCACCCCCATGTATGTAATGCGATTTTTCGTATTTTCGGAGTTATGACGTTTTTTTTCAATTTTTCACATATCGCCGAGTACGGTGATATTTTCACTCATGCTGACGTCAATGATTGCGGAAGATGTTTGATTTTTTTTTTGTGTGCTAAGCTGAAAGATAGGCCAATTCAGTATGGTATCATTTACTATTGTTAGATCTTTAAATGGAATAAAAAAAAGAATTAAATGGCAAGAAAGATAAAATTACCCAGTATGTTCACCACTTCAAGGGCCCGTAAAAAAATAAAATCACATAAAAAGTTTTCCGTTTGACTTTTAAAAACTTGCTCTATCTATCAGATAGCTACCCTGAAAATTGCATTTTATTATTCAGAAGGCTTCAATCGAAAAATTTTAATCTAAATGTGGTAAGTGCAAAAATTGAATTAACATGATGATCATTAAAACCAATGAATAGGTGTTTATTTACCAAAAAAATTTAAAATAACCCCGCTGTTGCTCAATGCAAGTGCGACATCACCGTAAAAAGTTGTCTTTTAAATGTCTGAATGCCCTTTTATCATTTTTAATGGTTTCTTCTGCTACTATGAATTTCCGGGTTATTTCGTCCAAATTGTGGCATTCTCTCAAGTAGCCGAGGTCTTTTTAGTTTTCCCATTGAAACAAATCAATGGGGTTTAGGTCGAGGGACCGTAGAGGCCAGGCTTTAAGGCAGGCGTCACCGGCGCATGCGCAGGCTGCAACGACCAATCCATCTTTCAGGGTTTCTTTGCCCTTTAGCCTGGCCTGCACGGTCTCCGGACATAAACCCTATTGATTTTTTTCCGTGGGGATACTACAAACACGAGAGACTGCCACAATTTGGACGAAATAACCCGGAAATTCATAGTAGCAGAAGAAACCATTAAAAATGATAAAAGGGCATTCAGACATTTAAAAGACAACTTTTTACGGTGATGTCGCACTTGCATTGAGCAACAGCGGGGTTATTTTAAAAAATTCTGGTAAATAAACACCTATTCATTGGTTTTAATGATCATCACGTTAATTCAATTTTTGCACTTACCACATTTAGATTAAAATTTTTCTATTGAAGCCTTCTGAATAATAAAATGAAATTTTCAGGGTAGCTATCTGATAGAGAGAGCAAGTTTTTAAAAGTCAAACGGAAAACTTTTATAATGTGATTTTATTTTTTTACGGGCCCTTGAAGTGGTGAACATACTGGGTAATTTTATCTTTCTTGCCATTTAATTCTTTTTTTTATTCCATTCAAAGATCTAACGATAGTAAATGTTACCATACTGAATTGGCCTATCTTTCAGCTTAGCACACAAAAAAAATCAATCATCTTCCGCAATCATTGACGTCAGCATGAGTGAAAATATCATCGTACTCGGCGATAGGTGAAAAATTGAAAAAAAACGTCATAACTCCGAAAATACGAAAAATCGCATAACATACATGGGGGTGATTCGGATAGCCCTCTAGGTCCTCTACCTCTCAGCTTCCGTTCATCACTACTTTTTGGTACACCCTGTATATGTAAATTCATTTTGTTTATGATGATGATAATATTAATTTTGTTGCATTTGGTTCCGCCTATAAAAATGGGCCAATTAAAAAGGTGTCTTAGAAATTTAAAATTTTCATATAAGTAGGTAGTTAGGTACGCTTAAAAACCTATTCCATATTTTTATTTATTAGGTTAATTTTGGGTTAATTGATCCATACTAATATTATAAATTCGAAAGTAACTCTGTCTGTCTGTCTGTTACTCAATCACGCCTAAACTACTGAACCAATTTGCATGAAATTTGGTATGGAGATATTTTGATACCCGAGAAAGGACATAGGCTACCTTTTATTGCGAAATATGTACCACGGGCGAAGCCGGGGCGGACCTCTAGTAATTAATAATTATATGAAGTTGTGTATTATAAATTATAATTATCTATAGATAATGAAGAGATAATGCATAAATGTTAATATACAGCCTGTTTTAATTCAACGAAACGAAGGTCTTATAATGAAAATAATTGAAACGTGAAATTTTGGATACAGTATCTTTAATAAATATTAATAAAAAAAGTTAGAGCAGTGGTGGCTCAGTGGTGAGACCTCGGACTTCGAATCGATAAGCCCGGGGTTCGAGACCGGGCGAGCGCGCAGGAAATAAATTGATTTTTCAATTTATCTGCGCATGTTGTAACATCACCACTGCTCGAACGGTGAAGGAAAACATCGTGAGGAAACCGACATGTCGAAGAATCAAGAGTTCGACGATATGTGTCATCCGCCAACCCGCACTTGGCCAGCGTGGTGGATTATGGCCTGTACCCTCATAGGAGGCCCGTGTCTCATCAGTGGGAACATATATGGGCTGATGATGATGATGATGAATAAAAAAAAGTAAAAACCTTACATAATTTAATTCCATATTTTTGTCACTAGATGGCGTTGAATTAAATGATAATAAATAATAATAGCTTATTTTATATTTATTATATTGTTGCAAAAATGTTGAAAATCTATTTTTAGTTCACTGTACTACATACATCTATGTATAATTGCACAATTAACTTAATAAGGAAGATATTCAGTATTATCTTTCTTCTTATCTTATCTTATCTTATCTTATAATATATAAAATTCTCGTGTCACAATGTTAGTCTGCATACTCCTCCGAAACGGGTGGACCGATTCTCATGAAATTTTCTGTGCATATCGGGTAAGTCTGAGAATCGGCAAACATCTATTTTTCATATGTACCACGGGCGAAGCCGGGGCGGACCGCTAGTCTTATATATAAAATTCTCGTGTCACAATGTTAGTCTGCATACTCCTCCGAAACTGGTGGACCGATTCTCATGAAATTTTCTGTGCATATCGGGTAAGTCTGAGAATCGGCCAACATCTATTTTTCATATGTACTACGGGCGAAGCCGGGGCGGACCGCTAGTCTTATATATAAAATTCTCGTGTCACAATGTTAGTCTGCATACTCCTCCGAAACTGGTGGACCGATTCTCATGAAATTTTCTGTGCATATCGGGTAAGTCTGAGAATCGGCCAACATCTATTTATCATATGTACCACGGGCGAAGCTGGGGAGGACCGCTAGTCTATATATAAAAACCTCTTTAATTTAACTTTATTTAAAACTAGATTTCTTCTTATGTCATTAAAATCACAAAATATATTTCCCACAATGTAACGTCAATCATTATCAGAAATAATAATTTAAAAATCTTAATAATAAATAAAAACAGTTAAAATGAATAAAATAATACGTGTCCAAAAATTTATAATCTACATACATCTGTTGAAAAATATAATAAATCGAAAGATGTGAACTTATTTCGAAGGAAGTTTTTAAAAGTCACCCATTGCCTGTTCGATATGGATGGTACAGTATTGAGTAAGGGCGTATTCAGAAAGAAAGCTTGAAACTTATAAGCGCTTATCGGCGCTTGTCATGTTCATATATTTTCCTGCGCGGGTTGACAGCACTGACAGGAAAATATATGAACATGACAAGCGCCGATAAGCGCTTATAAGTTTCAAGCTTTCTTTCTGAATACGCCCTAAGAATTTATTTTAATTATTTTTTACTTTATTTATGACTAGCTGTACCCCGCGGTTTTACCCGCAGTGCTGCCGCTGTTGGTCTTAGCGTGATGATATAATATAGCCTATAAGCCTTCCTCGATAAATGGAGTATCCAAGAAGCTTATATCTAATACACTGGAGATTTCAGTATGAACATTAACTTGTAACATGAAAATATGACGTTGAATGACGCCTGTATGTTTTTTTATCCCTTTTACACCTAGGTAGTTAGTTAGGTGTGAAAGGGATAAAAAAACAGTGTATTTATCTCCAGTGTATTAGATATAAGCTTCTTGGGAGTATCTAACACCGAAATAATTTTTGAAATTGGACCAGTAGTTCCTGATATTAGCGCGTTCAAACGAACGAACGGACGAAGTCGGTTGACAAATACAAGTCAACCTATATTCATAAAGAATTTAAGATTGATTGACTATAAATGATTAAAATTATTATAATAATTATAGATTCCGAAGTAATTTACCATAAAATGATCAAGAAAATATGCGACAAATATAACAAGAAATATACAAAAGATTTACAAGTGAAGGTAATGAGAAATTAATTCATTGTAATATAATTAAAAGCCCCGGCTCCGCTTAGGTACGCTTTACGAATGAAAATTCTTTCAAAATCAGTTCATTAGTTGCAGAGATACGCACGCGTTTTCCGGGATAAAAACTATCATGTGTTAATCCAAATTTCCCTTTATGTGTGTGTCAAATTTAATGATAATCGGTTCAGCAGTTTTTGCGGTACGTGACGTGTAACAAACATCCTTACCTACATACATACCCCTGAACTTTCGTATTTATAATATTAAATATTAACTAGCTTTCCGCCCGCGGCTTCACCCGCGTTTTCAAAGAAAAACCCGCATAGATCCCGTTCCAGTGGGATTTCCGGGACAAAACATATCATATGTGTTAATCCAAGTTACCCTCTATATAAATGTACCTACTAAATTTCATTGTAATCGGTTCAGCAGTATTTGCGTGAAAGAGTAACAAACATACATACATAGGTACATCCATCCTCACAAACTTTCGCATTTATAATATTAGTAGGATAGGACTATGTAAATCATTACATAATATCTATACTAATAATATTAGAGGAAAGTCACCAAATATGGAATAGTATCCTAATATGGAATTCCTTCTTTTCTCTAATACTATAAGTATGAATCGCAACATTCGACCATCTTCTGTTTCATTTGGTGTACTAATTATCGTACTAACACCATCGAGTTAGTTGCGTGAACGGTTTCCGTGTGGTAGGGGTGTTTTGTTTTGTTGCCATGCAGAAATTTTTTAAGGTAAGTAATAAATGAGTATTTACCGGCTATTATGTTTGTTTACATAAGTGTTATACTATTTAGTATATCGGTATTATGTTTATTTCACCATCTTGTGATCTTTTGTCTTTAAAATATTGTGAATTGAAAAAATATTTAGAAGAGTTTGAACGAGTATAAAAATCCAAATATGGACAATCGTCGGTGTCTAATTATGGAATACTATAAACTTGCTATTATTTTTTTAAAAACTGTATGTAATGTTTGTTTTTAGAATGTCCGGTTCACAATCAACCTAACGAAAAATCTGGGATGAAGAAAAAACGGCACAATCTATAAAATTCGTCCGAGAAAAGAAAATGGGGTATTTGAAAGCGGCACAGGATCTCCAAGTCCCTAGGACAACTTTATTTCATCATTATATTTCTATTTATTCTTTCAAGAGAAACAAACAATCGAAGAAAAATAAGGATGATAGTGAAGAAGAAAGACTCTGAGGACTAGACGCTATCCAGTTTGATGAAGGTAGTGGAACATGATGAGTTGATAGACCAAGTGCCTTCTGACTCTGCAGATGCAGAATGTAACATACATGCATCAGCAGAGGATCAGGAGGTTCTGTTCAAGACTTTTTTCCATGGATTAAAGTGGAGAAAGTTGAATTAAATGCTTGATGTATGGGCTCTGAACACATTATGATGTGCTGGTCCAGATGGATCTGGATTTGTGACTTTTGCAAGTAATTACGTAACTTCTTCCATTTATCACAATATGTTACATTCATTTAATTGATCTCAAAGATATTCATTACATTTTTGTTATTGTTATGTTGATTTATGCTTATATTCCATATATGGGTACCTATTCCATATTTGGTTACTCATTTGGGATTTTGTTTTTTGTGTAAAATTTTAATTTGATTACTGATATATTTCGTTAAATGCTATTAATTATTACTTATAGATGTATGACTGACCAGTAAAAACAATAAACTGATTTAATTTATGCAAAGTTTTATTTTTATATCCCAAAAACAAAATGGTATTCCATATTTGGTTACTTTCCTCTATAAAGAGGAAAGGTTTGTATGTATGTAGTTATGTATGGTTTTCACGCATAAACTACTGGACCGATTTTGATGAAATTTGGCACATATAATCTTTAGACCCTGAGAAAGAACATAGGCTACCTTTTATTGCGAAATATGACCCACGGGCGAAGCCGGGGCGGACCGCTAGTATTTATATATATAGAAGGTTAGCAAAGGTTAACAAAGGAAACTAAAGGAATAAATAAAACTACAAAATGAGTTTCATCATTTATTGTCCATCATTTCCAGCTATACGGAGAGACGGACAAACAAATATGTGTGACTGTGGTCAAAGAACTTAAGCTGCCGATATCAGCTGACGAATTTGGCAATCAGTTGAACAACATGGCGCAGAAAATGTTGCCCAGTGCGCCATTGCTGCAAGGTAAATGTATTATTTACTTAAAAAAAGGGTATGTGCCGAGCACACGTGTCAGAAGTGAAACTTCTTTGGCAAGATTCAAAGATACCATAATCGTTCGACGTTTTCGTTGCCTAAAGCCATGGACCAATATAATCTCATATTGGACCATGCTAAAACTTAACAAATTGAAACTTCTCAATCGCTCTATCTATTTAAAAAAGGGCGTGTGTGCCCAGCACACGTGTCAGAAGTGAAATCTCTTTGGCAAGATTATTTCTTTCAAAAAAATTTACACTCAACGCGCCTAAAGAAGTTTCACTTCACTAAGCATACATAGGGACATACTTTGTTTTATACTATGTAATGATATAATAAATACTAGCGTTATGCCCGCGGCTTCGCTCGCTTTGTCTAAAACCTAATCAATAATATACTAAAACCGCATCAAAATCCGTTGCATAGTTTTAAAGATTTTAGCATAAGGGACATAGGGACAGAGAAAGCGACTTTGTTTTTGGGTTGTTGAGGAAGTGATTATGAGGAAGAGGAGGAGGAAGAGGAATTTTCACACAAAAATTTAGAGGATGCGGATGAGGAAGAGGATATTTTTTTGAGGAAGAGGATGCGGATGAGGAAGCGGAAGAGGAAGCGGATGAGGATGAGGATGATAGGAAATTATAGTCAAAATTAAAAAACAAAAACTTTTAAAATTAAAAATTAAAACAAAAGCCATTCTCCTGTCTCTACATATTGATGTTTAAGGTTAGGGGAGGTTAGCTCGCCCGATCGCGAATTTACAAAGCCTGTAAGTACTTATACTATTTGAGTCACGAGCAGAGGCGGCTCGTGACAAAATTTTATGGGTGTTCACTTGAAATAAAACACTGAAAATACATGGTGTAAAGCAGTACAGTTATCAAAAAAATTACTTATAAAGGAAATACATACGTCTTTCTTTTTGGTGTGCAAAAATATCTATAACTTAAAGCGACAAGACATTCGTAAATGTCTGTTGTTGCTTTCATCACAACCACATAACCACGGTGTTTTCACATAATATTGTTCGGATTTAAACACACGCGTATATGTTTTCGTTTATGTCGTACATTTTTGCGTAAGGTCAAGTTCAGGCCGTGGCAGTCCCTTAGCTTTCAATTCAAGCCAAATTTGTAACGTTTTAACACACTTTTTAATGAACGCCACAGTATAATTGTTCATTTTCACACTCACAAGTAATACTGATAACTACAGACTATTTCAACACGTATCTTATGATTTTAATTTGAAAATTCCCGAATTTGCATTCGCGCGCGTGCATTGAAGTTGACTCGAGAGTCGAGTATTTGTTTATAATATAGAGATTAGAGAGTGGCAACGTCGCAATCGCTGTCCTGTGTACGGGCGCCCAGGCGCGGCGGTAAAAACGAACCGGCAACGTTTGCGGGAGCGGCGCTCCGAATTTTGCTATTTTTCCATAGAAAATCTTCTGTTTCACGCGCAGGGCACTGGAAAACCCCTCTCTTTCACTCCTATTGGATTTCGTATTAGGAAATGTACTAAATATTTTTTCATTGGAGCGCAATCGTGAGCGCTCCGCTTCGCGCGTTACTGTATAATACAGTATTATACAGGTGTATGGAATGATGGAATGATATGGATATATTCATTGGTATTGACAGTAGTTTTTTACGATTACGATTGATTTTAAATAGTAATAATTAACATTAATAATGAAATTAAGGAGTAAGATTTTATTATAATTATTTATGGGAGTTCACTACACCAGCGCTCCTTAGGGCGAGCCGCCTCTGGTCACGAGCCGGACTCAGATGAGCTTTTGTTTATGCATATTACTCGAAAAAACCCACACAAAAAACCTAATCTATATCAGTGCCATAAGCGACATTAGGCGATTTCAACAAAAAAAAAAAACTAACTGGTAGATATTATTATGTAAGCTTAAAAAACTTGTTTGTTTTTTAATTTAAAATGACTTTTGACAAACATTATTTGGTAAAATATGTTTCTTCTGAGTATGAGAGAAAATGTTATATTATGTTTAGAGATAAGTCTTAGGCGCAGATATAAATATGGCGGTAAGACTCTACCCTTGTTCGTTAGTAGACTCCGACTCGTAACTCAAATACATATAGTTTAAATAGGCTTTGTAAATTCGCCGCCCGATCGGATCAGCATCCTCATAAATTTCCTCTAAATTTTGAGGAAGCGATAGCGGAAGAGGATTTTTTTATTTTCATTTTTGAGGATGCGGTAACGGTAGAGGAACCCAAAATATTGCGGAACTTCCGCATTATGAGGAAGCGGAAGAGGAATCCTCAACAACCCTAGTTTAAATAAATCCAAATAATATTTTCCGCATTAATTTTTTAAATAAAATAAATTTGGCTTATAATCCTACTTAATTAAAGACCATAAAGATAATAATATTATCCTTTATATGATTACATAAGTAATAATAAAACAATATTGTTATATATAATGGAATTCATTATTAATTCAACGGGTGTCTCGATTATTGTTGTTTATAAAACAAAGTTTGTTTTATACTATGTAGTGAAGTTATTATTGTCATTTTACTCATTAGGTAAAGGGCCTTCGCTATCAGTATAAAGTTTTTTTATATCTGCAATAGTTACGGAATAATCGCCTGTGCACACTTAACGATTACACCCTGTATAGGTGCTGAAAGACTCCTAGCCCATCTACATGATCACAAAATACCGATGGCCTTGGCGACCAACTCGACGGAACAAGCGGTGAGGTTACACGCTACAGCAAGACCCAAACTGTTTGGTTTATTCCATCATAAGGTTTGTTTTTAATATAGTAAATGATTTAAATTCGTAGTAACATGTATATTATACACTAGCTGCGCTTCGCGGTTTCACCCGCGTGGCACCGCTCATGTTGGTCTTAGCGTGATGATATATAGCCTATTGCCTTCCTCGATAAAGCTATCTAACACCGAAAGAATTTTTCAAATCGGACCAGTAGTTCCTGAGATTAGCGCGACAAACAATCAAACTCTTCAGCTTTATAATAACCTAACATGCGTATTTAAATATATGATAGTAATATTATTGCTTAAATTTTTAATGAATAGAAAAAATTCGTTCGCAATGTCTTCCGGAGTGACGCCTGACCATTTCTGTGCGCCTGACCAACTCGGCCACTCTTGATCCCGCCAGAGCAATCGAATTTATTCTACTCTTGTATATTGTGTGTATTTTTGAAATACAGTATATGCCATAATTAAAAAAATGTACCTTTTTAATAGACAGTAAATGCTAAAAAATTAAAATATTTTGGTTTGATAAAGGATTCGCTTGTAGCAGCTGCAGTGTCTTTTACATACCTACCTAGTTAGTTACCTAATTTATTTTCCGTACTTATTTGGAACTAGCAGTCCGCCCCGGCTTCGCCCGTGGTACATATTTACGTTTTCTCTACGTAAAAACCATCCTCGTACTTCAAGGAATATAATAAAAAAAGAATTATCGAAATCGGTTCAGCCGTTCTCGAGTTATGCGCTTACCAACACATTTTGCGATTCATTTTTATATATAAGAAAGAAGACTAGCGGTCCGCCCCGGCTTCGCCCGTGGTACATGTTTACGTTTTCTCTACATAAGAACCATCCTCGTACTTCAAGGAATATAATAAAAAAAGAATTATCGAAATCGGTTCAGCCGTTCTCGAGTTATGCGCTTACCAACACATTTTGCGATTCATTTTTATATATAAAAAGATAAAAGTTTTTGCGATAAATAGATTGAAGACTATGAATGAAGGAATATGTCGCAGGTTTTTCAATATTCATATAATTAGGTATTTGATAAAAATCTGGATTATGATGATATTGAGTTTAAAACGTGTCATCTTCCGGCTTTTCATCAAAAACCTAGTTACTTTAATGATAAATCTGAGACAAATATACCTACATTGTAAATGAAATATCTTGTAATTGTTAACGAGCTAAATGTATTTAATAATTTAAATAAATTTTGTCAGTGACATAATAAGTAAAATCTACAAAAACTACCCTTGTTTTACATTTTCATACATATTTTGCTTTATTTATGTATTTTACTCTTTTCTTTTCTTCCCTCAAGGTGAGCGTAACAGACCCACAAATAGTCCGGGGTAAACCACACCCGGATATCTATTTAGTCGCTGCAAATCGGTTCCCGGATAAGCCGAAACCTAAACAGGTGATAACTGATAAGTAATCAAGTCTTTTAGAAGTTAAAATAATTGTTCTCTTTATAATAAACTAGCTTTCCGCCCGCGGCTTCGCCCGCTTTGTCTTAAACATAATAAATTATATACTAAAACCTTCCTCTTGAATCACTCTATCTATTAAAAAAAACCGCATCAAAATCCGTTGCGTAGTTTTAAAGATTTAAGCATACATAGGGACATAGGGACAGAGAAAGCCACTTTGTTTTATACTATGTACTATGTAGTGATAGTGAAGTGGCTACACTCGCGTGGTTACCATGTAAAAACAGCCAAACTATAATCTCTTTAATATATTATTGATTTATTTTGAAGTGAAATTTATTTAGGCGCGTTGAGAGTAAAATTTCAAGGTCGCGTCATGGCAATACCATCACGTCATGGAGTAACGCGACGATTTTGGTACCTTTGAATCTTGCCAAAGAAGTTTCACTTCTGACACGTGTGCTCGGCACACACGAAACATATTTTTATTCATATGAAAAATCTTAATATAAATCTCGTGTCACAATGTTTGTCCTCAATGGACTAATAAACCACTTTACCGATTATAATAAAATTCGCACACCATGTGCAGTTCAATCCAACTTGAGAGATAGGATAGTTTAAACATGTAGGTACCACGGGCGAAGCCGGGGCGGACCACTAGTAAAATATAAATATGTATGTATTATCATAAATTATCATATTATTTCCAACAGTGTCTCGTATTCGAAGATTCAGCCATAGGTGTTTTAGCCGCGAAGGAAGCTGGGATGCAGGTTTGATTTTAAAACCTTTTTTTTAGTAGACATTAATTATAATTTTTTCTAGATTTCATCGACCTTCAGAATCAAAACTACTTATTGAATATGCTTTAAAAATTTCCTTTAAAAAAATCGATATGGGAAAGGGCCTATCTAGTTACTTACGTATTATCCCTTTTAAAATAGATATTTTATAGGATATCGCTCTTCAGCTAATTACCTAATAAATAACATACTAATGAAAAATGTTTATATTTCAGGTAGTAATGATACCGGACGCTCGTCTCGACCGCGAGCAAACCCGCCAGGCGACACTAGTTGTAAAATCTTTATTAGACTTTAAGCCAGAAATGTTTGGTCTTCCACCCTTCGATGAAACTCCAACACGATCTAGTTATCTTGAAAAATAATTAAAATTAAGTTATGATATTGTTATCACGACTTCGCTTCGCTTCGTAGCTTCGCTTCGCTTCTAACTTCGCTTCGCTTCGAACTTCGCTTCGCTTCGAACTTCGCTTCGTTTTCGGAATAGAGGGGTTTAAAGATATGTTAATGACATTAATATAGCAATCCCTAGTTTTAGAATATAATAGTTAAAAAAGAAAACTCTAAATAAATAATTTTTAAACATGTTGTATCATATCTTTGGAATTTTATTTATTTATTTATGTTTGTTTGCATTGGTGTATGTTTGGGAATAAACGTTATTTAATCATGTTTAGAATTTTATTTTAAACCCTTAAGAAGTAATCTGTAATTAAGTCTGTCAAGTGAAACCTGTCTCGACAGCTCCTCTACCCGCTGTGTCAATTTATCCAAGTCTGAAGGTTCAGAATGAGTTGGAGCAGAAGATGTGAAAACCTGTTTCGGGCTAATGACATCTGCTACCTTGTCAGCTAACTGCCAATTTATCCAGAGCAAGTTCCTGTTGCGATGCTAGAATAGCTTGTACCTGTTGAGGTAAGCGGCGCATCCATAATTGGCGCACAATGCCCTCATCTCATCATCACCCAGACGACGCGGTTGGCGCAGTGGTAAAGTAACTGCCTACTGAGCCGACGGTCCCGGGTTCGATCCCCGGTTAGGGCAAATATTTGTGTGATGAACTCAATTATTTGTTCTTGGGTCTGGGTGTTATTATCTATATATGTATTTATTAAATATTATATTTATCGTCGCCTAGTACCTACAACACAAGCCTTAATTGAGCTTACTGTGGGACTAGGTCGATTTGTGTAATAATGTCCTATAATATTTATTTATTTATTTTATTTTATTATCTGTGAGCGCAGTTCCGGCTAAGGAACGCAGATGTCGGAGGAATTGGGAGGGACGACGGTCACCCAGCTCCTCATCTGATATGAGCTGCCTCACTCGCTCTTCTTCTGACATGGATAGTCTTCTGATAAGTTCTCTTTTTACACGCTTTATATTAGCTTCACCTGTATGTTTGTAACCGACTTCTTTGGGCGCGATTTTGACCCACTTTAAACGGCCAGATTTCTTTCAAACTTTGTAGATTTATTGATGACCGATGACAATACACTAATTTGATAAAATTTTCTATTTTTTAGTTCGGTTTTCTATAAAAAGCGTGTTTTTTTAGTTTTTTTAAACTATTATTATTAATATTTCATACCGTTGGCCAACTGGCCAGCCTGGTAATTATGTCCTCCACTTCTTGGGCATACCTTTGGTCGAGGTGACCTACAAGGTAACTATATCTTGTGCTATCCGTCACTATACCAGCTACTTCAAATTGTGTTTCCACTGTAGCGAACCAGACCGCAGGCTTATGAGGCCAAAATGGTGGTATTTTAGCGGAAACTTTATAAATTTGAGACGTTTGAGTTCCCTGAGCAAGTTGTAACTGCAAAGCAGCATTATCAGTTTTAAGCTGCTCAATTTGAGCTTTCTCATCCGCCATGGTAACAGCCAGATAGACAGAGTGAAATTAGGAAATACTTAAAAATTGAAACCGTTGAATGAATGAATGAATGAATGAATGAATGAATGAATGAAAAATACTTTATTGCACACTTAATACAGGATTATAAACTAAGAACCATACAAGTAACAACATGTACAGAGGGCGGTCTTATCGCTGTAAGCGATTTCTGCCAGACAACCCGAAAATTTAGAAGGATTACATATTTTATGGTGGTGGTGCATTACAAACTTAAAATTTTGATTTGAACTAAAAGAAAATGAATGAGGGATGGGTGTAAATATAATCAATTATTTGTAAATATCAAAATACTACCTTAATGTAGTGCTTGTATAAAAACCTAAACAATATTAAAAACTAACATTCATATGCACAAACATCAAATAAAATTGAAAATAAGTTTTTCTATATTTCTAAATTAGCTGCAACAACTTGTGTATAAAATTTTACAATAAACAGTTAAAACATTACACATGCCACATAAGAACAATACAACAACACATATACTCATAGAATTTTTAAAACAAATAATGCACACAATATAATGTAAGTTTTAAAATTATAATAACAAGAAATTATGAAATAATAACAGTTAGTATACAAGCATGTTAACTCTAAATTTAACACAGGTAAGTCTTAACATATTATTATGAAACAAATATTTAACAATGTTCATTTGTTAACACATAAGATTTAAGAAAGAATATGCAATTAGTATCAAACAATGTTAGTTTATTGCACAACTAATTATTCTAAATGTTATAGGTATATGCAATTAATAGTCAATAATGGCAGTTAGATGTAAAATTTAAATTGTTATTTTAAAGTAAGAAGTATAGTAAGTATAATAGAATTAAAAGTCCAAACCCATAAGCTTCATGTATTAGTATGATATAAGTTGTCTCTCACTCATGCTAAGCACCACACAATAACACAACACAACACAACTTGAGACGTGCACCACGTAGGCAGGGGCCAGGACCCGGGACAAGCAGTGGCACCAGGCAGGCAGCAAGCAGGCAAGGCACGCTCAAATATGCGCAGCAATGTGTCGACAGCAGGTCGACAGTTAGCGACGCGGTAAAGATGTGAAGCAGGCATGCATCCCAGGTTGCAATTGCGTAGCGACAGATTCCGTAGACCACCTCTCGGGAGCTCATTAGTGCTCAACTAAAGATAATCCGTGTTTTCCAATTACAGCACTAGAGCGCATTATACGGCATAATGCTTAACGTTGAATGTTCCAACTACAGCAACGCTTCGCACAATCGAGCACTAGAAAAAGTAGTGCGCGTGAATTGATGCGTGCAATTGATTTATCGTAAGTAATTATTAATTGTTGGAAAAAAATTTAAAGCTTTCGTTTCATTGTAGTTTTTTCGAAATAATCAAAGTTAATTCAAATTGTGTTTAAAAAATAATAAAGTATGGATGCAGGTACAAACATTGAAAAAAATGTTAATTTGAAATAATCAAAATCCAAATTACTTAAAATAACCGTAAATAGTTTTCAACCAATTATTATGTATACCACTTTATTTACACATTAATGAGGTTATTGCTAACTCTATGAATATTTTTTTTTCAACACTGAACTTAGCGCAACCTGCTGGTGCGTTTCACGTTCCAATTAAGCATCAGCATAATTCGGCATTGTGCGGCACTGAGTCGCATTATGCTCTGTAATTGGAAAACAGCCATATAACGCCACACCATTATAATATCTTCATGGCTGATAGATTGAATTAACTTTTCACAATTATTTAATATTTCCTGGCTAGTAGCATAGGGTTTCGTTGGGCCAAATACCTCATCCCCGTTTTCCAATTACAGCACTAGAGCGCATTATGCGGCATAATGCTTATCGTTGAATGTTCCAACTACAGCAACGCTTCGCACAATCGAGCACTAGAAAAAGTAATGCGCGTGAATTGATGCGTGCAATCGATTTATCGTTAGTAATTATTAATTGTTGGAAAAAATTCTAAAGCTTTCGTTTCATTGTAGTTTTTTCGAAATAATCAAAGTTAATTCAAATTGGGTTAAAAAAATAAATATAAGTATGGATGAAGGTACAAAAATTGAAAAAAATGTTAATGAAAAAATCAAAATCCAAATTACTTAAAATAACCGTAAATATTTTTCAACCAATTATTATGTATACCAATTTATTTACACATTAATGAGGTTATTGCTAACTCTATGAATATTTTTTTTTCAACACTGAACTTGGCGCAACCTGCTGGTGCGTCTCACGTTCCAATTAAGCATCAGCATAATTCGGAATTGTGCGGCACTGAGTCGCATTATGCTTTGTAATTGGAAAACGGGGAAAATATGTCGTTCCATTTATATCTCCTTTTGTTATGCATATAAGCCCCGCAAGTTGATATTGCGATTGGCGGCCATCTTGGTGACGTAGTCGACGTCGACCCGTCAGTACCGTTTGCAAATTCAGCCCGCGCTAATTATCCTGTTTTATTGTTGAGTTATATTGTTGTCGGTTTTTTTAATACATAGAGTGATTCAATAGGAAGGTTTTAGTGTATAATTATTAGGTTTGAGACGAAGCGGGCGAAGCCGTGGGCGGTAAGCTAGTAATTTATAATTACATATCATTAATTAAAAAATATTTCCATATTTACACATCAACAACATAATTATTAGTTACGTACTTAAGGGTGTAATCATTGTTTTTTTTTATAAGCAGCATACAAAACTAGTTTTTTATGGTTCCGAAGTTTCTTAGAATAAACATATTTACTTTTTATTAAATTTTTTTTTTGCTATCTTTCCCCGTTTTCCAATTACAGCACTAGAGCGCATTATGCGGCATAATGCTTAACGTTGAATGTTCCAACTACAGCAACGCTTCGCACAATCGAGCACTAGAAAAAGTCCCCGTTTTCCAATTACAGAGCATAATGCGACTCAGTGCCGCACAATGCCGAATTATGCTTATGCTTAATTGGAACGTGAAACGCACCAGCAGGTTGCGCTAAGTTCAGTGTTGAAAAAAAAAATATTCATAGAGTTAGCAATAACCTCATTAATGTGTAAATAAAGTGGTATACATAATAATTGGTTGAAAAATATTTACGGTTATTTTAAGTAATTTGGATTTTGATTTTTTCATTAACATTTGTTTCAATGTTTGTACCTTCATCCATACTTATATTTATTTTTTTAACACAATTTGAATTAACTTTGATTATTACGAAAAAACTACAATGAAACGAAAGCTTTAAAATTTTTTCCAACAATTAATAATTACTAACGATAAATCGATTGCACGCATCAATTCACGCGCATTATAACTGATATAAAGTTTACTATACGCGACTATACGTTATCTACTGTATACTAATAAACCTCATGGTAAGCTTTTTAGTTCCGCTACGGCACACTAGGGGCGCTGTACGAAATTTCATACAAACCGCTTACTAGTTACTACAATAGCGAGTATCGTGTGCGTAAACTCATGTGTTGTGATAAGTTTGTTTTCAGTATTATATTTGTTAATGCAGGTAGAACGATTATTATTCATATTATCTTGAATGATCATTTGTGTTGTGTTTATACAGTATTTCATGGTGTTTTCTTTCAGCTGTGCAATTTTTTCTTGAGAAAGTTTTTGTTCTGTGCAAGTAGGTATGTACCTAGTTAAACATAATATTTTTCTTTATTTTTGGATAAGTGTTGTGTATAAAATGGTTGTTGAAACGCTTCAAAGGTGAGTGTCTTGATGTCAATAACTCAGCCCCCGGAATCACAGACACAATAGAAAATCTATTGTGTCGTGGTCCGATCGGGCCGCTCGGGGCTCAATGGGTTAAAACCAAGAAAACTATTATTCAACATTTGTTTTTTTAAAGGCGTTATATTTAATGTATTGCAGGATTTATTCAATTAATTAGAGTTAACTATTAAATTTTTCAAAAAGTCTATATTTTTTTCGTTTTGTCGCAATTTCATTTTTAGGTTATAACATTCTTCTGTAATGGCTGGTTCACACTTTGATTAGTGTGAGTGCAGGTGATTAGTGCGAGTGCAGGTGTGTAGTGCGAGTAGTGTCCAATTCAACTGCGAGTGCAGGTGATTAGTGCGAGTGCAGGACAATGGTGAAATTCGCGACGCTACACACTACGCTAAACACTAAACACTAAACACTCCTGTCCAGACGTGTTTAGGCAGGCACACTGCGAGTGAGGGGGAAGGGAGGGCGCGCGGGACGTGGCTACTCGCAGTCCACTCGCAAAAAAATAGAACACGCTTCTATTCACTTTACTACACAGCCTACTAAACACTCGCACTAAACAGTCGCTGTCCACACGTAGTACTACTCATCACCTGCACTCGCACTAATCAAAGTGTGAACCAGCCAGAAGTGCAAGTGTTTAGTAGGCTGTGTAGTAAAGTGAATAGAAGCGTGTTCTATTTTTTTGCGAGTGGACTGCGAGTAGCCACGTCCCGCGCGCCCTCCCTTCCCCCTCACTCGCAGTGTGCCTGCCTAAACACGTCTGGACAGGAGTGTTTAGTGTTTAGTGTTTAGCGTAGTATGTAGCGTCGCGAATTTCACCATTGACCTGCACTCCCACTAATCACCTGCACTCGCAGTTGAATTGGACACTACTCGCACTACACACCTGCACTCACACTAATCAAAGTGTGAACCAGCCATAAGGCTTATAATTTAATTAGACCGGGAGATATTGACACAAAATTTCGAGTCATTTGTAACAGGATGGCGGTTCTACAGGGGTCTTAGTACGCAATGACAAAAAGAAAAATGATGGTGTATACGCTGGTACCGGCGGCTTAGTTGCGTGAAACTTAAAGCCCGCCATACCCGTCCGCCACACCGGAAAAGTATGGCATGACACTACCGCCTACTTCTTTTTTATGGGCTATCGGTAAATTCTAAAATTTTTGTGTTACAAATCGTTTGAATTTCGCTATTTTTACGAAGAGTACGACTAACGCCCACGCGACTAAGCCGCCGGCCGGTACCAGCGTTCACACTATCATTTTTCTTTTTGTCATTGCGTACTAAGACCCCTGTAGAACCGCCATCCTGTTACAAATGACTCGAAATTTTGTGTCAATATCTCCCGGTCTAAATCTTGCGTTGACGTAAGTTGCGTTTTTAAGTTAAACTTGATATCACGAGCCTTCTTTAGGAGTTGTTTATTCGTTGGTGTGAGAGTGGTTTTTTTGTGTTTTCTCGCGTGTAATATGATGCCTCTGTTTGTCAGCTGGGACGAAGAGGTGTGGGGCATGGCGGAGGGCGTGGCGGCCGACGTGCGGGACGAGCCGCTGCTGCGCATGGCGGCCGGCGTGCTGCACGACTCGCTGCTGCGCGGCTCCGAGCAGTTCCAGCTGGAGCACGTGCACCCCGCCAGTATTTATTTATTTATTACACTTTATTGTAATACAATCATTAAATAATAGGAAACAATAAAAAGAAAATATGGTAATAGAAAGATGTAGTACAATCGGCGGCCTCATCACTAAGCAGTAATCTCTGCCAGGCAACCAAGTATGTGTGTGCGACACGAGACTCGTGCGCGGCCGGCGCGGCGCTGCTGCAACCACAGACATACATTAAGATAGACTACGCGAGTGTATGAACTTCCCTTGTCCAAACTAAGTATACAACACTTACTTGACGCTGGCCTACACTCAGTCCGCGCTTGCAGTTCGCCTAGGAAGGACGTGAAACTGAATAGAGTAAAATGCCGAATTGCGTAGTTATAAACAGTAGAAACTCCACGGCTGTGAGTGGTCGAGTTATCGGAGATGTTTCCTTCCACCGGTAATTAATTTTCTAATCAGAATATGCACTAGTAGTTCATGCCAGAAATAAAGGCCTAATACAAAAATATCGGTGTCAGGGCTTAGAATAATTATCTCTGCACTGTCTTCGTGTTTGACTGAATGAAAAATATGGCAGAAAATTCTTGAATCAGCCTCTGTGTGATTAGATTTGGCATAAACTTGAAAATATACTCGCCATCTTTGGATGCTCCCCCCACTCCCCCATGCAACTATTTCACTGTATCAACTATTGAATCGTAAACAATGGACTATTGTTAATTATTTAAAATAATAATTTAAAAAATATATTCATGAGTTTTCAATCTATAGTGGTTTAAAGTTAACTCAAAAATGGACCATTTTCGTAAATTTTCTAAAAAATCTTAGAGAAAGTGTAAGAAATGTTATAGTATGCTATATATTCGTGATCTACTCAATAAGCTCTTTCATTTGATACCCCACGCGGCATGTTTTGGAAATGTTTATTTTTTTCTTTGTATGCCATATTTAATTACCGGGGTGCGGGGAAGGGGACCACAAAACTGGTTGGCAACATCTGTCTATAGGATGTCTGGGATCTATACAATATATATCAGAAGTCAGATTTAGGTCCACTATTTATGCAAACGAACATCTCCTTGGATGTAGCGAAAGCCTTCGATCGGGTCTGGCACAGGGCACTTCTAGCGAAATTACCATCTTTCGGACTTCCTGCGAGGTTATGCGATTGGGTTGCCAGCTTCCTGGAAGAGAGGAGCATTAAGGTCGTTATCGACGGTTCTTGCTCTAAGCCTCTTCATGTGAATGCTGGTGTTCCACAAGGCTGCGTGCTATCTCCTACACTGTTTCTTCTGCATATCAATGATCTGTTACAAATCAGTAACATTCATTGCTATGCAGACGACAGTACGGGGGATGCTCTTTATCCCGGCCGTGCAAACACCTCAAAGGAAAGCCTCAATGAGAGTCGAAACAAACTTGTGTCTGAAGTCGAGTCTTCTCTCCAAGAAGTCTCGGATTGGGGTGAACTTAATCTTGTCGAGTTCAATCCCCTAAAGACACAGGTTTGCGCGTTCACCGCTAAAAAGACCCCATTTGTCGTAGAACCTCGGTTTAAGAGTACTCCCCTTAGTATATCGCCGAAAATCGGAATCCTCGGAGTTGAAATCTCGAGTGACGTTCAATTCCGCAGTCATTTGGAAGCGAAGGCTAAATTAGCCTCGAAAAAACTTGGTGTGCTCAGTAGATCGAGACAGTACTTCAAGCCGGCCCACCGACTTCAGCTGTACAAGGCTCAGGTGCGACCGCATATGGAGTACTGTTCTCATCGCTGGGCCGGAGCCCCACAGTATCAACTCCTTCCTCTTGACCGCATCCAACGTCGAGCAGCTCGAATTGTCGATGACCGTAGGCTTTCCGATAGGCTCGATCCTCTGTCAGTACGAAGAGACGTTGCGTCTCTTTGTATACTGTACAGAATCTACTATGGGGAGTGCTCTGAGGAATTGTTCCACCTATTACCAGCCGCACAGTTCCACCACCGGACCACACGCCGTAAAAACCAGTTCCATCCGCACCATCTGGATGGTTGGCGCTCCACCACTGTCCGCTTCACCCGCAACTTCCTTCCGCGTACGGTGAAACTGTGGAACGATTTGCCACCTGCGGTGTTCCCGAACAACTACGACATTGGGGCCTTCAAGAAAAGAGCTTATTTGTCCATAAAAGGCCGGCAAAGCACCTGTAACACTTCTAGTGTTACAAGTGTTTATGGGCGGTGGTGACCACTTAACATCAGGTGGCCCACCTGCCCCTTTGCTTGCTCTGTCATAAAAAAAAAAAGCCTGCTCTATTGTTAAATAGGTGCCATACGCAATTTTTTTTTCAAAATAATTAAAATGTCATCGAAGTAAGTGAAATTCCATCAACATGAGCCCCCTGAAGGATAAGTAATCACTGTGTTACTTATACTATATATAATATTCATTTTACTATTTACAATTTTTTTGCAACAATCTACCCCGACAACATTAAGAATAGCTTAACACAATTCAAAACAAAAACCAAAAAGATTTCTTCTCCGTTACAGATCCTTCAGCGATAACGACGAAAAAAGAAAAATCTGCTTTCGAAGATAAAGCTTCCACGAGCAGTGATTTTGCTAGTACCTCGACAACTAGTAGCAAGATTAAAAAAGGAAATAATAGTCAGACGACAAAAGAAAAAGCATCTACGCCATCAGAAGAGGCAACGCCCGATCTCTTACCTCCTGATAAAGATGAAATGCTGGTCAAAAAAATAATGCAAATATTAATCGAGAATAATTTCCATGAAACTATTCTAGCTCAAGAACTGACAAAGCTCATTGTCAATGTAAGACGGCTTGTCAGTTCTCGTATGGGTGACGATGGGCTCCTCAAAGATCCTATTGCAGCCGGTATCGCATCTGTACTGTTGCAAAACGATGCGGACTCAGGATATACTGTTCCCGATGAACAGATAGTTGAAGATACTGCGCCTATTCCTGTTGAAGATACTGCGCATATTCCTGTTGAAGATACTGTGCCTATTCCAGTTGAAGAACCTCAGTTATTAGAGAGAAGAAAACGTTCAAAGGAAATGATAGTTAACGTTGAAAGCGATTCTAGTGAACACACAGATGACGCCGAAAATATTTACGATGACAACGATGTCGAATGGACTTGTGAAAAACCGATTACGGAACCTCCCCCAGTCGTTCCGATTACTAAAAAGCAGATAATAAAAGAAAAAGTGATAGAGAAACAAAACGTTCCAGACAAGAAGGAAGAGAAGAAAGTTGAGGAGGAAAGAGTTCCATTGCACCCTTTGATTCTGTCGAACGATGATTTCATTAAGATTGTAGCGCACACGTATCAGAGAGGTAACTTGATGCTTTCTGATGACGCAGCCAAGATTGCGGCACAGTACAGCACTAACAAAGCGTGCAGTGAATACGAGGCAACCGGCGTCCCAATTGTTAGCGGACCATTATATGAAATTGCTATTGAGGTAGGATATCTCCATACATTTTTATTGTATTTATGAGTTCAACTTAATAATGTTACTATTAAAAATTTTTAAATGTAAATGATTTTATTGTTTTTCTCTCTGTTATATGATATCTTTCCTTTAAAAAATATCCATACCGACTATACAATAAATAATTTATTTTTCATTATTTTCAGAGCTTTGGATTGGAAACACTCAAGGGAGTGCACGAATCCACTAAAACGAAGTTTGACAAGCCACCACAGCCGTCAATAACTATAACGAACAAAAATAATGATGACGTACACGTGGCTGAGGCGGATGTCGAGAAGAAAGAGAAAAAGAAGAAATTTGTTGGACCAAAGTCTAGGAAGAGATTGGTTGAGCCCTCGCCATCCCCTCCACCACTCGTGGAAATAAATCAAGCGATCGTCCCCGAACCACTACCACAAAACGTGTTTCCTGTGGGAATGTGAGTTATAATATTTAATATTATAGTCTGTCCACTATAAGAATTGCTTTTTGACAGCTCGACGGGTGATACCAGAAGTGATGTCCAAAAGATTATCGATTGTGATACCATTTCAATCATAAATTCAAAATATTATCATAAATCGAATTAGGTACGTAAATAATAATTACAACGTAAACGTGTAATAGATATGTGATAATACTAATACATATCTATGCATTTTATGTTATAACTAAACTAAACTAATGTTTTATTATTTATTGGTTTCTATCTTACAATTTGGTTGTCTTTATGTTTAAATTAGGTATATAACTTATTAGAAGAGTTTTTCTGTATCGGATATATTTTACAGAGTATTTCTATCGATTATTATAATCTATCGACCCATCATTGAATAATTCTGTGTAGACATCACTAAGTGGGCGGGGCCTGTCCATGAAGTACAATAATTATTTGTATGACATTTTAACATAGACAATTCAATCCTTCATAGGCGTGGAGCTGTCAAAAAGCAAATAATATAATGGACAGAGCATAAGTCAGTTAACATGTGAGGACTACAAGAGCTAGCTGAACTTGAGTGACTCGCGCACACATTAACACAATCGACTTTTATCGTTTTTTAGTCCTCTTGACGGATTTCGTTTTATTTCCCATACTTAATATTTACAAAAATTTACCAAATTACAAATTTATCTGTTTTAAAGTAAGTAAAATGGATTCTAAAAATAATTTAACAACAAAAAAAAAACAATTCTGGCGGAAAAAAAATCAGTGAAACAAGCGACACATCCGTCTAGCAACAGGCCTCGGCCGGTACTGTCGGTGCACAGGCGTTCACACTTCACGCACACATGCGTACGTTTTTTGGTTTGGAAATAAGAATTTGCGATTAACACGAAATCTATTGATTGGATTAAAAAAATAAAACACTAATAATGGAGTATGTAATTGTACAATTATTTGCCAAAAAACAGAATCATTGCATGTAATTTAGTGTGGTTTTATCATCAAAAGATTTTTTCTAGAGGTACCTTTGTGATTTTTTTCTGTCGAGTAGTAGAGAGCTAACTGTATATCTCCTGAAGAATATCATATTATAAGAAAAACACACGAGCTAGGTAAAATATTAAGTTTGAATGTAATAAGAATGTACTGCGATTCTACACAGCTACCTAATTGATGTAGGTAGTTGATAACAAAACGCAGCAAGTCAGCGACTATTAGCAAAGTGAGGGTAGTTTGGTCGAACGTCGTATAAACAACGTCCGAGCCCCTAGGCACGATTCGTACGAATGCGCCACGAGTCAAAGGAACGCGTCAATTTATAGTATGCGACAGCTAAGCATGTTCGGACAGGAAACAGTGACAACTATATTGACAACTACTCATCCACAAAAATATTAAATCAAAAGTTACGTCTAACAATATATTTATCTGAGATTTTTTACTGCAGTTAATCCACAGAACAGTAAAAACAAATGGAAGTGCTATAATGTCATAATTAGTATGAAAACCAGTGTCGCCAAACCCACACATTTAAGCTGATAGTTATACAGTACACTACAAGTAAACTATGCCTTTGATTGAACAGCTTAATTTGAGTAAAAACTGACTTAGGTTATAAATTCAGCATTTCAATTTGTACCCTAACGCACGATGTTACGGTTTATTTTAGTATAACATCCCTAGGTATATTAGCTGTTTTGTTTCTCTTTGCTCAGAAATTACAAATTCGAAAACATTCAGCTATTCCATAACAGAGGGCGTTAGTTTTCGATAGATATAACTTTGAACCTCAACACATAGAGATAAGATTGAAATTTGTGCCACTCTGCATTAATGACATTAACCCTTAAATTGATTTCGTCAGTTTTAAAGGACATAGTATTTACACACATGCTGGCGCTGTTATAGCAGACCTAAGCTTTGCTAATCGGTATATTGGGAAGGTACTAGCTATGTCCTTCGCGTACATGTAGGTTTTTTTACCAAAGCGAAGTACAGTCGCGAATGGTGACCATTTGAAAATTGCAAAAAACGGATCTCTTGACTCTCCCGATAAAATTGATAATAACTGTAAGTATTTTGGCTATTTTGCTTATAATGTTATATTATTAGTTAGAATACGATTGTAAGTATAGTATTTTGACATAATTTTTACATATTTTACAATATTTGGAATACAAATCTTAGTTTATATACGATGTCCCATAAAACGGACGTTGACAACTTGGAGTATATACTAGGGTATTCTTCACATGTCCTATGTAACGGACGTTGCCAATAAGGCCCTCCATTTTCAACGTCATCATTTTGATATATTTTTCTCTATTTTTAATATGTTTTAGAGGAGCATGACTTGGCAATCAATAAAAAATTCCCTCCCTACCTCTGGCGGAAGCTGAAGAGTCTGGCGTTGAGTTGAGATGACGATTTTGAAGGAAATGTAGACCTACGGGAGTGATTTCACTATGATAACAGTGTCAATCATTTACCCCCAGCACCATACCTTCGGAATTATACGACATATTGATTTGAGACACAATGAAGACCCAAAAAGTCAGTATTTTTACCATCGACAAAATATTATTGCTGCAGAATTACAGCCATTACATGCGGTGCGAGATGAATCTTCCCTACTTCTCAGTAGTTCTTCAGCCACAGCATGATGTTACTACCAGAAATACCACCCAATGTTTGAAAATTTAAATAATAATACCTTACAAATTAAAAAACTGGCAGAAAATGGATATAATATATGCCAAAGAATCCAAAAAAAAGCGATTTAAATTTCCTGTTTGTTTTGGTACCTCAAGCATGGTATACGACTTCTTTGCATACGATGAAGCAAACACATTTCAATCTGTACAATATAAGGAATGGGAAGAGGACTTTCTTGGTGTATTAGATAAGTTCTCAGGCTATGTAATACTATTTATATTCCAATTCTTAGCATATTCTTAGGCTGTGATTTTTGGTAGTGTCGTTTTTTAAAATCCATTATTTTTAACGATATCGTTAAAGTTTTAACCAACATTTTAAGACAGATGTTTGAAAAGCTTATTCTAGATCGTCCATAATTATAATTTGATAATAATTTTGAATTACAGAGTTGAAAATGTGCATTGTATTCATGTACCACGGTTGCAGGAATAATGTGCAATGTCCGTTATATGTGACGGTTCGAACATGTACATATAATTGGCAATGTCCGTTTTATGTGACATAGTGAAAACAATAGAAAAAATTAAAATTTTTAATTTTTTTTTTCATTTTCCTCTTTTCTATCCTAATTCCAACACATCCTCCAAATTTGGACATTATAAACACAAGTTATCTAGGGGTGACAATTTAAGGGTTAACTTGATATTAACCTGATGCTATGCCCTAAGGGATATCAGCCTTGTTATCGATAATTCACAAATAAATATTTTTTTGTGCATTTTTTTTCTTTCTATTATATGCGTATAATTTAATATAATGTGTTACATTTTGGAGTATGTTTATTACTACTAAGTAAGTCTTTTAATATTATAATTATTAAATAAAAAACAGAATAGAATAGTACAAATCTATATTTACAAAATACAAACAGAAAATATGCATTATTTTAAATCTTAGAACAGCCGTAGGTTTGATGTATCGTTGGCCTTTGTAAGACTGCTTAGTGCTGTTCGGCATCCAGTTAACTCGTCACGTTGCATTTATCCATTTCTCTTTTAAATTAGCCACTTTGGGAAATCTATAAATAAATTGAAAAAATGAAAGCTAAGGAAAAATAAAATAAAATTTAATATTTATAATGTTTGTCTTTTCTAAAGTATCGATACTGTCGATATGCGCCACAAGCATCACTAAACCGACATTCGTTTGTTTATTGCAATAATATTCCAGAAAGTCTAGTTTGCTGTTCAATTTATACTAATTTCTTATGGATTAAGGTTCATTTTGACTAGATATTTGTATACAATTTTGACAAATTACGACAAGTGAAGTTATAACATAAAATATATGTAAAATAAATAAAAATAAGACTTACCGATGGTATGGAATACCTCCATTGCTGATATTATTTCGTCTGCTATCATTTTTGTACTCTAATACCGAACAACACGTCCTAATTAATGAATAAATATGGAAAAAAGGTTTGACAGCTGACAACCGACTTGAATATTTTTCTGTGCACAACTGAGAGCAAGTTAGGTGATCTTACCTTACAGGTGACACGTGGGCCCCGCCGACATCACACTTCTATTTATTTTTACTGTTCTGTGAGTTAATCATATACTTTCAACTTCAAGTATTATAAAACTCGCATTTAGCTCTTCTAGTCCCCTTAATAAGTTTGTCACATTTCACCTGGACCTACATTCCTTAGTTATGTTTTCAAATTCAAATTCAAATTCAAATATTTTTATTCATGAATATGGGTACAATTCAGATCTTATACAAACATAAGTCCCGCCATATCCTGCCTGTTAGGCATATGAAATTACAAATACATATTACAGCTAAACAAATAATAATTTTATCTTTAAAGTCCAAAATTATTTTAAATTTAAGTCAAATACATTAATAAAATAAATATACACTAATAAGTCAATAGTTATGTAACAATTATAAGCAAATCATTATTACACATCAGCAAGTGATTTATCATTAATATAGTCCTTAATACAGTAATAACATTTTTTTATTAAAAGGTCTTTTAATTTACATTTGAATTTAATTATACTTTCTATATCTATTATATATTTTATATCTATTATATAGGTTTTTAATATTAAGTGATTAATTAATTGACGCATCAGCTCCATAGTCGTTAATTTATAATTTTTCTGTCAAATAATGTTAAATTAAATTCTGCCTATCGACCAAAATATTAATATTCTAAAACTTTATGTAACAGGTTCAAAGACCCCGTAGAAGTCGCCAAATCTCAGCCACCACAGGTCGTGGAGGAATGTATTCTACCAGACGACGATGAAGAGGACGTCGTCATCATCTCTGTAGTTCACAGACCAGCCAGGATCCTAACTCCGCCAGCAAACAACGAGACAGAATCTCGAGCACTATCTCGAAACTTTATCGACAATACATTACCTAGCCAAACTCTCTCAACTGATACAATACCCAAACAAATTACCCCAAATTTTCCGACGCAGTCAAAAGCTCATAAACAGATCAAGCCAGTTACTAAAAAGCAGACAATAACACCACCTAAACAGATTACGCAAAATGTTGCAACGCCGTCGAAACCACCCCATATACAAATTACTCCAAATCTTGCAACACAGTCTACACCCACCAGTGTCCGAGTTCTAACGATCGACAAAGGTACACCGATCATTCCACAATCGACGGCACCAGCGGCAAATATAACATCACAAGTGACACCTGGAAATGAACAAATATGTCTCTCTGATAGCGACGATGAAATAGTGCCTTATCCAGTTGGAATTAACAATCCATCTAAAAGTTTAGAACCTGTCACTGTAACTCAACCTCCTCCGAAAAACGCAACGAAAAGTGCACCTATAATTGTACAGTCTGCTAGCTTTAAAGGCGGCACACCATTCGTTCTTTCAAATAAAGTCAAAAAGATGTTACATCCTAATAAAAAGTCTCATTTCATACCAGTAAACGGGGTTCCACAATGTCAGAGCAATAGCGAAGTAACCCCTCATGTCATCATTTCTCCTTCCACCCCGACTAAAGACAGCGTGTCCCACGACCAGTATACTAAAAAAGACAATTCCAAAAAATCAGGAAAAATCGAAGTGACAGCCACTGAAGTATTCTCTGCAAATGATTTAAAGAGTCTACCAACACAGACTGCAACTAATAAAATTGTAGCGAATGCCAATAATCAAATGATGAGCCAACCTAGTACTTCGAATATATATAGTAGAAATTCAAGCAAGCCAAACGTGGTTCCACAAGCTAATCATAGAAAGAGATCGTATAAAGAATTACCAAAGGTGCAAATTACGAAAACTGAAGCTAAACCCAACGTTATAAAAATATTGAAAGATGATTTGCCCAAGCCCAAAAGTGTCGCAAATACGAGCAGAGATCGCCCCGTGATGATATCCAACCCATCATCCACAATCCAGACAAAAGGTTCGCCTGCCCGTAAAAAATTATTGGTGATCTTAAAAAAAATTCAATATGACAATATTAATGAATCTAGTTCAAGTCCAAAAGTGATTAACGTGGAAAGAGAGGCGGGGAAGAAGTTAACGGCCAGCTCTTTTATTGATGTCGCGTGAGTTTTTTACATCTAACAAATCCACTTCATGTATTTTCCCCTTTTAAATGTATTTTAATTTTCAATTACAGAGATATCCCAGAGAGAAAGCCCAAAGTGGAAAACCGACCCGCGCCATACGTTGACAAATCGGCGAAGAAACAGAAAAGTAAGTAAATTTCAATTTCAATGCTTTTTGATAAAAATAAGGAAAATTATTGTATGATTAATCGATTGGGAAAATAAAACTAATATTAAAATGAATGCAAGGGGGTGTCACATGAATTAAATCAATTTGATATGTGTATGAAGTTTATTACGCATACTTACCTACTACCACACCCCGGACACTCCATACAAAATTACCGTTTTGACAGTCACGCTGTAGAGACTGCAAATGTGTGTGTTAACGCTTTATGGTTGGCACATTGTGACTAGCGTAAAAAAAATCGCGTTTTTCTGATGAAATACATCCGTAAACAACACAATATCTCTAACTACGAAAAACGATAATCACAAATCCAAAATAATAAAATTACTTTTAAGCGCGTCACACACGGTGAAGATACTATAATATTTTATGTTAAGATTCTCTAATATAAAATATTACAGTATCTTAAGGTATCCGGTATCATAACACTGACACAAAATTTCGGGTCATTTGTAACAGGATGGCGGTTCTACAGGGGTCTTAGTACGCAATGACAAAAAGAAAAATGATGGTCAGAACGCTGATACCGGATACCTTAAGATACTGTAATATTTTATATTAGAGAATCTTAACATAAAATATTATAGTAGGTATCTTCACCGTGTGTGACGCGCTTAAGTCAATTTTATTAATGTTGTCAATCTTCGTAATAAAATAAAAGAGAAATAATAAAGTAATAAAATAAAAGATCGGGTTTAGTGCTATTTCTTTAATTATAAATCAAACAATAATAATAATGTTTTAAAAATGTTAAATAAAAATAAGAAATAATTAATAATTTAAAATGATAATATAATAAATAATATTAATATTTTTTTTATTTAATTTTATCCATTCTACTATCAAAATCTTCAAAATCAATTTAGCGGTTCAGAAAATATATCGTAATATTACATACTTTACATTTACACTATATTACATTCGCATTCATAATATTAGAAAGTGTATCATACAAAACACACCACAAATTTATTTATAATACATTTTTAAAAGAGTTTTAATTTTAAAGTTAAATAAATAATATGTTTAAATATAGTTCTTCTTGTAAACTATCGAGTACAGCGTTGGTCAAGTCACATCACTACGATCACGCGGAGGCAGCGAGATGCGCGAGCGAGCCTGCGCGTGTCCGCCTCCCACTTCCCCTTCACCCCCGCGATGCTAGATTTATTTTCATAAAAATAAATACAACAATCGATTTACCGGTGAAATGTGATACTGGATTTCAATTTTGTGTATTTTCTAGTATTCACTTCGAGAGCACCAGCACTAAACCACGAGCGGCGGGAACGTCGTGTTCGTCGTCGTCGTCCCACGTGTGCCGTCTGTTCCTGGTTGTTCGCACGTTTTCATTTGTCTTATTTTACTGCATTGATTTCATAAACTTTACATCAGTGTTGTCCACTGAGAAGCTTTCAGATGTTGCAAGTTTATTAAGAGTCCATATCGATTTTAGAGTGATTTTGACTTGTTTCTGTAATTCTTTAGGAGCTCGTTTAACAAAACTAAATTAGTAACAATGTGTTATAATATCTTAAATTAAAGATTCATTCAATATCTAATATATTATGTTCGAGACAATTTATTGATATTCATTGTCCAGTTTGTTTAATAGCCAATAACCTGAGGCGTGTTTCAATTTTTTTCCATGCGGGACGTTCGTGTCTTTGTAGTTTACACGGAATTTAAAAGAAGAAGTTTTCTTATAAAATAATATACGACAGTAAAGACACTGAGACATCCTAAAATATGTTCGAGGCAATTTAAGTACTTTTATTCAAAAATTCAAAGAAAATCTAAGTTAAAATAGCCTTACTTTGATGAAATTTTATGTGTATTTGGCGTCGAATTTCTAAAACATACGACAGAGTAAAATAAAAAAATAAAAAATACACATTAAATGATAGATTTATGTTTAAAAATTTGCAATCAAAAAAATAGATATTCTATGATTTATGAAAGTAATGGAATAATTGGTATGAAGTTTATTACGCATACTTACCTACTACCACAAGTATATTATTATTAGTCTGTGCTACTACTTATACATATTTAGTAAATGTTGTTTCTTTTTTCAGAACTTCTGACGCTGGAGGACTTCAGTTTAGACGATTTTGATGATATATAGCGCAATTGGAATAGATGTAAAGAATATTATGATTATTATTTGAGTGTAACTTCTATCAATAAGATAATTCTTTTTTTGGAAGATGTTTTTTTTTTCAGTACAGTTTATGTTTCCTCATTTGTGATAAAAATATGCTAATAGTTTAAGGACAGGCGGCGTTCGCGCCAAAAAGTGTAAAGTAATTTAAGAAAAGGTATTGTCGTAGTTTTTAAGTGTTATAATAACTCTTACAGTAAGATTTTATGTTTATGTTTGTCTAAAAGAATCCTGTTTATTTTATATAAAGTTTATATATAAAAAAGAGAATTACAATTATTACTGTCGAACGAAAAATATTTAATTCTTTTGTCTACAATACTATTGTAATGCATGGAAATATTCGTGGTTTAATAAATGTATAACGATATAATTTTGTTTTTTATTTATAATCAAAATGGTGGGCTTGAATTGGTGTAACTATTTTATATACCTACTTTCGCATTTATAATATTAGGTGATATTAGTATGGATTTTTAACTATGTTGTGTTCTAACTTAAAAAAAATAAGAGAGGTACATTTATTTTCCCTATAAGTATAATTAGCTAGCAAATAGTTATTATTTTGTGGTATAACTCCATTATAAATCATATTTATATAGCCTTGACCACATTTTGCTAAATTTTTTTATGCGATAAACATAATATTATGAACGAATTTCTTCGAATTCGACCTTACATAGTATCTTGTATTATAAGGAAGAAATAATAAAAAACCAAAATATTGCTTTACTCTTTATTGGAACCAAACCCAGTTAAAAATCACATCTTTTTACATTAATGCTATTTAGGTACATATATGAGGAATATATTAATTTATATTTATACATATTTACATATTGTATATCTATTTAAAACTTTACCAACTAAATTGTGAATTTTTCAAACTCAAGGTGACAAATAAAACTAATTTTATTACACATAAATGAAAAGGCATACATAGGATTACACTTTATAAATGAGGAAATGCCGAAAATACATTCGTCTCTTTCCCTCGTATTGCAATTTATCATGCTATCTCATTTCTTTAAATGTACATGTACGAGTTGAAACTAAGAAAAAGCTATCCATCCTGTTTAGATATTCAAAATAAAAGCGAGACGAATATACTTTACATTTTATTTCTAAATTCACAATTTACGACATTCAGGCCCAATATCAATACTCTCTGATAAAGTTACTGATAAACTATTCAACACTTATTGACATATACTTTCTTACATTTGTCATGTTAACTAACAGATAGGCTAAACGTTACACATCCAAAAGTTGTGAAGTTACTAAACGTCAGTTTCTTATAAAAAAAACACACTCTTTTTCAGTACTAATACCAAGACTAATACAATGATAATATAAGGACTTTAATATTTCGTATTTTATGGCATTCAAATGCTTTTTAAATACAATTTTTTAAAGAATAGAAAAAATTCGATCACTCATCGGGATTCGAACTCGCGTCCTTCCGCGATACCAGGGCGACGCCTGACCAACTCGGCCACCCGTGATCCCGTCGCTCTGACGGATCGAATCGAATTTATTCTACTCTTTTCGGTTTTAATTTTCTTATATACGGAATTGACAAAAATAAAATCTTTAACAAGTACAATACAATATGAATATATATAAATAACAAAAAATATTTAGATTTAACAATAAAAAACGCGATGGCAAATCAAGATTTGGTGATGTATTAAAATAAATTCTTAACCAAATTATACGTGTGTAGTATTCTAATCTATAGCTATCTCTTTTTAACATACGGAAATACGGTTTGCTAGAGCGAGAAACAACTACTCCAATTTTTATTTGCACATTAGAAATTAATAGAAGCATGCTATCTTGCTCTAACAAATAACATTATAACGGGGAAAGATATACTAAAATACCGAAATATATTTAGTTATACATTTTAACGAGATATTTAAAATAATTGCTCAAAGATTTTCACATTTATACAGTCGTGGAGTGAATTTAAAAAATCAACTTAAACAATTATATTTAAAACATAACCATTTTTACATTCGGCAAGATAATTTATCAACTAATATATAATATTAAGCACCAAAGATAATTATTAATTACTTAGTTAGGGAGCTATATCTATTTAGTGCTTATTTACAGGTTTTTTTATATTAGTCTGCTTCTAAATACTTCTAAACGAACAACCATAGTTTTTTTTTTATGTCCTATTTTTAAACTTACAGAACATACACAAATTTAAGCCGTTTCGGAGGTATTGAAAGACACACATTCACAAAAATGTTATATTTATAGATTTCATAGCTAGAAACAGATGTGCACATTGAAAATGCTTTTAGCTCCCTAACTATAATTTTATTAAACATGAATGTTCCTATACTATATTTTACCATTTTTTCGTAGTATCGTAAAATGGGAGAAATAAAATTTCAAGGTCGCGTCATGGCAATATTGTCACGTCATGGAGTAAGGCGACGATTTTGGTATCTTTGAATTTTTCAAGGAAGTTTCACTTCTGACACACGCTCTTTTTTAATTATTATATCTGTTTTTTTTGCAAGAGAGAATCAAATTATTTTTGATAATAAAATCGATTTCTTCTCCCAAATAACAATGTTAAGAAATATGGTAAGACATAATATAGTTGATACAAATTTTAAGATTAAAAAGAACTAGGAGTAAGTTATTTATTATATGTACTAGCCCTAGGTTGGCCCCGGCTTCGCCCGTGGTACCTACATGTTTAAACTATATCCTATCTCTCAAGTTGGATCGAACTGCACATGGTGTGCGAATTTTATTATAATCGGTTAATTGGTTTAGGGGTCCATTGAGGACAAACATTGTGACACGAGATTTATATATATTAAGATTGAATTCGTATTTTTCTTATATATACAAAGATTTAAATTTTAATTATTTAGTTAATAGAAAAAAAAACTAAGATTCATACTGAAAGTTATTTTAATATCTTATATCTTCTTCTTCTTCTTATATATAAAAATGAATCGCAAAATGTGTTGGTAAGCGCATAACTCGAGAACGGCTGAACCGATTTCGATAACTCTTTTTTTATTATATTCCTTGAAGTACGAGGATGGTTCTTATGTAGAGAAAACGTAAACATGTACCACGGGCGAAGCCGGGGCGGACCGCTAGTACATATATAAAAATGAAACCCGTTTCGCGTTGTCACGGCATCACGCGTGAACGGGTGGACCGATTTTTTTAATTATATTTTTTGAAGAACGAAGATGGTTGTTATGTAGAGAAAACGTAAATATGTACCACGGGCGAAGCCGGGGCGAACCGCGAAAATTTCTGGAAATAGGATAAGAGGCATATTATGATATATTATGTAGTTAGATATTAGTTACTGTATATTATGTAAAATTAAATTATATATTGACATGATTTTAAAAGAGCAACTATGGAGTTTCTAGCCGGTTCTTCGCCATAGATACTGCATTCCGAATCGGTGGTAATTGTTAAAAATATGTAATGACGATGCAAAAGTGCTTCTAGAGGAAGTCTAATTGAATAAATAAATGTTTGAGGCAACGCGAAGTAAACGCGAGCGAAGCGAGAAAGCGAAATAGCTTATATAAGAAGGAAAAACTAACTCATACTTACTCCTAGTTCTGCCTTTATCAAAAATACTTAATTAATAATATCAATATTACATTTACACTAAAATTTAAACTTAAAATATACATTTATAACTATGAATTTTACATTTTTTCTGTTTTTGTGCAATCTCTTAGAGATTATAGGCACTTAGCATCCCCTAACTTCAATAAGACGCTCAAATATTCGTTCGAAAACGAATTTTTTTTTCGTTCAAAAATATTTTTTTTGAAGTGAAACTTCTTTAGGCGCGTTGAGAGTAAAATTTCGAAGTCGCGTCATGACAATACCGTCACGTCATAGAGTAAGGCAACGATTTTGGTATCTTTGAATCTTGCTAAAGAAGTTTCACTTCTGACACATGTGCTTGTTTAAACTCAAGGAAAGACCCAATTGCAGAAAGAAAATAGTATTTTTTATTTCTTTAATTTTCATTTGGTTAGGTACATACATATAATTTTTTTCTGTTTTAGTCATAATTTGTAAATAATGTTAAATTTTAATCCGTTAAAAACAATTTTAACAAAAAATAACGGTTAACTTTTAACATAACTTTTAATCCAATTTTTATAACAACTACTAACATTTTGTAGTATCGTCTTTTATAATCCCAGAACAAAAATAATTTAATACAAAACATCAGTTCGCACTGTTTTCTCTATGGCACTAATACGAGTTAGAAAGAGACCGCTATATGTGTTTTTCGTATTGTATTACTAGTATATAAAACAAAAAGCTAAACCTCCGAAAGCAAATGGAATGGTCAGAACTCGAATAAAAAAATCATCAGAATCGATTCACTCATTCGAAATTTCAGAAACAATAAACTAAAATAATATAGTTGAATTGAGAATTTTCTCATTTTTTTTAAGTCAGTCTGAAATATAGTCATCTCTTTCTAACATCCTTTCAGTTACATTAGTAAAAACAGTACAAACATGTGCACGGCAATGCCCTTTTTATAAAGTTTTTATCAAATAACAAGTAAAAAGGTATATAGGTTATTAGTGACACGTCGAAATATGGCTTATTATCCACTATTGACTTCAGTTGTCTCTTTCTCGCTCACGATAGTTGAATCATGCCATCTCACTGTGACGTCTAATCGTGTGTGCGTTAGTGTGCCGTGTTGGAAGATCGAATGTTATGTTTGTAACTTATCTGCACCTTTTTACTTGTAATATCATTGATTTTTATAACTTTAGTTACTGTGTTTTTTTTTAAACTTTTGAGAAAGATATACGCATTTTCATCTCTCGTTATTTCGTTTCTTTTGTAAAAAATATACATATAAATACTTAAAAATAATATACTATTAATAAATCTATTGCACATATATCAGTGATCTAAAGTTTATACATATTAATAGTAATATTTTGTTTGGACCTCGGTGTTGTTAGGTCAACATTTTTTAAATGCTTCTCCATTTCTTTTGAAACTCTAAAGTATTAAAAATTTACGTGATTCTTACATTATGCTCTTTGGGATAATTGAAATAAATTAAAATTAATATGTAGCTGGTGATTGTTGGTAAGCAGAGCTTGTATTTTACTGTGAAAAGTAGCTAAATGAGAAACATATATACATCTTTTTTTTTTTATAAGTACCTACATATCCCATGACTACATAGAATAAAACAAAGCTTTCTCTGTCCCTATGTCCCTTTGTATGCTTAAATCTTTAAAACTACGCAACGGATTTTGATGCGGTTTTTTTTAAATAGATAGAGTGATTCAAGAGGAACGTTGTAGTATATAATTTATTAGGTTTTAGACAAAGCGGGCGAAGCCGCGGGCGGTAAGCTAGTAAATTATATACTAAAACGTTCCTCTTGAATCAATAATATCTATTAAAAAAATTGTATCAAAATCCGTTGCGTAGTTTTAAAGATATATTGATTCAAGAGGAACATAGACATAGGGACAGAGGAAGCGACTTTGTTTTATGCTATGTAGTGATTAGGTTTAGGACAAAGCGGACGAAGTCGCGGGTGGTAAGCTAGTTTATGAATAAAAAATACTAACACCTGAAACTTCGGCATGCAGATAGCCATAATGATGTAGGCATCCGCTAAGAAAGCATTTTCATTTCTACCCCCAAGTGGATAGAATTTAAAATTTTTACCGTGAACGCGGTCAAAGCTGTGGGCAACAGCTAGTTTATGTATAAATTAGCATCAATATCAGCAAAAAGGTGTGCCACAGCTAGGCCACACCTTCAACTAATACTGATACCAATTAGAACTTGATTTTATTAAATGAAATGCGTTTAAAAAATCGAAATGTTAAATAAAAATCCGTACACTTCTAGAAGATGTGACCATTTTTTTTAAATAATTTCACAGAGGTTGGCATCTTTGATTTTATTTTTTACTAGCTTTCCACCCGCGGCTTCGCCCGCGCAGTTAAAGAAAAACCCGCATAGTTCCCGTTCCCGTGGGATTTCCGGGATAAAACCTATCCTATGTCCCGGGGTAAAAAGTAGCCTATGTCTCGGGTATCAAAATATCTCTATACTAAATTTCATGTTTATCAGTCTAAATTACACAGTACACGCTTTGCTTCTTTCCCATTTGATTTTAAACCATAAAAGGAGGCTTTAAAAAAGATAGATAAAGAAAAGATTAAGAAATATATCCAATAAGCGGAAATATTAGAAAGAGAGAGAACATTGTACTCTATCTCTTTCTTACTAACACAATAAATCATATTTAGCTACTTTTCTACTACATTTTTATTAACTGCGTATGCGCAAGAGACAATATTTGCGAAATACTCTCTCTCTTTCTAACCAAGGGAATAGCGATATGGCTATCCTGCTCTATTACAACTTTATATTTTAAACATAGCCTAAGGCTGAACGCAATAGAATATAGTAAGTATAATATACTCAATTTTTTGACGTGATAACGTTTTTAAAATCGTTTTAGTCGGGTGACATGTTCAGAAACTTGTGTCACACCAAAACCTCACGAGCGCGATCGCAGGTATAACGAGAGAGAGACGGACCGATCTCCCGTCTCATCTCGAGCGCTGCCACCAATAAGACGTTATCACGTAAACATCTCGATCGAAAACCTACTTTACAAACAACCAATTTTTTTATTTATTATGAAATTATTTGAATTGTCATGTATTAAAGTGTTTTTGAAAGTTTATTGGTCATGAGCACCTACTTTTTAATAATGGAATATACTTAGCTGTTATATACCAATACATACGGTTTATTTTAATATGATCTAACATATATGGTATTATAGCCCTTATGGTGAATGGCATAAGAGCGTTTTTTATAATCACTGTATAGTCAATTACGCTTAGCCTTCGATTAAATTTTATTTGTGATGTTTTTTTTGTATTTTTATTATTTTTTTTAGCCTTCATAACAACAGGACTTACATAAATCCCGGTAGAGGCAAGTTTTAAATAAAATATTAATTTTTCTCTTTTGAATTCAGTTCTTCCGATTAGATAAATACAGAAAAGTAATAACTTTTCCCAATAGATAAATACAGAAATACCTTTTTTAAATAACTTTTCCCGAAAAAGAAATAATATTTAGTCCTATCTTTATATATAAAAAGTATGTGTTGTCACTATGTTTGTCCGCGATGGACTCCAAAAATAATAAACAGTTTGATCTAACTTGAAAGATAGGATAGGTAAAGATTGTCTAATCTAAAAATGAACGCCCCTCCACTAAACTTAATTGTTTCAATGTGTGTGGACAAATAATTATTGAACCACTTTATATGTGTGCGCGCGTCGATTCTACTGCAAACTTTGACACTCGCGCACTGATTTGTCAACTAATCGGGCGATCAGTTCAGGTGCCTAGCATTGTATGGCGGGGAGAGTGCGCTATGTACGGAATGACACGTCCGTTCTGTCGTGCATCGCGTCATTTATGCACTAGTTGGCCAACTGGTCCTGTCGTTCGGGCATGGACGGGACTGGAGGACTGAACGACCAATGAGGCAGACCAATTTGTGTGTATTGCGTCTATACACGTACTTTGAATGTGAGCGTAAACACAGTGGAGGGGCGTTCATTTTTAGATTAGACAATCTATAACATCTCAGTTTATAGTCGTAAATATATTTTATTGCAAATATATGACAGTCACCATAATAGGACAACGTCTATCAGGTCAGCTAGCAAAATATACCTTTTGATGTAAAAATCACGTAAATTTTTAAAACTAACAATTTACAGATATCCTAGATACAAGTATTTCCCTTCGTCAAGTATCTTGTTCTGTGATGTATTTTTTTACATTTAAATCTTGATTTATTTCCGAATCCGAAATAAAACCGTTAAGTTTAACATTATCTGGATTTATATTTGTATCTAAACCATTAACAATATATTTTTTACTATTTGCAACATCTCCATTTACAAAACCATTTATTTTAATATTTTCCGAACAATTCCTAAATTCCTCTTTTTCCGATTTATTCTTATTTTTTTGTATATTTTTATTTTGTTTGAAATCATTATTGTTAACTCGCTTTTTATTTAAAACTTTTTTATTTAGTGACACAACTCCTCTTTTAACACCTTTTATTATAACTTTTGATTCTATATCTTCCTCTCTTTCCAAATTATGTATATTAAATTCTTTATCATTCAAATCCAATTTAGATATATCTATCTCGCTTCCACAAACAACACTCTCTATTTCAACATCATCATGCTGTCCTTGTTTTTCACCTACATCTTTACCGTCATCTTTTTCTTGTAAAACACCATTAGTATGTATATTTCCTTCTTCCTTAAGCCTTTTTTCTTCTAGAACATCATTTACATGTTTCTCATGTTCTTCTTTAAGCCTATTTTCTTCCTCTTCTTCCTTAAGTCTTTTTTCTTCTAGAACTTTCTTGTCTGCTATTTCTTTGCGTCTCTGCGCATTCCACCACGGCATGAACCTTTGGAACACGACTCTGGAACGGTGTTGAGGCTTTAGCACCCAGGATATCGCCATTTCGACGTCTGCAATTCTGTAATTTTTAAATTTTATGTCAGTTTTCTTAAATATAAAATGTTAGTAAAATAATAAGCTAGCTATATTTGGGTCACATTTGATACATTCTGCTCTTTACTAATATTATTAAAAGGAAAGATCGGTAATTGGCTCAAAAAGTACTGGACGGATTTGGATAAAACTTTACAATAATATATTATAGCTATAGAAATACTTGATTCGATCGCGATTCGTCGAGTGAAACCGTACATCACAGCTAGTATTTAAAATGGTTGCATAGATAAGAAGTTTTAAGTATCTTTAAGAACTAATATGCCTATTTTTAGCCTTTATAATAGAAAGAAAGATGGAAAGAAAGAAAGTATATTCAGCACCACACAAATGTTTAAAACAAGAAAATACAATCTATTAAATACTGATGGCTATTCAGTGTGGTGCAAAAAAGATTAGCTGCTTAGCATGTGCGTCAAGAGCTGATTTTCAGTAGCCCCTGATGATGATGATCTAAATAAAAAAAAATATTTTCATTCATTCCTTCATTTATACAACTATAATTTTTTATTTGTATATAATGTGGAAGGCGTCGGTCGTCTCTAGCACAGGTTTATACCTAGTTGAGGCGATTGTCGAGTTTGTATTATTTTATGTCACTGTATTGGTAGAGATAAACTACGATAACATGGCGCGCCCCTCCAAATTACTGTTTCAATGTGTGTAGTGACATCCTTACGAAGGAGTTTGTATGTTGTTGTACGTATTCGTCTTTAGTACTTTACGTCCAGATTTGTTGGTCAACTAATCATAAGTTGCCGAGCGCCCAAGACAACGCACGTGTCGTTTTCATAGAATACGTCAGTGCAGCGCCATTACTAATAATAATGAGCGATTAGAGCGTGACTAGTCGAGCAACAAATCCGTGAATTTGTTTTTGTTTGACGGCCGTCTCATTACGCACACATGCGTTGTGAATCTTGGTGGTGCATTGTAAATACTTTCACAAATACTTTCAAACGTTTTGAATTTTGGAGGGGCGCGCCATGTTATCGTAGTTTATCTCTACTCAATGATTTTTTTTTAAACTCACCGTCTCCTAAACCGTTCACGGTCAAGCGCGTGCCGCTCCCAGTGGCCCGCTCGCGCTTGCCGCGCGGCGAACGCCCACACTCGCATCACGTGGACCTTTGGAGGGTGTGGGGAGAAATGCACCTGGAATGTGGGAAAATAGACCTTGTTATGTGGATAATAGAGTTCATTTTTAATATATAGAGTTCATTTTAAATGATGATAGTTTTTAATTATATACTATTGAAAACAAAACATGAAAATAGACCTTGTTATGTGAGACATAGCGTACATTTTTAAGTGGTAATTAATAGTTATTATTGTTATGCATCTGGAATATAGAAAAAGACCTTGTTATGTAGGGATAGAGTTCATTTTTAAATGGCGACAGATAAACGTTTTTAATTTGTGAAAGAAGACCTTGTAATGTAGGTAATATTTTATTTATATTGATAAATAGTATTTAATGTTATCATGTATAACTGAATAGGGTAAAAAAGACCTTATAGTTGGGAGCATAGAGTTCATTTTCAGTTTTTTTTTAATATTGATAGTTTTTAATTCTACATATATATATGTAGTCGTATATAATGTTTAAACTTTATAGTTTACTAGCGGTCCGCCCCGGCTTCGCCCGTGGTACATATTTCGCAATAAAAGGTAGCCTATGTCCTTTCTCAGGGTCTAAAGATTATCTGTGCCAAATTTCATCAAAATCGGTCCAGTAGTTTATGCGTGAAAACCATACATACAAACCTTTCCTCTTTATAATTTATTTATTTATTTATTTATTTATAATACTTCATTGTACAAACATGAATGGACAAAGCAGAAAAAAAAGAACAAAATTACAAAGGCATCATTTGTACAAAAGGCGGCCTTATTGCTGAACAGTATAATATTAGTATAGATTGGCGCTTATTTTCTTTTGAGTAGAGCATAAAATAATTGCGATTAAATTGTTCCATCTGCAGTGCATAAGAACGGCTGTATTGACTCTTGTAATGTTTTGTTTATCTAATATATTTTATAATCACAAATCTCTTAATTTCTTACTAATAAGACTAAGTACATAAAAATTATGATTTTTAGCTTGTCCTTGAGACTTAAATAATTTATAATATATGACAACACCATTTTCTGATTATTTACAATCTATTTATTTACATAATATAAATGACTAATAGTGGTTTTTCCTATTCTCAGAAATATAATTAGTCAATCAAAGATTATTATCATTTTATGATATTATATTCCTGATATTAGCGCGTTCAATGAAACAAACTCTTCAGCTTCATAATATAAGTAAAGATAGATACCTTTATGTGCTTTATAGTTTACTAGGTTTCCGCCCGCGGCTTCGCCCGCGCAGTCAAAGAAAAACCCGCATAGTTCCCGTTCCCGTGGGATTTCCGGGATAAAACCTATCCTATGTCCCGGGGTAAAAAGTAGCCTATGTCCTTTCTCGGGTATCATAATATCTCTATACCAAATTTCATGCAAATTGGTTCAGTAGTTAAGGCGTGATTGAGTAACAGACAGACAGACAGAGTTACTTTCGCATTTATAATATTATAGTATGGATACTGTGCAGCCGTATGGGCAAAGAAATATTTATTTTTATAAATATTCAATAAAAAATATTGAAATACTGATAATACCTAATACTAGTTATTCCTACTGAAATCATCACCATCATCAGGGTGTGCATATTACACCAATTTCTTTTGAGGGTAAAAAAAAGCTCTCACAGGAAGCCCATGTCCCTGCAGTGGAAACGTATATGGGCTGATGATGATGATGAAATTCTTTGAATAAATAAAGTCTCCTACTATGCCCGTAGATTCATCCACACCTTCACAGAACTATGACGTCACGGAATCATTTTAAACTATTGCGCATCACGCAATCTTAACTGAGTCAGTGTGACGTCACGAGATGACCATCGTATCGTCGTGACTCAACGATCAACGACCTTAGAGGTTAATTTGAGAACTGTACATCTATACTCATAAATAAATGTTTGTTTGTTTGTTTCAACGCGCTAATCTCAGGAAAAATTATTTCGGTGTTAGATAGCCCATTTATCGAGGAAGGCTCTATATTATCTCGCTAAAGATACATGTTTTGTGGCCTCCTCGGGATTTCCTAGAGGCCCGTCAATTCTACGCTCACGTAAAAATCAAGGTACCTGCCTGCTAAAGATGCAGTAATTGCAAAATATATAAGTACACTAGCTTCCGCCCACGACTTTGTACGTGCATCCCCGTTTTTCCCCGTTCCCGCAAGAATTTCGGGAAATCCTTTCTTAGCGGATGCCTACGTCCTAACATCTACCTGCATGCCAAATTTCAGCCCGATACGTCCAGCGGTTTGGGCTGTGCGTTGATAGATCACTATATCAGTCACCTTTGAGTTTTATATATATAGATTTACAGCGTTTTGTTATGTATTGTTTTATATGGTACCCCCATTTTTTGGTTTTAATTTTATGACTTGCAGGAAGCTACCTTCCCATTTTTGGTTAGAAGTTCGTTTATATGCGCAATTTTTATTCAATTAACATGAAAGGTACATGCAATCAAACAAAAATGTTAATAATGCCATGCTAAACTCAAAACTCAAACTCAAAAATTTACAACAAGCACACGTGTCAGAAGTGAAACTTCTTTGGCAAGATTCAAAGATACCAAAATCGTCACCTTACTCCATGACGTGACCTTGAAATTTTATTCTCAACGCGCCTAAAGAATCCCTTCAATAAACAAAGTTTTTACTAAGTGACTTGCCTCTCTTCCGCAGAAAGCCATTAATTGCAAAGCCTCCAAAGTCCAAACCCTTGCACGATTGTCTTTCAAGTGCCGTTCTTTGTATTATAATATATGTATGTGTAAAATTAAACGTAGGTAACTACATTCAGAGACATTAATTGTGCTAATGTAGCGAGGGTCTTTAATTTCTGGCTACCCGCCAAGTGCGCTAAAATGGATTTTATATATGTATTTATATGTTAAATGATAAATGGAATCATTTCAATTTTCTTTACGTCTTTCTTTATTATATAATCGTATCCAATTAGTCTTTATGCGTCTATGCATAAAGCGCGTCACACACTGTGAAGATACTATAACATTTTATGTTAAGATTCTCTAATATAAAATATTACAGTATCTCAAGGTATCCGGTATCAGCGTTCTGACCATCATTTTTCTTTTTGTCATTGCGTAAAACCGCCATCCTGTTACAAATGACCCGAAACACTGACACAAACGAACCTACAAGGAAAAGCTTGTCTCACAAAACCCAAGGTCAGTTATCTTCTCTTCTTCTTCTTCTTATATATAAAAATGAATCACAAAATGTGTTGGTAAGCGCATAACTCAAGAACGGCTGAACCGATTTCTATAATTCTTTTTTTATTATATTCCTTGAAGTATGAGGTTGGTTCTTATGTAGAGAAAACGTAAACATGTACCACGGGCGAAGCCGGGGCGGACCGCTAGTATGATTATAAACATGCTATATAGTTGTTATATACCTATAGGAAGACATTTCGTCACACTGTCTGCATGGACAAATATGTTATGAAAGGTACTACAAAAATGTACCTTATCGTATATTAGCTTTTACAACATATACCTATATACGTGAGAAATTACAGTTTGTGGTTGTTTTGTAATGTATTTCTTGGTTTGGTATATTTTTATTATTAAAGTGAAACTTTTCGTCTCAAACTTTTTGGTCTGTGCAGCGCATGTCGCGTGTATCGCGGCTGCCGAGTAGCTATACCTACTCGGCAGCCGACCGTCACGCGACATGCGCTACACAAAGCAGTGTTCGGAACCGTTCGAACAGTTTCACTTTTACCGTGGTTTCATAAAACCACACAACATTTTTTATTATTTCTGTGTATTTTTGATATCATTTGACCGATAAGGGGAAACTATTTTTGGAGGATAATAATAAGATAGATAGATCTATTTGCAGATAGTAACGTATGTACTTACCTACATCTTCTTATATATAAAAATGAATCGCAAAATGTGTTGGTAAGCGCATAACTCGAGAACGGCTGAACCGATTTCGATAATTCTTTTTTTACTATATTCCTTGAAGTACGAGGATGGTTCTTATGTAGAGAAAACGTAAATATTATGTACCACGGGCGAAGCCGGGGCGGACCGCTAGTGTTAAATAAATTTGTTTTTGAACGACCTCACTAATTTCATTATTTGTTTTTTTTATGTTTTAAAGACCTATTACTTTGCAAGACTGTAAAATTCAGATAAACATTGCTTATTAAATAAGTAGGTATCTTAATTTTTAATACCTTCCGACTACCAGCTTTCTCTACTCGGCTTTCCCCGCGTATTCAAAGTAGGTAAATTCCCCAAGGAACAACTTGGGTAATTTACTTTGGCTACGCAATTTAACGTAGCCTATGCCTAAATAATGCAAAAAAGTCGCTCTGTTCGGATGTGAAAGGAAGACAAAGAAGCAAACAAACATTCGCAGAAACAATAATCAGGAAGTAAGCATATTAAACATAAGCCCCAAATACTCAGATTCTGAAAATCAACTAAACAAAACCATGACTAACCCATCGGGGTTTCGTCCAGGGTTAATATTTCGTCATATCCTTTTTTTTCCGGTGTGAACGTCAACCAGTAAACACCTGTCACTGTTGCTCTTAATTAAACAAAGAATACTTACGATCTTTTTCACGTAAATTAATTAACAAGTAATCTCAAGATTGTTATCATCGATCAGCGCGCGAAAAGAAATTATAGTGGACCTGTGAAGTGCATAATTATAAAATATTTCGCCAACTTCATCAACAACAAAGGTTAGAAATTCTGTCAATTAAGAAATCAAATTGTGAACATAGACAATTAGAGCTAACTTTGCCATCTCCAAACCAGTGTTGCGAACTCTAAACTAGTGTTGCCAACTTCAAATTAGTGTTGCCAACCCAAAAATATAAAAACCTAATATGGATAATATGGAGACATTCTTTGAACGCATGAAGATAGAAATGACTAAACAGACTGAAGACATAATTTCGAGAATGGATGAAAAGTTAGCCCCACTATCACGCGAAGTCGAAGATTTAAAGTTAGAAAACAAAGAACTGAAGGAAAAAATTACTATATTAGAAAAAAACCGAAGACATAACAATTTAATTTTATATGGACTAGAAGAATCTGAAGAATCTACTATGGAACTTTTGCAAGCGACAACAAAAAAAATTACCACTGATTTAAAGATTTCTTTGGATATAAAAGACATTAATGAAATACGTCGAATTGGTAAAAAAATAAACAGCAACGGTAGGGCCAGACCAGTACTTATATCACTCCTTAACAGTTGGAAAAAAGGAGAAATATTAAAAAATAAGAAGAAATTTAAAAACGCCTATGTCTCTGAAGATTACCCTAAGGAAGTTCAAATTAAAAGAAAAGAATTAAGAGAGAAAATGCTAGAAGAAAGAAAGAAGGGGAATTTTGCGGTGCTAGACTACGACAAATTAGTTATAAAAGAAAGACCACTAAATAACGAGAAACGTAAACGAGACTTATCAATAACACCTGAAACTTCGCAGCAACCACGGAAACAACATGCACCCTCTAAAAACTGCAGAGCAAACGCCTTTGATTTGATGAGGGGTAGAAGCAGCTCTCTCTCCTCCATAAACAAATCTAATGATCAGAGACAATGACATACACACATCAGCCACCGGAACGAGACAACAGCCAAACTTAAACGCAACAAAATAAATAAAGAAATATTCCCCAAGCCGATTGGTCCTCGAGGGGAATCAGACCACTACCCTCCACTGAAAATTTTTCTAACTAAACACAATGATTACAATACAGAAACGAAGACAAACAGTAAAAACACTATAAAAATTGGAACATACAATGTAAGATCCCTTTCATCCACCGAGAGATATCTCCAACTAATTTACGCACTTGAAAATATAGATTTTGATATACTAGGACTATCTGAAGTGAAAAGACTTGGTTGTAATATAGAAGAGTATCAAGATTATATTTTATGTTACATTGGCGAAACGAAAGGCCTTCATGGCGTTGGATTTCTGCTTAATAAAAAATATAAAGAAAATATACACAATTTCACTGGAATCTCCGAAAGAGTAGCTTTGTTACAGCTAAAGTTAGAACAGTTTACAATATCTATAATTCAGGCATATGCTCCTACGGAGACATCCAAGGAGGAAGAAGTCCAAACATTCTACAACGACATGGAGAAAGCACACCTTCTTGCTGGAGAGAATCTCATAGTAATGGGAGACTTTAACGCAAAAATCGGTCATCCTAAGCCAGAAGAAAGTCTGTGCATGGGAAGATATGGCTATGGGCAACGTAATAAAAGGGGACAACAACTAATAGATTATGCCATTGAACACCAACTATTCATCATGAACACATTCTTCAAGAAAAAAGCAAAGAGAAAATGGACATGGATGGCACCTAATCAAAAAGTTAAAAATGAAATCGATTTTATTATGACCAACCAACCCCATACGATCAGCAATATCGATGTTCTCAATCAAGTCAGCTTCTCTTCTGACCACAGATTATTAAGGGCAACAATTACCATGTGTCTAAAAACGAAAAGCAGGAGAAACTTCAAAAACATTATTAAAAGTCCTAAAACAGAAAACGAAATAGAATTATACAAAAACCGCCTGAGAGACAACCTAAAAGACACAAATATTAAACTTTCAGAAAATGTCCAAATATATTACGATTTATTGGAGAAACACATAAAAAGCAGCTTGTACAGTAACCCTATTCAAAAGAAACAAAATAGAATACTTACGGAACATACCCTACAACTAATTAAAAAACGCTCTGAATTAATACATACTAAAAATAAAACCAAACAACAGAAAAAAGAACTTACTCAACTATTTAAAACTACGAATAAATCAATCAAATTAGACTATAATAAACATAGAGAAGAAATTATATCAAGGAATCTAAATACATATAGAAGTGCTAAGAGAGCTTATAAAGAATTGACCCTACAAAAGAAATGGATACAGAAACTGCAATACCAAACATGCGAAACAAAGACAAGAAAAGACGTGATAGACCATGCGACAGAATTTTACAGAGAGCTATATAGCAAAAAGGAAAACGAGACAAAATACAAAAAATACAGTAGTGCGGACAACAATAAACACTCAATTGAACCAATAAGAGAAGAAGAAGTGTACTCACAAATAAAAAAGCTTAAGAACGAGAAGAGCCCTGGACCAGACGGGTTGACGAACGAATCTCTTAAATTAGGAGCCCCCATTTTACTTAAACACTTAACACAACTCTTCAATATGATACTTGACACTGAAACAGTACCGGAACAATGGTGTTCATCTGACATAATTTTGATATATAAAAAGGGGAATCCACTGGAAATAACTAACTATAGACCAATTAGCTTACTAGCGAGTATATATAAACTCTTTTCTTCTATCATACTAAAACGAATTTCTAAAAAAATTAACGACACACAACCAGTAGAACAGGCGGGCTTTTGTTCAGGTTTTAGTACAATCGACCATATCCATACTGTGGAACAACTAATTGAAAAATATGAAGAATATAATAAGCCTCTGTACATAGCCTGCATTGACTATAGTAAAGCTTTCGACAGTATTAGCCATAATTCAATTTGGAACGCACTAAAATCATCAAACGTGGATGATAAATACATAAATATTATAAAATGCATTTACTCCAACAGTACAAGTAAAGTAAAACTAGAAAAAAGAGGTGATCCTATTAGAATAGAAAGGGGAGTCAGACAAGGCGACCCTTTGTCGCCTAAACTTTTCATAGCCGTGTTGGAAAGCATATTTACTAACCTACAGTGGGCAAAATACGGCATTAGAGTTGACGGAAGATATCTGAATCATCTCAGGTTCGCAGATGACATCATCGTGTTCTCTGAAACGGCCAAACAACTAGAAGACATGCTGCGGGAGCTAGATCAAGAAAGTGGTAAAGTAGGCCTACTACTAAATAGAAGTAAAACTAAAATCCTTACCAATAGCTTTAAAACACCTATCATCATAAATGGAGGCAGTATAGAATATGTCAATAATTATATATATCTAGGAAAACAAATATCATTCAGTAGAACTAATAACGAAGAAGAGGTAGAGAGAAGAATAAATATTACATGGAAAAAGTTTTGGTCACATAAAGAAATACTCAAAGGAAACTATAGTATGAAGATAAAGAGAACTATAATGGATACCTGTATCTTACCTAGCCTACTATATGGATGCCAAACATGGACCTACACAAGCAAAATTAAGCAAAGAATAAGTACAACACAAAGGGCAATGGAAAGAAGTATCCTAAACATAAATATCAAAAACAAAATAACAAATGAAACAATACGACAAAAAACAAAAATTGTAGACGCACTAACACACGCGTTGAAGCTTAAGTGGCAATGGGCAGGTCACATCTCTCGTTATACCGACAAAAGGTGGACATGGCTAACGACCAAATGGAAAGGACCAGTATTGGGGAAAAGAAAAGTTGGACGTCCACTCAAAAGGTGGGCTGATGATGTTATAGAGATTGCGGGAAAGAATTGGATAAATAAGGGAATAGATAGAAACTTGTGGAAGAAAATGGAGGAGACCTTTACTCTAACGAGATCCATACCTCATTAAATAAGTAAATCATACTAACATTAACTAACTAGAATAACAACATACTAACAATACTAATAATCATTTGAAATGTAAATTTGAGAGATATGGAATAAATAAGGTTTTATTATTATTTATTATATCCTTAACTCGCTGTGCCCCGCGGTTGTACCCGCAGTGCTCCGCTCCTGTTGGTCTTAGCGTGATGGTATATAGCCTAAAGCCTTTCTCGATAAATGGGCTATCTGACACCGAAATAATTTTTCAAATTGGTCCAGCAGTTTCTGAGATTAGCGCGTTCAAACAAACAAACTCTTCAGCATTATAATATTAGTATAGATAGCTCCAAACACTCAGATGTGAAAATCAACCAAGCATGCAAACAAAAACATGACTAACCCATCGGGGTTTGTGCAGGGTTGTTTAGTATGTCGTCATATCCTTAATCAAATACTTTCATAATATTATTGAGTTCTTGCTATAGAAGATACGTGGCTATGTCTGACACATTGTTTATCATACATTTGCAATATTTACACAATATATTATTAAAATATAGAAAAAAAACTGTCTCAAGTATATGTTTTAGGACGGATGTTTGTTCTTTAACGCAAAAACAGCTGATTCGATCTGTATGAAATTTCGTACAGAGATAGATTAATAGTCTGATTTAGCACATAGGCTAGACTTTATTCGTCGTGTCAGTTTTTATTTATAAAAAATAACGGTAATTTACGCGAGTGCTACCTACTTCCTACACACTATTGACAAAATCATTTTTTTTTATTTTCATCACATAACAAGCAAATAGTGTTAGTTTATTTCAACCAACTGCAGCTAAGGAGTAAGAACCATCTCAATAGACAATAAACCGCACTCAAATCGGTTTATCTATGTGGACACTCTGCATCAAACAGACACAAAGAAACACACTGTACACAGAAGTACACTATGACCTATGTACTTATGTACTTATTAATTACTAGCTTCCGCCCGCGACTCCGTCCGCGCAGAAAAATTAAGATTTATTTTTTTTCTACGTATTTTTCCGGGATAAAAAGTATCCTATTTTATGCCCAGGATAATAAGGTATAATTATACCAAGTTTCATCGAAATCGAATCGTTAGTTTTTACGTGATGCCTTCACATACAGACAGACAGACAGAAAGACAGACACACAAAAAATTTTTTGATCACATATTTGGGTTTGGTATCGATCCAGTACACACGTAAGTAAGTAGTAGTAACACCCCCTGCTATTTGTTTTTTCAATATTTTCAATGTACAGAATTGACCCTTCTACAGATTTATTATATGTATAGATTATACTCATTTAAATAATGACTTTCACATTTTCTTTGAAAAAATTACGAAATATTTTGTAACACGAAATTCTGATAACACGCCTGATTAGATAAAGTAGATAGTGCAGTACCCCCTAAAATTATTACATCATAATAATTATTCTTTCAGTCAGAAACTGTCAGAACTGCTAGACAGCTTTCAAACAAAAAAAGTATCAATCAAGAATCAAGAACAATCGTCGAACTTCAAGGAATATTATTAAAGACATTCATTTCATTTCATTAAAAAAAAAGAATTAACGAAATCGGTTCAGCCGTTCTCGAGTTATGCGCTTACCAACACTTTTTGCGATTCACAACAAAGCCAATAACTCTAAGATCCTTTAGTTTCCTCTTTGTAATAATTAGGTCTTTGTTGATAAATCTTCTTATATATAAAAATGAATCGCAAAATGTGTTGGTAAGCGCATAACTCGAGAACGGCTGAACCGATTTCGATAATTCTTTTTTTAATATATTCCTTGAAGTACGAGGATGGTTCTTATGTAGAGAAAACGTAAACATGTACCACGGGCGAAGCCGGGGCGGACGGCTAGTATTAAATATAAATCGTGATTCAGTCTTAACAAAATAATGCTATCCTATGCTATTATAAATGCGAAAGTTTGTGAGGATGTGTGTGTGTTTGTTACTCTTTCACGCAAATACTACTGAACCGATTACAATGAAATTTAGCACACATATAGAGGGAAACCTGGATTAACACATAGGATAGGTTTTATCCCGGAAATCCCACGGGAACGGGAACTATGCGGGTTTTTCTTTGAAAACGCGGGCGAAGCCGCGGGCGGAAAACTAGTAATATTATATTTCTTTAAAATTCTTAAAACTATTTAATATATGTAATATAAAGCTTGTACACAAGCACAATTATCCAACTAGCCAACATAAAACCTGTATTAAATCCGGTTTTGAATGAATTAAAAATGTCACCTGTTCTAATTTTTGTTGCTAACTTGACTGTGGTTTAAGGATTATTACAGTAGAACGCCGATTATCCGAATTAATTGGGGCTGAGGCCGATTCGGATAATTAATCTATACTTAATATTATAAAGCTGAAGAGTTTGTTTGTTTGTTTGAACGCGTTAATCTCAAGAACTACTGGTCTGATTTGAAAAATTATTTCGGTGTTGGATAGCCCATTTATCGAGGAAGGCTCTATAGGCTAATCATCACGCTAAGACCAACAGGAGCGGAGCAATGCGGGTGAAACCACACGGCACAGCTAGTGTATAATCCATACTAATATTATAAATGCGAAAGTAACTCTGTCTGTCTGTCTGTTACTCAATCACGCCTAAACTACTGAACCAATTTTCATGAAATTTGGTATGGAGATATTTTGAAACCCGAGAAAGGACATAGGCTACTTTTTATCCCGGGAAAATGGCGCAATCCCGGAAATCCCACGGGAACGGGAACTATGCGGGTTTTTTTTGACTGAAGCCGCGGGCGGAAACCTAGTAATATAATAAAAATGAATCGCCTACGGGTCTTTCAAACATATAAGACACTTTAGGGAACTTTAAAGTGTAAAAACTCGTTCCATTTAATACCTATGTGAAGTTGGCAACTAACTGAATAAAAATGAGTGTTTCTCAATTCTATCCGATTGTACTAGGTTTGTACCGGATTGTACCGCTATTTATTTCGTTTGTACCCCAAAGGGGTGGGGAGAAACATAGGGTCGTAGTTATATGGCAACTAACTGAATAAAAATGAGTGTTTCTCAATTCTATCCGATTGTACTAGGTTTGTACCGGATTGTACCGCTTTTTATTTCGTTTGTACCCCAAAGAGGTGGGGAGAAACATAGGGTCGTAGTTATATAGTTCGCTGCTAACTGAATAAAAATGAGTGTTTCTCAATTCTATTCGATTGTACTAGGTTTGTACCGGATTGTACCGCTATTTATTTCGTTTGTACCCCAAAGGGGTGGGGAGAAACATAGGGTCGTAGTTATATAGTTCGCTGCTAACTGATTAAAAATGAATGTTTCTCAATTCTATTCGATTGTACTAGGTTTGTACCAGAACGTACCGCTTTTTATTTCGTTTGTACCCCAAAGAGGTGGGGAGAAACATAGGGTCGTAGTTATATAGTTCGCTGCTAACTGAATAAAAATGAGTGTTTCTCAATTCTATTCGATTGTACTAGGTTTGTACTGGATTGTACCGCTTTTTATTTCGTTTGTACCCCAAAGAGGTGGGGAGAAACAAAGGGTCGTAGTTATATAGTTCGCTGCTAACTGAATAAAAATGAGTGTTTCTCAATTCTATTCGATTGTACTAGGTTTGTACCGGATTGTACCGCTATTTTTTTCGTTTGTACCCCAAAGGGGTGGGGAGAAACATAGGGTCGTAGTTATATGGCAACTAACTGAATAAAAATGAGTGTTTCTCAATTCTATTCGATTGTACTAGGTTTGTAGCGGATTGTACCGCTTTTTATTTCGTTTGTACCCCAAAGAGGTGGGGAGAAACATAGGGTCGTAGTTATATCGTTCGCTGCTAACTGAATAAAAATGAGTGTTTCTCAATTCTATTCGATTGTACTAGGTTTGTACCAGAACGTACCTTCTTCACTGATGAAGATGCAGCTTTCTAAAGGTGAAAGAATTTTTGAAATCGGTCCAGTAGTTTATGCGTGAAAACCATACATACATACATACATACTTACATAATTACAAACTTTTCCTCTTTATAATATTAGTATAGATAGTATAGATAGGTACTTACATATTCTATTATGGCGCGGACAAACTGTTCCGTTTACGGATTAATCTACATTGAAATCCCAGAAGGAAACAATATTTCAGAAAGATTGTATTAATTGTATCTGTTGAATTAAAATCAAAGCTATATATAATATGTTGTCCTCATTATTTTCTAATCAGATTGTACATCCCAATGCGAATGCATTACTTAGTTAAACTTACTTAGTTAGCAGCGAACTATATAACTACGACCCTATGTTTCTCCCTACCTCTTTGGGGTACAAACGAAATAAAAAGCGGTACATTCCGGTACAAACCTAGTACAATCGAATAGAATTGAGAAACATTCATTTTTATTCAGTTTAACTACGACCCTATGTTTCTCCCCACCTCTTTGGGGTACAAACGAAATAAAAAGCGGTACGTTCTGGTACAAACCTAGTACAATCGAATAGAATTGAGAAACACTCATTTTTATTCAGTTAGCAGCGAGCTATATAACTACGACCCTATGTTTCTCCCCACCTCTTTGGGGTACAAACGAAATAAAAAGCGGTACGTTCTGGTACAAACCTAGTACAATCGAATAGAATTGAGAAACACTCATTTTTATTCAGTTAGTTGCCAACTTCACATAGGTCCATTTAATACATACGACAACGACCTTCCGCGCCGTAAGTTGTAAAGGTCGTACGATAATAATATCGTGATTGGAATTTATATTATCACTCTGTTGAGGTACTTCTAGAAATAATTGCAATAAACAATGAATTTATTATAAACTAGCTTACCGCCCGCGGCTTCGCCCGCTTTGTCTAAAACCTAATCCATACTAATATTATAAATGCGAAAGTAACTCTGTCTGTCTGTCTGTTACTCAATCACGCCTAAACTACTGAACCAATTTTCATGAAATTTGGTATGGAGATATGTATTTTGAAACCCGAGAAAGGACATAGGCTACTTTTTATCCCGGGAAAATGACGCAATCCCGGAAATCCCACGGGAACGGGAACTAAGCGGGTTTTTTTTAACTGAAGCCGCGGGCGGAAACCTAGTAATATAATAAAAATGAATCGCCTACGGGACTTTCAAACATATAAGACACTATAGGGAACTTTAAAGTGTAAAAACACGTTCCATTTAATACATACGACAACGACCTTCCACGCCGTAAGTTGTAAAGGTCGTACGATAATAATATCGTGATTGGAATTTATATTATCACTCTGTTGAGGACTGAGGTACTTCTAGAAATAATTGCAATAAACAATGAATTTATTATAAATTGTGTTTACTTATATATGTCACGGCTAAAGGTAGGTGAGAACATAAACTTAAGATTAGCCGGCTAAACTTAGGTTTATTTTCAACGAGGTGTTAATGTTAGTTTGTTCTATCTTTAGCCGGCTAAACTTAAGTGTAACCGCAGGCCCGTGGCTAAAAATGTCCGGGTGGGTAGATTTGGTTAGCGCCGGGCCGGTGGAGGGCTTGAGGGGCCCGCACAGTGCCAGAAAACACTCGCCCTGTTCCTTACATGTATTATAGTAACCAAATCTACCCACCCCGACTCAGGGCAGAAAGCTGGTGGCTAGGTTAGGTTAGGTTAGAACTCTTAAGGGCCCTTAGTAGGTGAAAACGAAAAAATGGACTGTTTTCTATGAGCTATAATTGAAAATATTGAAGTTTTTTCGCACTGAAATTTCTAATATGTATTACAGAACGTATGTGTGATGGGATGACTGTTTCCAAAACACGATTGGAAAAATTTTGCTCGATAAAAAAAAATCCTGAAGTTACCTCTAAAATATCATATAAATTCTCATTACAACTGTATTTTACGATAATAATTCGTATAAAATCACAAATACATAGGTATTTACCTTCTCGATTTCGTGACTGTTTTAGATTTAGAAAATACTAAATATTTTCATTCACTTTTTGATAAAAATGTGAATGGCGCTTACGATTTTCAGTTTCGAGCACGTTGATTCCATACTAAACGCGGACCCCCTCACCGCTTACCTCAGGCCCGAATAGCTGAATTTTCGCTGACCGCCTAACCCCCCTTAAGACCCGCACGAGCCGAGCGAGCGCAGCGAGCGTGCTGCGGCAGCAGCCGGCGAAGTGCCAGAAAACACTCGCCCTGTTCCTTACATGTATTAAAGTAACCAAATCTACCCACCCCGACATTTTTAGCCACGGGCCTGCGGTTACACTTAAGTTTAGCCGGCTAAAGATAGAACAAACTAACATTAACACCTCGTCGAAAATAAACCTAAGTTTAGCCGGCTAATCTTAAGTTTATGTTCTCACCTACCTTTAGCCGTAACATATACATACCACATTTATGTATTATCATAACAATTTTGCATCGATAAATGAATAATTGTTACTCCGAAAGTAATGAACAGAAATTAATGCGGTTTGCAGTCATATATTGTTTGAAGTATACATTCCAATTATTGGAATGTGGATAGCGACTTCATAACTATGACACGAATAAAGCAGAAAATTTAATATTAGCCTTCCGTATAATAGCTTAGCTTGGTCAAAATGTTAAAAAATTATAAACAGAAACCTTCCCCGAGAGCCACGCTATCCATTGAGGAAAACAGAATGAAAATCGGTGCAGTAGTTTTGGAGTTTATCGCGAACAGTCATACAGACGCGGCAGAGGACTTTGTTATGTAATCATTTATTTCTAGAGCAGTAGTAATAATATTGCAAACTGTTATTTTATTTAATGTTTGGTTTTCTATTTGGTAACATATAAACCGCGATGTGGTTGTTGTTTGATATTAATTTCAATATGTTTACATAATATTATATTTATTTCTAAACTATAACATTATAAAGAGGAAAAATATGTTGTTTCGTTTGTTTGTAACCATATCTATACTAATATTATAAAGAGGAAAGCTTTGTAATTTGTATGTATGGTTTTCACGCATAAACTACTGGACCGATTTTGATGAAATTTGGCACAGATAATCTTTAGACAGATTGCGAAATATGTACCACGGGCGAAGCCGGGGCGGGCCGCTAGTAAGACTATAAGTCATAACAACTCAACCAATTTTTTTTTATAATTTTACAATAGAATTGCGTGGACGGAGTCGGGTCTCACGGCTAGTAACTACATAATATCTAGATAGATAATAGAATAGAGATAACGAGTAATAAATGTTTATCAATGTAACACGCTAATTTTGATATCAATTTTATTATGACGTCAGAACTTTTTCTTTTAAATTTAGCGCCAACAAACTAATACAAATTTTCACCAATCTATACTAATATTATAAAGCTGAAGAGTTTGTTTGTTTGTTTGAACGCGCTAATCTCGGGAACTACTGGTCCGATTTGAAAAATTCTTTCGGTGTTAGATAGCTCATTTATCGAGGAAGGCTATAGGCTATATACCATCACGCTACGACCAACAGGAGCAGAGCAATGCGGGTGAAACCGCGGGGAACAGCTAGTCCTTGATAAGTGTATAAAGTTTGAATTAAATTGGTCCGTTTGAAGTGGGTCAAAATCGAGTCTAAAGGTAAGTACCTATACTTACACTTAACACGAGTTTAAAATAATAATAATAGTTAAAAAAAACTAAAAAACACGCTTTTAGTTCGGTTTTCTATAAAACGCGTGTTTTTTTATTTTTTTTTAACTATTATTTATTTTATCAAATTAGTGTATTGTCATCGGTCCTAAATAAATCTACAAAGTTTGAACGAAATCTGGCCGTTTAAAGTGGGTCAAAATCGCGCCCAAAGAAGTCGGTTACAAACATACAGGTGAAGCTAATATAAAGCGTGTAATAAACTTTATTATTATTTTAATTTGATCTAAGTACAACTACTAAGTCCTGAGATTAAATAGTTAAGGGCCGATTTTTCAATGCTTGGATAAAACTTATCCGTCCGATAAATTATTACACGATAATATTAAAATGTCACGTAAACTGTCAAATACGGGCAATTAGGATATGTTTTTAAAATGGTAGTTTTATACATTATTCGACGAATAAGTTTTATCCAAGCATTGAAAAATCGGCCCTAAAACAAATAAATTCAATAAAATTAGTGCATACTATCATAACATAATCTTATATATAAAAATGAATCGCAAAATGTGTTGGTAAGCGCATAACTCGAGAACGGCTGAACCGATTTCGATAATTCTTTTTTTATTATATTCTTTGAAGTACGAGGATGGTTTTTACGTAGAGAAAACGTAAATATGTACCACGGGCGAAGCCGGGGCGGACCGCTAGTATTTTATAATATCTATAATACTTAGTACTTTTAAATCATATCCTACTTAGGTAAAAATACATTCCATGTATATGATTATTTTTACATGCGCTAAGCCCCTTACAGATATTATTCTTTCTTCTATATATATAATTAGTGAAGATTATATACATAAATAGTAGCATTCTTATGACTTCAATGTCTGATCTAGAAAATATTGATCTACAAAGACATCTTATCATTTAGCGGTATCACTACATAGTATAAAACAAAGTCGCTTTCTCTGTCCCTATGTCCCTTTGTATGCTTAAATATTTAAAACTACGCAACGGATTTTGATGCGGTTTTTAAATAGATAGAGTGATTCAAGAGGAAGGTTTTAGTATATAATTTATTAGGTTTTAGACAAAGCGGGCGAAGCCGCGGGTGGTAAGCTAGTAAAAAATAGTAGACCTCTCAGACCTACCAAAAAATACTTTTTACTTGAAAGACATATTTTTTTATCAGTCAAGCCCTTGTAAAGGACTTCGTTTAGAAACACGGTTATTATTTTTTTATTTGAATACTAGTAGATAACCCCTACTTTGCCTGTGATACAAATATAGCCTAAAGCACTCAGAGATCAGAAAACCAATGATGAAAGAATTTTTGAAATTGATCCTGCAGTTCCTGAGATTAGAGTGTTCAAACAAACAAACTTTTCAGCTCCATATTATTAAGTATAGATGGAATATGTATTGTGTTCTTTATAAAGTTATAACAATGCGTTATTGTGTTTTAAACAATGCAATATTGTTTGTCATAGTTATCTGGTGACCTATAAAACATGTCCAAATACATCATATCAATATATTTAAATACTATAAAGAGGAAAAACTTTAATCAATTCTTATAATAAAAGATGAATAGTTTTTGTTTGAATGCGCCAAACTAAGGAACTGCAGGACTATGTTATTTTAAAAATTCTTCCATTGTAACATAGGTACATGATCCCTACCAAAATCGGCGCCCTACACGCGACGCGACGCGAACTTGAAATTTTACTCTCAACGCGCCTAAAGAAGTATCACTTCAAAATTGTTGGTAGTTCAAATACCTACACAGAATAATATGTGGTTTCCAAATCATGATGAATCTCTCTCTAATTTAAAATACCTATATAAATACCTAAGTTTTACGGAAATTCTTTTCAGACACGCCGTAAAACAATCAGTGTTAATAATCTCATCATGTTTTCAATACAAATAAACAGTTTCACAGTAATATAGTATTAATCCAGTCTGTAGGTATTAATGCTCTACAAAAGGTGGCGTAGAAAATGTTTTGAAACGATATAGTTTAGGTATGAAAGGTTAATAAAAATCCAAGTTTTCGACCTTGACGGACCCAGGCGTTAGCCGCCATCTTGAATTAAAGGTGCTCCAGCGTCTTCGATTTCTTCTGGTCATGACGACGAAATTTCATGGTTGGAAACTAAAAATACAGACAATGAAACAGAAAATTTCAGCGACGATAATGAAGAAGCCACCATTAACCAGCCCGGGCCATCAAAAAGAATTAAAAAATGATAGCTGTACAATTTTTAAACAAAATTAAAATTATATGATTTCTGTAAATATTATTATTTCCGTCGCTTGTAACTTTTTACCTTTAAGACTTACAGAATAATCATGTATGCAAAAAATGTAGGTAATTTTGTCTTCTTTGAACCCCTCATAGACACTTTTGTGATTTAGTAAACAATTGAGAAGTTATTTAAAATATACCTAATTTTAGCACCTTTAATTCAAGATGGCGGCTAGCGCCTGGGTCCGTCAAGGTCGAAAACTTGGATTTTTATTAACCTTTCATACCTAAACAATATTGTTTCAAAACATTTTCTACGCCACCTTTTGTAGAGCAGAGGCTTTTACATTTCCCCACAGACTGGACTATATTAACTACTATTTGTTTTAAAACAAAGGATTTTCCAGTCTATGTATGTAAATATTTCTTTGACACACTCTGTAGTGCTTCATTGCTCAAAAAAACCTTTTTACCCCTTCTACATAATAATTGAAATTCATTTTGTAAAAGCCTAGTTCATTATTGAATGTAGGTATGAGTTTAAAATTAAAATTACTTTTGTGTCAACAGGTCAGTATTTGAACGCATTTGACCTCAAGGATGGACAAACACATGAGTCAATGTATTAGTGTTACACATATAATGCTATCTCATTTCAATCAAAGAGAATGAAAGAGATGGATATACACATTGTTGTTTGAGAAATAAGAGGAAAGAAAGTCATATTATGATTATTTTATGTTTAAAATTGTGAAATATCTTTTTGTTTACTATAATTGAGTATGAAAAAAATTCCACTTAAATATGTATCATGAATTGTTATTGTTTTATTTCTTAGTAAGCATTCTGCTAACTGCTTATGCTTGTTTGTAAACAAAAATGTGATTAGATGCAAATAGTTTATAATCCAAACACATCATAAATTATTTGTAAACATTTTTTTTGAAGTGGAAACTTCTTTAGCGGCGTTGATCACTTTTTCTGTAATGAGTATAAATTTAAACTCGCGTCAGGACACGTGACCTGATCGAAAAAGCATAAGACGGATACCATTCCAAAATATCAAACATGATCAACGTTAATAATCAAGTTTTCACTTCTGCCGGCACTCCCGGAGTGCAACCCGTCTTTTTTATTCTAATTAAAATTGTTTGAAATCATTTTTCTTTAATTATTTCTTGAACATATTTAAACAATAAAATCTCTATCATGTTGTTTCATTTCCTTCCCACTAACAATCCCTACTAATAACTATTATAAATGCGAAAGTAACTCTGTCTGTCTGTCTGTTATGCTTTTCCGCTTAAACCGATTATGATGAAATTTGGCAAAGACAATCTTTAGACCCTGAGAAAGAACACAGGCTACCTTTTATTGCGAAATATGTACCACAGGCGAAGCCGGTACCATAATAAGTTAATCTCTACTAGATTATTCATTAATATATTGTTTTATTTTGTTCCCATAAAGTTGCCTTTTTTATAACCAGCACCTAAACTTTAAATACAATAAATAACTCACCTTTTTCGGTGGCAGTTTCCGCTTCTCCACCTTCCTCTGTTCATCGAGAAGCAATCCTGTATGTTCTGGCACACTCGCTTCATCAGGCACATCAGCCGCTTCCCCGATACGCACAGCACAATCAACCACATCAGCACTGTACAAAGTATCGTCCGTGAGATCACCAAAGGTCCGCGACAACGAATGATTCAACTTGCAAGTTGTTATTCCGTACCCCGAGTCTTCTTCTAAGTCGGAATCCGTGTCTGTGTCGTTCTCGTTGCCGAAAACATCGTTAGATGTGTAACAACTGTCCGGCGATTCTTCGAACACGATAAACGAGTCTTCAGATTCACATTCCGATGGTATTCTCTGCCGTTTGTCTGTGAACACGATTTGGAACGAATCGTCGCTATCCGCGGAGGAAGAATAGAATTTACCGGTCACTTCGTCAAAGCTGTTTTCTGGTATTGACGATTCTGAGTCCTTGCTGTTGTTAAGAATCTCGTTGCCAAATGAAATTTCGTTGGACACTTCTTTTATTGGTATCGGTGATGTTTTTGTATTGTTACTCTCTGTAATATCACTGTTACGTTTACATTTTGACTTTAGCAACTCCTTTATTTTGTTAATTTTGTCCTCACAAGACGATATCACTTGCTCTTTGTCTATGCTACTTGTGTTATCTGTTTTATCATTCTGTTCTTTCTCCTCTGGTAAATTAGTTACTATATCCATAGATTCATTCACATACATTTCAGTCTTCACATAAGGCGCATCAGTCTCAAACAAATCTTGTTCTTGATGTTTATAAGCTCCGTGGCACTCTATTAAAGTATCGTTGGGCAGATTAACAAAGTCTTCAGGACAGAAAGCATCCTCAAATGAGTCTGACACTGAGCCAGATTCAACGAAGACCCTCCTGGGCCTCCGTTTACGTGCTTGCTGCGGTTTCTTGTCCGTCAACAGCATACGCACCTGGTTCAACTTATCCTCACAATTACCAACTACATTTCTACTTGTAGTCATGCTTGTGTTCGAATTTGTTGTAGAATTGTTACAACCAAACTGCTCAACCTGTTCATTTTTATTTTGAACCTCCAACTTGGCAGCGTGCCAAGCGAGCGACGGCGACATCTGGCCCTCGTCTTCAAAATCGAAACAGTCGTAATATTGAGGCACTGGCGAGCTGCCTCTCTTTTGAAACATAGCAGTCATCACGTTGAAAACACCAGTAAAAAAATTCGTTATACCACTCAATGGTGTTTGCGACTCACTAGACTGCGGAGGTTTCTCCGCTTCGTATTCCTTTTCCTTTGTTTTGTCCATGCTAGATGCTGTTATCACAGAATCGGCAAGGTTTTTCCTTAACGGGTCCGAAATTAGATGCAATTTGTTTATGTTGTTGAGTAATAAAGTATCCGCGAATGCCTCGTTCATTGCTTTGGATTGAGCGTCCGTGGAATAGTTAGTTAAGGGGAAATTTATTGGCAATTCCAGTAGATTGCGCCTATTGCGCGAACCGAAGGCTGTTCTGTTATTCATTTTGTTGAAACTTATATTCATTTTACAGTTTAATGAGGATGCTAAGGCACGTTACACTTAAACAGTCATGTTCATATTGCACATACACACGTCTGAAAAAGGCTTGTGAATAAGTCTATAACACTTCAATCCAATGATAGACACTTCCTGAGAATAGCAAGGTCCTGAATCGTAAATCTTCACTCTGTCTGTGTTGTACGCTGTATCACCACAACTGACTGCGTTTCTCACTTCTGAATAACTTGAAAATTCGTTTACTTGCGTAAAATACTCGCTTTTTAGCTCCATTTTGATAAAATATCGAAATACACGTCTTTATAGTTCAGCCATTTTGATAAAAATAATACGCACTCATTGTCAACTTGACAGTTCTTAATAATTATCACAGATAACAGACGAGGGAAGAAATTATACAGATTAAAATAAATGTAATGAAATCGATTCGAATCGATTATCTTAGTGTTTTATAATTCGACCACGTTAAGAAATAAAAATAGAAAAAAAAAACAGCTGTTGATAACATAAATATGCTTTTTATCATAAAATTTGATCTACATCTGTTCTAAAATGCTCTTTGAAATGGATAATTTTACATTGAGTTCTTATGTTGCTCAAAATTATTTTATTCATTGTATTTTTTTCGATCTAATCATGTAAAATAGGTAGTCACTTTTAGAGAGTAAATATTAAATTTTAAGAATTTCGCACATTATTATTCTTATTTGTTTAGGCGTTCTTTTGAACCACGAGGCGACGTATCTTCATTGACGCACGTAAATCGATTATAACGATTATACAATAAAATCGATTTTAAACCATAGGCAATATTTTAACTTTTCTGATGCAATAAGGTAGGTACACAACATGAAATAATATTTGACCTTTGATACATTTTTTTATCTTGTACTAGCGGTCCGCCCCGGCTTCGCCCGTGGTACTTATTTACGTTTTCTCTACGTAAAAACCATCCTCGTATTTCAAGGAATATAATAAAAAAAGAATTATCGAAATCGGTTCAGCCGTTCTCGAGTTATGCGCTTACCAACACATTTTGCGATTCATTTTTATATATAAGATTATTTTAAAAGTATTTTAATGATAGTAAATAACAATAAACAAAAAATATACAATTGATAAATAATAGTATGTAAGTATTACCACAGTATTACCATCCTACAGTAGTGCGACGAATGTACTTGTGCAGAGAAACGGAGGGGAACTGGCGGGGGTCGGGCGACGCGGGCTGCGTAAAGCAATCACGCTGAGATTGCTTTACCTATCGCGAAAGGACGACGCAGTCGTATTTTTTGTGTAATAATTTTATTATACATAGGTACTTACATATTCTATTATGGCGCGCACAAACTGTTCCGTTTACGGATGTAAATTTACATTGAAATCCCAGAAGGAAACAATATTTCAGAAAGATTGTATTAATTTTATCTGTTGAATTAAAATCAAAGCTTTGTATAATATGTTGTCCTCATTATTTCCTAATCAGATTGTACATCCCAATGCGAATGCATTACTTAGTTAAATGTTATAATATACAATTAAGAACATCCAAAAATAAAGTGTCCACGTAAATAATATTTAGCAGTGCATCTGTAATTATATATTTATGAACAAATAATTACATCAGATTTAATAATCGCAATTATTTTGAATGTACATATGAATAAATGATTTCATCATAATATTAATAATCACAATTGTTTTATTTCCCATTTGTTGCAACCCTAGCGTATTTTCGTGTGGCAGCGTAAGTACCTACGCTGGCGGCGGCATCGCGCGACATCAAAGGCGATTCCTTACTGTAGGAAATAATATTGTAATACTGTGGTATTACATTAATCATAAATAAAGCGTATATATATTTTGGTTATCGTTAAGGTCTGTGGATAATGTGGTGGATAAGGTGGTCTTTACTATTATTTAGTGATTTTCTCGAGGGTACCTAATTTAAAAAACAATTTGAGACGTGGGTTTTTTTTAAATTTATCAGAAATTTAAATATCTTAATATAAGTCTAAATATATATTTTTATTTGCCCATGTTTTAAAGGAGTAAGATCTTTTTTTTAATGCAATAATAATGAAAAAGAAATAACATTTTTGAAAACATTCTTTTTGACAGTTGAAAAACATTTGTTCAAATGCATTATGTAATGTGGACGTTATGATACAAAATATTAAAATAATAAAAAAAATTGAAAAACTAGAAAAAGGTTAGTGAATATTTTTACATTGATAAAATAACTAAGTCTTAGTGTTGGCGGGAAGGTGCTAACTTTCCGCCAACTTTTAATATAAAGACGATCCTTGATCAGCCTACCTGACTGGTAGGATATTGACGTCGATGAATACAGAATACTTAATATTGTCGAATGTTTATTTAGTATAGTAATTGTAGCACATTCCTTTACATCTATACTTAAATAGCGTAATATCCGAAGAGTCTGTTTGTTTGAACGCAGGTATGTACCTACCTATGAACAACAAACAACATTTTTATTTAGTACTTACTCAAATTTCAACGGACCGAAGGACGATTTTTAAAAACACAAGATTTAATTTACACGTCTTTAATTAGTGCTTTCTACATTCAGAATGAATTAAAATAATACTTAAACTAATAAACTTATCTCTAAACAAAAATGCAGCGTTTGAAGAAATACAATACGTATGCATTAAGGCGATGCAGGGTGGCCATAGTTTGCTGCGTTAACAAATATGACATCGCTCGCATGTACTGCGGGTGGCCCCGATATAACTCCTCCATCCTCAGTTTCAAGAAAATCTGAAGGGTTTTCTTGAATACATATTTTTCTTAATTTAGACTTAATAACTATGACGATTACAATTATAATTACGATTAATACAAAAGTTATAATGTTAATCACTCCGACGGCACTATTCACTGTACTATTAAACTGGTTTTCACTATTTTCACTATTTTCAATTAAATGCCTAAGCATATTTATGTCAGTTAAATTTGCACCCTTCAGGTTAACAGGCTTCCTGTCGGTCTGGGAGTTCATCAAATTTGGTAATATAATTTTTGGTAAACTTGGGTATATAATATCATTTCCATTCGTTTCATATTTCTTTAGTGTTATATCTCCGATTTTCACGTAGCAGCCAATCTCGTCTAACGCCAATAAATAAGTACTACGAAGAAATTCTTGGGTTACCTCATTTTCACAGACCTTAGTAAGTACTGTTTCCACATTTACGTAAAGTATCCATCTATTTGGTAGAACATTGTCGATTTTCACGTCATCTATGGAAATGGGAATCTGCTGACAACTGGAAACATTTGTGGATAGCCGCAGAAGATCGGTTAAACAATCATCTTTATATAATGTTGATGTCAGTATTTCCGGGCATAGGAACCGGTCTTCATCAATTTCTTTGCATGGTTGTGAAAGTGGCATCGTTTTCAACCCCTTCACAAGGACATATGGGTATTTGGGAAGGATAAGGGAAGTCTGACCTTTTTCTTTGTTAAATATAGGTAAAGGTATTATTTTAAAATATGAGTAAATATGATCAGTAATTAATGGAATAGTCATTACGAATTTTATTTGACTTTGTTTTACATATGTTTGTACTTCTATTAATTGTTCGATTTTAAGAACATTATCTAAATTTACTGGAAATGGTAACTTAGAGCTAGTTTCAATATTTTTTAATAAAAGCAATAATTTCTTCGTATCTACAACGGATTGGTGTAAAAGTTTAATTTTACTAAAAGCTACAGCAGTTTCAATTTCACTTAATCTAACGTAAAAAGACATAAAATTATGTAAAAATGCAGAATATGTATGTATAATTTCATTAGTCCTTTGATGTAAATTTGTGTCATTTAAAAGCGAATCAATTACATTTAGCTTATTCTGGATTGCAATGAAATTGTTATTAGATATTTCAGCAACATTTAATAACGAACCCACCATCTCAGTAACGATCGTCATCTTATGTATTATAGAGTCTTGTTTGTCTTTAATTTTTCAATAGTGTTTTCAAATTGTATAGCATCTTCGTTGTCGAGGTTACCGGTGATAATTTTTATAACTGAACCAAGTGGATTTAATAAACCACGTTTAGATCTAGAAGATGGAATTAATTGTTCAAATTTATCAATAGTATAATTCATATGATAATCTGTTTGTAATTCGGTTGTAGTAAAATCGGAACCTAACGCTTTTACATCAATACAACTATGAACCTGATTTCTAAATGATAGATAACTATTTATATTAAATTCTAAATCGTCATATATTAACTTTAAATCTAACACCTTAATAACTCTCCATGTGTCATTGCTGACGACTGCATAGCCTTCACGGAGGGGTAGTATTCCGGGATTCCGTTTAATCTGGTGCAGTTGAAGGCCCTGGTTTTGGATCACATGGATCGTCAGAAGCAGTAACCTGCGGAGGACGCTTAATGTATTTAATTGGAACTTTAGTCTCACGATTGTGTGTCGTTACTGGCACAATATTTCTATGGATTGGTCCCGTGACTATCGCTTTCTGATATGTAGGCCTATCTTTAGCACGTCTCGTGTTAAATCCTTTAATGTAAACTGAATCTCCTATGTCTATGTTAAAATCATTTTCACCGCCATGCTTATCCTTAATAACCTGTTTCTTATGAATAATTTTGTCTGTAAGATATTTGTATAAGAATTTTGTGCGTTTGTGGTGATATTTTACAAATTGTTGAGTTAATTGTTTATTAAAATCTACAGCTAGATCTAGAATCAGTATGCCTTCCGTATCAAGATCGCGAGCTGAATGAACCGTATCTATATTTTCGCTATTATTGTTAGACGCAGTCAAGGTGCTGCTTTCCATGGTTATTGTACTACTATCAGGTGACGGAATCGAATATGGGGACCTCAGGCGTTTATTTTTAGTGATAGGCACTGTTCGGTCTGAATCTGACGAAAATGTAATCGGCGTCAAGGGTCGGTCACATTTTCCCGCCTGATCGTTACTAACTTTTATTATTTCATCGGTTAAGTGTTTTTGAAGATTTCGCTCCTTTTCATCTACATTAACTTTCATTGACACGTCGACTATTGCTGCTGGCATACGAACGCTTTCACGAAAAGTCTGAAAATCTAATATAGCGTCACCGTTCTGAAGGTTAGTTGGAATTGATACTCTAGTTTCTGATCGAGGCTCTAAGGTGATTCTTAACGGAGGGTTATATAATATAATCGGTATTTTGGCGTTAAATGTTTCTAAAACTTGGTGCTTCATATCGATATTTGCATCTAGTTTCTTAAGTAAATCAGATCCGATTAATCCATCATACTTACTGTCTACATTGTATACATAAAATTTGTGGGGTAGTGTGCTTCTAAAAGTTTTTAATAACGGAATAACTATAACCTCATCATGAGTGCTTTGCGCATGGGTACTAACAACTGTAAATTGTTCATACTGTTTACGGTCTCTAAAATATTCTTCTACTTTGGCTGGACTTATAAAGGAACGACTGCTTCCTGTATCTATGAGAAACTTTGCTTTTATTTCGGGAACTATAATATGTGGTAATTTTAAGATGCTGTTACAATAATTTAAATTTATTATTTCACTGTCTTCGGAGGCAGGTAACGGAACATTTTCGTTCTTGTCATTAGAATTGCTTTCAGTTACTTCCGGATCGGTATACTCGTATAACTCGTTCACGGCGTCTTCTTTATAATCTAAGGGTGAGTTATCGTAATTTTCATAATTTGGTTCATCGCAGTAATATATGTTATGAGTTACGTTTTGCCTCATAGGTGCCGTACGCATTGATACATCGCTATTTAAGCCGGGGTTCGGTGCCTGGGCATGTTGTATGCCAAATTTAAAACGAGGTTGGGCTGTTTGTTGATTTGGGATTCCAAATTTATAACCGGAATTTTGAAAAGGTCGCAATTGGTGGTTATTATTAGATTGTGTGCCAAATTTATAGCCTTGGGCTTGTGGTGTTTGCCTTAACTGTTGAATAAAATTTGGTCGAGGTTGTTGTATCAAATCTGGTTGGGATTGTTGTGCGAAATTAGGTCTATTACCAATTGGTTGTTGAGGGCTACCGTATTTAAAGTTTTGATTTAAAGGCATTGTAATAAAATTAGGTTTGAATGAATTTTGAAAAGTGTTTTGGGTTATAGGTTTTGGCTTACTAGTCTTTGCATTATATTGTTGTATAAAATTTACTTCTTCCGTAACTACGCTAAGTGCATTTTCTAAGTTTTTACAACCCCTTAATCTAACAATCCGGATCATGTCCTCCGGGAGGTTATACAGAAAAACATTTAACGCAGTATTATTGTATATGATCATTTTCGCGGCTTTGACCCCTTCATCCGTGAAGCGGTTCACCTTTGAAAATAGGGAACTTTTTACGTTTTGTATTCTGTGGCAAAACTGTATGTAACTTTCACCTTGTTTTATTTTTAACCCTTCTAACTCTAATGCTATACACTCTTCCGATCGCGGGTCTCCGAAATGTTGGGTAAGTATTTCTTTCAATTCAGTCCATGAAGTTATATTTTGGTAATCACTAAGCAGTGAAGCTGCCTTACCGATAAGCCTGCTCGTTATGGCATGGTATACATATAAGTTTTGTGCGTTACTACTCGCATCTTGGAATGACCTTATAATATATTCACTTTTATTGATAAATAGGTTTAACAGTTTTTCATCCCCATCAAATTTGGGAATGATACATAATATCTCTCTAGGTATGAGTTTAATCTCTTCCATTTTGCGTAGTTTTATCGATTAAAACACGAAATTAATGAAAGTAACACATAAAATCACTAACTAATAACTAACAATTAAAATTAAACACTAAAAATTACGACTTATCACGATAATTGTAATGAACAAAATCAAATAAACGTAATGATTAGGCCGACTATTTTGGGTCGGGGATTTCGTGAAAACAGGGAATGTGAAAAACAGGAGTGAAGAGGTCTACTCACAGTCTGCTCGCTCCCATGTCCTTCACTTATGATCCTGAATGCTCGTCCTTGCAGTCTCAGTACGCGTTTCACTGCAGCGATTCAGTTTTACGCGTACGCGTCGCGGGAGTTATTTTTTTGTTCGAGGATACTCGTCCGCACCGCACTATCACAGATCCTTAATTATGGCTTTACTGATAGCTCGGCAGCAGGATATTATCGAGTATCCTACCGGCTGCGCCACTCAAATTTCGACGGACCGAAGGACGATTTTTAAAAACACAAGATTTAATTTACACGTCTTTAATCAGTGCTTTCTACATTCAGAATGAATTAAAATAATACTTAAACTAATAAACTTATCTCTAAACAAAAATGCAGCGTTTGAAGAAATACAATACGTATGCATTAAGGCGATGCAGGGTGGCCATAGTTTGCTGCGTTAACAAATATGACATCGCTCGCATGTACTGCGGGTGGCCCCGATATAACTACTTATCTTCATAAATGTTTACGTAACTAATACATATTTGAATAATTAATTGTTACGGATTTCAGAATATAATCGAATGAATTAATGAACAAAGAAGCGTTTTGTACAGCATACTGATTCAATTTACGGAAAAATGGCTGATAAGAAAAAGTAAGATTGTTTTGTTACACTAGAAATTATCCTTTAGTAATCTGTAAATTAGTTTTTATCCTAAACATTGTATTGGCTTCATAGACAAAGCCACAGACCGCAGTCAGACATAATAATTTTATCATAATTTTATAAAAAATGTAATAAAGTTTTTAACGACCTCAAAAAAAGAGGTTTCTTCATTCCATTGCATATTTTCGATTTATCTACTTAACTGTAATTTTATTACTAAAATTTAGTAACGGCAATTTTGCAGGTATACATATTTGGCAATTTTGCAGGTAAGTATACATATTTGGCATACTTAAAAATACACAACAGATAGATACCTAGACATACATAATAGATAAGAAAAAACTATTTTGTAATAATAAGTGAAAATTTAAATTAGTAATAATTTAGTTGTAATTTTAATTACAACCAAATATGTATATTATGTATACCTGCAAAATTGCCGTTTTTATTTATAAAAAAAAAATGTTGTGTGGTTTTATGAAACCACGGTAAAAGTGAAACTTAGGCACAAAATTATCGTATTTGTACGATAATTATCGTACGGTTCCGAACACTGCTTTATACCTACTCGGCAGCCGACCGTCACGCGACATGCGCTACACAGACCAAAAAGTTTTGAGACGATGTAATAAAAGTTTCACTTTAAAAACTTTACACAGAGCTGGAGGAGATGCTCCCGAAAAGAAGAAAGAAGAAAAGCCAAAAGGAAAGGGAAAGGAGGAGATTCCTGAGCCGGAGGAGATACCTAAAACTCCCTCTCAAATAGCTAGAGAGTAAGATTATTTGTATTTTTACTAATTTATTGTCGCTTTTTCTGTCCCTATGTATGCTTTAATCTTTAAAACTACGCAACGGATATTGATGCGGTTTTTTTAATACATACTACATAGATAGTGATTCAAGAGAAAGGTTTTAGTATATAATTTATTAGGTACTAGCGGTCCGCCCCGGCTTCGCCCGTGGTACATATTTACGTTTTCTCTACATAAGAACCATCCTCGTACTTCAAGGAATATAATAAAAAAAGAATTATCGAAATCGGTTCAGCCGTTCTCGAGTTATGCGCTTACCAACACATTTTGCGATTCATTTTTATATATAAGAATTAGACAAAACGGGCGAAGCCGCGGGCGGAAAGCTAGTCGTAAAAAGTACATCATTTTTCGGCACATATTTGTCCTGACTTTATCGCTATACCTATTCCACGAAATAATCGTATCGAATGCTACCGTTAGATTGTAAAAATCCTTAAATTTTAATCTAGCTCGCGAGTTTGTAAACTGACGAAAATTTTTGTCCTGTAGGCTGTAGCAGTAACTTGTACTTGTGTAATTTAACGCATTATTTTTCGTTAGAATGTGAATATATTTATAGCTAGCAGTAATGAAATAAGCTAAGAATTTACTGTAAAAATAAAAAAATAAAAAATGGATGTCGGTTAGGTGTGTCGACCCAGCCCAATCTCAAGTTATATTGTGTATTTTAACTACATATAATTATGTTATTATTACAAAAAAATTAAATGTTCCCAGGGAAGCGGAATACAGAGCGTATTTACGCAAACAGAGGTTCAAAAGAAAATGGCCGGAAATCACAAAAGTAAAAATTCATACTCGACCCTGGAGACCACCGCCACCGCCGCAGAAATTACCTAGAGTTGTTAGTTGTTTTTGAAATTCTTACTAATATTTAAAAAAAATATATAAGAAAGGTTGCAAGAAGTGTGTATATAGATGATTGTTTATTAGTCGTTACTCTTTCACGCGAATCACTGAAAGGATTTTGATAGTAATTAGTCGTAATGTAGCTTATGCGCCAGAAGTCAGAACAACATAATATTAAAATAAGGTATAGAAATTAGATATCCTTACTTTTGCTCTTTTGGGTGAAACTGCGCGGCACTAGTAATATGTTATGGGGTTCGTGTAATGATTGATTTAGTTCTTTAAATAACAAGCAGATTGTAAATATGAATAAAAAAAATAGTACATTGTAGCCATCGAAATCGAATTAATCGTCCTGTCTTTCCTGAACAATAAAAAAAAAAGGTATAAAAAATATGATTTCCATTTAGATGATAGATCTACCCGAGATCGAAACGCGCAAATGGATACCGCCATACTTGCGCCGGCGCAGGCGCAGGCCGAAACGGTTGCGTATACCACCTGAGGAAATAACGCAACCGTTTGAGTACGAATGCGGAAAGTTGAAGAAGGTCTGGTGGTTAATTATCAATCAATCAATCATCAATCAATCAATCATCAATCAATCAATCATCAATCAATCAATCACATAAAATTATTTTTAATGGATTTTTCATCGCCTTAATTATGATCATCTATTTTTTATTTATTATTCGTCATTGTCGAAGTACTGTCATTACGATCGTCAAATTTTTTATCAATAGATTTAGTTTTCATATCAACTGTAACCGTATTTACTACATATTTTAAATCTATATATTATATACTAGCGGTCTGCCCCGGCTTCGCCCGTGGTACATATGAAAAATAGATGTTGGCCGATTCTCAGACTTACCCGATATGCACAGAAAATTTCATGAGAATCGGTCCACCCGTTTCGGAGGAGTATGCAGACTAACATTGTGAAACGAGAATTTTATATATAAGACTAGCGGCCCGCCCCGGCTTCGCCCGTGGTACATATGAAAAATAGATGTTGGCCGATTCTCAGACTTACCCGATATGCACAGAAAATTTCATGAGAATCGGTCCACCCGTTTCGGAGGAGTATGCAGACTAACATTGTGACACGAGAATTTTATATATAAGATATAATCTTATAATTATTTATCCTTAGATTTAATATTCCCACTATCATCTATAACCATTTCTACTAGATATTTTTAATCATCATCATCATTTTTAGCGTGATTAACTCATTTTTGCTTCTGCACATTAGTGCAGCAGCAGAAAAGGTATTAACCTTTCATAATTCTAAGACAGTTTCTTTCTACCTGCTCAATTTAATTTTCACCATATTTTGTTTCCTGCATCCTACTAATATTATAAATGCGAAAGTTTGTGAGGATGCGTGTGTGTGTGTGTGTGTGTGAGTGTTTGTAACTCTCACGCAAATACTTCTGAACCTATTACAATGAAATTTAGCACACACATAGAGGGTAACTTGGATTAACACATAGGATAGGTTTCATCCTGGAAATCCCACGGGAACGGGAACCATGCGGGTTTTTCTTTCAAAACGCGGGCGCGGCCGCGGGCGGAAAGCTAGTATATAATATTTCATCATCGTCATCAGCATATATCTGTAAATTAATTGTCACATTTTTCATTTCACTTTTTTAGCTAGATATCTATTAAAAGTAAAATAGATAGATAGATATCTATTAAAAGTAAAATAATGATAATTTATAGATCTGGCATAACTTCTCGCAAATTGAGAAGAACAAGATGATGTTACAAGGCAGCATTGGTTGTAATTCGAAAAAATATTCGTCAACTGCTTGTGGTATGAGTTTTTTTAATTAAATTTACTCCAGACTATCTTTTATTATGTTTATTTTATTTTTATAGCTGCTTTGGATAAAAAATAAAATAAAAATGTGTGCGTGTACTAATGTACACACGTAAGAAGTGAAACTTCTTCATGGCCTTATTTTTCAAAAATAATATTTTACTATATGCAACTTTACAGAAATACGTCGAATCACGCGTGGTAGGGATAAGAAAAAGATGGCGCGTAACGGGAAAATGTCACGCATAACGAAAAAATGTTACACTAAATTTTTTCCAACCCCGATAAAGAAGTTTCACTTCAATAAAAAAAAATATCTTTTAAACTTGTTGTCTACAATAATTATACAAGTTGACAATTATTCTTATTAGCCCATTGACCACCGTAAGCCCCGATCGGGGCGCGACACAATAGATTTTCTATTGTGTCTGTGATTCCGAGGACTGATGGATTAATATACAAGTAAACAAACAATTTCAGGATCACAAACAGCATGTATAGCTGTTATATGTAGGGCTCTATTAGAAGAGAAGACACCAGCAGATCTGATAAGACGAGATGTAGACGAATTAATTGAAGGGGGGGATAGATATTATAAACAGTGCATGCTGGCTATGAAGTGTTATAAGGGTAAGTTTTTTGTTTTATTCTAAGTTTTTTTGCAAAAAATGTTTTCAATGGAAGTTTTGGTGGTGTAATAATGTTTTTTGAAATATATGAGGATGCAAATACGCTGTACTAGAACACACTCTGAGTATTATAGTTGAAAAAAAAATTTGAAGTGTCCCTGTAAACAATTTATTGACGCGTTTTACTTGCACTAGTAATTATTATTTGGTTACATCTTAACATAATAGTGACGCGTGAAAAATATTATTCCTCGCATCTTACTTGGACTTGTTAATATTTACTCGTCACCAGAAATATATTGTAATTCTGTAAATTTCTGAATATGTTATTTATTAGCTAATTCATTTTTTATTAAAATGCAAGAAGCTTATATCTAATACACTGGAGATTAACTACCTAACTACCTAGGTGTGAAAGGGATAAAAAACATACAGGCGTCATTCAACGTCAAATTTTCTTGTTACACGTTAATGTTCATACTGAAATCTCCAGTGTATTAGATATAAGCTTCTTGTTAAAATGTATCATTTCTATACATTTCTATCTTGTAAGTTAACTATCTATGATCTATGTCATTTTGAGCAATTAATTTATTTTTATTTCATTACTAGATTTCCGCCCGCGGCTTCGCCTGCGTTTTCAAAGGAAAACCCGCATAGTTCCCGTTCCCGTGGGATTTCCGGGATAAAACCTATCCTATGTGTTAATCCAAGTTACCCTCTATATGTGTGCTAAATTTCATTGTAATCGGTTCAGTAGTTTTTACGTGAAAGAGTAACAAACATCCATACATCCATACATCCATACATCCTAACAAACTTTCGCCTTTATAATAGTATTAAGATGACCGTAGAAATGAATAGCCAATAATATAACCAAACATAAACTTATCAGGTAAACCGCAATTACAATTAAATCAACTGCTCACATCATTTTACTTCCACGATAACAAATACACTGTGAAAATGGTTGAAGTTGAGAGAGGCTTGCTGGCTAAGCACCCGGATAATATACAGGCTGAGCCGGATTTGATGGCGTTAGTATGAAATGATAGATTTAGTAATGTGTAGAAGATATGTTAAGATTGGAAGATACTAAGTTTTACAACTTTACATTTCAAAATTTTGTTCAAATACAAAGCTTTCCCTTTTTGGCGTACCTCAAGGTAGTATTCCGTATAAGGTCCGCCTTTATTTCTATTATACATCGATGATATAAATGATATAGTAGGCAAATTAGTACGTAAATAGTGCACTATGATATTTTTAGAGCCGGTATGACGACTTATTGATAAAGTCACTAAGCTTATTAATTTATATGTGACATTTAATTTCATACATAATACATATTTATAACTTGAACTGACAGATAAATAACTTAAACAGAGTTTAAGCTTTAGCTATATCTTTTACATGATACCTATATATAATTTATACAAATAGTTCTTTCATTTTGAAGTGAAACTTCTTAAGGCGCATTCAGAGTAAAATTTCAAGGTCACGTCATGGTAAACCGTCATATCATGGAGTAAAGCGACGATGTTTTTTCTTTGAATCTTGCCAAAGAAGTTTCACTTCTGACACGTGTGCTCGGACACACTATTTCATAATTACCAAAAAACTAACTCCAACACAGGTTAATGGAGAAACGCGTAGGTCAAACGTACATGATGATACTAACCGCGGGGGATAAACACTTTCTGATCTGGGGTCACCCGCCACCCCCGGAGGCGGGGAGTCAAGTTAAAACTGTTTGTTATATATTCGACCCCCACATGTTGAATAATGTTGGACAGCCTGATAAGCTGTGAGTATGGATAAATAAATAAATAAATAATAAATAAAAATCATTTATTGAGTAACAATACATTGACATAAATTATACAAACTCGACTACGAAATAAAAAGATAAATAATTTGGAAAATCCAAAAGTGCACACCTCATAATTTTTTTTTAATAAATATTTATTAATTATTATTTTTGTTTATTTAATAACAATTAAACCACATCGAATCAGACCCTGAAAAATGAAAGGGTTCTATTCCTGAGCATACTCAAGCGTAAGAGAAAAAAAAAGACTCGATTAGTAAAGTATTTCGGTCGCTATCGTGTTAACAAGAAAAAGGATCCGCACATACAGACACACGGACGTCCAAGACAGAACTTTTTTAAACTGTTTTTTAACTTGTTTAAATAACAAAAATGACATCAAAAATATCATGAACGTTAAAAATAGTGTTTTTTCTTAATATGTGTGTGTATGTATTATCTTACAAGTGCAATGTATGATACATAAAGACATTTTAAGTTTGAAAAATCAGATGTTTTGCGCGAAGTGACAGTAGTACCCACCTCAACGCTTCGCTTATGAGGCGTGCAATAGTACTATATAAATATTGGCAATAATGATAATTATCAATTTGACTGACCGGTTGGCTTGGTTGGTAATGGCCCTGCCTTCCAAGCCTGAGATCGTAGGTTCGATTCCCACCTGGGGCAAATATTTGTGTGATGAACACAGATGTTTGCTCTGTGTCTGGTTGTTAATTATCTATATAGGTATTTATTTCAAATTATATGTATATTTATCAGCCATCTGGTTTCCATAACTATATACATAAATATATTTTACTGTATTATTGTTTAATTGAACAAATTGCCAATAAGGATTACAACATTTTATTCTTTAAAATAAATCATTTATATGGATTTTAAAGAATCAACAGTTTTTTCTCTTAAATTATGTTTAAGATTCGGCGCCGGTGCGTTTTTACGATACGCCGGTATTACCTCATTTGTGCTGGACTTTCTCGGTAACTATGGTGATTTGGACGCAGCGAAAAAGGGTACACCAAAACCGGCCATTGCTTTGACTAATATTGAGGTAATTTATGAAAATGATAATGTTTTGTGTTATAAAAATATTGTAATTGAAGTAGGAGATGTAAGAATTGTAAGATATATGATGATGATAGGAAAGTGGATAATCTTAGTAGAAGTCGTAATAAAAGTTGTGACTTAGGGCCGATTTTTCAATGCTTGGATAAAACTTATCCGTCCAATAAAGTATTACACGATAATGTTAAAATGACACGTAAACTGTCAAATACGGGCAATTAGAATACGTTTTTAAAATGGTGGTTTTATACATTATTCGACGAATAAGTTTTATCCAAGCATTGAAAAATCGGCCCTTAGTAATGATTATTGAAAAATATACAATTAATGTGTATTTGGTTTATAATACCATTGTTTAGCAAGATGAGCCTTTGGAATGTTTTTGATGTATTTTTCATTACGTACAAAGTAATCAATGCTGAACAATTTTAAATACCTATTTATTAGACTTGAAAAATAAATTTATTTCATAGAATCAAATTTCAAATGTGTTTCTTTCTCAATGCTTCATAATGATTATAAAGATAGAATTCATAAATTAAACAATCGTGTAATTAATTAAATAGTTGCGGAACCGAGGCAAAACTAATGTTTCGATCGTAGAGCGCTCTCTAATGCTTCGCATTATGAGTCGTGCAATTATGTATTCAACCTAAGTTATAATTTTTATGATAATAATCTTAACATTATATGTAAAAATTTACCAGGTGGTCCAAAAAGAACCGCTTATTCGAGAACCAGATTATGAGCTCGATCTGAAAGCACTAAGAATACATTGCAGAAGTGAATGGGATAGCATTAATATCAATGCGCTTATTGATAAGAAGATTAAAGAGGTAAGTACGTTGATAGACAAAAAAATAAATAAAATTTAAATTAATAAAAACACAAAAGCTCGGTAAATAATTAATATAAAGGTGTAGGAAGGGTGGAGGCTATAATTTTGTAGCCATCAATTCAATGCAATTAAATTTAATTTAATGCTTTCATTGCTTCTATTGTTAGTAATTTTTTATTTACCAACTTCAAAAAAGGAGGAAGTTTGTTACCTGGGTAGCTTTCGAATTTGGCTTATTCGATTTTGATTTTATCACTTACTAGCTCGATTGACTTAAGGATGAATTTTTAAACTACCCATAGCTCTTGAATTTAAAAAACGGTCATAATTTATTTAATTATGTACGTATATATTCCATGTTTTTTCGTTATGGTATTTCATGTATAAAATAATCATTCGTCATCTTCTAGTTCATAGTATTTCGTGCGTTTTGAAATTTTGTAATGCTTCTAATTAAGATGTTATTAAAGTGAAACTTTTATTACATCGTCTCAAACTTTTTGGTCTGTGTAGCGCATGTCGCGTGTATCGCGGCTGCCGAGTAGGTATACCTACTCGGCAGCCGACCGTCACGCGACATGCGCTACACAAAGCAGTGTTCGGAACCGTTCGAACAGTTTCACTTTTACCGTGGTTTCATAAAACCACACAAAATTTTTAATTATTGTGTAGGGTAAATATCCGCAATGTTCCTTGAGCGCAGTGAGTCTGGCCACATCTCGCGCTACGTCAAGACGGAAGGTTCGAGAATTTTACCAGAAACAACCGAAAGAGGTGAGATTTTGATATTTTGATAGGTGTAGGTAAAATACCTATATATTTTTGTAATTTGTTGAGTTTGAAGTTAACGAAATGGGGTATTGAAGAAAAATCTATTGAAATTGAAATAAAATAGATTGAGATATTTGAATTATACCTATTGCCTTTGAAATTTCGACGAAGAAAAATAGTTGAGAGGACTCTTAAAATCATTATGAACTTTATTTTTTTTCTCGTGATGCATTTCATGCATGATGATCGACTTTTTTATTTCCCAGAAAATCGGTCGGTCATTTGAAATCCATACTAATATTATAAATGCGAAAGTTACTCTGTCTGTCTGTCTGTTACTCAATCACGCCTAAACTATACTGAACCAATTTTCAAGAAATTTGGTATGGAGATATTTTGATACCCGAGAAAGGTCATCTTTTTATGCCGGGAAAATGATGCAATCCCGGAAATCCCACGGGAACGGGAACTATGCGGGTTTTTCTTTGACTGCGCGGGCGAAGCCGCGGGCGGAAACCTAGTTCACAATATGTAGCTCCGAAGAAAGCTCACGGTCTTTTCAAAGTGTATTTATATAGACCTCTAGTACTAATATAAGTGGTATTATTGACAGTGGTATTATATATTTGACTGACCGGTTGGCTTAGGGGGTAGTGACCCCGCCTTCCAGAGGTCGTGGGTTGAATTCCCACCCAGGGCAAATATTGTGATGAATATAGATGTTTGCTCTGTGTATGTGGGTGTTGAATATCTAAAATTATATGTGTATGTTTATCAGCCATCTGGTTTCCATAACACAAGCGAAAGCTTAGTATGGGATCAGATCGTGCCGTGTGTGAAAATTGTCCTGAAATATTTATTTATTGACGTGATAACGTTTTTAAAATCGTTTTAGTCGGGTGACATGTTCAGAAACTTGTGTTGTTGTTGTGACCAAAACCTCACGAGCGCGATCGCATGTATAACGAGAGAGAGACGGACCGATCTCCCGTCTCATCTCGAGCGCTGCCACCAATAAGACGTTATCACGTAAACATCTCGATCGTAAACCTACTTTACAAACAACCAATTTTTTTATTTATTTAAACATACCTCTAGTATTAATATAAGTGGTATTAATTAGAATTAGAATACTCTTTACAGTCACTCGACTCTTTATTTAATATATGGTGCTGACAGAATAACAGCGTTACAGCCTCAGCTGTAATATTTATGCTGAGTCAGTAATCCCTTTCCCTGAGGTGATACAGATATAATATAATATTATTACGTCTACATGTAATGTTATACTTTTTTTTTTTAGTTATAAGTGTTGTCTGTAATTTAATGTACTGTATCATTTTTTGGGAATAAATGTGTTTCTATTCTATTCTATTCTATTCTAATACCACAGCCACCCCCACAACTGCCGCTACCACCGGAAAAGCCACCACCCGCTCCAACTATGGAGCAGTTGATGCAATTGCGTGGGGAAGACTTTTTCTTGTACTGTCCGAAAACGGATGGTCATGCTTATGGCAGGTTTGTAGATTTATTTTGGGTTAATAAGTAGCTTCTTGTAATTTACAAGAAAGATTGAGGGCCAATTTTTCAATCCTTGGTTAAAATTTATCCGTCCAATAAAGTATTACACGAACATTTTAAAATGTCACCTGTAAACTGTCATAGATGGACAATTGGAATACATTTTTGAAATGGTAGTTTCATACGTTATTCGATGAATAAGTTTTAACCAAGGGTTGAAAAATCAGCCCTTAAGAAAGCAAATATTATAAAAAAGCTATCTGCATAAATCTTAGGTATATCTGGTTTAAAAATAAAGAAAAACAATGTGTTCTGCGATAAAATACCACATCATTTTAATATGTAATAAACATTTACTGGATGAATAGAATAAAATGCATAGATATAATAAAAAGGCACTAGAAGTCGTAAGATCACGTGACTTTGTCACCGCTCAGGTGACTCTCACGCCACCAGTGCGTTCGTCGCTGTTCAGTTGCTCTCGAGACGTGCGTGTGTAAACATGGTGTGTTGCAGGCTGCAGCATTTCCCATCAATTCGAATTCGTTTGGAGGACAGAATTTTAATATTTTGATGTCATGTTAACTTGTTTAAGTGTAAAATGACATTAAAATTCGCAATTGTTTAATTTGTAATCTGTTATAATGCTATTAATTTTTGATTATGTAAAATTTTCGTAGTGTTGTTTTTACCTTAATGTTTTTTAGGTGCTGTCCAAAAAAATAATGTTTATTTAATTCCCCAGAGACGACATGATACCCCGTCCCAAATCGGAGACGGTACTCCATAGTCCAGTAGAAATAGCCGATCAGAATTATCACTCGCAGTATCAACAAATTGACGTTGAAAAGTGGATTCTTAGAGGCACTCGGCATATGGCTAGTTACAGGTGAAATTCTATACTAATATTATAAAGCTGAAGAGTTTGTTTAAACGCGCTTATCTCAGGAACTACTGGTCCGATTTGAAAAATTCTTTCGGTGCTAGATAGCCCATTTATAGAGGAAGGCTATAGACTATATATTATCACGCTAAGGTCGACAGGAACGGAGCAATGCGGGTGAAACCGCGGAGCACAGCTAGCTGGTTTATATTGTAATTTAAAAAAAAGACGAAAAAATGCTTAGTCATACAAAATACTAACAAAGCAAGATATTGATGATTATAAAACATCATTAAACAAAGAGAAAAATAACTAATGTTACAAAAGTTTCATAAAACATGATGTTGATGATGAAACATCTGCAAATAACAAAAAAGTAACTAAAAATGACAATGTTTCCATTTGTTTTTGAACCAAACGTTCAAAAACAAAGTATGATGATTGTAGGGACACACATATGCAATTCCCTGATTAAAGCTTTTTGTATATGGGGCATTTCACGCCAAGCGGACACAGATTTCAGGGTCAGGTTTCAGATTTCGGTTATATTTTAGTATGTTACACCTGTATATATCCTCGGTATGTATACGAAAAACTTTTGCATTTAGAAGCTTAGTTTTCAAAATACAGGTCTTTGAAGATGTCAGTAAGCGCGAGGTATGGGGGACTTTGAATATAATAATCAGTTCAAGAAAAGTAATTTTTAAATAAATTGATGACTGAATAATATACCCCATGAAATAAACTTTTTATGCTCATATTTCGAATTTTGAATTTATATTTAAATTCCTTAGAAAAATAAAAATATATTTTTCTTTGTCATTTTTTACAAACTTTGCGTATTTTTAATTTTTTTAAAGATCATTAAATAAATAGCTTATATTATGTTTAAACTTCATGCAAAGTTCTAGAGTGGTCATCGCAGGACTTTAGAATCTACATGTATTATAATGTCGAAGCGCGGCAATATCCCCATACTAGCGCTTAGTTGGTTAGCGCACCGTACTGCAGTATTTATCTCATTATAGTTAGTTAATAACATCGTTTCAGGTTTTAATAAGATTTTATAATGGTAAATAACAAGCAAGAAAATATTACTTAAGTTTTCTTAAAAAAAAAATATTCAGTAAAGTAATATGACATTTTTACGACTTTGAATACGTATATCTCGTCAATTATTTATTTTAGCATAAAACTTATTTATAAACTTCTAATCAATTTTTAAAGACCTATCTGTTGACACTTCATTTAATTCAAATTTCTAGAATTTATTTTTTGTCCCCGTTTCTTTGAATATTTCAGTGCGTCGCGCTAGGCGCTAGTATGGGGATATTGCCGCGCTTCGACATTATAATACATGTAGCTTCTAAACTTCTGCGATGACCACTCTAGAACTTTGCATGAAGTTTAAGCATAATATAAGCTATTTATTTAATGATCTTTAAAAAAAATAAAAATACGCAAAATTTGTAAAAAATGACAAAGAAAAATATTTTTTTATTTTTCTAAGGAATTTTAATATAAATTCGAAATTCGAAATATGAGCATAAAAAGTTTATTTCATGGGGTATATTATTCAGTCATCAATTTATTTAAAAATTACTTTTCTTGAACTGATAATTACATTCAAAGTCCCCCATACCTCGCGCTTACTGACATCTTCAAAGACCTGTATTTTGAAAACTAAGCTTCTAAATGCAAAAATTTTTCGTATACATACCGAGGATATATACAGGTGTAACATACTAAAATATAACCGAAATCTGAAACCTGACCCTGAAATCTGTGTCCGCTTGGCGTGAAATGCCCCATATGTATGTGTCCACATTGTTTCCCCGACGCTTTTTACATTTATTAAAATTATTAGAGTCAGTAGTGCATAACAGTAAGCTTAAGCAACACGTATTATAAAGAGTATTAAAAGTGATTTAAGAAAGAGGCTTTATTATTTGGAGACCTTGGGGGCAGAAGCATTAATAATGATGATAAAACACCAAAAAAATAACCAAACACGATACTATGATAGTAAAACACCAAAAAATGAGCAAAAAATAACAATAACACGCACACAAAGGTACAAAAGCCTAACTAAAAATGATGTTGATGATGATAAAACACCAAAAAATAACAAAACTCGATACTATGATAGTAAAGTAAATCAATGATGAAAAAATAAGCAAAAAATAACAAAAAACACGCACCCAAAGGTACCAAACGTTCAAAACGTACACGGGCGTGTCGTGTTGTGTGGCCGCGCTCGGCATGCTGAGGCGGCTCCGGGCGCGCGCATGGAACGACGATGTGCTCGATGAGACGCTCGATGTGGGATATAACTTCTTTAGAGTGAGCTTTTTGATTTTAATGGTAAAAGAGTTAATAGTATGGTTAAAGAATTAACAGTATTTATACTAGTTGAAATATAGAGTGAACAATTTGGTGATTTTAATCGTAATATGTAATGTAAAAGAGTTAATAGAGTAGAAGTTAAAAAATTAATAGTACATGATATGCTAGTTGAAACAAAGAGTGAGCAATTTGGACTTTGGTGATTTTAATTGTAAAATTGTAGGTAAAAGTTTTAATAGTATGGTTAAAGAATTAATAGTATACCTAATAGATGAAACGGTTGGATAGAATTTGTTTAGAGTGAGCAATTTGGTCGATTTTAATTGTAAAATTGTATGTAAAAGAGTTAATAGTATGGTTAAAGAATTAATATTTCATAATATGTTATAGTCAAATCCCGAAACACAATCTCTTCGCGGAAGGACTGGTTTATCTTAGGTTTGGCAAAAGCCATCGGGGAATCCTCGAAATTTACATTTTAATTTCACCATTTGACTGAAGTCAGCAGCAGCCTCGGGCGTAGGCGAACTCAGCATAGGCATCGCACGAGCATAACTCAGCTAGACAACGACTGACGAAAATTGTTTAGTAAAAGACCGAGATATTACATATATTTGGGCTTTGACAAAGTCATTATGCCAGACCTGAGGTTTGACCAGTCAACCTAGGAGTGCCCGAGCTTCGGGGTTTGACAATAACACACATTGAAACGGTAAATGTTGGATATCATTTATTTAGAGTGAACAATTTGTTGATTTTAATGTGGGTAGAAGATAGTTTAGAAATAACACACGATTTTAAGAGCCAGCGCGCACGAGCAACTTTGTCTCCGCAACTATTTTGTCTCTCCCATCAATTTGTATGGGGAGTTGCGTCGCTACGTGCGCGCACTTTCATACTAGCCCATAGTTGGGAGAGACAAAATAGTTGCGGAGACAAAATAGTTGCGGAGACAAAATAGTTGCGGAGACAAAGTTGCTCGTGCGCGCACTGTCTAATTGGATTGGTTGTCTATGACATAGACATAGACTCTATGTTATGTTGATGATCATTGTAGGATTTTAGATGTTGATGGGTTCGTACATGATGATTTAAAAAGGAAATAATAATTAATGCTTGTCATACTGTAGTACAGAGGGGTGATAATAATTATTATTGTGCGACATAAGAACTTGTACTAATGAATGTATGATTTTTTTTCTAGGTCTAGTGTAGTTTTAATTTATTTCAATTGTAATGCTTTTGCTTGTCATGTAATTAATAGGGTTAATGTTTCTCATTTGAATCATTCACACAAATTAGTTAGAATAAATTTTCTGAATGAACGATATCGACGCTTAAAGATTTATTTTGACATCTTGGTCTTTTAATATTTGATATTATAAATTTTTTCTCGTTAAATACGAAATGAATAATCAATATTTCCTTATTTGAAAGGAATCACTATTAGAAAGAAGTGGACCAATCAGAAGACTCGTTCTCGGTGAACTTAAAGAGACATTCAGGATAAGGGACTATGAATACAGTCATACTGTAAGTGATTATAATAAATCTAATAACGTCTTTATTTAGTAGTCATAAAAAATATGTTAATTTTAAAATAGAAGTAGGTGAAGATTTTGAATTTAAAGATAAAAAGATAAATAGTGGAGTTTTGATAGAAATTTAAGATAATTTGATTGTCGAGAAGTTCTTCTATCTATACTAATATTATAAAGAGGAAAGGTTTGTATGTATGTATGTATGTATGGTTTTCACGCATAAACTACTGGACCGATTTTGATGAAATTTGGCACAGATAATCTTTAGACCCTGAGAAAGAACATAGGCTACCTTTTATTGCGAAATATGTACCACGGGCGAAGCCGGGGCGGACCGCTAGTCTATACTAATATTATAAAGAGGAAAGGTTTGTATTTATGTATGTATGGTTTTCACGCATAAACTACTGGACCGATTCTGATGAAATTTGGCACAGACAATCTTTAGACCCTGAGAAAGAACAAACGCTACCTATTTATTGCGAAATATGTACCACGGGCGAAGCCGGGGCGGACCGCTAGTAGTCTAATAAAGGAGTAGAAATTTGTAATAAATTATTCGTTAATGTGGAGGTTTGAGGTAAAGTTGTATGAGGCAAATTAATTATTAACACACATATGAAGAATAATGAATAAGAATTTTTTCTAAAGTCTAAGATATTTCTACATATATGTCTAGGATCGAGGTATAGCTGTGTGGGGTAAATTAATATCTACTGACCCGAAGGTGTTTGATCTCTGCCGAGGTTTGGAGAGTTTCTTTAAGGAATGCGATACGGGAATATTGCAGGTGTGTTACAACTATGAAGTTTTTAAAAGATTTTTTTTATTCATAATTCTTTATTCATAATTCTTTATTTACGTTAAACATGGTATTTTTAGATGTTACATTTTTACTTATAGTAGGTACAACATGTTTAGCCGTCATTAAAAAACAGCATGCAAATTTTATAATTTTATATAAAACAATGGGTCCAATTAAATTATCAAATGTTAATGTTGTCTATGATAATACTGAAATCAAAGAGATTAAATTATGATTCAAAGATGCATTGAAAAGAAATATTATTAAATGAATTACTTTGTCAAAAACGCTCGAAACACAAAACACAAAAATGTAAATCTTTTCTAGTGTTAAATATTTTCTAGTGTTTGATTCTACGCGAGTATTATACATTTAGAAATTAAAGATTTTTTAACGGATTTTAAACGCGATTTATTCATTATATTCTTTTCCCGACGTTTTGAACACTTTCCAGCGAGCGTGGTCACGGGGAGTTGTTCGAAACGTCGGGAAAATAATATCTATACTAATATTATAAAGCTGAAGAATTTGTTTGTTTGAACGCGCTAATCTCAGAAACTACTGGTCCGATTTGAAAAATTCTTTCGGTGTTAGATAGTCCATTTATCGAGTAAGGTTGGGCTTATATCATCACCCTAAGACCAACAGGAGAGGAGCAATGCGTTTAAAATCCGTTAAAAGTCTTTAATTTCTAAACAATAATTTCTGTTTAATTTTGTTATTGATTTTTAAACTTGTCACTTATTGTAGGTTCCTGGGGAAATTGAAGTGTCAGTGTGGAACGAAGGTGGCAAGTATTATGTGTACCATCCGTGGCCAGCCGACAGATATGGTTATAAGGTATTTAGTTTTAATATTATATCTGTTCGGTTTTACATAACCATCTGCCTTTGTCTGTTTCGCTTTACTTCTCTATATTTACTGCTACTTTTATTTTTTGATATTTTTAACAGACTTCAAAAAAAGGAGGAGGTTCTCAATTCGGCCGGTATATTTTTTTATTTTATAACTTTCATTTCATTTTGTCTTCTTCTTGTGGTAAATTTTGATTATATTTTGTTATTGTCTGTTGTGCTGTCCCTGATAAATGTTTCTACATTTATGTTTTCTTTAAATGCACTAACATATCATCCAGTTGGGTCTCCAAGATCGCAAAGCGTGTGTCCTCTACTTTTCCCGTATATTCCGCCTTTTACGAACACTTTATTCCACAAAGTTATAATGATTTAGGGATAATCCCTTATATAATCAGTTTTTTTTCTGTAAAACTATAAATATTTGTTAATATAACCACTAAATCATCCAGGTAGGGCTCCAAGACGGCGGCAAAGCGTGTGTCCTCTATTTTTCCCGCGTTTCCCGCCTCTGCGAACACTTTTTGGACAGTGTGGCCGATCTCAAGCGGAAGCCGTTCAGCATCTCTGACGTCACGGTTCACGAGCGACCGGATATGCCGGAGCCTGTTAATAAAATGAAACGTTAGTGACGTCATTGTTCATTTTAGAAATTGTGTTGTTGTTGAAAGTATGCATAAACACATCATGCAACAGCACATTGCTAAAATGTGACAGTAGTGCGATGTTAAAATAATCTTATAAATACATGAAAAATAGCATTTACATAATAAAATCTTTCATCAACAGCGGTGGCACCCAACAAGTGGGTGATCAAGGGCCGTTTCCACGAAGCGGACGCTCGTTTCCCCGAAGAGCATAGAGGCAAGCAAGCAACGCCAGCGTCCATAGCCGCTATAGCTATGGCGCATGTTATAGAACCGCCCGCTTGGACAGCCGATGATGTAGATGAGGTGCGTGACAAACATGACACGTTACAAACATGACACGTTACTAATTTGGCCCTTTACTAATTTGTGACGTTACAAACATGACAAGTTAAAAAATGGCACGTTACAAACATGACACGTTACAAAAATGACACGTTACAAACCTGACACGTTACAAACCTGACACGTTACAAACATGGCACGTTACAAAAATGGCACGTTACAAAAATGACACGTTACAAACATGGCACGTTACACACTTGGTACGTTAGAAAACATGGCACGTGATAAACATGGCACGTTACATACATGGCACGTGACAAACATGGCACATTACAAACATGACACGTTACAAACATGACTATATGTAATATGTGATCAGTTACAAACATATTGTAATCAATGCTCTCGTCAATGTTCATTAAAATTTTTAAAATATAACAACACAACAATTGACGAAAATATACCCAAGTTCATATTTTTTTCCCAGACACTAATACGCGGCGATATTCTATACCAAAACACGATGGAACACCTCGAAAAGATGGGCATTAGCCTCGAAACGGCTAAACCGGACGAGGAGGCTGGGGAGGAAGAGGATAATGCTCCCAGTGGTACTCTAGCGGCGATAGATGTTATGAGCAGGTTCAAGATATCGGAGTATGATTGTATTGAAACGGAAGTACTCGATAGTGTATACAGTGGTTAGTGAAATATCAGGGACTTTATTCGTAAGATAGTTGAATGGGGGGAAAAGTATCCATGGATTAAGTTTTCTACGAAAAAGTTTGGGTTGAAATAGTCTTCGAATCAAATGAACATATTTTTCAAGGATAGACATTTTTTGAACATTTGGTTTTATGGCATTCAAATGCTTTATAATGCCCCGGAATGGCGGAAGACGCGGGTTCAAATCCCGCCTCATGATCGATTTTTTTCAATTCTTTTAAAAAATATATTTACAAAATTTGACTAGCAGGCCGTTGTGCAGGAAACATAACAAACTTCATCTTTATATCGGTCAATTAAGGAAAGCTGGCATGTTCACAGTACTCACACTTATGCAATTTCACTTACAGTATGTTCAAAAATAAATGCGACTCTAGTTTCATTTTAGACTTGAATTGTAAAATGGTGCGTTGTAGATAAATATATGCAAATATAATTATGTACTTATGAAAGCTCTCATAATTTACCTATAAAATTATAATTTAAAAGTAAATCAATTGATGAAGTTAATTATTTATTCTAATAATAATCAATTGGATAAAAGTATTAATAATCATTCAATTATCAAATAATAATTAAATTTCAGGTCATAAAAACAATACAAATAACACGTGCGCTTACTCCCAACACACGGATGGTTGTTTTGATAATGATTTAAATAACGGGCGTTTTTTTAATAATGTGATAACTCTGATTATTAATTAGTAATTTGATTTTTGAAAAAAAAAATGCCGATTTTAGTCAAAATTTATATTTTTCTAACAAGATCGTTATCATCCAAATTTCCACCTTGGTGAGAAAAATTGACATTTCTAATGAAAATGAACAAAAAATTAAATGATTTTATTAAATACTGTAAAATAGTCTATAATTCTTCCATTTACTGTATCACAAAATTCTTCATAAATTTTTAGATATTCGTACTACACCAATTACATCACCCTGTATTTATAAACAATTGCAAAATATGACACATACATAGGCCGGGAGATACTGACACAAAATTTCGGGTCATTTGTAACAGAATGGCGGTTCTACAGAGGTCTTATTACGCAATGACTAAAAGAAAAATGATGGTCAGAACTCAGAACGCTGGTACCGGCGGACTAGTCGCGTGGGCGTTAGTCGAACTCGTCGGATAAATAGCGAAAGTCAAACGATTTGTAACACAAAAATTTTAGAATTCACCGATAGCCCATAAAAAAGATGTAGGCGGTAGTGTCATGCCATACTTTTCCGGTGTAACTTACAGCCATACCGACGCGATGCGTTGATTAAAAAAAAAAACAATTCAAACATTTGTACCAGGCTAACTTTTGCACAGGTAATCATCATCGTGCAGACATTTACGAAAATCGCCATGCCATACTTTTTGGACGATTCCAAATGGCCACCATACCGCCGAAAATCTGCAAAAAAAAAATTTTTTCGCCAAACAATTTGTACCAGTATTGCATTTGGATTTTTGGAGAGTATTTGATAAAATGTGACCATTATTATATTTGCCATACTTCTAGTAGGGGGAAAAAGTGCTGCCATACTTGAAAATTAATATATTCGTCACGTTTCAAAAATACGACTGTACAATACGTAAAATAATTTTTTACAGTATGGGATCATTATATTCTGTTTGTTTGTATACAATTCTACCTAGAAAAAAATATCGCAGATTGCAAACATGGGGCGGATGATTGTAAGACTTAAGCCAAGACGTAAAAAAAAAATGGAAAGAATTGGCGATTTGTACCAGTACGGCATTTTTGGAAAGTATATGATGCAACGTGACCATTATTATATTTGCCATACTTTTAATAGAGGGAAAAATTAGTGCCATACTGCTACAAATCGTTCAAACTACGAATAAAATCTTACAATAAGAAAAAAATCTTATACACATTCGCCACCTCCCACAGGTATGGCATTATCACACTTCTATTTATAATCATTCAGGAGTTGTTGAAAAAAAAATGTAGGGTGGTACAAAAAAAAAATTCAAAAATTATATGGTATGGTGACCATTTGGAATCGTCCGAAAAGTATGGCATGGCGATTTTAGTAAATGGCTGCACGACGATGGTTACCTGTGCAAAAGTGAGCCCGGTACAAATGGTTGAATTGTTTTTTTTAAATCAACGCATTCACGTCGGTAAGGCGGACTGTAAGTCACATCGTAAAAGTATGGCATGACACTACCGCCTACATCTTTTTTAAGGGCTATCGGTAAATTCTAAAATTTTTGTGTTACAAATCGTTGGACTTTCGCTATTTATCCGACGAGTGTGACTAACGCCCACGTGACTAGTCCGCCGGTACCAGCGTTCTGACCATCATTTTTCTTTTTGTCATTGCGTACTAAGACCCCTCTAGACCGCCATCCTGTTACAAATGACCCGAAATTTTGTGTCAGTATCTCCCGGCCTAACATGTGCAATTTGTAAATGTGTTGACGTTCCAGCTCTTCTTAATATACCTGTAATATGAGTTAAGATTGTACGTGTGCCTCAGTAGTTGTTTAAAATATTAATAAATAAATTAACATATAAAAATATAAAATCACCAGGAGAACTGAACCCAGAAGCGGGTTCAGGCACTATATCCCTAAAGGACTCGCTCAAACGACTCTTTAAGGAACATACACACGCGGTAGTGACTGCACGTGGCGGGTCCACGGCGATATGGAGACATGAAGATAGTTTTTATTTGTTCGATCCGCATGGCTGTGACGATAATGGTGAGGTTTTGTGTGTTTTGTAACGAATTTTGTATGTTATTGTTGTTTTCAAAAATTGAAAAGAGGCTATCTATAGTGTTAGACGTATCTTTTGATTTAATATTTTTGTGGATGAATAGTGGTCAATGTAGTTGTCATAAATATGTCTAAAAATGCTTAGCTGTCGAATACATGTCTAATGTATGTCTCGTGGCGCATTCGTACGAATCGTGCCTACGGGCTCGGACGTTGTTTATACGACGTTTGACGCAACTACCCTCACTTTGCTTATAGTCGTTCACTTGCTGCGATTGGTTATCAACTACCTACATCAATTAGGTAGAGATAAACTACGATAACATGGCGCGCCCCTCCAAATTACTGTTTCAATGTGTGTAGTGACATCCTTACGAAGGAGTTTGTATGTAGTTGTACGTATTCGTCTTTAGTACTTTACGTCCAGATTTGTTGGTCAACTAATCATAATTTGCCGAGCGCCCAAGACAACGCACGTGTCGTTTTCATAGAATACGTCAGTGCAGCGCCATTACTAATAATAATGAGTGATTAGAGCGTGACTAGTCGAGCAACAAATCCGTGGATTTGTTTTTGTTTGACGGCCGTCTCATTACGCATACATGCGTTGTGAATCTTGGTGGTGCATTGTAAATACTTTCACAAATACTTTCAAACGTTTTGAATTTTGGAGGAGCGTGCCATGTTATCGTAGTTTATCTCTAGCTGTGTAGAATCGCAGTACATTCTTATTACATTAAAACTAATATTAAACTTTGCCTCCTTGTAATTTTTTATAGTAGTATAACTTAGCATGCATAGTATACAAATCGTCATTGCTTTTGTTCATTGCTACAACGTGTCGTGGTTTAATAGCATATCATGTACATGGCAGAGATAAGACCGCCTTTTGTGCTTTTATTTATTGTACAATTCTAATATGTACTAGTTTTATTGTACAATGAAGTTTAAATAAATAAATATAAAATTTCGCAGTGCTATCTTTTATGATTGTCACAACGCGACCTTAGAGCTTTCATTAAAGCTATTTCATGAATTTCACGATATTTTACTGTGACTACGACGCGTAATGCTTAATGATTAGTTTATTTATTCGAGCGCAAACACCTACTATTTGTCATTTTACTGACAGATGAGCTAATCATAACATACTATAATTGTGTTGTGCTCAACTATGTCTTTTTATATATTTACTTTTGTTTTTATTATTTTGGTGCACAATAAAGTATGTTTGTTTGTATAAATAGTGAAACTAACTATTATTAAAGTGAGTACTAATAAAATATAATATACAGGCTATCCATCCGACGAGCCACGCGCTGCAGCTTGTTTGATTCGCGTCAAGGGTACTACCAATGACCTAGCGAATGTGATTCTCGGCAACTTATCACCAGGGAATGATGATAGCTTCAATATATCACCCGTATCGGTGATGGCGAGCAAGTTAAACGCTGAACTTGGCGCTCCAGAGACGAAATTGGAGGTTAATGAACGTAGTTTTAGGATGATCGTTCGTTTAACTATAGTTAGATGATTTTTGAAGTGAAAACTTGTTTAGCGGCGTTGAGCACTTTTTCTGTAATGGGTATAAAATGTTAAACTCGCGTCAGGACACGTGACCTGATCGAAAAAGCGTAAGACGGATGGAGAGAACTCAACGTTAATAATCAAGTTTTCACTTCTGCCGGCACTCCCCCAGTGCAACCCGTCTTTTTTAAATAGACTGTCAATTACGAAGATTTAAAATTCAATTTATTTCACTTTTCACAGAGTAAAGCCTTCCAGTGGATATCAAAAGGAACAGCGGCTATCATGATGGGACCACGTGGTGAGAATACCGCTCTTGGGAAATTGGCTGAGAAGGCAGGAATTGGAGTGAGTGTAAATTTGAATTTGAATTGAATTTAACTTACCCTCTTCATTAATTTTGTTATTTTAGAGCTTTTAGTTTAGTTTAGTTTATAGACATAATATTATGATCAATATTGGGAGAAGCCTCTGGCTCCTGAGACGTTCGGGAGCCGTGGGATTCTTTTTTTTTACCTATGTAATTATGTCAATAAAGAATTTTATTATTATTATTATATTAATCAACATTTTCAATTATGTACACAAATGTAGAAGTATTTTTTAAATGATTTTATTCGACAGTTATGTGTTTTTAAATGATGGCATGAGCCACAGAAGCTTCAACTATTTGTTCATCCTTTTTAGGATTTTTACAAATTTGACATTATCAAGAATGAAATCTCTATAGCTATAATAAAATTAAAGCAAATTTCTTTCGCTTAGTTTTTTTTGGAATGAAACAGTTGTGTAATTTTAATAAATTGTGCAAAATAGGTAATTCATTTTCTCAATTTCACTATGCGCTCGATCAATGAAGTATAATAAAAAAAATGTGTGCGTGTACTATAGTCCTTTTCACCTAGGATGATTCCTGTGACACTTCATCATGTTCCAAATTACGTATTTTATGTTTAAAAAGTCAAAATAATTTTAGTGCATAATATTTTTATTTTATGGCGGCATTATTACCAAAAATATATAAATGAAACATCGTAAGCTTATAAATAAAAAACAGTATTGTTTAGTTTAATATAATGAAAAATAAAATAAAATAACACAAAAATATAATACCTACGCAATTCGTGTACATGAAATGGATCGTTGAAAAATCATAGAGTTGGAAAATCATATAATCGGCGCCCATCTTGTGATCGTTTGTCAATCGAGTCAATCGTCTGTACGAGTGCGTCAGCCTTGTATACAAGTTGCATTTTTATATTGATACTTTACGTGGTATTCTGTTATTGTTACTAATTGTTATTGTTGACTTTTTGTTGCTGTTGTTTGCTAAGTTTCCTTAGTTAATTGTTGGCGAAATGCCGAAAAAACTAATTTTGGTACTTTATTCAAATCAATTTCATTTCCATATAGAATATTATCGATTATCGGAAACAATTGATACGATTTCAGTAACCGACATCTCTATACGTGTCAAAAATCGATGTGTCACAGAAATCATCTTAGGTGGAAAGGACTATAGTGTACACACGTAAGAAGTGGAACTTCTTTATGACCTTATTTTTAAAAAAATAATTTACTATATGCAACTTTACAGAAATACGTCAAATCACGCGTGGTAGGGATAAGAAAAAGATGGCGCGTAACGGAAAAAAGTGACGCGCAACGAAAAAATGTTACACTAAATTTTTTTCCAACCCCGATAAAGAAGTTTCACTTCAATAAATTCCATTTCCTTTACTAAGGAACGCTTTCTTCTCGAAAAACAATTAAAATAATCCAAAAAGGCGACATCCATTTCTTTTAAATTATTACGGAACATTTTATACTCGCAAATGAATTAAAAACAATTTTCCACATTTAGAAGTGAAACTTCTTTATCGGTGTTGGAAAAAAATTTTGTGTAAAATTTTTTCGTTACGCGTGACATTTTTCCGTTACGCGCCATCTTTTTCTTATCCCTACCACGCGTGATTCGACGTATTTCTGTAAAGTTGCATATGGTAAATTATTTTTTGATAAATAAGGTCATAAAGAAGTTTCACTTCTTACGTGTGTACACTAGTACACGCACACATTTTTTTCCATTAGGAAGAAGACATGGCCGGTCGTACTCTAGCCCTACCGTGTGCGGCTGCATTTGCTGCGGCCACTGAGTCGGTGCCACCGCCGCATATGCACCAGGATCATATGTATAACTTTCTTGGTGAGTATGTATGTTTGTTGAAAACGGAAGTCAACATTAAGTTAATGTTAAACACAGTAACTAAATTAAAGTTAAATCGAATTAGGTGTGATAGGTTTTATGAAACGATTAATAATGTAAATTAATTAATATAAATTAGGGATCTTTTAAAAAAAATAGTATATGAAGTGTCAGATACATAGTCAATCAGTATGTATGATATTTAGTTTTTTATAGCATTCACATGTTCTAGAAATATACATTTTTAAATTTAAAGAATAGAAAAAAAACTCATTATGGGGGATACGAACCTGCGTCTTTTGCCATAAAATATGTTTTCAAGATTTGTGTTGTTTGTGAGTCTATTTTATTTTTGGATAATTAAAACAGATGCTGGCGTCGACTATTATCTTAACCACGTGAAGAAAACCGGTAAAAAGGAAATATTACCAGAAGATTTAACTGAGAAATTTGAAATGGGGGCTAACACGTTTTCGATTGAACTCGGGGATGCTATCAGGTTGCCGTTGCGACTGCCCGATGAGCCACAAGGCGTATGTGAATGATTTTATATTTTTATGACTTAATTATATATTTTAAGAAATTTTCTTTTGTGGATGGAGCACGGATGAATTTAACTACCTTTACCAAAGTATGCGTCTGTAGTCAATATAGAAGTTGGTGTATTAAATAATTAAATGATTGAATTAAAATATTTGGTCTGAACTAACCAATATTATAATATGTATGTATTTTACGACGCTATATAGTATAGTTACTTTCAAACTTAATTTTACCTCAAAATATCGAAATGGGAGTTAACACGTTTTCGATTGAACTCGGGGATGCTATCAATTGCCGTTGCGGTTAATAAATTAAATTTGTAAGTAATTTTATTGAAGTGGAAGGATGAATCGTTTGAATATTTAGTAATATATTTTCATAGGTTAAAAACTTTGTCGATTTACGAACTGTTAAGTTTACCATTATACTATAGTTTCATTAGAGAATTTTTTAATTTAAAACCTTTAAAATAGGAGGGCGGTGAAGAAGAAGCCGCTGAAAAGGAGACTGGAGAAGAATTGGAAGAAGAAGAAAAGGAAGAGCCTATGAAACGTAAGATCATATTGCTGAATTTATAAAACTCTTACAACGGACTTTAAAAGAATATTCGATAACTAATTGAAAAGATTTTTTAATAAATGGTCTATTTGAGAAAACACACCACATCGGAAGCACAGTAATAAGTTACAAAACAATAATTGAACCGATTTCATTCAAAATATTAACTGCATCATTATTTCCAACAAAAATGATCGCTTTGCTATTGGCATTTTAAAATATACTTGTAATAAAAATTATTGCTATAGCCAAAAAACGATTTCATCCAGAAATAAAAGACGCCCTATTCAAAATGTGGTATGACGAAACGAAACCCACATCTGTATCGCTCCTCGTCGGTGACTACCACCAGATGGGAGTGTGGATGAGATCTGGTGGTAAAGTGGTGGCGTTTGACCCAGCGCCCACTTTGAATAAGGGCATGTTGACCAGACAGAGGATTACCAAGGGTAAGTGACGAAAAAAGTTCGAAAAGTTAGCAAAAAGATCGAAAAAATAGCAAAAATGTGAAAATTTTGAAACTTTCAAAAAGTATTTAAGTATTATCACCAAGAATTACAATTCTACTTTAACTAGAAAAACAATTCGGTAAAGTATATTGGTGGTGGTGACAATGCTATAAACATAATAATACAAGTCGGTCTATCATAATTAAATCCATTCTCTTTAGATCAACAACATTCAAATCATCAAAAAAAAAACATTTTAGCAAAGAAGGAGTCACCTTCAAAATAGTACAAAATAAATTAAATAAATAATAGTTCAGTTCTTAAATTCTTCAAAAAAATCACATTCTTGTACTAAAATTGACTAATATTGATGATGATGATGATAATAACAAAGTAAATACATCACCAGGTGATGAAATAAGACTACAACGTATCAAAGACGAGATGGCTGGTGAAGGTGGTGATGGGGCTGAGGAAGAGGAAGAAGAAGCTGGGGGAGGTTTGTTGTTTGTTAATAATCCATACTAATATTATAAATGCGAAAGTAACTCTGTCTGTCTGTCTGTTACTCAATCACGCCTAAACTACTGAACCAATTTTCATGAAATTTGGTATGGAGATATTTTGATACCCGAGAAAGGACATATAGGCTACTCTTTATCCCGGGAAAATGACGCAATCCCGGAAATCCCACGGGAACGGCAACTATGCGGGTTCTTCTTTGACTGCGCGGGCGAAGCCGCGGGCGGAAACCTAGTAAGAAATATATGTGTAAAACTAGCGGTCCGCCCCAGCTTCGCTTGTTTTTTATCTCAATAAGACAAATTTTTACTGGACAATTTTTTTATTTATTGTTAACTTGAAATCGGTTTAGTATCTGAGTACCTACCTAATTGCTTGTGATTTAAATTATTATAATATTATGTATTTTCTTTATTTCAAATATGAGTTATTTCTGTATTCCTTTTATTATTTCTATTTAACAGAGGGTGAAGAAAAACCTGAGCCGGAGCCTGAGTTTGTTCCGCCAGAGTCTTGTCCAGCTTTGATGGTGTTTGCGAGCCCTGGAGAATTTATTGATAAACTCAGTTTGTATTTTTTAATTATTATAGTTGTTTCTATAGGTAATTGAAAAAAAAAAATAACCATATTTCAGAAGAAATCCTTTAAATATTGAATATTCCGTCCAAACTTTTTATATTATTTCTTTCTAATTCTTTTAAATGTCACAGTAATTTCGTTTCCGCCAAACAATTTCGTTTCGGACCTATTCGGTAATATTTATTTATCCACCTGCCTAGTACCTACTCAGTATTTTGTTTGGTTATAAAAATATCTAACATTATTACTATAGTAGAGCCATTTTAATAGGCAACATTTGACAGTTCAACAAAATTCAACAACGTAACCTAGTAACGACGACATAGAATAACATGATATTTCGTTTTGTTAGAACTGCACATTTGCTTAACTTTTTTCAATTACGACTACATAATATTTATAATAATAATGACCGATACAAGTAATTTTAAGGTTTCATTTTACTGATAAACCATTCTAAACATAATAAACAATTTCTGAATTGAAGAACTGACGTCACTACAATTTTGTGCCAATAAACCTTTTTTCTTTTTAAATACCAGAGACGTTACTCTAAAAATCGAAATCTGACATCTAGAATCGAATGCATTGATAAAAAAATAAAAATCATCATAAATTAATAAATTCGATTGACAAATGTTTCAAATCCGTATCGATTAATTCACTTTAATCGATGTTTTTAAGCAGGTTACCTCTCTTCGAAGATAAAATTGATAGACGTCAAATGTTGCCTATTAAATTGGCTCGACAATAACTACCAGTATACTTTCAGCATTACAAGGCGGTCTAGACAAGAAGCAATGCCTAGCTCCATATAAGTTATACCCCGTAAAAATTACCAACGAATTAACATCTGTACTAAAGGAGAGGAAACAACCGGCGGCTCCAAAGGGAGAAGACGAAGGAGCAGATGAGGAGGGTGAGTAAACAAGTGATAACTGCGTTAAAAACAACCGACTTCAAACTTGCACTTGCAACATTTACAAATACAGACAAAAATGCTCATAAAATAAAAACTACTGGGCCTATCCGAATAAAATTTTTATGGGACCAATTCGACACCATCCCGCATCGAACAAAAAAAGAATCACGTAAATCGGTTCAGAAACCTCGGAGTAATCGGTGTACATACATACAAAAAAAAACATACCGGCCGAATTGATAACCTCCTTTTTTTTTTTGAAGTCGGTTAAAAAATAAAAAATAAAATTGGTTGTCTGTAAAGTCCGACTTTACATTTACATCGGTTTACTGACCATAGTTGAACGTGACAACGTCCTATTGTGCTTCTTTGTCGCTCGTTCCGCGCTCTCGCTCGCACTTCAAGCCTTACATGGAACGCCTCAGAGCGAGGTAACGCCGCATGAGTCATGTTTTTTCGTGCGTGCAGCCGGCTCTATCGAATTGTCACGTAAAAAAAAATTGCGTGTGTACACGTGTAAGAAGTGAAACTTCTTTGGCAAGATTCAAAGTTACCGAAATCATCGCCTTACTCCATGACGTGACGGTATTATCATGACACGACCTTGAAATTTCACCGTCAACGCGCTTAAGAAGTTTCACTTCTGACACGTGTGCTCGGCACACTATTTTTCTCTGTGTGGCATGCAATTGACACATTATAATTAATATTTCTTTCTGTCTAACAGAGGGCGAAGTTTTAATAGACCCGTTAGAAGACGCAGCTATAGGCAAATATTTCACGCGTCTCGGTCGAGCCGTTGCGTCGGTTCGTGGAAGAGTGGCTCAAAACGAGAATTACTTTTTGGACCAGCCTAATAGGGATAATCAGGTAATGTATGGTTGATACGAAATAGTGGAATTAGTGAAGTAATTAAATATTAGAGATGTTTTAATAAAATTATAGAAGTGAAGTCCCATGTCCCCTAGTGGGGTAAGGGGCAGATGTATTATACATCTGTTTCACTGATCGATTTTCTTTAGGGACAAGTAGGTGATCAGCTTTCTGTGTCCTGCCAGACCAAGACATTTTTTTTCTTCTTCGTCTCCACCGGGAATCGAACCCAGGACCCCTAGGTGCTACGCTCACGCGTCAACCACTGTACCAAGGAGGCGGTCAATATAATAAAATTATAGTTATGAATAAATGTACTGTGCATAATATTATCATGAAATTATGAACCCGAAAAAATGTAGTGAGTGAGTTATTGTGCAGATTCAGAACTATTTTTCGACTATTCGAAAAGGAATTACAGATATTTATTGAAAATACAGGTTTTTTTGACCAACTTAGGTTGTAGAAGATGAGTAGATGAGTGCTAGCGTGTGAGTGAGTAAGATAGTGAGTTTGTGAGTTATTTCGAGCGTCTGTGTGTGAGTTTGTGAGTGAGTCATTTGTTGAGATTGTTAGGAAGATAATTCATTTGTGAGTAATTTGAGTGAGATTGTTAGGGAGATATTTAATGTGTGAGTTTGTTAATACGTGAGTTTGTGAGTGAGTGTGTAGGTTAAGAGTAAGTTGTATGATGTGTTTACTAACATATTTTTATTATATACTAGCGGTCCGCCCCGGCTTCGCCCGTGGTACATATTTCGCAATAAAAGTTAGCCTATGTTCTTTCTCAGGGTCTAAAGATTATTTGTGCCAAATTTCATCAAAATCGGTCCAGTAGTTTATGCGTGAAAACCATACATACATACAAACCTTTCCTCTTTATAATATTAGTATAGATAGGAGGTAGCCAACGTGGCAATGGGTATAGTAGTGGAACATATAGAACCATACGTATACTGGAAGGCACCAGTTTTAGACAGTCTGTTGAAGTATGGAGATATATTTTATAGTATGTCAGTATCATACTACCTACTTAGATTGTAGGAGATGAATAGATAAATGCTAGTGTGTGAGTGAGTTAGGTAGTAAGATAGGGAGTATGTGAGTTATTTAGAGCATTCGTGAGCGAGTGTGTGTTAGTTGTTGAGTGAGTTTGTTAGTAAGTTAACTAATCTGTGCGTGAGTGTGTGAGTGAGTTTGTTAGTATGTTAGTAGAACGTTTATTTTACTTACCTATAATTATCGTAAACAGGACGTAGCCAATGCGGCAATGGGTATAGTAGTGGAACATATAGAACCATACGTATACTGGAAGGCACCAGTTTTAGACAGTCTGTTAAAGTATGGAGACAGACTCTATAGTATGTCTTTGCCGAGAGCAAGTAACCCGCCGAAGTTGAGGCCTAGCGAATTGGTGCCCAATTTCCATGTGACCACTTTTAATGTAAGTATTTCTGTTTTTACCTGTGAAAAAAAAGAAAAAAAAGAGCGCGTGTGCCGAGCACACGTGTCAGAAGTGAAACTTCGTTGGTAAGATTAAAAGGTACCAAAATCGTGGCCTTATTTCATGACGTGACGGTATTGCTATGACGCGTCCTTGAAATTTTACTCTCAACGCGCCTAAAGAAGTTTCACTTCAAAACTATTTTTTTATTTGTATGCTAGATATCAATGCACTATTATTGGTTTTTATTATCATCTTTACTGATGGTTAGGGAGCCAGGTGCAAATTTGGTTAACTATTTCCTCTCAAGAGATAATTCGTCAGACGCATGAGAGTATAGTATTATAAAGCCTCGTGAACGTCAGCTGGCGCTCGGTTGGGGGGGTGAGCGGTTGTAGCCTCCCACGCACATAGGAAAAAAAATACATTCATTCATTCATTTCCTCTCAGCTAAAAATTTGTCAAATTGTAGCTAACCCAATATCTCAACGAAAAAAAATAGTCAGCTGGTTACAACATGGTGTATTATACGTCAGCTGGTGTCTCGAACATGAAAGTTAAATTTAAAGAAAAATTTATTTTCCGTTATTTCCTCTCAAACAAAAATTTACCTGATGATAGCTTATATGTAACTGTGGATAAATATATATGTCAGCTGGCTGTATCTTAGTGGAAAAACCGTCAGCTGACACGGGAGGCTACAACCGCTCACCCCCCCAACCGAGCTCCAGCTGACGTTCACGAGGCTTTATAATACTATACTCTCATGCGTCTGACGAATTATCTCTTGAGAGGAACTTGGTCATAAAATCTGCTGCTGGCTCCCGGACCATGATATTATTTATGCGAAAGTTTGTCTGTTTGTTTATTTATCTTTCCTTCACGCAACAATGGAGAGATTTTACGACATAATTATACATTTGCTTGCGCATTTTAATTCACACTAACACTAACACACTCCCACTCACAATCACAGCCACACACACTCACAATCATAGCCTCACACTCACTCACTCACACTCACACTCACTATTTGTATTTTTATTTATGCAATTGTTAATATTATCTATTCGAACAGGTAAAAATGGATGTGGATAGCGACGTAGTGACCGGTGATATAAAGGCGGGAGACTCTGGGCCGGTGCTCGGTTTGAAGAAGGGTATCAATCGGTTCTTTGAGAGTGTGAGTTTTGTTGTTTTTATAATTTATTTGTGTATTTGGCCACGTTATATGTCATAAATGTTTGAGTCACACATACTAAATAAAAATTACAAATAAATTGAACACTTACATAATAATGATTATTTTAACTAAGCCCTTGTCCTTAATTATATCCATGCCCACAGATTTCATTTGAGTTCGTTAGTTTCTTTTCAGTCATGACATTAAAACACTATTATGACTATACTTTTAGAATAAGCAAGGTATACTTTGCTGCAAAGACTATTGTGTCGCTATTTGGCGGGCAGCAGACGATAAATCATACTGTCTTTGGGAGCCCCACGCTGTAGGGCCCCGGGGCCTTATCTCTTATACACATAAACATATTATATAGCATTATAATAATATTTTACTAAGAACACACTTTTCATATGAAATTTTGGTTGATGTGTGAACTTTTTAAAGACAAACAGACACTACACGTGACAGGACAATAACTTAAAAAGTTTTATTTCGCTCACAATTTAGATTTTAATAAAAAAATTCTTATGTCGTCAATTATTTTAGAATAAACACGGAGTTCTCTGCTGTAAAGACTATTGCGTTGCCATTTGGCGGGCAGCCGATGACAAATCGTACTGTTTGTGGGAGCCCCATGCTATAGGGCCCCGGGGCCTTATCTCACCAGGTGGGGCGTGTGGCCTCATTGCATATTCCACTGTGGAACTCGTCTCTTAAAACATACACATAAATATAATATTATATATACAAGAACATAATATGTATTAGTCATTTAAGCTTATGAGTTTCTTTTCAGTCTTGAAATTAATTTACTATTCTGATAATATTTTTAGAACAAGCATGGAATTCTTTGCTGCAAAGACTATTGTGTCGCTATTTGGCGGGCAGCCGATGACAAATCATACTGCCTTTGGGAGCCCCATGCTGTAGGGCCCCGGGGCCTTATCTCACCCGGTGGGGCCTGTGGTCTTATTGCATATTCCACTGTGGAACTATTGGCTGACACGTTTGCTAGTAATATCGGCAAGTTGGCCAGGCCGGGGTCTAATAAGTGAGTTGTTTGTGTGTATGTTTGTAGGGTAGTTTAATATTTTTGATTAGGTAAGGGGGAATCGAAATTTAGCTTATTGTGTTTTTTTTTTTAATTTGTTGTATCATTATATAGCCATAGTTTTGATTTTGTGCGAGTTAAATTTGGAATATGTATTTAATTATTATTAAATTATGGGTCCGAATGCTATAGCACTAATGTGTAATGATTTTAGAATGAGTTGATTTCGCGATCGCTTTGCTCACGTTCGCGTTGCTTGTTTTTAACTCCCTATTTTTGTAATGTACGTGTATGCGATAAAAAAATTATTCCAAATTTATTTTTTTATCAACAGATATTCGATATCATCCGTCAAAGTGTTCTGGGAGTTATCCAAAGCGCCCGGTCCGGTGACACCTCAAGGGACGGTCCCAGATGAAGGATATGAATGGAAGGTAAGAATATTTTTTCTAACAAACATATTTTTATTTTCGATTGCATTTTCTGCGTATTCATTTGAACCATTTGCTTGTTTTGTATTCAGCCATTTTAAAATAAAACAATGTACCTTCGAACACTCAAGAATGTGTTTAATAAACCTACCTACCAGTAAAAGAAAAAAAATAGGATTAATCGAATGAAATTGCGTTCTTTCAAAAAAATTATATTATTCTCTAGTTCATCTAAGTATCCATATACAATTTTTTTGTTTCTTAATTAAGGTGCTGACTGCATACGTGGAAACAGCTAGAGGGAGGACAATCTTGCGTGGCACTCGACCACCAGACTTGGTCAAGTTAGTATTTTTCATTCACTATCATAATCATTAATAATAATAATTATTAAGCCTTTTTATTTCCCATCAAATTACAGCATTATGATTAAAACTAAGTCTGGAGAACTACTCATTCCTCCTGAACAGGAACCCCCGTCTGGGTAAAGGCCTCCTCCAACCCAAATCATAATCATTATCATCTTAATACTATTATAAAGGCAAAAGTTTGTAAGTATGGATGTTTGTTACTCTTTCACGTAAAAACTACTAAACCGATTACAATGAAATTTAGCACACATATAGAGGGTAACTTGGATTAACACATAGGATAGGTTTTATCCCGGAAATCCCACGGGAACGGGAACTATGCGGGTTTTCCTTTGAAAACGCGGGCGAAACCGCGGGAAATCTAGTCCTAAATTCTTTTTGTTCACATTCGACTAAGTAGCATTTTTGTATTTACAGTGCACTAAGATAGGTATTTTTGCGGTAAATTGACTTGCCTGATGCAAATCACTGTAGCTCTGCTTTCCGAATCGGTGGTAAATGTTAAAAATATGTAATGACGATTCAAAAGTGCTTCTAGAAAGTCTAATTGAATAAATAAATGTTTGAATTTGAAATAACACAAATTAGATTGATTTCATTAATCGTAATTACGTCAAATTCAAACTCAAACATTTATTTATTCAATTAGACTTCTAGAAGCACTTTTGAATCGTCACAACATATTTTTTTACATTTATCGTATCGTCATTTAAATAACTCCACTAATTAGTGAAAATATGAATACCAGATTCACCCGCGACGCCCTCCTCCAATCATCATGCGGGGCTATAGTGAGTGCGTGTATGTCCCACATTCGCCGTCCACACCTCTGGACCAGACGGACCGTGGACGAGATAATGGCGGTCGCGTGTCAGCTGTTCACCGCCTCGTTGGGTTCGCTTGGTTATGAGTTTAGACCTGGTGAAGATGTATTACTGCCCTTACAGGTAATTTGGAAATAAGGGGTTTGAAATCAAGTTGTGAATCTGATTCGAAAAATAGGTAAATTGTTTATTGAAACAACACAAAAACACATAGAATATCCAGCAAGATTTAAATAATATGAAAAGTCGAATCTTTTATAAAATAATGTACGGAATGGGGTAAAAAAATATGTGTAGGAAAAGAGAATAATAGCAAAAAATATAACAATGTATTTAGGTTCCCAATCGAACGACTATTTTACAGTTTTTCCTTATAATTTGGTAAGACTTAAGTTAATAATTAAAAAAATACCGGCCAAATTGATAACCTCCTCCTTTTTTTTTGAAGTCGGTTAAAAATGATTGTAGGTACTGAAACGATTCGTGCTTGGCGTCAACTACGTGAGATATGATTTGCAACAAGTGTTCACTGGGAAATTGGAACAGAAGGAACCAACTGAGATGACTGTAAGGTATAGTATTTAGCTTCTTGATAAATTTTGTTTCATATAATTAATTTTTAACAGTAGTGTGAATGACGTTAAAAAGTAAACATGAAATGAAATGAAAAATGAAAAACAATATTGATTTCATACATACAGTTTTTCAAAGACAGAAATTGAAAAATAATTAACTATAACTAACGAAATTAATATTCATTTTAATGCATTTTTTTTTTAAATTATGCAAAAAGGTGCGATAAAATCACATATTTAAATATAATACTTCCTACAGATCAGTTTAAACAGTTTATATTTAAGACCAAAACATTAGAAAAATACGTTGGTACTAACAATATCATAACAATATCACCACCAGGTGCGCGTTAGAGCGGTTTTTCGAATCCCACACCCACGGGATCCTCTGGTCGGTGCCCCACGCGGTGGCTGTATGGCGAGTTGCTGGGGCCCCGTCGTATTACATGATGGAGCCCCACGCTTGTGGCCCCACTGGGTTGAGGGTTGATGCACAGGTTATATAGACGATTTTATTGATGATAAGGTGCCTAGATAATGTAATAGTTAGGAATGTCTGTGGAAACTGTTATTATTTTGAGATAATGTGATAGTTGAAATGTCTTGCTGAGATGGCTGAACAAATGAAAAAAAAGTGTGTGCGTGTAACCTTTACGCGCGATTGAAGTAAAACGCACATGTCAATATAACCTTGTTATTGAATATTATAAAATGTCGCAATTGTCAGAAAATTTATTTTTAATTTACTTATTTTAAAAGTAATAAATAAACAAGTATATTTAGAGATTTAAAAAAAATTTTGCAATTTAAAATAATGTTTTTAAAACTGTTGAATTTTTCATTCACTTTGCTATTCACAATTGATCCGTTTGAAAATTTGAAAATAAATAATCCTAATTGATTATGATATTTGCCACTAGCTGGCGTATAAGTCAAGAAGCGTGTAGTATAATATGACATATACTTACAACCAATCAGAATTATTATTTTTAAATGGCGGAAACTACACAGCGTTACTTCCGTCAGAAAAAAAATCTGAGTTACTCCCTAGTCGCGCCTAAAGAAGTTTTACTTCAACAATATATTATTTTAAGTTGACATTAAAAAACAGCAATGTCATATAATATGTATGCGAGGTGGCTGTGTAGCAAGTTGCTGGGGCCCCGTCGTATTACATGATGGAGCCCCACGCGTGTGGCCCCACTGGGTTAAGGGTTGATGCTCAGGTGATTTAAGTTGTCTAGATGATTACGCTGTCTCTAACTCAAATATTTTTTATTCAATTAGACTACTTTTAGGGCCGATTTTTCAATGCTTCGATAAAACTTATTCGTCGAATAATGTATAAAACTACCATTTTAAAAACGTATTCTACTAATTGCCTGTATTTGACAGTTTATGTGACATTTTAATATTATCGTGTAATACTTTATTGGACGGATAAGTTTTATCCAAGCATTGAAAAATCGGCCCTTAGAAGCATTATGGAATCGTCAATACATATTTTTAACATTTACCACTGATCCAGAAAGCAGGATCTATGGAGAAGAATCGGCAAGAAACTCCATTTAGATCTCTGTCTAGACTCTAGATGATATTGTTGTTGAGAATGGTCGGGAATGTATGTAGAAATTGTTGAAAATGATGGTTGAAATGTCGTTTAGAGATGACTGGACGAATGAATAAATATTTAATTTGTTTATTCTAGTATTTATATTTCAATAAAGTGATATTTTCGATTAATTTGTTTTTATGATAGTGTGTTGGACGGGTATAGGCATAAATGAAACGCACAGCTTAGCTATCAACAGTTTATTTAAATATTTAAATCTTGGTCCGGGAGCCAGCAGCAGATTTTATGACCAAGTTCCTCTCAAGCGGTAATTAGTAAAATGCATCAAAGTATAGTATTATGAAGCCTCGTGAACGTCAGCTGGAGCTCGGTTGGGGGGAAGAGCGGTTGTAGCCTCCCGTATCAGCTGACGGTTTTTCCACCAAGATACACCCAGCTGACATATATATTTATCCACAGTTACATATAAGGTATCATCAGGTAAATTTTTGTTTGAGAGGAAATAACGGAAAATAAATTTTTCTTTAAATTTAACTTTCATGTTCGAGACACCAGCTGACGTATAATACACCATGTTGTAACCAGCTGACTATTTTTTTTCGTTGAGATATTGGGTTAGCTACAATTTGACAAATTTTTAGCTGAGAGGAAATGAATGAATGAATGTATTTTTTTTCCTATGTGCGTGGGAGGCACCCCCCCAACCGAGCGCCAGCTGACGTTCACGAGGCTTTATAATACTATACTCTCATGCGTCTGACGAATTATCTCTTGAGAGGGAATAGTTAACCAAATTTGCACCTGGCTCCCTAACCATCTGTATAACACATACATATCAATCACTTATGCATCTATTGTTTCTGGATGATATAGTTATCTGGCTGATGTTGTTGCCTCGATGCCGTCTTGACGATTTTGTTGTTGGATTATATGATTTAAATTTTCATATTTTTTAGGACGATGGCGCTGCCTGCGTTCTGACTTTTACATCAGCGAAGTTAATGGCTTTCGCGTAAGTAATCATTTTTTTTTTGTATCTCTATTAGTTATTCCCGTTTAAAATTTTTGTGAAAACTTCTTTAGCGGCGTTGAGCACTTTTTCTGTAATGGGTATAAAATCTTAAACTCGCGTCAGGACACGTGGCCTGATCGAAAAAGCGTAAGACGGATGGATATCAAACATGCTCAACGATAATAATCAAGTTTTCACTTCTGCCGGCACTCCCCCAGTGCAACCCGGCTTTTTTTTTAATTCTTTGTCGTTTCAAAATTACCACAATTATTGTTTTTAAAACGTCCAATTTCATGCATTTGTATATCAAAATAACGAATAACTAAGTTTTTGTGTCTTTTACTTATCTTTTGTAATTTAAATTAAAGAATAAGTAAATATTTATTAAATCAAAATTATTTTTAACCAGCTACCTCCAAAATATACCAGTCGTAGAGCGACCAAAGCACGACTTTCAGCTATACGCTATGGCGATAACAGTACAACCGATTAAGAAGCTAGGTGGCGTTGAACCGCCGTTGGTTCGAGCGCCACCTGGTGTTAGACTCGTACCGGCTACTAGTAAGGTAAGAAATTATTAAAGAAAGGTCAAATTAAAATGTAATAAATTACATTAATAATTAAATAAATATTTCAGGACAATTTTCACACACGGCACGATCTGATCCCATACTAAGCTTTCGCTTGTGTTAGGCCCTTCGCTCATGGAGCTACTCAAAAATGACTGAACTAATCAGTAATTACGATTACAAACCAGTTACAAATTGTATCTCGCATACAACGCTACTCAAGTTATAAGGTTTCAGTCACTTGTCAATGTTTGCTCGTTCATTTTTATCATAAAAAACAGAGAAATTCGGGAAACCAGTAGCGTGGAGACCGACACGACGCGTCGCGCGTGATTTGTTGCTAACGCGTTACTCACCAGTTAGTAACTAGTCGCGTCGTGTGCGAATCTCCATAGAACATGTATGGGCTGTGACGCTCAGGCAACTCGTTAGTAATTTGAGTTTGTGACTAGTTCTTTTTGAGTAGCTCCATGAGCGAAGGGCCTTATGGTAACCAGATGACTGATAAACATACATATATAATTTTAAATAAATACATGCATAGATATTTAACAGCCAGACACAGAACATCTATGTTAATCACACATATTTGCCCCGGGTGGGAATCGAACCCAAGAAGTGAAAGAAAACACTTCTTTGTATTGTATTGAAAAATGTATAGTTTATATTTTGACGTGACAACGTCTTATAATTCGATAGCGCCGGCTGCACGCACGAAAAAACATGACTCATGCGGCGTTACCTCGCTCTGAGGCGTTCCATGTAAGGCTTGAAGTGCAAGCGAGAGCGCGGAACGAGCGACAAAGAAGCACAATCGGACGTTGTCACGTTCAACTATCGTCAGTAAACCGACTTTACAGACAACCAATTTCTTTTATTTGATCTATTTTTTATTTAGATTTTTTTAGGTTTGGCTTACCGAGTTTGCCATCTTTAGCATTTACTATAGTTTGATCACATTTCGATTTATCAGCAAAAATAAAAGCTTACACAATAAAATAATATTAAATTAAAAATCCCACTCAGGTGGACATTCGTGGCAGTAAGCGTCGTGCGTCAGAAAGAGACAGAAAACATCCGCCAGGCAGCGCCACTTGTGTGGACGCACAACGAGCTTCGGAGAAGCGGGATAAGGAGGAGGGGAAGTTGAAGGGTAAGTTGGGAGGGGGAGGGGGGTGACGTCATTTGCTTGTGACGTGACGGGTTTGTGACGTCATACAAGTTTGTGTCGTCTTAGCGTGATTTGGAAATGAATACATAGTCATTTTCACACATTGTCCTGGATTACCCGGTCCAATCTAGGGCAATTAGGAGGACAGAGACAGATAATTAGTAGCGATTTATGTGTATAACAATTCCTAGAAATTATCTCCAATCCTGCAAGAAAATATAATATGTATTTTTAAATAATGACAGAATAAAATAGCTTACAATATACATTAAAAAGTGTATTTATCTTCTCTTATATATAAAAATGAATCGCAAAATGTGTTGGTAAGCGCATAACTCGAGAACGGCTGAACCGATTTCGATAATTCTTTTTTTATTATATTCCTTGAAGTACGAGGATGGTTCTTATGTAGAGAAAACGTAAACATGTACCACGGGCGAAGCCGGGGCGGACCGCTAGTGTTCAATAAAAATTTACAACATCATAAGGTGATCATGTACTTATAACTGTTTCGGAAGTCAGTTTCAACAAAATCAGAGTAGATATTACTACTAAATTATTATAATAATGAAAAGAAAATGAAAATTATTTATAGATATAGAAGAATGCAACGATGAAGAATAAGAATAAGAATATCTTTATTGAAAAAGTAAAATAATACATTTAAAATTTGGGGAAACTAAAGCCTGTGTTAGTTGGAAACTGTGTTACAGGCTTTAGAATCCCTTCACAATTTTTGTAGATTGCCTTTTTCAACTTAAAATATAATTAAATTACAATTTAATCAAAGAAAGAAAAAGATTGCATGCATGAATGTTTGTGTGTGTGTGTGTGTGTGTGTGTGTGTTTGTGTGTGTATGTGTGTAATAAAATAATATTTTTTATTAAATATACGACCGTAATAGATTCTCTGTGGCTTCGTAATCTAACTTGTTAAGAATAATTAATAGTTCTTTTTTAAATTTATGATTCGAATATTTTTTAACTACTTTTACGTTATTACCAAATAAGCCATTATATATCTTAGGAGTAAAGAACTCTGAACTTCTACTACCGAACGCAGTATTAAACGTTGGAACAGGAACCCGCTCCAATCGTTTGTCACATTGTGAGAGTGTCGGTACAATGTATCGATGAAATTTGCAAAGGCAGCGATATAAAAACATTTTTCTCACTGTTAGCACATTACACTGTTGATATAGATCAGTTGTAGGGTGCCTGAACGGTAAACGATACATGACCTTAAGTATGGCGCGTTGTGAACGTTCCAATTGTATAAGGTTGCATTTAGGTGCACTGCCCCAGATGGTTAAGCAGTAGGTTATGATACTCTCACATAAAGATTTATATGTTAAAGTGAGTATATCAGGGCTGGCCACTTCCCTTAGATTTTTAAAAACATGCATCAATTTTCTAGATCTAGTGGAGACTTCAGTTATGTGTGGGCCCCAGGTAAGTCGGTCATCCAATATGACTCCTAAATATTTAATCGTTTTAACACGTTCTAAGGTGGCACATGAACAACACGCGGGGAGGCTCACTTCTCTGTTACATGGGTAAGTATGTAATTGAATTTTGAATGACTCTTTCGGGCATGTACGAGCTGTAATATCAAAGCAAACGTATTTGGTCTTCATGGTGTTTAGGGTAAGTAGGCTATCTTCTAACCAGGCTGTCACCTTACTCATTTCTGTTTCAGCAATTTGACGTACTGCACTCCAAGAAGGACCACGAAATAAAAGAACAGTATCGTCCGCGAACATGGTTATGTCGGTTTTATTTAAACGAAGATTACATAGTTCGTTCACGTAGACGATAAACAGCGATGGACCGAGGGTACTACCCTGCGGTATTCCGTACAAACATGAAGCGTTGCTGCTAAAGTGGCCATTTACCCTTACCCTCTGAGTTCTGCCTGACAGATAAGATCTGAACCATTCAAGAGGCATTCCCCTTACTCCCATATTTTGCATACGTGACAAAAGTATGGGAATAGAAACGGTGTCAAATGCCTTTTGAAGGTCCAGAAATACACCCATGCACTTTTCATTGTTGTCCAGGTAAGATCGTATTTTCGATGTTAAGCTGTAGACTGCATCCTCTGTAGACTTACCGATCCTGAACCCATATTGCAGTGAACTGAGCATCTTAAATCTAGTTAAGTATTTTATCAATCTATTGTTTACGATTTTTTCAATTATTTTAGAAAATGTTGATATAAGCGAAATTGGTCTATAGTTACAGGCTAAACTTTTGTCGCCAGATTTAAAAATAGGAGATACTATGGCTTTTTTAAAGGGGTCTGGAAAAACGGCACTTTCAAAACTAAGATTAATTAAATATGTAATAGGTTCAATGATTAGATTTTGGATTTCTTTTAGCAAATTTGTAGATATATTGTCCCAACCTGGAGCACAGGAAGATTTTAAACTATTTATTACACTTTGAACCTCATTGCAGTTTGTCGGTAAAAGTAGGAATGAATTAGGAGGGGCGTCTACAGAGGAAGCTTTTTTAGCCAAACAATCCTCAGTGCATCCCAACATATTAAGTGTATTGTTTGCCAAATCGCTACCTATAGAAGTAAAATATCTGTTCACTTCGTTCAGCGAGTCAGTAGTAGATGTATTTATTTTTAAGAGCTTATCAGGTATTGGTGCGGTTTTATTTATGTTGCATACGTCCTTTATTATATTCCAAGTATTTTTAATATTTCCTGCATTCTGTCTAAATTGGTTTTGATAATACTGTTTCTTAGCTGTTTTTATTATATAATTACATGTGTTACGATATCTTTGGAAATAATCTTTAAATTCTATGTCATTAGGTTTAGCTTTGCATCGTTTTTGTAATTTGTTTCTTTTTCTAATAGACCTCAAAAGTCCTAGGGTGATCCAGGGTTTAAGACATTTCTTTCTATTGGGTACGACACAGGTTATGCTATTATTTTGGATAATTGTCTGCAATTTAGATATAAAATATACAGCGGCTTCGTTAGTATCTGTTATTTGAAAGTATTCATTCCAATCTACCTTGGACAGTTGCTCCTTTATCATGTTATAATTTAACCTATTTTTTGAAATTGTGGAAGCTTTTTTTGAGATATTGCTGTCATTTATTATTAAAAGAATGGGCGAGTGGTCAGTCAATTGTTCGAAAATAGCAGTTTGCCATTTTAGCGGCGATTTAATCATAACATGATCAATACATGTCTTGTCTCTTGTGGGTTTGTCAATTCCTTGTAGTAACCCATAAAATGCCATTAAACTTAAATAATAAGCACCATGTGTTGTTATATCACCGGAAAGAATATTTATGTTTATGTCACCTGTAAATATAATAGTTTTAGATTTTGTATTCTTTAATATGTTATCCAGTGAGTCTATGTATTTAGTAGGATTGGAAAAGCAAGGTGGTCTATACGAGCATATCAAGGTACAAGTATCATGCAAAGCCAAAACCAAACAATTTCCTTCTTCAATATCTGGTTCTGTTGCCGTTGCCGATATACCCTTTCGTACGTATACTACAATACCGTCATTTTTATTGAGAAATCGTTTTGTTGAAAATACTTGATAATTATTAAGAGACGGTGGAGGTTTATTGTTGTCTAGCCAACATTCAGTCAAAACCATTACATCTATACGCACATTGAGCATTTCGACAAATACAAGAAATCTGTCTAAGTTATGATTTACACTTCGTATGTTTACTGTAACCATAGTAAAAGAATTAGTGTTTATCATTACTTTCTGTGATAAGTTGTTAGGATTATTTATGATAATACATGACGGGGTGTGTAAGTTGTCCAAATCGCTTTGTATATTATTATTTATTTGTCTATCGAATGGTGTAACTACAAGAATAAAATGCCGACCTTAAATTTGTAAAGCAACAATAAACACTTCAATAGTATTTTATTCAGTTGAAAAGTATACTTAAATAGATATATAATTAAAGAGTGTATATATATAATATTATTATTATTACTATTTTGTAACAGAAACCGAATTAAAACTTTGTTTGGTAGCAAGCATGTGGATGTAATAATCATTAAAAAGTATGATGTGATGTTGTGGTGTCTCATGAGATTTGAATAAATTTGAATATAATATTTTAAATTAAAAATACACAAGGTTTTATCCCGACTGCTACATGAAATTATCATTATCACAATAAAAACAAAGGCTGTGAAACTGACCCAAATGTAACATAATAATATCTCAACAACCAAGCTACAATAGAAACATTCTACATTATTATTTAGACGATTTCTGACAGTAATAACATAATTACATAATAATTCTACCAAACAATAATCAGTAAAAGTTAAAAGTTTACATAAAATGAAAGACAAAATGTAACATAATATCTTAACAACAGCTAAAGCACAATAAAAACATTCTGTATTATTATTTAGAAGATAACTGACAATAAGAACATAATTACATAATAATACTACTAAACCATAATCAGTATAATTATTTAAAAGTTTACATAAAAAGAAAAACAAAATGTAACGTAATATCTTAACAACTAAAGCACAATAAAAACATTCTGTATTATTATTTAAAAGATTTCTGACAGTAAAAACATGATAACATAAAATTCCTGTCAAAAAACAATCAGCATAAGTTATAAGTTTCCATAGGATAACATTAGAAAAAAATACATTTATAATCACATTGGAATTGGTAAATTCAATATTACAGCTTAGAACAATATTACTTTTTAACCGTATATAATTTATTAAGTGATAGATAACGTATTCGCATAAAGAATGCAAGTTGTATTTATATCTCAAACGACATCCGACCGAAAAATTTGATCTATATCTTTTTCAGTTTGAATGCAATACGACTTTGTATTACTGTCGCGACGGGCATATATACGGCCACCTCGTGTCCAAGTGTAACGCCAATTCATCATTGAGCCCTTTTGGCGCACCAAATAAAAAAGTTTGCGATTATAACGAGTTAAGTGTTCATTAATGTAAAAACGGCGGGGCTCCCCGCTGAGGTTAGTACCGGAGGTGTCGGCCCCGCGGTGTACACGTGCGGCCCGTAGTAAATCATCTCGTAGTGATCGTCGCGATAAGCGTAATACGACGGGGCGCGGGCGGGTGGGGCTATTAGAAGTATTGGATAAAACATCCTCTCGAGTACGACGCGTCCCAATTCGCTGCGCACTGACAATGTCGCGTTCCTCCAAAGTAACGCCGATTTTACGTGCGAGTGTCATAGAAACGTGTATGAGATTTTCACCACCCTGTTCTGGAAGACCTGTTATTTCTAGATCATTGAGTAGGTTAGCCTGTTCGGCTTCATTGGTGCGTCTTTCGAGCTGCGCAACCGTTTCAAGCAAGGTGTTATAGTTTTCGGTGTGGTTTTGCAATGTTTCCATCCGATCTTCTACACTTGAAATTCGGTTCTCTGCCTCATCGAGCCTTTTATTAATTTGTAAAATCGCGGAGGACAATTGTGACATATCGCGACGAAAATTGGATAATTCTGAACGCAAAAGTTTAATTTCTTGCATCAGCGATGATGTGTTTTGGTGTGTATCAGCGTCCATAAAAAGATCATCATCCTGAGAGCATAAAGTGTCGGCAGGTTTTGTAAGTGTTACTTTACAATTATTACAGTGCCATTTCGGATTAAGTCGCGATTTAGGACTCAAACACTGTTTATGATATACAATACCGCATTTATTGCATTTGACGCCATCTGTTGCCGCGTAGAACTTTCCGCAAGTAGTACACTTATTAGCCATTATTGATCTCTTTCACTGATAGTTACGTTGCAGTCCGTTAGATGGTAGTGATATAATGCTAAATTCTTAGTTAATTGTATTTTATTAGTTATTGTAAAACTATATCCCCAGATGATTATGAACGTTTTTTTGAAACTATAAGGAATATAATAAACTCGGCGTTAGTTTGCTTTGGGAAAGTTCAATCAAAACAAACAAATAGTTGCGGGCGTAACGGCTTGTCAAAATCAGCTGAACGAACAGATGATTTGAAAATACACTTACGAAGCACAATTCACTGCACACATTTAGTAATTAACTCAGTATACTTCAGTCGGTACCAAGTAACACCAAATTCGGCACTTTAATTAACTTGTTATATGTCCAAAATATAAATTTTCCAAATAAGTAAACACAGAGACGTACTGTCACGGTCTGTCGGAAATAAGGAAAAAAAAAAAAAAAAAAAAAAAAAAAAAGAATGAATACCAATGAAGATAGTTCAAATAATATTATTTTTTGAACTAGTTAAACATATTTTAAATCCGCAGGCCAAAGGAACACGAGTGGTTGGTTGGTGCTCAACGACGGAACTCAATTCTTGTCCGCTCAACACTCTATGAGCTGTAAGAAATTCCCCTACGCGTCTAGGGGCAATCAGGTGGGTCCTAGGGGCAAATTTTATTATGAATGTAGGGGCAAATGTTATGAATAATTGAATAATTTGTGAAAAAATAGGTAACGTTGATGTAAATAAAAAAGACAAGAAAATTTTTATTTATTTGTACCTTAAAATTTAAATATGTATAGGATGAATTTGATGATCAAATTAAAATAAACTACCAATCAATAATTTTCCGCAATGTTATTATAGAAAATTCTTTATAAATGTTTAGATGTTTGATAACCGTAACTCTTAGCTTGTTGGCTTTGTCTCTTGCGTTGTCATGGCAACAGTCTTACGCAATTACAGTCTACGCAATTTGTAGGACAATATTGCTGTTGAATTATATAAGTATTAAATAAGTGAAAATAAAAAAATCAGCTGGTTAGTAATCATTTATGATGACTTCGTTATCGATACACATTGGAAAGGGGGACTCTTTGATCAAACCATAGATTTTGTAGGACAAATATTTTTTCGAATAATTTAGATAATTATCTTGAGATTGAACAAAAAAAAACATTCAGTTAGTAATTAATATTTGAGAACCATCAAATCAAAATATTTTATCCTTGTTTCCTCTGGTAGCTACCACAATCGAGAGTTTTGTACATGAAATTATTGGGCATCTCATCAAAATAAAGCTACTCACGAAAAATTAGCTTGATAGTAATCACTTGCAAAAATGGGCGATGTATCCCGGACTATAACTGGCCCCTGTGCGTTGCCATAGCAATCGTCTGAAACTTTAATAAGATCGTTTCTCAGTCATCTATCACAAGTGTGTTTGTTATCTGATTATAGGGTTATAATGATTCTTATCTAGATGACTTTGTCATATAATGCGTTGCCATGGCAACAGTCTAAATGGCTATTATCTTGTTGACTTTGCCCTTCCGTTGCCATGGCAACAGTCTAACTGGCCCTTATGACAGGCGCTCGCCATGTCTGTGATGGCGGTGGCCATGTCGCGCGCGGAGGACGTGTGCCGCTGGTGCTCCTCCACGCTCGACCAGATACTCTACAGCGGCGATCAGCTGTACCAGGATAGCTATCTGCACTTTAGACCGCGCTCGAAGATTTTGAATATTGAACAGGTATGGTGAAAATGCATTTTTAGGTCATTTATTGTGATAAAGTTGTTCTGGATATGTTAAACTAGCTTTTCTGTCTTTATGATTGACTGGAGAAGTTAGCTTTTAATGTTTTTCATACAAAAATTAAATATTGGTTAAAAAAGTCGATGTCGAAAGTGTTGAATAAATAAATGTTTCAGTTTGAGATGTGCTCAATATGCAGAAAATATTATTATTGTACTTGATAATGAGTATAACGAGACGGTATTTTAGTTTGAATTAAATAAAATTTAAAAAGCTAGAGTCAATTTGTATGTTTACAATTTCAGCTTACTCATATTAATTGATGGTAGCCACACAGAATTATCATTGTCGTATTTGTAGAATTTGTGAAGTATGATTTGTAAAATTGGCTAAAACGTCTCTCCTAGGTTCTTCGTAAATTCTACACACCTGGAAATTGTGTGTGTCGAGTCGTCGTGTACAGAGCAAGGCAGAAGGGAATTGTCGATGACGATCTCATAGATCAGGTATTATTTATACAGTACATCCAACATATGAGTTACAAAAAAAATGTGTGCGTGTACTAGTGTACACACGTAGGAAGTGAAACTTCTTTATGACCTTATTTTTCAATAAATAATTTACAGCAATATTAACAATCACGCGTGGTAGGGATAAGAAAAAGATGGCGCGTAACGGAAAAATGTCACGCATAACGAAAAAATGTTACACTAAATTTTTTTCCAACCCCGATAAAGAAGTTTCACTTCAAAATTCGTTCCTTAACAAATGTTTGCCATGGAAGTACCATGCACTATGAGCCACTATGCATGGTGCATGGGCTTGCTTGGGGCAACAAATATGTTTGAACTCTTTATGAGAATTAGATGATGGTTGATATTTTTTTTTTAATTTTCTAGAGTCATTTCGTGATCGGAGTTTCTATTCTTTAATCATCTGAATGCTATAAAACTAAATGTCAAGGATAATGATTGTTTTTGAAGGTATCGGAATTCTTCCGCGAGGAGCGTTCCGGTGTTCTAGTGGCGGGGAATGGTGATTTTGCTGTCGCCCTGTTTAGGACACCTAGAGGTAAATTAGAGTAAATAGTAGTGAAAATATGTAGTTATTAATTTCAGAAAGAAAAAGACGAAGAATGTAGAACGAAGAAAAATAACGCATTGACGTAAAATAAACAACTAGACTCGCAGGCACAAAAAATGTCCAATGAAAAACTCTGCCTACGCGTTTATTAGGCATAGTTTTTAGACTTTGAACATTACTGCCATGAAATAAGGTGTTCATTTGTATGAATGTGTTTTAGTAGGCGACCCTTCGTTGTTTAGACGTCAATTAGACGAAGACCAAAAGTGTTGAAAGAAGTTAGGCGGGTACATGTAGAAATTTGAACGGGATGGAAAGAAAAAAACATGAAAGTGTGAAAAAAAAGTGAATGCAAATACTCATTTTTTTTAATTATTTCGTTTATTTCAGGTAACTTGAGGTCCATATGAAATAAATACCTTCAAACTTAACTTAAATACTATTTACTAAAACAAAATGTTTATTAAATAATTATTTTACTTCGAAGTTGTTTTATTTTGTTCTCCCATTAACATTGATTATATTCTCCTCGCTCGCTGCAAAGTGTGCGGAACGTCGGGAAAATAATATAATGAATTAATCGCGTTTAAAATCCGTTAAAATATTTAATTTTTAAATGTATAAGTAATACTCGCGTAAAATCAAACACTAGAAAATACTAAAATTGATTATTCAAAAAGGTTACTACATGTTCGACCCGGCGGACAGAGATCGCTATGGGAGGGCCGTAGCGCCGCCGTGTACGGGCCGCGCAAGGGCTTGCTTCTCGCAGTATCCCAATGTAAATGGTTTTAGCAGCTCTATATAGATAGTGTGACAAATGTTGAGGAGCAATGTGTGTGTTGTTTAGCAGCTCTATATTGATATTTAATTAATTTCGTATTTGGCAGCTTTTATAGATTGTAATGTCGTTTGAATTTAGTAGCCCTAAATAGATACATTGTGACAAATAATGTGTAACAACTCCATATAGATACTGAATTACTTTCATATAAGTTTAGCAACTCTATATAGGTAAATTGTGAATAGCAGCTCTATGTAGATACTGAATTACTTTCTTGTGTCCTTAACAGCTCTATATAGATTTTAACGTCGTTTGAGTTTAGTAGTTCTTTATAGATACAGAATTGAAAATGTGTTTGTTGAAAGTAATTTATTAAATAGAAGAATGGAATGTTTTATATTTTATATTAATAACTAAATATGATCAGGTAAAAACATTGTGTGAGAAACTGGGACCCAACATACCACCAGTTTTGAAAATCAAGAGTGATGACAACGACTCGAAAGAGGTACATTTTCTTTCTTTTAGGGCCGATTTTTCAATGCTTGGATAAAACTTATCCGTCCAATAAAGTATTACGCGATAATATTAAAATGTCATGTAAACTGTCAAATACGGGCAATTAGAATACGTTTTTAAAATGGTAGTTTTATACATTGTTCGACGAATAAGTTTTAACCAAGGATTGAAAAATCAGCCCTTAATAAAATTACATAGGTACAGTTCGATTCAAACTTAATGGCGGTTCGGAAGTTAGGTGCAGGTGCGAATGCGGGTTAGGATCTATGCGCACAGGTCCCTTAGCGTACCGCTAATGCCTAATACCTAAAATAGGCATGACGAAAGATTTTCAAAACCTCTTCCATAATGTGTGTATACGTTTACTAAACAAGAAAAACCCTATATTTCGCTAATATACTTAAATTTAACGAAGATAAAAGCTATTTTTTCAAAAAATATTTATTAACTGTGCCAAAACAGCTCACAGGTGTCATGGCGTAGGCGTGACGTCACTATTACGTAAATATGTAATTATCTGTATGCATAGCGAAGCAAAATTAAACAAATATTTAATTATTAAGTATTATAGAATCTAATTTCAAAGTTTATAAGTGGTGTGCAGTATTGCAATGTGAATCTACATAAAAATAATACCCAAAAAAGTGTTAAAGAGAAAATAATATGAAATGATTGTATAAATTGGACGGAGAGAAACCCGAACCACATATTCGTGAATTCGCAATTATCTATATTTCTGTTCTGAGTCGATAAAGCATACGTTAAAAAATAGAAAATAAATAAAAATGCGTTCCCGTTCCCGTTCCCGTTCCAGCCTTTTAAGACGTCCACTGCAGGACATAGGCCTCCCCCAAAGATTTCCATAACGACCGATCACCAGCGGCTCCCCGCCACTTTGATCAGGTCGTTTGTCCACCTCGAAAAATGAAAAATGCGTATTCTCAACATATTCATAACAACAAAATATACCTGACGCGAAGCTGTTTACATAGACGTGACGTCACGCGTGTTTCAGTCAAGATGGCCGACTGCAGAATTTCAATGTTTTATTTTATTGATAATCTCATTAATCTTAATGTTTTTACTGTTTCTAAGTGACTATTTTTAATTTATTTATTATAAATTTTCCCTAAAAAACACTAATTCGATCATTTATGGATACTGTCGTCATGCCTAATTGCACATCGGATCGTACGATGTTCCGAGCCGCCATTAAGTTTGAATCGTGCTGTACATTAAATAAAATGGCACACAGTGACCTAAAATATTTTAGCTCGGAATTTTATTTACATATTTTGCTTTTGAAGTGAAACTTCATTAGGCGCGGTGAGAGTAAAATTTCAAGGTCGCCTCATTGCAATACCGTCACGTCATGGAGTGAGGCGACGATTTTGTTATCATTGAATCTTGCCAAAGAAGTTTCACTTCTGACACGTGTGCTCGGCACACACGTTCTTTTTTTAAATTTATATTTAAAAATAATATTTATTTATTTTATATAACTAAGAATTAATTTCAAGTAAAAATATTTTAGGTAAAGGTGCTAGCGGACAAATCGAAAGAAGACGCCAATGACGATTCGAAAGAAGAAAAAGAGGTAATAATAATAATATTTTAATATTATATCAAACTTTGCATAATATTGAAAAGTATAGATAAACGTGATCTCAATTTATAATATTAATTTTTTGGTCCTGAATTCAGAATACACGTCATGTGACGCAGTTTGTCAGATTGATCAGTAAAATTAAGAACCTAAAAAACTGCGTCACATGACATGTATTCTGAATTTAGTATCTGAAAACTCGAATATTTGTCGGTAAATGTGAAATCGTTGCACAGATCTGTTCCTGTGTATAAGATTCTGAATTAAGTTTCTGAATTGAGTTTCTGAATTAAGTTTTTGAATTCAGATTCTGAATTAAATTATGAATTCAGATTCTGAATTTAGCCAGCCTAAGCTTAACTAGTCTATAAACTTAATCTCAAAGATGTAAATAATATAAAAATATAGAAATCTAAATTGATTATATTTGTTTTAATTGATGTACTTATACAAATTTCAGGTACACTTCGAAGAGCCAGCACATTTTGCTATATACGGAATGGATGTCACAAGCCTACGTAGATTGAATCAGCATGAAAGATAAATAAATAATAAAAAAAATCGAAAAAATATATAATTTTGTATAACTGCCATCTAGCGGATATTTTTTGAACTAAATCAGTTTTATACATATGTAGTACTTTTGTAATTTTCCAATAGATGGCGCTATTTTTAATTTTTTTGCCGCGCAATTGTAACGTTGAATTGTCAAAGTCCACATTTGTAATAGTGAAATTCTTGTAATAAATATTGTAAACTGTTTTTGTGTGTTTTATTTTTATTAACATTGTTTTTGGAGAGATATAACCTAACAGTGATAATATTAATGATTGGCAGTTTTTTTATTCTCAATATTAATTATTAATTTAGAAGAAATTACTCAAAATTGCTACACCGATTTTGGAAATAATATTATATAAGTTAATTCTATATAATAAATTATAAATAAAATTATATAATAATAACTAGTTATAGTTGATAATGGGTAATAGATGTTAAAATTTGATTTTCTTAGGCCCGATTTTTCAATGCTCGGACACACCCCGGACACTCCATACAAAATGATCGTTTTGACAGTCACACTGTAGAGACTGCAAATGTGTTTGTTAATGCTTTATGGTTGGCACATTTGTGACTAGCGTAAAAAAAATTCGCGTTTTTCTGATGAAATACATCCGTAAACAGCACAATATCTAACCATTTTCTACGAAAAACGATAATCACAAATCTAAAATAATAAAATTACTTTAAGTCAATTTGATTAATGTTGTCAATCTTCGTTGCGTATCGTCCTTGCAGAAAAATATGGCCCATTTTATGTCTGATCGCGCGGGGGTGAGGTAAGTTTAATTTTGGCGGGAGGCGGAGAGTGTCCGTTCTGTAGCGTTTAGCTACTATTATGTATTCTGTGGCTCGGATAAAACTTATTCGTCGAATAATGTATAAAACTACCATTTTAAAAACGTATTCTGATTGCTCGTATTTGACAGTTTACGTGACATTTTAATATTATCGTGTAATACTTTATTGGACGGATAAGTTTTATCCAAGCATTGAAAAATCGGCCCTTATACAAAATTAGAAAATTACAATAAGCATAATTAATTACATTTCTGTTCGAACCGAGTTTGAAAATAAGTAAATAACATAGGTATGTCAGCATATTTCAGTGGAGCATTTCTCAGTTGTTTCCATATACATTTTACTGGTTTTAAAGCTAGATGGCGCTGTGTGCTATGCTTTTGTAAAATCATCCACGTCAAAGTAAAATATCATAAACTAGCGGTCCGCCCCGGCTTCGCCCGTAGTACATATTTCGCAATAAAAGGTAGCACTAGCCTATGTTCTTTCTCAGGGTCTAAAGATTATCTGTGCCAAATTTCATCAAAATCGGTCCAGTAGTTAATGCGTGAAAACCATACATACATACATACAAACCTTTCCTCTTTATAATATTAGTATAGATAAATATTGTACTGCCGGTGTCCTCTACTAAACGAATGTGGATGAAACTTTAGAGTAATATAGGTTATCACAGTAATACATGAGATAGGGAAATAAATAAATTTGCCAGCAGCTTCGTCCGCACGTGAAACCGATCTGACAGCTAGCACCTACTTATTATAAAGTTTCAGAATAATCGGTCTAGCCGTTTTCGAATTATTAACCATTTTTAAATGATTATTTTTCATTCTTAACCCTTTATTAAAATCTGCAGTTATATAAAATACAAAATTGAAGAAATAAGTTCTATAAAAACTGACTTCTTTCACTTCAAATATCTTCCGATTATACCTATTTAGAAATACCCGAATAAATTCCAAAGCCCATTTCTCTCTCATTCAACATTCGCACCTGCTTTATAAAAACTATGAATGACACAGTTGCATTTATCTAGTGATAAATGATGGTAACATTACTTGCAATTCCTACCGTTTATAATTAAATAAATTATTTGATTTCGATTCACATCGTATTTAGCTTGTGTAGAAAGAAATGTTTGATGGTATACTTTAAAAAGCTTGAAACTTTTAATTTAAAAGTTTAAAACTAGTAAAATGAATATTATGCTCTATACCTATCTAATGTCGACCAGAACGCATTACGCATTTTGAATTGATAAATCATCAATTCAAAATGCGTAGTTATGTCTTCAAATTTCAGTCAAAATGTCCGGGGATCGACTTCGACACGAGTTGAGCGTGCAAAATAATTCGTAGTATAGGTTTTACTGTTCACTATAATATTATTAAACATTTAAAATTAACATTCTAATCTATATTAGATACAAAATAATGTTCACAATATACCATTGTTCCAACTAACCTAAGAATCGGTGATTAGCAGGTTTGATATCAAGGTATTCTGTATTAGGTACCTACTTGACGAAGACAAAAAATAAATTGGAGGCAGATCACCAAATTGTGAAGAAAATCGATTAGTGCAACAGATGTGAAATGCATCTGCCCCATACCCCACTAGGGGACACGGTCCAGCATTCTATATTTATTAGCAATTTATATCTATATCTTAATCTTAATATCACTACATAGTATAAAACAAAGTCGCTTTCCCTGTCCCTATGTCCCTATGTCCCTTTGTACGCTTAAATCTTTGAAACTACGCAACGGATTTTGATGCGGTTTTTTTTTAATAGATAGAGTGATTCAAGAGGAAGGTTTATATGTATAATAAGATCCATTAAGTAGTGGAGAAGTACTGTTATTTTTGAGGTTTCTAATGTGATGTCGTAAAAAATTACATTTATTCCGCTTACATTGCAAACGCAGGCTGAACCCTACGAGTTTTATCAAAATAATGTACTAAGTATTATACACATTGAAAAGGTCTACAGAAAAGTCCGCGATGGTATATGTCTATCTCTTATGGATAACCCACAATAACTTTTTTTTGTCATTTACTTTTTACGACAAATAATGGCTAATTTTCGAAGCGATTTTAACCAATACAGCATTAATCCTTAACCAATTAAATACCATGGATACATTGTTCATTTAATATAGATCTATATGGCCCTTTACACCGTATGATTTAAGTGAATATTTTCGAAGATATTACAGATTTAAAAATTGCAGGACGTAGCGTTTGCGGCCGCCCGGCTATGTATTTTATACCCGTGCGATGCCGGAGGCCGGAGCGGGCCGCTATATTTTTATACCTATACAACGTTCACAATTTTTCTGTAGTGTATTGCACGCCTCATAAGCGAAGCGTTGAGGTGGGTACTACTGTCACTTCGCGCAAAACATCTGATTTTTCAAACTTAAAATGTCTTTATGTATCATACATTGCACTTGTAAGATAATACATACACACACATATTAAGAAAAAACACTATTTTAACGTTCATGATATTTTTGATGTCATTTTTGTTATTTAAACTAGTTAAAAAACAGTTTAAAAAAGTTCTGTCTTGGACGTCCGTGTGTCTGTATGTGCGGATCCTTTTTCTTGTTAACACGATAGCGACCGAAATACTTTACTAATCGAGACTTTTTTTTTCTCTTACGCTTGAGTATGCTCAGGAATAGAACCCTTTCATTTTTCAGGGTCTGATTCGATGTGGTATAATTGTTATTAAATAAACAAAAATAATAATTAATAAATATTTATTTAAAAAAAATTATGAGGCGTGCACTTTTGGATTTTCCAAATTATTTACTATTTAGTATCAGCATTGCACCCGTGCGAAGCCGGGGCGGGTCGCTAGTACTATTATAAAGGCGAAAGTTTGTAAGTATGGATGTATGGATGTATGTTTGTTACTCTTTCACGTAAAAACTACTGAACCGATTACAATGAAATTTAGCACACATATAGAGGGTAACTTGGATTAACACATAGGATAGGTTTTATCCCGGAAATCCCACGGGAATGGAAACTATGCGGGTTTTCCTTTGAAAACGCAGGTGAAGCCGCGGGCGGAAATCTAGTCTATTAATAAAATTTCATCTCTATCTAATAAGGAATTCGGGCACAATAGCGTGTTGCATAGTATTATGTACTCATAGTACATAAATAGTACGTAGTAGGTACTATGAGTTTCTAGGAGTGCTCCTATCACAAATTAGTTTAAGACTTATAGTAGGTAAAAGAAATAAATAATTTAAATATTTTAGTTTTAGTATTTTTCATACCAACAACTACATGCAATCATAGACAAAACAATTAAACACCAAAAATCCAATCTATCTTTTATCTTTCGCCGTATCTTTTTCTATCCTTCGCTAAATACCGTTGACAGAAGTCAGAACATGTCAGCAAGGGGAGAACTTGACGTATGGACAAGTTGAGACAACATTATAATTAGCGGGACCACACGAGTGGTTCGGTCTTTGAGATATGCTATATAATATAACTAGCTATCTGCCCCGGCTTCGCCCGTGGTACCTACATGTTTAAACTATCCTATCTCTCAAGTTGGATCGAACTACACATGGTGTGCGAATTTTATTATAATCGGTTAAGTGGTTTAGGAGTCCATTGAGGACAAACATTGTGACACGAGATTTATATATATATTAAGACTAGCTGCGCTCCGCAGTTTTGCCCGTATTGCTCCGCTTATGTAGTAATTAATTACTACAAAAAAATCTATTAAATACTAATAAAGAAAACTCTTTCCATTTAAGTTCTGTTTATTGTCTACTATTGATCACAAAAACTACTTAATCGATTTATGGCAAAATCTAGACATGCGGTAGCTTGACAAGCCAAGTTCAATCCAAGAGATACTTATTACCAAAATTTTGCTGCGTTGTGCGGTGTAGGTACCTACATTGTCATTTATAGTGTGTGCTCAGGTTTCATCTAAAAATCTGCTGGACCGATTTCAATATTCAGTAGGTAGCACATAATCGACGCAGCTAAAGAGCAGGCATTATGAACTAGAATAAAAGTTTTTCAGAACATAAAGATACTTATAGATCACTACATAAACATAGTATAAAACAAAGTCGCTTTCTCTGTCCCTATGTCCCTTTGTATGCTTAAATCTTTTAAACTACGCAACGGATTTGGATGCGGTTTTTTTAATAGATAGAGTGATTCAAGAGGAAGGTTGTATATAATTTATTGGGTTTTAGACAAAGCGGGCGAAGCTGCGGGCGGTAAGCTAGTAGTCTATAAGAGCCTATAAACATAATATACATAATCAAGACCACACAATAATATAATAATACCTATTAAAGTATGTAACTAAATAACATTGAAATATCCTGCAAAACGTCCGCTCCGCGCATGCGCTACCGCCGGCCATTTTGTTTTCCCGAATTTTTAATTACGCGCTTTTTGCAGCAAACCGCCATCGGCCGTCTGCTTTTTAGCGTTCTAAGAATTAAATTAACTAAATTTAATTTGATACATTTAAAGCGCTTTTGATTTATTAAAAAAAATAATTGTCAAAATGCCGGCGCCTTTGATGTTTTGAGTTACATTGTAGGATCCATGTCCGAATGTAACATATCAAATTACAATGAAATTGATGTTTAATATCGGCATGCGGTGTTTTCCGGAACGCGTGCTTTTATGGGACTAGCGACGCGATCTGGCTTTACTCAGTAAATGAATGGGAATTTTATTGCCACAAAAGTATATTATGAACTTACTTCTATAGTATAAAAATAAATCTCAAAATGTGTTGGTAAGCGTAACTCGAAGAACGTCTGAACCGATTTCGTTATTTTTTTTTATAATATTCCTTAAAGTACGAGGATGGTTCTTATGGAGAGAAAACGTAAACATGTACCACGTGCGAAGCCGGGGCGGACCGCTAGTATATTAGTAAGCTGAAGAGATTGTTTGTTTCTTTTTACGCGCTAATCTCAGGAATCACAGGTCCGATTTAAAAAATTATTTCAGTGTTAGTTAGTCTATATCGAACAATATGGGTAAAACCGCCGGGTACAACTAGTACACAATACATGCTTTGTGACCTCGTCTTGTGCATGTATAAAAAAAATCAAAATGGCCGATCAATGCACTTCATAAATCCACAGTAACCTGTGTTATAGATTTTCCTGGACTTAGTTCGTCATGGTAGAGGTAATTAAATGAAGGACATTAAAACTTGTAGTGTTGTGCTTGGTGTTATCGATAATTCTTTTATCGTAAACTTTACTAAGGCAGATTCATTCCCTACTTTCCTTACTATAAAACCTAATTGTAAGCAATTAATTCTTTGGGTCTTAAATAAACTAATCCTAAATTGAATAAAATGTTGTTAAATATTGAAAGCTTCGCTGCAAAAATATTTTTGGCAAAAAAAAAATATATGGTTATTTTTATGTGTCCCATGAAACATATATACTAGCAGATCAAAAATTTTCTAAAATGTATAAAAATGCATAATATAGAAAGTAAATTAGAGACTAAATCATATTTACAAAAAATATGTCGCAGACACTGCAAAACATTGAATAATATAAATTACATCATTGTTCTTTTGATCATTGATTTCATTATTTATTTAATCATAAAACTAAAATGTAAAATATATTTTCATCGTATTTATCGACATCCGAACATCACAGCCCATAACTAAACGACTAACATAGCTTAGCAGCGCATTGTTTTGTGCACATAAAATTAAGTTCAAACTTCAAGTTCCCTACAGTATCGGTTTACCTAATTATTGGATATTTCATTTAAAAATCATTTATTTTTCATTTCAACTAATAATTTTATATTTAGGGATAAGAAATATTAATACTATTTAATTTATTGAGATAACTGTAGGATATGTGAAAAATCGCTGCGCTTTTTGAGTCACCTTTCATCTTTCTATAGCAATGAATTTTATTTAATTTTGTCCAGCTAATCTATGCTAATATTATAAAGCTGAAGAGTTTGTTTGAACGCGCTAATCTCGGGAACTACTGGTCCGATTTGAATAATTATTTCAGTGATAGATAGCTCATTTATCGAGGAAGGCTATAGGCTTATCATCACGATAAGACCAACAGGAGCGGAGCGAAGCGGGTGAAATCGCGGGGAACAGCTAGTTAAATATATTACTAGCCGCTCCGCGCGGTTTCACCCCCGTGGCTCCTCTCCTGTTGGTCATAGCGTGATGGTATATAGCCTATAGCCTTCCTCGATAAATGAGCTATCTAACACCGAAAGAATTTTTCAAATCGGACCAGTAGTTCCCGAGATTATATGTATAATGTAATGTATTAAAGATATAACATCAATAAGTGAGTTAAATTGAAGAAGCTTTCAAGAATTTAGAGGTGGAGTTATAAACAATTTTTGGTTAAATATGATCCCTGAAATAAGTCGATGTAAGTCGAATTTAACATCGATTAAAAGTGTAAATTATAGTTGTACATAACTATTTTGCAAAGCTCCAAAATGTCGCTATAATATCTTAATTCATAGAAATCTATTCAGTCATTAGAAAAGGACAACGTTACGCATAAATTCACTGTCTCTTTTTTATTGATAATATTATAGCGTAAATTTTATATAGCTTTCCGCCCGCGGCTTCGCCCGCTTTGCCTAAAACCTAATAAATGATATACTAAAACCTTCCTCTTGAATCACTCTATCTATTACAAAAAACCGCATCAAAATCCGTTGCGTATCCGGGACATAGGGACATAGGGACAGAAAAAGCGACTTTGTTTTATACTATGTTGTCATGTATTATTAATAGCACCCAAATGAGAAACGAATAACAAAACAATTACTAATACTGACTGCTTAGACTGACTCTATAATGTAGAGATATCTCTATGTCAAAATTTATCCAGACCAGATTAGCCGTTTTGTGTATGATTTATATCCATCAATTCATGATTCACAAGCTTTCGTATTTTTATCAACAAAGTTTTTGATGACTAATATTTAAAATGGAATTCCCCGAATTTTTTCAACAGTCACGGTTAGTATAGAAGTTCTACTCACAAAAAGTGTTGCTATTTCCTGCGTATACAATGACAAAATGTTGCCATTCATAGGTTTGGTATAAGGCTAGCAACCCTTAGCAATAGCTATGCGAAGCTATGAATTTTATAGAATACGGTCTATTAAAAATTACATTGGAAGTTTAATACTGAAATTGGTGAACATATTTGTTTGAAAAAAAAAATAGTTTATACTATAAAATATAAATCGTCTTATTAATGTTTATGAACAATTAGCTTTCCGCCCGCTGCTTCACCCATGTTGTGTACCTAATCCTTGCCAAATAATTAAGTAAAACCTTGCTCTTGAATAACTCTATCTATTAAAAAAACCGCTTCATAATAATTCGTTGCGTAGTTAAAACAGATAGGAGAGAGACTTTGTTTTATATATATAGTGCTTATTCATTTCCATAAAAGAGTGCACAATTTATTTCTCTCTGGGCGTCTTACTTACGCTATGATCTACGATTGTAAAACAGCAGATAATATTAAACTAAACTGGTAAAACTAAATTCATATTCGAGTAAAATTAAAGGTTTTTAATTTTATAACAATGTTTGGTTCATAAAAATCTGTTCTCAAGTTATAAATAGTGTAACTCGATACATTGCTTGTTTAAGTTAACAACAGTTAAGTAATACTTTGTTGCACTTAGCATGTTTTCATGTATAATATTTTAAAGAGGTAAAGATTATATTTTTGTATTTTTTATTAACTACAGGGCCGATTTAATTCCAAACCGAAATAATTTCTAAGTACAATAGATTATACCTATTTTTTAACTCTGGTTCGAACCAGGCGCAAATGCATATATGTATTATGTACGCACGCATGTATATTATACGCATATGCTATAAGAAAAACAACACATTTTTTTATATTATAGCATTCACTAGTTAACCATCCTAATCAGTAACAGTGATTTATCGATAACATGACAGGCCAGCCCTTTTGACATTGTTTACTTTGAAATACCGATTCCAACCCTAAGGAATTAGGGATGTACAATAGATCAAACGAGCTTGACGGTTTTTGATATCGAGAAATGAAAGTATTTTGGTTGTTCATTAAAAAAAGTCCTTCTGAATTATTATTATATGAATTAGTTTTATGTATTTTGATTAAATAATGAGTTCACATTTTGTTTTAATGTGTAATTTTATTGAATCTGTAAGGATAGACTTATATACATATGTTTTTTAATAGATATTATAGTGATTCAAGAGGAAGGTTTTAGTTTATCTATACTAATACTAATAATATTATAAAGAGGAAAAGTTTGTAATTATGTATGTATGTATGGTTTTCACGCATAAACTACTGGACCAATTTTGATGAAATTTGACACAGATAATCTTAAGACCCTGAGAAAGAACATAGGCTACCTTTTATTGCGAAATATGTACCACGGTCGAAGCCGGGGCGGACCGCTAGTAGTATCATCACTATCACTACATAGTATAAAACAAAGTCGCTTTCCCTGTCCCTATGTCCCTATGTCCCTATGTCCCTTTGTACGCTTAAATCTTTGAAACTACGCAATGGATTTTGATGCGGTTTTTTTTAATAGATAGAGTGATTCAAGAGGAAGGTTTATATGTATAATAAGATCCATTAAGTAGTGGAGAAGTACATACTGTTATTTTTGGGGGTTCTAATGTGATGTCGTAAAAAATTACATTTATTCCGCTTACATTGCAAACGCAGGCTGAACCCTACGAGTTTTATCAAAATAATGTACTAAGTATTATACACATTGAAAAGGTCTACAGAAAAGTCCGCGATGGCATATGTCTATCTCTTATGGATAACCCACAATAACTTTTTTTTGTCATTTACTTTTTACGACAAATAATGGCTAATTTTCGAAGCGATTTTAACCAATACAGCATTAATCCTTAACCAATTAAATACCATGGATACATTGTTCATTTAATATAGATCTATATGGCCCTTTACACCGTATGATTTAAGTGAATATTTTCGAAGATATTACAGATTTAAAAATTGCGGGACGTAGCGTTTGCGGCCGCCCGGCTATGTAGGTATTTTATACCCGTGCGATGCCGGAGCGGGCCGCTATATTTTTATACTTTTATACCTATACAACGTTCACAATTTTTCTGTAGTGTATTTAGTATCAGCATTGCACCCGTGCGAAGCCGGGGCGGGTCGCTAGTATAAAAATAAAGCCGCTTTCCGTCGTGTGTGTCTGTATGCTTAGATCTTTGAAATTACACGAAAGATTTTGATGAAAGATTAAGTGATTCAAAAGGAAGATTCTAGTATATCGTTTATAAGGTTTTGGACAAAACGGGCAAAGCCGCGAGCAGAAAGCAAGTTTGTTATACCTACATATAATGTAACGTCTGGTGTAGATTTGAAAATAAAACTCTTTTCCAAAGGGTCAAACTCTGGTGTACAATTCATTAAATAAATAATAATTAAATAATATTTTAGAAAAAAAAAACAGTCACACACTAATTGCCACTTTATTTTTTATTTATAAAATATCTTTGGCTCACATGCCCACATATATTATAAGGAAGAAAAAAATAATAATCTCATGTATTTAAAAACCTATTTTGACAGCAACGGCTGTAACATTTGAAGACTCGTTCATTTTTGTTTTTTTTTTTTTCAAAATGGCCGCCTCATTTGCGCGGTATTGTTACGCGCCAACGCTTGAGTGTATACGAGTGAAACGGACATATTAAAATAATTCACAACACAACGGACCGATTTTTAAGTTCCTTTGTGTATATTCTGTATATCTGGATAAGGTCGTAAACTATTATTTTTAAATGCTATTTCATTGAGCAGATCTAATTTTGCCAAAAAAATGAATTAATAACAAAAAAGTAATTTTACAATACCTGCCAACGTAAACTACCATAAATATGGATGAATATCTTGAAGTAAATGATGTATTATATCATTAAAACGACTCTTTCTAAACGCCTGCACCTGGTTTAATGCTCTAAGCCCGTGCACAACATTGGAAAATTCTTTATACCTATCTGTTTTTATTGTTACGAGGAAGAATTGAACAAGAAGAAAAGAAAACAGTAATTTTCAATGCGACCGTTATAACGATATATATATAGTATAGTAACTTAACAAATATAACATAAGGCTCTACTTTGAAAGCATTCCGATTAAAAGGACAGATTTCATAAGTATGTATTAATAATTTACTATTACATAATAAAATAGCGATGTATATTTGTAAGTACAACGATTTTCTGTATATTACTAGTTTTCATGCATATTATTTAATAAATATCTCGATTCCCCTGTCCGTTTTACTCCTAAGCTCGCTATATTTATTTAGGACTGCTCATAATTATGATATTGTATGACACACGGTGGCGCGGCGTGGAGCTACACCAGCCTTATGTAACCTATTTAAATACACTATTTAGCCGCTTGCCCGAGTTTTAAACCGACTTATATTTTACTAGCTGTATCCCGCGGTTTCACCCGCGTGGCTCCGGGTCCTGTTGGTCTTAGCGTGATGATAATATATTTTAGCCTTCCTCGATGAATGGGCTATCACCGAAATATTTTTTCAAATGACCAGTATTTCCTGAGATTAGCGCGTTCAAACAAACAAACTCTTCAGCTTTATAATATTAGTATAGATAATGTGAGAGAATAAATGAAATAGAAATACATACATTGCATTATTTAATTTAAAAATCAGTCAGTTTTATAATTTACTAGCTTTCCGTCCACAAATTATGATATTATACTAAATAAAACCTTCCTCTTGAACGACTCTATGTCTCTATCTATTATTAAATATCACCGCCAAAATTCGTTGCGTATTTTAAAGACCTAGAGGGAAGTTACTTTGTTATATACTATACTAGCTTTCTGCCCGCGGCTTTGCCCGCTTTGTCTTAAACCCAATAAACTAGATACATATATACTAAAACCTTCCTCTTGAATCACTCTATCTGTTAAAAAACCGCAACAAAATCTGTTGCGTAGTTTTAAAGATTTAAGCATACATAGGGACCGAGAAAGCGACTTTGTATTATAAATTATAATGATGAATAAACTATTAAAGTATGGATTTCAATTGACATTTTTATTTTTTATATTACTCTATATGTATATGAAAATTGATTTCATTGAAATTCGTTCAACTATTTAGAATGTGATCGACACGTTTCACTTTAGTATAAATTGGAAGCTCCCAACCATAACAATATTCGTTTAAAAACGAATTCGTTCATCACATGACTAATTTTATTATCTGTTGAAAAAAAAACCTACATCTGCCATAATCTTGACGTATTATTTGGGCTCAAATGCCGCGTTTTTTTAATTCGAATTAGGAGCTCTGTTTACGGAGAATCTCATTCTAGGTCGGATTTTGGCGGTCTTTTGTTTGACGTATACAAACTTTTCGGGCCACAGATTATACAATAGCTTTTATTGTCTATGACATAGAGTTATATTTCGTTTGACGTTTTCGTTTAGGAATGCGAAGCGTTGCGTTCCATTGTACCCGCTAATCCATAGAGAATAGATTTTTTTGGCGGCAAAATTCTTATTTCTTATGTATTTTGAATTGCACGTAACCTAATACGCATGGATTCATTGAATGTTTTTTTTTTTTTTAATTTTGCTAAAAGCGAGTGAAAGATTTATTATCTATTGTAAAATGTGTCAAGGTGAAATATTTTTTTTTGTGATGGATTATTTTCGGATGTTAACAATTATGTATTATTGAATAGAGGTTTTAACACCCGACACGAACGTTGTCGTGGTTGTCACTGTTATTTTTTTTATAATTCACAACGGAAAATATACAATAGCAGGAGTACAAAAATAAGAATTATCTACAATACATTGGTCAATTTGTGAATCTGTAAAAGCTATATTCAATCTATTTTTGGTATAGATATAGTAAAGCCTCCGCTCCTGTTGGTTTTAGCGTGATGATATAATATAATAGCCTATAACCTTCCTCGATAAATGGGCTATCGAACACCGAAACAATTTTTCAAATCGGACTGGTAGTTCCTTATATTAGCGCGTTCAAACAAACAAACTATTCAGCAGTACTACAGGTCTTCCACAGACCTATTTCAGACACTAGTACTTCACAACGAAAATGCTACATACTTACATATTTAGTTCGTCTGTAATAGTTTTAAGTTGTGAAGGCAAATAAATGAACTTTTTATTTTATTTATTTATTTATTTATTTAGCTTTATAATATTAGTATAGATTATTCTAGATAATAATTCAATGCCTAAATACTGTCTATGACATGATGATGACCTTCCCAGATTTTCGTACTGAGGAAAAATACTGTAGCGATCTTGTATGTTATTCACAAAGGATTTTTCTAAGCTCTAGGTATATGACATGAATTCAGGGTAATTTAGTAATTTATTAATAAAATAGTTAATCTTTACTAAACCTAAGTAGTTAATCTTTTATTTTTAATTTCTCGTCATAAAAAGTCTTGCCACAAAATTCCTTTATCAATTTTAGCCAATTATCTGGGTTTCGACTCAGGCGCAAGAAAATAAAATAATAATCATATTAATATGATTAAACAGCTATGCTATCCTTTTCAACAAATAGACAAACTGATGCCAGGATACCGTGAATTACTAGAAACAGTGTGTCGTTTTATTTGTTCTTCATATTAGTATATTTGTTTTGTGTATTTGACGACAAATGTCGCGGCGCGGCATTAGTTCAAATATTAGATTGGGATCTTTTTGGTGAGATTAGATGTTGTGGTTTAGTATTATATAAGGTTATATTGTATATTTAAAAGTAAGTTTATGCTTGTAATTGTGATAAAATAATTACATTAATAAAGTTTCCATTCCCTATTTCATTTTAATCAGTAGTGTAGTTTTATTTTCACGAAAAAATAGTATATAATATAAAAAAGTCCACTATTTCTCATTTTACAAACGATAATATAATATCTGCAAAATTCTGTTAATACATTTTCTATTTATATAAAAATTCATCCAAATAGGGAATACTCATTTAACATACAGACTTGAAGCAAACATTTAACATACACATGATTTTATATTCGCTTAGGTACATAATATTCGTATTGGTAAATAAAAATAGTTTATTTAGATGGAATGTACTATGTTTGTTACTCTTTCACCCAAAAACCGATAGCATCTGTATAAAATTTTGTACAGAGATAGAATATTATAGTCTGGATTAGCACATATACTTCAAATTCAAAATTTATTTTTCACAAATTTTTACAAACTTTTTAAAATGTAAATCAAATTTACATTTTATCACATTATCTGGAGTCAACCAGTGACTTAACTTTAATATAGCACATAGGTATTATTAGGTAACTTAGCGAATAAAGCCGCATACTTGAACTATTTTTAAAACATATTAATGTAAAATATAACAATTTTGCCAGTCAATAGTGACAGACAGACATACGGTTGAGATAAACATAAGTTACTTATGCTCGCGCACTAAGTAAGGGATCCTGACCGATTAAGTTATGGTCAAGCGTGATACTTAGGTATGTAAGATGGTTCCGTAGCTACAGAAGTTTAATAACAATAGTGTACCTGAGTACAAGCAAATGGGAAGATAAGTTTTATATAGGTGCTTTAATAAACTTAATCTATACATCTATACAAATATTATAAAGAGGAAAGGTTTGATTTTTTGTTTGTTTGTTTGTTTGTATGAATTGAATAGGCTCCGAAACTACTTGGCAGATTTGAAAAATTCTTTCACTGTTGGAAAGCTACATCATTTCTGAGTGACATAGGCTAGGTTTTATCCCGGAAATCCCACGGGAACGGGAACTATGCGGGTTTTTTTTTGAAAACGCGGGCGAAGCCGCAGGCGGAAAGCTAGTAAACTATATAATAAACTTAAACAATAATTACTTAACGTTTAAAAATTTAAAATCGTTTAAACACCTTTAATCTATTTGTTTTATTTTTACGTTAATTAATACTTTTGCCATATATATAGTTTGTAGTATATAAATAGTTATTTATTCATGTTACATGGTTCTCGACAAACACAAAAAAAATCAAATCCCTGTGCCATCTTTCATGAAATGAAATAAACGTTGTTTAAGAACTAAATTTGTTCTTTATAAACAAATACGAATACGCATAAAAACACTTCCAAAGGAACCCAAACCGTTGTCACCATGGCTCAGTTTTAATGGTAGGTATTTCAAGTAAAAAATCCTTTATGAATCATGAGCCTTATCACTGTGTTTAAACCTTTCGATAAATAGAGTAAAGTGCGGTCAAAGATTATGTACTTTACAGATGTGTCAAGGATGTAAAAAAAAGTACTTTGAATAAATTGATACTTTAAGAAGAATGTTTTTTTGTCGATTGCATATTTATTTATTTAAATTTTAACGCTTTCGCTTTGTTGCTCTAAAAAGTACTGTTTCATAAAATAGGAGTTTTCATTATTAAAGGTGTACATATTTAAACAAACAGCGGTTTTATTAGCTAGCAATTACTTCCAGACAACCCTATCAAATTTCGAAGTGTCTAGTCGTCCGCTAAACGGATGAATAAAATAAATTAGTCGTCCGATTACCGGATGAATAAAATAATTTAATCGTCCGATTACCGGATGAATAAAATAATTTAATCGTCCGATTATTCGGATTACAAGATAACCTTTTAACACTAAAGCTAGTTGGGTTGGACTGAAGCAAAGGGGGCGCAGGACTTAGAAAATTTTTGATGGAGTTGGTGTCATTATAACACCTATTTATTATTGTTTTATCGTAAAGATTACGCTAATATAAGCATTAAGCATGTTTTAAAGGAACAACTTTTCTCTAAAATCAAAAATGGCCGAGATATTAGCCCTCAATTCGTTAGGTTAGGTTTAGGTTAGGTTAGGTTAGGTTTCTTAAAAAAAAACTACACAGAAATAGAAGCCCCGCTTCGCGGGGCTCCGTCGACGCGCAAAAAAAAAATCAAATACCTACGTGTGCCCTCCTCCCCCCTCTCCTCCCCCCACAAAAAACCTATAATACGTGCGGCAGTTCTCTAAAGAAACCCCGATAACCTAACTATATACATAGATAAATAGATGTTATCGGACGATTAAATTATTTTATTCATCCGGTAATCGGACGACTAATTTATTTTATTCATCCGTTTAGCGGACGACTAGCTCTGTCCATCAAATTTATTTGCATCTGCTTGTGTAGTTTACTACATTTATGTGCAAAAAGTGTTTTCATGATATTGAAGATTACGAATTGAAAGAAAGAAGAAAGAAAAGACATTTAATTCAACACACAAATAAAGACTTAAAAATAAAAATAAAATAGAAATTAAATATAAAAACAGAGTGAAATTGCGTTATAAAACATTAACATTAATTAGGTGTGATTCTGTGTGCTTAAGAGGTGCAGCACTGATTTTCAGTGGTTCCCATGTTCCCAAATGACGCCTATAGTGGCAGAAAATGAAAAATACTAAAAATGAATTATTACTAAAATAAAAAGAATGATCGTAGAACAACTAACGAAAGACACAACAGCATAATTATTTAAGACAATATTAAAATTAATATTTAATCGACACTCATATAACAGGCAGAGAAGGCACTATTTCTTCCCAGAACAAAATTTAACGCATCTGGAATAATAATCTTTGCTATTTACATATACCGGGGGGTCCTTACAAGACGCGGTACCTGATAACTTAGTTAAGTGCTATAAGAAATATGTTACATGCATTTTTTTATTTAGCCCAAATACTTCTCTGCAAAATATATTTCAAATGTCAAATGTTTGTAAATCACAAAGAGTCTTAACTCGCGGACAAGTCCACGGATAAAATTTAGTAGCTTATGTGTTATTCTGTTTCTTATTTATATTTATATTTTCACGTTGATAATGAAATAATCATCTATTACATAATATTTTACTCTCTCTCTCTCCCAAACACCTAAATTTATGTATTACCAATTTTGCTAAATATATAAAAGATCACGCCATACATAGAAGTGTCGAATTTAACTGCGAAATTATTTAAATTACTTAAATTCAATACACAAATCAAGTTAATGTGATCGGGTCTCAAGGCAAGTTTGGTTAGAAGATGTTTATGCGAGAGGTATCTATTTTTAAATGACGTTCCCAAAAACGAAGGAGGATATCAATTTTTCACGTTTTATCAACAGATACATAAATCTATAAAGATAATATCCCGTCTTAATACCTAAAAAATAGATGAATATGTAACCTAGTCAAATAAAAAAAAATATTTACCATAATATACCTAGGACATATATCAATATCGCAATAGGTATAATTTTAGTTAGGTGGTTTAGGCATGCAAAACCAAAAACTACTTTTTCTATGCATTTGTAATCTAATTTTTCAAATTCTCGATTCACAGAGTTTGAATTTAAACTCCTGCAAAATTAATCGACCAATTCTCATGAAATTTTGTGTGTAGGTATATGGGGTAGGCCTGCGTTACGGCACAGAATAATAACTAGTAGCTAGCTAATCGCTTAACATCAATTAATATTTCTCGCCCTAAATGATAAGAGTAAGGCAAAACAACTTTTTCCAGGACGACTAGTGATTTAAAAATATCGAAGTATATAATATCTATCTGGTAAGTAAATTAAAACATACACTACCTAAATAAAATAAATTCATTAGTTTCATGTTGCATATCACCATCCATATTTGAAAGCCAAAATATATTGGCTTCATAATAAAAAAATACCAACTCGGTGGGTCCACAGCCATAACTTTGTCAAATTATCGCCAAACTGCGTAAAAATATGTCTAAATCTATTTAAGAAAAATAATATTTATGAGCGCAACTGGTCGTATGCAAATAGCATTTTTTGATAGATCCGTGACCATTGAGAAGTTTATTAGTCATGCATGTAAGTTATGTTATTTTGGCTAATATCAATGATATAATGGGACTGTGGAGTATTGAGATTTATTGAAGTGAAACTTCTTTATCGGGGTTGGAAAAAAATTGAGTGTAACATTTTTTCGTTACGCGTGACATTTTTCCGTTAATCAGATGTTTCGTAAAAACTAGCCTATGCCACTCTATAGAAACAAAAATCATATCAAAAATCGATCTTTTGCGACGTGAAAGACAAACACACAATCGCATCACTACATAGTATAAAACAAAGTCGCTTTTTCTCTCCCTACACTGAGAAAATTTTGCTTTAGCAAAGTACCAATTTAGCTCGGTTAAAAATTATTCTGCTGCATTCAATCAAGACATATTTAAAATGTGCATTAAAGCTTTGCTAGTATTATACAAGCAAGTATTGCTAAATATTCTTAGCTATTATTAAAAAAGTACTTATTTATTTCAAAATTAACGACTCGGTCAATATTACCTTTACCGAATTAGGTTCAAAATAGACAAGCTTACGTTATTATTTAATGATAAGTAAGTTATTTATTTTTAGACATAATATTATTTGGCTAAAATTAAATCACTTGCTATGAAGCATATAACCGTGTTTCTTACTTAAAAACAAACAAGTAACTTATCTATTGGTACATAAGCATAGCTCGGCAATTAACAATGGAGCGAATACTATTTTTGACCGAGTAACTTGATAAAAATTAAACAAGGAATTGGCTGCGTAGCCTGCAACGTCGGCCATTTCTATCAAATCATAGTCGAGTGACGAACGTGTCTGTTGAAGCGCCGCCTCAGCACCTACAAGGCAGATTCAAATTTACATTAAAAACAATAATTTTTCATCATCAATTTGAATTTTAATCAAACTATTATAGAAGAGCAAGATGCAGAAGACAAACTATTATGGCTCAAAAACTCCTCTGAGCCATGGACAGCCGTAGAACTAAAGTGGCAAGAAACTACAGAGACGAGGCTAATTGCTGCAAAAGAGCTCCAATACCTCAATACAATGAATATGCGGATCTTAAAAAACCCAAAGGATATCTTCTGGTGAGTTAAGTTTTTTAGAATTTTTTGTCTGCTTTAGTTTAATTACTTTTGTATACTTACTTACGTTTTTTTTTTATTTGTTTACAGCTAGAAAAAGATATGAAAAGCAAAGGACAATACACCGAAATCACTGAAAGCTTCCCCACAGTCAAACCAAAAATAAATTTGAAAAAGTAAGTTACTTCTGATCAAGCATCATATTGTCATATACCTATTACTTTAATATGTAAATTACATAAGGTAGGTACGATATAGTTCCGATATGATATCTGCATATCTACACATCAAATTTGTAACGAGGTTCAACCAGAATATTTTATAATAGAAAACGAACAATATGTAAAGAGCTTATTGTACTTAAATTTTTTTTTGGTGCAAAAAATGTTTAAGTTTTAGCATTTATGAAGACGAATGTGAATTATGTTTCAATGAGAATAAATTCAAATGTTTAAAAAAATGACGGATTTACTTGTTGGGTTGTAATAAAATTACATATTAGATCAAAAAGATTAAGTACTTATTCTCCTAGCTTATTCTATGGTTTTTGCCTAAACTTTTGACTTATCAAATACATTTATAAGTACAATAATTAAGGTGTATTAACTTGCTTACATTACCATAATGGTTGTTTGTTTTTATGTAAACAAACCTAAACCACTTTCATTAGAGAACAAACACCAACATCGCGAAATAAAATCAGCTGTTCCGTAGATTTTGGCAGAGTAGATAATTCCACTTTTGTACTTATATTATGAAACAGCTGATATTTCTTTTACGATGTTGGATTTGGTCCTATACCTAATTAAAGTTGTTCAGGTTTAGTCTGAGTCATTCCTTAAAAGTTTGCTCATGATTTATATTTCACCCTGTTATTGTGAAAATTAAAACACAGAACTCCAGTATCGTTTCTTGACATTGTGAATTGTGTACTATTTTTAAAAGTAGTAGTATTTAAGTGTAAGTAGTAGATATGTTACTTGAAATGATTGTATCGTGTACTGAATAAAGCTAATTTCATTAATTTGCATAATTTTATTTCAGTTTCTTCTAAGTTTTTGGTGTGTCGGCAAAATTAGTGTTGTTTTCCTACATGAACGTTTCATTGGCTTTTTTTCCGACATGCCAAAATGTTTCCCACTGCATTAATAATGGTACAAATGACAACATATCGAACTATATAAATATTTTCAGTATGAGCTGACTTCACATTGTATACAGGGTGTAACAGAAAGGGGGTACACATCTAAGAAGGGCGTGATGTACTGATGAAACTGAACAGTACATCACGTCCTGTTCGGATGTGTATATCCCCTTACACCTTGTATAGGTTTTACGAACATTCACAGGTCAGCTTATACTGAAAATATATAGCTTAATATGTGTCGTTTGAATTATTACTTGCAACAAAGTATTTTAGCTATGGTTACCTAATAAACCCGCCTAAGAATTCAAAGTAACTTGGCTAAATATACCAATCTTAATTGACTAGAAAGAACAGAGTATATTTAGTTATAGTTACCCAATGAACACGATTGACAGTACCCAGTAACTTGGCTACGTATACAAATTTTAATTGAGTAGAAGTAACAAAGTAGATTGGCTGTCCCTACCCAATAAATATGATTAACATTACTGTGTTACTTAGCTAGTTTTACAAAACAACATATTTGAAATCACTGAATTACTTTGCTAAAAACAACAGAGCACGTTGGGTATTGTTAACAGAGTAACACGGTTGACTATAGTAAATAGGTTTGTTAAGTTTATTGAGTGAATAGGTTAAAAGCAACAAACCCTTAATACGTATTTTTTGACCACCTTAGTGGGCTTATATTACCAACATACGTTAACAAAGTTGACTTGTATAATTTTAGCAACAAACTTTGCAGGCTCCCTCCGAAGCAAGTTACTCGGTTGTAAATAGCTGCAACTTGATTATTTATAGCCGTTACGTTTTCTCAGTGTATGTTCTTTTGTATGCTTAAATCTTTAAAACTACGCAACGGATTTTGATGCGGTTTTCTTCATAGATAGAGTGATTCAAGAGGAAGGTTTTAGTATATAATTTATTAGTTTTTAGACAAAGCGGGCGAAGCCGCCGGCGGAAAGCTAGTCTATAATATAAAGATGCTACTTGATCTAGGAATCGAACCTAGAATCCCACGATATACTAATTACCACTGAGCCATGGAGTTTATCAATTATTCAATTAAAGTGACGTAAATTAAAATCATGTGATGTACAAACAGATATATTGTAATCGTTATAATTAATGGTTTTACAAATTAAACCAAATTGCTTTTTCATTATCGACAAGGTAAGGTGGCTTCACACAACACTATTTACTAACGTAGCGTTTTTTCAAAGCTTTAGTTTTTTTTAATGCACGCTTGTTTTATTTATTGTTATACTAGCGGTCCGCCCCGGCTTCGCCCGTGGTACATATGAAAAATAGATGTTGGCCGATTCTCAGACTTACCCGATAAGCTCAGAAAATTTCATGAGAATCGGTCCACCCGTTTCGGAGGAGTATGCAGACTAACATTGTGACACGAGAATTTTATATATAAGAAGATTAATTTGTACTTTCAAATTAATTATATTAATACACTCAAACTAAAAAATCAATGGATATAATGTTCTAATACTACATTTACACGCAAAATTTTTCACATCTTTATCCTACTAATATTATAAATGCAAAAGTTTGTGAGGATGAATGCATGTTTGTTACTCTTTCACGCAAATGCTACTGAACCGATTACAATGAAATTTGGTATGTAGGTAGCTGAAGACCCAGAATAAGACATACGCTACTTTTTATCCCAGAAGTCCCATAGGGACGGGAACTGTGCGGGTTTTTCTTTGATAATGCGGGCGAAGCCGCGGGCGAAAATTTAGTTTATTTCAATAATGAATAAATAGTACTAAACAGTTTTATATTTCGTTCTCACCAATTTCAATATCAAAGATTATAGCAATAGCATGTTATAACAACTATTTGTCTTGTTATGAATAAAAAATGGTCGCCTGTTTGTTTCACAGCCAATCGTGATTTTTGTTCTCATCGAAACTCAGTAACACTACTGTGTTAATTACTTTAACTATGGCATGATGTTGTAGTGGTTAGCACTTGCTAGAGGTCCCAGGTTCGATAATGGTAAGTTTTTTTTTAGATATAATGATGTTATATAATCTATACTTACACTTATTACGTATTATTATTTATTTAATATTGTAAATAGCTGAAGAGTTTGTTTGTTTGAATGCGCTAATCTCAGGAACTACTGGTCCAATTTGAATAATTCTTTCGGCGTTAGATAGCTCACTTATCGAGGAAGGCTATAGGCTATATATCATCATGCTAAGACCAACAGAAGCGGAGCCACGCGGATGAAACCACGGGGCGCATCTAGTAATAAATAAATTAGTTTAGTAGAAAAACGTCGCGGTCCGTTACACGTGTGAAGAGCCTTTACATCATTTAAATAAATAATACAGATACGCGATAAAAATGCAAATGTTACGTATTAGACAAATTATTGGTCGCAGGCAAAGGAAGAGCTTATAGATAAAATAAAATTTATTATAGGCATCAGTAAAATCTTTCTTATATATAAAATTCTCGTGTCACAATGTTAGTCTGCATACTCCTCCGAAACGGGTGGACCGATTCTCATGAAATTTTCTGTGCATATCGGGTAAGTCTGAGAATCGGCCAACATCTATTTTTCATATGTACCACGGGCGAAGCCGGGGCGGGCCGCTAGTCTTATATATAAAATTCTCGTGTCACAATGTTAGTCTGCATACTCCTCCGAAACGGGTGCACCGATTCTCATGAAATTTTCTGTGCATATCGGGTAAGTCTGAGAATCGGCCAACATCTATTTTTCATATGTACCACGGGCGAAGCCGGGGCGGACCGCTAGTATTCTTATAATATACTAGCCCGCGGTTTTACCCGCATTGCTCTGCTCCTGTTGGTCTTAGCGTGATGATATATAGCCTATATATATGTCTTCCTAGATAAATGGGCCATTTAACACTGAAAGAATTTTTCAAATCGGATCAGTAGTCCCTGAGATTAGCGCGTTCAAACAAACAAACTCTTCAGCTTTATAATCTTTATATATAAAAATGAATCGCAAAATGTGTTGGTAAGCGCATAACTCGAGAACGGCTGAACCGATTTCGATAATTCTTTTTTTATTATATTCCTTGAAGTACGAGGATGGTTCTTATGTAGAGAAAACGTAAACATGTACCACGGGCGAAGCCGGGGCGGACCGCTAGTATTAGTATAGATTTGAGATTGTTTTTGAGTTATAGATGTCGTGTGAAGGTATTTTAACCATCTTGTTGGTGTCATGTAATTCCGTCTGATGAAAAAATGATAGTATTTAAAAATTATTAGGTACTAGCTTCCGCCCGCGACTCCGTCCGCGCGGAAAAATTAAGATTTATTTTTTTTCTACGTATTTTTCCGGGATAAAAAGTACCCTATTTTATGCCCAGGATAATAAGGTATAATTATACCAAGTTTCATCGAAATCGAACCGTTAGTTTTCACGTGATGCCTTCACATACAGACAGACAGCCAAAAAATTTTTTTATCACATATTTGGGTTTGGTATCGATCCAGTAACATCCCCTACTATTTATTTTTTCAATATTTTCAATGTACAGAATTGACCCTTCTACAGATTTATTATGTGTATAGATTTGTTTTAGTTTTTTTATAACTTTATAATCCAGTTATGGTGACATAATTTGTATTTACTAGCTTACAGGCAATGCGAAAAATAAGTAGTTTATATTATATTTTCGTCCACAATCTATCTAATTTTCAAACCTCATCAAGATTTGGGTTTTCCTTTGAAAATGTAGGTAAATTTTATGTAGGTAAATATAAAGCTTCGTTCTCCATTCTATATGTCACATACTACTTTAAACAACATAAAAGTCAAAATCACTTTACAAGAATAAAAACAAGCAATGCCGCGCGTATCACATAGTATGATTATATTCGCATCACCAATTTGACAGCATAGCGTGACTTTTGACGACTCCATCTTATTTTTGTTTGAATATTTCGTGTGATATATTTTTTATTGATAAATATCGCTGGTAAAAAATTAAAAGGTGAGTTGTTTTTGTTTATTTGTCTTTAATGTTAAATGTTTATTTTAAAAAAGCTTTATATTATGACTAGATTTCCGCCCGCGGCTTCGCCCGCGTTTTCAAAGGAAAACCCGCATAGTCCCCGTTCCCGTGGGATTTCCGGGATAAAACCTATCCTATGTGTTATTATGATGTATAAGCTATATTGTGGTAAAGTATCATTCAAATCCATTCAGTAGTTTTTACGTGAAAGAGTAACAAACATCCATACAAACTTTCGCATTTATAATATTAATAGGATATAAAAGATATAGTGTAGGTTTTCGTGGAATTATATTCAAGGTGGTAAATGGTAATACTGTGTTATGACGATTCAAACGTGCTTCTAGAAGAAGTGTAATTGAATATATATACATTTTTTAGTTTTAATACATCTTTTTTCATACATCCAAGTAAGAAGGATTACTTACTAATAAAACAATAATACTTTTTTAAGGGCCGATTTTTCAATCCTTGGTTAAAACTTATTCGTCGAATAATGTATAAAACCACCATTTTAAAAACGTATTCTAATTGCCCGTATTTGACAGTTTACGTGACATTTTAATATTATCGTGTAATACTTTATTGGACGGATAAGTTTTATTCAAGCATTGAAAAATCGGCCCTAAGTAAAATTAGCTATATTCGTTAGCTCGAAATAAAAATAAAATAAAAAGAAGTAAGTACAATTATATACTGCTTTGAAATAACGTAGTTTTTGATGGAAACACAATTTTTAAAGCTTTTTAAATTGTAAATGGTTTTTATATAGGTTTAATAGATATTGATATCTAATAATTCAATGAATAATTTCATTCCCTCTGTAACAAAATCAGGGATGGAACTCATTTTATTTATAAACTAGCTTATCGCCCGCGGCTTCGCCCGCTTTGTCTAAAACCTAATAAATTATATACTAAAACCTTCCTCTACAATCACTCTATCTATTAACAAAAACCGCATCAGAATCCGTTGCGTAGTTTTAAAGATTTAAGCATACAAAGGGACATAGGGACAGAGAAAGCGACTTTGTTTTATACTATGTAGTGGTACAGCTGTAATAGCCTAGTTAACTTTAGTTTCGCATTAAAGTAGGCTCACAGTTAACAGTATAAAGAAGGCTCTATCTATTTATTATTTTATACAAGAAAAATATCTGTCATTCTACATTGCTACAGCGGAAAAAGAACCTTTAAAACTATGATATAGGTTTCAGTTTTGTATAAAATATAATCGTTCAAGCTTTTTAGACCCCCGTTTCGTAAGTATAAAAGAACGGAGGGGGGTCGTCTTTAATTGGACTAGTTATAGCAAGGTCGTAGAGAATTGAACGGAAAAGGGAATTTCACAGGTGGTTAACGGTTTTTTTTAAGTAGGTGTTTTTTTGTATGATCGTTTTGGTTGGTTTGGAATTAGATATTGAACCAATCACTTTAATGTGGTATTTCATATAAATATAACAGTAGTTTTTGAAGGTAGTATACATCGCTAAGTCGCTGTCTGTACGACCCTGTGTATGCTTATATCTTCAAAACTGCGTGATGGATTTTGTTGTTTGTTTTACATAGAAAGAGTGGTTCAAGAAGATTGTTTTAGTATGTAGTAGTTGTGAAAAATATGAATTATTAATGTAATATTGAGTACATATTGATATGATTTTAAAAGAGCAACTATGGAGAATCTGTTCGTCTCCATAGACACTATCAGACGCGCCAAAACACCACATCATTTCAAGTCACTTGTAAAAGAGCACTTTTTCTCCAGTATTTAGTTTCCTTTTTTATCTTATAAATATGTATTTATATTTTATATATACTATGTATAATATGTATTTATATGCATATATATATATAAATATATTTATTAATTTGTATTTAACTTATTATTTTTATTTAATTTGTATGTATAATATAATTAATATAACTTGATTAATACATATATATACTGAATTATCTATGTCTATTCTTTAATTAGTAATGAATTATTTGTATTATCTATTCTTTTTTTTAATCTTTTTGATGCGCCCTCGCTTTTTACCAATGTCTTACATGTCCTTTATTTTTATGGTTGCCTGGAAGAGATTGCTTTTAAGCAATAAGGTCGCCTATTGTACACTTTCCAATTTTGTGTATTCACTTATTTTAAATTTCTGTTATATGTACAATAAAGTGTCATAAATAAATAAAATAAAATACTACTTTCCGAATCGGTGGTAAATGTTAAAAATAACGATTCAAAAGTGCTTCTAGAATAAGTTTTATTGAATAAATAAATGTTTAAGTTTGAGTTTTAAACAATGCGGTCGAAGCCGCGGGCTGCGAGGCAGTAGACTGTATCAAACTAATAGAGATTTCTTATTCCTATAGTTTTGCAGCTCAAATCTCAATTGATGGTTTTAATTACTATGAATACAGTCTACAACTCCAATATTTTCGTTGCCTATAGCTTAATATTATTACTTACTTAATATGCCTATGCGCAAAAAAACATAGAAAATAGCTGATAAAGTTTTATTATGAGGATTAGAATTCAACGCGCGTAACGCTGAAACAATGTAAATTTTTTAAACATAATTTTTATGAATGCCGAATCCATTGACGACGCGGTTGGCGCAGTGGTAAAGTAACTGCCTACTGAGCCGACGGTCCCGGGTTCGATCCCCGGTCAGGGCAAATATTTGTGTGATGAACTCAATTATTTGTTCTTGGGTCTGGGTGTTATTATCTATATATGTATTTATTAAATATTATATTTATCGTCGCCTAGTACTCACAACACAAGCCTTAATTGAGCTTACTGTGGGACTAGGTCGATTTGTGTAATAATGTCCTATAATATTTATTTATTTATTTATTTATTAATACAATTACAAAATAAGATTCATTTTTTTGAGCTTTAATAGGTTCTTTACAACTTACATAATTTATATCTTGGCTTAAATGTAGGCACTTATAAACTCAAACTCAAACATTTATTTATTCAATTAGACTTCTTCAAGAAGCACTTTTGAAACGTCATTACATATTTTTAACATTTACCACCGATTCGGAAAGCAGTATCTACGGAGAAGAACCGGCAAGAAACTCCATATAAACATTGAAAAATATAGTTACTAAACTAGTACCGTACAGTCTTCTTTCAATTATCTAATTATTAAACTATCTCTAATTTTGTATTTCTACATAAATCGCAGCCTTTTATCACACAACGAAATTCATCAAAATAAGTTCAACCGTTTTGTTTTATACACAAGTCAATAACTGCGTTAAAAACAACCGACTTCAAACTTGCACTTGAACATTTACAAATACAGACAAAAATGCTCATAAAATAAAAACTACTGGGCCTATCCGAATAAAATTTTTATGGGACCAATTCGACACCATCCCGCATTGAACAAAAAAAGAATCACGTAAATCGGTTCAGAAACCACGGAGTAATCGGTGTACATACATTAAAAAAAAAAAAAAAACATACCGGCCGAATTGATAACCTCCTCCTTTTTTTGAAGTCGGTTAACAAGAAAGACATATCAAATTAATAATTCCATCACACGGGAATCGAATCTGATCAAAACAAATATGGCCTGGGAACTGAATTTGATAAACGTTTTCATTTTTTTTATTTAAATTCCTCATATCTGATTACGCGAATTTTTCCCAAGATAGTAAAAATAGATGATTTTTAATTAATTAGGGTCGCGACAGACAGGGGCAATTGTGCTATACAAAGGATATATATGCAAGCAAAAATCGACCTTAACGTTAAGTAATAAATCTCAATTTCGCTTGATAATTTTCTTGAATGCAGCCCTATACAATGAACACATTTGACAAGCGAAAATAAATCTTATACATAAGCGATAAAGATGATTTTTCCTTAAAGCCTTATGTTACTTGAAGGGTTGTGCCTCACAATAAAAATACAACTTTCTGCCATTGCAATTAAATCTATTTTTATTTGACAATATTTACCCTTGATTAGTATGATGTCAAGTTTGCATGTGATGTATGAAAACATGAAAAAAAAAATAACGCATATGACATTACTTGATTGGTTTGATGTTTGATTTTAGGGGTCTATAATTTCAGGCAATAACAAAAATTTATATAAAACGAATCACTACATAGTATAAAACAAAGTCGCTTTCTCTGTCCCTATGTCCCTTTGTATGCTTAAATCTTTAAAACTTCGCAACGGATTTGGATGCGGTTTTTTTAATAGATAGAGTGATTCAAGAGGAAGGTTTAGACTTTAGTATATAATTTATTAGGTTTTAGACAAAGCGGGCGAAGCCGCGGGCGGTAAACTAGTAAATAATATGTATTTCACAAAGGCCTTGTGTCGTCTGTCTGACTGTCTAAAGAATTTCGTTGAAGTCTAAAAAAAAATATACATCAATGAAGGTATCCTACTATTAATATGAAGGCGAAAATTTGAAAGTATGAATGGATGTTTGTTATTCTTTCACGTAAAAACTACTGAACCGATTGTAATGAAATTTAGTATGTAGCTGAAGACCCAGACTAAGGCTAGACACCAAACAAAGGCTTTTTATCCCGGAAATCCCATAGGAATGGGAACTATGCGGGTTTTTCTTTGAAAACGCGGGCGAAGCCGCGGGCTGAAACTAGTGACAAACATAACTTGTATTTTTCTAAACAAGTTTAAGTAAAACATAACTCTATTGTAGTTTGTGTATCAATGGAACAGCAAGTGGAGGCGGGGCTTGAATTAATAAGTTGCACTTAAGGCACAGTTAAGTTATGATTTATTTTACTTGGAGAAAAAAAAAAGATTATAAGAATATAATAATTTGGAATTATCTATACTAATATTATAAAGTTGAAGAATTTGTTTGTTTGTTTGATCGCGCTAATCTCAGGAGCTACAGGTCCAATTTGAAAAATTCTTTCGGTCATTTATCGAGGAAGGCTTATAGGCTATATAATATCATCACGCTAAGACCAACAGAAGTGGAGCAATGCGGGTAAACCGCAGGGCACAGCTAGTTTTCATTATGCGATACCGTCGCCTATTGACAAATTAAGGGCTTGGGCGAGTCGCCCAGTTGCGACACTCACCACGTAGGCGGCGGGGGTACAAGGCCTGGCTGTTAACCCCTGTCGCCGAAGATGAACGGTGGCCACCGTTGGGTTTTAGTGGGTAGGGCTTCATGCGAGTCCCACATACCCCCTCGAGCAGTAAAACTGGGGGATGCGTAAATGCATTTCCCAACGATAAAAAAAAGGGCACAGCTAGTTTGTGATATTTTGTAACATATGTTATCTACATATTAATAAAAATAAAAACACGACTTTTTAGTTTATAAAGATTTTTCTAGTTATGATGTTGTGTGTATGTTGATGTCATGCGCATTTTTTTAGGCACCTAATATGTGAGTTTATTTCACCAAAAGATGCGTGTAATTTTCATGCAAGGTTTGTGATCATCTTATTTATTTACCTTGATTAACTGAATATAAGTATATTATAATAATTAAAACCTATCTTCTCTTCTTATATACTAGCTGTGCCCTGCGGTTTTACCCGCAGTGCTCCACTTCTGTCTTAGCGTGAAAATATTTTTTCAAATCGGACCAGTAGGTAGTTCCTAAGATAAGCGCGTTCAAACAAACAAACTGTTCAGCTTTATAATATTAGTATTAGTATAGATTCAGACCAAAAATTACGCTTATTTAAAAACAACCCAACATTAAAAAAAATAATATACTCTTTTATTACATGTTTTTATTTCAACTAAGAATTCATCATCATCATCAGCCCATTGCAGGGACACGGGCCTCCTATGAGGGTACAGGCCATAATCCACCACGCTGGCCAAGTGCGGGTTGGCGGATGACACATATCGTCGAACTTTTGATTCTTCGACATGTCGGTTTCCTCACGATGTTTTCCTTCACCGTTCGAGCAGTGGTGATGTTACAACATGCGCAGATAAATTGAAAAATCATTTTTATTTCCTGCGCGCTCGCCCGGTCTCGAACCCCGGACTTATCGATTCGAAGTCCGAGGTCTCACCACTGAGCCACCACTGCTCTAACTAAGAATTATGCATACTAAAAAGAACCCAGATTCTCAAAAAATAATGTTGTTATAGCTTCCCCTTAACAATCTATAATGTATGGAGGCTCCTTGAATAATACACAGTTTCGAATTCATTTGTTTATTATAATTACATATATTTTACATTTATTTACATTCAAATACATTAAAGCTCTGCGGGTGGGGACGCGTGACAAATGTATATTTTTATCAATATTTTTACAAAATTATTAATTTAAAGAGCGTGTGTGCGCACACGTGTCAGAAGTGAAACTTCTTTGCCAAGATTTAAAGATACCAAAATCGTCGCCATACTCCATGACGTAACTGTATTGCCATGACGCGACCTTGAAATTTTACTCTCAACGCGCCTAAAGAAGTTTCACTTCAAAAAATACAATTAACATCAGTTTCAAAGTTTATATGATAAGTTTTTAGTTATTAACTAGTGGTCCGCCCCGGCTTCGCCCGTGGTACCTACATGTTTAAACTATCCTATCTCTCAAGTTGGATCGAACTGCACATGGTGTGCGAATTTTATTATAATCGGTTAAGTGGTTTAGGAGTCTATTGAGGACAAACATTGTGTCACGAGATTTATATATATTAAGATAAGATAAGATGGTTTCTTCTCACTAAAATTCCGCCCGCGAATTATATTTACAAATAATTATTAATATCACCAAACATACTGGCACAATAATATATATTTCATAAATAATTAATTATATTTGGTATCAAAAATATTATCACTTTTATAAACTTTATACATTTTTACATTATGGCGTTTACAGATAAAATTCAACCTTAATTAAATTACAGTATTGTTTAAAAATTGGTTTGAGAATTTTTTACAATTACCTACACAATTATTTTCTTTACTCTATAATTTTTAGATGGTTACAATTTAAGAAAACATTATGAGAGAGAAAAGTTATATTTTACAAAGATTTTTCACTTGATATTAATGGTATCCTTAAAAATATTCATTATTAAGTATTTTTTTAAGTTGAAGTCCACACGAGATCCTTTAAATTTTCTCTCTAATAATTTACATTTAATTACAAAATATTCCAAATATTAAACACAATCTACATATAAAAATAAACACAACTAAATGTTTGTTATCACAGACAACAAGTTTAAATAATAATTTGGAAAATCCAAAAGTGCACGCCTCATAATTTTTTTTTAATAAATATTTATTAATTATTATTTTTGTTTATTTAATAACAATTAAACCACATCGAATCAGACCCTGAAAAATGAAAGGGTTCTATTCCTGCATACTCAAGCGTAAGAGAAAAAAAAAGACTCGATTAGTAAAGTATTTCGGTCGCTATCGTGTTAACAAGAAAAAGGATCCGCACATACAGACACACGGACGTCCAAGACAGAACTTTTTTAAACTGTTTTTTAACTAGTTTAAATAACAAAAATGACATCAAAAATATCATGAACGTTAAAAATAGTGTTTTTTCTTAATATGTGTGTGTATGTATTATCTTACAAGTGCAATGTATGATACATAAAGACATTTTAAGTTTGAAAAATCAGATGTTTTGCGCGAAGTGACAGTAGTACCCACCTCAACGCTTCGCTTATGAGGCGTGCAATAATACAATTTTCACAATCTATTCCTAACTACGATTTTTACACTATCTACCAAACGAATGTTCACACTTTTCGATTTGACTTAACACCTTCGCTATCCTATCGTGTAGTATCTTTGCATTCTTTTCTGGCAAAGGAGGTAATACATCACGAATAACTGCGTTATTTTTGGCATGAAACATGTCACTTAGTTTACCACCTATCGAGGTTTCGTGCAGCGCCCTTAAAGCGTCTACCGTCCTCTTTCTAAACACACATAGATTGTCCAACATTAAACTATGATAAACATTGTATTTTTTGAGTAATCTATACCCGTGTAACAACCCTGATTCATTGTCCAAAAACAGGAGTAATCCACTGTCCATCTTCCTTGCTAAATTATGCGCAGGACCATCCATTATATTAACATTCCATTGGTAGTTAAACAGATTATTTACTATCCTATCTAAATTAGCTGTTAGATAGTCAAAAATAATCAGATCCGACCATTGTGCCAATTCCACAAATTGGTCTATCGTCTTCTTAGTCAATTTCATGTCTATATGATCGAATGTGTCATTCGCGTCTTTTTTAACCTTAACGTCTTTCGCTTTGAGTTTATTTATTAGAATTTGTTTGTTTGTATCTGTTTCTTTTTCTTTCAACGCCATGTCCAGTACATCCATTTTATTTAGATGTCGATTTGAAGGCTTGAAAATATCAGGAATGGTCGCAGATTCTAAGCTTGGTATGTACTGTGTTAAAACTACAGCCCTGTTTGTATTCCATTGCGCTGTAGCTATGTCATTAGCCACATTCGCCCAGAGTTTATCTTTCAAATCAACGACTTTAACAACAGAAGGCGCTAGATTGGTTAAATTGAGCAACCTAGCCACGTAGAAGCTAAATATCTCTCCCTGTATTTGATCTGTGTTTTGTCTGTACCGCACACAAGCTTGAATACCATCTTTGAAAGTGACCAGACGATTCTGCATTCTGCCACAACCAGATTCCATTTTTATAACTTCACTTTGGTCTAAATATCGTTCCCATATTTCTGCTGTATTCTGACCATAGCCTTGTGGCATGGAATTCTCAATTTCTGGTCCCCAAAATATACTATCGTATAGCACAGTTTCGTCACTAGGTATGTACACAGTCCTATTTATATTGACAATTTTATGTCTGTGATGATTAATTTTGTTATCTTTTAAGATCTCCTTCATGTCCTCTGTAAGACTTTTTGGGTAAACATCTTTGTATTTGTGATTATCACCCGTAAACGAAACAGCTGAGAAGTCTTTTTCCCTCTCTGCTGCTTCTAGATCTTTTGATTCTTTGACTTTTAACGAATTAAATGTTCGCATACTGGAATTAATTTTTCTATGGCTTGTATTTGGAGAGATATTTGCCTGTGAGCCCATTATTAAGACTCCTATAATAAATCCTAATAAAAAACTGATAAATACGCTTATAAAACAGTAATTGTACAGGCTATATTCTCTCTTTAGGATTCGCCTTGATAAGTCTTCTTTGTAGAAATTGTTATAAATAATATAATTAGGCTTTTTACTGAACGTCATGTTGATTGGTCTGATGTTTATTTTTGTTTCTGTTACGTCTTTTGACGTTACATATTCCGATATATCTCTCGTTTGATTTTCTGCCATTTTTCTTAGTCTGGTTACGCCATTATCTGTAACAAAGAAAAAATATTGATTAGTTATGCATTTAGTGTTATTGATACGTTCAACTCAATTATTATAATAGACAGTGCATTTATTCGATAGGATTGTTAATAAAAGTAACCTGTACATTTCGCAAAATCATCCACTAACTATTATTAAAATATCAACACAAATTATTTAGGAATTTGTATGTTAAACAACATCAAACATCTCTGCTTTTTACAAGAACTTATACCTAATATATAATAATAATACTTTTAATATATTTACGAAAACGCAAAGCACTATTCCTATTCTTATACTAGACTAGCTGTGCCCCGCGGTTTTACCCGCATTTCTCCACTCCTGTTGGTGTTAGCGTGATGATATATATAGCCTATGGCCTTCCTCGATAAATGAGCTATCTAACACCGAAGGAATGTCAAATCGGACCAGTTGTTCTTGAGATTAGCGCGTTCAAACAAACAAACTGTTCAGCTTTATAATATTAGTATAGATATTTAACAAAAACCGGTTTTAACCGTAAACAATTTACCAAAAGCCATAAATTGTGTTTCCCGCTGTTTTTGTATATTTCTACGTATTTAATATAATACTTGTTATTTTAGTTATTTATTATTCTTAATTTATTACACATTTATTTCTCATATTATATAAGCAGAGTAAGTGCTATATTAATAAATATATATCACACGTATCATATATTCCATCGTTGTATATACATATATATATTATTCTAATTTGTTATCTATTTATTTATTATAGTATGTGTAAGCTGTAACTCCAATCGTCGCAATCGATAGGGGCTCCTGAAAATCAGTGCTGTTAGTGTTCCTATGGGGCACCACAGCTTTTAACTGAGTAGTCCCTTTTGATAATGGACATTACCACACAGTTCTTTGTTGTTGTTTTTAGTTATATTTTTTAAGTTTAGTTATAAGGTTTTTTATATTATTTTCTTTGTTTTGTTTTAAGTAAGTTTTATTAGTTTTTAAGTTTTATTGTTTTTTTTGTTTTCTTTTTTAATTATGTTTGTTTTTTGTATCTGTGTGGTGTGTTTTATTGTCAATAAATGTTTTTATTATTATTATTATGTGTATCTCATCCATAATACTCGGGTACCATCATAAGGAAGGTACCCGGTCCTTTGGAAGGCTTACGTGGGGACACGGATCCAACACGCAGAGGCCCTATAGAGAACTTTACTGTGTTGTGGGACACCAGCCGCAGCCTGCCCATGACTGCACTATAGAGATACAGTCCTAGGCAGTCCGCGGCCGATGTAGGACTATTTCGAGATATGGAAAACAAAATAAACTAGGCTATGGAGTGGGATGTTAAATGGGCCGGTATTTGGGAACTATTGGAAACTATGGCACCTGCCTTTCTACTAAAATAAAGTAAAAATATTTTGGCAGGTGGTGACTCGCCCTCTCACTGTATGGGCCCCCGAAATAAGTCACTGCAAAAGTGCGACAAGGGGGCAACATATTGTGAGCAGCTAAGGGTGGAGAGGCGTCCCTGGACTTTAAACTACGATCACGCGCTCCCTGAGGGTCCAGCATCACGTGCCCACTCGCCACTTACGATTCGCATCCACCCTTCGAGCTAAAAGCTCTCGCGGCTCCACTCTGGCCGGCCGGTTAAGGCAAGCCAGAGGCGGGGGTCCTGTCCTCGTCAGGCTTCACTCCGACCGGCCGCTGAAGGCGAGCCGGAGATGAAGACAGGGGCCTCCCCCGGGAGCACTCGGTTCCCGCGGGGTCGCTACTCCCCGACACCCCGCCACAAGGTGTCCTGCGGGTTGACTGACTGCACGGGTGGAATATCTGTTGTCACGTAGACAATAGATATTCCAACCGTGGGCGATGGGGTCGTCACATCCCTACGCCTTTATTATTATTATTATTATTAAATATAATATGATTTACTCGCAGCTAGAAAGCTATCAAGTTACATACAAATGACACATCAATAAAATATAATGTTTATTAAATTTTAATAATACTTGTTTTGTAATCCAAGTAAATCGATATATTTATATTTTATAGACTAGAGTTTTAAAATATACTAGCTGTGTTCTGCGGTTTTACGCATGTCTAGCAACAATGGAGTTTCTTGCTGGTTCTTCTCCATAGATAGGTAGGGAGAGCGGGGATGAAAGTCACATTTTTAGCTTTTTTTATGTAACTTCCAAAATACGTTGTTTAGGAATGATATTTGTATACCAAAAGATAGTGTAATTATTCTGTTACAAAAGAAATAAATGTATTTTTGTGTAATATTATCAGTTGTAGAAATATTTTGTATTTTCACTCGTAAGAAAAATGTGACTTATAACCCCGGGTCAGGGATGGTTGTCACAATGCCTAGGGTAGGTAGTCACATACTAAATAACAGGCAATTTATAAATAGAAAGTCACACTTTGGTCTTATAATTTTACGGAATAGTTTTTAATTAAGAACTCTTAACCAAATGAAACCGTGTCTACGGTCTTTATTTCAGTCTGAATATTAATCAATCACAATTTTAGCAAACAATAATAATCGTGAGTCAATATAGAGTCATCAAGGACAGATGGACTTCCAGCAGGTTTGTTAGGGTGATTTTCCGGTGTTGATTGAAAATTTAGGGCTAAAACAAACAACCTCAAAACGAAAATAAAGTCATCTCGCATACAGGGGGCTGGTTGATATGTGACAACCAGCCCCCGAAAATTTGTGACAACGAGCCCCATAACACGTTTTAGGAAAATAAAATTGAAAATAAATTCCGATCAATGAATATCTAAAAAACTATACTACGATATTATAAAACACATTTCATCATCATCAAATGCACTGAAAGATTATTACTGTAAAACAAGAACGTATAATTACGAGGTTCGACACAGCAGCACAAAAATTTACTTTTGCTGTGCGAAAACAATAAACACGTGTGAGGCCCTCACGGCAGATCGGAGCGGTCTGATGCGAAGTTGAGACAGCGTTTTCACTGTATCGCTCTTGCCACGCTGTTCAACAGACTTATTCGATAGTTCAGTTTTGTGTTAAGACCGCTGTGACAACCAACCCGTGAGACAACCAAACCCGGTCTCCCTAACTGCTTTCCGAATCGGTGTTAAATGTTACAAATATGTAATGACGATTCAAAAGTGTCTAGAAGAAGTCTAATTGAATAAATACAATAAACGAGTAAGCAAAAATAAAATAGATGTTATTAAAACAAAACTAGGTACATATATATGTATAATTTACATATCTTATATATAAAAATTAATCGCAAAATGTGTTGGTAAGCGCATAACTCGAGAACGGCTGAACCGATTTAGATAATTCTTTTTTTTATTATATTCCTTGAAGTACGAGGATGGTTTTTATGTAGAGAAAACGTAAATATGTACCACGGGCGAAGCCGGGGCGGACCGCTAGTTATGTAATAAAAACAGACTCAATTTATTTATTCAATTAGACTTCTTCTAGAAGCACTTCTGAATCGTAACAGTTAACATTTACCACCGATTCGGAAAGCAGTATGGAGAAGAACCGGCAAGAAACTCCATAGTTGCTCTTTTAAAACAATGTCAGTATTACATTTTAATCCTACTAATATCATAAATGCGAAAGTGTGAGGATGTGTGTGTGTGTTTGTTACTCTTTCACGCAAATTCTACTGAACCGACTATATGAAATTTAGCACACATATAGAGGGTAACTTGGATTAACACATAGGATAGGTTTAATCCCGGAAATCCCACGGGTACGGGAACTATGCGTGTTTTCCTTTGAAAACGCGGACGAAGCCTCGGGCGGAAAGCTAGTTTTACAAAAAATGTACATCTTCGAACCCACAACTAATAGAAAATAAAGCCGTCACTAATCCACACAATGATTGACGTGCATGTATGTTTGTTAATCTTATAATTACTCCGGTACAAGATAAACATTTGTGATAATGTTTTTACTGCTCGAATTTCCGGGTTTCGGGTATGTTATGCAACTAGTTTTTAGTTTGGCTTCTGTTATTTTGGGTTCCGTGGTGAATTGGTGATTTTATTGAAATTTGTAATGTATACCTACCTACTGTCACAGATTTTTTACTGTGGTAAGTATAGTCAAATTATACGACCTTAAATATAATATGATTTTGTATTCTTTGTATATTTTACTATACCATCTTTATATATAAAAATGAATCACAAAATGTGTTGGTAAGCGCATCGAGAACGGCTGAACCGATTTCGATAATTCTTTTTTAATTATATTCCTTGAAGTACGAGGATGGTTCTTATGTAGAGAAAACGTAAATATTATGTACCACGGGCGAAGCCGGGGCGGACCGCTAGTATTTATATAATATTATGTTTGTAAAAATCATGCTGTTCGTTTGTCTCGAGAATGGATGTATTGATTCGGAGAATTTTGAGTTTGAAATATGTGTGAGTAAAGGAATGGTTTAAAAGATGAGAAATATAATTAATAACAAGTAACAGAATATATTTATTTTGTTTTTTTTTTCATACTTAATTTTTTTTTATTAACCAAAAACATCTGCCAATTATTTATTTACGTTAGCAATACGAGAAACACGTGAACTTTTGAATAAAGATATAAAAAAGTCGATAAAAAACGCGTTAAAAAATAACGATTCGTGACATATATATAATGTGTTTAACAAAATTCTTACAAGTCGATGTTGAAAAAAAACAAGAAAAAACCTGACGCTGCGCTCGGTCGAACATAAAAAGTCTTGTTAGGAGTTTATCGGAATTATATAGAGCTGCTGAGGAGCTGTTAATACGCTTGAAGATTTAAAAGTTAGGAAAAAACTTGCTTTAAAAGTGACGAAAAAGATTATTATAAGTAGATATGAAAGTTTACAGTCACGTAAAGAGGCTGAACGAATTGTGATTGTTATAATTTGTTCATATAATCTGTTCACGTTAAATTAGAATTGATTCGAACATCGGCTATTTAAGAAAAAAAAATAATATATTTAATTAAGTCATAAATTACCTATTGTAATAACTTCTATATTACTAATTACGAAAACAAAAATATGTTAATTTAACGATCCATAAAACATACACATTCATAACAAATAACTATACAACAAATCAACATTCCAAAGCGGTATTATCAGCTCCAAGGATTCCATCTAACAACCGGTCATGCCCGTGAAAACAATATTGTTAATTGAATTATTATAGAGCTAACTTAATAATTGGTGGGTGTTACCAGCACTATATAATTTCCGATACATTTGTATATTTGTTTTAACGCGTGTATAATTTAACCGCTCTATATAATTATTTAGAAGCTTGTACGTTAAGTTTATTGGAATTTTAATACTGAAGCGATTTCGATGCGGTTTTTTGTTCTGTTGAATATTTATAAACAAATAGTGTTTCCGTTTGATTCTTTTTGTAAGTTTTGTGAACTTGAATTTTTAACGTTAATTTCGTTAATTATTCATAATAATTTATTCATTAATTAAATTACTTAAAATCTAGAAATTCAACAGTTTTGATTTACTTATAGTATTAAATCTTTTTAAATTGAAACTTCTTTAGGCGCGTGGTAAAATATCAAGGTCGCGTCATGGCAATACCGTCACGTCATGCAGTAAGGCTACGATTTTGGTATCTCTGAATCTTGCCAAGGAAGTTTCATTTCTGACGTGTTTTATTTTTCTATTTTATTGAAGTGAAACTTCTTTATCGGGGGTGGACAAAAATTTTGTGTAACATTTTTGCGTTACGCCGCGCGCGTGACATTTTTGCGTTACGCCGTACTCGTGACATTTTTGCGTTACGCCGTACTCGTGACTATATACATTATACATGTTATATTAAAGTGATCAGCAAAATCAAAGGGTTTGTTTTAATTCTAATTCCAGTGAATTTCTAAAAAAAGTAAATAAGTAATTACATCTATTTTTCTAATACTTAGGTGTAATAATGGTATTTATTTTTCTAAGTTATTTATGATTAACCTCACTTTTTGATTGTATTTTTCAATACACTAACACGTGGGTGGAATTATGGTATCAATTTTTTCTAATACTTGAATGTTGATTGTGGTATTTATTTTTCTAAAATTGTATTTAAAGTTAACCTCAGTTTTTGATTGAATTTTTTAAAACACCAACACGTGGGCGAGATCATGTTATTTATTTTTCAAGTTATTTAAGCTTAACCTCTGTCATAATATGTATATACTATGTGCGTCATTAATTTCTGACTGTTTCGAGATTTCGACATTAGGAATTTATATTTATTACCTCTATTGTTCGAACAAAAATAAGTTACCGCCTTTAAGAACTTGCCGACAATGTAAGTACAGTATTGTTTCTTAGAAAACATTTTAGGAGTATACGATAATAAATCTATGACTCACGTTAACACGTGTTTGCTTGATTGGTGTTCAATTATGATTTTGTGAATTCAATATTTATAAGAATAAACCTCAAACTCTTTATGTCCAATCAAAATCCGCCTAAGTCGAAATCCTTTATAAGTTGAAAACTCTATATAACTCGAATTTTTTGGCGTCTCCCTTGGTCTTTTGAACTACCGCACGAGCTGAGCGAGCGAAGCGAGCGAGTCGCGGCAGTGGCCGGCGTTAATATTCAAATAGGTAGCGAGGAGCGACGCGAAGAGCATCTTAGGTTATCTTTTGAACTACCGCACGAGCCGAGCGAGCGAAGCGAGCGAGTTGCAGTAGCGGCCGGTGTAAATATTTAAATAGGTAGCGAGGAGCAAAGCGACGAGCATCTTAGGTTAACTTTTGATTTTTGAACTACCGCACGAGCCGAGCGAGCGAAGCGAGCGAGTTGCAGCAGCGGCTGGTGTAAATATTTAAATAGGTAGCAAGGAGCGAAACGACGAGCGTGTTAGACTAACGTATTTCTGTAATATTGTATACAAGCTGTGCCGCGCGGTTTCACCCGCGTGGCTATGCTCCTGTTGGTCTTAGCGTGATAATATTATATAGCCTATATTACTCGTGGATAATGTAGCTTTCGAATGGTGAAAGAATTTTTAAAATCGGTCCAGTAGTTTATGAGCCTATTCATTACAATCAATCAAACAAACAAACAAAGTTTTCCTCTTTATAATATTACTGTAGATAGTAAATTATTTTTTGAAAAATAAGGTCATAAAGAAGTTTCACTTCTTACGTGTGTACTCTAGTACACGCACACATTTTTTTTTTAACTGGGAATCGAACGCCCACGATTATAATTATAATCATAACCACTGTACTAGTGGGTAGAATGATAAATAAAGGTTCTTTATACAAAATCGGTGTCAAGGGTCCTTAACCAACTTGGATGAAGAGGTATGCCCAATTTTGTCGCGTCATGCCGTGTAACAAGTAGAAAGTTATCAAAATAAGTAAGTATTAATAAGTTTTTAGGGTTCCGTAATGGAAAAAAGTGATATAACCTATGTATGTAATGTATTTTGTGTCTGTCTGTCTGCTTTTAAGCCTGGACACGTAGTATAGTTTTCTGTTATTTATTTATAGCTAGCTAACCGCCCACGGCTTCAGCCGGATAATCTAATACCTAATAAATTATATACTTAAATCTTCCTCTTGAATCACTCTATCTATAAAAAAACCGCATCAAAATCCGTTGCGTAGTTTAAAAGATTTGAGCATACATACAGAGAAAGCGACTTTGTTTTATACTATGTCCTATAGTGATTATGAATATGATTATAGACCGTAATTGATGCAATCAGAAACTTATACAAGTTTGGAATGATATCCATACTAATATTATAAATGCGAAAGTAACTCTGTCTGTCTGTCTGTTACTCAATCACGCCTTAACTACTGAACCAATTTGCATGAAATTTGGTATGGAGATATTTTGATACCCGAGAAAGGACATAGGCTACCTTTTATTGCGTTTTAGTTTAAAATAAAACAAAGTCCTAAAAACTGACCAGACTAAAGACTTCACTTTTAATATTTTTTGCGGTAACCCATCCAAAAACTGACCGCGCTCAGTGTTGCTTAACCGAATGGTTATCGCGAGTAACAATACAGTTAAAATCAAGCAAAGATCAATCGTTATAACTTATAAGCTATTGTAGGTAACGGTAATTGTAAGGGTATTTTCACATTGTTGTATTTTTCTATTGTTTATTGAAAAATAATATATTATTTATTTATTTATTTCAGGTCAAAGACAAAATGATACACACCCATAGAATATATACCTTACAGACTATCATACACTAGATGCGCCCCGCGGTTTCATTCACCCCAGCCGCGTGACTCGTGATGATAGCCTTTCTCGATAAATGGGCTTTTTAATACCAAAATAATTTTTCAAATCGGGCCAGTAGTTCCTGAGATTAGCGCGTCCAAACAAACAAACTCTTCAACTTTATAATATTAGTATAGATAAGTATAGATATAATAATTTATAACTAAATCTAAGAACCTTTTATTAAACTACTAGTGGTCCGCCCCGGCTTCGCCCGTGGTACATATTTCGCAATAAAAAGTAGCCTATGTCCTTTCTCAGGTATCAAAATATCTACATACCAAATTTCATGCAAATTGGTTCAGTAGTTTAGACGTGATTGAGTAACAGACAGACAGACAGACAGAGTTACTTTCGCATTTATAATACAGTTGAACCTCGATAACTTAAACCTCGGTAACATAAAAACCTCTGTAACTTCAAAAAATAATGTGTTCCCTTCCCATCAGAGCCCAAAACCTCTTTAACTTAAAATACGCAACCTCTATAACTTAAATAAATAATCTCTGTATTGGCCCTCAGTAACTTAAAGAAATGTTTCCACAACCTCTATAACATAAAATTGTTTGTCAATGAGTCATTTTGAAAGAGTGTCAAAACAAATGGTTTCGGTATTTATTGCTTGCACGTGTTTACTATGTATTGTTGACGTAAACAATACATTACCTATTGTTTGCTTTATCGAAATTCTTCAAAGCTTTGCGGCGGTTAGCTTTATGACAACAACTTACTTGCATCATAAGTTTTTGATTGTTGTCCTGGAAACATCACTTTACTTACTGTGTGATGAAACTGGCTTAAAATGAGTCCAAAAAGAAAACTAACAACCCTAACCTACGCTGATAAATTAAAAGCTATAGAAACAGTGAAAAATGGATAGACCCTTGATAACTTAAAACCTCTATAACTTAAAATATTTTGTGTTTCCCTTGGACTTTAACTTATCGAGGTTCTACTGTATTAGTATGGATTAGTAATCCTTGCTTTTTTACTCCTTTAGGCCCATTTTAAACAGACAGATTTAAATCAAACTTTGTACACTTATCAAGGATCAGACTCAAACTCAAACTCAAACTCAAACATTTATTTATTCAATTAGACTTCTTGGAGAAGCACTTTTGAAACGTCAATACATATTTTTACATTTACCACCGATTCGGAAAGCAGTATCTATGGAGAAGAACCGGCAAGAAACATCAGTAATAAAATAAGCATGTTTTTAAAGTGAAATTTCTTTAGGCGCGTTGAGAGTAAAATTTCAAGGTCACGTCATGGCAAAACCGTCACGTCATGAAGTAAGGCGACGGAGTATCTTTGAATCTTGCCAAAGAAGTTTCACTTCTGACACGTGTGCTCAGCACACACGCTCTTTTTTATATATTAATTAATATTAATAGATATTATCTCCTACTATCTAACCTAACCTTTACATCCATATTTGCCCAACGCGTTTTTCCCTGCAATCCCTATTTTTAGCAGCTGTTAGTGAAAATAGGTCCAGCCGTTACGATTATACTGGGATCTCATTGACAAAAATAACAATAAAGAGTTGTAATATTCATAATTTTATCACAAATCTAGCTGAGGCATTTCCCTCCACGCTACTTCATTAAAATACCATTCCCGAGATGGTAGTGGCAACTTTTCAAAAATCCTAACAAAAAGTGTTCAGTCGTTTCTGATTAATTTAAATATTGTGATCGATGGATCTGTTTCACTTTTGTTTATGGTGTATTTATGTGTGTGAAAGTGATAGAAAATCGATATTAATTTATTAAAATAGCTTTGGTAACTATTTTTAGCAGCTGCTAGTGAAAATAGGTCCATCACCCCCTGGATCAACCCCTGGAGTGCGGAAAGAGAGCTCTCGATTTTGTCCCCTTGTCCTCATGATTTTTGTACGGCGTTGCGGAATAACGGATTAAAAGCAGTATTGAAATAGTATGACACAGATGCCGTACATGGTCAAATGACCAAATTTACCCCCGGTAATTCTCGGAAAATAAATAAAAAGTCCGACTCTGTGGACCACCATTTTTGTACGGCACTGTGCGTTTTCTTATTATTTTTAATGGATCTATCGGTGGTAAAGATACAAAAATACATCCGTACAAAAATATGTGACCAAAATTTACTGCAGAGTCTACCTGTACTTTCGAATTCGCATCTGCACTCAGTTGGACAGCTTATTATAAGTGACGGGATAGTGCTGAATCTTATTATTTTATGCTCTTATATCGTTCTAGATAGGTCACCTGGTGGTTCAAATGACCCATATTTTTTTCAACATGGGCCAGTAGTCTATCATAATTTTATCAAGAGTGTAGGTATTTAAAACATACCTATCCTTCGATTTTATTTCTTAATATTTTGTATTTAAATGTAACGTTGTCCGTTAGTTTAATGTTATCAAACATTTGGGAAACATATTTGCCAAAATTTGACTGGCAACCTAGTCGATATATATTCTCCTAATTACAAATATAGTTTTGGTTTCATCAAAAAAAAACTATGAACGAAGTAATCCTGCGGTGGGATCTAGGACTAATCTCAATCTCAATCTCAATACTATTATAAAGGCGAAAGTTTGTATGGATGTATGGATGTATGGATGTATGGATATATGGATGTATGGATGTATGGATGTATGGATGTTTGTTACTCTTTCACGTAAAAACTACTGAACCGATTACAATGAAATTTAGCACACATATAGAGGGTAACTTGGATTAACACATAGGATAGTTTTTATCCCGGAAATCCCACGGGAACGGGAACTATGCGGGTTTTCCTTTGCAAACGCGGGCGAAGCCGCGGGCGGAAATCTAGTAATACAAATAAAGGATTTAAAATGAATTAGTATTACGTAAAATAGTATCTACCCTTGTTCCTCATCTATTTCAGTGTAAAATAATGTTTAAAAAAGTCGAGGTTTTTGGGTGAAACCAACAAAAACAAACAACCTTCTACAAAATATCGTTAGATGACGAATTTTTCAGCCCAGACAGCCTAGATTTCGCAACCTAGGCGCCTATTCAGGAAATATTAAATTCTAGATGCGTAGGAGTTACAATGGTCGCGTGGGACAAACTGAGAAATTATTGCTGTATCTATTCGTAAATCATGCTTATTGATTTTAGATGGCCATAATAAATTTGAAGGGGTTAAAAACTGCTAGATTAGTCATGTATTTGGAATTATCTAGGTTTAGACTTATAGCTAATAGGCATATTATGAGAAAGATTTAAATACTGAATGAAGAGAAAGGAAAACACTAATGCACATAAAAATAAATATTATATAGACATTAGTATAGACTAATATTATAAAGCTGAAGAGTTTGTTTGTTTGTTTGTTTGAACGCGTTAATCTCAGGAACTACTGGTCCGATTTGAAAAATTCTTTCGGTGTTAGATAGCCCATTTATTTAGACCATATATCATCACGCCAAGACCAACAGGAGCGGAGCAATGCGGGTGAAACCGCGAGGAACAGCTAGTAATCTATACGTAATCTTAGATACTAATATTAAAAAGCTGAAGAGTTTGTTTGTTTGAACGCGCTAATCGCAGGAACCACGGGTCAAATTTGAAATAATATTTCAGTGAGATATTTATCGAGGAAGGTCATAGGCTATAATATATCATCACGCTAAGACCAATAGTGTATACCTATCTATTATTTTTACGGCCGATTTTTCAATGCTTGGATAAAACTTATTCGTCGAATAATGTATAAAACTACAATTTTAAAAACGTATTCTAATTGCCCGTATTTGACAGTTTACGTGACATTTTAATATTATCGTGTAATACTTTATTGGGCGGATAAGTTTTATCCAAGCATTGAAAAATCGGCTCTTAGTTTCTTTTATTTATATTATGTAAAAATATAAATAAAACAAAAGGAATGCGGATTTGTAAACATTATGAATGATTTGAATTACCTAATTCTAAGTCTGTCACTTTCATTCGACTTTCACTTATTATTTAAATTAGTATTTAGCCTTTGATCTAAAAGTTCAATGATTTCGGCTTTCGAGTGAAAATATGCATTTTTAAATAATGTATAGAAATGTAGAATTTCGCAAAAAGTGCCGTTAATTAATTCATTATTTAATTTCGCTTGATTTCTAAACTGCATAAGATATTTGAATATGCATGATATGAGATATCTAATGCGTGGAGGTATCAAGCTGAAATTTATATCGGATACTCAAATTTACGGTCATTTGAAGCTGTGAAAAAATCAAACTTATAAGGCACTAGCTTACCGCCCGCGGCTTCGCCCGCTTTGTCTAAAACCTAATAAATTATATACTTAAACCTTCCTCTTGAATCACTCTATCTATTAAAAAAAAACCGCATCAAAATCCGTTGCGTAGGTTTAAAGATTTAAGCTTACAAAGGGACAGGGACAGAGAAAGCGACTTTGTTTTATACTATGTAGTGATAAACCAACGCAATCAAAAGATACAGCCGTGAATGCTGAAAATTTTCACAAATTTCAACATACGCAAGGGAATCATAACCTACATTGTACTTCCCGTGAACACAGTCTTGAAATTTGGTTAAAAGCAATGTCTTATATGTGTATGGATGTATGGATGTTTGTTACTCTTTCACGTGAAATCTTCTGAATCGATTACAATGAAATTTAGCACACATATAGAGGGTAACTTGGATACATAGGATAGCTTTTATCCCGGAAATCCCACGGGAACAGGAACTATGCGGGTTTTCCTTTGAAAACGCGGGCGAAGCCGCGGGCGGAAATCTAGTCATAGATAAAATTTAGAGTTACAACATAATAAAAAGGTTTGTTCGGAGCCCTCGGTCCGACTCGCACTTTGCCGATTCTTGAGGAAGGTTTTGGTACTTACACGCTTTATATTAGCTTCACCTGTATGTTTGTTTGTTTGTAACCGACTTCTTTGGGCGCGATTTTGACCCACTTTAAACGGCCAGATTTCGTTCAAACTTTGTAGATTTATTGAGGACCGATGACAATACACTAATTTGATAAAAATTTTATATTTTTTAGTTCGGTTTTCTATAAAAAGCGTGTTTTTAGTTTTTTTAAACTATTATTATTTTTCTACAAAGCGGGTGAAGTCGCATGCGGAAAGCTATGTTTAATTAGATAAATAAATAAAGAGTTCATATGCTGTGAATTTGAGTGTTTGAGTAATATCTCTAAAATATAGCCAATCATTATGACGTTCAATTTTGACATGTCACTTCGAATAAAGTAATAAAGTTAGATTAGCAATTACCCACAACTAGGCGGTTCGCTGTATGCCACATAAATCATTTAACTGCGACACAGGGCTTTCTAGTTCACTCATAAAGTGTTTGGAATGCGTGTGCGCACACTATGCGAATTTTTGTTATTTCTATGCGAATCATCACTACATAGTATAAAACAAAGTCGCTTTTTCTGTCCCTATGTCCCTATGTATACTCAAATATTTAAAACTACACAACGGATTTTGATGCGGTTTTTTGTAATAGATAGAGTGATTCAAGAGGAAGGTTTTAGTATATAATTTATTAGGTTTTAGACAAAGCGGGCGAAGCCGCGGGCGGAAAGCTAGTATACATATTTATATATTAATACTATGCGTATTGAAGTTCGATTTTAACACGCTTTTTAAGCTTTACCTGTATGTTTGTATGTAACCAACACGTATTGCCTCGATTTTGACCCACTTTAAACGGACAAATTTGATTCGTACAAATATGATAATATCCTATTTTATATCGATTTACGTAGCTGTTTTTATAGAAAATAAACTGTAAAATTTTAACATTACTAACTAGTAGGAAATAGAATTTAATCGTGATATCCGAATAACAATTATTAATTAGTGAAGTCCCGTGTCCCCTAGTGGAGTAATGGGCAGATGCATTATTCCTACATCTGTTTCACTGATCGATTTTCTTTAGGGACAAGTAGGTGATCAGCCTTCTGTGTCCTGCCAGACCAAGACATTTTTTTTTCGTCTTCACCGGGAATCGAACCCAGGACCCCTCGGTTCTATGCTCACGCGTCAACCACTGTACCAACGAGGTCACAATTATTATACTGACTGCTAATCTTGTTTGTTCTTGTTTCTGCCTGGAGAGTTAGCGAGAAATAGGCTATTTAATACCGCGTTGAAACATCTCATCTCATCATTAGCGACCTTATCGCTAATCGGTAATCTCTACCAGACTACAAATAATACAGATAAATTTATCTATTCAAATACTTAATTTCTCTATAACTTCGCGATGAAAATTAATCCAATTATAAATTAAAAAAAGCGGTCTTATCAATATATAGATATTTCTTCCAGACAACCAGATGTACGGAGAGAAATGAGAGAATATTATATATTATTATTTATGTAGAAGCACACCCCGGACACTCCATACAAAATTATCGTTTTGACAGTCACATTGTAGAGACTGCAAATGTGTGTGTTAACGCTTTATGGTTGGCACATTTGTGACTAGCGTAAAAAAAAATTCGCGTTTTTCTGATGAAATACATCCGTAAACAGCACAATACCTAACCATTTTCTACGAAAAACGATAATCACAGATCCAAAATAATAAAATTACTTTAAGTCAATTTTATTAATGTTGTCAATCTTCGTTGCAATAGAAAAATGTGGACCATTTTTAGACTGATCGTGCGGGGTGAGGTAAGTGTTTAATTTAGGCGGGAGGCGGAGAGTGTTCGTTCTGTAGCGTTTAGCTACTACGTTATTATGTATTCTGTGGTAGAGTTTTAACAGATGGTATTTAAAAAAGAATAATTAGTACAAAACCACCCCGTGTGTCGCAACCTCAAATCCCATACAGATTTAATTATCCCATAGCTCGCATTACTGTAACACAATCCCATGTGTATGTTTGTGAAAAGCTATGGAACGGATGATTTAATATTATTGGAACTTCGCTTTATGTAGCCCGGTATTATTTATTAGTTTTGTTCTAATGTAGACGTCATTCGTTTTATAATAAAGTAGATTACACATAAAATATGCAATTTCTCTGTCTATCTATAACATTTTATACCAAAAACGGTGAACCTATTTTGATGGAATGTTAAATTACAAAATCAACGTTTCGGTGGTTAATGTTAAAAATATGTTATGACGATTCAAAAGTACTTCTAGAAAAAGTCTAATTGAATAAATAAATGTTTCAGTCTTTCAGTTTTATATAACTGTAAAGTTTCATCTAAATACGTCCAGTAGTTTCGTCCTGAAAGTGTACCAATAAACCAACATACATCAATTCTTAAAAACGTTCGCATTTATAATATTAGTAGGTACTTGTATAGTATTTTATTATCTGTGATATAAGTAGGATCTATTATCCTTTTGAACAGAATCCTTAATCCCATAAAATCCCTTTTCTTATCCCATACACGCATCCCATACTTGAAAAACTTCACGACAAATCATACCGGTTCTGTGGGCCGTCATAAAAAAACCCATTGACCGCAAAAAACGTAAAAAATGCACTTAACACATTGAGATAATATTAATATGGAGACGACACCGCCTACATCACTTATGTTCCACTCAACATACGCCATGTGGCGTATGTTGAGCGGTTTTTTTTAATGGTTTTAAAGTGAAACGCATCAAATATGCCTTCGTGTGTGTTACGATATTGCACAAATAATACAAATAATACGGAAAAGTGCAAAGGAATAACTTTCATCGGTAAGTACCTAACTAGATAATAATTTTTAAAACTTAGTTAGAGCAAAAAAATGGCGCACAGATTTTGTTCGTGGTGTCTCCTCCATACGTAGTAATATTATCTCAATGACTTAACAACGAAATTTACATACTCCCAATATACTAAAAATGTTAAAAATACTGTTATTACACCGTTTTTTATGTAATTGCATTAAAATATGTGATATTTTGTGTTAAAATGGCGCGAATTCTTTAAAATATTGAGGTAACTTTTTAAGGTTATGTAACGTCACTTTTTTTTTTATTGAATTTATGAATGAAGCTATGGTTCAGTGGTTGGAGACCCTGAAAGCACTAACTTGTCGGTTTGATTCCGAATAAAAATATATAAAAATACTTTAAATATAATTGAGTGAGAAATCTTTCAATTATGGCATTTGTTAAACTTACGGTCAAACAAAATCTTATACTTTACTAGCTGTGCTCCTCGGTTTCGACCGCTTTGCACCGCTCCTGTTGGTCTTAGCGTGATGATAGATATATAGTCCATAGCCTTCCTCGACAAATGGGCTATCTAACACCGAAACAATTTTTCAAATCGGACCAATAGTTTCTGAGATTAGCGCGTTCAAACAAACAAACTCTTCAGCTTTATAATATTAGTATAGATGATATAAACAGTAATACTAAAACACAAATTTTATAAAGCTGCATATATTAATAGGTATATAATATATTATAAGTTTGTTTGAACGAGCTAATCTCAGGAACTACCAAAAAAACCTTCGTAAAACAAATCCAAATACAAAACACAAACATGTCAAAACAACAATTATTAGTCTCTAAAAAGAAAAAAAAACACAAAATAAATAATCCAATTCTTACTTATTTTATAGCATAAAAGGTTATAACAATATATTTCAGGATAAGATATCGTCGGCCATTTTGTAGCGCGAATTAGCCATCTTGAGCCTTGGTATTGTTATTATAGTGGCATTATCGTAAAATACATGCAAACGTCTTGTTTTTGTGTTTTTAAACGATTATAGAGTCAAGCGTGTGTTGGTATCGATGTCTGAAAATTGAAACCATTCTTCTTAGTCGTAATGACTGGTTGCTCGCCCGGCGTTGTCTGTGTAGATTTTATAAGTTTTTTTGAAGTGAAAACTTCTTTAGCGGCGTTGAGCACTTTTTCTGTAATGGGTATAAAATCTTAAATCCGCGTTAGGACACGTGACCTGATCGAAAAAGCGTAAGACGGATACCATTCCAAAATATCAAACATGCTCAACGTTAATAATCAAGTTTTCACTTCTGCCGGCACTCCCCCAGTGCAACCCGTCTTTTTTTTTAAATTTTAACAGTTGTGGAGCCAAATCTATCCACTTAAAATTAATTAAATATTTTCTTGAGTTATTAATGGTTTAAATAGCTATTAGTACGTTTATCTTTATATATAAAAATGAATCGCAAAATGTGTTGGTAAGCGCATAACTCGAGAACGGGTGGACCGATTTCGATAATTCTTTTTTTAATTATATTCCTTGAAGTACCAGGATGGTTCTTATGCAGAGAAAACATAAATATGTACCACGGGCGAAGCCGGGGCGGACCGCTTGTTTTTAATATTTAAGTACGAGTAGATAATACCGTCCCATAGGTTTTCATAAATAATAGTATTAAAGAAACTCGATTACCTACGAATGAAATAATAAAAATTTTCTTTTAAAACGAACACAACTAAACTTGCAATATTAATTTTGACGTTCCATTCAAATTTAAAGGCATAAGTTGGGCATAAGTAATCAGTAATTTTGATTTTTACTATCATATACTCAACTAGCTGTGCTCCGCAGTTTCACCCGCATTGCTCCCGCTGTTGGTCTTAGCGTGATGATATATAGTCTATAGCCTTCCTCGATAAATGGGCTATCTAACACCGAAAGAATTTTTCAAATCGGACCAGTAGTTCCTGAGATTAGCGCGTTCAAACAAACAAACTCTTCAGCTTTATAATATTACTAGCGGTCCGCCCCGGCTTCGCCCGTGGTACATATTTATGTTTTCTCTACATAAGAACCATCCTCGTACTTCAAGGAATATAATAAAAAAAGAATTATCGAAATCGGTTCAGCCGTTCTCAAGTTATGCGCTTACCAACACATTTTGCGATTCATTTTTATATATAACTAGCGACCCGCCCCGGCTTCGCACGGGTGCAATGCTGATACTAAATACACTACAGAAAAATTGTGAACGTGTTGTATAGGTATAAAAATATAGCGGCCCGCTCCGGCATCGCACGGGTATAAAATACATAGCCGGGCGGCCGCAAACGCAACGTCCCGCAATTTTTAAATCTGTAATATCTTCGAAAATATTCACTTAAATCATACGGTGTAAAGGGCCATATAGATCTATATTAAATGAACAATGTATCCATGGTATTTAATTGGTTAAGGATTAATGCTGTATTGGTTAAAATCGCTTCGAAAATTAGCCATTATTTGTCGTAAAAAGTAAATGACAAAAAAAAGTTATTGTGGGTTATCCATAAGAGATAGACATATACCATCGCGGACTTTTCTGTAGACCTTTTCAATGTGTATAATACTTAGTACATTATTTTGATAAAACTCGTAGGGTTCAGCCTGCGTTTGCAATGTAAGCGGAATAAATGTAATTTTTTACGACATCACATTAGAAACCTCAAAAATAACTGTACTTCTCCACTACTTAATGGATCTTATTATACATATAAACCTTTCTCTTGAATCACTCTATCTATTAAAAAAAAACCGCATCAAAATCCGTTGCGTAGTTTCAAAGATTTAAGCGTACAAAGGGACATAGGGACATAGGGACATAGGGACAGGGAAAGCGACTTTGTTTTATGGCTGGTTCACACTTTGATTAGTGCGAGTGCAGGTGATGAGTAGTACTACGTGTGGACAGCGACTGTTTAGTGCGAGTGTTTAGTAGGCTGTGTAGTAAAGTGAATAGAAGCGTGTTCTATTTTTTTGCGAGTGGACTGCGAGTAGCCACGTCCCGCGCGCCCTCCCTTCCCCCTCACTCGCAGCGTGCCTGCACTCGCACTAATCACCTTCACTCGCAGTCAATTGGACACTACTCGCACTACACACCTGCACTCGCACTAATCACCTGCACTCGCAGTCAATTGGACACTACTCGCACTACACACCTGCACTCGCACTAATCACCTGCACTCACACTAATCAAAGTGTGAACCAGCCATTATACTATGTAGTGAAGATTAGTAGGTATATATAGATTTCATACACAACTAAGACAAATCTAACTACACCTTCAGTTAAAACTTAAAACCCATCTGCCATACACGTGCAAAGAAACAATATACCCACTCGAAAAACCTAACCCTCTCTCGCGCAGTCGGTTACAAACGTGAGTCCATTTTGGATTCATGTTACATGTTTGACAGCTAATATTTACGCGGAATATACCAAGTTAAGTTTTAAGTGACAGTATGTAGATAGAAATTGATACTTATTGCAAATTGAGGTAATATAGGTAAATACGTTAAGGTTTTACAGTGAAATTATGGGATAACTTCCGTTGTAATCCTAGTAATATTATAAACTAGCTTTCCGCCCGCGGCTTCGCCCGCTTTGTCTAAAACAATAAATTATATACTAAAACCTTCCTCTTGAATCACTCTATCTATTAAAAAAACCGCATCAAAATCCGTTGCGTAGTTTAAAAGATTTAAGCATACATAGGGACATAGGTCACATAGGGACACAGAAAGCGACTTTGTTTTATACTATGTAGTGATGATGCGAAAGTTTGTGAGGATGGATGTTTGTTACCCTTTCACGCAAATATTACTGAACCGATTATAATGAAATTTGGTATCGATTTGAAAAATTATTTCGGTATTAGATAGCTCATTAATCGAGGCTATAGGCTATATATCATCACGCTAAGACGGTAAGACCAACAGGAGCGGAGCAATGCGGGTAAAACCGCGGAGCGCAGCTAGTAGTAGAAGATTCGGACCAGTAGTTCCTGAGATTAGCGCTTTCAAACGAACAAATAATACATATTTGTATTTAGTATAAATTAGCATACAGTTTGTAAAGAGCGTGAACAAGGCATGCCTGGGGCATGCTCTAGTCTCTTAGAAAGAGACAATAATTAAATAAAATCGATGTAAGGGCACATAACTAGTTTAAGTTTTAAAGGACGGTCAGAAAAAAACGTCAGGTATTCAAACATGAATGATATGATGTGTGGAGGGTCAGCAAAAAAGTGTTTTAGATTATGTAAATAATTAATTGATATAATATAGAATTTGAGTTTATAATTAGCATTATTTGATGCGATAGTTTAAATATTGATAGCTCAATGATACCACTTTAGAGTGCGCTAAATAATAATGATTTATGTCTAACTAGCTTTCCACCCGCGGCATCGCCCGCGCAGTCAAAAAAAAACCCGCATAGTTCCCATTCCCGTGGGATTTCCGGAATAAAACCTATCCTATGTCCCGGCGTAAAAAGTAGCCTATGTCCTTTCTCGGGTATCAAAATATCTCTATACCAAATTTCTTGCAAATTGGTTCAGTAGTTAAGGCGTGATTGAGTAACAGACAGACAGACAGAGTTACTTTCGCATTTATAATATAAGTATGGATTAAAATATAAGAATAATTTATCTCAAAATAACTTCGTAGTCTACAGAAAAATGTAGCTAACTATTGATAGAATGTTCGGTTATGAGGTTTTCCTTTACAAACATACAAATCAAATTATTCGTCTTTTAACAGCTTTAAAAATAAAAGTTATAAATAGGTAGTGACAGGAAATAAAAACATAATATTGATATGTAAGAAAATTTAAAGAATTGTGCGTCATAATGTGATCTTCAAAAATAATAATCATAAAAAATGAAATATACTACAAAAATAATAAAAGAAATTCAACTATGAAATATGTTTGTGATTTGTCTGCCAACCCTACCGGCTATCTGCGCCGGGATTTTTGGAATACCGTCCGGCGGTCGATGCTATCGCAAGTTCGATTCCCGTCCGAGCGGACGACTCTATTTAAAAAAAGTTTTATCATTTTTAGCCCAGTGAGTCATGGGGTGCGCGATGGAAAAATCAAAAAATGTTTGTTTTTTTGTTTGTTGTAATAAGTTTGTCTTGTGCTGGTTTTATAGTTTACAGTGGCGTATTGTTTTAGATACTAAATAAGAGCCTTTACCTGTGTTTTTTTAACCGGTGTTTTTACTGAATGAAAACGGCTGAACAGATTGGGATGATATATACTATTTGAATCCAAGCTAAAATCTATCACTATACGAAATTTCATACACTTTTGATCAGCTGTTTTTGTGAAACAGTATAATAACGGCCGGTATAACTTTCTGCGCCCTGCGATTTTACCTACATTTCTCCTCTCCTTTTGGTCTTAGCATGATGATATATATATAGCCTTCCTTGATAAATGCGCTATCTAACACTGAAATAGCCCGTCCGATTAGGGCCCTTCTGGCCTCCTCCACTCAAGCGACAGCTCAAGCCGAGGTTCGTGGTCCCCGTGGCGGGGGGACGCCCTTGTGCATGTCGCTACCAGGGTGAACCTTCAGTTCACCTCCGCGTCCGCGTTAAAATGTAGAAGCCCTTCTGGCTAACATTGAGAGACACCACACACAAAAAAAAAAGAAAACACTGAAATAATTTTTCAAATCAGACCCGTGGTTCCTGAGATAAGCGCGATCAACCAAACAAACTATTCAACTTTATAATATTAGTATTAGATTTTGCATAAAAAATTAAATACACTTAATAATTCGCACCTTTAGCAGATAATCATAGCAAATAGAATAAAATTATACAAAAACTAGCGGCCCGCCCCGGCTTCGCCCGTGGTACATATGAAAAATAGATGTTGGCCGATTCTCAGACTTACCCGATATGCACAGAAAATTTCATGAGAATCGGTCCACCCGTTTCGGAGGAGTATGCAGACTAACATTGTGACACGAGAATTTTATATATAAGATTATAGTACATAATATTATCAAGACTTATTTAAGAAGAAGTAAAAACTTTATGTTGATGTAGAAAGTTATTTCGGCTAGCATATAATATCAAATTCAAAGTTTACAATAATTTGTCACGCAGTTAGTAATTGTTCAGTAATTATTTACTCAACAAATGTTGAAAATATAAACATTAGTAATCTTAAATTATTTTGATTAATCCCCTCCCCAATTATTTTTTACTTTTCCGTTTTTGAAGTCGATTGTTTTTAACGTAGTTATTTTTATAATATCATTGACTTAACACATTATAAATTTTAAATAATTACAAATTATCCAAAACATAAGACATTAAGCTACATCCACAATATTAAAGTGACCCTGTATGTTCGTCACGGATATTATTCGCTAATCTAACGTCCGACGTGACATTGCGGATCGGGTGTCACGCAGTTCAGATGTATGTAGAGACATACATGTTAATATTTTATATAATGATACGAAAAAAACTTTGCTAATTTAAATTGTAAAGTATGAAATAAATTTTCTCCTTACTGAGTATATTCAAATCACTACGTAGTATAAAACAAAGTCACTTTCTCTATCCGTATGTCCCTATGTATGCTATCTTTAAAACTACGCAACAGATTTTCATGCGGTTTTTTTAATTGATAGAGTGATTAAAGAGAAAGGTTTTAGTATATAATTTACTAGCGACCCGCCCCGGCTTCGCACGGGTGCAATGCTGATACTAAATACACTACAGAAAAATTGTGAACGTTGTATAGGTATAAAAATATAGCGGCCCGCTCCGGCATCGCACGGGTATAAAATACATAGCCGGGCGGCCGCAAACGCTTCGTCCCGCAATTTTTAAATCTGTAATATCTTCGAAAATATTCACTTAAATCATACGGTGTAAAGGGCCATATAGATCTATATTAAATGAACAATGTATCCATGGTATTTAATTGGTTAAGGATTAATGCTGTATTGGTTAAAATCGCTTCGAAAATTAGCCATTATTTGTCGTAAAAAGTAAATGACAAAAAAAAGTTATTGTGGGTTATCCATAAGAGATAGACATATACCATCGCGGACTTTTCTGTAGACCTTTTCAATGTGTATAATACTTAGTACATTATTTTGATAAAACTTGTAGGGTTCAGCCTGCGTTTGCAATGTAAGCGGAATAAATGTAATTTTTTACGACATCACATTAGAAACCTCAAAAATAACAGTACTTCTCCACTACTTAATGGATCTTATTATACATATAAACCTTCCTCTTGAATAACTCTATCTAATAAAAAAAACCGCATCAAAATCCGTTGCGTAGTTTCAAAGATTTAAGCGTACAAAGGGACATAGGGACATAGGGACAGGGAAAGCGACTTTGTTTTATACTATATAAATGTATAGAAAAGACGCAAAACCGGTACAATTTATTTTATTACAGAAATATATACTTTATGCCTTGTGAATTTTAGTGTTGTAAATTTAACGGATTTAAACCCGGTTTTTTATTATAATTTGTGATGTTGTTTATTACTCCCATTCCCGCGAAAATGGTTAAATGCTGAAATTATGTTATCACGATTCAAAAGTGCTTCAAGAAGGCAAATTTAATTTAAAAAAGAGCGTTTGTGCCGAGCTAACTTGTCAGAAGTGAAACTTCTTCGTCATCTTACATGACGTGACATGATCGCAACAACCAGCAATGGTTATAATAAGTAATATGAATTTGCTGTCAGTTCAATTCACAGCGTAAACTGCCTGGAAATAAGAGGTAATACGGCCCCAGGTCCATTTCCACACACGTTGTGTAGAGTCTGGCCAGCCAAAGCTGAACCTAGTAAAGGGCGGCTAATTTAAAAAATATGGACCTGGTAACATCGGCTTAGTTAGGAAAAATAAATTTGATTCTTTTGATTTTCTTAGAGGTGATCATAGTATACGGGTACATTAGGTACACAACAAATCAGGATTTAAAAGTTATTACGATGTGGTAGCCCTGTCAATAAAACATTTGACTTACATTATTTTTTTTGTATTTACTAATCATTATAAATAAAAGCTGCCGCACAGCATTTTTTATAGTTTTACCCATATTTCAACACTAAAACTAATAAATTCGCAAATAATTTGAACCGTTTTCAACAAAACTTACAACTAACTACGCAGAAACGCCAAGAATTCCAGATAGTGTGGCCGCTACAAAAAACACTGGGTTCAGCTTTGGCTGGCCAGACTCTACCAGCGTATGGCAGCCAACACAAAATATGCAAGAGTTACGGAAGTATTAGTCGATCTGTGTGCTCCGACCCTAACCCATTACGTACATTAATAACCAAAATTAAGGGCCAATACAGAGTGACATTCTTAAATTGATATTACAAAAAGCATGCGTCCTAATGACTGAGGTATGTCTTTTGTGAGCCACATGTCTTCTTGGAAAGGATTTTTCGCGTTTTGCCCGGTTGGCATTCCGGGAATTGTTTTAATTGTTCGTCTTTTTGTCTGTTTGTCCTGTGGTAGCTAGGAACATTGTTCGACATGTTTCTATGTAGATATAAATTAGTGTATTCAATATGTAAACGAAAAGCTCTGTTTTAAAAAGAAACGACAATGATAACAAATGTTCTATTCAATGTCTTTATATACTATGCAATCCCTACTATCACTACATAGTATAAAACAAAGTCGCTTTCTCTGTCCCTATGTCTCTATGTATGCTTAAATCTTTAAACTACGCAACGGATTTTGATGCGGTTTATTTAATAGATAGAGTGATTCCAGAGGAAGGTTTTAATATATATTTTATTATGTTTTAGACAAAACGGGCGAAGCCGCGGGCGGAAAGCTAGTAATATTATAAGTGCGAAAGTAACTCTGTTATACGCTTTCCCGCTTAACCCTCTCAACCGATTTTGATGAAATTTGGCACAGGCAATCTTTAGACCCTGAGAAAGAACATAGGCTACCTTTTATCAAAACACCACGCGGGCGAAGCCGCGGGCGGAAGCTAGTGTTAATATAATATGTAGTAGATGTAAGGGAAGGGACTGGCTCCCTTAACACAGGCTATGCCTAGCAAGAGAGCCAGAGCCTCATATTCAATATTGTACAATCAAAAGGTGAAATAAAGATTTATTTTATTAATATTTCTTAATATGTAAAACTAACAGCTTATATAATAAGTCTACTTTGCAATTCTAATCCTGGAGAGAGAATTAGGGTTGCCCGCAAAAAAATAACAAACGGTGAACTATGTCGCGGGATTTAAGTGGTAATATTTAAAGTCATATTACATAATATTATATACTAGCTGCACGGTTTCACCCCCGTGGCTCCACTCCTGTTGGTCGTAGCGTGATGATAAATATATAATTATATAGCCTTCCTCGATAAATGAGCTATCTAACACCGAAATAATTTTTCAAATCGGACCAGCAGTTCCCGAGATTAGCGGATTCAAACAAACAAACTCTTCAGCTTTATAATATTAGTATCGATTTATAGCATATTATATTATTATAAACAAGATAACAGTAATTTTATGGGATTTATAACTGTGTGAAACTACAAAGCGTGGGATTTTGTTCTTCAGTTAAAAAGCTTTAAAAAACAAACATAAAAATATGTTAATGTTGTTTACATTATATTTTTGTTGTTGTTTTATAAGCACCATATAAACACACAGATGAATGAAAACTTTTTGAAGTGAAACTTCTTTATCGGGGTTGGAAAAAAATTTAGTGTAACATTTTTTCGTTACGCGTGACATTTTTCCGTTACGCGCCATCTTTTTCTTATCCCTACCACGCGTGAAGTTGCATATAGTAAATTATTTTTTGAAAAATAAGGTCATAAAGAAGTTTCACTTCTTACGTGTGTACACTAGTACACGCACACATTTTTTTTATTAATAAGTATAGCGCATACAAACAAACTCATCTTTATAATATTAAAAAAGTGAAGTCCCATGTCCCCTAGTGGGTAAGGGGCAGATGCATTATATATATATCTGTTTCACTGATCGATTTTCTTTAGGGACAAGTAGGTGATCAGCCTTCTGTGTCCTACCAGACAGATACATTTTATTTCTTCTTCTCCGGGAATCGAACCCAGGACTCGGTTCTTCTTTACTCGGCTATATTATATTAGTATAGAATAGCTAGCAGTAGCTTTCCGCCCGCGGCTTCTACCGTGTTTGATGAAAAACCCCGCATAGTTCCCGTTCCCATGCGATTTCCGGGATAAAACCTATCCTATGTGTTAATCCAAATTACCCTCTATACTATGTGTGCTAAACTTCATTTTAATCGGTTCAGTAGTATTTGCTTGAAAGAGTAACAAACATACCTCACAAATAGGGATGTAACGATACCGATACCGATGCCGATATATCGGCCGATATATCGGCAAGCCGATATATCAAATTTGTTTATGTAAAGGAAAGAAATAAAAAGTTTGGAAAATCCAAAAGTGCACGACTCATAATGCTCATTTAATTATGAAAAAATATAAAAAAAACTTATTGTAGTTTTCGTTTTTTATTAATTGCAATTTTTTGACCTATATCGGTGTTTTTTTCCAATTCTATTGAAGTAAATCAATTTTTAAAAAGTGTGGGATTAATCTCCATTAAACTATCTCGACAATAGTATGCAAAATATCTTGATTCCGTGAACTAACAAGGCTATAATAGTAAGAATAGCTGCAAAAATGAGGCGAAAAAAATTTTTCGATCGTAAAGCACTCTCTGATGCTTCGCATCATGAGTCGTGCAATAATTTTGATTTTTTTTAATTTTTAACGTGATAACGTTTTTAAAATCGTTTTAGTCGGGTGACATGTTCATAAACTTGTGTCACACCAAAACCTCACTAGCGTGATCGCAGGTATAACGAGAGAGAGACGGACCGATCTCCCGTTTCATCTCGAGCGCTGCCACTGCATTATGTTATCACGTAAACATCTCGATCGTAAACCTACTTTACAAACAACCAATTTTTTTGATATCAAATAATTCAAAAATCCGCGCCCAATGAACGATGCGGGAGGCCGCCCGCGCGTGCGCTCTTTGTTTTCTGAAAAAACTCTATCAATATTATAGTAAACTTTTATTAGGTACTGATTGTATGTGTATTACTTAAAGTTTAACTGACTTCGTAAAATAATAATACTAAAATAAATGGTTTTGTTGTTTTTTGATTTGACATTTTTATTTAAAAGAATACGATTAACAGTTGTCTCTGTTAAATGTTGGTAACTTTTTATGCATAATTCACTATTTATTTTTCTACCAAGCCATCGATATCGGTATCGGTATCGGTATCGCCGATACATTACTACAAATATCGGTATCGGTATCGTATCGGCAAAATCATGTATCGTTACATCCCTACTCACAAACTTTCGCTGTTATAATATTATAGGTATGATTAGTTCAGTAGCTGGTATGATAGATAAAATCAAATCTCAAAGCATAAAAAGGTAGATATTCTCAAAATAGGTCGTGAACGACACAAAATCGTGATCCGTCGAAAAGTTTAAAGTTTAAAAATGACAATAGTTAATGACCAGGCCCCGTGACCGGGGCATGGACCATGGGGTCACGACAGATCGAAGAAGTATTCGATACGGTTACAATAACTATGTTCGGACTTTGGACCTCCGTGATGTGGTATAAGAAATAATTCAAAAAACACGCTAAAAATCGTGAAATTATTATCAACTAGCTTTCCGCCCGCGGCTTCGCCCGCTTTGTCTAAAACATAATAAAATATATACTAAAACCTTCCTCGTGAATCACTCTATCTATTAAAAAAAACCGCATTAAAATCCGTTGCGTAGTTTTAAAGATTTAAGCATACATAGGGACATAGGGACAGAGAAAGCGACTTTGTTTTATACTATGTAGTGAAGTGACGATCCTTGATAGGTCTACAAAGTTGTAAGTCCGTTAAAAGTGGGTGAAAATCGAGTCTAAACGAGTCGGTTACATTTGAACATGTCGGTAACATACAAACATACAGGTTAAGCTAATAAAAACATGTTAAAAACCTATACTAATATTATTGCACGCCTCATAAGCGAAGCGTTGAGGTGGGTACTACTGTCACTTCGCGCAAAACATCTGATTTTTCAATGTCTTTGACTTTATGTATCATACATTGCACTTGTAAGATAATACATACACACACATATTAAGAAAAAACACTATTTTTAACGTTCATGATATTTTTGATGTCATTTTTGTTATTTAAACTAGTTAAAAAACAGTTTAAAAAAGTTCTGTCTTGGACGTCCGTGTGTCTGTATGTGCGGATCCTTTTTCTTGTACACGATAGCGACCGAAATACTTTACTAATCGAGTCTTTTTTTTTCTCTTACGCTTGAGTATGCTCAGGAATAGAACCCTTTCATTTTTCAGGGTCTGATTCGATGTGGTTTAATTGTTATTAAATAAACAAAAATAATAATTAATAAATATTTATTAAAAAAATTATGAGGCGTGCACTTTTGGATTTTCCAAATTATTTACTATACTATACTAATATTATAAATCTAAGGAACTACGGGTCCGATTTGAAATATTTCACTGTTAGATAATTCATTTATCGAGGAAGGCTATAGGCTATATATCATCACGCTAAGACCAATAGGAGCAGAGCAATGCGGGTATAACCGCGGGATACAGTTAGTTAATAAAATATTTTTTTATTTGTTTGACAGTGACCGTTACCGACCGACTTGAAAAAAGAAGGTTAACAATTTCGTGTGTATGTGTTACTTATTCGTGAGTGTGTCGAAATAATAAAACTGTTTTCTGGATGTTCATTGTTCATTCATAAATGTATTATATGATAATATTGATCAGATTGTGATACTTTATAGTGGCTTAAATTCACTTTAATAAACTGTACAAGTTTAAAATTTCAATTACAGTATATTTATAGCTCAAAAATTGAATTTTATTTCGAGAAAATATCAAAACTTAATAAAAAATATTTCAGGCTTCCACGCAAAGTTCATCGGGTCATCCAAAAAGTAAAAAACTCGATCATAAATCATAAAGACAGAGTGCATTTGAATTCCAACAAAACAAGTATGTATACACAACAATAATTCTATTATTCAAGTTTTATTTGACATTCGTCTAGACGCAATTAATAAAAAAAACATCAGTTTTTTAATCCTGGCCATAAAATACGCAACACATAGATTAAAAAATAAAATTGACGTTTCTTTCGCACAGATTATAAATAATTTACAATGTCATTTTGACAGCTCGCTGGCGGGATGCAAATTTGCGTTTGTTTTAGAAATAATGTTATTTAACGAGATAGCTCGTAAAGTTTGCAGGCTGTATTTTATTTTTCTTTATAACGCAAGATGTAAAATCAGGCAATGAACGTGTTTGAAGGTATGTTTGCGAATTAAAGAATTTCGATTGGAATACCTTAGTTATGGCATACGATAAATTTTTATATGAGTAAGTAGTAATAAGTTATTTTGAATGAATTAAAGTTAACGTATCTATTAATTTTTAAAACTAGAACCTAGCCATATAATAAGATGACATCTTAGTTGTTATTTATAAAAAAAAAGTAGTTCTTTTTATGTTTTTTTTAATTATTAATTTTAGAGTCCTTTTTGACATATTATAAACTAAACTTAGATCACCTCTGCAATTCCCTGACGAATATTCAAATTCGAAAACACGAAATAATTTAACAAAATCGAACCCACGACCTACACAGACCATTAAATCGTAGATCATTAAAATATTTCTCTGACTCATGAGCAATCATAAAATCATTTATAACAATCATTAGTTTGATAAATTGAATATAACTATTTACCAATACTTAGCTTATTGCAAATATTAGACTTTAAAATCAATATCATTGTATTTAAAACTAGCTGTGCTCCGCGGTTTTACCCGCAGTGCTCCGCTCCTGTTGGTCTTAGCGAGATAATATTATATTATAGCCTTCCTCGATAAATGGGCTATCTAACACCGAAAGAATTTTTCAAATCGGACCTGCAGTTCCCGAGATTAGCGTGTTCAAACAAACTCTTCATATAGAGGGACACATATAGAGGGTAACTTGGATTAACACATAGGATAGGTTTTATCCTGGAAATTCTACGGGAACGGGAATTATGCGGGTTTTTCTTTGAAAACGCGGGCGAAGCCGCGGCCGGATAGTTAGTAGAATGTAATCTATCTGTACATACAATTAGTTACTGAAATTGTTTGTACTTTTACAATAAATAATTATTTCCAATTAAAATATACTTATTACATAATTATTATAGTTGAAAATATTTAAAACATAAAGATGAACAGTTTGCGCTCTAAATATTTTGAAATTGTGTCATCTATAATCCGCCATGTTGTATTTAGAAATGACATGACCGCACGTCAAGTCGTTTTTAAACGATACTCGGCCTGTAGACAAAGTAACAATTAAAAAACGATAACGAAGTTAGAAAAGGAAAAATGTATGGGATTGACATTAGATAGACCACGTGATCTAACGCGGCGTATGTCAATCCCATACATTTTTGCCTTTTCTAACTTCGTTATCGTTTTTTAATTGTTACTTTGTCTAAGGCCCCTCATTTGTCAAATTATAATAGACTCATTTATCTATAATATTATCTATCTATTCTAAGATAAGTTTGTTTGTCGTTGTTTGTTTGTTTGTTTGAACGCGCTAATCTCGGGAACTACTGGTCCGATTTGAAAAATTATTTCGGTGTTAGATAGCCCATTTATCGAGGAAGGTTATAGACTATATATCATCACGCTACGACCAACAGGAGTGGAGCCACGGGGGTGAAACCGCGCGGAGCAGCTACTTATCTCTTAAAGGGAGATCTTTCTATTTGCTTGCACTAAATAAGCTTAGAAACTGGTTTTGAAGTTTTTTTTCAGTAAGAAACTGCATTATTCTTGTGTCATATCACTACGTAGTATAAAACAGTCGCTTTCTCTGTCCCGATGTAATCCCTTGTATGCTTAAATCTTTAAAACTACGCAACGGATTTTGATGTTTTTTTTTAATAGATCGAGTGATTCAAGAGGAAGGTTTTAGTATATTATTTATTAGGTTTTAGACAAAGCGGGCGAAGCGTATAGCGTTCGCGTTGCAACAAGCTTGCTAAAAGTATCTTCTTTCTTCTTATATATGTTACGGCTAAAGGTAGGTGAGAACATAAACTTAAGATTAGCCGGCTAAACTTAGGTTTATTTTCGACGAGGTGTTAATGTTAGTTTGTTCTATCTTTAGCCGGCTAAACTTAAGTGTAACCGCAGGCCCGTGGCTAAAAATGTCGGGGTGGGTAGATTTGGTTACTATAATACATGTAAGGAACAGGGCGAGTGTTTTCTGGCACTTCGCCGGCTGCTGCCGCAGCACGCTCGCTGCGCTCGCTCGGCTCGTGCGGGTCTTAAGAGTTCTAACCTAACCTAACCTAGCCACCAGCTTTCTGCCCTGAGTCGGGGTGGGTAGATTTGGTTACTAAAATACATGTAAGGAACAGGGCGAGTGTTTTCTGGCACTGTGCGGGCCCCTCAAGCCCTCCACCGGCCCGGCGCTAACCAAATCTACCCACCCCGACATTTTTAGCCACGGGCCTGCGGTTACACTTAAGTTTAGCCGGCTAAAGATAGAATAAACTAACATTAACACCTCGTCGAAAATAAACCTAAGTTTAGCCGGCTAATCTTAAGTTTATGTTCTCACCTACCTTTAGCCGTGACATATATATAAAATTCTCGTGTCACAATGTTAGTCTGCATACTCCTCCGAAACGGGTGGACCGATTCTCATGAAATTTTCTGTGCATATCGGGTAAGTCTGAGAATCGGCCAACATCTATTTTTCATATGTACCACGGGCGAAGCCGGGGCGGACCGCTAGTGTTACTATAAAATTCTTTCAAACAAGTAAAAAACATAACCCTCCGTTTAGTTCGCAGTTGGATAATATACTAATACAAATAATAGACAATTATCCTTCCTACACATTTAACATAGCCTAGCATAAAATAGGAAAAGCATACAGACAGTATTATCATAAACATATGTTTATAGATTAGAGCTTGAAGCGATATTTAATATGAATTTATTGTCTGTACGTAGACTCTAAAACACTAGTTGGACACTCGGTTTCGTCTGCATTTTTGAATTTTATTTACAAGTAGGTACTTATGACTTGGTTTATGGGTGACGTACCTAATATGAAATATTGAGGTTGGGTATATTTTGGATGTACCTATTTAGGGCCGATTTTTCAATGCTTGGATAAAACTTATCCGTCCAATAAAGTATTACACGATAATATTAAAATGTCACGTAAACTGTCAAATACGAGCAATTAGAACACAAATTAGAATACGTTTTTAAAATGGTAGTTTTATACATTATTCGACGAATAAGTTTTAACCAAGGATTGAAAAATCAGCCCTTAAAATACAAAAAAGTTAATATTATTTTTAAAAAGAGCGATAGTACAATTCTTCTTTATTTAGAACTAGTTGCGCCCCGCGGTTTCACCCGCGTGACTCCGCTCCTGGTTCGAATTGACAAATTATTTTTGTGAAGTAGGCTATATAAAAAATCACGCTACTAATTTGGAGCAACTGAATTTCTTTATAAAAATGTAAATAAAAAAATGTTGTTTGGTTTTATGAAACCACGGTAAAAGTGAAACTGTTCGAACGGTTCCGAACACTGCTTTGTGTAGCGCATGTCGCGTGACGGTCGGCTGCCGAGTAGGTATACCTACTCGGCAGCCGCGATACACGCGACATGCGCTACACAGACCAAAAAGTTTGAGACGATGTAATAAAAGTTTCACTTTAAAATTGCATTTGAGTGGAGACAAAAGTTATGTGGTAGGTATCAACTATCAAATATTTTAGAAGAGAAATTGGGAGCTTGCATGTATTATACTATACAAGCTTCAACACGCAGATTTTCTCGTATAAAAAAGGAATTTAAAGGGAAGGGTAAGAAGGCAGGGAAGCTTAGAAGTGATATACTTCCCTGCCTTCTTACAAAATCTATTCAAGAATGTATAGGTCGCTGCGTTGCGACGTGAAAGATGGATAAACAGACAAATAAAATATGAATATAGATAGTCTGTGGTCAGATAAACATAGCGACACGGAAGTGTGGGAGACCTATCTTATTTTAGAATACCTAGAAACCTAGGGCTTATCCTACGTATAATTCTGAAAATATAATTATTTTTGTAAATTTCAAAATGAATTAATAATAATAATATTATAAAGCTGAAGAGTTTGTTTGTTTGTTTGAACGCACTAATCTCGGAAACTACTGGTCCGATTTGAAAAATTCTTTCGATGTTAGATAGCCCATTTATCGAGGAAGGTTATAGGCTATATTTCATCACGCTACGGGCAACAGGAGTGGAGCCACGGGGGTGAAACCGCACGGAGCAGCTAGTTAATAATAATTAGTCGCTAGACTAACTTACGTGTAAAACTACCCACTTAAATTAAAATATATCGACTTTTACCTTGCGGTAAAAAAAATCTTAATATATATAAATCTCGTGTCACAACTCACAATGTTTGTCCTCAATGGACTCCTAAACCACTTAACCGATTATAATAAAATTCGCACACCATGTGCAGTTCGATCCAACTTGAGAGATAGGATAGTTTAAACATGTAGGTACCACGGGCGAAGCCGGGGCTGAGTGCTGACCACTAGTATGTATATATAAATTTCGTGTCACAATGTGTGTCTTCAATGGACTCCTCATAAGGTATACATATAACATAAGTTAACTTTGGGCTGCAACAAATCTATTACAACTAGATTTCCGCCCGCGGCTTCGCCCGCGTTATCAAAGGAAAACCCGCATAGTTCCCGTTCCCGTGGGATTTCCGGGATAAAACCTATCCTATGTGTTAATCCAAGTTACCCTCTATATGTGTGCTAAATTTCATTGTAATCGGTTCAGTAGAATTTGCGTGAAAGAGTAACAAACACACACATACACACATCCTCACAAACTTTCGCATTTATAATATTAGAAGAATTAGGTATTCTAAGTTTTTACTTAGTAGGTAGGTATAAATATTTTTATGAATAACCGAATTACAATTTTCGCTATACTGTATAATGTTCAAACAATAATTATTTAATTACGTAACTAAGGGCAATTTTTACAGGTCAAATAGCTAGAAACAATTATAAATAATCCCTACAAATATGTCACTCTCAAGAATTTCCAACATTCCTTTATAACTGTAATGGTTTTAGAGAAATGCGTATACACACAGACAAACAACAGTTATAAATAAAAGTATATTATAATCGTTTGAAGAGGCTTTTCATAGTTTACGTTGGGTTATCTAAAATAGGGCTGTCACAAATTGTCTTTTAAAATTACTCAGATGTTCATTTACAATATAAATATGACGTATTTAATAAAACACGGATAGTATACAAAACAAGGCTTATAAAATATTTTAATTAATGTGTGAATTTAATTATAAAATGCGCAAAAAATTTAAGAATTTATGGCAACTTGTAAAAATTTAACGACGTTATTCATTTCACACTTGGAGTTCGATGTTTTTAATGCTATTAGTATAATTTTTAATACAAATTATAAATTAACTTAAAACTAAATATTTGTGGAATAAACGAACCTTTCAATCAACAGTATCAAAATCCCAAAGTACGTTAAAAACACATGAGTTTTTCACAACACAAGAATACAAGTTCACTCAAAAAAACTGAAAAAACGATAATTCTTTGAAACGAACACAACTATTCCCGACCACGTCTCAAGACCGACTGGCGAACAAAAACATGCCTGATTGAATAAGAAGTGTGATGTCTCTTTCTATCGTTATCATTTACATACGCGAGAGGGAGATGGGTATAATGGCATGCATTATGGCGTTCTTTTTTCCAGTGATTTCTTTGAAAGATCGAGCGTTCGATGTGGCTATAGTATTTGGTGAGTTATGCTTTTATAGAATAGCCCATTGATAGGGTTACCCGATATTAAAATTATGAATCTATTAAATTTGAATTTAAACTAAATTGGGCATACGATATTTATTATTTATGGTCGTTCGTATTTGTTTAAACCGTTTTGGCTGAGCAATATAGATTTTTTTTTATAGCTGTGTGTGTCTGTAGATTATAAAATGTCAAATGCATGGACGTATAAAAAAAGACGGACGGTATATCGCCTAAACATTGAGTGAAGCCTAGTAATGGCGGCGAAACATCCATGTGTGTGTGCCATGTTGCCATGGCAACAGCTGTCCTGATGACAATGGCGGCTGTATTTTTTTCTATAAATTTTGCCGTAATAATTTTGTCATTAAAACATAAAAGAAATAACTTGCTTCCCTGTGGAATGTAATCCCTTGTGTTTTGTTATTTAAAATTGTACTGTTGCGACACCAATTAATCACGCAAGACGGCATTTTAAATATTTTTTGTGAAACAGTGACGCAGTTAATCAGTCGGTAGTTCACGACGTAATGACGGCCGACTAGCTTACTATGGTGAGAGTGTGTGCGTGTTTATTGTCTTTACACGATCGCTAGCTTACTATGGTGGCTTCACGTTGTTTGTTCGTAATATGGCGTCCGTCTTTTTTTATACGTCCATGGTCAAATGTATAAATAACGAGTTTGAGTTTGAGTTTAACGGTTTTTGCATATGGAATAAGTTTAAAAGATATATATTTTTATTGTCAAAACTGCAATGTAAATACATTTTTTATGTTAATGTGTAAAGAATTTATGACAGCGTGTTAGGTAACTATATAAATTAAATATTATAGCTGGTTTTATTTAATATTTTGATACGAGACGCGATTTTTCCATATGAGGAATAATCAATTTCTTTTATATCAAACGAGTTTTAAGTTATTTATTGAAGTATTATCTTTAATTTTTGTTATTTATCAAACTCAAACACAAACTCAAACATTTATTTATTCAATTAGACTTCTTCTAGAAGCACTTTTGAAACGTCATTAGGTAGGTACTATACTCTGTCCATTATATTATTTGCTTTTTGACAGCTTCACGCCTATGAAAGATTGTATTGTTTAAGTTAAAATGTCATACAAATAATTATCGTTCTTCATAGACAGGTCCCGCCCACTTAGTGATGTCTACACAGAATTATTCAATGATGGGTCGATAGATTATAATAATCGATAGAAATACTCTGTAAGATATATCCGAAACAGAAAAACTCTTCTATTATGTTATATAATTTAAACGTAAAGACAACCAAATTGTAAGATAGAAACCAATAAATAATAAAATATTAGTTTAGTTTAGTTTTAACATACAATGCATAGATATGTGGTCTTATTATTACATATCTTATTAGTACGTTTACGTTGTAATTATTATTTACGTACCTGATTCGATTTATGATAATATTTTTAATTTATAATTGAAATGGTATCACAATCGATAATCTTTTGAACATCACTTCTGGTATCACCCGTCGAGCTGTCAAAAAGCAATTCTTATAATGGACAGACTATAGGTACATATTTTTAACATTTACCACCGATTCGGAAAGCATTATCTACGGAGAAGAATCGGCAAGAAACTCCTTGTCAGTTTTACAATTTAATTTTACAAATTACATATTATGTAAAATCATATATTATAGTAGTTAATATGCCAAAGAACTGTCCTGTGGTACGCGACAACCCTCCATGGGTTTTTATAGTACATTTTTTATATAAGTTTTAAAGGAGAATGGCGAAACTGGGCCTAACAAAATTAGGGCCTTACAGAAATCATAATATATTTAAAATTCATTTTGTTATTTTTAATAATTCTTGGTAAAATATTGACTTCTCATTCTATGGGAAAACAAATGTTTGAAAAAAAAGATAATGTGTTCACTAACGGCATTGTTATTTAGATTTCTATGACTACCGGTCTTAATGCATCTACAGACGCTCCGATTTGGTTGGTGCCAACCATCCGACCACGACCAAATCGGAAAGTGTAGAGAGCGGTCGGTCCGACATAATTATTATTAATATTGGTTTGACGTGGTCGGATGCGCCAGCAATACCGACCAAACCAACTTCCTATCCGATCCAACCAAATTGGAACGTGTGGAAGCTTTGTTCCGACCAAATCGGCTCATTCCATAGAGTAATATAGGTAATTGGCTCATTCACATTTGCAACGCCGCCGGTGTAGGACGTCAACATGAATGCCGAGGGAGTTACGGTCACCGAACGTGACATATTAATAAAATTACTGGAACTATATAAAGACTTTCCCTGTTTGTGGGACTTAAGTAACAAAGATTACGCAAATAGAGATGCCAGAAATCAAGCGTATTTTATTATGTTAGAAGTATTAAAAAAATTGACAGTGCGGCTACATTAAAAACCTTAAAAAATAAGTTATAAGAGCCGCATATGACTGTAATTTTCTCTATTTCTATAGTAGAATTTAGCCCATTCTCTTCGTACTATGGTCAACTGACATATTACTCTATGGTCAACTGACAGTTGGAAGGCCAACCGTCGGACAATCTGTAGCAATGTTGGAATGGTTGCCTTGTCGGTTCCGATATGGTTGGCACCAACCAAATCGGAGCATCTGTAGATACATTTATCAAGCAGAGATTGTCAGTGCTGTCAGGAGTAAAATAGTCGATATATCGATTAAAACGAATGAATATTTATTTTCATTTTTAGTTTTATATAAAATTCAAATGCTTTATAAATCAGAAATATAAGTTAACTGCGTTACATATTTTATTTTTAACTTTTTAGCACGCTATTTATTTAGGTAATTCTATACATTTTTACTCATGGCGGCCGCACTTTGTAAGAATATTTCTGAAATGTAGCTGGCCGCTTCAATTTTAATTACAATGTCATGTTTGTCGTTTGACTTTTGACATTTGATTGAGGTTTTTCGTTTCGTGGTTAACTTATTTTCTTCATCTTTATCGACTTTCGCTACGTATTACGGACACTGACGATCACTGTTATTACTACCAACCAACGCTTGCACACCGGACTTTGATTAGGTAATAGGTACCTGCCTTTACGACTCACTACTGCTACCCTACCTGACACCGACTTTGCATCCGATTTTTCATTTACAAAATATATGAACTGCATCAACTGTGGTATTAATGCTAATCGTAACAATGCTATACGTATGCATTTGTTACAAGATAACGCAATAATATCAATTATACAAGGGTGGGCTGCTCCTCTAACGGTTAGTGGATTAGTATTATCTAAGGTAGGTATTTAGTACTAGCTATTGAAATCAAACAAAAACGTAAACACACATTGTTTTATATATATAATAGCGGTCCACCCAGGCTTCGCCCGTGGTACCTACGTGTTTAAACTATCCTATCTCTCAAGTTGGATCGAACTCCACATGGTGTGCGAATTTTATTATAATCGGTTAAGTGGTTTAGAAGTCCATTGAGGACAAACATTGTGACACGAGATTTATATATATTTTATTCACTTTCTTTTGTTATTATATTAATTCTTTATTTGTAGATCACTCACTCTGATCACATATGTGATGCATGCTGGAAACTTGCAAATGATACTTTGAGGATTGAAAATCATGAAGATGACACTGTAACTTTGGGTCATCAACGTGTATGCATTTATTGTGGACGTTCTGTATTGCGCACACGGTTTCATTTACTAAGAACTGATTCTCAACGCGATCAAAGAATTAGAGCAGTGATATTAAAGTGGATATTACCTCGTCATTTAAGTTATTGAGTGTTTTGATAATATTTTAAGTAAAAAGTTGCCAATAATCTTCTTTTTAAATCTCAAAGTAAAAATGAAAGGTGTTTTAACAAAGTATTTCTTTACAGATTGGAAATAGAACAACATATCTATGTCATTCTTGCTGGGTGAGGGCTCTCATAGGAAGGGAAGCAGTTTATTATTGTAATTGTTTTGTAGGAAGAACTGTAGGTTGCTGCTGTCACGTTATGTGCATAATATGGTACCTTAGCTGGGCAAGGTATCAACCAGATTTAATGCCGCCAGCACAGTTTCTGGATGATGTGTTAATTGTTTATGATGATAAATGATAATGATGAATAAACGATTTATGAAAAAACGTGTTTTATTTTATATATAAGTACCTACGATGTTTTGTTAGGTACTCTAAAAGAATAAAAGTTCGATCCAATATCTCTATTACCTAACTGTTCTTCTGTTACACTCTTTACCTAAATAATGTATTTTATACACTCTCTACTTAGAAAGAAACAAAGCTATTCATTGAACTCGAGCAAACCTAACCTCAATTTTAGTGACGTTACATGCTCAATATCTCTGCTATCCCATAGAACAGATCTTTAATTGTTATATTTATAGAATCTGTATATTTTTATCTATTTAACCCCACATAAATCATCAGTGTAACGATCAGGCCCAAAGTCCTATGGGAGTTCGCCATTCTCCTTTAGAACTATTATTTGGTATGGAGATATTTTGATACCCGAGAAAGGACATAGGCTACCTTTTATTGCGAAATATGTACCACGGGCGAAGCCGGACCTCTATTAGTATAGATATGAATTTGCGAGTCAGTTCATTTCACGGCGTAAACTGTCTGGAAATAAGAGGTCATAACTCATAAAACGTCCTCTAACCTATTTAGCTAACAGTAGTTCAAATAACAAAAAACGTAGGTACCTTTTTTATCTTGGCTTCGAACCCGGGACCGTCGGGGTGTCGTTAATCACGGTACCTATGCGTCACACGATAAATAAATTGTTATTAAAGAATGCAGGGACATTTTGAGACGGTAATGCAATAAAACAATGTTATCTTTCTTAAAAGATTCTTTTACCGAAAAGATTGGTATCTTTTTGCAGGTAGGAGTCTTTTCTACATATTTGTGATGTTTTTGAGATAGTTGTTTAAGTAAATATGTGTAATAGTTTGTGTAAGCTTAATTAAGGAGGTACAGAATTTGATTAATTATATAGAAACTAGCGGTCCGCCCCGGCTTCGCCCGAGGTGCATATTTAAGTTTTCTCTACATAAGTGCCATCCTCGTACTTCAAGGAATACAATAAAAAAAGAATTATCGAAATCGGTTCAGCCGTTCACACGTGATGCCGTGACAACGCCAAACGGGTTTCATTTTTATATATAGAAGATATAATAGATATAGATATAGATAAAATAAACGTTAAAATGGATTGGTTCATCAATTTTATAAAAAATACATTTTGGGAACAGAAAGTGACTAATCATGATGAATATAGGGAAAATTAATCAATGAAATATGAACAAGATCGCTATTGGCAAAGCCTGAAAAATTTAATGTTAAAATTTACATGAAAATATAGCAACTACTGAGTTACTTGTCGGCTCTGTAGAAACTGCTTTCCTATCCGACTTTAAATATTATGTACTATAGCTGCTTCGCCCGCTTTGTCTAAAACCTAATAAATTATAAACTTAAACCTTCCTATTGAATCACTCTATCTATTAAAAAAACCGCATCAAAATCCGTTGCGTAGTTTTAAAGATTTAAGCATACAAAGGGACATAGGGACAGAGAAAGCGACTTTGTTTTATACTATGTAGTGATTATCAATATGTATTCCTTGTACCTATTATAAACTGAAACGCTACAAAAAGGTAACTAATCTAGTTAAATAAATAAATGTTTAAGTTTGAGTTTGATATAAAAATTATTTCGATCCCGCGTCAATTATTGGAAAGTTGTTATTTTGGAGCAAATCAAATTTTTCTGTGAATGTTTGTTTGCGACGTCGCGGTCGCTGTAGACTCAAGTGTTATTCAATCAACGGACAGACGGGTGGAGAAGTGTTTTTCGTATTTATTATATAACTAGCGGTCCGCCCCGGCTTCGCCCGTGGTACCTACATGTTTACGTTTTTTTTCGTAAGAACCATGCTCGTACTTCAAGGAATAGATTCCGCAGCGCACGCGATGACATAATTTTTATTAAGGAATTTTTTACACCTTGGGTTATAGACCGGGAGATACTGACACAAAATTTCGAGTCATTTGTAATAGGATGGCGGTTCTACAGGGTTCTTAGTACGCAATGACAAAAAGAAAAATGATAGTGTGAACGCTGGTACCGGCGGCTTAGTCGCGTGGGCGTTAGTCGAACTCGTCTGAAAATAGCGAAAGTCAAACGATTTGTAACAGTATGGCACTTATTTTTCCTGGAAGTTTGAGGATCAAAGAATATAAATACAAAATTTCAAAGATCTAGGTGTTGGAAATCTTCACTTATATAAATTAATACTAAATTAATTTTTCAAGTATGACAGCACTTTTTCCCCCTACTAGAAGTATGGCAAATATAATAATGGTCACATTTTATCAAATACTCTCCAAAAATCCAAATGCAATACTGGTACAAAAAGTTTGGCGAAATAAATTTTTTTTGCAGATTTTCGGCGGTATGGCGACCATTTGGAATCGTCCGAAAAGTATGGCATAGCGATTTTCGTAAATGGCTGCACGACGATGGTTACCTGTACAAAAGTTAGCCTGGTACAAATGGTTGAATAATTGTTTTATTTAAATCAACATATTCGCGTCGGTATGGCGGGCTGTAAGTCACACCGGAAAAGTATGGCATGACACTACCGCCTACTTCTTTTTTATGGGCTATCGGTAAATACTAAAATTTTTGTGTTACAAATCGTTTGACTTTCGCTATTTTTCCGACGAGTTCGGCTAACGCCCACGCGACTAAACCACCGATACCAGCGATCACACCATCATTTTTCTTTTTATCATTGCGTACTAAGACCCCTGTAGAACCGCCATCCTGTTACAAATGACTCGAAATTTTGTGTCAGTATCTCCCGGTCTATAGAAAGAAAAACTGATCTAATACGAATGAATTTGTTTACAGCATAATTTGGACTAGCTGTGCCCTGTGGTTTTACCACAGAATATATAATGGTTTTACCCGCAGTGCTGCGCTCCTCTAGCGTGAATATATATAGCCTTCCTCGATAAATGGGCTATCTAACACCAAATGAATGCAAAAAATGAAATGAATTTTTCAAATCGGACCAGTATTTCCTGAGATTAGCGCGTTAGTAGTGTAGATTAGAACATGTGCAACTGTTAACCAGGTAGATATCCCTATATCCCTTTTAACATTATAGAAATGTGTCTATTTGTTTATCTCTCTTTAACAGAATAACGGAGCGATTTTGGCATACGATTTATAGGATTTATGTACTAAAAATCGCATAGACTTTTTCCCTTTTTACTGTCCAGTCGTTTCGGAGGAGCATGGTAACATTCTAACACGATAATCTACACTAATATTATAAAGAGGAAAACTTTGTTTGTTTGTTTGATTGTAATGAATAGGCTCATAAACTACTGGACCGATTTTAAAAATTCTTTCACCATTCGAAAGCTACATTATCCACGAGTAATATAGGATAGGTTTTATCCCGGAAATTCCACGGGAACGGGAACTATGCGAGTTTTTCTTTGAAACCGCGGGCGGAGCCGCCGGCGGAAAGCAGTGTTATATATTCAGAAGATATAGGTACCACATCACATCAATAAGTGTAAGGTTATTACCAATATGATCAAACGCGAGGGTGATCGACCGCGAGTCTACGGCCCTTTTTGGCCTTTTTCCACAAAACTTGCAATCACTTGAATGACGTGGTACCAAATTAACGTGGCCCGCATGATGGATTTTACACCTGGGTAGTGTTAGGCTGCGTCCATAATGTATGCAGTTTCTTAATGATCAAAAAATAATAAAAAAAATATCGGTAACAACAACAATATCCCTATATATTGTGATATCTTAGTTTTATAGCATTCAAAAGCTTTATAAATATAAATTTTTAATCACGAGGCGGGATACGAACCCTTTTCTTCTTCCTTTACATACAAAACCGAAATAATGGAAATTCAATTGCTCTGGCGGGATCACGGGTGGCAGTAGATACAAATAAGAGAAATGCCCTTCTAGTAACTTTTGTCAAACTCTGGTAATTACTTTAGATGTAATGCTCAAATGAACATACACACAAAAACTTCGTTCCAATCCCTATAGAGAACAATAGAATAGAATTAGAATTTATTCGCAGTAAAAATCAATAAATAATAACAGTTTGCTATGAAAAGGCTATGGACTCAGCATATGGTGGAAACAATGTATAATATATCAAACCCAATCATTAATTACACATTCGTTTTACACCTACATTCTCATAAAAATCCGATGCATTGTGGACACAGGCTTACACATCAATCACTATTGCGGATTCCCGAATCAATGCTTGCATAATTAGATTTTGAAAATAAATAAAAAACACCATCGTATTGTAGGCTATTGGATTTTGGCAATATTAATGCATTTTTAAGGGGAATTTTAATGAAATCCTTGATATGCGTCACTCTGATTGCAGTATCGAGTAATGAGAGTGAATTATTGATGTTTTAATACGATTTTAATTATAATACAGTAGTTAAAACGTTCAATCAAAAAGGGGGAATCGAAAGGCGAACAACATACTGTTGGCTTGGTTGGTAGTGGCCTTGCCTTCCAAGCCAGAGGTCGTGGGTTCGATTCCCACCCGGGGCAAATATTTGTGTGATGAACATAGATGTTTGCTCTGTGTCTAGGTGTAAATTATCTATATATGTATTTATTTAAAAATTATATATGTATGTTTATCAGCCATCTGGTTTCCATAACACAAGCGAAAGCTTAGTATGGGATCAGATTGTACCGTGTGTGAAAATTGTACTGAAATATTTATATTAATTATTTATTTATATTCTTATTTTGGATTTATTTTAAAACTGGCAATGCAATTGAAGCGGCCTTACTTCTGGAAATACTTATTGGTTATGCCACCATACCAGACAATCCAATAGTTCATTTATTTGCTTTAAAAATTACACAAACTTAAACTGTTACATTCTATGCTTCTGAAAAGGTTGAGCGACAATAACAATCTCGTTTATAAGCTTTGTTTCAAGTCCACATCACCCCTACTCCAATCGGTGAAGGAAAACATCGCCATCATCGTTATCTGCCCACACTTGTGGAGTGGAGTAAGTGGGAATTAATATAGGATGCTGATATATAGATATAATCCAAGATATTACAAGTAAAGTAGATAAGGTGTTAGCGCTACATGGAATGTCAAAATGTGGCTAATTATAGTAGAGCCAATTTAATAGGCAACATTTGACGTCTATCAATTTTATCTTCAGAGGGTGGTAACCTGCTTAAAAACATCGATTAAAGTGAATTAATCGATACGGACTTGAAACATTTGTCAATCGAACTTGAAACACATGTCAATAATTTATGATAATTTTTATAGCCAAGTAATCAATGCATTCGATTCTAGATGTCAGATTTCGATTTTTAGAGTAACGTCTCTGGTATTTAAAAAGAAAAAAGGTTTATTGACACAAAATTGTAGCGACGTCAGTTCTTTAAATCAGAAATTGTTCATTATGTTTAGAATGGTTTATCAGTAAAATCAAGTCCTAAAATTACTTCTATCGGTCATTATTATTATAAATATGTAATCGTAATTGAAAAAAGTTAAACAAATGTGCAGTTCTAACAAAACGAAATATCATGTTATTCTATGTCGTGGTTACTAGGTTACGTTGTTGAATTTTGTTGAACTGTCAAATGTTGCCTATTAAAATGGCTCTACAATAGTATTTTCTCTCTCACGATAGTTGAATCCTGCCATCTCACTGTGACGTCTAATCGTGTGTGCGTTAGTGTGCCGTGTTTGAAGATTGAATGTTGTGCTGGTAACCTATCTAGGTACACCTTTTTACTTATAATATCACTAGCTTTCCGCCCGCGGCTTCGCCCGCTTTGTCTAAAACATAATAAATTATCTACTAAAACCTTCCTCTTGAATCACTCTATCTATTAAAAAAACCGCATCAAAATCCGTTTCGTAGTTTTAAAGATTTAAGCATACATAGGGATATAGGGACAGAAAAAGCGACTTTGTTTTATACTATGTAGTGATTGGCTTTAGCAGAGATAATATAAAACTATACTATAGTAAGTGATTTATCTATACTTAATATTATAAAGCTGAAGAGTTTGTTTGAACGCGCTAATCTCGGGAGCTACTGGTCCGATATCGAGGAAGGCTATATGCTATATATCATCTCGCTAAGACCAACAGGAGCGGAGCACTGCGTGTAAAACCGCGGAGCACAGCTAGTACCGGATATAAGAGTGACATAGGATCTTGTTAAAACCTGTTTTGCGAAGCCCCACAGTAGAAAGGGGTGAATTTGCTATTATGGTGAAAATAGACTTTGCATATTATGTTACAATTTTTTTATCCTGCACTAGGTAAACTTCTGAGCCAATTGTACGTTTTAGGGCCGATTTTTCAATGCTTGGATAAAACTTATTTGTCGAATAATGTATAAAACTACCATTTTAAAAACGTATTCTAATTGCCCGTATTTAACAGTTTACGTGACATTTTAATATTATCGTGTAATACTTTACTGGACGGATAAGTTTTATCCAAGCATTGAAAAATCGGCCCTTATTTTGCTTTATGAATTTTTAATCAATTTAAATCAGGTGGAGGTTCTCAAAATTGACTGAATTTTTTTGGATTTGTTACCACTTTCGTCTTGGTGAACCGATTTTGAAAATTCTTTTTACTTATTATTATTTATATTTTGACTTGTATTTGAGGTTTTGTTAGTGTTGTTTGTAAAAATGTGTTTTAATTGTTTATTTAAATAATTAAATTACTTCTCCGCACAACTGTACAAATCTCAAGTATTATTTTTAATATGGCAGTGAACTCATGAGATTACTTCAGTGTGCGACTGTATTTATTATTATTATTTCTTTGATCTAGTGGGTTTGAATAAATAAATATTATTAGACGTTTCTCACAGCGCCATCTAGTTTCAAATTAATCAAAACTTGTAAGTCAAGAAACTAGACACTTGATAAACAGCAATACATAATATTATACTACGATTAGTATGTTTGTGCGTACCTATGTTTCTTCAGTGTATATGAATGTGGAATGTCATAGATGATTTTCATTTGTATCTATAAAATACTTACTACATAATATACAACACGCCATACTACATGACGTGACGGTATTCCCGTGACGCGACCTTAAAATTTTACTCACAACGCGCCTAGAAGTTTCACTTCAAAAATCTACACCTATGAAATTCCCTTATATTCTTACCTCTAACATGAAATTCGCATTTTACTTCCCACGTCTATGAAATTCCCTTAAAACTCAAAACTCAACCTCCACAAGCGCCTACGAAATTCCCTCTCAACATGACGCTAGTTATAAATGTTTGAACATACGGATCGGTTACTTTCCGTGCGTCACACATTCCGTTGAGAATGTCTTAACATAGATAGTTAAGGGGAGGCTGTTTCAACCGACTGCGAAAACGAGGGTTATGTTTTTTATAAATAAATAAAATATTCAATAAATAGATGTTCATTTCTGAGACATTATTCATATTTCTAAATAACATGATAATGTAAAATTAATACGTAGCTCGTTATTATTTGATTTACAATGAAACGATCTTCTGAAGGGATATTAACTATTTAAAAAGTGGCAATTGCCCTGTAGTCTATAACCAGTATGTAATATGTATGTTTCTTTGGCACGCACTCGTATTGCGAAATCGAATTTAGTATTTAAAAATAATGCAATAATAGAAAAAATAATAAAAATAAAATCATGAAATCTGTCCAATTGCAAGAGGTTGTAATTAACTTGACTATCTTTTAGTTAAATGTAATGCTTAATATGTAAGTATGTGTGTGTGTTGTGAAAATAAACGTGTTAACTATATTCTTCTAAACATATGCTCATTTTAATTGGCAATTTGTTTCTATCAATGACTACATAATCTTTTGTCGATCTTTAATAAAAAAGAAAACCTTGGCCTTAAGGGCGCATCCACACGCAGGCTTCATTCGGTGGATCTTTGAGTCGCTATCGCTCTGATTTATTGTGTATACGTCCTTATGTTGTGGTGTTTGTGATGAGAAAAGCGATTTCTAGAATAAAAATTCAATCTCAAACATTTATTTATTCAATAAGACTTCTTCTAGAAGCACTTTTGAACCGCGTCATAACAGTTTTAACATTTACCATCGATTCGGAAAGCAGTATCTATTGAGAAGAACCGCCAAGGAACTCGACCATAGTTGCTCTTTTAAACTGAAAAATTGTACTTTAGCAACATTTTTCATTGATGCTTCTATTGTTAATAGCGTGATGTTAAATATATAAGCTAGCAACACAAAAAAGAGCGTGTATACCGAGCACACGTGTCAGAAGTGAAACTTCAAAAATACCAAAATCGTCACGTCTCCATGACGTGATATTGCCATGACGCGATCTTGAAATTTTACTCTCAACGCGTCAAGAAGTTTCACTTCAAGAAAATAAAAAACAATCGCTTCTCGCTCCGCTTATGAATATAAACGCGTGCTACGAACACTCTTGTTTTTTTTGTTTGTCCGTTTGTCATAATAGGTGGTTATCTATTTAGTGTCTCTTTTCGGGTGTTCAACTTTTATATATTTATTTAACCATCTTTACAATATGTTATTAATGATTTATTATTAGAATTTCGAGTTTTGTTGTTCGTTCAGGAATCCGATATCTTGTATTGACTGGGTACTGTTGTAAGCATTTTTGAGTACGAACTCAAACTCAGATGCATACTCAAACTAAAATATAGTATGTTACTCAGTGTGTATCGGAAAATGAAACAGGGGCCGTATTATAACCTCTTTTTCCAGACAGATTACGCCGTGAATTGAACTGACTGGCAAATTCATATTATGATTGCATTATCCAGCCTTGGTTAGTTATGTTAAATTGAATCGCAAACTCAAACTTTAACTCATAATATATTGTTTCATTCAATTAGTTTCGTAAGACGTAGATATCTTTTAGAAAGAGTAGTTTTCGGGCTAAATCGTAACAGACAAATAAAAATAAATATTTCGATATCCTCTTCATAATTTAATTAATAGAAAAATTATTAAACTTGTGTGTGGCGGTCCGTTATAACTTATAAAAGTTATAACGGACCGCCTCCTTGGTACAGTCACAGTACAGTGGTTGACGTGTGAGCGTAGCACGGAAGGGTGCGATTCGATTCCCGGTGGAGACGAAGAAAAAAAATGTCTCGGTCTGGCAGGACACAGAAGGCTGATCACCTACTTGTCCCTAAAGAAAATCGATCAGTGAAACAGATGTATAATGCATCTGCCCCTTACCCCACTAGGGGACACGGGACTTCACCTTATAACGGATACTTTGAATATTCAACAAACTATAACTAGTTACATGAGGCATTGAAAAATACAATTACTTTAGAAAGTGCAATAAAAGTTCTATAGAAACAATACATACTTATGTTATTTACTTGTTAAATTGTTTTATGGTTAAAGTTAACCCTACAGTTAGTCCTAACGGTTAGTCATTTTGTAGAAAATTATCAACATTTTTATTGTTTCGTTTTTTCTTTTGTTAACTTTTTCAAAAGTGAGCTATCAATGACTAATAGTTTAACAATGTTGGAACAGTAATTTAGGATAAAGGGCGGAGATACATAAAAACAAGGTGTTTGGAACCGGCCTTTCTACTAAGTATTTGTTTGTTTGTGTCAATTATTGAAAATGCTAAACGTATTTTGGTGAAATTTGTTTCATTGTTTTCGATTGCCAACAGTTATAAATTATGATTTTAAAACGGCATTTTTGTGTTAAAATTTTATGATGTAGAAATTTTATTATTTGTTGTTTTACAATGTAACAGACTTCAAAATAGTAGTTTACGCGTTATACGTTTTTTTGTATTATACAATATTATTAAAACTGTTATATTCAGCTCTGAGATTTCCGAACGAAATATGTTCGATTTTTTAGGCCTTGTCTATTTTTCCAAGACATCGTTTGACTATCAAATTTTCATCTATAGGTACCTATCTGTTATTTTATTTTTAGTCTGCTATTTTATAGATACAGATAAAAAAATACCACAAAATGTTTAAATACAATTCAACATTATAATTATTTATATCGACTTCCTTCTATAATACTCACCACTCGGTCATTGTTTTCTATTTATTACAATTCGATGAAAATGTAATAAAATACACATATAAATATATTATGCGGGACCCATATGTCAAAAACCACAATATGACTGTGGTCACTAGAATAACCGACTTGGGCAAAATGTTAGTAATGATTCTCATACTTTTATAATATTACGATATACATCCTATCCTACTAAACTAATAATCCTACTAATATTATAAATGCGAAAGTTTGTGAGGATGGTGTATGTGTGTGTGTTTGTTACTCTTTCACGCAAATACTATAACTGAACCGATTACAATTAAATTAAGCACACATATAGAGGGTAACTTGGATTAACACATAGGATAGGTGAACGGGAAACGGGAACTATGCGGGTTTTTCTTTGAAAACTCGGGCGAAACCGCGAGCGGAAATCTAGTTAAAATTAAAGTTAGCTATTACATATAATATTAAATGAGCAAAACAAATGCTCTAAATTTTATATAATTTTATACATAAAATTCCGAATAAAAGTCAGTCATTATCTTCACCTTAAATAACCGTCCTTAAAAACTTATTAAGACACATAAAATATTTCATAAATAAGTAATACAAATAAAATTTAATTTAATACACAATAAAATTATCTGAACCTCGACACAAACGGCTAATAAAACCAAAAATTCGCATTATAATTAATTATTGCACATAAACATGTTAAAAACATTGCCATTAAAATAAATTATTTTTTTAAATGTTGCCGGTTGGAAATATTGTTTATTTTATCTGTATTTTGTTATTTCGTTCAGCAATTATAAGCTATATTTATGCGTTTATTAAAGAAAAATGTATGAAGGTTGCCTGTCTGTTTATTAGATACGATTTATATCATAAACTAAGTATTCCATTTTAATTATATTCGACTAATAATACAATAGATGTCGCGGATTAAGCTAGTCTTACAAAAAACAAAAAATGTGTGCGTGTAGGTACTAGTGTACACACGTAAGAAGTGAAACTTCTTTATGACCTTATTTTTCAAAAAATAATTTACTATATGCAACTTTACAGAAATACGTCGAATCACGCGTGGTAGGGATAAGAAAAAGATGGCGCGTAACGGAAAAATGTCACGCGTAACGAATAAATGTTACACTTAATTTTTTTCCAACCCCGATAAAGAAGTTTCACTTAAAAAATTTAAACAAACTTCGTTCATTCGTCGTAACTTCAAAATTAAACTAATAGAATTACCCAAACTTTAACATAAATAAAGCCAAGTCAAATCATTCATTTTATACGAGATTAAGATACGATCTTTCCCTGTTTTTAGGGTTCCGTAGCCAAAATGGCAAAAACGGAACCCTTATAGTTTCGTCATGTCCGTCTGTCCGTCTGTCCGTCTGTCCGTCTGTCACAGCCGATTTACTCGGAAACTATAAGTACTACAGTGATGAAATTTGATGGGAATATGTGTTGTATGAACCGCTACAAAAATATGACACTAAATAGTAAAAAAAAAGAATTGGGGGTGGGGCCCCCCATACATGTAACTGAGGGATGAAATTTTTTTTTTCGATGTACATACCCGTGTGGGGTATCAATGGAAAGGTCTTTTAAAATGATATAAAGTTTTCTAAAAAACATTTTTCTTAAAGTGAACGGTTTTTGAGATATCAGCTCTCAAAGTCGTAAAAAGTATGTCCCCCCCCCTCTATTTTTATAACTACGGGGTATAAAATTCTAAAAAAAATAGAGGTGATGCATGCTAATTAACTCTTTCAACGATTTTTGGTTTGATCAAAGTATCTCTTATAGTTTTTGAGATAGGTTGATTTAACTGTAATTTATTATATTTGCTGCTACGGAACCCTTTGTGCGCGAGCCCGACTCGCACTTGGCCGGTTTTATTTATTCAATAAAACTAGATTTTTATCAAAGGGACACCCAGACGTCATATACTTACAACTATAAAAAAAATAAAACGACGTATAATATCGCTTTTAAATTCTTTATGACCGGACTGGAAGCAAATATATCCGTCCCTTTCTTTTCCATACTGTGAGAGAGGGACACACGGCGAAAGGAAACAAAACATTCTAATTTTTTATTCTTTTTTCAAAATGTTTTTTATTCGAAACGCGTCACACGCAGGGAGACAAATGCGAACCATTTTGTTCATGTATTTAGATGTTCGAATCCTTTGATGTTCCTGAACGTTTGACAACGACATTGATTATCTGTGCGCTCGGAGTTGACATGTTATTGTTTTTTGTTCGAATTTGACATTCCTCGGTTATGTTATGTACTGACGCTTGTTTCGTTTACTTTTTTACGGTAATTTGAAAAAAAACTTCTAGTGCGTAATAATGTTTGTGTTTTTAATTTAACAATGGAACTAAACTAATACGAAAACAGCAAAATAATGTAAGTTCAAATGTAATACCTAAGTACATAATTATTTAGTAATACCTACGTTTAGTTTTTGAAGATGGGCGGGAAGACGTATATTATATTTTGATACGCAAAAACAGCTGCTGATCGGATCCAGAAATTTAGTACATAGATAGATTATAGCTGTTTATTTAGTTTCGAGTATAACCCGAGTGAAGCCGCGGTATCGTAATAAGTACCTAAGTGATAATTATAAAAATTTTAAATGGATAAATACTATTTTGTTTTAATTGTATTTTCATGATAAAAATGATTTTTTTTTTGTTTGTGGGTCAAATAATTTTTTTTTTACGATAAAATTGTATTTTCCGCATCCTCTCAGTGCTGCAGTGGCACAAATGATTAAATTTTGGCGTTTCTAAAGATTTCACTTACTATTAACATAGTAAACATATACGTAATTTTTTCAAGCAGACGATAATAGTCTATCCGCAAATTGTATTTGCATCCGAATCAGTTCAACAATTTTATGTGTAGTAATTTTACGTGTGTATTCAACATACATACATACATACATACGGATGTTAAATATCAGTAGAATATTGCAAATCATGTTTGAAAGATCATTTTGATTTCTTGGTATCGAATGACCGGTCTTGAATGTATAGCGGATAAAAATGCACGTAGCAGTACAGTGGTTAACTTTTAAAAGTCGGGGGTTCGAGTTCGAGCTTGTCATAATAAATTGCATGATTGGTGTACATATCTAATTTATATTTAAAAAAAAAACGAAAATAAAATGGTTCCGAGCTTCCGACTAAACGCCGCACAAAAAATATGTAATTAAAATTATTTAAAATTTTACTAAGATTTGATTACGATTGTAGAGGTATAAAATACTAGCTACGCTTCGCGGTTTCACTCGCATGGCTCGGCTTATGTTGGTCGTAGTGTGATGATATATAGCCTATAGCCTTCCTCGATAAATGAGCTATCTAACACCGAATATTAATAAAATAATTTTTCAAATCGGACCAGTAGTTCCTGAGATTAGCGCGTTCAAACAAGCAAACAAACTCTTCAGCTCTATAATATTAGTATAGATTAACCATGGCTGGTTGTTGCGAGCACAATATGAATTTGCCAGTCAGTTCAATTCAAACTCAAACTCAAACTCAAACATTCATTTATTCAATTAGACTACTATTTAGTAGCACTTTCGAATCGTCATTACATAGTATTTTAACATTTACCACCGATTCGGAAAGCAGTATCTATGGAGAAGAATCGGCAAGAAACTCCATAGTTGCTCTTTTAAATAATGTCAATAAATTTACATAATATGTAACTTATATCTACCTAACTACATAATATGCCAAAGAACTGTCCTGTGGTTTTTACGCGACAACCCTCCATGGGTCTTTATCGTCCATATATTCCTGAATACTGTAGTACGCTCTCTGAACTAGTACATTTTTTATGTAAGTTTTAAATTTAGTACTACTAAACTCTTTAATATTATGAGGAATTCTATTGTATAAGCGTATACCTTGACCCATAAATGAATTTTTAACTTTAGCTAATCGGAAAAATGGCATTTCAATTCTATTCTTGTTCCTTGTGCCATAATCGTGTCTATCTCCTACTCTTGTGTGTAAGTCAGAGCTTTTGTGTACATGCAAAATATTATTAAATATATACTGTGATGGTACAGTAAGGATACCAGTATTCTTAAAATGATCTCTTAGTGAGTCCCGAGCACGTAAATTATATATAGAGCGAATGGCTCTTTTCTGTAAGATAAATATAGTTTCTTTATCTGCAGCCCTGCCCCACAGTAGAATTCCATAGGACATAATGCTATGAAAGTAGCTGAAATAAACCAATCTGGCCGTATCTTCATCGGTGAGATGCCTTATTTTGCACGCCTCATAAGCGAAGCGTTGAGGTGGGTACTACTGTCACTTCGCGCAAAACATCTGATTTTTCAAACTTAAAATGTCTTTATGTATCATACATTGCACTTGTAAGATAATACATACACACACATATTAAGAAAAAACACTATTTTTAACGTTCATGATATTTTTGATGTAATTTTTGTTATTTAAACTAGTTAAAAAACAGTTTAAAAAAGTTCTGTCTTGGACGTCCGTGTGTCTGTATGTGCGGATCCTTTTTCTTGTTAACACGATAGCGACCGAAATACTTTACTAAACGAGTCTTTTTTTTTCTCTTACGCTTGAGTATGCTCAGGAATAGAACCCTTTCATTTTTCAGGGTCTGATTCGATGTGGTTTAATTGTTATTAAATAAACAAAAATAATAATTAATAAATATTTATCAAAAAAAAATTATGAGGCGTGCACTTTTGGATTTTTTTATTTTTCGGACTGCATATGCAGCAGAACTGAGCTTACCTGCAGCGGTGTTGACATGGGCTCCCCACTGTAGTTTCTCGTCCAATGTTAACCCTAGAAATACAGTAGACTCAGTAGGATGCAATACCTCCCCGTTCAAGGTAATATCTCTGTTCAACTTTTTTACATTAGGAAGTAAAAATTCAACACAAGTGGTTTTTTTGGCATTTAATAATAAATTATTGGCAGTAAACCATTCAGATATGTGTAAAAGAGCACTGTTCACTTCGTCAACATTTGGGTCATGCCTATCCACATTAAAAATTAATGAGGTATCATCTGCAAACAGAACTATTTCACACCTATCCTGCAAATAATAGGGAAGATCATTGATATATACCAAGAACAAGAAGGGACCTAAAATTGACCCCTGTGGAACACCAATGTTAATTGACGCACCGCTAGAACGTTCTCCATTAACAACTACAGTCTGTATCCTATCATGCAGGTATGACGCTATGAGGTTCTGGGCTTTTCCTTTAATTCCATAGTGATTAAGTTTACGTAACAAAGTACAATGTTCAACGCAGTCAAATGCCTTGGAGAGGTCACAAAATATCCCTAGAGCATTTTTTGAGTTTTCCCATGCCTTATATATATGTGTTAGAAGTGCAACTCCAGCATCTGTGGTGGAGCGCCCCTTTGTGAAACCAAACTGTTTGGTGTGCAGTAAATTATTATTTGCAAAATGACTACTCAATTGGTTTAATATTAACTTCTCGAATACCTTACTTAATGTTGGTAAAATAGAGATAGGTCTATAATTGTTACAGTCTTCTTGATCGCCCTTCTTAAATAAAGGTATAACTTTACTAAGCTTTAGTAAATTAGGAAATGTACCATAGTCACAACACTTATTAAATATGGAAGCTAAATTTTTCGCAATATTTTCTATTATATTATTAACTAAATTTACGGACATTCCCCAAAGATCACAAGTATTTTTAAGATTAAGCGTCTTAAAGGCAGTAACAATATCATTAGCAGTTACGTGTCGTAATTCAAATAATGTACTGCACTCCGCAACATGGTCCCTCAAAAAGGTCTCTGCAAGTGCTGAAGACGAATTTAAACTATTAGTAATAGTAGCAGGGACACTACTGAAGAATTCTTCAAAAGCAAGCGCAACATCAGCACTTTTGTCAATAACCCTGTCATTATTTACAAGTTTTATGGTATTACTTGATTTGCTTTTACCCATTTCACCATTAATAATTGACCAAACTGTTTTAACTTTATTATCAGAGTCGCGTATTTTTTCTTTGATATACAAACGCTTTGCAGTGAAACAAACTTTTTTAAAAATTTTTGAGTAATTTCTAACATAACTAAGAAAAGATGGGTCTTTATTATATTGCTTCATACCATATAATTCATAAAGAATGTTCCTGCACCTATGTATACTAGCTGTCGCCCATTTACTAAATGGTAAATCCTTGGTAATATTTAAAGATTTAACTTTAAATATTTTTTCAAATTCTTGATGTACTAAATTAAAAAGATTTTTAAACATTTCACAAGGACTATTAGGATAGGATTGATCATTTAGTACGGGCAGGTTTTTATTAATATTATTCCTAAATTTATTAATGCCTTTTTTAGTTATAGGCCTAACATTAATCCTTTTAAATGTAGGTATGCAATCCCATTCAAAAACTACTTTCTGGCCACAGTGATCCGAAGTCAATGTATTGAGAATATTTTTCTCTAAACAGATGCAGTCACAGTATATATTATCAATACAAGTTGCAGAAGTAGGTGTAATTCGTGTGGGTTCGTTAAAAAGTTTATATAGATTAAATGACTGAAACAAATTAACAATTCGTGTAGCCGTTTGTGTTTGTAAAAGTAAATCAATATTAAAATCACCACATACTATAACTTTTTTTTTACTCCTGCTTAGACGCTTTAATATTTCTTCCATGACTGTCTCAAACATATTATAGTCACTGGAAGGGGGTCTATAAACGCAAACAATAATATAACGCTCCAGCTCCACACAGGACAGTTCAATGGTCCGTTCTACAGAAAGACTAACAATGTCAGTTCGTTCTTTACATTTTACACTATCATGTACAAAAATAACAGAACCTCCGTGAATAGCCTGTGTCCTAAAGTATATACTTTTTAATTTGTAATTTTCAATATTTACTAACGACTGACATTGTTTAAGCCAATGTTCTGTTACACAAAATATTTTAATATTGTTATCATTCAGAAACAATTCTATTTCTAACAATTTGCTAGCCAAGCCTTGAATATTTTGATGCACAATGGAAAAAGACTGCTTAGCTGTTGTCTTATATACTAGTTTAAATCTAGCTTAGGGCTAGATTGTCTGTCTACACTTAATCTAGGTTGATGTATAAAATTACTACTACATAAAATTATAGTAGATCGATGGTCTGATACCGAACATGTACCAGACTGGTTAATATTATATGCTATTAACATAGCAAGTTCACGCTTATATCTATATGGCAGATACACTGTATTCTTTGTCAAAGTAAAAGATTTAATACATGAGTTAATGTCAAAGTAAATAAATGCATCACGATGATGATTTGTTAGGTTATACAATTTTAAATTCATATTATGAATTAATCTATTTTGTTCTTGTGTCAAACCAGGTAGGTATGGCAAGGTACACAACATAAATTTACATTTAGTCTTACTACTAATATCTAACATTTTTTTTAATCCTACATCAATATCCTTATTATTTATATTTAAACTATCCCCATATAATATAATTACAATATTATTCTTATTAAAGCTGAAATGATCCAGTGATTTGATTATATATTTAAATGAACTGTTAGGCGTACAAACATTAGTAACTTTAAGCCCTAAGTTGTTGAGCATAGCGCCAAATCCCTGACCAATATTATCTGACAACACAATTATTTCCTGCTTTGAAAGGTATTTAGTATTACTGGTTGGAATTGTGGTAGTGGGTTTAACACTATGTATGTCTGTGTAGTCAGGCTTATGGGGCGACGGTTGCTCATTGTCATTGTTTGAACACTATTACACATATTTATTGGTGGAAAAAATTCACGGCGTAAACTGTCTGGAAATAAGAATAAGACCACAGAACCATATCTCGATATAGTTCTGTGAATAAGACGTCAAACTCAAACTCAAACATTTATTTATCCAATTAGACTTCTTCTAGAAGCACTTTTGAATCGTCATTACATATTTTTAACATTTACCACCGATTCGGAAAGCAGTATCTATGGCGAAGAAACGGAAACTCCATAGTTGCTCTTTTAAAATCATGTCATAATACGGCCCGTTAGCCCGTATCCACGACGACAAGCTCGTCAAAAATGTTTGTGTCTACCAAACCGCTTTAGAGCTAGCGCGCCAGAGCAACTTTAGTCTCCAAAACTATTTCGTCTCTCCCATCAACTCTATAGGAAGTTGCGTCGCTACGTGCGCGTCCGTCCGATTAGGGCCCTTCTGGCCTCCTACACTCAAGCGACAGCCCAAGCCGAGGTTCGAGATCCCCGTCAAGGTGGGACGCCCTTGTGCATGTCGCTACCAGGGTGAACCTTCAGTTCACCCCCGCGTCCGCGTTAAAATGTAGAAGCCCTTCTGGCTAACATTGAGACTTGAGAGACACCACAAAAAAAATAAAAAAAACGTGCGCGCACTTTCTTACTAGTCCATAGAGTTGATGGGAGAGACAAAATAGTTACGGAGACAAAAGTTGCTCTTGCACGCTAGCCCTAACAGGCATTACAAAATACACAGTAGAAATTAATTGATACGGAATAAAAATAACACAATAACTTTGTAAGTACATATATCCATAACTCAGATGAGGCATTCATTTTGACAGCTCGTATGATAATATTAAAAAATAAAACGACTGCAAGGTCTGCCTTTTTGCATTCTTGACGCGGTTAAGGTAAGTTCATCGTGGATTTAAAAAATAATAGGATGGGAAAATATTTTTAATAGAATTATTTTTAACCGTATCGAGATATTTTTGAAGTCTATGCGATAGTACCTGTATTTTTTCTTTTTTGTATACCGTTTGATATGTGTGTTTTAAAATGATAGAAAGAAAGGAAGAAAAAATCTTTACTAATTATTATAAGTAGCTGTATGTGGCTTCAATCCCTTGAACAATGTTTATTAAAATTATTAAAGTAATAGAATACTAAAAAGAAAAGCTTGTATAAAATCTCATGACTTTATCAAAAAGTTGACCTTATACAGTTAAGTTTAACCTTTTTTGCATCTATAAATGTCATTTATAGATCGATTACAAAATTTACTTTTGAAATTGATATACCATTCTGAGTCTAAATATCTTAATCACTACATAGTATAAAACAAAGTCGCATTCTCTGTCCCTATTTCCCTATGTCCCTATGTCCCTATGTCCCTTTGTACGCTTAAATCTTTGAAACTACGCAACGGATTTTGATGCGGTTTTTTTTAATAGATAGAGTGATTCAAGAGGAAGGTTTATATGTATAATAACATCCATTAAATAGTGGAGAAGTACTGTTATTTTTGAGGTTTCTAATGTGATGTCGTAAAAAATTACATTTTTTCCGCTTACATTGCAAACGCAGGCTGAATCCTACGAGTTTTATCAAAATAATGTACTAAGTATTATACACATTGAAAAGGTCTATAGAAAAGTCCGCGATGGTATATGTCTATCTCTTATGGATAACCCACAATAACTTTTTTTTGTCATTTACTTTTTACGACAAATAATGGCTAATTTTCGATGCGATTTTATCCAATACAGCATTAATCCTTAACTAATAAAATACCTTGAATACATTGTTCATTTAATATAGATCTATATGGCCCTTTACACCGTATGATTTAAGTGAATATTTTGGAAGATATTACAGATTTAAAAATTGCGGGACGTAGCGTTTGCGGCGGTACCTATAACCTACCGGCCGCCCGGCTACAACGTTCACAGGTTTTCTGTAGTGTATTTAGTATATTATCAGCATTGCACCCGTGCGAAGCCGGGGCGGGTCGCTAGTACTATTATAAAGGCGAAAGTTTGTATGGATGTATGGATGTATGGATGTTTGTTACTCTTTCACGTAAAAACTACTGAACCGATTACAATGAAATTTAGCACACATATAGAGGGTAACTTGGATTAACACATAGGATAGGTTTTATCTCGGAAATCCCACGGGAACGGGAACTATGCGGGTTTTCCTTTGAAAACGCGGGCGAAATAAATCTAGTTAAATAATAATTTATGTGATTAAAAAAAATGGTTTCACTTTATATTATCCTAATTACACCAGTCCCTAAGTAATCTACAATTGCTGTAATGTTCAAAAAATAAATATTATTATCTCTAATAAAACCCAGTGTGGACCAACCCTAACCGATAAAGTTGTATCAAATAAAAACAGCCCCCCTCCGCGCTACAAGGATTTCGCACGTACAGGCGAAATATACGAATAATTTATTAGTATGTTTATCTCCTTTTTATGTGTATTAATATAAACAAATTCTTTGAAATCATTTTCACGCTACCATAAGTGTAAACTGCGGTTTTACTCGCTTACGTGAGTAATCTACAGGTATGTACCTACTACCTACTTATATTAGTTGTCCCGGCAAATGTTCTGCTTTTCTCTTATCACTTAGGGGTAGTCCATTTATCGAGGAAGTTTTCTCAAGTACGGTTACATACAAATATAGAAGTGAAGGTAATAAATGAATGTTAAAAAGTCTCACTGTAATCTCTGTACAAAATTTCATACAGATGTATCAGCTGTTTTTGCGCGAAAGAGTAACAAACATAATCACAAACATCATTCATTCATAGCTTTATATAGCTGGGATTTCCGGGATAAAACCTACCCTCTATGTGTGCTAAATTTCATTGTAATTTGTTCAGTAGTATTTGCGTGAAAGTGTCACAAACAGAGTAAAAAACAGTGTATAAATACATCTAGACATACATTTATCCTCTCAAACTTACACATTTATAATATTAGTAGGATAGGATAAGAATATAGATTCTACAGATCAGATGTATATTTGATACTCTCACGCAAAGACCACTGAACGGATTTCGATGATACTTGGCAGTGATGTAGCTTGTATATCAGAATAACACATGAGCTCTATAGCTCATGTGTTTGCCGCGCGGTTTCACCCGCAAAGCAAGTAGTATCTATATACTACTTGCTTTGCGGGTGAAACCGCGCGGCACAATTAGTATTACAATATAGATATGATTTGATGTCCAAAATATGTTTAAAAATGTCTTCAAAACCCGTCAGTGATTCAAAGCCTACCCTTTGTAGATAAAGAAGATAAAAACCTTTAAGTTTAAACATTCCGCCACCAACGCTCATAAGTCACTGCAGAGTTTAAGCGATTTTGACATTAAAAGTGTCGGACGTTTATAACCTGCGATATTTCGTCGTGTCGTGTTGGTTTTGAGTCGTGGGGTGTGTAGTGTGGTGTGGTGTGCTATAGTGTTTTTTGTTATTTAATTAGGAAGTAATATATTTTTAGGTTAGACCTTTTTCTTTTTACAACATAAGTGTAACGTAAAATAAAGCCAAGCTAATTTAAATCTAATAAAGTAATGGTTTGCCTTTATTTTTAGTTATCAAAGTTATTTTAAACTATTTTGTACTTATTGTAATATAAAGAGAATGTTACTGGAATTGTTATTAATAACAATTTTTTATATTTTTAGCTCTAATATTGAAGATGAAGTATAAGATTCTAACACTAGAGAATTGAATACCTATCTTCCAAAGGACTGTATTTATTTCTATAGAAAATAAGCAAGTAATTATCTAAATTCTAATGGAACAAGTTTTTTCTTCAGGAAATAAACCACACTCAAAATGCTTTGACCGTGCGGGAGGTATGACGATGTAATGTATGAAAAATCAGTTTTATGTAGTGAGTTATTTTACATTATTAAGGCATTTGAATTTGCTATGTCGGAAGAGCTAATTTTCCGAAAAATAAATACACTGTGATCTGTATTACAGTCTGCGCTCTGAAAGGACCTAGTGTGAAGAACTTCCCGGAGATGCCGCCTTCTTGTCAGGATCAGATCGAGTTGGTGCCAGTGACCTGAACGTGGGTGTTTCCACGAAACTTTGTGCATAGATTTGCCCTTGAAGTAAGTGTTCGTAATGCAGAGTTGGTATTGCATGCAAAATTCCAGTAGACGCTGGCCGTTTTCGTTCATCCTTCCAACCCCCTCCCTACCCAAGCAGCTCGACCAGATTGTGTGATCTGACCCTACGCGATCACTCTCTGGTTGCAAGTAGGATACGTCTTACAGCTAAAAAGATCCACTCACCCCGTCCACGAGCCTTGCCAAAGCTGAATGCACTTTGTACTCGAGTCCCAGAGCTGATTGAAGCTTATGAAAACAGAGTCAAAGATGCAATAGATTCCTGGGACCATGATGCGAGTTTGGAGGATCAATGGATCCAGCTTAAGCTATTATTCACGAGAGAGGCTGCAGACATTTTCGGGGTACACAAAAAACAGAGTAACGATTGGTTTTCCTTTTACTGCGATAAGCTAACACCCTTATTAATATCTAAGCGCAATGCTGCAAAATCATACCGATTAGAACCGAACAACACCACTCGCACTGCACTTGCTAAGGCGAAAGCGCTCTTGCAACGCAACTCCCGTTACTATGCAAATAAGTACTGGGAAGATATGTGTACTAACATCCAGCGTTGCGCTGACACAGGGGACTTGGGTGGTTTATTTTCAGGGATAAATCAAGCCATAGGCCCCCAGCCCAGGAAGCCTCTCTTACTCAAAGAACTTGATGGAACACCAATTAACGACAATAACCGCAAACTTCACCGTTGGGCTGAACACTTTGGTAATCTTCTGTCAACTCCCGTACAAATATCGCCCGAAGCTCTAATTGGCCTTCCTCACATGCAAGCTCTTAACGAATTGGACGCCGCACCATCGTTTACTGAACTGCAGACTGCCACCTATAGTCTAAAAAATGGCAAAAGCGCTGGGCCCGACGAAATCTGTGGAGAAGTCTTAAAACTCAAGTGTGTGCTTCCTATTCTCCATAGATTCTTTTTAAACTGCTGGGAACAAGAATACCTTCCCAAGGAAATGCGGGATGCCAACATTGTGACTATCTACAAAGGCAGAGGAGATCGTGGGGACTGCAACAAATACCGAGGCATCTCTCTGCTCAGCATCGCGGGTAAAGTACTCGGTAGAATCGTATTGACGCGCGTGCAGAAACTAGCGGAACGTGTCTATCCCGAAAGCCAATGTGGATTTCGATCCAAACGGTCTACCACCGACCTGATATTCACTCTTAAACAACTACAAGAGAAATGCCGCGAACAAAACACACCTCTTTGCATTGTGTTCATCGATATCAGTAAGGCTTTTGACTCGGTGAGCCGCTCAGGTCTGTACGACGTCCTAACGAAAATCGGTTGCCCCCCCAAATTACTTCGAATTATCAAACTCTTTCATGATGGGATGAGTGCTTCCGTGATATTCGCTGGAAGCAAATCTGATCCTTTTTCTGTCAACAGCGGTGTACGTCAAGGATGTGTGTTGGCCCCTACCCTTTTTGGAATTTTCTTTTCGGTGTTGTTCAGGATTGCTTTTGGAGATGAGACGAATGGTATACACTTGCACAGCAGACACGATGGCAAATTGTTCAATCTGTCCAGACTCCGATCAAAGCAAAAACGTGAGGACCTTTATGTGAACTCCCTACTTTTTGCCGACGACGCTGCATTTGTAGCCGAATCTCCAGAGGAACTCCAAGTATTGCTAGACAAATTTTCACATGCTTGTGACCTTTTCTCTATGTCCATCAACACAGAGAAAACAGTTGTTATGACGCAAGGACTACAAGCTATCCCTCAGATAACCCTGAACGGCTCTCAGCTGCGAATTGTCGATAGTTTTAAATATCTCGGATCAACTCTGTCAAACATACTTACTCAGGATGCCGAGATTGACGTGCGCATAGGCAGAGCTGCTACTATGTTTGGCAAGCTAAATGATCGGGTCTGGGATAATAAATATCTGACAATCCCAACGAAAGTAGCTGTTTACAGGGCATGTGTGCTTAGTGTTCTATTATACGCGTCAGAAACCTGGACATCTTATGCCATCCACGAAAGACGTCTCAATGCTTTCCATTTACGTAGTCTTCGAAAAATACTGGGGATTACATGGCGTGACAAAGTTACTCATGAAAACGTCCTTAAGATCTGCAATATGTCAAGCGTCATTGCAATACTCAAAGAAAGACGTCTTCGCTGGTTGGGACATGTGCATCGAATGGAACCCACACGACTGCCCCGACAGGTGCTATTCAGCCAACTTGCGATTGGAAAAAGGCGTATCGGCCGACCGCTGTTGCGATTTAAGGACTGCGCAAAGCGAGATATGCAGTCTTTCAACTTGGACGTATCCAAATGGCAAGAGTACGCGAGCAACCGTGAGAGATGGCGCTCACAATTACGGGAAGGTTGCAGAAACCACGATCAGACTTGGTTTTCTAAACTGGCTGATAGAAGACAAAAACGACACGCCCAAACACAACTACCTGTCTCCGCTCAACTCCCTGGAGAACACAGGTGTCCCAAATGTGGGCGCACCTGTGCATCGCGTATTGGGCTACATAGCCATCGTAAGAAATGCAGTAGATAGAGACTCCTTACCGACTACGATAATCGTCTGAAATAGACGTAAACGGCCAATGATGAAATACACTGTGCAGTGTATATATATAGTATTGAAACTGAGAACTTGTCTCAAATCTTTTACTTACGACTAACATATCGTAAGTCGTGTCGTATCGTATAAACGTCCCAAATAGTTATTATTGATGACTCCAGGGCACACGGGAAGGTCGAAGCAAAAAAAAATGTCGGACCACGCACCGTATTTATTTGTATACTTGTATAATTTATTATAATTTTTAGAGAATCTTATTTTGTTGAATTTATATTTTTTTTGGTTTTATGGCATTCAAATGCTTTATAAATATAAATTTATAAAGAATAGAAAAAATTCGATCACGAGGCGGGACTCGAACCCGCATCCTTCGCGCCATTCCGGGGCGGATGCCTCACCAACTCAGCCACTCGTGACCCGCCCGAGTGATCGAATTTATTCTATTCTTTCAGTTTTATGTGTCTGAAGGGACACACCGCGCGCCATCTATTGAGATGATTAACAACCATTTCAACCAATATGAAGCACTTTTCAGTGAATACAATATTGTAACGATGGAACACGACCTTTTTCTTACGACGAATATGACGAATCTTATTTTGTAGGAATTGTAGGTATGGTAACTATTGCGCTTGACTTTGTGTTTTTGGTGTTAGGGTTATCGAAAATAGTACAGCAGTTTTGTATGTTTAAGTAATACCTAACTAATAAGTTGTAAAAAAACGTTTTTAATTCAATAAATGATGAAAATAAAAATCCAAGTGGACAGTGATCAATATGTATATGATTTTAAAAATCAGTAGAAATAAAACGCAATATTTAGAATGTAAACAAATAAAATATTCATTTCAATAGATATCCAGTAATTACCAAAAAACTTTGTCACCCGACAACATATATTAAAAGATAATCAACATACAATTAAAGGAAGGGATATCTTTTACAAACAGAATTAAGGCGTTTAAAATCTAATTAAATTTCGCAATAATCTTAAAAGCATTTTCTTGTATTTTTAAGCTTTTGATAATTTTGTATCGCCGACATAATGTCATAACTTAAAAGTTAAAACAGAAGTAAAATTAAAATAAAACATTAATTTTTTAACTAATTTACATATTAATCCATACTAATATTATAAATGCGAAAGTAACTCTGTCTGTCTGTCTGTTACTCAATCACGCCTAAACTACTGAACGAATTTGCATGAAATTTGGTATGGAGATATTTTGATACCCGAGAAAGGACATAGGCTACCTTTTATTGTGAAATATTATGTACCACGGGCGAAGCCGGGGCTGACCTCTAGTTTATGATAAGTGTGCCGAGCACACCTATCAGAAGTGAAACTTTTTTGGCAAGATTCAAAGATACCAAAGTCGTCGCCTTACTCCATGACGTGACGGTATTGCCATGACCTTGAAATTTTACTCTCGCGCCTAAAGAACACTTGAAAATATTGAATTGATTTTTTAGCTCAATACAGTTAAAGCCAGGGTAAGTACTTAGTCATAAATAAAATACAATATAGGTAGAGCTACATGTATTCGAAAACCTCTCAAACATGATTCATTAACTAAAGATGGCGGTATAATCATTAATTTATGTCAAATTTGATTTATTTCCCGCGGTTGTAAAAATTGCAATCTTTCATTTACACTTGTCTTTTGTTATATTGTAAGTTATTGACTTCTGAAAATAATATTATTCATTTTTAATATTATTCTCATAATATTATGATATTAATTATTATTTAAGTGAAACTTCTTTAAGCCCGTTGGGAGCAAAATTTCAAGTCATAGCAATACCGTCACGTCATGGAGGAAGGCGACGATTTTGGTATCTCTGAATCTTGCCCAAGAAGTTTCACTTCTGACACGTGTGCTCGGCACACACGCTCTTTTTATCACAGGTCATAGTTAGTAAAGCCGAGGCTAGCGCTAGTTAAAATATATATTACTTTTGATAGATTAGATTAGATTTCCGCCCGCGGTTTCGCCCGCGTTTTCAAAGGAAAACCCGCATAGTTCCCGTTCCCGTGGGATTTCCGGGATAAAACCTATCCTATGTGTTAATCCAAGTTACCCTCTATATGTGTGCTAAATTTCATTGTAATCGGTTCAGTAGTCTTTGCGTGAAAGAGTAACAAACATCCATATACATCCATACTTACAAACTTTCGCCTTTATAATAGTAGTAGGATGGTACATATCGACACAGTACCACTACAGCATCAGAAATCTGTATCAAACAAAGGATATCCAGCTTCCAGCCTCGAAAAATTTTAATTACGTACTTTAAAAATGAACCATAATGATGTACATAATAATACTTAATACGGCCACCGCGGACGACATTCCTACGCCGGGTCCAACAGGGCACTGGCGAAAAAACGCATTTAAAATTGCCACCGCAAAAAAATCATTTCTTGCCATATACGAAAAACTATCTGAAAAATTTTCGACTCGCTCAAACGTCATAACTGGTGCGTGGAGGTTGGAAAGTTGGATGTGGTATTCATTTTTGTTTCAAATATACGTATATTGTTATTTTAATGTTACGAGTAAGTACATTACGCTTCGTAATATGCAATTATCGCAGAATATTAATACGTATTCGGTAAAACAATGTTTCAAGATCCAATGTCACACAAGTTTGTTTTAATCTGAAATTACTCAGGACGGAAAATGTTACAAAGAGAAGTTCATGCATGCGAGGAATGCGCTGCAAGAAAAGTTAGTAAGTTTATATGTTGCAAGGTTTTTTTTTTCAATTTTATATTGACTACCCATTCTAAAAATTTTATCCCATTCCGTTCAACTGTTCCGGCTTATGATAAGCATGGTTTTATCATACTACAATTCATTGCAAATTGGGGGATAAAATAAAAACGCAAATTAATAGAAATTGATTTATTCATTACAAATGCAAATAATCAACTGTAAAATACAGAATGGTGTATCATTTGCATTACAATATTACTTCCACAATACTTTCAAAATACAAAGAAAACAATAATCACAATATATCAACATTATAACACACAATATTCATCCACGAAGCTATGCTAAACCGACCATAAAAATCGCCATTACAAAAATAAAAATACAAATTACCTTCTCCATTCAACAGCGCTCCGCATCCTTCGAATAACTGTAACCGAAAGAAACTGCACGTCGAAAAAGATGACATACCACCTCAGGAACAAAATATCTCTAATTACCAACAATTGGTCGCAACCGGTCTGTGTACAAAATTATTTGCCACATATAAAACCTCCTTACATCGCAACCTCGACCGTGTTCCAAACTCTTTAGAGCGAATGACAGATGAACTGTCAAATTTGACAGAACACATGTATTTTGGCGGGAAAGCCACGCCCGGCGGTGTTTTTGCCGCGGATTTTTGGCAAGGGTGGAGTCTCGTTGCGTACAACCTATATAATTATGGTGAAAATTGTTGTTTTTAGGGAAATCGTGGTGTTTAAGAATTGAGATGGGGATGGAAAAAATTAAACGTTTTTCAGCGTAAATGATTTAAACCCGTGTGGTACCTAGCTGCTGTCTGGTATTGAGTTAACATACTGAAGTAATTACTACAGTAATACAACTTGATTACTACAGCATTGTTTAATAGTGTGTGTTATTTTCCAATTGGAATATAACACACACTATTAAACAATATCATAGATTGGTTTGTATTTTATATGTTACTTTTATATTCATACTAGGATTCCGCCCCGGCTTCGCCCGTGGTACATATGAAAAATAGATGTTGGCCGATTCTCAGACTTACGCGATATGCACAGAAAATTTCATGAGAATCGGTCCACCCGTTTCGGAGGAGTATGCAGACTAACATTGTGACACGAGAATTTTATATATAAGAAGAGAAGATAATCTCGATTCCTTTAACTTTTTATTTTCCGGCTTCAAATCAATCTAATAGACAAGATTTTAATTTACCTAAACAACGATCCATAACTCCATAAGTAGTGTACTCAGAACTATATGCTAAACTTAACTAAGGTGTGCAAATTAATTTTTACTGAAAATCATGACTGGTGTGATCATGCTTGAATATTTGTGTTTTGTTAAAGTAGGTAGGTATTTTATTCGAAATTGACAGTTTTGCTAAACAAACTAGCTTCTGGCCTATGTATAGAATAAAGATTCTAATTTCAGTTCCATTTTTACGAGAAAATCGGTCTTACTTAAAAAGGTTGAACTAAGTAAGGTACGTAACTATATCTCTATGTATCTTTAAAACTACGCAGCAGATTTTGATGTGGTTTTTTTAATAGATAGATTGATTCAAGAGGAAGGCTTTAGTACATAATTTATTAGGTTTTAGACCTGTTCTGTGTTTTAGACAAAACGGGTGCAGCCGCGGGTGGAAAGCTTGTATAATAAATGTAGTCGGGATTAAACCTTAACCATCTCAAAATAAAACAACGCAATATCCTTTACCATTTATTAATCTAAATCTACATTCGATAAATCCTCTGTAATCTTCTTTACCTCTTCCTCGCTTCTCTTCTCTCCTATTTTATTAGATTCTTCTTTCTTCTTAGATTCTTCTCTCTTATTCTTTGCTTCTACTTTCTTCTCTCCGTATAACTTCTTTAAGCTATCGAGTACGAATTTTGGCATATTCGGGTTCGGTTGGTGTATTTCATATTCGCCATTTTCATTCTTTACCAATTCTACCATAGATTCTTCTAGATTTGGTGGTTCTTTTTGTATTGGTGTTGGTTTTTTCATACGCTGCGCCCAGTTCTGGAGATATTTGCCCGCGTCTGTTTGTAGGAACTGGAATATGGAATAAAAAATATATGTTAATAATATTGTAAATAACTGAATAAGAATAAGAATAAAGAATAAAATAATTTTTATTAGGCACACCAAATTACCACTACCAACACAAACAAAAAAAAAGAAACAATATAAAAATACACTCTTAAATATAATCTTACATAAAAATTAAAACTAAGAATAAGATTTGTGTGGCGACTGGCGACCTAAAGGGTAAGGCCGCTCAGCTTATGCTATGCCGATATGGTCAGCATAGCGCTGGTTTTCAGGGCCCCACCAGACAACAAAATGCTTAAGTCTAAAGTGTCTCTCTCTGCTGTTAGATAATAAAACAATTAATTAAGAAATAAACTGGTGTCACACAACCCATTAAAATTCTCAAAAGGGCCTCTGCGTGTTGGACCTGTGTCCCCACGTAAGCCTTCCAAAGGACCGGGTATCTTACTTATGGTGGTACCCGTGTATTATGGAGAGTCAGAAAGTAAAGACTTTTTCATTAAGTTTTAGATTAAAAAAAAAAACTATTTTTTGATGTTGTATTGGATAATCCACTTACATCGAGGACGGCTAGTCATTTCATTAAATGTCGTCATTCAATCAAATAGCAGATTCGACCACAGATGGCCTATCCAGAGGAAGTCTTATCATATTATTAGTTTTATTTATCTATGTAATTACGTATTATACTTGTGACAGTTTGAGAAATATGTATCATAGACTAGCTGTGCCTCGCGGTTTAACCCGCGTGGCTCCGCCCCTGTTCGTCTTAGCGAGATGATAGGTATATAGCCTATAGCCTTCCTCGATAAATGAGCTATCTAACACCGAAAGAATTTTTCTAATCGGACCAGTAGTTACAGAGATTAGCGCGTTCAAACAAACAAACACTTCAGCTTTATAATATATTAGTCTAGATATTTAATTTATGTTTTAGTATGTACTAATAAAAAATAAATAAAATTACCTTTTCCCTATTCTTATTAACTTTCTTCACAGGATATGGAGCTTGACGTTTTGTGTTCGTCGGAAATGCTTGGCCAGCTGTAATAATAAATGTGTATGTTTATTTATCTTTCACACCGGAAAGGATGGTCAGATATGGACTGATTTATAGGAATTATAATTTAACTGTATAATAATACGAAAAAAAATGTTATTTTATGTGGTTGCTGACTAATTTTAAAATTTTTTTATAACCCTTTGTGATAAGGGTGACGGCAGAACAACGATTTCCTATACTGACATATTTTTCTTCATTAAATTGTTGCTTTTTTCTTTATTCCACAAGTATTCCTAGTAAGACCTATCTTAAATTCGTATAGGTTCACCTTTATTTCATTTTCCCAACTTTAACATACCAAAACTTCTCTACAAAAAGAAAGTACCTACGGTAGAGTAAATTCGTTTATTTTTTTAAATTATGTTTTAGTTTTAAAATGTATTTTAGTTAACTCACTCAAAGGTAATGTATTAGTTTGTGGTCCCAACTCCAACATGACTTGAAAATCAGCATGGTTTCCGAACGCGAAGCCAAAACCCACGCGGGAATCCGTTCCTGGAAATCAAAATGGGGTTATGATTAATATTAATATTATTTAAGCAGTAACTATGCACAAATATTTAAATAAATATATTATCTACATATATCTCGTTGTTTATCAGTTAAAACTTCGAATCTTGAAGAAGGTACACAGATTTTGTATACATAAAATAATAAAAAGAAAATCACGCACTATAACTAAATTAAATGCGCCTGCTGCAAAATATCTAGCGCCATCTAGTGTAAGTTTGCAGAAATATTTACAGCTTCATAAATAGAAGGAAAGATTTGAGAGTTTTTCCATGTCAGGTGCACAGAGATTGGAACTACCACAAAAAATAGCCTGTCACTTAGGAATACTAAGTGCCATATCACACTAGCGGATTGCGAGCGGTTTCAAAGCGGAGCGGGTGCGCAACGAATACGTTGCGGGCGCGCAACGAACACGCCGCGGTTGCGCAGCGAATTCGTTGCGGACGCGTCATTTTGTATACTCTCGCACAAAAGCCAGCCCTTCCGCCTTGCCTAACTTCCATTCAATATTTCCATCGTTTCTGTAGCACTCAATTTTTTAACCGTACTGTGGAAATGCACTTACTTAACAGTTAACTAAAGATGTAATAACAACTGGAGTTGTTAAAAAAAGGTGCTATAAAATTGAATTACTAGGACTTTTAGAATGTACCATACATTCCAAAAGTATGTAACGACTGACCAGTATAATCTCTCCCATAGCAACGTATGTTATAAAGAGATTTTGTGAACCTAATTATGAGCAAAGTGATAGTGAGTTGCTGGTTGCTTGATAAAATTTTCTATTCACTGCTATTTATCTAATAATAAGATAGCCCTGTTTTAGTTAAGGAGCTTTAACATTTATTTCACTAATGAACTTTCTTAATGAGCAATTAAGTTATCTGATTGCATTTCGACCAAGATTTAATAGATAAAACAATACCCTAAACATTAACATGTTATGAAACTCGTAAAAAATAATGATCTCATAATTATTATACTATCACAAGTTATAAGTAACAACCAGCACGGATTCCATTTTGTTAATGAGTGTACATGACTGCGACGTAAACGTTGCGCATCTGCCACGCGTCCGCAACGAATTCGCTGCGCAACCGCAACGTATTCGTTGCGCACCCGCTCCGCTTTGAAACCGCTCGCAATCCGCTAGTGTGATATGTCACTAAGATGGCTTCCTACTTGTTGAAGAATTTTCGAAATTGGTGTAGTAGTTTTTGAGTACCATCTACTATATTATTTGAAATTTGTAGCATATTTTACGATTCTATAAAGGACATACAGACAAACATTCATTTTTATGTATATAGAAGTAAATATTAATTTTATTCTATACTAGCTTAGCGCCCGCGGCTTCGCCCGCTTTCTCTAAAACCTAATAAATTATATACTAAAACCTTACTCTTGAATCACTTTATCTATTAAAAAAAACCGCATCAAAATCCGTTGCGTAGTTTTAAAGATTGCATACAAAGGGACATAGGGACAGAGAAAGCGACTTTGTTTTATACTATGTAGTGATGATGATCTACATATATCTTATATATAAAAATGAATCGCAAAATGTGTTGGTAAGCGCATAACTCGAGAACGGCTGAACCGATTTCGATAATTCTTTTTTTATTATATTCCTTGAAGTACGAGGATGGTTTTTATGTAGAGAAAACGTAAACATGTACCACGGGCGAAGCCGGGGCGGACCGCTAGTACGTAATAATTTTATACAAACCTTTTTTTATAGGTGGTATGTTGGAATACGCCACTGACAGAAGCGAAGGTAACTCTTCAGGTATGATGATGGAGCAGCTTCCTGGAATTATAAGGAAATAAAATAATCTATAGAAATAACTCTTTTATTATGTAACTTATGGTAAAATCTATATCTTTAAATATTAATCTCGTGTCACAATGTTTGTCCTCAATGGACTCCTAAACCACTTAACCGATTATAATAAAATTCGCACACCATGAGCAGTTCGATCCAACTTGAGAGATAGGATAGTTTAAACATGTAGGTACCTACCACGGACGAAGCCGGGGCGGACCACTAGTAATCTATAGAAATAACTCTTTTATTATGTAATTTTTGGTAAAATCCATATAATACTAGCGGCCCGCCCCGGCTTCGCCCGTGGTACATATGAAAAATAGATGTTGGCCGATTCTCAGACTAACCCGATATGCACAGAAAATTTCATGAGAATCGGTCCACCCGTTTCGGAGGAGTATGCAGACTAACATTGTGACACGAGAATTTTATATATAAAGAAGATGTAATATGTATCTCGTCTAAAATCTATACTAATATTGTAAAGCTGAAGAGTTTGTTTGTTTGAACGCGGTAATCTCAAGAACGACGGGTCCGATTTGAAAAATTATTTCACTGTTAGATAGTACATTTATCGAGGAAGGGTAGCGGCTATATATCATCACACTAAGATCAATAGGAGCAGAGCAATGCGGGTAAAACCGCGGAGCACAGCTAGTATTACATAATCAATATAATAATTTATATTATTTACCAATAATAGAAAGTTGTGTTATTTACTTCTCTCATAAAATATATTAACTTTAAATGCTGATCAGATCTTTAATAATTAAGAAAAATTAAAGATGTACACGAGAGGAACCAGAGCGGGAAACTAGTATAAAATAAAAAAGAGCATGTGTACCTAGCACACGTGTCAGAAGTGAAACTACTTTGGCAAGATTCAAAGGTACCAAAATCGTCGCCTTACTCCATGACGTGACGGTATTGCCATGACGCGACATTGAAATTTTACTCTTAACTCGCCTAAAGAAGTTTCTCTTCAAAAGGAAAGCTGCAGAATAAAAGATCAACGCACACCCAAAAAAATATTAATATTAGAAACTTAAAATTGCATCATGCTTACATTACTTAATATCAGTCATATTTAATAATACAGTCACTAGTTGCATATAAATTATAAATCTAGCTGAGTTTGTTTGTTTGAACGCGCTAATCTCAGGAACTACTGGTCCGATTTTAAAAATTATTTCGGTGTTAGATAGCCCATTTATCGAGGAAGGCTATAGATTATATAATATCATCACGCTGAGACCAACAGGAGCGGAGCAATGCAGGTGAGACCGCGGAGCGCAGCTAGTTTCATATAATTAGAATGACCTACAATTATCTCACAGTCGTTTTATTTTTGAGAAAAAGTCAGTTGTTTATTTTGATTTATTCATTCATTAATATTATATGTTACCTACTTGTGTTCTGTTTGTATCTAGGGCTTTTGGTATCAAGCTAAAATTTATATCGAATACTCAAGTTTTCGGTCCCTTTTATGTGAAAAAGTCAAACTCACAAGCCATCGCATCAAAAGATACAGCCGTAAATGCTGAAAATTTTCGCAAATTTCGACATTCGCATGGGACTCAAAACCTACAGCTGGGTACTTTTCATGAACACAGAGCCTTTAAATTTTGTTAAAAGTAACGTTTTATAACACAGCTAATGGAAAAATTGCTAGAAACATAAATTTTAAAGTTACAACATTATAAAAAATAGGTTTGCTCGGAGCCCTCGGAGCGCGAGTCCGACACGCACTTGGCCGGTTTTTTGCTTTACAGATAAGGTTTAAGTTTATATGTGATATTATGATAACAAGGTACTTTTATAAGACTGATAAATAAAGAGAAGTATTGAAATTTTGTTTCTTTATTAATTTAATAAAATAAGACACAAGCCGCGTAAAATAAAAGGCCCATCAGGTACTTTTACAGTTACTTTTGTTTAATTTCGTTTTTTTTTCCGAAGTATTATAAAAGAACCGGGTAACCCGGTTCTACCCGGTTCTGAGCTCGATTTGGAACCGGGTTTCAGAAACTTGGAACCGGACTCGGTTCTGCATGCCCTAATTGTATCTAACCAAAATACTCCGAAAGAGCTTGACTGATTTGTATGAAAGTGTGTCTATCGATAGGTCTATGTATATTGTATCTATAGGTCGATAAATGTTTTTTATATCCTTTAAGTGTATCCTAGTACAATAAAATATTAACCTACATAACATGTTCCAAAAATCAAACCTTGCAACAATTATATTATGTGACCTTATTAATTATTCTGATTAATGACAAAAAATTAGGAAATAAATTATTATTATAAGCACAAAAACAAATTACTTGTAATAAATCAGAAAGGCTGTATTAAAGTGAATGGTAATTATTTATTCAAATATCCTTCAGATTATTATTACGTAGATGGCAATCTCTATTCATAAAATTAAACAAAACTCTAGGACGGTTTAAATTCTAAAATTATTAAAAATCATTAAAATTTAAGTGTTCAATGTACCTATACCTATTAATGAATAAATTTTAGGGTTTTTATTGAAATATGGAAAGCTCCTGTTACTGTAAAATAAAAATTTAAAATAAATAGAATAAATAAAACGTTTCTTAAAATATACCTATGAACCTACTAAAATAGTATTAATATTGAATGTTAATCTATTCTATAGGTAGTAGGTATACCTAAAGGCTAAAACCCTGGATAAAAAAACTTAGAAATTATTATTCCAAAATATTTTACAACTATCAATGAAATGAATAAAATAAATATTATTTTATCAATGAAATAACGTTACGCTATAAAAATATTAACGTTACGTTCCTAATTACGAAATAAAGTCAAAGATCACCCATCACGACTTTGACCGCGCTAAACATTGCATAACCGACCTCTTACAGAGTGCTAAGTCTTGCATAATTACTCTAAAGTCTAAATTTTATTTTGATCACATAATTTTATAATGATGGGAATCATAGATAATTAACTAGTATTTTTTTTTTAATATAAAGAAAAATATTAACTAAACTCATAGAATCATAGATAATTAACTAGTATTTTTTTTAAACTCATAATTGACGATAAAATATAATAATTTAATTTACGTTTATTTTATAAAAAAAATATAAATGTACGTTGCCTTTCAAATCCTATTTTTTAAATAATAATTTCAGCAGTGAATTTACAACATACATAACAACAAATTTTGAGAAATAATTATAAAAGTAACTAATTATCCATCGTTATTTACGCGGAAAAAGTTTTCAATTGGTTAAACAATAATCACATGTTATGTTGACAATAGTAAAACTCACCGAATGAAAGTAGGAACAAGGAAAGTATCGCGCGGATTTCCATATTTTATTCCGTAACACTAATATGGCAATAAATCAATTAAATTAGCGCCGAGCCATTGTCACAACACAATGAAGGGATTTAAAAAAAATAAATTAAAAATGTAATCTGTCACAGCTGAGTTTTGCCGCCAAACTGACAACAGACACATGAATACAACTTTCACTATTGCGACAAGGATTTATCTTCCGTGGTTGCCAGCGGAAATTCAACCTTAACACGATCAAAATGAAAGCAACATTCCTTAGCAATGTGTGACGACTTGCGACATTATTCTAATGAGTCATATCCGTGAATTCGAAATTTAAAATCAGGTGGAGGTAAACAAAACAGAAAATAAAGAAAAATCAACTTAAATTCCATTGGGTAAAACTCAAATTCGATTACATTCTAATGTCAATATGTGTGCATGTGTGCAATCCCATTCACTAAGAAAGTAACGTAATGGGATTATCCAATGTCATTAGAAGTTAGATAGAATTACAGACACTATTTCTATAAAAATACAAGACATAATCGGTTGACGTATTAAAAGTGTTATGACGTTTTACAACGATTATTATTTCAAGTTTAGAAGAAAATAAGAGTGACCCCTCGTATTTCAACTAATATGGAAAGCTTGCACAGATTAAAAATTTTCTTTTCAGAATAATGGTATAATTAAATATTTTATAACGCTTTCTAGTCATAAAAGTTAAATTTTCTTATGAGAATCTTAAATAATACTTGCTTACTATCTCTAGGATCGCTCGCTCTAATCTTTCCCTACCTATAAAAAAAATTCATCTCCTATGCATGTTGTTTAATTACAATTATTATACCAGAAAAAAAAATATCTATTGAAAAATATTGAACGATCTACTGAAAACCTATTTTTTAATTATTAAAAAATGCTGTAATTTCTAATATATTTCCGACCGATTAATAATTATTATTTTTGAAATAAAATCATGTTATACAATCCTAAGCTATTCGTAACTCTAATATAAACTTACTAGCTTTCCGCCCGCGGCTTCGCCCGCGTTTTCAAAGAAAAACCCTTATAGTTCCCGTTCCCGTGGGATTTCCAGGATAAAACCTATCCTGTGTCATATATGTGTTAATTCAAGTTAGGGTAACTATATGTGTGCTTAATTTCATTGTAATAGGTTCAAACAACAAACTCACTCACATCCTCACAAACTTTCGCATTTATAATATTAGTAGGATAGGATAGGATAGGATTTTCTTACCCAATACGCCATATTTAATCACAATGTAAAAATTTTAAATTATAAAATTTTTAAACTAACAATACTTAACTATATACGTTTTCTTCACACCAAGTGTGACACACAATTGAATTAAAACAATAAAATACAATTAACATTCCGAAAAAGGGAGAAACAATTGATTTATTAACTACGCTTATATTACGGCTTTGCCTATGTGTTAAAAAATGCCAAAGCCTATATAATTATTAAACGCGGCTTTTGTTATCTGTTAAAAATATTATCATATCCCATTTAATTGTTAAAATATTATATAGCCTTGTGATAGTAGGTAAAAGACATTTTAAAAACGGACTTCACTTTTTTAATTGAAAATGGCCTTCTTTAAGCCTCCATGTGTCATATGAAAAATACTCTATCTACATAATGTATCTATGCTGGTTATAAATAAGCTAGCTTTCCGACCGCGGCTTCGCCCGCGTTTTCAAAGGAAAACCCGCATAGTTCCCGTTCCCGTGGGATTTCCGGGATAAAACCTATCCTATGTGTTAATCCAAGTTACCCTCTATATGTGTGCTAAATTTCATTATAATCGGTTCCGTAGTATTTGCGTGAAAGAGTAACAAACACACACACATACATCCATGCTCACAAACTTTCGCATTTATAATACCTATGTATTAGTAGGATAGGATAGTTAATAGTTGGTAGTTGTGTGAAATAATAATTATATAACCAGATCTTCCAAATCTTGTCTGTCTATCGACATTTACATATTATTATGTTGATTAGAAAACAACACACATTTTAGTGTGTAAAAATTATACACACGGACAAACTTTATCGACGAATCACAATGACAAATTATTATTGTTATTAAAAGTACGGTTAGCAAATAGACATTTAACCAACTTTAAAAAGTGAGGTTTTTCTTTTTGATTGATACTTTATAATTTTTTCTTTAATTTCTACCCAAAGTATATAAGCGCTACTAATAATTCAACACACAGTCAAGTTCACATCAAAATCGGTTCAGTAGTTTTTAAATGATAACTAAACAAAGTACATGACTAAGCAGAAAGTCCTTACACAACTTTACTAAAGATACATTTGCCAACTAGAGTTTGACCTACTTTCCGTAAAAACAAGCATATTATACTTATTTAACCGCATAAAACTGGTTTCTAGCTAGACTTAGGTACTCATAATCTAGGTATTATTTAGGTTTCAAGATAGTACTGGATGAAGTAATAAAATCTAACAACTATAATAATGAACTAGCTTTCTTCCGGCGACTTCGTTTGCAGATTCGCAGAAATACAAAAAAAAATGCGTAAGTATATCTATACTTAATTAAATTATAAATTATAATATTATAAAGCTGAAGTGTTTGTTTGTTTGTTTGAACGCGCTAATCTCAGGAACTACTGGATCGATTTGAAAAATTCTTTCGGTGTTAGATAGCCCATTTATCGAGGAAGGCTATAGGTATAGGCATTAGGCTATATAATTATCATCACGCTTAGACCAACAGGAGGGGAAGCAATGCGGGTGAAACCGCAGGGCGCAGCTAGTAAAAAATAAAAACAACAAATAGTACATAAAATCTTTATTCAAACAAACTTATGTCTACAAAACTCTGAAAAGCGTCTATCTCAATTCTCAATCTGAAACAAAATATTTAAACCTATACCTATGTAAATAATTAATGACAATTTCTACTTATACCTATCTCTTCTAAAAAGCGCTAAAAGGCATGCAATGAAGCAAAATTTCAAGTTTCTAATCCTTGATTTTGATGATTGATATCAGTCAATACAATTTTATATTGATAATCTCCGCAACCACGGATGAAACCGCAAAACATAACCAGTCATAACATCAAGGTACTAGAAAATACAGCAAAATATAATATGATTTATTATTAATTTTTTGTTCAATTCGTACATTAGGACACATTCCCAACTCAATAGTGTACATGAAAACAATAGGCCTTCATTAAATCTTAGGTATTAATTCCTCATTAAACAATCAACTTGCTAAAGAACTTGTCATATTGCTAAAACCCGCCAATTTTGACTTACAAAATGGCGGGAAAAATATTTTTCATCTGTGGCCTTTTTCTTTTCTTTTGTAAGTATTTTTATTACCATATAAGAAAATATAATAATTTCCGGCATCACATGTCTATGTGAAATATACTGTAGAAATATGAGTTAGAAATCAGCGTAGAAATAAATATTGTCTTGATTCTAATGCGAGAATTCACTTCCAGAATTAGGTAATTAATATTCAATTAATATTATCTAAGTAAGATATTCAAAATTAATTAATAATTTATTAAAACTGTTTTAGTATAGGTATAAGGTATTGCACATAATATTAAATCGACATTCGTTTATGAAAACGCATTTTCAAGCTATTTATTAACATTCCAAACTCTATTTCTTTATAATAATATCATGTTATTAAAAATCCATGTATTTAAATATGATTAATCAATTTGAAAGGTATGTTTTTATACAATTAAATCAAGTACAATAAATACACATACTTTTATAAAGTACATTTTATGTTTTACACATTATATTAAATTACATATTATATTATGTAACGTGTAAGATAACAAAACCAGATTTATAAAAATACTAAAAGAATTCAACACTGCAATACACGTAAAGGCCTTGACACACATTTTTATGCAACGCGCGTGTCACAGGTTTTAACACATGTGTGATTATGCCTTAAGTAAATATTGTAATTTTACTTTTTTGGGGGCAATGGTCTTACGTGCTGGCCACGGACAATTCGCTATAGCGAAAATTCGCGCGGCGCGACTGGCGGCGCGTCTTGCGAATGAATCAAATGTATGGAAATGTACTGGGCATGCCACGCGCAGCGGCGACCAGCGAGACGACCGGCGAATTTCCCCGAGCGAATCGCGCGGCACGACTAGCGATCGAAACAAATGTATGAGTTATTACGGCGCAGGCCACGGAGTCGAGCGGCAGACGCGGCGACTACTCCCGGAGCGAACTTAATTTAAAATAGTTTGTTTTTTTTTCGCGAAAATGGAGACGGAAGCTTTTATTGTAGAAATTCTAGCTAGACCAGCTATTTGGAAGTCTAGCCACCCGCAACATAATTTTTCATCATGCCTATATTTTTCATATTTTTGGTGGAATTCTCCGTCTGTAACACGATTTCTATTTAATTCGTGTACTCCACTATATCTTCCAAACATTAAATCTTGAGCATAAAAGCTGCTACTCTCCAAACAACGTCGAGCTAACTTTGATAAAGCTATCTCGTCTCCTCGTCTACACTGGTCGCGGCGGCGAACGCAACTGCCCGTGGCATGCTTACCGCGCCGCGCGACTTGCCGCGCCGCCCGTCGCGCCGTCGGTCGCGCCGCCGGTGTCCGTGGCCAGCCCGTTACTTCATAACTTTCAATCGATTTTAGGGTTTTTTAGTCAACTGTATGACAATACCTAATAAATGACTAATAGTCACTAACGAGAATATTTTAGTAACAATAAAGTTGGAATCAGATTTATGTGTTTAATTTCATAAATTATACACTATATTATAAAGTAAATTATTTTATTAATAATTATTATCTAACCAGATTTAGCAACGTAGTCTCTTGCACAAAGAAATAATAAATTCAGTACATAATTAGAACCGTATTATTTTTACTTTCATTTATTGCTGAATACATACGCTCTACTACTTACTTTTTTTAATTTGAAACACATGGTTATGTCTCTTTTATTAATAGGTAATACCTTGGTAATACGTATTACATAGGGACACCTAGGCTAGGCTTAAATCTGTAAAAAACGCAACGGGTTTTGATGCTATTTTTTTAATAGATAGAGTGATTGAAGAGGAAGGTTTTAGAATACGTATAATTTATTAAGGTTAGGTTAGGTTATAAGTAATACGAATATTAGAATATTCTGACATATATGTTCAATGATACATCCCGTATTATAATGCGGATTTGTCGAATAAGGCGCTACCTACATGCACGGGATCGCGGATGACTCGTTATAAAACATTTAAATGTCTAAATTCCTTCAGATTCTAGTATTTTGGATTAAATATATTTTGATAAAAAATAAAGAAAAGTTGGTTCTCAGGTTCTTTGACAGACGCAAGGTTCTTCATAGTCCCGGAAGATGTCGCTATGCTGTTCACGACTATCTATGGATTTGCTCCACCGATTCGCAAAGGTACAAGTGTTAATTGTTGAAATATGTATTGAAATTGAGCTATTTTGTGAATCAAAACATTAAAATTGTGTGTTGGTACTTACAATTTTATACTTATTTTCCAAATTAAAGAAATATACGTACAAACGTGTAGATAGTAAAATAACTTCAGCATAATTAATTGGGTTCAACTATATCACACTAGCTTTCCGCCCGCAGCTTTGCCCGCGTTTTGAAAGAAAAACCATCATAGTTCCCGTTCCCCTGGGATTTCCGGGATGAAACCTATCCTATGTGTTAATCCAAGTTACCCTCTATATGTGTGCTAAATTTCATTGTAATCGGTTCAGTTGTATTTGCGTGAAAGAGTTACAAACACACACACACATCCTCACAAACTTTCGCATTTATAATATTACCTAGTTATTATATCATATATCTTCTAGTGTAGGTACTATATTTGCAACAAGTATTTCTGTACATAGTTAATGTCTGCTATTCTGTGCAGTGGTAGGTACATGAGCTACTAACAGAACATACTGCCAAGTATCATCCAAATCAGTTCAGTGGTTTTCGCATGAAAGAGTATCAAACATACTTACGCGATTATAATAGATAGTAAGATATTTGGGAAGCTAAGAATTCAACACAAAAGAGGCAAGGGGGCCGGATAAATAAAACCAAAACATCAAAATCAAATATATTTATTCAGTAACATTTTTTTCATTGATACATGAAAGTAGTAGAACAAGCGGCTCAGAGATAACATAAATACATTGATACACTTAAACCTATTTGAGAAATTTTAAATTATGGAAAAAAAATCGATCGATTACGATTTACGAGGCTGCAGGATTCGAACACACGTCTCATTTATTAAGCACTAGCTTCCGCCCGCGACTCTGTCCGCGCGGATGTCGGTCTTCGCGTGGATGGTTTATTTCTCCATTTTGAGTAACTCTGACAATAACATCTTATAAAATATATCTATTGGACTCAAATACGGCTAGGCCTATAATAATACACAACGTGTGTTCGCTGTTCTACAGAACAACGTCTATGGATAAAACTGAAAAATTAAGATTATTTTTTTTCTTCGTATTTTTTCAGGATAAAAAGTATCCTATTTTACGCCCAGGATAATAAGGTATAATTATACCAAGTTTCATCGAAATCGAACCGTTAGTTTTCACGTGATGTCTTCACATACAGACAGACAGACAGACAGATAGACAGACAAAAATTTTTTTAATCACATATTTGGGTTTGGTATCGATCCAGTAACACCCCCTGCTATTTATTTTTTCAATATTTTCAATGTACAGAATTGACCCTTCTACAGATTTATTATATTTTATTAAGCATTTTGAAAGCTATAAAACTAAAATATCAATAATTACTAGCGAATTATTTATATTTATTATATATTTACAGGTAACGACCACCGAATAGGGTTCGGCTACCGTTTCGGCAACCACGCTGATGTTCAAGTGCTGTACGAATTGGGACCTCAACTTACTACTAAAAAACTGTCTTCTGTTGGTTAGTATTATAATTGCTGTTTTTTAATTAGTTACAATAATAATAAAAAATAATTTTATTGATAGATAGATTATATTTTAATCAGTAGCAAAAAAAGATAGTTTTTTGCCTTAGTAGCAGCACGATAATGTAGTAGTCATAGCATAGATTTTTTTTCCGCCCGCGTTTCCAAAGAAAAACCCGCATAGTTCCCGTTCCCGTGGGATTTCCGGGATAAAACCTATCCTTACCCTCTATATTTGTGCTTAATTTCATTGCAATCGGTTCCGTAGTATTTGCGTGAAAGAGTAACAAACACACACACATCCTCACAAACTTTCGCATTTATAATATTAGTAGGATAGAATATAAATCGAAATAAATCAATGAATAATATAAATAGACCGGGAGATACTGACACAAAATTTCGAGTCATTTGTAACAGGATGGCGGTTCTACAGGGGTCTTAGTACGCAATGACAAAAAGAAAAACGATGGTGTGAACACTGGTACCGGCGGCTTAGTCGCGTGGGCGTTAGTCGAACTTGTCGCAAAAATAGCGAAAGTCAAACGATTTGTAACACAAAAATTTTAGAATTTACCGATAGCCCATAAAAAAGAAGTAGGCGGTAGTGTCATGCCATACTTTTCCGGTGTGACTTACAGCCCGCCATACCGACGCAAATGTGTTGATTTAAAAAAAAAACAATTCAACCATTTGTACCAGGCTAACTTTTGCACAGGTAACCATCGTCGTGTAGCCATTTACGAAAATCACCATACCATACTTTTCGGACGATTCCAAATGGTCGCCATACCGCCGAAAATCTGCAAAAAAATTTTTTTTTTCGCCAAACTTTTTGTACCAGTATTGCATTTGGATTTTTGGAGAGTATTTGATAAAATGTGACCATTATTATATTTGCCATACTTCTAGTAGGGGGAAAAAGTGCTGCCATACTTCATAAATAAATTTATTATTAATTTATAGAAGTGAAGATTTCTACCACCTAGATCTTTGAAATTTTGTATTTATATTTGTTGAACCTCAAACTTATAGGAAAGATTAATGCCATACTGTTACAAACCGTTCAAAATACGAATAAGATCATACAATAAAAAAAAAATCTTATACACATTCGCCACCTCCCACAGGTATGGCATTATCACACTTCTATTTATAATCATTCAGGAGTTGTTGAAAAAAAAATTTAGGGTGTTACAAATGGTTCGGCGAAAAAAAAAATTTGCAGATTTTCGGCGGTATGGCGACCATTTGGAATCGTCCGAAAAGTATGGCATGGCGATTTTCGTAAATGGCTGCACGACGATGGTTACCTGTGCAAAAGTTAGCCTGGTACAAATGGTTGAATTGTTTTTTTTAAATCAACACATTCGCGTCGGTATGGCGGGCTGTAAGTCACACCGGAAAAGTATGGCATGACACTACCGCCTACTTCTTTTTTATGGGCTATCGGTAAATTCTAAAATTTTTGTGTTACAAATCGTTTGACTTCGCTATTTTTCCAACGAGTTCGACTAACGCCCACGCGACTAAGCCGCCGGTACCAGCGTTCACACCATCGTTTTTCTTTTTGTCATTGCGTACTAAGACCCCTGTAGAACCGCCATCCTGTTACAAATGACTCGAAATTTTGTGTCAGTATCTCCCGGTCTAAAACTAGAATATAATTATCAATGAAAATTTTATTTTAAATGTATTATGTAATTTGTTTTTCAATTCAATGAAGTTAAAACTACAATATACAAATACTTATTTGATTTCCTTGTTTTTAAACTATTGCATAGCTTCTATCGCGAGCCTTGAGCGCGGGGACCGAATCCAGAAATTGCGTAACAAAAAACCTCACGCTCCCCACTCCGACGGACGCGGAGGTGTGGCTTGAAGGCATAGCATGCAATAGCTTTACCGCGGCAGTCCCCGAGTGCCACACGTCTTTTTTATTTTTTGTCGTAGTATTAAGATTTTAAGTTTAAAATTCGAATTTTCTATATTTTAATTACTTAAATATCCCTTTGTTCAAGGTGTACCTCCCTTACCGTCATCGGATCGCAGGATTCGCCGGCCACTAGTCGACTTGCTCGTAAGGAGAGGAATTTTGAAGGAATCTAATCATAATAAAGTACATGATAAGGCAAAACCGAAATAAATATTTTCTGTATGTACTAGTCTTTCACTGTGTAAATCAATTTTGATAAATTTTTACTAAGAAAAAAATGTTGTGTGGTTTTATGAAACCACGGTAAAAGTGAAACTGTTCGAACGGTTCCGAACACTGCTTTGTGTAGCGCATGTCGCGTGACGGTCGGCTGCCGAGTAGGTATACCTACTCACAGCAGCCGCGATACACGCGACATGCGCTACACAGACCAAACAGTTTGAGACGATGTAATAAAAGTTTCACTTTAAAAAATGTGTGCGTGTACTAGTGTACACACGTAAGAAGTGAAACTTCTTTATGACCTTATTTTTCAAAAAATAATTTACTATATATGCAACTTTACAGAAATACGTCGAATCACGCGTGGTAGGGAGGGAAAAAGATGGCGCGTAACGGAAAAATGTCACGCGTAACGCAAAAAATGTTACACTAATTTTTTTTCCAACCCCGATAAAGAGGTTTCACTTAAAAAATATATACTTTGAATCATAGAAAAGCAATGTTATTTTCATAATTAAATTCTGACTTTCATATTCATAAGTCAAGTTTTTAGAGTGCATTTACATCAAACGAACATAGAGCTAGAGCAAGAGCATTCTTTCGTGATCTTTTAGTGTAAACGAAACGTATTCAGTGTTGTTCAGTATTAGAACATTGCATAGAATCTTTTCGAACGCACTAAGAACAACGAAAGAATGCTCTACCGTCTACGCCTGTTTACACTAAAATAATTTGACATAGTGGGGTTGGAATGAGCATTCGCTCGTTTGATGAAAATGCACCTTAATAAAGCTCTGAGTATCGACTTTAAATAGTTATTGAAATATCGAAACTTATTATTACATAAAAAAGATATGTAAATTGCATAAAAAATCCAAGTAATATTGATAAATTACTTGCAAAAGAGTATAGTGTTGTCAAAAAATCTTCTTCAAGGTATTGAAATGTCATAAATCCGGTAAAAACCGGTTTTAAATCAGTCAAAAAGGGAAATAAAACAACAAAAATTTGAAATTATATCGTGTATTATTACATTCCTACATATAAACATTAGTCTTTCGTTCATGGCATTACAATTTTGAACATTTATAAAATAATATTATTATCTACACCCTTGCTAACTTTGGGAATCGAACTTTGTCCCTTATTCATACATTAACCCGTAACTAGAAAAAATACTACAGATCTTATCTAAGATACAAAATTGCTCTGTCAAAAATGATACAGTTTCACCAAAAAGGAAGATAGCGATACTTGATACTGCTATAGTACTATTTTTAATTCCTTTTTGATGTTTATACAATTTTTTAATGTATGGATTTGTATGAACAAACATATCTTATATATAAAAATGAATCGCAAAATGTGTTGGTAAGCGCATAACTCGAGAACGGCTGGACCAATTTCGATAATTCTTTTTTTATTATATTCCTTGAAGTACGAGGATGGTTCTTATGTAGAGAAAACGAAAATATGTACCACGGGCGAAGCCGGGGCGGACCGCTAGTTTTCTATAATTTTAACGTATGGAATGTTTATTTTTTCAAAGACATTTTTTGATCAAATTTTTTTACTTAGAATGTGTATTTTTTATAATTCTAAGATTTTTCATAGAGATAGGTTTTCCATATCTCAAGTAGTTATTTTTAAGGAATGCTATAATTTCATACAAATCCATAAATTTTAAAATAAATACAAAATCAACGCAATTGACAAAGCTACTAAATATTATTAATATTATAGATGAGAAACTTAAATGATTTAAGCTGAAAATATTTCTCTTTATTTTTATCAATTACTAGCTGTGCCCCGCGGTTTCACCCGCATTGCTCCGCTACTGTTGGTCTTAGCGTGATGATATATAGCCAGCCGTCCTTGATAAATGAACTATCTAACACCGAAAGAATTTATTAAATTAGACCAGTAGTTCCTGAGATTAGCGCGATCAAACAAACAAACTCTTCAGCTTTATAATACTAGTATTATTAAATATTTTTATATAGGACTAGAGGTCCGCCCCGGCTTCGCCCGTGGTACATATTTCGCAATAAAAGGTAGCCTATGTCCTTTCTCGGGTATCAAAATATCTCAATACCAAATTTCATGCAAATTGGTTCAGTAGTTTAGGCGTGATTGAGTAACAGACGAGACAGACAGACAGAGTTACTTTCGCATTTATAATATTAGTATGGATTGTTGTGAGGATGAAATGCAAATGGTAGGAATATTTTCAGCCAGAAATCATGAAAATTTTTCTCAACTAAAATATATTGAGGTGATATAAAAAAAACCTCTTGTGTCAACTCTTTTTATATTTTTGATACAATTTCTTTAAGAGATTGCGATATTAATTAAATATATTATATGAAATGTCAAGAAAAAACATTAAAATAAAACTTGGAAAATACCCTTTCCTTTTCTCTTTTATTTTATAACATTAAATCGATTTATTTATTATTTAAATACACAATTAAAAATAGAAATAACACCAAAAATACTATAAAAAGGAGCGACATTACCCAAGAGGCAATATATCTTTAAAATTAATTATTATAATAGTTGTGACATAAGCTTATTCTACATTGACTTATCGGACGTTAAAAACCGTTATTTTTCGGTACCGTTACCGATACCGGTATCGATATTTATTTCGGTAATACCGATATCGGTATCGGTACTGAAAGTTATGTTGTCACAATATGAAATACACAGAAGATATTATATTAGCGTTAGATTATAATACTTTTAAAAATATTCAACGATGATTATTATACAAAAAATTATTTACATCACACCTCCAAGTTTCTATATAAAGATAAAAGATAATCTTTCTTTCTTTCTTTCTTTTCTCAATTCCGGCAACGTTATTCGTGCGTTCTTTAAAACCGTCGCTAAAATAAATTATTACTTAATGACATAAAAAAAGGTTAGATCTTCCTTTCTTTCTTCTATTTCTCAAATCCCGTTCTTTAGTTCTTTGACAACATTACTTTTTATAATATTATAAGTTTAGAAACCGGATATTATCAATATTATAAGCAAAAACGTGTACTATATGTTAACGATCTTCAAACACACTAACGCACACACGATTAGACGTCACAGTGAGATGGCATGATTCAACTATCGTGAGCGAAAGAGACAACTGAAGTACAATGTGGCTAATTGGCCACATAATATAACTAATAACCTACACATTTTTACTTATATCATCGGACAAAGTTACGATGTTTTTTCGCAATTTGACATTGACGTTTAAAACAAGATGGCGGATTGCCGCGAAAATAAATGCACATTTTGTATTAGAAATTTATATATTTCCAGTCATTTTTTAATAATTTTCCCATCGGTGGAACATCATCATCATCATCATCGATGTATTTTTATTTATTTTATTAATATTTTAATAAGAAATATCGCATTTTTTGGTATATTTCAACCAATGAATGGTGGGCAATTTTATTTCAACTATAGTGAAGAATAAGTTTGCCAAGACGTTGGAAGTGAAACTTTAGATATAAGCCTTGTCTTATTAATTATATAAGTAAATAAACATAATTAAATATAATATTTATATATTCATAACATTTCAATTCCACAAATAAATCCATGATTTTAAATTAATTCAAATGTCAAATTGGTTATTTTATTATTCAATTCCCTAAAACAATTCCTATTGTTTTTAATTCTATCTATTCCAATAAAAATTATTTCTAAACAGTTATTTCAAGTATATTTAACTGAAGTTTTATTCTATTTTTTTTTTTTTATATAAACATGATATTTTCAAGCATTGCTATTCGTCACAGATATTTTGCAAATAACTCCATTTGCAATTTTGACCATTTTTTTATTATTATTGCTAAAAAAAATATTTCACTCTGCTGTTAGTTAAAAAGTGGAATATTATTAAATTTCCACTTTTTAACGTTTTCTTTTCGTTTTATAATAACCATCATAATATTCAAATAACAATGAAGAATGTATTAAAGATATTTAAATAATTACTATATAAAAATTCCTCTATTAGAAAAATTCCATTTTTTATTTCAAATTATATTCTCAAATCCAAGTTTACCATCATCTATAATCATTGAAAAACACAATCCACTTAAAAGTTCACAATTTAAATAAAAAAGTTCTATTTTCAAAACACCTGACACCAAAAATTCTGTAAATTTGAATTTCACCATTCCAGCTCTATATTTAAATTGGAATACGTTTAACACCATTTCGAAGAACATCTAAATTCGAATGTAGACATTCCATATTCAAAATTTTGACTTTTCACTTAGTCAATGTTCTATTTTCAAAATTATTTTTTCACAAAGTTTATTTTCGGTTGAAGTTCTATTTTCAAATCAATTGGAATATACGCAACATTCTATATTCAAAAATTGCCTATTCACATAGTTCTGAGTGTCTTTCTATTTTCTTATTTCTCATAGTTCAGTGTTGACATAATTAAAAACAAAATTATATTTTCAAAAATTTGCTTTTTCACATAGTTCTTATTTGATGTTCTATTTTAGCAATAGCCGTCTTTCACATGCTTCAGTGTTGCCATACATTATTACATTTAGTCCATATACTAGCTATCCGCCCCGGGTTCTCTCGCGGGAAGGCTTTGCGGGCTCTGTGAGAACTGATTGACCATTTTATTTTGCATCATGTTGAGCAATATGTCTGAGTATTGCTCAATGAGGGTTATGGCTGGGTTTCCGGTTGTTGGGCCTTCTGGAATTAAAAATATAATTTTCTGTAGTATTTAATTGTTAAAATGGTATATCTATAAACGTAATTTATGTAAATATTGAAGTAGTACCTATAGTAAATGTAATCTTTAATCTTTAAATTCAAAGAAATGTGTGGATTTCTATTCTTTAAAAATCTAAGTCAGAACCAGACAAAATTTATATGTTTTTTTTTTTAATGAACTATCAAAATCGGTTTATCAAAAGGTCTGAAGTAAGAAAACCCAGAAGAAACAGTCGGATTGTGATTTCATAATAATTTTTTTTTGAAGAAGGTTAAAAAATCATAAATAACATATTAAATAGATATACATATATGTATATGTACCTTTAGATAATAAATTATCTATCCTCTGTCTATTATCTGGTTCGCCGGGTATCGCAGCTCGAAGGACCTTTTGAGTTTCTAAAATGGCTGCTTCTAAGCCTGAAAAAGAAACTATTATAAGAACATTTTGCTATAGTTTAAGTGTGCATGAAGCAAAACAAGAATACAAATATACATATGTATATGTGTACATACATACATAAAATTCTATAAATATAAACATAAATAAGTATTCATAAATACAACAAGGGCAAGTAAATCCCGTATTTATTTACTAAACCGCCCCATGCCCCACAGCGGCTAAAAACATAATGTGTCGCTTTTGTAATGTAGCCATTTTCTCACTAACTATGTATCCCTACCTTAAATATTTCTATAAAACTGCCTCTTGCCCCACAGCCAAAACAAATGTTTTTGATACTTTCTGTCACTATTTCTTCCCTATATTTCTACACCTACCCCATATAACTTAACCCTTGCCCCACACAAATTGCCCCTTGCCCCACACAACTTGCCCCCTGCCCCATACAACATGCCCCTTGCCCCATACAACATGCCCCTTACCCCACACAACTTCCCCCCTGCCCCACACAACTTGCCCCTTACAACATACACCCTGCCCCTTGCCCCACACAACTTGCTCCCTGCCCCTTGCCCCACGTACCACTAATCTCAGCCGCGGAATTCGGTTCCCTTTGCAAAGTACGATACAGTTGAACAACTTTGCTGGCCGTCTTCGTCAATTGTTCCGTGAGCGTGCTGCATTGTTGTGATGATGATGCTGGGAATTAAAATAATATAGTTAAATAAAATACAGGTAAAAATTATTAAAAATCGGTCAAGTGTGTAAAAATAAGCTTATAGACTATATGTTGAAAAATTTATGGGTCATTTGAACCACCAGGTGACCTATCTAGAACGATATAAGAGCATAAAATAATAAGATTCAGCACTATACTGAAGATTCAGCACTTGTAAGCTGTCCACCTGAGTGCAGATGAGAATTCGTGGTAAATTTGGTCATTTGATTTTGTACTTTATTCTGACTCGGACTCACACTCACAATAAATTTTTTAATATTATATCAACAAGTGAGTGTAATTATGGATGGATGTTTGTTACTGTTTAACGCCAATATTGCTGGACGGATTTAGATGAAACTACAGATATACAGCTTATTACATTAGAATTATATGGAATCTAAAGAAATACTTGAATTTGCATGCGGGTTATAAAAATATATATTACTAGCTTCCCGCCTGCGGCCTCGTCCGCGTTTTCAAAGAAAAACCCGCATAGTTCCCGTTCCCGTGGGATTTCCTGGATAAAACCTAGCCTATGTTGCTCAGTGGAGATGTAGCTTTCTAATGGTGAAAGAATTTTTGAAATCGGTCCAGTAGTTTATGCGTGAAAACCATACATACATACATAATTATAAACCTTTCCTCTTTATATAATTAGTTTTTCTTTCCTCTTTATTTATAGAAAACTCACAATTATTGTCAACTTCCTTCGGCCGCTGTCTCGTCGTGTTCGTCAGTCTGTTCGTCACTTCGCGGGCTTTGGCTGATAAGTCGCCATTACTGCCGCTGCGACCTTGAAAATATATTTGTTTTCATTAATTTGTAATATTTGAAGTGAAACTTCTTTATCGGGGTTGGAAAAAAATTTAGTGTAACAATTTTTCGTTACGCGTGACATTTTTCCGTTACACGCCATCTTTTTCTTATCCCTACCACGCGTGATTATAGTAAATTATTTTTTGAAAAATTAGGTCATAAAGAAGTTTCACTTCTTACGTGTGTACACTAGTACACGCACACATTTTTTTTTTAATTTGGACCACAGTACAGAAATAAAACAATCGTTATTTCGTCCTCACAATATTCATTATCACTATCCGCGCTAGGTGGGTGTGACATACCCAGATAGTAATTATGTAGTTTTAATACACTTTTATTTTAAGTACATACTTATTTTTCGCGAGTAACAAACTAATTACCTATTTTTCCCTAACAAATAGCTTTTATTACCTCCGCAATCATTTTCATATAATCCTACTGGCTGTGCAGCATCATCTCTACTCCTATTCTATCTCACTTTCAAAGCTTGTTTTGGTAACATTATCAATATATCGGTCACTGCCACATTCGCCAGTAAAATGGCTTCAGATTCTTCAAAAAGATGCTATAATCTGTATTGGTCATGTTTTTACGACATTCAAGACGTTTATAGTGAAAATACACCAAAATAATATAGGTAACATGATTAGAAGATAAAATTTAAGTTTATTGAAATTCGTTACAAGCAGTGCTAGGTGGGTGTCACGTACCCATAGACCACTTCTACGTCATCCACATTCCACACCATTCGCCGGGTGATGGATAATCAATGATGAAGTATAATAACAATTCGCAGATAAAATATTAATCGATTTTCGAAGGTTGCGCTCGCCGGGTTAAACTCCTAGCATCTTTTCCCGCCCTTAATTTTACCCATTTTTTCCACCCTTTTACCCCATTTTTCTTACCCAATCGTCGAGTAGCTCGATCAGCACTCGCAGCCCTCGGTCTTGGGGTCTCTCGTTCGTCGGCTTCAGAACTCGACTCCGAACGGGCGACGTTCACTGTAGTTAGTTTGTTAGTTTTAGTGTAGTGTGGCTAGACTATTTGTGATGAAGTTTGTGGTAAAGCTTGAATGGCTCTAGACTATTTGGGTGATAATGAAGCTTGACTATTAACTGTTTCTTGTGGAAATTTTGTGGTAAAGCTTGAAAGGCTCTAGACTATTTGTGTGATAGTGAAAATTAATAATCGAACAATAGATATCGCAATCAATCAAATGATTCACAGTCCACAATACACATAATAGCATAAATATTTAATAATGCTTGTATTCATGAATCAATTAATTCTCAAACTTTTCAATTTTTTTTTACTTTTTATTGTCTATTTATTACACTATACGCATTATCAAAACTACTCAAAACTACCCTCAACAATTTGTTTTTAATTTTTTTCATTTGTTTGTCTATTTACCTGTACTATACGCATTGGCTAGACCTCGCCTCCTTGCTGTGTTGGTAGCTTGTTTGTTCATAGAACTTATTGTAGGGCGCATTAGCCCACCGCCGCGTTGTCTGGATGGTTGGGGATCGGATTCTGAGTCACTCTAAGGAATAAATATAATTATATAAATATAAATAGTAATATTTATTTTCATAAATGTTGATATAACAAGTTATGATAAACTAGCTTTCCACCCGCGGTATCGCCCGCGTAGTCAAAGAAAAACCTATCCTATGTCCCGGGGTAAAAAGTAGCCTATGTCCTTTCTCGGGTATCAAAATATCTCTATACCAAATTTCATGCAAATTGGTTCAGTAGTTAAGGCGTGATTGAGTAACAGACAGACAGAGTTACTTTCGCATTTATAATATAAGTATGGAAGTATGGATTTCTATCTGTCCGGGCAAACCTCGTTCTGCCTTACTCTTATCATTTAGGGGTATGAAAAAAAAGTTATCAGATTCTCAGACCTACCCGATATGCACACATTTCATGAGAATAGGTAACTTGAAAGACCGTGTCACGAGAATTTGATATATAAGATGTCAATTATACAAATTAAAATGATATTTTTGACGAAAATTAATAAAATATATTGCCACAGAAAATGTCAGACACCTTTCCTGGGGTGGGATGCAAGATTTCCCCACTTACAAAAAATAAAGAAGAGGGTTAGCATGACGTCTAATTGAAGTCTAATTGAAGAAGTCTAATTGAAGAAGTCTAATTGAATAAATCAATGTTTGCATTTGAGTTTTTGTGAATATTTGTGCGTATGTGCATGTATGCTCGTGGATTTGCTCGAGTTTGTGTGTGTGTCTATATTGTTAGTTACCTGGTTCAACACGCCGACACTGTTGCTCCTCGTCATGTTCGACTTGTTGTTATATCGCGGAGCAGGGCGTGCGAAACCGCTCGGCGATTTACTTGAGTTCGCGTTCGTTTGTGCGGGTTTTGTTTGGCCTGTGTGGGGAAATTGTATTATTCTTGGTGTTTTAGAGATTTTTAATATTTTTAACTTATTTTTAAGAAGATAATTAATAATTTACAATTGTTTTTAGGAATATAAAAATCAATTCATCAAATTTGCATTTATCACAAGCAAAAATTTTTAAAAATCTAGTTATAAAGTTGAGAATAACATTGAAGTAAAAAAAATTGAACTATAAGTTCGAAATACAGTTTCTAAATACTTTCAAAATCAAAATTATTCCTAAAGTAACACTATAATATTAATAATATTGAGAAAGTTAAATACAAAAAATGCATAATCAAATTCATAATGCAAAGCGCAATTCCGAAGCTTAGGTATAAATTGAAAGCAAAAAGACATACATGCCAATACAGACATAATTTTATATAAGAAGCAAAATGACAATTAGCATAGATTTTTATTAAGATGAGTTTGAAAAATGTTAGAATACAAACTAGATGGTGGAATTTTTTTTTACCTTATACCGTAATTCAGGAAGATAAAGTTAAAAGTATTATTATTCGAAAGAATATGTTAGAATATAATAAACCGAAATAAGTTATTCATCAGTATTAAAAAAATAGCTTATGTCCATGTTGTTTCATACAATTTCCTACCGGAGTACCCGTACCAATCCTTGGTCCCAACCTTTACCTAACATATACAAATGACCAACATGACCACATTAGGAAGATTATTGCACCAATCTATAGTAATATTATAAAGCTGAAGAGTTTGTTTGTTTGAACGCGCATCTCAGGAACTACTGGTCCGATTTGAAAAATTCTTTCGGTGTTAGATAGCCCATTTATCGAGGAAGGCTATAGGTTATATATCATCACGCTTAGACCAACAGGAGCGGAGCACTGCGGGGCACAGCTATTATGTTATATTCCTATACCATCACCACAATACCAACCTTGCGGCGTCCTCGGAGCCGGCACTGGCTTGGCCGCGAGGTCCGAGAGTGAGATAGCGCGACGCATACCTGTCTCGCTCTCTTGCTCCGGCGGCGTGAGGTGCGTGCGCGCTGTTGTTATAGTAATAACGTCATGCTTTGAACCGTAATGGTTGTAATGAACGAAGTGAGTTGATTTAAAGCCAATATTTTTATTAAAAGTGTAAAAAAAGTCGCAGAGTGCGAAACGTCGGTTTTATTATATAATGAATAAATCGCATTTAAAAAACGATAAAGACTAATTTCTAAATGAATACTACACGCGTAAATTAAAACAAGAAAATACTATGATTATCCTTACCAAAAATGTAGAACAAATAAACATTAAAATAATGATTTTAATGTTTTTAGGCATATCATTTCACTTCGTCCAATACGTTCAAAATAAAACATACGATAGGCATGCGCATGATCAGAAATAAAAATAATCTCTATCACAAAGAATATTTAGACTTTTGATCAAGCTTAAAATGCACACATCACTATATTTAAAAAAGCATGCAAACGTTATTAAAAAAAAATAATCATGCTTCTAAAAACAACGCAAGAAGCAAATGATTGTGACACTGAGAATCAACGTGACTATCAATAATAAGTAGAAAGGTGTAGAAATGTGGCTAATTAGCTACGATTGACTTTAGTTGTCTCTTTTTCGCTCACGATAGTTGAATCATGCCATCTCACTTCGACGTCTAAGGGTGCTTTTCTCGGATGTGTTTCTAAAGAACCAATCATATCGCTTCATTTATCGTTGGAAGTGATACTACACATCATGGACATCTCTGGTGAAAAAGCATCCTTATCGATCGAATGTTGTGTTGGTAACTTATCTACACCTTTTTACTTATAATATAGACTATCCCATATCACAATATCTGCAAACGACTAGGATTCGCACTATACAAAGCGCAAATAAAACAGAACCGTCACGACATCTATTCATGCTTTCCGAACCTGATGGCGTTGGAAATTTTGACGGCAGCACCGGGACTATAGGCAACTTTCTCGCTAAGCCCCTTACGACATTCCCTGAACAGAACGGCGGGCGCATTCTAGCTTGATTCTCTAGACATAGTCTAGGAGCCGGTTGACGAATTATTCTCCGAAACGGCACTTTTGGTCGGTTAAAACCGTATAGTGACATGCGTTTAGGAGAATTCGTACAACTAGAACTCGTAGTTGATGATTCATAGTTCTCGCTATCTAGATGGACGTCTGTTTTTGGAAACACCATTTCGTTGTAAACTCTCTGTGGTAAGGGTTTAGGCGGTTGAACTTCTTGTACTGTATTATTTAACTGCTCCTCTTCTATAATATTATTTGCACTGTCGTTCGATATATCAGCACCTCCGACTGTTAAACCTATTTGTTCTGTATCTAAAATATCTGGTAGACTCAAATTGCGTTTAATTTCTTTTGTATTTATTTGATTTTCATTATCTGTAGCTTCTTCTAAAGTGAGAGATGCAAAATTAGGTACTGTGGTCTGTTTTGTAGCTAATTTTTCAAACTTTTGTGATAAGACTTTTACTACGCCTTTTCCATCATTGATATTTGCTTCTAGCGGTTTCATTCGCCACTCTTTAAATATCTTCTCTTGTAGGATCTTTCGTTCTTCCATTTCAACTAATTTATTAATAATTTCTAGTTTCCTTTCTATGTACTTGTATTTCTTCACTTCGTCACTTTCAGGCGCTATATTTTCCTTCGATTCATTATTTTGTTTACTGTGACATGGTGTCGCTGTTTCAAATTCATTTTTCGTCATTCTGAGATTTGATATATCTTTTTTGGTCTTTTCATAGTATTTATTATCCTGTTCCGCGTAATAATCTAAAGAGTCCTTTGCGAAATCATGATTGTCATCGCTTACGTCTAGAGAGTCGACGCTCATTTGTTTGTTTCTTTCCATTTTTTGCATTGCATATACTTCAAGACTATCCAATTGCATTTCGCATTTATTATCATTAATTTCTCTTTCTTTAACGAATACGTCAAATGTTTTTTCCACATTATCTTGATCCATTGTATTAGAATTCTTATCTTCAAGCTTTTTATTGTTTGTTATGTAATTTTTGTTTTGTAAGCCATCTAGTTTGGCTTTGTATTGGGAAGATATGGATGAACTTAGACCTGATTTTTCCAAGTTACTTTTAAGTCTATTATTAGTTTTCGTAGACGATGTTCGTTTCATAGGTTTTGGTGGCTTATGAGGGACAAATTCCATCGTTATTTTGTTATTATTGTTGTTGTTGTTATTGTGCTTTTGACCAGAATCTCTTTCTAAACTTTTAGTTGCATTATTATACTTTGTGACATTAGCTTTTTCTTTATTCAATTGATTTTTATTAACTTTGCATTGAGTATTTTTACGTATTTGTTCCTCAAATTTCTCCAAATTCTTTTGTACGTGAGAATTTCGTTTTTCCATCAAATTTTTCAAGGGATTCGGCTTCGATGCCGGTTCCAAGACCACTTCGAAACTACAACTCTTCGATTTGACCATGCTATTTGATTCACATCCCACCATTTCGCTTTTATATTTATTCTTTTCTGCAAACTTTGGTTGCAAAGACTTGCTTGTGCTTGCCATATAGTCGTTATTCTTTAATCTCGGTATGTCATCAAACCCTTTCTTTTCCCCAGCGTAATGTTTTACATTACTACCGTCAAAATAATACGCTATATTCTTGGGAGGTGGTGGTGGTTGTTTTGACGCAGAATCGTACAGACTTTTAGACCTTGTCACGGTTTTATGTCCAGAGAACTCTGAAGTTGGTACTTCGAAACCGTAAACCTTATGAATAGGTGGTTTTTGCGCTACAACAGGAGTCGGTTCATGATAATCGACTCTTGAAGTTGATGATTCCGCGAAGTAATTATTATACATATATCCCGTTAAATAGGGAACATTATTCGGACTTGAACCATAACTTTTGGACGTGTTATCGAACTCGTAACAGCTTTGGCTATTAGCTATCTTGGTGTGTGGTCTCTTGCCTTCAAAAAGCATTTCCAAAGGCGCACTTTTAGTACATTCCGAGTCATCTGATAAAACACTTTCTAGAGAATTACAATTTGTTCTTGACAATTGTTGATCGTTGTCCAAAAACTCATCGGATAGTACAGATTCTTGGCTACAACTATTCTTCATATATTTCTTCTGATTTAAAAAGAAGCTGGCACTGCTATGTCTGTGAGCTTCTAGATATCTTTCATCCGGTTCATTTATGTTTTCGTATGAACAATTTTGCGAACCGTTCAAGTTGTATCGACTATCCATGTATTTAGCTTGCTGGAAAGCCACTTCGTTGCCATATTTAAGGAATATTTCGTTAGAAACACTAGAACAATTCGAATGGTCACTTAAAACGGATTCATTAGACCTCGTCACGCATCTCTTAGTTAATACACTCTGACATCTGTACATGGAATAATTTTTATGTACTTCTTCGTCCATTATATCATCTAAATTCGAAGGCATATTCCTAGGTAATGTGGAACTTTTATGTTCCATTGTAGGCTTGGCAGGTATTTTAGGTTTTTCATAAGTACCACCGTAAATTTCATAGTTAGACACAGAGCGTCTAGCCATCCCCTTTCCTTTATTGTGTTTTTTACATATTTTCTTTGAATACAATTTATTTTTACAACTAACGTCCTGACTTAAGCTGCAATCTTCTAGCGAATCAGAGGAGAAATTACCATCCTCTTTTTCCTCTTTAGTCGGTTGTAGATCTAAATCCCCTTGTGAATTAGGTTCAAAATCGTCTAAATCCCCGTATTTTTTAGTTATTTCTGCAATCATTTTTTCCGTATCACTTTTTATTGTATCTACTATACTTCGACTCTCTTTCATTTTGTCCAACCCAACGAAGAAACTTAGAGAGTTACGTTTTTTAGCATCTAGAACATTCTGTTTTGGTTTTTCGTTTTGTGTCTGTGGTACTTTATCTGCCCATTTACATTCTTCAGAAACGGGTGAAACTGGACAAGATTTATAATTTTTAAATATACTTCTAGCATTCGGTTTCGGCGTTTTAGTTTGAGGCTTCTCGTTTAAATTTAAATGAAAATTCCTTGGCGGTATTTTAGGCGGTTCTTTATCCTCATTGGTTGGAAATAATCTATTGAAAACCTTCGAATTAGGTTTTTTCATATCTATAGTAAATGCCGTGTTCTGCTTTTCCTTATATGTAGGTTTTGTATGTATGTTCATGCGTTTATCTGTTTGTACGTTCGGACGTGATATATAATTTTGGGAATTATCGTAATAATCCGGGATAATTTTATGATTTAAGTTCGCGGGAATGGCGTAAGGGTTTTTGTTCCTATAGTCTAGGTTTTGATAGTTAAGGCTGTCAAAGAAATTAGTGGACAGACTGTCAAAGTTTTCCTCTGGATAAACGGGGGCATTATGGAATCCTGGTCAGCGTTAAAAGTAATGGTTATGTTAGTATGACACTGTGATTTTGTAGCATTTCAATTTGTAAGTGTTATAGCGTTGCGTCGAATATATTGAGTTTTATGGTGAAAATATTATAGAATTGAAATGAAGAAAATTTTTTATTTATTTATTGAATTTGAGCAAATTTTAATATTGCTATTGTTACTAATTGCAGTTATTCAAAATTTATATAACTGCATATGTCAATGTCAAGTGATATTTAAGTATCTATACATATAATAAAATCGTAGGAAAGTCAAAACTGTACATTGAATATTTTTTTAAAAGAATACATAATCCATGATCTATAATCGATATAGAAGCCAAAAATATAGTTTTTAGAATTTTTGTCTGTTTGTCTGTTTGTCTGTTTGTCTGTTTGTCTGTATGTTTGTCCGAGCTAATCTCGAAAAGTACTGCATAGATTGACTTCAAATTTTGCATGAATATTACTAACAGGTCGTGTGAGGTTTTTTTAAACATATTATCATGCTATCACCTCCGGGGGAGGAGCTGTGAACCTTTACTTTTCTTACGTATTCCGTGAACTACGACAGCGTACAATCTAAAGACTCATGTTTAAATGTTGTTTTTGAGTAAGCCATGCTATTATCTAGCTTTACACTATAAAAACTACGTCATTTACGTAATTTGGGCAGAGAAACTGTTTAATGAATCTTAGTACTATAAAGACAAATTTGATTCAGCGCCATCTATGAGATTTCGTAAAAATCAAATCAATTTACATGTTAACACTACTGAACACAATGTTAAAAATTAATAATTTAAATATAATTATGTTATTTATTTATTTAACTCTTTAACCCATAATAAATCTTCCCTTCCCTATAAGGTGCGCTTATATAATTCGTGTGAATATACTACATTTTTAAAAGTGAGGGTAGATGTATATTATTTTAAGTCAAACTAGACACCATTACAGTTAATCTAATATTGATTGTGTTCATTGGTTACATTTTTAAAAATCTTCGTGTTTTAATAATTCGATCACGAGGCGGGACTCTAATACAAAAAGGTTAGTTCGTTGATAATTATTATTCCTTCATCATTTACATGTTGTTAGTAAAAATATACTTTGACTGTTAATACTTTTGTTCAGTATTTATCTGTATGATTATTGCTTGGTAATTAATATATTTTCATGTCGTATACCTAATTATAAACATAAGTGTGATGTGAAACTAGCTGGATTTATTTTTACACACTCATAGTCTTATATTTTGTGTTAATGTTAAAATAGTATTAATAGTGTAAATCATAATATTTTTTCAAAGTTAAAAATATTTCCTTTTTTCTGATGGTGTTGCCATCGAATTAAACCGCGCTGTCGTTTCGTTCACAAAAAGTCATGTTATTAGGACCGAATATGTAGCCGCCTCAACTTACGGAAACGAGAGTAACCTGCGTTGTCTGTTAGTTATTATATAGTCGAATTTAACGTTACATGGAAATTGGAATCTAAATATATGTATACCTACTTATATTAAATCTGTAGAGGTCAATTCTGCACATGAAATATATTTCCTAAATAACTATCACGAGGTGATTAGAGATCGACATCGACGTCAAAAATGTTTGTCCGTCTGTCTGTCTGTATAACCGTTATAGAAACAAAAACTACTCGACGGATTTAAACGAAACTTGGTACAATTATTTTTCATATTCGTGAGCAGAGCAGCAACTCCATTTTTAAGCTTTCGTCGCGTGTGCGTTCTTAATGCGTGTATCTTAATGGTTAAAGCTACACAGAAATCAAGTATGAAAGAAATGTTCTCCATATTATATAAAAAATATCTCCCGACATCATAAATGTCTTTCTTTTATGGTTGAGCTTAGCTTTCTGATTATATTTGTCTACTAGCTGTCCCCGCGACTTCGTTCGCGTGGAATAGTGACTATGGGACCTATGACCATGGGCTCAGGGTGGGGCAACAATAAAAAATCATTTTTATTTTCATGCTCCCACTCCCGCGCCCACTCGCACTCCCACGCCATATGCCACGTTCAGTCCCAATCCCACGCCCACGCCCACTCCCCTTCACAATTAGTACCTACCAGATCAAAGCCAGGGTAAGCGCCCCACCCAGCCCCACCGTGGCTACGCCCATGCTGAATTACTATTTAACATACAATTATTGAGTAAATACGTACAACCATACTGTACTGTTGTACTACCATAAATAATTAAAAGAATTGTTATTAAAATTTCTTACTAAACTGAGCTAAAAAACTTACGTACCAAATTATTAAAGAAAATCAAGAAATGAAATGCCTAACCTATACCAAATAGTTACTACATATTGTAATTAAAAATTATGATTAGTATATAATATCGAAAATCAAAAAAGAAATGCCTAACTAATTCTACGTAAAATTTCTTTTAAATTATGTCATAATATTATTTTTTAGGAACCAGGGGGGGGGGAGAGGAGCAAATTCTATTTCCTTCCTTTCTTAAACGGATGTTTTTAATAATCTATGGTGTAGCCAGTAGCCACTGATCAGCTTAATCGATACTCAGTTTTTATCAAATCCAGAAACAAATCCAAATTAGATCTTTCCTGTCTCACGCACGTAACTAAAGGCTGAAGAGAGAGAGAGCACGTAACTAAACCGTTTAGACGAAGAAAAGTGTATAGAAAAAGGAATAAATAATTTCATAAACTTCCCGAAGATCTTTAAAAATAAATTATAACTTTCATTTTTTTCATTCCCACTTTTACCCCTATGTAGGTATAATAAGTGGATGAACCAATTTTGATACACTTTATCTAAGAACCAGCGTCGGAAAATATTCTGCCTAACAAAAAAAACCGCATCTAATTCGGTTTACCTGTTAGCCAGCTACGGTGCCATAGACAGACACACACACACACACAGAAATACATAGCGGTCAAACACATAACACCAGTCTTTTTGCGTCGGGGGTTAAAAATATAATACGACATAATTTAAAGGACATTTTATGTGGAAAATTTACCTATACACCAGGGTAGATAATTTTTGAAACAAAAAAAAATCGCAGTAGGATGAAACCCATTAGAAAAGGATATGATAAAAATGTAAGGAAAAATAAATTACGGTCAATCGGAGTTCGGGAAGTGGGAGGGGGGGAGCTTTTAAGAGAAAAAAATGGTTTCTCTCGATTTCTCGATAATAATAACACCTGCTAATTTTTTTCTACATATTTTAATTGTACAGACATCACTTTTCCACAATTTTATTATATGTATTGATGATGATGATTGAGATTATAACACTCTTAGTCCGTTTTAATTTTTATTCACCCGCATCAGTGCCACCTAAAAAATCTTTATATATCGAAATTCGAGCAAAGTTAAGAAAATGAGAAATAAGAGTTCTCAAGGATCGTTAGAGATAAGAGGTTTACTATTGACCGAAAACAACATGTGTTATGCCGAACCTGAAACCGCTTCACAACGAGAATTGCGGCTCACAGCTGACCGCGAACGGCATGTACTATCCTGTGAGACCGAAACCTTCACTGAGGGTATATATAACGTCTCACAGCTGATCGCAAATGGCATATTGTACTATCCCGTGAGACCGAAACCCTCACTGAGAGGGAATTACGTCTCACAGCTGATCACGATCGTCATATTTTATCTCGAGAATTCTGAAACTTTTACTCAATATGAAGACCGTTTGACAAATAATAGGGTGCACCATAATATTATTCGATCTCTCGAAGATGAACATGAGCATAAGCAATGACTAGAGTAGGGACGCGAATATTACCATTATTTGAGACAAGAACGATTAATAAGTTTGTTTAATGAAAGATTAAGAATTGAAACTATTGGTCTCTTTAAACGGACGAATAGCGAGAGGCCCGTCTTATTGCAGACAGATTTCGACATAGTCTTAATGACTTAGAGGTAAACATAGAAGATCAATCTACAAATTCGGTGGTGTGGTCCGACAAAATAATATAAAAGTGGGTTTGCTTATAACCTCACAATTGATTACAGATCATCTTCTGTATAGGCGATATTAACGTAGTATGTTCTTTTTGTAATGCTTTAAAGTGGAGTAAGGAGTCGGCTTTCGTTTGAAGATACGCCGGAACCTTTGAAATCACTACTTTTAAGTTTTAGAGGAACATGTGCAATCTAAACAGTTCTTAGACAATATTAGCTCTTATAGTATTGCGTTTTAAATGATCCTTTGGTGCTCAACAATTATTAGATGCTCCTTTCATTCTTACTTTTAAGATACAAGGTCAAGTTTATCATTTGATAGGATCCCTTTTGCCTGAAGGCCAACCTAAGTTTCTTTAAATATATTTTGTATTCGACTACGACGAATAATCGAATACAAGAAATCAATATTTCTCGAATTTAAAACTGAACTCATTTCACAATTTTAGAACATGTTAATTCATCAGGTTAATCCGTATATATGCGTTTTAAATCGACATTAGAAGCTTTTCCTCAAGATGGTGATATTAATATAAAATTGGTATAAATGCCGATAGACGGAAGTCTATCAGCACTCAGGAATTCCCTGAGCGTGTTATAACGCCCAGGCCGCAGTATTACAATTTTTCCTACAGTAGGGCGACGAATGTATTTTCGCATAGCAACGGAGGGGAACTCGTGGGGGGTAAAGTGACGCGGGCCACGTACCACAAACATGTTTAGTTTGTGGTACCGAGCGCGAAAGAAAGTCATCATGTTTTTAGTAAAGTTACTATGTAAACTAACGTAATTTATTACTTAGGTACATATTCTATAATGGTGCGCTCAAACTGTTAATCTACATTTAATTTAGATTATTATTTTAATTAGTAAGAAATGTAGAATTTAAATCACATTCATTCATGTTTTCCTCAGATATTCGATGTCTATGATTTTCGATGTTTTTAAGAGTTTCTTATCAGAGAATTCAATTTTAATGTAGTTAAATTTTATAAGAGACAATTAAGAACATTCAAAAATAAAGTGTCACGTATTTTTTTTAAACGACGAATGACGAAAAACGACCGAATCGCGGACGAAGTCGCGGGCAACAGCTAGTTACTTAATACTTAGACATAGCTTAATGTTAAGTTGCTTTTCCTAATGAAAGCAGTAAAACTTTATTTACTTAAGTTTAAGTGTCTGATTTAATATTAGTAAATTATTTTAACTCAATATATTAGACGTGAAATACAATACAATTCATTGTGCTAATGAAAAACACGCCTCCATTAAACAAACATTATATTTACTTATAAAATGCATGTGTGCCGATCACACGTGTCAGAAGTGAAACTTCTTTGGCGAGATTGAAAGATACCAAAATCGTCACCTTACTCCATGACGTGACGGTATTGCCATGACGCGACCTTAAAATTTTACTCTCAACGCGCCTAAGGAAGTTTTACTTCAAAATTTTTAATTTTAACCTTAGACGTGTTTTCCATTTAAGTAACTAGCAAACTAAACTCTATGTCTCATACCATAAGGTCGACTATTGCTTGGCACGGCCATAGAGACTGGTCTGTTCCGTTTTGATCCATCCTTTTCGGGTATGTACGATAAATCTGTCGTAGATTGACTCGATTTGAGGTTAGAACGGAATGCCACCTGTAATGTTAAGAAAAATAATTGAATACTATCTTAGTAATATTATCTATACTAATATTATAAAGCTGAAGAGTTTGTTTGTTTGTTTGAACGCGCTAATCTCTAACTACTGGTCCGATTTGAAAAATTCTTTCGGTGTTAGATAGCCCATTTATCGAGGAAGTCTATAGGCTATATATCATCACGCTACGACCAACAGGAGCGGAGCAATGCGGGTGAAACCGCACGGAGCAGCTAGTAATTTAAAAATTCGAAGTCCGGGATAAAACTTATTCCATGTGTCAATCCAAACTACCCTCATCCTAGAATTTTGCATGCATGATTTTTATAATATATATGTGCTAAATTTCATTGTAATCGGTTCAGTAGTATTCGCGTGAAAGAGTAACAAACACACACATAAACATAATCGATCCTCACAAACTTTCGCATTTATTATATTATATTAGTAGGAAGGATGTATGTGTGTAAGATAATGCATGCATGATTTTTATAATATTTTTTGGAAAATTAAAATGTTGATATGATTTTAAAAGACTAACTACAGAGTTTCTTGCCAGTCCTTAGAAACTGCTTTCACAACCGGTGGTAAATAATTATGTATTTTGGCGATTCGAACTTAAGAAAGTTTAGATGAATGAATGAATATTGAATGAATGCACATTGAATGAATGAATATTGAATGAATGCATATTGAATGAATGCATATTGAATGAATGCATATTGAATGAATGCATATTGAATGAATGAATATTGAATAAATGCATATTGAATAAATGAATATTGAATGAATGCATATTGAATGAATGAATATTGAATGAATGCATATTGAATGAATGAATATTGAATGAATGAATATTGAATGAATGCATATTGAATTAATGAACATTGAATGAAAGCATATTGAATGAATGAATGAATATTTATTTCATATTTTTTCAACGAATAAATGTTTGAGTTCAGTTCGACTCACGCTCTCCAACTGCCGTCTAGTTTCCAATATCCTCCTTTGCAATTCTTCCCTTTTTCTGGCCGCTTCCGGGTCCGGTCGTAGTGACGGTCCTCGTAAATGCTTTGATGATAGCGAATTGTGGCCCGTTTGTGCTGGGAATTTGTTATTTTAATTAAATCTAAATGTACATAATTACGATTATCACTACATAGTATAAAACAAAGCCGCTTTCTCTGTCCCTATGTCCCTTTGTATGCTTAAATCTTTAAAACTACGCAACGGATTTTGATGATTTTTATAGATAGAGTGATTGAAGACGAAGGATTTAGTATGTAACATTTATTAGGTTTTAGACAAAGCTGGTAGAACTGCGCGGCACAGCTAGTTTATATAAAATTTACAACGAATATCCACATCAACAAGATATATCAAACGCAGGAGGAATAATGTTCAAAGAATATTAGAAAACTCTGCCTAATAGACGCGTAGGCAGAGTTTTTCTTCGGACAATTTCTGAACTCTAGTTTTTTTTATTGTTGTATGTCATTTTATATGTATCTATATATATATAACTCAAAGGTGACTGATATAGTGATCTATCAACGCACAGCCCAAACCACTGGACGTATCGGGCTGAAATTTGGCATGCAGGTAGATGTTAGGACGTAGGCATCCGCTAAGAAAGGATTTCTCGCGGGAACTGGGAAAAACGGGGATGCACGTACAAAGTCGTGGGCGGAAACTAGTATGTATATTATAATACTCACCACTACTATCAACATCAACACCGCTCAAGCTGTCAAACGCGGATTTGATATACATCTCCCGCCTCCCGGCTGTGTCTATCGACTCGCACGAACCGGACAGCGGGTTGCGATCCCCGTTGTCCCCTGAGGGGGTTGATACCTGGGGAAATTATTATTATTAGTAATAGTATTTTATTTTGGTTTTTTTTCGATACTTGTAGGATTATAAGAAACATTTTTTGTATACGCTTTTTGCACCTATTGTTATTGTGTTGTTAGTACAATAAAGTATTTAAAATAAGTAAAATTAATTATTCATCTCACTAAAACATAAAACTAAGATAAAATTTAAAATTCTGTATTAGTAAATATACTAAAACTTAAATCCAATTCATACTCAAAAAATTTACGTTAAAAACGCGGCGTTTCGCCCGCCCAGCGTTTCGAACGCTCTTTATCATATATCTTTTTATTTTATCAAACCTTTTTTAACATTATTATAATTACATATTTACACCATCTCTAATTTATACTCCAACTCAAACTCAAAACTCAAATTACAATAACTTAAATCTCCTACCAAAATCCAACTTTAACTTTTACTTCCACTCAAACTCAAACTCAAACTCAAACTCACCTCATCATCCTCAGAGTCATGCGGCGAGCCGCTCAACGAAGTGGCGGGTAATTCCAAACGCGGCGTTTCGCCCGCCCAGCGTTTCGAACGCCGCATTGATTGTCGTAGCTCTGTAGCGTCCATTGCTGTTACCATGAATTCGCTGGAAAGTAAATAAACAATTTTATTTCAAACTGATTTTTTTTTATTATAACTGTATAAGTAGTATTAAGTATTGACAGTTTCTGTTTTCGTTCTTTATAGATTAATTCATAATAGCATAAAATGTTCTGTGTGGTTTGTAACATGTATTTTTCTTTTTGATAAATAAATAAATAAATGTATGAAAACATAGTCAGATAATGTTTGAGAAAATTTAAAAAAAAATTTTGATCTAAGTAGAGTATTCTGGTGGATCCACGGTGGATCAAAATACACACAGCCTAAAAAGAATAATTATATCAAGACTTGTACAGTAATTCAAATATGTGTTTTTCCTTCCTATTCAAAAGTCAAAAGTTACTTATTGTTATTATAAGAGAGAGATATTTAGAGAATATTATAACATTTTTAATTACTTTTATGGTATTTTTCTAAGTACCATGACAACTAAAAGCATTAGCTATTTCAGTGTGGGAAAAAGACAGACAAACTAGCCTTCCTAAACATCTTCACTTTCCTACATAGTAATTAGTACTGCTATACGTTAACAAGATCTAATCCTAAATCTACACTTACCTAGGAGTTTCATCATCGTTATTCCCAGGATAGTAAGTCGGTCTATTCCCTCGTTCGGAGGACGATGTCCTTTCACCGTCTGAAATGTCTTCTATGTCTCCGTCGTGTTCTGTCGATTCTTGGTCCTGTTTTAATTAATATAACATAAGAATATTATATTATTCAATATAATATAAAGGTGCGTACAGACCGTGTAACAATCTATACTAATATTATAAAGCTGAAGAGTTTGTTTGTTTGTTTGAACGCGCTAATCTCGAGAACTACTTTTCCGATTTGAAAAATTCTTTCGGTCTTAGATAGCTCATTTATCGAGGAAGGCTATAGGCTATATCATCACGCTAAGGCGAACAGGAGCGGAGCAATGCGGGTGAAACCGCAGGAAACAGCTAGTTATCTATATACAAGAAGTCGTGACACTTCAAAAAATTGAAGAATAGGTACTTAAACGGATTTTAATGATTTTTTATGAGTTTTTGTGTGCTAGTATCAAAATAATAATTGTTGGAAATTTTTGGAAACTTAACACAAAACTAGGCATAAATAGGGCAGATGCTAATGAAATAAAATTATCGAATTAAAACATCGCCCTCTAGTTACAAACTGCTTAATATTATGGAAAACTAGGCAAGGCTTTTTTGCCATTTTTTCCTATGTAGGTTTAAATTATAAGATCTATTATTTAAGGGGGCGCATAAAGCAAAATAACCAATCTTCTATTAGATGATACGTGTAATATGCAAGACCAAATCTAAAAAATAAAATATATATCAAACTAGATGATATGTTCAACGATTCTGTTTAATCAAAAACATAAAATATTAAAATTTACTCGATAAAAAAAAATCACCAAGTTAGCTCTAATTTTCACACTTTTACGTTTTCTACTTGACATGGTAATACTTATTATGATTTTTTTTTCATAAACAATTATATTAAAACATTTGCAAGATATTTGTCAGAGCATTTTGTGTAATTACTTTTAGTTTTGGTTTTATCTGCGATAAACCACTTTTGGCGCTCTTTTTTTCTCGAGATAAACGTTTGATTTTGTCACGATAAAAGTTTATTATATTTAAAGTATACCTTATTATTTACATGCAACATGCAAAACTATCAAAATAATATCCCTCCAAAATATACTTTTTGGTACTTACAGTAATTTAAATTAAATGATAATTTTATATAGTCGAAACCCAAAGGTAATGTTAAATGGTCAGACCACTTGAAGACTTCTAAAACAGTTACATTATACCCTCCCACATTTCTAAATATTCACTGTATATAGTGAAGAAACAATTGCTTTTTAAATTATTATTAGGGCCGATTTTTCAATGCTTTGATAAAACTTATTCGTCGAATAATGTATAAAACTACCATTTTAAAAACGTATTCTAATTGCCCGTATTTGACAGTTTACGTGACATTTTAATATTATCGTGTAATACTTTATTGGACGGATAAGTTTTATCCAAGCATTGAAAAATCGGCCCTTATTCAAATATATATTTTTAATCAATTGTAACGTTTGGATAAACTTTTAATTCAACGCCATCTAGAATGAAACCAATGGCAACGAATAAATAAATTTAACAACACACTGCCCACAAATTTGACAAACAACAATTACCGAACAACTAAACACATAATTGACACATAAGAAAACTTAAGTCAATTAAGAGACATACAAATGAAACACCGGTTTAAGTGAATACCGGTAACGAACCGGTACCGGATATCGGTATTGGATGTAATGTGTATAAAATTCAAGTAAGCTTTTTTCTATGATAACGAAGGATGAAAATAACTTCAGACAACAGAAAAACAAAAAAAGGACACGATACAATCTCCCAGGAAAACCTAAAACTTAAGAGAAGTTTAACGCATTATAGAAAAAACATCAAATAACAATAGTGTGTGTACTAAAAGATATAGAAAAAAAATTATCTAGACCTAAAAAAAGAACCTTTCCATAAGATTTTGTCAAAATCTGTAAATATTTGCAACTTATATAATAAAAAATACTTAATATATATACATATACAATATTTACAAGAAAACGATGTGAACAAACAAATCAATGAATGAATAGTTGAATACCCAACATTATTCTAACAAAAACAAGCCTATCGAAACGAAATAAACCTACTTACAATTATATTCTAATAAACAAATATATAGTTCAGGATCCATCGCCCATTTTTGCACTTGATTACTATCAAGCTAATTTTCCATGAGTAGCTTTATTTTGATGAGACGTCCAATAATTTCATGTACGAAACTCTCGATTGTGGTAGCTAACAGAGGTAACAAGGATAAAAAATGGGCGATGGATCCTGGACTAATACCCAATGATTTCAAATAGCTAAAAATCAATGACCTCATCTATCACGACCGGGCTCAGTGGCGTGCCATGACTGAGGCCTATGTCCAGCAGTGGACAAATGTAGGCTGACAATGATGATGATGATGAAAAATCAATGAAAAATATAGCAATGATGATAGTACATATATAAAATTAAGCTGAACATACGACACAGCTTAATCAATGAAAAACAATATAATGGTGATATTCTATAAAATAAAGCACAACATACAATACAATGCAAACAACATCAAAGTGAAACATACACAATGAAAACTAATAAAAAAAGCAATAAGAACAAACACGAATGGTGATGACAAAAACAAAGTGAATTAAACAAATGCAGATGAATCTATACAGCCTAACTCCAGTCTAACTTAATAATATATCGTGACGTATAAATACGTTTTTAATATCCCACTTTAAGTGGTTAATATTTAAACATTCTTTTATAATGAAGTTGAGACATAGAGGACGATAAAAATTAATTATTAATTAAATAAAAAGGTAGGAAAGCTCTGTTGTGATCAATAGTAATTCAAAAAAAAATTAGAATTACTCATTTAAAATTGACGCAAATGACCTTTTAGATTCCCCAATAAATTTTAAGGAAATTTAATTCGATCAAACGGAAAGAATTGCTCACATCCTACTTTAAAAAAGTATTTTAGCAGTAGCAATACTTTATCCTCACTCACATACTTGTGCGAAACAATCATTCACACACACAAAAACGATTCTGCAGAACACGGTAAGTTAGTTTAACATGTTTTTTTATATGTATTTACTAAAAAAAACGCATTTACACGTCACGACACAAGCAAAAAAAAGTCGTAAAGCAAACAAAATAACCTTTTCCGCCCTCGGCGATATCGTCAATATATCGTACGTGGCTCGCATCGTTCGATCAAAGTTCCTGAACAGAGCCTCGACGCGCGGCAGTTGAGACAGGTTGAGCGATTTCGGCCTCTAGTTTGATACCGGTATTTAGTACCGTTATGTGATACCGGTGTTGATACCGGTATTTTGTAACAGTATTAACATCGGTATACTGATACCGGTATATTGACACCAGTATCGTATACCGGTATTTTTCTTTTGATTTTGTATCGGTATGTAATTACCGTTAACAATTAGTATTGATACTGTATCAGTACTTGAAATGCTATATAATAATTATTGTATCGTTCGTTATTCTTAATAAAGTAACGATACTTTTCAATTAATTTAGTGACCATAACCATTATTTGTTTATGAGCAGACTTAAACTTTTGTTTGGCTATCATTTTGCAATAATTATTATATTTAACTATCGGATCGCGATATAAATTTTCTGCTGCAATTGTAAATTTTCCCTAAAGAAAAAAAATCATGATACGGATTGATAATCTAATGTCGATTTTATAAGTCGGTTAAAAATCTTCGTGTACGTTTCAGGTATATACATTTTAAATGTTCAATATTATTGCGTTAAAACTAAAACTGTGTTAACAAAAAAAACATGCAACAAAAATTTAAGTCAACTCAAAATTATAATTATCTACAATTGAAATAAGACATCCAAAAATATTTTATAACATTACAATTTACAACACACCAAAAATATATTTCACAATTAAAAAAAACTCAAACATTTATTTATTCAATTAGACTTCTTCTAGAAGCACTTTCGAATCGCCATTATATATTTTTAACATTTACCACCGATTCGGAAAGCAGTATCTATGGAGAAGAACCGGCAAGAAACTCCATAGTTGCTCTTACAATAAAATACAATTTAGATGTCTTATTTGAAATAAAAACTTATTAATACTATATCCACCACCAAAACCACTACCTTTGTGAGTGATTAGACATAGTACAAAATGTTAAACATTACATAGTGCATACAATAATTATCTACATAATAATATATGTACACAAAAAAAATTCAGCAAAAAAAATGCAAAAAAAATATCGTTATTATAATACCGGTATTTCGATATCGGTATTATATCGGTATCTAAGAATTACAGCTAACTATGTTTTAAAAAGGTTTTAAAATACTATCTTTATTTTCTAAGCTTTTTTGGAGAAAATACGGCACACACATATATAAGACAATTCACAATATACCCACACATATAAATAACCAATTCAACGTAAAATAAAACAATAAAAAAGGTATAATTCAATAAAAATATAATAAAAATACTTTATCTGCTGGAAAATAAACTAATTAAAATAAAAAATATCGGTTTTATTTTTCATTATTATATTAAATTAAAATCCATATTTAACTCGCAAAATTTTGAAATTATCTAATCCTCACCGTTGACAAATTCACCTTCATAACCTATTTAAATTATATTCTGTACCCAAAATAAATTTCAATTTGTACCCTACATTGATATTCTGCATTTTTAACTTTTCTTCTCTACAAATTCTCTTTATTAATTTTGTGCCCAAATAATCTAGCTGTACCATATATAAGTTAATTTCGTACCCTACTTATCTTTGTACCCTACATCATTTTCTTATTATTTAATCGATTTTCCACCATAATAATCTTATATAATTCTGTAATTCTTTTGATTAACTTTGTAACCTAATCTTTGTGCCTAACCTTATATCTATATAATACATACCTGTTTAACACCCTGTTCCCGTCGCTTTTCTATATATCTAGTGTCAGTACCGCTATCTAGCGAACTATCTTTCGACCCGTCTGAGTCTACTCTTTTTTCTGTAAAATTAAATAATAAGATTAAAGATATGGTAATCTTTTGATGTTTCCAGAGACCATTGTAATAAGTTAAATATTTCAGAAAACACAAAAGCTATTTTGTATGTAAACTAAATTTTTGTTAAAGTGTAAGTTATTTTTTTCCAATTAATGATAGTAAATATAATCAAAGTGTTAAATCTATAATACATATGTACAAATGTGTTGCTAGGCACAAAACTCGAGAACGGCTGAACGGATTTAGTTAATTCATTTTTTAATAATATTCCTGGGGCGGACTGCAAGTAAATTCTATTTCTATTTCTAAATAAAAAAAGATAATAAATACAATAAGTAATACCTGCAGGTAAAACCCTCGAAGCCCATTTCCCTCTTGGTGCAGGATCAGGTGGTGTGGCGGGAGTGCTCACGTCATCACCTAGACTCTTTTTAGCCCATGACGGTAGACGACCTATGCGTAACCTGAAAGTTTTTTGTTAAAAGAAATCGGTTAATAAGTATTAAATATTTTAGAATTCATTGATAAGGTTTTATTATGTGTTACTTACTGTATTACCGGGATTATTTCTACATATTTGTTATTTTATCTTTAAAAGGAATAACTATCGTGCTTCTTACAGATTCTTCTTGGTAGAAGCAACATTTCAAATCGATGGAAACTTTAAAAATGACTATTCAATAATGTATGTAAAAGTTTACATTAATAAAACAGATATGTGTTTGGTTTTCAATAAAACAGTATAAAAAATGCGAAAGAACAGAAAGCAATAGATATCAAACTTACAGGAAAAGACAAAAATTCTAATCTTGCTTTACAATCAAATATTTTCAAAAAACACTTTCCAAAGTGCTTAATATGGCCTACTTTATAAAACTAACATTTCTTATAACACATAAATTTCAAACTTACGTATAATCCGGTACAACGGGCGCGGCAAATTTATCATCAGTCGGTATTTCCCGCGGCGGGGAGCCAAGATGCGAATCGGTTTCACTTTCCAAACCAGACATACCGTTTGAGGGTGTTACTTTCCTGAAAAATGTTATTTATTGATTTCAGATATACACACATCAACAAAGTCTAGGGAATTAGGGATATTTGGTATTGCATCAAATATCTCAAAATCTATAGAGAATTTTGTGATATTGTAAATGGAAGAATTATAGCGCATTTTAAGGTCTTTAAAAAATATAAAAACATTTCATTACTTTTTTTAATTGTCATCAAAAATGTTAATTTTTCTCACCAATGTGGAAAGTCAGATTGAAGATTTCATTTCTTGTCAGAAATTTATAAATTTTGACTAAAATTGGCCATTTTTTTTTCAAAAATTGAAATAAAAATAATCAGTGTTGTCAGCATTTACATTATTTTACCGACAATATCGGTAATTGATGAATGAGCTACGTCACAATAAATACATTGGCATAAAAGTTACCGTCTCACTTTGCTTGACAAGTTGGAAGCAATTTAGAAGACAAAAACTTATCGCCCCAGACAATATTATTCTTTACTCTTTACTACATCATACCGTTAATCACTTAATATCAACATTCAGTTCTATCATAATAGTATTCAGGAATAATTATCTCATACATTTCCTTTCATCTGTTTCAGTAACTTAAAAGTACAACATGCTGACCCGCAAGGCAGTAGCTAAGGACATGGAGAATAAATTAAAAGCTACACTCCATGATTTAAAAGCTTCACAATCTTTATGTGAAAAACTCATACAAGAGCGGGATGAAAGTGAATTAGAGATTCAAGGAATTATAAAAAAGAACTCTCTTCTTAAGGCCGAGCTGGCTGAACTACACATGAAATACATTTATAGTGAAGACAAGTGCAAAGCCCTACAAGACGTTGTGGACAGCTTCCAGCAGTGCTCTAGTGACCATGAGAAAGCTCTTAGCCGTATCGCTGAGTTGGAATGTAGCTTAATGGAAGCGCAAGAGGACAATCCCAAGCGGCAATGCAACACACCAAGTAGTCTTCATGATGAATTAATTGAATGTGGACAGTTAAGTGGCTCTATAAACTTTAAAAAATTCAATTTCTCTTCGCATAAGAAGTTAAAAAAATATCTTAGAATAAGTAAATTCATCAAGCGTACGCAATCTATTGTTAGAAAGAGTTCTTTAAAAAAGATAGTTCAACTAAAGAAAGACAACATAAACCTTGTTCAGGAGTTAGATAAATATCATAGGGATCTAGAATACTATAAAATCTTATATGATGTAGAAACAACTGAACTTAAGGAGAAGATAGACTCCTTAAGTCAAATGTTAACTGATGTGAACCAGAAATACTCTTCTGCCCAAATGCAAATTAATGAGCATATACAAGAGGCAGATTATCTTATTAAGTTGAGCAATGAGAATATGGATCGTTTTGAGTCGCTGACCAATAAATATGTATGTCAGTGTTCAAACAATGACAATGAGCAACCGTCGCCCCATAAGCCTGACTACACAGACATACATAGTGTTAAACCCACTACCACAATTCCAACCAGTAATACTAAATACCTTTCAAAGCAGGAAATAATTGTGTTGTCAGATAATATTGGTCAGGGATTTGGCGCTATGCTCAACAACTTAGGGCTTAAAGTTACTAATGTTTGTACGCCTAACAGTTCATTTAAATATATAATCAAATCACTGGATCATTTCAGCTTTAATAAGAATAATATTGTAATTATATTATATGGGAACAGTTTAAATATAAATAATAAGGATATTGATGTAGGATTAAAAAAAATGTTAGATATTAGTAGTAAGACTAAATGTAAATTTATGTTGTGTACCTTGCCATACCTACCTGGTTTGACACAAGAACAAAATAGATTAATTTATAATATGAATTTAAAATTGTATAACCTAACAAATCATCATCGTGATGCATTTATTTACTTTGACATTAACTCATGTATTAAATCTTTTACTTTGACAAAGAATACAGTGTATCTGCCATATAGATATAAGCGTGAACTTGCTATGTTAATAGCATATAATATTAACCAGTCTGGTACATGTTCGGTATCAGACCATCGATCTACTATAATTTTATGTAGTAGTAATTTTATACATCAACCTAGATTAAGTGTAGACAGACAATCTAGCCCTAAGCTAGATTTAAACTAGTATATAAGACAACAGCTAAGCAGTGTTTTTCCATTGTGCATCAAAATATTCAAGGCTTGGCTAGCAAATTGTTAGAAATAGAATTGTTTCTGAATGATAACAATATTAAAATATTTTGTGTAACAGAACATTGGCTTAAACAATGTCAGTCGTTAGTAAATATTGAAAATTACAAATTAAAAAGTATATACTTTAGGACACAGGCTATTCACGGAGGTTCTGTTATTTTTGTACATGATAGTGTAAAATGTAAAGAACGAACTGACATTGTTAGTCTTTCTGTAGAACGGACCATTGAACTGTCCTGTGTGGAGCTGGAGCGTTATATTATTGTTTGCGTTTATAGACCCCCTTCCAGTGACTATAATATGTTTGAGACAGTCATGGAAGAAATATTAAAGCGTCTAAGCAGGAGTAAAAAAAAGTTATAGTATGTGGTGATTTTAATATTGATTTACTTTTACAAACACAAACGGCTACACGAATTGTTAATTTGTTTCAGTCATTTAATCTATATAAACTTTTTAACGAACCCACACGAATTACACCTACTTCTGCAACTTGTATTGATAATATATACTGTGACTGCATCTGTTTAGAGAAAAATATTCTCAATACATTGACTTCGGATCACTGTGGCCAGAAAGTAGTTTTTGAATGGGATTGCATACCTACATTTAAAAGGATTAATGTTAGGCCTATAACTAAAAAAGGCATTAATAAATTTAGGAATAATATTAATAAAAACCTGCCCGTACTAAATGATCAATCCTATCCTAATAGTCCTTGTGAAATGTTTAAAAATCTTTTTAATTTAGTACATAAAGAATTTGAAAAAATATTTAAAGTTAAATCTTTAAATATTACCAAGGATTTACCATTTAGTAAATGGGCGACAGCTAGTATACATAGGTGCAGGAACATTCTTTATGAATTATATGGTATGAAGCAATATAATAAAGACCCATCTTTTCTTAGTTATGTTAGAAATTACTCAAAAATTTTTAAAAAAGTTTGTTTCACTGCAAAGCGTTTGTATATCAAAGAAAAAATACGCGACTCTGATAATAAAGTTAAAACAGTTTGGTCAATTATTAATGGTGAAATGGGTAAAAGCAAATCAAGTAATACCATAAAACTTGTAAATAATGACAGGGTTATTGACAAAAGTGCTGATGTTGCGCTTGCTTTTGAAGAATTCTTCAGTAGTGTCCCTGCTACTATTACTAATAGTTTAAATTCGTCTTCAGCACTTGCAGAGACCTTTTTGAGGGACCATGTTGCGGAGTGCAGTACATTATTTGAATTACGACACGTAACTGCTAATGATATTGTTACTGCCTTTAAGACGCTTAATCTTAAAAATACTTGTGATCTTTGGGGAATGTCCGTAAATTTAGTTAATAATATAATAGAAAATATTGCGAAAAATTTAGCTTCCATATTTAATAAGTGTTGTGACTATGGTACATTTCCTAATTTACTAAAGCTTAGTAAAGTTATACCTTTATTTAAGAAGGGCGATCAAGAAGACTGTAACAATTATAGACCTATCTCTATTTTACCAACATTAAGTAAGGTATTCGAGAAGTTAATATTAAACCAATTGAGTAGTCATTTTGCAAATAATAATTTACTGCACACCAAACAGTTTGGTTTCACAAAGGGGCGCTCAACCACAGATGCTGGAGTTGCACTTCTAACACATATATATAAGGCATGGGAAAACTCAAAAAATGCTCTAGGGATATTTTGTGACCTCTCCAAGGCATTTGACTGCGTTGAACATTGTACTTTGTTACGTAAACTTAATCACTATGGAATTAAAGGAAAAGCCCAGAACCTCATAGCGTCATACCTGCATGATAGGATACAGACTGTAGTTGTTAATGGAGAACGTTCTAGCGGTGCGTCAATTAACATTGGTGTTCCACAGGGGTCAATTTTAGGTCCCTTCTTGTTCTTGGTATATATCAATGATCTTCCCTATTATTTGCAGGATAGGTGTGAAATAGTTCTGTTTGCAGATGATACCTCATTAATTTTTAATGTGGATAGGCATGACCCAAATGTTGACGAAGTGAACAGTGCTCTTTTACACATATCTGAATGGTTTACTGCCAATAATTTATTATTAAATGCCAAAAAAACCACTTGTGTTGAATTTTTACTTCCTAATGTAAAAAAGTTGAACAGAGATATTACCTTGAACGGGGAGGTATTGCATCCTACTGAGTCTACTGTATTTCTAGGGTTAACATTGGACGAGAAACTACAGTGGGGAGCCCATGTCAACACCGCTGCAGGTAAGCTCAGTTCTGCTGCATATGCAGTCCGAAAAATAAGGCATCTCACCGATGAAGATACGGCCAGATTGGTTTATTTCAGCTACTTTCATAGCATTATGTCCTATGGAATTCTACTGTGGGGCAGGGCTGCAGATATAGAAACTATATTTATCTTACAGAAAAGAGCCATTCGCTCTATATATAATTTACGTGCTCGGGACTCACTAAGAGATCATTTTAAGAATACTGGTATCCTTACTGTACCATCACAGTATATATTTAATAATATTTTGCATGTACACAAAAGCTCTGACTTACACACAAGAGTAGGAGATAGACACGATTATGGCACAAGGAACAAGAATAGAATTGAAATGCCATTTTTCCGATTAGCTAAAGTTAAAAATTCATTTATGGGTCAAGGTATACGCTTATACAATAGAATTCCTCATAATATTAAAGAGTTTAGTAGTACTAAATTTAAAACTTACATAAAAAATGTACTAGTTCAGAGAGCGTACTACAGTATTCAGGAATATATGGACGATAAAGACCCATGGAGGGTTGTCGCGTAAAAACCACAGGACAGTTCTTTGGCATATTATGTAGTTAGGTAGATATAAGTTACATATTATGTAAATTTATTGACATTATTTAAAAGAGCAACTATGGAGTTTCTTGCCGATTCTTCTCCATAGATACTGCTTTCCGAATCGGTGGTAAATGTTAAAATACTATGTAATGACGATTCGAAAGTGCTACTAAATAGTAGTCTAATTGAATAAATGAATGTTTGAGTTTGAGTTTGAGTTTGAAATTTAACTTACTATTGTACTTAAAATTGAATACGAATGTTTTATTGCGGCATGAGGTCCTGTGTTTTTTGGAAGATTAAGATAAACAGTATTAGATAGTATTATTAATAAAAACATGTTAATTTTAATCTTATTTAATGTAAGTGTGAAAAAAATGTATGCCAATTGTTTGGCGAATTGTGTGGACTATTTTATTTAAATGATGTGATATTTGTATTGCCACAATTCTTACACATAAATTATTTGAATTTGAATTTTGAATTAGAATTTCAAGTGTTCGTAAAGTGTATGTGTAAGTGTATACCTGCCCATTCGTATCGCCTGTTCAGCGAGTTTCACCCTCAGACAGTTTATTATGGTTTTTGTCATATAATGCACTTTTCCTGTACTCGTTGACGTTAAGTTCTAGCAGTAGGTGCAACCTGAAGTGTAAGTGCATGTGTAAGTGTATGTGTATGTGTAAGTGTAAGTGTACCTGCCCATCCGTATCGCCTGTTGAGCGAGTCTCGCCCGCATAGTGACCACCATGTCGTGAGGTACGCGCCATACAAATATACACCCGTCGCCACTTGCTGATACCACGTGTTGGCAGTCTGGTGTAAACCTGTTAAGGTATACGTATATTTATTTATTTATTACACTTTATTGTACAAACATGAATGGATAAAGCAGTATACTAGATTTCCGCCCACGTTTTCAAAGAAAAATCAAGTCATTGACAAAAAAAGTGAAAAAATTCAGTCAATAATGTCCTCAATCAAAACGTCAAAAATGTTTTTTGCCTCGCGAAAAAATATTAAGTGCTTTTTTATCTAGGGTACAAATGGCAACTGCGTAATTTCAGTAACAACCATTAATATAATTCGATACATATCTAGGCGGGGTACGTTTAGGAATTTATCAATATTCTAACTTATAAAATTAATTGTAGACCTCTTTACATCTTTTTAAAGCATTGGTGTATATGAATAAATATTAATTTCTGAAATTTTGTATAAAGAGTTATTTTATCTATGTAGGGTACAAATAGGAACTCCTCAATTTCTGATAGAACTGTTATTAGACTAGATTTTAAATTAATTAGGGTACAAATAGTAACTTCTCGGTTCCTGTTAGAACATATTTTAAGTAAATAAATTTTTAAGCCATTTTTTCTCACCTCAAACCAGTAACAATTTCGGAATGCCCATACATAGTTGCCATACACTCGCCAGAATAATAATCGTAGACGCTTAATATTTTATCTGTGCTCGATGTTGCGAGGTATATACCACTGCTGTCTAGTGCCACCTGAAAAATAGATTAAAATTGATTAAAAAAAGACGTGTGTCACTCGGGGACTGCCGCGGTAAAGCTATTGCCAGGCCTCCGTCACTCGCTCAAGGTCGCGCTATAAGCGCCTACCGCACAGTAGGTCGGTACCGACCCAAGCGGCAGTTGGTTGGCACACGCGAGACTGCGCACCCGCGTCACGTTTCCCGCGCTCGCTACCAAGATGCCCGGTTATTGCGATGTGGACGGGTGTCGGGAGTTCGGAGTACGGAGTCGGAGCCACGCAGTAACAAAGAAACTCACAAACCTACCAGGCTACTTTTTATCCACGAGACACATATAGCGGGTCCACGCGGGTGAAACCGAAGGAAACAACTACTATCAATAAGATTTCATTTTTTTATTGTATAATGTAAACAATAAAAAATTAAGTGTTTCAGCAACTCTGTGTTTAATTTACGCGCTCGGTACAACCTGTGGTACAACCCTAAAGTTTTCGTTTGATGACGCAATCACGCGGCGTGCGCGGGAAACTCACTTCTCGTTGCGTGTTCGTAGAGTACATTTCTTACTGCAGCCGAGTTGCGGCGCATTTTGTAGGTAAATATAGCGTAGGTATTTTAGCTTTTGTATGGGAGTGATGTATCTGTTACGAAGTAACTATTCTCTAATCTGTGCTATTGCATGCTATGCCTTCAAGCCACACCTCCGCGCCCGTCGGAGTGGGGAGCGTGAGGTTTTTTCGTTACGGAATTTCTGGATTCGGTCCCCGCGCTCAAGGTCTGCGATAGAAGCTATGCAATAGCTTAAAAGAAACAAAAAATAAGCTTGTAATTTACTTTAAAGCGATCTATCGTCATTTTTAAGAAGTAAATATTATTTGAATGAATTATTATGAATTTTTGAGTCATTTTAATATCATGAAAAAAATATTGACATAACACATATTCTGACAGCTGTCAAAGTCAATGTTTTCCCTGTTTTTGGATACACAGATTAAAAAGAAAAGAGCGTGTGTGTCGACACGAGTCAGAAGTGAAACTTTTTTGGCAAGAAGATACAAAAAACGTCGCTTTACATCACGACGTGACGGTATTACCATGACGCGACCAATTTTACTCTCAACGTGCCTACAGAAGTTTTACTTCAAAAAAAAAATTGGTTGTCTGTAAAGTCGGTTTACTGTCGATAGTTGAACGTAACAACGTCCGATTGTGCTTCTTTGTCGCTCGTTCCGCGCTCTCGCTGGCACTTCAAGCCTTACATGGAACGCCTCAGAGCGAGGTAACGCCGCATGAGTCATGTTTTTTCGCGCGTGCAGCCGGCTCTATCGAATTATAAGACGTTGTCACGTCAAAAATGAATAAATATTATTTGGTTTACCTTTATCAAAGTACCATCTTCAGCGGTAGTGCCTCTAAAGGTTTTAGTGTGTCGCCCGTGAGCTGCACTGTATACACGAACGTTTCTATCCTGTAATTAGATAATTATTTTATTGTTTTATTTATAATTATGTGTTTGTTTTTTTATTGATTATTCTTTTACAGGTCGATAACGTGGAATTACTGAAAAATTATTTAAAAAGACATTGAAAAAGATTGGAAAAATGTGATGGAACAGACAAACATACAAAAAATTGACATCTACAAATGAATAATGTGAAGGAATAGATATACTATTATATATTCACAATTTATTTCCTACACAAAAGTTAAGTGTTGTGAATATTAAAAATTACTCTTCACAACATTTACTCCTGTCAAATTTTTATAAATATGCCAATTATTTGTATTATTTGTAAAAAAAAAGATTTAAGGATGTATCCTAAACTAACTGCGCTTCACTTTTTCACCCGCATTGCTCCACTCCTGTTGGTCTTAGCGAGATGATATATAACCTATAGCCTTCCTCGATAAATGGGCTATCTAACACCGAAAAATTTGTCAAATCGGACCAGTTCTTGAGATTAGCGCGTTCAAACAAACAAATTCTTCAGCTTTTTAATATTAAGAATAGATTAATAAACAAACAATATTTACCTGACAAGCAGTAAGTATATGCCTGCCTCCAGCATCCACCTCCATATCATAGAGCGTAGTTCTGCCTGATACATTTTGACCTCTTGCAAATTGGTAACTACCGTCTTGCGTCTGAAAATTATTTATTAATTATTGAAGGTAAAAGTATAATAGAGTGTGAATGTAAAAAAAAAACATAAAAAACATAATAATTTATGTATGTTTTGCTATTTCGCAAGGATATCAGTTTTTAATGACAATTTGTATATATGTACAATGTACATACTATATACTATAACTTTCAATTGACTGTATAAGTAAGTTTCATCAATATCTGCTTGACCAGTCGAAATTTCTAACTTACAAACAAAACAATTGAAACAATTGAATTGAGAAAAAGTCAGTAGAAAATCAAAATCAAATCAAATTCAAACCCACCGTTTTCAACTGCCTAAACAGTATAGTTTTGTCCGCTCCACAGGACACCATTTGCAATCCATTGCTCGAACTCAGAAACCGTACTGCGGTTATTGAAGAGGAATGTTCGTCTAAAGTTTGGAGGATTTGGTAACCCTGGAATTGAAAAAGATAATTAAACTAGATTTCCGCCCGCGGCTTCGCCCGCGTTTTCAAAGGAAATCCCGCATAGTTCCCGTTCCCGTGGGATTTCCGGGATAAAACCTATCCTATGTGTTAATCCAAGTTACCCTCTATATGTGTGCTAAATTTCATTGTAATCGGTTCAGTAGTTTTTACGTGAAAGAGTAACAAATATCCATACATCCATACATCCATACTTACAAACTTTCGCCTTTATAATAGTATTAAGATACATATACAGGGTGTCCCACTGTTGGTATACTAAGCTCAAAGGAGGTTATAGTTTCGCCGAGTAAAAAAATAAAATTCCAGACGCATTTTTTTTTTCAAATAGATGAAGTCTTAAAACTCTATGTGTACACCCATAACAAGCAACCCGCCCAACTTTGCCACTAGCACGTGAGCTATCGTTTAAGATTATGTTTTCATAGACAAATTGCTCACATTAGAGAAGCAGTATATAGGAAGATAATGTTGTCTATGAACACCGTAACCTTTTCAAAGTAAAAATTGTCTGAGAATATTGAAGTATAACATAATATCTGGAACTATAAGAATTGTATGTGTGTCACCTTATCGACCAGGAAGACATGTATCAGCCTATCCCTGGACGCTGAAGCCAGCAGCCTTGGCCTCTCCGAGTACTCCAAGCACAGCACCTCCGCATCATGGGCCTCCAGGGTGTGAGCTGGTGTTCCACTCCCAGAGCTTGAGTGGATCCAGATGTTGCCAGCTCGGTCTCCGGCTGCGATGTGCTTGCCGCAGGGGGATACGCGGACACATCTGGAGATAAAAATTAAATATATTTTTGAAGTGAAAACTTCTTTAGCGGCGTTGAGCACTTTTTCTGTAATGGGTATAAAATGTTAAACTCGCATCAGGACACGTGACCTGATCGAAAAAGCGTAAGGGCGCGTTCCCACTATGTCGTAACGACTAATTTATCGTTCGACGACTGTCATCTCTACCTGTTCCCATTATAACGATTGTTTGTCGTCAACATTTTTTATCGTTTAGCGACTGTCGTATCTAGCTGTTCCCATTGGATCGCGACGACATTTTATCGTTTCCTGGCAGTCGCTTTGTCGTTTACACATCATAAGCAAGCTACAAATCTAGTCGCCTCTGCGTTCGCTTGGTGATTACTAGTGCGTTTACTCTCCTGAGTTCAATGGACGTCATAGAGTTACCGTCCACGATTTTTTTATCGTTTTACGACGTGTCGTTACGAACGGCAACGTTCCCACTGTCACGACAAAGTGTCGTCACTGCAAAAACTGTCGTAGACGACAGTAAATCGTGTCGTTCTAAATGTGAACACCTCCATTTAAACATATAAGCCACGACACTTAAAACTACACGATTATCTGTCGTCACGACACGGTGGGAACGCGCCCTTAGACGGATACCATTCCAAAATATCAAACATGCTCAACGTTAATAATCAAGTTTTCACTTCTGCCGGCACTCCCCCAGTGCAACCCGTCTTTTTTTTTAATTTATATTTATTTAGAAGGGTTTTGTCAACAATTGACAATATAAGCCACGTATAAACAAATGATAATATAATAGTTAAATGCAAACGAATTAACTACTAACACATAAATACAGTTCAATCAGAATTTTAGTGTCTCGAGAGAGGGGAAGCTAAGAATATAATAATAAATATTATTATAAATGCAATATTATTATATTAATATGTAAATATTGTTATAAATGTAATATTATTATAAATAAAATACAATTTCTTGGTGATTTTCATGTCTGTAACTACAGTATGATCAGATGTTTTTTTAAATACAGCTAAAAAAAGCATTATTTAGTAGTACAAAAGCATTATTTAGTAATAATAAGGTATTAGCCATCGTATACATAGTACGTAGAACTTGCCGCAAGTTGGTGTGAAAGGGATAAAAAACATACAGGCGTCAATCAACGTCATATTTTCTTGTTACAAGTTAATGGTCATAGTGCAATCTCCAGTGTATTAGATATAAGCTTCTTGGTTGTCTATGTGAAATACGACAAAACCAGATTAACGAGAACCCGCGCTTAAAGTTAACTTTTGGAACGATTCGCTGTCAATCGAATCGAACTCGAAGGAAATGCAATCAATAATAACATCGGCCGAAATAAGACGGCGTTGTGAGAAGTGGTGGAACGGTTCAGTCGCGGGCTGTCATCGCTAGCGAGACTGTCGTGACGTGACAGGAGTGACTTGGGCACTCGTGGTACTGGGCATGAGGGTTTAAACCCTGTCTAAAGTTTTTTGTATTAAGACAGTGATTAATCAACAATTGATCACTGTTGCTGGCAATTTTAAATGATTTCGCTTGCTATAATTTAGAAATGTTCCCTGAATACAAAGCTTAAAAATAAAATATAAATTACTAGCGGTCCGCCCCGGCTTCGCCCGTGGTACATATGAAAAATAGAATGTTGGCCGATTCTCAGACTTACCCGATATGCACAGAAAATTTCATGAGAATCGGTCCACCCGTTTCGGAGGAGTATGCAGACTAACATTGTGACACGAGAATTTTATATATAAGAAGATTTACATACCTCACACCAATTTTATCATCATACGTCTTGGATTTATCTCGATCGCTCGTAGCCGTTAAATCGACGTCCTTTAGGAATTTCAATTCGGGATCTATGTATAACACTTTGTTCAATTCCTGGAATGAAAATGTTTTTTTTGAACAAAGTTTTTCACCCAACATAAAACACGATTTAAAATAAATAAATAAACAGTAGTCAAGGCTGTTTTAACTTTACCAAGCATTTAGAACTCACTAGGAATAACATAATTGACTATTATTTTTCAAAAATATTCCGATTATCACACACTAATAACAATATAACACGAAAATACCTTATTATCTGCAACTTTTGAACCTCATCATGAACTTACTTAAAAATATCAATCTACCCGCAATTATTAGATTTTTTTTCGAAAACTACCCACATTGTTGTAAATGTTGGTAAAAATCTACCCACAATCACTTGATTTTTTCTTCGAATTTTTCCACTTTTTTTCGATTTTCCCTATTTTTCTTATTTAAATACTCACATTGCTATAAATATTCGGTTGTTCCGGTCTCAAATTCCACAACCTCACTGTGTCATCGCTAGAACAGGTCAGGAACGTGCCGGCCGGTAGGGGTCCATTTGCCCCCACCATATCTACACCCCATATACAGGCTGAGTGGTATAGCGCTGAGTGAGATTTGCCCACCTGGAATAAAAAAAGGGGGAAAAGTTGGAATAAAATTATATAAGCTTGTTGAATTTGATATTTTTGGTTTTATGGCATTCAAATGCTTTATAAATATAAATTTATAAAGAATAGAATAAATTCGATCACGAGTGGCTGAATTGGTCAGGCATCCGCCCCGGAAGGGCTCGAAAGGATGCGGGTTCGAGTCCCGCTGAGTGATCGAATTTTTTCTATTCTTTATAAATTTATGTACATATATATATGTATAAGCTTGAGTACGAAAACTGATGTTGTTGATGAAAAATTATCGAAATAGATTTAAAAGTAAACAAATTATTACTGTATGTAAATATTCATTCATACTGTCTCTTTGAATTAATGGTAGATACATTTGATAATGTAGTTTTCTTACAGTAAAAGAATAGTACAACAAAATATAAGAAAGGATTTTTTTTAAACGATTGATATAAATTTTGAGTTCATTCGACAAATAAAAATAGAAATCCTTCCTCTTTATAGCATAAGTGTTCATGTAAATAAACAACAATTTACATATTTTTATAAATAATATATTTTTAATAAAAATAATATGTGTAATAAAGTGTTAAATAAATAAATAAATAATATTTTAACTTTAACCTAACTACATTCAATTAGATTGTGTAAATTTATAATCGAACTTGAACCATAAAAGTATTTACATCAATCTAAATTCTCAAAACACCGCTTCCAAATCTAAACAAACAACTATCAAATAATCCATCCCCTATCAATATCCAACAACCGCATCAAACCCAACTCACCCGTTTGATATCTCTCACGTCCCAGACATACAAACTATGATCGTTGTACACACACGTCAGTTTGTGATTCCTCTCGTCATATGTTAGAGCGATTGCATCTGGATACCTTGCGTTTGGAGGCTGGCTGAACATATGACTGAAAATAATATCGAATGTTAATAATCCATACTTAATATTATAAATGCGAAAGTAACTCTGTCTGTCTGTCTGTTACTCAATCACGCCTAAACTACTGAACCAATTTGCATGAAATTTGGTATGGAGATATTTTGATACCCGAGAAAGGACAAAGGATAGGTTTTATCCCGGAAATCCCACGGGAACGGGAACTATGCGGGTTTTTCTTAAACTGCGCGGGCGAAGCCGCGGGCGGAAAGCTAGTAATAAATATTTCTGGACATTTTTCACACATGGCACGATCTGATCCCATACTATGGAATACTATATACCATATATGGCATACTATATACTATGGAAACCAGATGGCTGATAAACATACATATATAATTTGAAATAAATACTTATATGGATAATCAACACCCAGACATAGAGCAAACATCTATGTTCATTACACAAATATTTGCCCCGGGTGGGAAATCGAACCCACAACCTCTGGCCTAGAAGGCAGGGCCACTACCAACCAAGCCAACCGGTAAGTATTATTATGGACTATGGTGCATTTACATCAAACGAATGCTATAATATGTCAATATGTCAAATTCTTTTAGGCTGGCTGAAAATAATATGAAGTTACTAGCGGTCCGCCCCGACTTCGCCCGTGGTACATATGAAAAATAGATGTTGGCCGATTCTCAGACTTACCCGATATGCACAGAAAATTTCATGAGAATCGGTCCACCCGTTTCGGAGGAGTATGCAGACTAACATTGTGACACGAGAATTTTATATATAAGATTATTACGGTGCATTCACATCAATGCTCAATCTAACCCCACTATGTTAAATTATTTTAGTATAAACAATTGAAACATCATTACGGTGCATTTACATCAAATATATGCTCATTCTAACCCCATTATTCGTTTAGTGTAAACAGGCGTAGAGCGTTTGGTTGTAAGTATGTTCGTAAAGATATGCAATATATTATATAGCATAAAAAGTGAAGTCCCGTGTCCCCTAGTGGGGTAAAGGGCAGATGCATTATACATCTGTTTCACTGATCGATTTTCTTTAGGGACAAGTAGGTGATCAGCCTTCTGTGTCCTGCCAGACCGAGAAATTTTTTTTCCGAATGAATCGAACCCAGGACCACTCGGTGTTATGCTCACGCGACAGCCACTGTACCAAGGAGTCGGTTATATAGCATACTTACTTAATATTCGTGCCCTGAGCCACATCGACCCCTAAATAGTGCGTCCGGGGCAAAGTGGTGACATATCGTAAAGAATCCGGGGCAAAACACCGCACTATGCCTTCCGCGCAACCAACGAATATGTAGTTGGAGCCGATGGCCATGCAGTTCGCGCTTGTTGTCTGGAAGAAAAGGTCATTTGGTTAAAAGGGTTTTATGTGAAATTTTCCTTAACCCTTCAAAGCAAAAAAAAGTAATTTTTGGGAGGTGAAAATGAAACGAATTCGCATTATCGACACGTTAATGTTATCAAATTAGAAAATTTAAGATCGGCAGAACTTAGGACTGCCGAATGTCTGTGTCTTTGTGTGTTCTGTTATTTTTTTTTTGTTGTCGTGTCTATTTCTTTTCTGTTTGTGTTAATGTGTGTGTCTTTTGTAAGTTTTCCTGTCTATGGTTTAATTCTGTGTTTGCTGTTTCAATTGTGTATTTGTATCTGTGTCTGTGCCGTATCTGTGTATATGTATGTGCGTATCTATGTATATGTATGTGTGTGTGTCTGTGTGTACTCACCCGTAGCTCCACCCACTTATCGAGCAGTCTCCTCCCATTGAACTCACACAGCAGCCCCCCGCGTGTGATCGCGTACGTGCTACCGGCGCACTCCCCCCGCCCGCACACAACGTCGCAGAACTCGTTGTCTTTCTGCTCGCCGAGTATGGCGGACCGACCCATTAATGGGACTGGCTCTTTGAACTGGAATGTTTTTCAATTAAAGTTAAAAATACGCTTAAATTGTGCTGGAATGTAGTTAAAAAAATGTGTGCGTGTACTAGTGTAAACACGTAAGTGAAACTAATCTATGACCTTAATTTTCAAAAAATAATGCAACTTTACAGAAATACAATATTATGTTCTGATCGGTAGGCGTTTGATTATGTAGTGCATAATTTTAACATAAATTTAAAGAAACTACTAGTACTGTTTAATTGAATATTCGCATATTAGGTATGTCGTAACAAAAATTACCAATTTCTTTTAATTCTTGTGCAAATTGAGAATTACGAATTTATAAACTATTTCCTTATAATTATCCTCAGAATTACAAATCTCCATAAATTTTAACTCACCTTAGCATTCCTAGAATATTCCAAATACCAGAACTTGACATGCCGGAAGCCAACCGTGACGAAGTAATTTCCACTCTCCGAGAAACTGACTGCCTTTACACGGGAGGATACCTGAAATATAAAGATTACATATTTATTAATAAAAATTAAAAAGACGTGTGTCACTCGGGGACTACCGCGGTAAAGCTATTGCATGCTATGCCTTCAAGCCACACCTCCGTGTCCGTCGGAGTGGGGAGCGTGAGGTTTTTCGTTACGGAATTTCTGGATTCGGTCCTCGCGCTCAAGGCCCGCGATAGAAGCTAGGCAATAGCTTAAAAAAATGTGGATAATATTATGATTGGTCATATTATTATGTTTATTTGTCACATGATTATCGTAATTTTTATTATAAGATCGGTGCTGTGATTGGTCAAGTTTTTCCAATATCGATCATGCTATTTTGGGTTCACATTTACATCATTTTCAACAAAACATTAAGAGAAAAAAGAAGCAAATGGGAAATTTCATGATTCTATTGTGCTGTCGACATACAAAAAATAAAAATACACAAATTGACACCTTATTCTATACCAATTTTATTAAATCGCTGATAACAAAACTCTGCCTAATAAACACATAAGCAGAGTTTTGCTTCAGACAATTTTTGAGCGAGATTATTAACCTAGCTTATTTGACGTCATACATACCTTATTGCTAGCCAATTTGAGGTTTGCCCGCCAATCCCACACATTGACTATCATGTCATGTTGCGATCCCACTGATACTAGGTATTTGGACGATGTGGAAAATGCCTGGAAAAGTGGAATTTTATAAGTATGATGGTTATGGAGAAAATTTTGTGCATGTGTGTAAATAAAATAATATGAGATTGAGCTTAATAGTCCGGGATACATCGCCCATTTTTGCAAGTGATTACTATCAAGCTAATTTTTCGTGAGTAGCTTTATTTTGATGAGATGCCCAATAATTTCATGTACGAAACTCTCGATTGTGGTAGCCAACAGAGGTAACAAGGATAAAAATTTTTGATTTGATGGTTCTCAAATATTTATTACGCAATTTGTAGGACAATATGTCTGTTGAATTATATAAGTATTAAATAAGTGAAAATAAAAAAATCAGCTGGTTAGTAATCATTTATGATGACTTCGTTATCGATACACATTGGAAAGGGGGACTCTTTGATCAAACCGTAGATTTTGTAGGACAAATATTTTTTCGAATAATTTACATAATTATCTTGAGATTGAACAAAAAAAAACATTCAGTTAGTAATTAATATTTGAGAACCATCAAATCAAAATATTTTATCCTTGTTTCCTCTGGTAGCTACCACAATCGAGAGTTTTGTACATGAAATTATTGGGCATCTCATCAAAATAAAGCTACTCACGAAAAATTAGCTTGATAGTAATCACTTGCAAAAATGGGCGATGTATCCCGGACTATAATGCTTCCAAACGATAAAGTAGTTTTTATTTCTAACGTTGAAAATTAAAAGGACGGTGTATTTATATTTTATATAGAGAAAATTAACGATACAAGGGAAAAATATCTATCATTAAAAAATTACATAATCGTACACACAGTTTAAATACATTTTTAATATAAGGTTTTAATTGTAATGAATTTTTAATTTTTTAATGAATTTTTTAATGAAAATAAAGGTTACCACACAATTAACTCCATGCGTGTGACCAGGAAATTCCGCTATCTGAACTGCACCAGACTGACTGGGATCCTGTAAAAAAATAATTAGTTTATTAATACGAGAAAAACACATACTTAACAAAAATACTGTTATCATTAATATCTTGTATTGTTAAAATATATATTTATTGAATTAAATACTCTAACGAGATTTCAGTAAATCTGAATTGTAATTGTATTATGTTAACTATTATAAAGGCGAAAGTTTGTATGGATGTATGGATGTATAGATGTATGGATGTTTGTTACTCTTTCACGTAAAAACTACTGAACCGATTACAATGAAATTTAGCACACATATAGAGGGTAACTTGGATTAACACATAGGATAGGTTTTATCCCGGAAATCCCACGGGAACGGGAACTATGCTGGATTTCTTTTGAAAACTCGGGCGAAGCCGCGGGCGGAAATCTAGTTATGTTAATATAGTGACAGGTAATAAAGTTTCCATGCAGTTAAAAACTATCGCATCCACAATGTTGAAAACAGTTGCTACACACCGCTAGGTGGCGCTAGAACAAAACGTCCATCAAACAATAGTAAAAACGCTATATCAAACACGGTGTCCATCAATAATTTCCAACTACTCGCCGCTAGATGGCGCTGAAATAAATGCTCATACTATCACCACAATTATAATCTACTATATAAAAATAAGTCGGGTTTTCCTTCCTGACGCTATAACTCCAGAAAGCACGAATCGATTTCCACGGTTTTGCATTCGTTGGAAAGGTCTCGGGCTCCGTGAGGTTTATAAAACAGAAAAGGTGTTTCTGGTGGCGAAACGGAGTTCGCCGGGTTTGCTAGTTATTATGTTATTATGTATGTTGTATGTTATTATGTATATAATTACCTGTAAATCCCAAACTCGCACAGCGGGCGCATGGCCACATTCCCCGGTCGCCAGGTACCGTCCGTCGGGGGAAAACGCGACGCACGTGACGCTCTTGCGTGACGCGTTCAGCACGTGCGATTGGCGGTTCTTGCGCACGTTGTACAGTACCACGGTGCATCTGGAATTTGAGGGATTGTATGTTAGTATGAATGATGAAATAAAATTAATAAGTATATAATTAACAATGAACATGAAAAAAAATCAAATCGAAATATATTTAATGTTTATATTGTTTTTAATATTATCGCTTTCGTAATAGGTATGCCCAGCGATCTTGCATTACTATATCACAGTATAATTTGACACAGTAAGACATACATTAAAAAAGTGAAGTCCCGTGTCCCCAAGTGGGGTAAGGGGCAGATGATGCATTATCCATACATCTGTTTCACTGATAGATTTTCTTTAGGGACAAGTAGGTGATCAGCCTTCTGTGTCCTGCCAGACCGTGACATTTTTTTTTCTTCGTCTCCACCGGGAATCGAACCCAGGACCCCTCGGTTCTACGCTCACGCGTCAACCACTGTACCAAGGAGGCGGTCAAGACATATACATTGGATTTGTCAATTAGCCCAAAACATTACATTATTACCTCTATTCTATAGTCTATAGTTAACAACTTTAAATGTGTTAAAATACATTTAACGCTAACCAACCAACGCGAAATTAGCCAATATCTTCTACCCACAAAATTCCACACGATTAAACAAAACATTCACCATACTGCCACTATTCATAATCACAAACAAGTGTTAAGTCTCATGGTATGTAGCCGTGAGAAAGAACACACGAAATTGTCGTACATACGAATAAGGTATTGAGGTTATGTTCATGAGCGGAAGAGTAAGCGATATACAATAATTTTATATCTTCTTATATATATAAAAATGAATCGTAAAATGTGTTGGTAAGCGCATAACTCGAGAACGGCTGAACCGATTTCGATAATTCTTTTTTTATTATATTCCTTGAAGTACGAGGATGGTTCTTATGTAGAGAAAACGTAAACATGTGCCACGGGCGAAGCCGGGGCGGACCGCTAGTACTAGGATAGATTTTAGATACATCTACGGAATAGATCTGTTTCATATTTCAACTAAAGAATAGGAACTAGAATTTGATATAAGGTAATATAGGACCATGTACAGCTGTTGATGTACAGGAAGGAGCCTTTTGTTTAAGGTACGTCAAGATGCTAATGATTTTAATATTTATTTTCTCTCAGCCAGAGCTAATCGCTTAGCAAAATTGATCTCTGTTTAGATAGGTTCATAACTTCTGGGTTTGTTCTAATTAGCATATTTTTAATTATTATCTATTAACAGATACTGTATGAAAATACATATAAAATTGCCAATCCGAAAAAAGTATAACACAACTACCTTTAAATAACTCGTTGTATTTACAAATCGCTTTGCTTATCATAGAAACAACCTCTACCTTATCAATAACATACACCAATCGATTATTTCTTGTATTTGCAGTATTTGTATTTGTGTGTTTGTATGTGTAACAAACTTCTCTCCAAACTATTCCATTATTTTGATAATTTTGTATGCATTTAGATTAATTTATGTGATTGGGAATTGTGAGGAGAAATAAATAAATGATTTGATTTATTGATTATCCGCTAATCGCTCCGCTCATCACCCAGACCTACCTTACCCATCATAGCCCTACGTTAATATTCAGAAGCGTGATGGACATAATATATTCCTGGTACGTGGAACAGACATCGTTTACATTTCTATTGGTTCTATTGCACCATTAGTTCACTAGTGATGTCCTGTTTATCGATAAGTATTTAAAACATGATCTTTAAATTTCTAAGAAATATTTTTACTTACGATTTAGTAGTTTTTAACACGCTTTTATTAGCATCACCTATGTTTGTATGTAACCGATTTCTTTAGGCTCGATTTTGATCCACTTTAAACGGGCAGATTTATTTCAAACTTTGCATACTTATCAAGGATCAGTGATAATACAATAATTTCATGAGTTAAAGCATGTTTTTTATTCTATTTTAATATTAATACTATTATAAAGGCGAAAGTTTGTTTGGATGTATGGATGTATGGATGTTTGTTACTCTTTCACGTAAAAACTACTGAACCGATTACAATGAAATTTAGCACACATATAGAGGGTAACTTGGATTAACACATAGGATAGGTTTTGTCCCGGAAATCCCATGGGAACGGGAACTATGCGGGTTTTCCTTTGAAAACGCGGGCGAAGCCGCGGGCGGAAATCTAGTATTAATTAATTGAGTAATAAAGGCTTAACGCAACGTGTATATTTCATTAATCTGAAAATGCTTAATTTATTAAGTTTATGAGACCTTTCTTGTGTTATTATATTTTCGTTAAAAGGTATACCTATCATATTATTTTATGAGAATTAGTGCCGGTTTCAACACTAAGTGATAATGTCCCTAATTGAAACACTTTGTAGTATCATCATACATCATTTGTCATCTTAACTTACAAATAAGCTATCCAAATTGTGAAACCATACTTTGATGTTTCTGCATTATAATTTATGTATCTACAGTGTAGATTTAGCGAATACGTATTATAGAAGTCAGGGCATAATCGGCGAGATTATAAGTTCTGATTTCCATACAAAACTAACAATCTGTCGGTATCTATAATTAATATGTTTAGCAGTAAATAATGATAATGCAAACATTAAAACTACATCACGTGACACTACCATGCATTTGACACAGACTCTTTTGTTTATTATTGTTAACTAGATTTCCGCCCGCGGCTTCGCCCGCGTTTTCAAAGGAAAACCCGCATAGTTCCCGTTCCCGTGGGATTTCCGGGATAAAACCTATCCTATGTGTTAATCCAAGTTACCCTCTATATGTGTGCTAAATTTTATTGTAATCGGTTCAGTAGTTTTTACGTGAAAGAGTAACAAACATCCATACATCCTTACAAACTTTCGCCTTTATAATAGTATTGAGATTATCGACCATTTGACATCCCCTGACGGAAATAAATCGGTTTAAATTTCTGCAAGCTCCTCAAAGTACAATATAACTTTTCGCCATGAGTCATGGAGGCGCGGAAGTTACCAACCATGGCGGGGTGGTTGAACTGTCGCGACATTGTTTTGGGGTTCCGTATGAAATACTTATCTATGAATTGTATGATGAAAAGATTTTCTTATTGATTGGATAAATAATAAATACTAGCTGTTTCCCGCGGTTTCACCCCCGTGGCTCCACTCCTGTTGGTCGTAGCGTGATGATATATAGCCTATAGCCTTCCTCGATAAATGGGCTATCTAACACCGAAAGAATTTTTCAAATCGGACCAGTAGTTACTGAGATTAGCGCGTTCAAACAAACAAACTCTTCAGCTTTAACGGAAACTAGAAAAAGTGCATGTTTAGTTTTCAAAAACAACAACAGAGAAGTTAAACAGGGTATGGTAATTACGAGCAAGTAACGGGTAGGTAATAATTAAAAAAAAATAGTGGCAAATTACGCATGAAAAACCGGAAAGCTAGTAGGTAGGTATTGCAAAACTATCTATTGTCTACGTGTCATCATCATCATCATCAGATTATTTTGTTTCCTTATGCATTGACACAAATTTCAGAAGATGGATTAATTCTACCACTATCATACAGATATTCATTGAAATTTATTATTTATCTTCTAAAATCAATTAACTCATAAAATAATAAAAGCACAGAACCCATAGTTTCATTCACAGCGCCGTATTAAATATTGTTTCCCTTAAACCACAGTAAACACTAAACAGTAACGTAGACATAGTTAAACGAAATTATTGCGGTATTTTGCAAAAAACAAAAGAGAACAGTTTTACGTATACCTTCATAGGGTTGAAAAGTGTATGATTACGATGATAAAGTTTGTTATTATATTTTTACTTGCTGCGCTTCGCGGTTTCACCCGCGTGGCTATGCTCCTGTTGGTCTTAGGGTGATAATATATTATAGCCTATAGCCTTCCTCGATAAATGGGCTATCTAACACCGAAAGAATTTTTCAAATCGGACCAGTAGTTCCAGAGATTAACGCGTTCAAACAAACAAACTCTTCAGCTTTATAATATTAGTCTGATATTAGTATAGATTTATGTCATTTGTAATGTAAACAATCAAAGGTCTCTAGACAAACGGCAGAAACGCTAAGAAATGGAATCCGATATCGATACTAATTGAGCGAAATAACGGAAAGCTTTAATAGTTTATTTTGAATTAATTTCGACTGGATGAGCATTTTGGTCGTGGCCGTCATCGTCGTTGATAGTGTAACCGAAACATTAGCAAAACGTCATAAACTTATGTCAATTAGTATCGATAGCGGATTCTATTCTTTTGCATTTCTGCTATTTGTCTAGATGCAATACGGTTATTATGTTCAAAAACAAGTTACGCTAATCTAGATACCCCTTTACACGATTCTAATCGTTTTATTTATCATAATATAACTGCATTTATCATCACATGCTAATTTTTTAATATATTGTTTGTCTCAGATGTACTTATTTTTACTGTCATATAGAATTTTCATTTTCAAAAAACAACTAATTTTCAACAAATACAGTCGTAACACTTGTAAAAGCAGATAAAAGTTTATAATATGTTTAATAAACGTCGATACTTTGACTATAGTACTACAACTTACTTACTTACTTTTATTAGTTAATTCCAGTCTTGTAATATTTATAAAACTTTATATCATCGTTAAATGACAAGGGTGAATTTAAAATACACCACTCCCATCCTAGGTGTGGACTGGCGCGTTATGATCAATATTTCCCCCTGATTGTAGTAAAAGGTGCGATTTGATGGGTCAATAACCTTTAATAGTTGATAACAATAGTGTCATCACTACGTAGTATAAAATAGTCGCTTTTTCTGTCCCTATGTATGCTTAAATCTTTAAACTAAGCAACGGATTTTGATGCGGTTTTTTTTTAATAAATAGAGTGATTCAAGAGGTTTTAGTATATAATTTATTAGGTTTTAGATAAAGCGGGCGAAGCCGCGGGCGGAAAGCTGTGAATAATAAAGTTAATTCTTTATTTTTATTAATTGAAGCTATGGCGCCTAATATAAGGCTATACTGTGCAGGAGACACTTTCATGCACTATAATATTGCCACATATTATAGTTATTATATTATTAAGTTGTCTGTTGTGTTGTAACCATGTTTGATTGCAAATAAATGATTTTTATTTGATTTGATTTTGATAATATTGCGATTATGCAAAAAAGACGCGCTTGCTGTTTATTCAAACTCAAATACATATTTAAATGATAAAATAAGATATGTATTATTAAATAAAAAGCTAAGGTAAGCTAACAACATTTGTGTATACTTCTAATATATTTAGATACTAGCTGTGCCCGCGACTTCGTCCGCGTGGAATAGTGACTGCATAGTAGTTACTACTTAACACACAATTATTGAGTAAACACGTCTTGAAACACGTACTAATAAACAACTAAATTATAAGTACTTACAGATTATTTTACAGTTAATAAATAAAATAAATAATAACACAAAATAACTGTTTGGAAAATCCCCGGGAAATGCTCGGAAAATCCCCGGAAAAATATCCGGAAAGTGCGTGAAAATGTCCGGAAAATATCCGGTAAATGCTTGAAAATGTCCGGAAAATGCCTGGAAAATCCCCGGAAAATGCCTGAGAAATGTCCGGAAAATGCCTGGGAAATGCGTGGAAAATCACGGAAAATGCCAGGGAAATGTCCGGAAAATGTATGGGAAACATCCGGAAAATCCCCGGGAAATGCTCGGAAAATCCCCGGAAAATGCCCGGGAAATTCCCGGAAAATGAAAGGGAAATGTCTGGAAAATATCTGGAAAATGCGTGGAAATGTCCGGAAAAAGCGTGGAAAATGCCTGGAAAATGCCCGGAATTCCCCGGAAAATATCCGGAAAATGCGTGAAAATGTCCGGAAAATGCCTGGAAAATGCCTGGGAAATGCGTGGAAAATCCCCGGAAAATGCCAGGGAAATGCCCGGAAAATGCGTGAAAATGTCCGGAAAATATCCGGTATATGCGTGAAAATGTCCGGAAAATATCCGGAAAATGCGTGGAAATGTCCGGAAAAAGCGTGGAAAATGCCCGGAAAATGCTCGGAAAATCCCCGGAAAATATCCGGAAAATGCGTGAAAATGTCCGGAAAAAGCGTGGAAAATGCCACTTCAAATTTGCGAAGTAATTAAAGCAGAAAACCCAAAAAAAGAAGAAAGCTAAAATCTTTCATATTAAATGTATACGGGATATTCATATTTCATACTTAATGTATGGGAGGGTTTAAAGATAATTTTTTTGATATTTCTCGATTTATTTTTAAAAATTTATTACGGCCATTTTACTCATTAGGTTAAGTACTTTCGATATCAGTTTAAAGTTTTTTGTTATCTGTAATACTTACGGAAAAATCGCTTGTGCACACTTAACGATTACACCCTGTATATAGGTATAGTAAATGGATGAACCGATTTTGATTAATTATGTCTAATTATACTTTACACGTCATGCCCTTTCATTTCATATGTCACTTGAGTCAAAATTCACTTTTTTTATTATCTACCGGATGGACCGTGGATGAACCGATTTTGGTAAAATTTGACTTATTTTTACTGATAGGTCGTTCACTTTCATTTAATATATCACTAAAGTATATTCGACAACTTTAGTTATTTTCATTCCCACTTTTACCCCTATATACCTAGTTACAATAAATGGATGAACCGATTTTGATATAGTTTATTTAAGAACCAGCGTCGGAAAATATGCTGCCTAACTAAAAAACATCATCTAATTCGGATTACCTGCTAGCGAGCTACGGTGGTACAAACACACACACACACAGCGGTCAAACACTTATCACCCATATTTTTGCATCGGGGGTTAAAAATATAATATGTATAATACGACATAATTTAAAGGACATTTTATGTATAAAATTTACCTAGAAATAAGTATAATTTTAATTTGACCCCTCCCCCCTACTACCTCAGCTTACCCTTGGGGACTTTCGATATGATCACTTGAACATAACTGTAGCGTATAACAGATAACTTACGTTTTATCGTACACTGTATAGTGTACCATAGAATGCCTTAGCAAATGTTCGCCGTGAGTACTTAAATGGTCATAAATTTTTTATTTATGAACCGATTGACATGAAATAAACACTAAATGTTAAATGAAGATTACCACAATATATTAGTGAAAACCGCATCGAAATCGGATAAGCCGTTTCTGAGATTAGCGTGTTCAAACATACAGACAAACAGACAAACAGACAAAAAAATTTTTAACTACAGTTTTGGGTTTGGGATCGATTTAATAATAACCCCTGCTAATTTTTTTTTACATATTTTCATTGTACAGACACCACTTTTCTAGAATTTTATTATATGTATTGATATTGATGATGATGATTGATGATATTTTACTGCAAATTACTGAACGCAAATATAAATTCCAACTTTAAAATTAAATAGTTATTTAACCCGCAAATCCTAACACCAATTACCTACGTATCTACAATCCAATCCTCTAGTATCACATTATCTGTGCCATTCTACAGGTCACAGGTCACCGGGTCAGCCCTTGAACGAGATTGAACATTGAAACGAGCCAGTAAAATTATTTTAATCCAATCGCGAGCTGACGGCAATGCGCCATTCTTATTGTGTTGTTTTAGACTTGAGAGCTTTTTGAAGTGAAAACTTTTCCGCGTTGAGCACTTTTTTGCGGAAAATATTATACAAACTGAAAAATCGTTCTTATATCTTTTATGACTGCTTACTTTTTGGATTTTCTAACGACCTGGGACTCTGGAGACTGGAGACGGCATTTAATAAGGAAGTGTTTCAGAGGTCGCCAAGTATTCGATCCTAATCGAAATGGTTTCAGAATCCTTCGTCTGTTTGTCGTGTCGTGTTGATAATTGATATGGATTATGGCTTTAAATAATTTATTTTTTGTTAAGTTTTACTGTATTATTTTCTATTTATGATATTAACATTCACGTCATAACTAATAAGTTATAACGAAGCGATTTTCTCATTGCCATGGGAATTCACAGACGAAGATGAAGCTAACAACTAGTACATATAAATAAAGTTGATATTCTTATTTCGTATATTGTAAAAAAACAAATACACACCCAGCTGGATACGCCACCAGTTCAGTATTGGGATCGCAGTCCAACGCTGCATTACTGCTCACTGTCAGGCCCAGCACCGTCTCCAATTTGATCTGTGGACAATAAAAAACCCTGTTAATTATGTTTTATTAGTTTGTGAAATCTCGAGAATTACTGCTTGAATTTTGAAAATTTCACTATGTAATAGATTGCATGTTTGTAGAGTAGTAATTGCAGATGTCCTACTAATATTATAAATGCGAATGTTTGTGAGGATGTGTGTGTGTTTTTTACTCTTTCACGCAAATACTACTGAACCGATTACAATGAAATTTAGCACACATATAGAGGGTAACTTGGAGTAACACATAGGATAGGTTTTATCCCGGAAATCCCACGGGAACGGGAACTATGCGAGTTTTTCTTTGAAAACGCGGGCGAAGCCGCGGGCGGAAATCTAGTCCTATATAAATAGAGAAAGATGAAGAGCAAGGTATAAAAATGTTAGCTTTCAGTTGTTTGTATTCTGTAAGTTTTTTTTTTCACTATTACGATTAATAGTATTACATAACATTAGTATGTTGTCAATTATGTTGTGTTATTATTACATACTAGTGGTCCGCCCCGGCTTCGCCCGTGGTACATATTATTTCGCAAATAATGGTAGCCTATGTCCTTTCTCGGGCATCAAAATATCTCCATACCAAATTTCATGCAAATTGGTTCAGTAGTTAAGGCGTGATTGAGTAACAGACAGACAGACAGAGTTACTTTCGCATTTATAATATTAGTATGGATTATATTAAGGTATGCCATTCAGCTTTCCGTTTACATAATCTAAAGTAATGTGTAGATGGTGGGTTCGATAACAATGTTTTGAAGAGCTTTAAACCATAATAAAAACTCCAAATTTCTCCATATAAGTATAACAATAATATCACAACTAGAACCATAAAACCAGCACAACCTTGTGCCTGTATATTTACTAAAGGTTTATGACGTCACGTGTTATCGTCCATTATCAGGTGCCATGGGGGCCTTGCGCTGTTCGTGGTGAAATAAAGATAGTTATGTACCTATTAAATATACAAATAACGTCTTATTACATAACGCGGTAAAACAAACCAGGTTTAAAACGTGGTAAAAAAATCTAAATAAAAGTTTTATTACATCATAGTGGCTATCTGCCTACATCATAGTGGCTATCTGCATGCTAAATTTCATTCCGTTCAGTCCAGCTTTTTATTATTTACTATATTCTTTATGTGTTAACTCATCATCGGCAACCTAATTACATTAGATTACTTAAGTTACATTAACATGTCAAGTTTTACACTTTTGAAACACTATTTAGCTCATTATTTTTTTGCGTCAAACCGTATAGGCAAGTTATTAACATAAGCAAGTTTTAAATAACTATAATTATTATTATAAGTGATGTTTTTGTGCTGTATTATAGGAAAAACCTATTGCGTATCAGATTTCGTGTATTAAGAGGAGGTATCTACTTTATATTTAAAAACTAGCTGTGCTCGGCAGTTTCAGCCGCATTGCTCAGCTCCTGTTGTTCTTAGCCTGATGATATATAGCCTATAGCTAGGGCATGCACCCGGGTTTACCCGGTTCCGAAAAACCCGGGTAAACCCGGGTTTTTGATGATCTTGAGAACCGGGTCTGAATAGTATGAAACCCGGTTCTCCCGGTTCCGACAAAAATATTAAAATATGAAGTATTATTTATATTTTGCTGCATTATTTTAACAAATTTATTCTATCTGGCAACGTCAGACTCACGTGCATCGCGAATTTTCGTGTCAAGCCTCAAGCGTGGCTCTGATTGATTTATTAGATGCTATAAGTTTCCTACCAAAAAAAAAAAATTAGGCTTCGATAATGACAAAAATTAGGCTACTGAAATATTTTTATTACATTTGTTGTGAATTTGAAAAGCTGTTGATTTTACTGTTTCATATAATGATCCAGTCATGTTTTTGTTTTTGGTATCAAGCTGAAATTTATATCGAATACTCAAGTCTTCGGTCCCTTGATGCTATGAAAAAGTCAAACTCACAAGCCAACGCATCAAAAGATACAGCCGTAAATGCTGAATTTTTTTGCAAATTTCGATGTTCGCATTGGACTCAAAACCTACAGGGTACTTCTCATGAACACAGAGCCTTTAAATTTCGTAAAAGTAACGTCTTATAACACAGATAAAGGAAAAATTGCTAGAAACATAAATTTTAAAGTTACAACATTATAAAAAATAGGTTTGTTCGGAGCCCTCGGAGCGCGAGTCCGACTCGCACTTGGCCGGTTTTTTGCTTTACAGTTTGCAGTTAATGAATAAGTTTTAAGTTTATAATGTGATACTAGCTTCCGCCCGCGAATCCGTCCGCGCGGATATCCGTCTTCGCGTGGATGGTTTATTTCTCCATATTGAGTAACTCTGACAATGACATTTTATAAAAAAAAAAGAATCCACTGCGGGTAACGCAACGTGTGTTCGCAGTTCTACAGAACAACGTGTATGGACAAAACTGAAAGATTTAGATTTATTTTTTTCCACGTATTTTTCCAGGATAATAAGGTATAATTATACCAAGTTTTATCGAAATCGAACCGTTAGTTTTCCCGTGATGTCAGCATATACATACAGACAGACAGGCCAAAATTTTTTAATCACATATTTGGGTTTGGTATCGATCCAGTAACACCACCTGCTATTTATTTTTTCAATATTTTTAATCTACAGAATTGACCCTTCTACAGATTTATTGTATGTAAAAATTATGATAACAAGGTACTTTTATAAGACTGATAAATAAAGAGTAAAATAAAAGGCCTATCAGGTACTTTTATAGTTAATTTTGTTTAATTTCGTATTTTTTTCCGAGGTATTATAAAAGAACCGGGTAACCCGGTTCTACCCGGTTCTGAGCTCGATTTGGAACCGGGTTTCAGAAACTTGGAACCGGACTCGGTTCTGCATGCCCTACCTATAGCCTACCTTGATAAATGGGCTATCTAACACTGAAAGAATTTCTCAAATCGGAACAATAGTTCCTGAGATTAGCGCGTTCAAACAAACAAACTCTTCAGCTTTATAATATTAGTATCTAGATATGATTGACGAAATATAGATATGATAGGTATTATGGTAAATAAATACTATAAACACTTAAAATTAACGTATAAACCACGCGAGTCAATCTAAAGGCTCCAGCTTATTTCCACATACATACATACATACATACATACAAACATACATTTATAATAAGTATATTATGTATATCAAAATAAACCTTACACTCGTAACCCAATACTCCAATTCAAAAGTCCCTTTTGTGAAGATACGTCCTCGCAAGGACAGCTAGTTCGAGTTGTTTAACCTTGAGAAATGACGTCATCAACATGGCGGTTTATGAATGAGATTCGCAAGATACGTTTAGAAGTTAAACGAGTTTTAAATGTGATTTTTGTTTTGTTTATTACAAACAAACAAAAATAATTTATTATGGACCAACAAAAGAAAACTAAAAGTTAAATATTATGAAATCCAGATAATATTTTAATAAATCATCTTTTATTTTGATAATCAATAAGGTAATTGATTCTAAGAATGATCGTTTTTTAGGTTCTAATTAATACAATTATTTTATTTGAAGTTATAATAGCTTTCTACTTCCTACTAGTTAATACGTACATTTGTTAATTTCGAAGGTTTAATGTGGATGTGAAACTAAAGTCTCTCGCGCAAAAACAACTGAATATCGTTAATTCAATAAAATTGTTTGGTGCCAAGATAACTTGAAATTAATTCGAATAGAGAGAGAACAAAATAAATACGACAACATTGCATACGCACAAACAAGAAATTAGTATTCATTTTACAAAAAATAAACAAGTTGGTTCAATCCGTATTCAAACCGTCAATTAAAACTATTTGTGACAATTGCATAAAAAACTAAAGGCAAGTACTAGTCTATATAACTGTAATTTTTAAAGTAAAAATAAATAGTTACGACGATTCCCACGAGGACAGGTTTTAGACGACACTTTTTGTCATAACTACATTGTTTATTGTGCATTTAATTTCGATTTCATTCGTTTTTATTTTATTCACGACTTATTAATGGAATACTTATTGTAGTCCAACAGAGGCTCGTTTTATTAACTTACTAGATATAGAACCCCGACTTCACGTGTGATATGATAGACCGTCCAAGATTGGTCGTACTAGCTCAGAGACCTTCGTATTCATCAACACTAATATTATAAAGAGGAAAACTTTGTTTGTTTGTTTGTTTGATTGTAATGAATAGGCTCATAAACTACTGGACCGATTTTAAAAATTCTTTCACCATTCGAAAGCTAGATTATCCACGAGTAATATAGGCTATATATCATCATGCTAAGACCAACAGGAGCGGAGTAATGCGGGTGAAACCGCGCCGCACAGCTAGTGTACAATTCTTTGCTGAAGATACTATCATAATTAAATGCATAGTTTACGATTCTATATAAAGGACGTACCTACTTACATACATTCATTTTATATGTTTTTACTAAGACATAAACTGCTATTCATCCGAAAATTGTACACAAGGGATTTTTATAAGTCATATTTTCTTATAAAATCCATTATTATCTGTCTTCTATCAAATAACATACAAATTGATTAAGTATTTAAAGGTAGAGAACCTAACATAGTACATGTACACATACACACACACTTTTCCCTTTACAATATTAAGTAATCTGTAATATTAAAATTTAAATGTATTAAGGTTTACAACCAATACAACCGATAGTTTCTTCAACAATTTCACACATACGCAATTACTCAATATGGCCATAGAGTGAATAGACCATAGACCATAAGCTTTCAAACAGACGTCATAAAATTAATAAATTGTAACGGAACCGAACCCGCTTTCACCATCTAGTTGCAGTACAATTATTATTGCATAGCTTCTATCGCGGGCCTTGAGCGCGGGGACCGAATCCAGAAATTTAATTTAGTAACGAAAAACCTCACGCTCCCCACTCCGACGGGCGCGGAGGTGTGGCTTGAAGGCATAGCATGCAATAGCTTTACCGCGGCAGTCCCCGAGTGCCACTCGTCTTTTTTATTGGAATATGCGTGTCTATAGGTTTTACAAGAATAAAGCCTGGTGTTACAAAACCGTGTATATGTGCCTCAAAGTTCTATACAAACAATGTAGCACAAAATCAGAACTCAAATTACATACTCCGAAGTAATCATGAAAATTTAAGCATCAGGCTTAAAATAAAAGAGTCACATTGTTTCATATGATAAACGGACATAACGGACGTAAAAATATTCCAAATTCCATTTAATATTTTGTACAAAGAATGAAATTTCTTACTACCCTACACAATTCAAGAAAGGTAAGTAGCTACTAGCTAGCCATCAACATAAGAAATTCTTTCCCATTGACACACAGTGTTTCACTTTATATTTGTTTTAATCAATAATCCGTACAAAATCTTCAACTACCCTCCAAGATGCAATAAAAGTAAAGAACTAACTCCATAGGGATTACATTCAAATACCTTCAAGAAAAATAAAGATCCATCTACATAGGGACAATATAAAAGACAATCTACAGAAATACTTTCCCATTCACAACACATCTATGATCATCTTATATTTTTTTATCAAAATATACGAAAAAATTTTCAACTACCCTACCATTAAGAGAACATTTTACTCTCTATAGTTAACTCTATAGGGAATATATAAGACCATCAACATACAGAAACACTTTCCCATTCACAACAGATATAGCCACGACCTTTTTTTCCGTGGGCGAACGTGTTATTTTGCAACTTAAACATAGGTGACATTTTAACCTACTTATAGATATATATTTCTTAATGCTTTACTATCAAAGATTATTTGCATCGTAGTCGTGTTTCATTTGCACGATTTTTTATATATGTATATCTATATTATACATCTAAGGAGAGCAAAAATTTAAATTGGTACACGGTATACCGACCTTGTAATTTCGATCGACCTTTCTTATACCAGTAAAAAACTGTTTTCTTCTTTATCTTTTCATGTCTATCCCGGTTCAGCCTGGACGGAACTGAGGTGTCATGAAATTAATTATAAAAAATGACTCTATATATAGAAGTCTATATAAGTTGTTAAATACATATGTAATAAATTTTATCGTGCCATACCTATCGTCTGAACAAAAAGTTCTGTTTATTGAAGTTAAAGGACCTTTTTGCATCCTATAAAAAAGTTAATGCTCAGAAACAATTTACTTGAATTATTTTTCATCGAACTTCATGATTCTACAAATTTTAGGTAATACAAACTGTAGGTATGTAGAACAGTTTTAAGCCCTAGTTGCTGGGTAGAATATTATAAGCAACATAATATAATAGCTGAATATTATTTTAATCAGTGACCATTAAACTAAATATCAGCTTAGATTAGATTTAGAGTAAAATGTAATACGTTTAAATAAATCCAAATAATATTTTCCGCATTCATTTTTTAAATAAAATAAATTTGGCTTATAATCCTACTTAATTAAAGACCATAAAGATAATAATATTATCCTTTATATGATTACATAAGTAATAATAAAACAATATTGTTATAAAGGGTGATTTTTTAGCTGGTTTCTTTTTGGCAATACTGTTTTTGATAGATCACGCGTGAATCGTGTCTTGTGTCTTTATCAAACTTGTTCAGTTTGGTCTATAATTTAAGCATGAATCGACTTACGAACGAACAACGCTTGCAAATTATTGAATTTTACTATCAAAATGCATGCTCGGTTAAGAGAGTGTGAAGTCGGTTAAGAAGTGCGCGATGCACTTCTTCGATTGGCGATTTTTTTTTGCCCAAAATGGAAGAATTGGACATGCCTCACATGCGGTTTCAAAAAGACGGTGCCACATGACACACGGCACGCGAAACAATAGCCCAATTGAGAGCCGTCTTCGGCGAACAGTTTATCTCACGTTTTGGGCCCGTCGATTGGCCGCCTAGATCGTGTGATCTAACGCCTTTGGACTATTTCTTATGCCTACAGGGATAAACCAGCAACGATTGACGCACTGGGAGCCAATATTGAAGCATTTATTCGTGATATACCGGCCGATATTTTGTAGAGAGTGTGCCGAAATTGGGCCATCTAAACCGGAGCCACGGCCAGCATTTGCATGAAATCATCTTCAAACATTAAATTATATTGATCGTTCTATCGATTCCATTATAGATTACAACAAATTTTTCAAATTTTTTGTGTTTTTTTGAAAATCAAATCCTAACCTCTTAAAAAATCACCCGTTATATAATGGAATTCATTATTAATTCAACGGGTGTCTCGATTATTGTTGTATCAAATTACGTCATTATTGAGCATTTGTAGATCATTCTAGAAATATAGACGTACTTTATTCTATAAAGCGTCAGTATAAGTTTGAAGGAAAATCTATAGATGGAGAAAAAAATTCTCTATTAATTTAACTGCGAAAGCAAATCTGTCTGTCCGTCTCTTTGATAAACGAACGAAGATTTGTTTGATGATGAAGAACTGAGAACGGACATAGAATGTAGTATGGAAATAATACTTTTTTTTTATAATGAATAGGCAGACGTTTGACCACGATCCCACCTGATGGGAAGCGGCGATGTGGTCTACTTGGATGCACGTCTGCCTAGAAGAAGCCTGTTCACCCACGATTTGAAAAGGTCCAGATTGTATTGTGCGGGAAATATGGAGCCAGGGAGAGAGTTCCATTCCTTAGCTGTTTTCATTAAGAAAGATGACTCGAAGCGACGTGTTCTAATAGGAGGGATATCTACAACATAAGGATGGAATCCCTCGCCACGTCTCGAAGTGCGGTTGAGGAATGGAGATGAAGGGATAAGGTTGTGCAACCCGTACGCACACTCACCGAAATGTAACCTATAAAACACATACTTATTGCATTATCATTATCATTAAAAGACGTGTGTCACTCGGGGACTGCCGCGGTAAAGCTATTGCATGCTATGCCTTCAAGCCACACCTCCGCGCCCGTCCCCGTGGGGAGCGTGAGGTTTTTTTCTTTATGGAATTTCTAGATTCGGTCCCTGCGCTCAAGGCCCGCGATAGATAAGCGATATATAAGCTATGCAATAGCTTAATAAACAAAAAACCTTCCACTAGTTAATTCACAGTTCCGGTAAGTCCATCAAAATAATTCTAGAAGTGAATCATACTGATAAATCAGTCTTATAGCCCAATTTAAAGAGGTCGAATCGCTTATAAATGATATCATACAAGGAATAAGAAAATTGCACATCTCGTAGGTGTCGGTTAAGATAAACAAATTTAAAACTGACGAAGATTTATTCAGGTTAAGTTTGAGAAGATAACACGTGCGTTTTTTATTGTGTTAATGTGTTAAGTTGCAATGGTTGTTTTTTATTCTTTATAAAAATTATACAGAATTATTTTAGTCTATACTAGCGGTCCACCCCGGCTTCGCCCGTGGTACATGTTTACGTTTTCTCTACATAAGAACCATTCTCGTACTTCAAGGAATATAATAAAAAAAGAATTAACGAAATCGGTTCAGCCGTTCTCAAGTTATGCGCTTACCAACACATTTTGGGATTCATTTTTATATTATAGATTATTATAATATATTCTGTGTTTATATCTCGTAAGTACAAGGTCAGTAGGTACCTACTATTTAAAACGTTATTACGCTTAACCTTTTTTTTGCAAAATTCATTATAATTTCAATTTTTTTTTTCATTTACCAACACAAAAATCAACATATTTCTTTACAAATACCTCTATATCTACAGACCATTCAATAGTCCATTAATAACATATATCGAAACTGTCAAGTCGATAATCAACACACTTACCTACTTTCAACATAATGCGATTCCAGGTTTTGCTCGATTAGTGTAGAAAGGTCGATTAGTTCGTACCCAGTAGAAATGTTTAGATTTCCCTAATTATTTCTTTGAATAAGATATAAGATAACATATGTAGGTACCCACAGACATACATTAAGATCTATTGTCTGTGTAGGTATCTAATTATTATTCTAGTTATACCTCGGGGCAAACAAAACTTTCATCTTCCATTTCAAGCCTTGATTGATTTATAAAAAAAACTAGCTGTTGCCCGCAGCTTTGTCTGCGTGGAAAATATAACTTTCATCCCCTTGGGGGTAGAATTTATCAAAATCCTGGAGGAGGATGCCTACGTCCTAACATCTACCTGCATGCCAAATTTCAGGACGAACCGTCCCGTGGTTTGGGCTGTGCGTTGATAGTTCACTATGTCAGTCAGTCAGTCAATCACCTTTGAGTTATGTATATGCATATTTAGAAGTGTACTGTATTTTTTATTTGACACAACACTGATTTCATCAAAAGGTGTGATTTAGCAGTGAAAGTATAAAAAACAGTTCCATTATAATATTAGTATGGATATAGAGCAATATTGTTTGTAGATTGTATTGGTATATTTGTATTTGTTTGGCACCTGACTTGTTCTAATCTTCACTATCACAAATTTCGAATATGAAAAATTTATCATTAGAAATTTAAGATGAAAGTAAAAGGAAGTGGGCGTATAGACAGATTCTTTTCACATTATTTATTACTAGCGACCCGCCCCGGCTTCGCACGGGTGCAATTCTGATACTAAATACACTACAGAAAAATTGTGAACGTTGTATATAAAAACATAGCGGCCCGCTCCGGCTTCGCACGGGTATAAAATACATAGCCGGGCGGCCGGCCGGTACCGCCGCAAACAATACGTCCCGCAATTTTTAAATCTGTAATATCTTCGAAAATATTCACTTAAATCATACGGTGTAAAGCAGGGATGTTAAGGATATGAAGTTTCGGATACGGATTGGATACGGATATAGGAATGATTATTATACTGGATACGGTTACGGATACGGATATGAAATTATTTCGGATTATCCGTTAGTTTCGGATAATTTCGGTTACGGATATTAAAATTTTAAGGAATTTCAAAAGTAAAATACAAATACTTAGCTAAAATTATGGTTTTATCGGGTGTAATCGTTGAGTGTGTACAGGCGAATTTTTCGTAACTATTACAGATATCAAAAAACTTTAAACTGATATCGAAAGTACATTACCTAATGAATAAAATGACTATAATAACTTTTTAAAAATAAAACGGGAAATATCGAAAAAAATTACATTAAACTCTCCGTTCAAAGCAAATGTTCGAAGTGACGTCCTCGTTTTGGAATACCAATGTATTCCACATCGAGCTCTATTTACAGTTTCTAAATGAATTTTCATTTAAATTTACGAAGTTATTTAAGCACAAAACCAAAAAAAAAGAACCATAATTTTTCATATTACATGTTTGGGATAGTAATATCTCATACTAAATGTATGGGAGTGATTGGTGTAAAATTTTTGGACATTTCCCGATTTAATATAAAAAAAGTTATTATTATCATTTTACTCATTAGGTAAAGGGCTTTCGACATCAGTTTAAAGTATTTTGATATCTTCAATAGTTACGGAATAATCGCCTGTGCACACTTAACGATTACACCCTGTATGTCACCATTTGGTAGAAATTACAATCAGTCTGTGAGTTTTGAATAATTCAATCTTGCTATCAGTGTGTATTTAAAATGAAAATTATTGTAAATAAATATTGAGTGTTATCTTATGTATCTAAAATAAAACTGTAATGCGCGCGGCTTGTGTGTCAGCTGCACCCGGCCGATCAAAACAACAAGTCATAACGTGTCTCAATTAAGTTCCGCCCCTATCCGATATTATCCGAAACTTTTATTTCGGATTCGGTTACGGTTACGGATATTTTTTTATATCGGATATCCGATAGTTTCGGTTACGGTTACGGAGCTCCCTAACATCCCTGGTGTAAAGGGCCATATAGATCTATATTAAATGAACAATGTATTCAAGGTATTTAATTGGTTAAGGATTAATGCTGTATTGGTTAAAATCGCATCGAAAATTAGCCATTATTTGTCGTAAAAAGTAAATGACAAAAAAAAGTTATTGTGGGTTATCCATAAGAGATAGTCATATACCATCGCGGACTTTTCTGTAGACCTTTTCAATGTGTATAATACTTAGTACATTATTTTGATAAAACTCGTAGGGTTCAGCCTGCGTTTTCAATGTAAGCGGAAAAAATGTAATTTTTTACGACATCACATTAGAAACCTCAAAAATAACAGTACTTCTCCACTATTTAATGGATGTTATTATACATATAAACCTTCCTCTTGAATCACTCTATCTATTAAAAAAAACCGCATCAAAATCCGTTGCGTACTTTCAAAGATCTAAGCGTACAAAGGGACATAGGGACATAGGGACAGGGAAAGCGACTTTGTTTTATACTATGTAGTGACATATAAACCTTCCTCTTGAATCACTCTATCTATTAAAAAAAACCGCATCAAAATCCGTTGCGTACTTTCAAAGATCTAAGCGTACAAAGGGACATAGGGACATAGGGACATAGGGACAGGGAAAGCGACTTTGTTTTATACTATGTAGTGAAGTGCAATATTTCACATTTTGATAGATATCTTTTACTAGTGTTTTTATGATTAAACGTTGTTCTATTTATTTCTAGTTCTCATTCATTAAAATAATTTATCATTAACAATCACTACATAGTATAAAACAAAGTCGCTTTCTCTGTCCCTATGTCCCTATGTCCCTTTGTACGCTTAAATCTTTGAAACTACGCAACGGATTTTGATGCGGTTTTTTTTAATAGATAGAGTGATTCAAGAGGAAGGTTTATATGTATAATAACATCCATTAAATAGTGGAGAAGTACTGTTATTTTTGAGGTTTCTAATGTGATGATTGCAAACGCAGGCTGAACCCTACGAGTTTTATCAAAATAATGTACTAAGTATTATACACATTGAAAAGGTCTACAGAAAAGTCCGCGATGGTATATGTCTATCTCTTATGGATAACCCACAATAACTTTTTTTTTGTCATTTACTTTTTACGACAAATAATGGCTAATTTTCGAAGCGATTTTAACCAATACAGCATTAATCCTTAACCAATTAAATACCTTGAATACATTGTTCATTTAATATAGATCTATATGGCCCTTTACACCGTATGATTTAAGAGAATATTTTCGAAGATATTACAGATTTAAAAATTGCGGGACGTAGCGTTTGCGGCGGTACCGGCCGGCTGCCCGGCTATTTAATATATTTTATACCCGTGCGAAGCCGGAGCGGGCCGCTATGTACAACGTTCACAGTTTTTCTGTAGTGTATTTAGCATCAGCATTGCACCCGTGCGAAGCCGGGGCGGGTCGCTAGTTAACAATAAATAAAAAATCCACTGAAACTTACCTCATAAGCCGGCGTGTGTATACTATCCTTAATGACTGGACCACTGTTTCTCGGCCCAATGAACGCCATATTCGCATTTTAAACAACACGCCACTATTAAATACACGCACTATTTCAAATTTGGAACACGCAGTGTCAAATTCGAATTTTGAACACGTGTCAAATTTTAATTTGGAATGTCACTTTTGAACTTCGAACTGTACGCGCCGCACTGCATTCCATTTCTCGAATTATTTTACAGCTCTAAGTTTCGTTGAACTTTATAAAGGAGCTTGCTCACTCACTGCACTAGAAATTATTAATGGGAACTAAAGTATGGTGTCTGCAGTTTTCTTTGTAATATTTAGACTAAATGATTTAATAGCATTATAGTTCTGAATTTTATAATAATGTATGTTAATGATAGTCTATACTGTGACAGAACTAATAATATACTAACTGAATCTGTCACATTTATTTATTAATTAAGTTTATTACATACTCAATCTAGAAGCCTTATATTACTGACGCTGTATACCTTATTATACGACCGTATTACATCTATTTTAAATTTTCAAGTTTAATCATATGTATTTACTATTTAGTTCCTATCTATATTATTTTTATATTTATCTATTTATAAGAATTTATCCATATCCACACAGCACTTAAAATCATCCACAAAAACAATTTCAAATGTAATTCTGGTACATAAGCGAAATCACTACCACGTACCTACCTATTAAAAGGTAGGTATAATGATTTGCGCGTTAAAAGGTAAAAACAACAGGTTGTCTGGCAGATATTGCTGTGTAATAAGGCCGCCATTTAATCGTCGTTTAATTCTTTAAAAATGAAGCATTAAAATTAAATATCAAGCGTATTCCATACATTCTTATAAACCTCCAGAACAGTTTAACTTCACTATCACTACATAGTATAAAACAAAGTCGCTTTCTCTGTCCCTATGTCCCTATGTATGCTTAAATCTCTAAAACTACGCAACGGATTTTGATGCGGTTTTTTTTATAGATAGAGTGATTCTAGAGGAAGGTTTTAGTATATAATTTATTATGTTTTAGACAAAGCGGGCGAAGCCGCGGGCGGAAAGCTAGTTAAAGATAAACCTAAGGTTTATCCAGGAAGAATTTCTCGCACAGACCTACAGACCTACACGTTATCGCTAACACATACATAACGTTTTTATCACGACACTAAATTTTTCAACCTTGTGTACATACTCGTGTATTACGGAAGGTTCCTTTTTTTGTTTTACGTTTATTTTTGAAATGAAACTTCTTTAGTCTAGAGTAAAATTTCAAGATCGCGTCATGGCAATACCGTCATGGGGTAAGGCGACGATGTTGGTTGTCGGTACATATTACTACTGAACCGATTACAAAGAAATTTTGCACACATATAGAGGGTAACTTGGATTAACACATAGGATAGGTTTTATCCTGGAAATCCCACGGGAACGGGAACTACGCGGGCGAAGCCGCAGGCAGATAGCTAGTCTATTATAATTGTACGTACATTTCTTGTTGCGTAAGTAAAAGTACTCTAGTTAAACCAGTCTATAGGGACATACCTTTTGCTTTCTCTCGTTATTTATTAACTTCTCCTTTCTATATTCATCACATTTCAATAAGAATAAGAATAAGAATAAGAATATCTTTATTGAAAAAGTAAAATAATACATTTAAAATTTGGGGAAACTAAAGCCTGTGTTAGTTGGAAACTGTGTTACAGGCTTTAGAATCCCTTCACAATTTTTGTAGATTGCCTTTTTCAACTTAAAATATAATTAAATTACAATTTAAACAAAGAAAAAAAAAGATTGCATGCATGAAAGTTTGTGTGTGTGTGTGTGTGTGTTTGTGTGTGGGTTGGTGGGTCAATGATATCTAAATAAAAATATCAAATTTTTAATCTATCATGTTAAAAAAACGTACTGGGAAAACGAAGATTTCTACTCTTTTAAAAATGTTGAATTCTAATTTTGCAATTTATAAGTGTCTTATACTTAAAAAAAAGATCGTGTGTGCCGAGCACACGTGTCAGAAATGAAACTTCTCTGGCAACATCGTCGCCTTACACCATGACGTGACTGTATTTTCTTATACGGTATTGTATAATATTCTAGCTTTCCACCTGCGCTTTCGCCTTCATCGAAAACCACGCTATCCATTGATGAAAACAGAACGAATATTAGTGCAGTAGTTTTGGAATTTACCGCGAACAATCTTACGTGGCTTTATTTAAGAACTAGCTGTGCCCTGAAGTTTTACCCGTATTACTCCGCAGTCCACTCATGTTGGTCTTAGAGTAATGATGTGATATGTAGCCTAGCCTTCCTCGGTAAATGGGCTATCTAACACCGAAATAATTTATCAAATTAGACCAGTAGTTCCTGAGATTAGCACGTTCAAACAAACAAACTCTTCAGCTTTGTGATATTAGCTTAGGTAGATTTACAAGTATAGAAAATTGTAGTGATAAATGTAGTAATTAGGTTCTATTCGGTTAATACAAACAACCTTTTACTACAATATTTTTCATCAACCGATACAATCTCGTGCCGATACAGCTGTATCGATTAATATCGATTATACAAGTGAAAGCTAATTAATCGATTCAATAATACGATTACTGTTTCACTGTCGGTTAAGTACTTTCCAATACTGATTGACTGTTAATTGCTTTTGTCAGTTCGTTTGTTTAAACAAAATAACTAAAGAAATACTTAATTAGAATTTTTATATTACATATTCTGATGTAATCTAGATATTACTATTAAGTTTCATCCAAATCCATCCCGTAGTTTTTTCGTGGAAGCGCGAACAAACAGATATCCATCTTCACAAATTTTATGAGTAAGATAGTAAAATAATTGTTTGTGTGCTATGCATCTACAGATATATTATATTACTAGCTGTTCTTTCGTGATGGAGTAACAAACATACAATCTTTAGCTTTTATATTATTATTTAAATTTTTAGCACCTATCTTGGTTGTAAATATTTTATTTCGTATTTAACATTCTATCCAAAGAACTTCCTCTCACCTTAACATCTAAACCTTATCTCAAACACTCACTATCCAAACATCCCTTCAACAAAAAAGCCGTTGACTTTCCATTTCAAGCGCGGAAACCGCTTGCCGGAACCGCGTGCGAGCGCGGGAAATAGCCTAACGCCGTATATGATTGGTGAACTCACGACGCCATATTGGTTCCGCTGTGGATAGGGCTGGCACGATATTTACCAATATTTTTTTAACAAAAATTTTAAGAAAACGTTATTTTTTTATGCTCATCGGCTTTTACCAAAAAATATCAAACAATTACTCGGTAGACTGCAATCGAGAATGCAAATAAAAAGTGAGTCGTGTAGTAAATAAAAATATAAAAATAAATAAAAGTTCATTTATTTGCCTTCACAACTTAAAACTATTACAAACGAACTAAATATGTAAGTATGTAGCATTTTCGTTGTGAAGGACTAGTGTCTGAAATAGGTCTGTGAAAGACCTGTAGTACAGATCACTAGCCCCCCTCGCGGATAGTACTAGTAAATACACTTATAGTTTCAAGGACTAAATAATAAAGTATAATGAGAAGAGAATACAATTAATGAAAAACAGAACTTAATACTAATACTTATAAGGTCTCTTAAAATATAGATTATAGACCTATGCGTGACCAGTGTGTTAGTGAATGTTGTGTCTGCGTGTGTGTGTTTGTATGTATTTGTGCGCGTGTATATGTAAGTTTGTATGTGTGTGTGTCAGCGTGTGTGTTTAAGTGTCCGCATGTATGTATGTGTGTGCGTCTGAGCGTGGATATTTGCGTATGTGTGTTTGTGTGTGTCATGCACAGAAGGATGCATGCACAGTGTGGAAGAGAAAAATTAGGTTTTGGTAATTAAAAGATCTTCAGTTTGTTGGTAGTCTAGGGATTTTAAATAATTAGTTACAGTTGATTTACATTTATATTTATTTTGGGGATATATGTTTAACGTTTTATTTAATTGGTTATAAAGGAAAGGTCCCATGAAGCAGAAAAATTTGTGCGAATGAAAACTTTTGAATTGTGAGGTCGGGCATATTTTATCTTTACGGCGTTGGCTAAACTGCAGGTTTTCGTCAAAATCTAGTTGAGTATGCTGTTTTAGTATAGTTTGAAGTATAAACGATTGTCTAACAGTCAATACGTCCCACGTTTTATACAGCTCGGTAGTAGGGAAACGGTATGGAAGACCAGCCCCGACTTTGAGAATTGAGCGCTGAGCTCGCTCAATTTCCAACAGGTAAGTTTTTGCACTACCGCCCCAAGATGTGATGCAATAATTTATTATAGAACTACCTAAAGCGAAGTATACCATTTTGATCACTTGTTGATCACCAATGTGCCTTATACCCTTAAAAATGAAAATTAACTTACGCAATCGGCTCACGAGTATGTTTATATGTGGTTTGAATGATAGTAACTGATCAACGGTTATGCCAAGATACTTAATTGTTTCAGCCCTCTCGAGTGACGGACATTGACAATTTGGGAGAGTTGAAGAACATGAGTGGGCTGTAATAGTAAAAGATGTTGATGGAAGTTGTTTAGATCTATGAGCAAAGGCCATATATTTGGTTTTTGTGACGTTTAACGTAAGGATATTGTATTGAAGCCATTTACAGACACTGTTAAATCCTTGTTGAGCATATTCGAATACCTCCTCCCATGAATTACCAACAAAGAAAAGGGCAGTGTCGTCGGCAAAGGTAATGACTTTTCCCTTGGATAGATTAAGGTTGCACAGCCCATTGATATAAGTCAAGAAAAGCGTTGGCCCAAGGATACTTCCTTGAGGAATGCCATATTTTACTGATAGTTCGCCACTGATTACATCATTATTAAGCCTGACTCGTTGCCTTCTATCAGCCAAATAGTCACTCATTAGTTTTAGTGGAATTCCACGTACTCCACTACGCTCCAGTTTATATAATAAGTGAGGGATAGAGACCGTGTCAAATGCTTTGGCTAAATCGAGAAAAATTGTTAAGCATTTTTTATGAGTATCCAAATTGGTGATGATTAAGTTGATAAGTTCATGGACAGCATCACTCGTAGATTTACCACGTCTAAACCCATACTGATTAAGAGAAAGTCGATTGTTGGTCTCCAGAAAACTGATTAATCTTTTGTTAACTATCCGTTCTAAGATTTTGGATAACGTTGGCAATATAGATATGGGCCGATAATTATTCACACAGTCTCTATCACCTCCCTTATGTATTGGAGTTATCAGAGCTATTTTAAAAGCTTTCGGAAATATGCCGGTTTCCATACTCAAGTTGCAGATATGTAATATTGGTGGAATTAACAAGTTACTATATTTCTTTATAATTTTACCCGAAATTAAGTCTTCGCCGGATAGTGAATCATTGTTCAAACTATTAATAAGAGCTTGGATTTCGACTGTATCAGCAGGAATCAGGACGAAAGAGTCAAGAGAGGATGGACTGAACTGGAAAAATGAGTCAACTTCTAGCTGTGAATTTTGATTCGATCTGATAATCTCCTCAGCTAATTTTGTACCAACGTTAGTGAAGAAACTATTAAAATCATTGGCATTTTGGATCGTGTGAATTGTGGACGCTAAATTTAAGTTATTTTCAGAACCTTTTTTACTATTACTAATTTGTTTTATTGAATCCCATATTTTTTTATTATTACCTTTATATCTCTGCACCTCCTGCCTTTCAAAATTACGCTTTGCTTTCTTTAGTTGAGAATTACAGAAATTTCTGTAGCGATTATAAGTTATTTTTAGAATTTCGTTGGTTGGGTTCCGCTTTAGTTTTTTATATAAATTGTCACGATTTCGCATAATGCGCAAAAGTGTCTTAGTGATCCACGGTTTACGTACTCTTTGCCTTAATGGAGTTTTAATTGAGCGAGTATTATTGATGATAATATTAGTGAGATGATTTACAAATTTATCAGTCGCTATGTTAGCGTCATTATATTCAGAGATATAATGGAAATTGGTGTTAGATAATTCTGAGTCGAGACCAGAAAAATCAACGCGATACGATATATTAGGTTTTTTGAAGGATGATTTATCTTGCTTAAGGTTTACAGCAACACACTCATGGTCCGTGATAGACGATTCGATTATAAAGCAAGTAGCGTTTAGGTTCGTTCTGATCATAGCATGATCAAGGCAAGTTCTTCCGTGAGTAGGCTCAGTGTGAGCGGGTAGAATGCGATGGCTTGCTAGCAAATTAAGGTAGTCATAAGCCCGTTTGTCCGATGTGTTTGTTGAAATATCAATATTAATATCACCGCATATTATAATATTTTTATACGAATTTAGTTTTGTGAGAAGTTTATCTAAAGAGTTTATGAAATTTGTTGTGTTCGTTTGGCTTGGCGGGCGATATATTGCTATAATACATGTTTCTAAGTTGATGGATATTAATAAACAGTTAGCATCACTAATACAAGGTTCCTCATGCGATACTATAAGATTTTGGTTGTAGTAGATAACTACTCCTTCGTTTTGAGTTTTATGCGAAGAAGTTGATATATACCGATAATTGTCGAGATTAGGGATGTTTCTATTTGGTGAAAGCCAACATTCTGACAGCACTAAGATGTCCCACGAAACCTTAGATCTATGGAGAAAAGTATTAAAATTCGGCATGTTACAATTTATGCTGCGAATGTTTTGTGACAAGAGATTTAAGTTATATTTACTATTGGAGTTTATGATATGTTTATCTATATTTTCTATGTCGCATATTATAGAATTAGCCACCTGAATGTTATCTAGATCAGAGTTCAATGTTTCAACCATGGGCATTATTTTATGAACATATACAGTAATAAAATTAGGTGTCGACGGCAACACCGTGACACATAGAGTATATGACTATAATTAAAATAATTATTTAAACTCTGATCAGAAACCCAAGTGGCAACTCCATGTTTTTTTGATAATAAGCGAAACAGAAAAATAAGATTGGTAATAATGTCGAGGCTAGAATTCGTAAACAAATATTTATTCCTCGCGGTCATGAGTATGTATATATTATTGTATGTGTATCTGATTTTTGTGTATTTTGTGTAGTAAGTAAATTGATTGTAAATTGGTTTATTGTGTGTAGTTATGATGTGTGGTCCGCAAATAGGTTTAGAATAAAGTAAACATTTGATATAAAAGTAACAAGAGATAATATAATGTGTAAACTTATTTGTAATATGAAACAATAAAATTAAGTGGATGATTAGAGGTAGTACATAATAAAATAGTCATGCTGATAGTTGACATAATATATCATTTTCATTTAAAATACGTACGGGTGTTGAGCTTTGTTCCTTTTTAATATAGATCTTTCCATATGAGGTCCAGGCCGCAAACAGCTTTTTGTTTTTTACATTTTCGCGGGCTATATAAAAAATTCTTCTTAATTTACTTGTTAAAAACTCAGAAATAAAAATAGGACGTGCTGGACCCTGTAGGTTTATATGCTCGGTGTTCAATTGTGATTCTTTATTTTGGCGTCTATTTTTATTGTAGTTTTTATAATGCGATACGAATGATTCCTTGCGGAGAGATGAAGTGAAATCCACTAATACGGTGTCTGATTTCGTGCGAAAGATTTCTCGTATATCTGAATTTTGAATTGGAGATTCGAGGCCCAGTGTCGAACTGATGTTAGAAATAATATTAGTAAGAGTGCTCTTATTCTCATTTGGCTGCTTGTGCAAATTTCTCACTTCTAATGTAGTACAATGGACCGATTTTTCAAGTTGTTCCAGTTTAATCTCCAGCGATGCCACTCGATCTTTGTATTCCTTATTTTCTTGTTCTAATTCATGTATTTTTGATAATAAGTCCTGGTGTTGCCCGGAAATAGTTTCAACTGATTTTTGAATCTCCTGGTTAATTAAAAAAAATTTAGTAGGTATGTGTAAATATGATGTATCTGGTTAAAATTATTATGCAAAAAAAAAACAATACTAACTATAATGTATAATTATTTTTGCAAAAAACAATGCAATAATGCATTTCTTATTTTTATTTGGCACAGCCCTAACCACCGCCATATTAGTTTTCTGTACATGGAAGACGCATTGACTGAATTGCAAATGTCATCCGAATACAGGCATAGGTTTTACAAATAGTCTGCTAGCTCTCAGACGTCTAATAGAATAATTAAATTACTGTTATTTAAAAATAAAGGCTATTTAGATAAACGAACCATATTATATAATCATCTTCTTATATATAAAAATGAATCGCAAAATGTGTTGGTAAGCGCATAACTCAAGAACGGCTGAACCGATTTCGATAATTCTTTTTTTATTATATTCCTTGAAGTACGAGGATGGTTTTTATGTAGAGAAAACGTAAATATGTACCACGGGCGAAGCCGGGGCGGGCCGCTAGTTTACTAATAATATGAAGAAATCTATATAATAAAAATGAATCGCCAAATGTGTTGCTCAGAACAAATCTCGAGAACAGCTGAACCAATTTCATTAATTATTTATGTATGTATAATATTCCTTGAAGTAGGTACGAGGATGGTTCATATGGAGAGAAAACGTAAACATGTACCTCGGGCAAAGCCAGGGTGTACCGCTAGTTTATTATAAAAAAACTAGATAGGATAAATACTTATAAATAAAATATTATTGTCTTTTAACCTCTACTCTCAATAGTAGGTCATCTGTATCAAGAATTGAGATAAACTTTAACGGTTTAACCTTAGATGTAACTATGAGAAAATCTACTGTCAACTATATTACACGCTTTATATTAGCTCACCTGTATGTTTGTATGTTTGTAACCGACTTCTTTGGGCGCGATTTTGACCCACGTTAAACGGCCAGATTTCGTTCAAACTTTGTAGATTTATTGAGGACCGATGACAATACACTAATTTGATAAAATTTTCTATTTTTTAGTTCGGTTTTCTATAAAAAGCGTGTTTTTTTAGTTTTATCAAACTATTATTATTTTTAAAACATTGTATACCTGTATACACGAACTGTATGTATCATGTATGTTTACTTTATCTGAAATCACCCGTAAAAAATATATTCCAGTTACATCAAAATGTATTGTGTTATAGAAAAATCTGAGCGCCTCCTTGGTACAGTGGTTGACGCGTCAGCGTATAACCGAGGGGTGCTAGGTTCGATTCATGGGACATGGGACTTCACTTTTTATAGAAAAATTAGTAAATTTTTTATGAAATGCCTTACCCGACTCAAACTATGTAGTTACTTACAAATTACAACAACAGCCAAATAAACAACAAATATGCAAAAATTTGCCCTTGCAAGTAATCGAACCAGCTACCTTTCACTTTCCACTTTCACTGGGTACATGAACAATGGTCGATTACGAGATGAATTGCTTTTTTGCTGAACGTCGTGCGTATGCGCATGGGTGTTATAGAGCAAGCTGCGAGATCGGTAAATCTATACCTATTGATATTAATTATAGAGCAAGCTATATCGACATGATTTTAAAAGAGCAACTATGCTGTTTCTTGCCGATTCTTCTCCATAGATACTGCTTTCCGAATCGGCGGTAAATGTTAAAAATATGTAATGACGATTCAAAGTTAGCTTCTAGAAGAAGTCTTATTGAATAAATAAATGTTGAGTTTGAGTACATAATATAGCAAGTATTAACTTTATCTATATCTAGGTATACTTATATTATTACAGAGCCGAAGAATTTGTTTGTTTGTTTGAACGCACTAATCTCAGGAACGATTTGAAAAGTTCTTTCGGTGTTAGATAGCCCATTTATCGAAGAAGGCTATAGGCTATATATCATCACGCTGACAAACAGGAGTGGAGCACTGCGAGTAAAACCGCGGGCCAGAGATAGTTTCACATAAATATTCTTACTCTGCATGATTGTCGACGCAAATTTTGTTCTCACTTTAAACAAGTTTCTTTAAGTTTCCTAAAAATCAATTATGATACAAGATACTAGCCGAAACATTACGTTACTTATACCTATTTCATTTTTATAATGACATATCTAATTCAATATGTTCGTAGTCTTTATTATTAATAACAATATTTACATAGCAATCGATCACGGGCATGTTCACATCATAAAACACACATTACATAATCCTAAATCAAAATTTACAACATAGAGTTACCTCCTTTCGTAATAGGTGGTAAATATGCATTATGACGCGTCAAAAGCGCTTCTAAAAGAAGTAGAATAAATGCTTAAGTTGTCTAAGGCCTATACAGGGCTGATTTTTTAATGCTTGGATAAAACTTATTCGTCGAATAATGTATAAAACTAACATTTTAAAAACGTATTCTAATTGCCCGTATTTGACAGTTTACGTGACATTTTAATATTATCGTGTTATACTTTATTGGACGGATAAGTTTTATCCAAGCATTGAAAAATCGGCCCTTATCCAAGCATCACATAACATTAAAATTACTGGTATAGCATTGTAAACTGCGCAAATGTAACAACTTAAAAAGCAACTACAGAGTTTCTTGCGGGCTCTTCTCTGTAGAAACTGCTTTCCGAAGCGATGGAAAACGTGTTAACGTATTCCGATGATTCAAAAGCGGTCCTAGAAAAAGTCTAGTTCTATACATAACTAGCTGTGCTCCGCGTTTTTACCCTCAGTGTTTGGTATTAGCGAGATGATATATAGCTAAATAATAATAGGTTAAATTAAGGATAATTTCCTGTGCAGATGAGATGCGCACTGCTGAACGCGGCCGCTCCGGCCGGCCAGACGGCGCGGACTCTGACCGAAATGGCTGGAGGAACAATGTATCGAGAAACCAGCTATACTAAAATGACTTTTTTTTCAACGTTGATAGCTCCCGTACCAATATAGGAATAAATAAGGAATATTGTCAACGGCATATAGTAGTATAAGATTTTTTGTAGTAGTTTGTAATGTTTTTGCAGTAATAAAGGCTTATTTTATTTTTTATTTTTTTATTATATAGCCTATAGCCTTCCTCGATGAATGGGCTAGCTAACACCGAAATAAATTTTCAAATCGGACCAGTAGTTCCCGATATTAGCGCGTTCAAACAAACAAACAAACCAACTCTTCAGCTTTATAATATTAGTATATATAAGTAGTTATAAATATTATGACGATTCAACATCGTTTCTTAAAGAAGTCTTAATCAATGTTATAGTTCACATAATATACCCAAACGAATCCTGCCAATGCCAATATCCAGCTATCCAGCCATCAAAACACATATACCCAAAATATTCTAAATGTTCAGCTTAATATTAGTATATTTATTTATTTATTTACTAGATTTCCGCCCGCGGCTTCGCCCGCGTTTTCAAAGGAAAACCCGCATAGTTCCCGTTCCCGTGGGATTTCCGGGATAAAACCTATCCTATGTGTTAATCCAAGTTACCCTCTTATATGTGTGCTAAATTTCATTGTAATCGGTTCAGTAGTTTTTACGTGAAAGAGTAACAAACATCCATACATCCATACATCCATACATCCATACATCCTTACAAACTTTCGCCTTTATAATAGTATTAAGATTTGGGTACATCGACAGATCGCGCATACATCATTCCTTAAAAATAAATACAAAGTAAGAATATTCTAATGCTTGACCCTATTATAGATGTACACAGCATTATAAGAAAAACTAAAGATAAATGTAGTCAATGAGGATGTTATATATAGTATAGATACATCTACCATCAAAACAATGCACACGACAAGCCAATTAACCAATCTCCAACGGAAGGTGTGAGCAAGGTCAGCCCACGCCACCCACGCCCTTATTATCATACACTTGTATTAAGAAAGTGGCCCATTCCATACCTACATACTTGAGCAAGTTAAAAATCCTTGTGAACTCTACTTGATACGTGATATGTTTTGTTATAGATTGTAACATGTTTTACTTGTAAGTTACGACGCTGTGTAAATAGTTTTACTAGTAATTTGCATCCATAAACGCGTTTGTAAGAACGTTTGTTACGTTTTCAAAAACAGCTGCCCCCCTAGACAAGTGGTTTTCTATTAGCGTAAAGTTCAATAGAATAGATTATGAATGTATGAGATTGACGTAATCAATCGTCGTCGTCGTCGTAATCAAACGTCAATCTCATACATTCATAATCTATTCTATTGAACTTTACGCTAATAGAAATCCACTTGTCTAGGGGGGCTGATTGGTTGTATGATATTTGGTACAGAGATAGATTATAGCATTATAGTCTGGATTAGCACATAGGCTACCTGTATAAAAAAAAATGTGTGCGTGTACTAGTGTACACACGTAAGAAGTGAAACCTCTTTATGACCTTATTTTTCAAAAAATAATTTACTATGCAACTTTACAGAAATACGTCAAATCACGCGTGATAGGGATAAGACACAGATGGCGCATAACGGATTTTTTTTTTCCCAACCCCGATAAAGAAGTTTCACTTCAATTAATCCTTTTTACACTCTTTATAGCTTTACCTGTATGTTTGTATGTAAACGACATGTATGGACAAATTTAATTCAAAGTTTGTACACTTATCAGAGATCGGGAAACTATATCTTATATATAAAATTCTCGTGTCACAATGTTAGTCTGCATACTCCTCCGAAACGGGTGGACCGATTCTCATGAAATTTTCTGTGCATATCGGGTAAGTCTGAGAATCGGCCAACATCTATTTTTCATATTATGTACCACGGGCGAAGCCGGGGCGGACCGCTAGTAATTTATAATTTCTTGAACTTTTCATTCGGGTATACATGTATTAACTATCCGGACGAACCCGCGGGATCGAGCTAGTTATTTTCCGCGACTCAATTAAAAGTTTGATGTTGTCTTTAATTTCATATCGTTATATCTCTGACCTATTTACTTAGGGTCTTTCTGCAGACTCGTTGACACAATTTCTGAATCGCGCAATTGACGTATTTTCACTGCTAAGTATTATTATAAACTTCCCGACAAGCCGCTAGTAAAAAAGAAATTACAATTAGTCCGGGATACATCGCCCATTTTTGCAAGTGATTACTATCAAGCTAATTTTTCGTGAGTAGCTTTATTTTGATGAGATGCCCAATAATTTCATGTACAAAACTCTCGATTGTGGTAGCTACCAGAGGAAACAAGGATAAAATATTTTGATTTGATGGTTCTCAAATATGAATTACTAACTGAATGTTTTTTTTTGTTCAATCTCAAGATAATTATCTAAATTATTCGAAAAAATATTTGTCCTACAAAATCTATGGTTTGATCAAAGAGTCCCCCTTTCCAATGTGTATCGATAACGAAGTCATCATAAATGATTACTAACCAGCTGATTTTTTTATTTTCACTTATTTAATACTTATATAATTCAACAGACATATTGTCCTACAAATTGCGTAATAAATATTTGAGAACCGTCAAATCAAAAATTTTTATCCTTGTTACCTCTGTAAGCTACCACAATCGAGAGTTTCGTACATGAAATTATTGGGCATCTCATCAAAATAAAGCTACTCACGAAAAATTAGCTTGATAGTAATCACTTGCAAAAATGGGCGATGTATCCCGGACTAAATGCTAAATTATACTTTTATTGCAGTAGGTATACTTTTATATATGTATATTTAAAATTTATATGGAAATCTATCATATATCTTTAATTTTCGTTACTTATACATAAATGAATAGAAATTTTGATTATGTATCATAAGTCTTTAAAGACAACATTAACGTAAGTAAGTACACTGAACAATCAATTGCACGCAAAAATTGTCCGAATCAAAACTCTGCCTACGCGTGTATTAGGCAGAGTTTTATATAAAGCGATGCAATAGATTTTGAACATTACTGCTACGAAATAACGTGATAATATCAATGTATGTTTCATACATCACCGCTCGGACATTTTTGACGTCCTTCTAAGTGTGCTTTTCCACCAGAGTTGTGCTGACTGAGGCGAGGTAAATGAAGTGATACTGTTGAGTGAAATAGGCGTTTGTAAATCTAGTTGTTTATAGTACATCAAAGACAGGCTAATTCTTTTACAGATCTCAAATAGGCAATAAAAAACCCAGATCTCCCTAACTCACACCACTCTACGAACCTGTCTAGATATTTAGGTTACAATCTTGTTACCTACATTTCACCTCGAAATTTCTGCTACATCGCTTGCAAATTGCATCGTACGTTCCGCTGTATTTCACATGAGATATTTATTTAAATATGCAATATACATATAATTACATATTGAAATGTTGTGGATATTTATGTCACTTTCGCATTACTGTATGCATTTATTTTATAAGCGAATTTTTGTATTCCGTTAATTATTTTAACCGATATTATTTATATTTTCTAACTAGCTATTGCCCGCAGCTTCGCCTGCGTGGAAAAGAAAAATTTTCATGGTAATAATTTTCATCCCCTATCTTATCCCCTTGGGGGTAGAATTGATCAAAATCCTTTCTTAGGGGACGCCTACGTTATGACATCTACCTGCATGCCAAATTTCAGCCCGATGCGTCCAGTGGTTTGGGCTGTGCGTTGATAGATCACTATATCAGTCATAATAGATCGTACGACATAGCGGGTTTAAATTTTGTCTTACGACACTACTACCATTGTTATATACCATTGCCATTAGAGTCAATGGGTATACTGGTATAGTGATGTACATGCTTTTTAAATTATGTTTGAAGAAATGTGATAAAATTCAGCAACGCTGGTGGGCTTAATAGCTTTTTTCTTTATAATCAATTGCTATTCATAAGTCTCGCTAAAACTCGAGAACGGGTGAGCCGATTTAGATGATTTACCTTTTATAAATTTTATCATAGTACACGGAAGGTTTAAACGGTAAGAAACATGTAAAATAAGTAACGGGTGACACAACGATCAACTTAAGTGGTAAATAATTTTTACTAAGACAATCTTTTAACAGTATTAAGTTTTCCTTAACAAAGATTTACACCTCTACCTGCTGATTAGTTAACAGTTATGTCAATACTAATTGTATTATATAACATTTCACGGTTAGTAACTTAACTGTGCCAAGGATATAGTCATACTGTGGTTATACGGAAAGGTGTTATGGATGTAAATGTTTTAAATTTTAATTAATGTTATTTATTATGGAAGTGTCATGACTTTTGTTTGTAGTTTATAGTAAAATTGGATTGGTGATATACATAATCGAGTTGTGATGTTATTATTTTTGCGTATGTTTAGGTATTTTGCTATAGTCGTAATTCTAAGGTTCAAAGTTATTGTGAATCTCGATATTTTATCTGTATTTGAAATTGGATAAAATTGTTTATCAAATTGAGTCTACAATATTTTGCACGATTTTTTGTTAACCAAATTGAAACTTATTCCTAAAAATATTAAGTTTATATTCAAAATATAAACTTAATTGATAATTCTATTACCTATTTAAATACGTCCAATTGACGAATCATCCATACTAATATTATAAATGCGAAAGTAACTCTGTCTGTCTGTCTGTTACTCAATCACGCCTTAATTACTGAACCAATTTGCATGAAATTTGGTATAGAGATATTTTGATACCCGAGAAAGGACATAGGATAGGTTTTATCCCGGAAATCCCACAGGAACGGGAACTATGCGGTTTAAACTTCTTTGACTGCGCGGGCGATGCCGCGGGTAGAAAGCTAGTATTGTAATAAAAATTATAATTTACATAACAAATAAGAAACGGACAAAACTACCACGATATTTTAATTTAATAACAAAGTAGTAAATTCATGGTCAAATGATTTCTCTTACAACATCAATACAATATAACATACGTTATATTCCATAACTTCTCGAAATTCATTTATTCAACAACCCAACATAGCAAAAACACCCCACGTAAGGGTCAGCTCACACCGAGACGCGACGCGGCGCGATGCTGCGCGCACATTTTTCATAGAGCGACTCAGAATATACTTTATTCACTACACGAAAAGATACACATTGCTACGCCGCGAGGCACCTCGAGGCGCAGCGCTGCGTGGTGCAACGTAATCTGAATTCTCACAATGTAATGTGTATCTTTTCGTGTAGTGAATAAAGTATATTCTGAGTCGCTCTATGAAAAAAGTGCGCGCAGCGTCGCGCCGCGTCGCGTCTCGGTGTGAGCTGACCCTAACACCACACAACATACATAGTTAATTCATTACATCTGTTATATGCTAATTCGAATGCGTTACGTCGAACCGGCTTCCCTCTTACGAAAGAATAATTACTGTAATTGCCCAATTTGTTACATTGTGACTAGAGGTTCCGGTAGACAGGCGGACAAATTAAATTAAAAAAAAATTGATAGAGATGAGAGATTGTTGAATTTATATTTTTGGTTTTATGGCATTCAAATGCTTTATAAATATAAATTTATAAAGAATAGAATGGAATGGCGCGAAAGGATGCGGGTTTGAGTCCCGCCCCGTGATCGAATTTTTTTCTATTCTTTATAAATTTTTAGAGATGAGAGATGTTTAATATGGTACATAGATGGTAAATGTTAAAAATAATATGTGATGACGATTCAAAAGTGCTTCTAGAAGAAGTCTAATTGAATAAATAAATATTGAGTTTGAGTTTGAATAGTAATATGGTATCTACTTTAAACGTTCATTAGCATAGAATATAAATACACAATAATAAAAAAATAATCTGAATAGCTCTGTTCTCTGTTAAAGAAAGTGGAATGAAATGCGAGCGTTCTATGAAATGTTCTTATGACATAATACTTAAAATATAAGAATAAAAGATTCATAAAAGTATTATTATATTTGAATTAACAACTAATTCTCAAGAAAATAGTAAAAAATTAAGATGTTTATGTAACAAAAACTTTGATTAAAAAGTCAACGACTTCTTGTCTGATGCTCTAACATAAAAGTTAAAAGTAAGAAAATATTATTTAATATTTCTCTTTTTAGGTTATATTTCAAGGTATCTGTCTTTACATCAGAGCATAGAGGAGAATTACACTTTTGAATCTTTAAATTAAATAAGGAAAATAATTACGCTGAATAAATATATTCTTTCGTTCAGAAAAATAATAAGATATTTCGTAGATTCCAGATATGGTTCCTCATATACCAAAAATTCTCAACATTATGATTTGACAGGACGTCATTGTTCTAAAAACTACATAAACACTCCGATTGATTTCATTCAAATTTCATTTCACATTTCTTCCGACACTAGACTTGTAAAAGTTTCTACCTATAAACTTTTTTTTAATGTCAAAACATATCATATATCCCCCTATTATAATTATGTACCATCATTCTTACTCAATACAATGCATTCAAACCCAGGAAGCAACCAAGTACTTACTTACGTATTATGCACAAAGCAGGTGCACTCTCTAGTGCAGTGGACGGAAATCCGACACTTAGAGAAATCAGGATAGACTATATAATATTATATATCGCTATATTGTTACTGTTAAAACCTGTTTTATGTTAGAATGTAACAGGTAGAATTATAACTAAATATTTTTGTTATAACAATATTTAATTAATCAAAATGTTATATTTAAGTTAAGCTAGCAACTACGAAGGTTCATAATCGGTTGCACACTTTTTTATAAACAAATAATAATCTTTGCATAACAAGCGTGCTCGACACAAATTGAAAATGTCATAACCAGAATCTGTTAACTGAACAACTGTTTAACCGTGGTTTAACCTCAAAGCTTAATTCATAGGATCGTCTAAAACCAGGATAATCTCAAGCCACAGTCTCGTTCATAGAGCAGAACAAGTTACTGGGTCACCAGACCGTAGCCGACTACATTCGACACAGCATGTGCGTCTTCCGAAATCTACAAAATTTACCCTGACGAGTCATCTCAATGAGTGTTTAACTGTAGTTTAATCTCTCAAGTATAATAGTCCATAGGATACTCTTAAAACAAGGATCATCTCAAACAATTATAAAAACGTGGTTTAACCTGTAAAGTTTCGTCTTAAACCAGGATCAAATCTGGCTTATACTGCGGAACGAGTTTCTGGGTCAGCAGACCGTAGCGGTCCACATTCGACACAGCGTGTGCGTCTTCCGAAATCGCATAGCATCACGACAGTCGAACTGTTTCTAACTAGACTAGATATTAGTTGAATGGAATGTTAAAACTGAAAATTTAACAACGTTATATTTACAGATTATCTAGCGGGAAATTATATTTAAAAACTTTATTAGAAACAAAACATTATGGAAGAAAGGTGTAGGGATTCTATTGCAGTATTGTTAGTAGTTATATTTTTAATATTTTAATAAAATAAATACATTGGCTATCTAGGGGAAATCAAATCAACTTGCATTAATAAATGCACGATAGATTTTTTGGATGATTAAACATCGTTTAATAATTGTCCGTGCTGCTATTTTTATTATAAACTAGCGGTCCGCCCCGGCTTCGCCCGTGGTACATGTTTACGTTTTCTCTACATATAAGAACGATCCTCGTATTTCAAGGAATATAATAAAAAAAGAATTATCAAAATCGGTTCAGCCGTTCTCGAGTTATGCGCTTACCAACACATTTTGCGATTCATTTTTATATTATAAAAATAAATTGGTATTTACTAATTGAAGTTATTAACCATGAAATAGATCATAACGAAAACTTACAATCTAATTTATCTTAATCTTAATCTTAATACTATTATAAAGGCGAAAGTTTGTAAGGATGTATGGATGTATGGATGTATGGATGTATGGATGTTTGTTACTCTTTCACGTAAAAACTACTGAACCGATTACAATGAAATTTAGCACACATATAGAGGGTAACTTGGATTAACACATAGGATAGGTTTTATCCCGGGTTTTCCTTTGAAAACGCGGGCGAAGCCGCGGGCGGAAATCTAGTGTTAACATAATACTATAGAAACAAAAAACCTTCCTTGTTTTTAGATTTGGTAGACAATACAAATTATTATGATTACTCTGCTTTAAATGAATTCTTACAAATACATACTACCAACAATCACAATATTTAGGCAAAACCTTAGCAAACGACGGAATATGTACGCATTACGTAAGCCTAGAAAATCGAAGGTTACAAATAATGACCATTTGTATGGTTTACACCCACACTACGCCATTTTATTTGCAACTATTCATCACTTAAATAACTTTAACACAATCTAGGCATGTCTTAGCCTATTGTAATGTTTTATTACAAAACTGTGTAATTTTGTTTATAATTTGACGACTTACTGTACTGTACATATTTATTTGCTTGACCTATAGATACCTTTTTTAAGGGGGGAAATCTTCCAAAGATACCCACGGCCCCCGGGGAAGGAGCCGTTATGTCGGATTCTTACCGACTAAAACCCCACTGTGTTCCGTCGAGCCGCTTTAATGATGGGGCCGCGGGTATTGGTTGGAATTCTTCCGCGACCAACCTATAGATACCTACTTCAATCGTGTATTAGCATTAGTATGAATACATACTTATTACGAAGTTATACTAGGTTTCATTTATTACGTGTTTATTTGTATGATTTTTCCTTATTCTTAGTTTATTCTTTTCATAAAATGTTATAACTCGTTTATTTGTACGGCTGTTTGTCTATATCAATTCAGACGAAAGCTATTTAGTATCTAAATATCTTTCTTTAGCGGGTTCGGTAGAACGAAAAGCCTCTAGAAGCGGCTTAAACTCAAACTTAAAGCTTAAAGTCAATTAGACTTTGACTCTTTTAGAAGCACTTTCGAATAGTCATTACATATTTTTAACATTTACCTTAATTTTAGTTAGCTCATGTAACGTGAACTGTATATAAATATTACCTGTTAAATATCTTTCAAAATCTATAGGAAGTACGCCCCGGATTGGCGTGAAAGGATGCGGGTTCGAGTCCCGCCTCGTGATCGAATTTTTTCTATTCTTTATAAATTTATATCTGTAGGAAGTATCCAAATGTGATCATTAGTTGGGGATTTTTTTAATATACCATCTATAATGGGCTTTTTGATGCGAAAGCATAACGATATTCAAACGCGAAGTTTTCCGAACATTTATTATGTTCCATGCTATAGCTTTTGCTATAACAAATAACGTTATTTAATCATATGCACACTAATAAGGCTGGCTCAGTTGATCGCATACTAAGTCAACTACGCACATGAGTCGTGATGTCATATTTTATTATTCATGATAACCTGCCGATAAGGTATTCCCCAGATATAAATACATAGTTGTCATATAAATAAGATGGTGCAGTTGTTAATTATTTTACAGGTGACAGTAGAGTGTAGATGTTAAAGATTATTTTAGTGAAAATTAAAGCAAAGAGACTGTTATTTAACAACGTAAATTCGTTTGTCAATGTGTTGGTAGTATAAAAAAGTATAGTAGTAGAAGTATTTATTCCAGTAGAACATGTTAGTTATATGCAGTCTCAAATAAAACAAAACTTTTGATATAAAATGATTGATATTTTTTCATACATTCGAAGATGTTATGTAACTTATCTATCAGGTAATAAAACATTTATGTTGTTTGTCTACAGAGTCATTTTAGATTGAATCCAGAAATTTTTATTCTAAATAATATTTACATACCCACTCACCACACACTAAGCTTCGACATATAGTGTCCGATATTAACATTCAGAAGGTATCTGCTAAATTCTAGCACGCTACATATACACAACGGTATAAACACCTTAATACATAATAGTATTCGATCAAAAGCTGAGTCAAGAGTTGAAAAGTATTTATTGTTCTCTATTTTTACGAATCCAAAGGTCTAAAATAAGAAGTAGCAAAGATTGGAGTATATTAAAAATATCTTAAAATTTGGTAAAGTTCATTTGAATTGCCAATAATTTAAGCGATTTTTGACTTTATCTTTGTTATCTTTACTATCCCAAATATTCGGAAATTATTTATAGGATAGTCAGAAACAAGACATCTAACATTTTCACGATGCAATAGAAAAGCAGTGCAACAATACCTATGCACTGCAGAAAATAACACATCTCAATCTTCCATACCAGACAAAATTGACCAAAAAAGGTACGCAGTAATTCCCAATAAGCTGATAGTTCTTATGTATTGTCGCGGTCGTCACCACAAAAAGTTCCTATGGTTATCGATCCGCATACGTTCTTTTCTATCCGATGCCTTCTAACGATATCTCCATAAAACACTACTATAAAATATACTTTTAGAAGTTAGGTTAACTTATGTACCTATAATTTTATAACTACTAGTACTCTGATACTAATAAAATCTGATTTGAACATTACATATTTGCTAATTATAGCAGTTCGGTTAACTTCTCCAGTTCTCCTGTCTTCATTTTATTAATCAACCGGTTTAAAAAAGGAGGAGATTCTCCATTCGACTGCTTTTTCTTTGGTTTATTACCACAGAACTTTCGACTGGATAAACCGATTTTGGATATTCTTATATTATTTGAAAGCTAGTGCCTTCTGGTCCAATATCAATTCTGACCCTTTAAAAGACGCTTATTTTTTGTTATCTAATACATATTATAAAGGCGAAAGTTTGTAAGGATGTATGGATGTATGGTTGTATGGATGTTTGTTACTCTTTCACGTAAAAACTACTGAACCGATTACAATGAAATTTAGCACACATATAGAGGGTAACTTGGATTAACACATAGGATAGTTTTTATCCCGGAAATCCCACGGGAACGGGAACTATGCGGGTTTTCCTTTGCAAACGCGGGCGAAGCCGCGGGCGGAAATCTAGTAAATAATAATTATTGACTTCCATAATTAGTAATCCACTCTTCTCTATACGGACCGTCGACACACCTTGACAGACGCGGATGCTACAATCGTCACTTCGTAAGTCGACGTGATTGACGAACCGACCCTGCTATGGTATGGTACCATAAATGTAGGCAGTTATTAGTTATAACGTAATAGATCTGTGTATGGATTGCTTCGTTTGAATTTGTGTGAGATTTCCGTAAACTGAGAAAGTATTAATAATTACGAATATGTTCTAATAACAAATGAAGCATCTGCTCTTTCTTTAAAACTACTTTTGTTACTGAATTCTTCATTCTTAGTATTTTATTTCTAGCCCAGTCATATTAGGGGTTTCACCTCGGAATGAAAGATAATAAGCTGGAAATTGGTAAAAACCTTTGTTTTGTTACCCTCAATATTGTCTCAAAAGTCACAAATGCTATCGTGTCCGCGTCTTAAGATATTGAAGGTCAAAGGTCACAAAAAACGATTTTTCGCGAATATCTCGGTTCCTATTGCTTAAATGATATTTTCACCTATTATGAAAGTTGTAGAGTATAAAATTCTCTACAACTTTTGTCTAAACTTTTTTTTTATACGATCAACCGTTTTTGAGGTAGAGCGCGAAGAGTGCGCAGCGTACAGTCATATATGAGCTAATGCAGGGTCAAGCGTGAGTTACGGTTATCAGTACGTTGTATAAAGTCAATTATTGACAAAAAAATTATAATTATTAAGCAATGCCCATTATTTCTGTTCTTATTCTTAATTATTTATATTTAATTATTCAACTATAGTATATTATTAATTCTGGATTATCTATTTTAGTTATATTTTAAAATAAAACGACATTATATATGTTTCGTTTAAAACGTGTAAATTTTTAAATACTTATATAACTGGAAATACTTGTCCCTACCCTATGATCATTTCTATTTATAGCCGATTTAAAAAAGGAAAAAAAAACTGTTACTAGAGCATTGGAGAAAATTATCAATTTGGATAAACTGGTGGAAGTATTTCAACAAGAAAACTGCCCCGTACAAACTTTATTTGAAAATGGAGTGCGCATCTTTTTGGCATTATATTATAATGCTCCAAAATCTGAGGACAACCTTGATTATTTCCGCTACACGCAATTCATCAAATTAACAAAACTAAATAAACCTGTAAAATTGTCAACACTTCCACCAACAAGTGTAGCAGCCCGTCAACATATCAATCGTGTCTACTACCAGATTCAAACGTGGCTAGGGAAGAACTTAGAACCTCAAGAATGGGGCTGGAAGCTTGAAAATGAAATCCTGGAGCCCATAACAACGTTATTACCTCCAGCACCAGCCGAACTACTAAACACAATATTTTGCAATTGCAAAAATGGTTGTGGTTCCCGCTGTGGATGCAGACAATCAGGGCTACTATGTTCTTTAGCTTGTGGCCAGTGCAATGGACAAGCTTGCCTCAACGCTCCACTATATCCAAGTAATCCCGATGAAGAAAGCACATATGATCCTGAAATTCTATAAGGTTTGGAAATGAATATGACCGATAATGAGGATGATGACAATGAATTGAATATTTTAGACCGACAACAAGAAGAAGACGACGAAGAAGAAGATAACTAGCTTCCATTCGCAATTTCATTGATCGATTCACAAATTATTTTAATATTTTAAGTCATATTTTAATAAATGTATAACATGCCATATTTAATGATAAATAAAGTTATATCTAAAATATATTTCCTTACTGTCTTTTTATTTTAAAATATAACTAAAATAGATAATCCAGAATTAATAATATACTATAGTTGAATAATTAAATATAAATAATTAAGAATAAGTACAGAAATAATGGGCATTGCTTAATAATTATAATTTTTTTGTCAATAATTGACTTTATACAACGTACTGATAACCGTAACTCACGCTTGACCCTGCATTAGCTCATATATGACTGTACGCTGTGCACTCTTCGCGCTCTACCTCAAAAACGGTTGATCGTATAAAAAAAAAGTTTAGACAAAAGTTGTAGAGAATTTTATACTCTACAACTTTCATAATAGGTGAAAATATCATTTAAGCAATAGGAACCGAGATATTCGCGAAAAATCGTTTTTTGTGACTTTTGACCTTCAATATCTTAAGACGCGGACACGATAGCATTTGTGACTTTTGAGACAATATTGAGGGTAACAAAACAAAGGTTTTTACCAATTTCCAGCTTATTATCTTTCATTCCGAGGTTGACCCCTTTTTTTACCTAATTTCACTGGGCTATTCTGTAAACATCCAAACTCAAAGTCACAAATTAATAAATTATTCAATTAGACTTCTTTTAGAAGCACTTTTAATCGTCATAACCGTTTACCACCGGTTCAGAAAACAACATAACGTGTCCTAAATTAAAATCCAATTCAAATATTTTATCAATGGAAGTAGGTTACCATAATTATACCAATTTGAGACATGTATTGTTAGATCTACACTACAGGCGAACACCAATACATATTCACTTCAACGAATCGTTAAAACAAACACTTTGACGTTTACCTACCGGTGCGGAACGGTATTTTACAAAAAACCGCCAATTATAAACCGATCTATCAAACGAACATGCATACAGGACTATTTGACTGTTACATTGGTTACAAGCTATTATCATTGTGAAAGAGTTAATTCGTATGAAGATAATTACCGCTATTACAAGCTGGTACGAATATGATCAATAATATTGGTCCAATAGGAAATAAATATTGATGTGGGGTTCGTATATATCCTACTTCTATTATAAAGGCGAAAGTTTGTATGGATGTATGGATGTTTGTTACTCTTTCACGTAAAAACTACTGAATGGATTTGAATGAAACTTTACCACAATATAGCTTATACATCAGAATAACACATAGGATAGGTTTTATCCCGGAAATGCCACGGGAACGGGAACTATGCGGGTTTTTCTTTGAAAACGCGGGTGAAGCCGCGGGTGGAAAGCTAGTTTGACCCATATATTTGTAAGTATAATATGTAAGCATAACATCTTAATAATACTTAACATAATAGGGTCTGGCTGATACTGACAGCGTGTGTAATTTACAACCTCACACCCTGACCTCAGGACCTTCTTTGGCCTAAATTTATATCCTGTATCATAGACCTAAAACCAACATTGGAATAGTACTAAAAGAGTCTAGTGATTTAATATTCCGTGCCAAAATATGAGTACTTTTGGACAACCTCTACCAACGCTTCTACCTCCTACCAACCTCTACCTCTACCAACCTCTATCTGTTGTTCAATTAATATTTCGATTTATTTTATCATCATTTTTATTTCATTATTTCGTAGATAGTAGAAAGTAGAAACTGTATTAAAAGCATCAAGACACTTATTATTCAGTGCCGAAAAACATAGTTTTAGTACAACTTTACCATAGAGACAGGTACGTTTTTAAACAATAAAAGTACCACGTTAACGTATATTTAGTACAACTTTTCACGATAAACTGGTACGTTTTTGAACAATAAAAGCGACTAAGTACGTAAATATCAAAATATAGCTCGATTAAGGGCCGATTTTTCAATGCTTGGATAAAACTTATTCGTCGAATAATGTATAAAACTACCATTTTAAAATGTTAGTGAAAGTTCACTAACATTTTAAAATGGAGTTCTACAGTTCCTGATACTTTTTAGAAATAGTTCTGGCGTTTTTACCTTAAAAAACGACATTTGAAAAAATAATCTGCCAACTTCCCGTAGCAGATCATTTTTAGCAGATCAAAAAAAAAAATGTGAGTTCTTATCGCGTGCAGTTGAGTTCTACAGTTCCTGATACTTTTTAGAAATACTCGCGTAAAATGAAACACTAGAAAATTTATTTGTCATATTTCATCACGCCATAGCACCATGCCGTAGCATCATGCCGTAGCATCATGCCGTAGCATCACGCCGTAGCATCACGCCATAGCATCATCCCGTAGCATCATGCCGTAGCATCACGCCGTAGCATCATGCCGTAGCATCACGCCGTAGCATTATGCCGTAGCATCACGCCGTAGCATCATGCCGTAGCATCATGCCGTAGCATCATGCCGTAGCATCATGCCGTAGCATCACACCGTAGCATCACACCGTAGCATCACACCGTAGCATCACACCGTAGCATCACACCGTAGCATCACACCGTAGCATCACGCCGTAGCATCACGCCGTAGCATCACAGCGTAGCATCACGCCGTAGCATCACGTCTTAGCATCACGTTAAGCCGGGTCTAGGTCGGGTTTTTTCAAATGTCGTTTGTTAAGGTAAAAACGCCAGAACTATTTCTAAAAAGTATCAGGAACTGTAGAACTCAACTGCACGCGATAAGAACTCACATTTTTTTTGATCTGCTAAAAATGATCTGCTACAGGAAGTTGGCAGATCATTTTTTCAAATGTCGTTTTTTAAGGTAAAAACGCCAGAACTATTTCTATAAAGTATCAGGAACTGTAGAACTCAACTGCACGCGATAAGAACTCACATTTTTTTTTTGATCTGCTAAAAATGATCTGCTAAGTTCACTAACATAATTTTAAAAACGTATTCTAATTGCCCGTATTTGACAGTTTACGTGGCATTTTAATATGTATTATCGTGTAATATTTTAATGGACGGATAAGTTTTATCCAAGCATTGAAAAATCGGCCCATAATAAATCTATATCAAGCCCTAAATATGCAAGTCTAGATAACTTCCCGTACCTTGTATAGACTTGTTTACTAAACGCGGAAAGCGTTTATGGCATTACTTGAATTAACTTAGACTTGAAGGTTGAACTTAAAATGCATCAGCCTTGGATGCATTGGAGTTTATGGTAATGGATGTTTGACGTGTAGCGTTTCTTTTATGTGGTCACTGAATAATATTTTATAGATAGACTTGGCTGAAGAAAGAAATCATAGGTTTATTTACTGCTCTGCCCTGTATTTGTTTGTTTTTATTCGTGTTTGTAAGAAAATGCTATTTACTTAGTTTTTCGTGGAACGTAAGATATATTATAGTGCAGATTACTTAGTTATGTACCTAAATGAAAATTCGTAGACAAATAATAATGATTATTTAACTAAATAAGCCATAAAATAAACAAGAAACAACACTACACACTTTGTGTCAATAAAAATGACCTAAGTTCGTTGCACAGATTGTTCAGTAGCCATCAGATCGCTTCGCTTATATTTTATCATAATTTCATTATCACCTAAAACTAGTATAAAATATAACATATTACTGTAATGAAGATGTACATGAAGCATAAAGCGGTCACCCATCAATAGTCACACTGCACTTAAGGTTGCTTAACCGAGCATTCACTGTATGTAACGAAAATATACAGTTATGTGTTAGGTATGTTAAACATATGTAAAAAACTATTACAAAAATTGGTTTTATATTGAAGTAGTTTTAAAGATTTAAGCATACATAGTAACATTGGGACAGGGAAAGCGACTTTGTTTTAAACTATGTAGTACCTAATTTAACGTTTAATCAAGTAATGCAAAAGATGTGATATTCTTCTAATAAGTTTATACACTATATTAAGTTTTACTTATGCCTAATAAATATACCTAGAGAAAATAAACACGCTCCAATAAGATGAAATTATTGTATTATTTGTATTGTCACCGATCCTTGTTAAGTCCTAAGATCCTTGTTGTAAAAAAGTTGAACAGAGATATTACCTTGAACGGGGAGGTATTGCATCCTACTGAGTCTACTGTATTTCTAGGGTTAACATTGGACGAGAAACTACAGTGGGGAGCCCATGTCAACACCGCTGCAGGTAAGCTCAGTTCAGCTGCATATGCAGTCCGAAAAATAAGGCATCTCACCGATGAAGATACAGCTAGATTGGTTTATTTCAGCTACTTTCATAGCATTATGTCCTATGGAATTCTACTGTGGGGCAAAGCTGCAGATATAGAATCTATATTTATATTACAGAAAAGAGCCATTCGCTCTATATATAATTTACGTGCTCGGGACTCACTAAGAGATCATTTTAAGAATACTGGTATCCTTACTGTACCATCACAGTATATATTTAATAATATTTTGCATGTACACAAAAGCTCCGACATACACACAAGAGTAGGAGATAGACACGATTATGGCACAAGGAACAGGAATAGAATTGAAATGCCATTTTTCCGATTAGCTAAAGTTAAAAATTCATTTATGGGTCAAGGTATACGCTTATATAATAAAATTCCTCACAATATTAAAGAGTTTAGTAGTTCTAAATTTAAAACTTATATAAAAAATGTACTAGTTCAGAGAGCGTACTACAGTATTCAGGAATATATGGACGATAAAGACCCATGGAGGGTTGTCGCGTAAAAACCACAGGACAGTTCTTTGGCATATTATGATATATTATTATGTAGTTAGATATAAGTTACATATTATGTAATATTGACATGATTTAAAAGAGCAACTATGGAGTTTCTTGCCGATTCTTCTCCATAGATACTGCTTTCCGAATCGGTGGTAAATGTTAAAAATACTTATGTAATGACGATTCGAAAGTGCTACTAAATAGTAGTCTAATTGAATAAATGAATGTTTGAGTTTGAGTTTGAGTTTGAAGTATACAAAGTTCGAATTAAATCTGTCCGTCAACATTTATAAGATGGATACACACAAACATACAGGTGTAGCCTTAGATTACAAAATAAAAGACAGATGGAGCGTTGCCGAACTAAACCGAATGATTTATCGTCATTTTCAATAAAGCTATGTGTGCTGTCATTTCGCCGCTGCACTGTACGTACACGGTGCTTCTGTGTGCGTGTAATGTTACCAGATATTGAAAAAATTCCCAAATTTTTCCCTGACAACGGAAAAAAGAGGGTTATGTTTTTCGAGTTTATGTATGTATGTATAATATTTCTTTGACACGCCCTGCAGTATAAACCGTTGGACCGATTTTGAGTTGTGATGCAATCATCTGAATTATTATGTTAGTGGCGGTAGTGACGTAGGCTATATACATAAATTAGCAGTCAAGTTTTAATTTATATTTTAATATTATTTCGGGTTTGTTGATATTTTTTTTTATAATATTGTAAAAATTATTTTATTAAGTATATAAAGTACCTGCCTACTTAAGTTATATATGGACAAAATAATTGTATTCAATTTTTAATTAAATAAATTACATAAAAAATGTGTGCGTGTACTAGTGTACATACGTAAGAAGTAAAACTTCTTTATGACCTTATTTTTCAAAAAATAATTTGCAACTTTACAGAGATACGTCGAATCACGCGTGGTAGGGACAAGAAAAAGATGGCACGTAACGAAACGAAAAAATGTTACACTAAATTTTTTTCCATACCCGATAAAGAAGTTTCACTTCAAAAATTTTCAATATTAACTATAATAATTATATTATTTTTTATTTTTCAAAATATATGAATGCAAATAGCGGTAGTTTTTAGTCGAGAATACGGGACATTTTATTTTCATCATATACATCATGGAGTTCACATAAATTAAATCGCTAGCGAAAACGACTATGGCGTTTTTAAGCTTTATAAAAGTAACAAAATAATGTATTATGCTTATTAAAATAATCTAATAATGATCATGAACCTTTAGTGCACTTTACAAATAATCACATTCACGATCGAAAAATCCAACAGCATTACCCTGAAGATCTTTTAACCGTTTTACCGTTTTACCAATAAAAATGGCAAATTCATTTTCAAAATACTGGCAACATACGTTGAAGTTTTGTATTCCTTCATATCTGTAAAATTATTATTCGTATAAAGAAATAAATCAGCCAAATAATCTACAGAAAACCTGTGAAACAATTTTTTTACTAAAATTGCAAATCCTTTTTGACGTATTGCATGACACTATATGCGCTATAGCACTGGAGCAGCGACGTATTTGCTTTTGATTTCGTATTTTCTTTGACAAGGGCGACGGGCGGTTGTCATGCTCCATCTGTATTTTATTTTGTAATCTAAGGGTGTAGCTAATAACATTTCTTCCAAATCTATTCTAATCAGTTTTCAACCAAATATAGCCCTTAATACTTACGCAATAAATCCTTAAATCAATAACAAGGACGAAAACATCTGAATGATATTCCAACATTGACACAGAATGGCGACCTTGCCGCCAAAACATCAGCCTACCCGAATAACCAAGAAGCTTATAAATCGAATAACTAACCCACAGACTAAAATATGAAGTTATAATTTGTCAATTAGATGACATATGCGATATTGGAAATATTTTGTGCGATTATCTATGGCCTATATCTTATTTTTACGTTTATTCCATGTATTATTTAATATGCTTATATCAAGAGTGTAATAGTTTCATGTTTGCTTTCTACTAAAATGCGATAGCACATTTTATTCATAGTATATAAATGTTCTTCAGTAAATATCACATTTGGTTTTTCATTCGATTTGAAGTTTATCTCTCCTATTCTTAATGTATATAGATTACATACACTATGTATAGGTATAGATACCTATAACATTTTGTTTACGAAAAGTTGTATTTACGCGAATCTCCTACAACTTATACATATATAGGCAACTTATGCCAAAAATTCGACGAGCCATAAAGACATAGATTAAATAGTTGTACTATATTATGTAGTACATAGTTCGTAACAATTCATGCAAACAGTGCAGACAGACATAAGGACCAATTAATGTGATTAGAAGGGTTTTCAATTGTTGACTCATAACTTAAACATACTTTATCTATTAACTAATTAAAAAGGGTCTTTAACATATTCTATTTTTTACCAAAAGATCGCATTGACTGTGTGTTTGTTGAATTATTTATTTATTAACTGTACAATCTATTATTTATTTGAAATTTTGAAAGATTAAAAAATATAAAGTTTAATTATTATTAAGAGGAACAAGTAAGTCATTTTTAAGACCACTTTTTATTCTCTCGTGTGAAAACGGATGTATCAAGGAAATAATTCATTTATTAGTAAGAAGGTACATACTTTCTTGGTAAAAATTATAAAAATGATAAATTACTTTATTTACCGACAATCGAAAATTCTTGTTTATTTAAAGGCTATTTATGAACATATAGGTAGATATAATATATATTTCTCCGATAACTTTTACACATCTTATATTCTGTAGTTATTACTAAAGATTATTTTCCAATTAAGTGTTTTAAAATCAAATGCCTGTATTCCATATACCACTATTAGTTATTCAAAAGTTATGGAATACGCTCGATTCCGGCCTTGCTTTCAAACATAACAAGTGTCTGAAACTCCACCTAACCCACTTTATATTTGCGAATGCTATCAATATTTACTCTCACGAATACATTATAACGCTTATCTTAAGAGAATTAAATCATCACGCTCAAAATTACTTGCATCACTAAAAAAACATGCCTACCCACCATTGTAATACGGTCTAAAATAACAAAATACGTTAATTACCGACAAATAGTTAATTACAGATAGCAAATATGCTTAAAAACTAGCGGTTCAATTAACTCAAAATGGGTCATTTGCCGCTTTTTTTCATTAAAAAAAACAATATTCAAAACACCATACCATAATTCACATTTAAAAAAAGAACACTGTCACAAATAACACTGGCCACTAACGCATCCAGAACATTCCCGCTATACACCCTGGCCACTAATTACCAAAACCACTTGCATCCAGAGCGATTTTTTGTAATTTTTTATTTTTATTTTTTATCTGTGACGATACGCGAGACTATCGCGCGCGGCGCGTCAATTCAGACTGCTTAGACGAATGGTGGGAGGCAAGTACCTACGTACGTGGGTTAATTCAAATTAAAATTGCAGTCACTACGTGAATTTAAAGATTGTATAATATTTTGTTATTGCATGCGACCGGTTTTATTGTGTATCATTGAATTAACGTCGAACAGTATTAGAAGCCCTAGCTGACGTCCAAATGCTGTGATTAGTGCCGCATTACAAATATATCGACCTTCGATTATTACGTTTAGTCAGTTGAGACGTGTGATAAAACGTTAAAATTGCTTTTTGCTCGTGTTTTTCAATGGTTTTAATGATATATAAGTAAATATTATAGATAGGCAAGAAAACAAGCATGTTTTTTTTTTTGGAAGTTTTTGCACTGTATATTAATAATTAGTAATTAGTAATTACTAATTACTAACCTATAAAAATAAAAGAAAGGATAAAAAGTATCTTCTTTCAATCAAGGAGTATGCCGTAGATAATAGAAATCACAACTTTTATATTAAAATTTGGTTGTATTTATTTAGTATCAAACACCAAATTGAGTAAAACCACAAGAATAACTAAATAAAAAGCACGTATTTAGATAATTAGACATACACTCAAGTACCTAGACAAAAACTCTGAACCTAGGTATATCAAATAAGAATATAACATTATTAAACTAAAGAATATAATATTATTAAATTAAACTAAAACATAATGATTTAACGACCTTGTCCAACCTCGGTTTTTACTAATCACCTTAGAGTAAATAACTATTTTGTAAAAAGCGCAATTATTTAATTAGTAACAAATGAACACTCCGCTAGTTATGTTGCTAATTATAAATTAATTCAAACACCTGTAATAATACGTAAATACACATTATCTTGTATGTGTTAAAGTTTGTTTATAACTCGATTAACTTATCAAAGAGGTACGATATTTTTGAAGTGAAACTTCTTTACCGGGGTTGGAAAAAATTTAGTGTAACATTTTTTCGTTACGCGTGACATTTTTCCGTTACGCGCCATCTTTTTCTTATCCCTACCACGCGTGGTTCGACGTATTTCTGAAAATTTGGATATAGTAAATTATTTTTTGAAAAATAAGGTCATAAAGAAGTTTCAGTTCTTACGTGTGTACACTTGTACCTACACGCACACATTTTTTAGCAATTGTGTACGTAGTTACCTAAAGAAATGTTTTCGCCTTCTAGATGTAATAATTAATATGTACCTATATTTTATTTGTTGGGTTACCATAATGTAATTAGTAAGCAGTGTTTATTCCAGTGTGGGAACGTGATGGTACTAGGTGACCTATATAGCGCTGTCATTTTTCCACACTGGATGTAATACTGCTATAAGATATCATGGTTAATCTCCAGCCCATATTATAAAAAAAGACGTGTGGCACTCGGGGACTGCCGCGGTAAAGCTATTGCATAGCATGCCTTCGAGCCACACCTCCGAGCCCGTCGGAGTAGGGAGCGTTAGGTTTTTTCGTTACGGAATTTCTCGATTCGGTCTCCGCGCTCAAGGCCCGCGATAGAAGCTATGCAATAGCTTAATAATTTGCCGAAGATTAGTTTTGCTCCATATGCTTCTTGTTTAATGTAAAATAATTCACTGCGTGCAAATGTTCGTGCATTTACTTTCGAATTGTTCGAATTTGACGTTTATCATAGATATAATTCCAAACTTCCATATTTAGTATGAGTTCTTGATTATTCTATATCTAGTTTGGTACATAACATGGTCTGTTACAGACACGCATTAATAAGACAGGCTCATGAAATTATTGTATTGTCAGTTGATAAGTGTACAAAGTTTGAATTAAATCTGTCTGTTTAAAGTGGGTCAAAATCAAGCCTAAAGGAGTCGGTTACATACAAACATACAGGTGAAGCTAATACTAGCGTGTTAATCAAAATTAGGAGATTCATGATCGTGCGCATACTGCAGTTATATTATAACTAGCGGTCCGCCCCGGCTTCGCCCGTGGTACATATTTCGCCATAAAAGGTAGCCTATGTTCTTTCTCAAGGCCAAAAAAGATTATCTGTGCCAAATTTCATCAAAATCGGTCCAGTAGTTTATGCGTGAAAGCCATACATACATACAAACCTTTCCTCCTTATAATATTAGTATAGAAGTATAGATTTATCATCTCTGCAGTTGGTCTCCGAAATTCAACAGAACTGTATTGGGATTTCCATTCTGTAAATCAACATTGTTTTATCTTCAATCCATTATAAATAAAGACAATCGTAATTGCAAATAAATTTGGAAAATCCAAAAGTGCACGCCTCATAATTTTTTTTTAATAATTATTTATTAATTATTATTTTTGTTTATTTAATAACAATTAAAACACATCGAATCAGACCCTGAAAAATGAAAGGGTTCTATTCCTGAGCATACTCAAGCGTAAGAGAAAAAAAAAGACTCGATTAGTAAAGTATTTCGGTCGCTATCGTGTTAACAAGAAAATCCTCCGCACATACAGACACACGGACGTCCAAGACAGAACTTTTTTAAAGTGTTTTTTAACTAGTTTAAATAACAAAAATGACATCAAAAATATCATGAATGTTAAAAATAGTGTTTTTTCTTAATATGTGTGTGTATGTATTATCTTACAAGTGCAATGTATGATACATAAAGACATTTACAGTTTGAAAAATCAGATGTTTTGCGCGAAGTGACAGTAGTACCCACCTCAACGCTTCGCTTATGAGGCGTGCAATAAGCTTCTATAGGCGCGGGTCAAACACAAGCGGCGCGGGCGCGGGCGTGCCATAAGCGCACCTCTTGAATCTGTTTTGCACCACGTCCTTCTTATACATTTTGTATGAAAGAATTTTGGAAAGGCGACGAGGCGGCACGCCACGGTTGCGCCGCGGGCGTACCGCAGGCGCGCTTCCCCCATCGCATCCAAATAGAGGTCAATTCACGGTCATACACAATCAAAAACAAATCGGGTGGTAGGAGACGGTAGCCTGTCAGTCAAAAATGTGTTCTCTCTGTGTGGAATTATATAGAGCTGCTATTACATACCCTTCTTCGTTTTATTTTTAAAGGTGAATTGAATTAATCGATGAAATGATTTACACAGGTGATGGCAGTAGGGAAAGTGAAAATGAAGAAGAGCATAATGAAAGTTCCCATGTATTTACAATGTCAGAAATAAAGATAATCCTGATTTTGATTGTGTTTTTTATTTATTTGTAATTGTAATAATATTGTGGAATGATCAGTACTGTAAATACTTTTGAACTGAGATTTTAATGATAAGATTTATATGGTTTAAATGTAAACCTGTGTTTGAAAACCATATTTTATCTATACTAATATTATAAAGAGGAAAGGTTTGTATGTATGTATGGTTTTCACGCATAAACTACTGGACCGATTTTGATGACATTTGGCACAGATAATCTTTAGACCCTGAGAAAGAACATAGGCTACCTTTTATTGCGAAATATGTACCACGGGCGAAGCCGGGGCGGACCGCTAGTACAATATAAATTTTGTGTTATTTTAACCTTCTTTTCTTCCATCATTACACCAGTACTACTTTAAAATTACTTTAAAAGTACTATAAAATTTTCCAAGTAAATTCCAACATTTCCAACAAAGATATATTTGCAATCGTGGGGTTATCCTCGCTATTTACTTACAAGGAATTATCAAAACAAAATCGTTACTTTCAAATTAATGTTAAACTCTTTTAGCACAAAAAACATAATTTTACTAAATTATGCATGAAGAAAATGCATTTAACCACTCTATATAAATATCATTTTCGGACGCCAACAGCGCGCCCGATGCGCGCCGGCAGGCGCGCCGGCAGCGCGCCCGAGGCGCGCCGGCAGGCGCACCGGCAGCGCGCCCGAGGCGCGCCGGCAGGCGCGCCCGCGGTGCGCCCGATGCGCGCCGCGCCGCTTGTATATGTCCCGCGCCATAGTGACATCATGATAAATTATCACTCAATGTCACTTTTAAACGATAGTTATTTTATTATAATAGGTGCTTATGTTTGCATTGTCTAAATAAATAGGTGTGGGTATTTGGAAAGGTGTGTTGTCAATGAAAGGTCTGTGTGCATAAAATTCGCACGTATTTTATTACACTTGAAGTTTATCCTATTCTACTAATATTATAAATGCGAAAGTTTGTAAGGATGAATGTATGTGTATGTATGTTTGTTACTCCTTCACGCAAATACTTCAGAAACCGATTACAATGAAATTTAGCACACACATAGAGGGTAACTTGGATTAACACATAGGATAGTTTTTATCCCGAATCGCACGGGTATTGGAACTAAGCGGGTTTTCTTTTGCCTACGCGGGCGAAAAGCTATGGTCCGGGAGCCAGCAGCAGATTTTATGACCAAGTTCCTCTCAAGAGATAATTCGTCAGACGCATGAGAGTACAGTATTATAAAGCCTCGTGAACGTCAGGTGGAGCTCGGTTGAGGGGGTGAGCGGTTGTAGCCTCCCGTATCAGCTGACGGTTTTTCCACCAAGATACAGCCAGCTGACATATATATTTATCCACAGTTACATATAAGCTATCATCAGGTAAATTTTTGTTTGAGAGGAAATAACGGAAAATAAATTTTTCTTTAAATTTAACTTTCATGTTCGAGACACCAGCTGACGTATAATACACCATGTTGTAACCAGCTGACTATTTTTTTTCGTTGAGATATTGGGTTAGCTACAATTTGACAAATTTTTAGCTGAGAGGAAATGAATGAATGAATGTATTTTTTTTCCTATGTGCGTGGGAGGCTACAACCGCTCACCCCCCCAACCGAGCGCCAGCTGACGTTCACGAGGCTTTATAATACTATACTCTCATGCGTCTGACGAATTATCTCTTGAGAGGAAATAGTTAACCAAATTTGCACCTGGCTCCCTAACCACTAGATGCATCGACAACAGAACCACGTTGTCAAGTTGTATTATATCTTTATATCTTTTTATCGATATGTGATCATCTATAGGTATTAATAAAAAGGTCGAGTTAGGGCAATTTGGACAGATAATTACGAATGTTGGCTTTGTTCCGTTTCGCATACGCAGAATAAGTATGAATACATCGAATGAATTGACAAAAACCGGTTTTAAAATAAACTGTTTACAGTAGTATTCCTCGCCTCGTGGTAATAAAATGTTATTAACATGTATTAATTTTAAATTATATGAACCATACACTGCACATGATAATTTTCCGCAAAGTCGAAAAAGATTTTCGATAGTGCTCGATTTTCGTCTATATCCATTTACTCGAAAATCATTATTATTAACTAATTATATTGCAGTACGTCTGTATTCATTTACCATCATTATTAATTAATTGTAATATAATTAATAATCAAACTTAACTTCATTACTTAATTATCAAATAGGCAAAAATAAAGCCAAGGATCATCTTTATTACCCACATCTTTTACGGGATTACGAGACCCTTATTTGAGCCTAAGAATCATTTTTCCTTCATATTATATTTCATAGATATAGTGTCCCAGATATCTAGAGCTTTTTGCTTGACCTATAAACGTTCTTATCCTATTCATCGGATTATGATAAAACTTAGACATATTCGAAAGAAATTGTTACTTTCTCAAACCACTATCCTTACTACAATATTATAAATGTGTTTGTTTGTTCTTTTTTTCAAGTAGCAATTTTTTGGCATAACTTTTTCATGCTTGGGGATAGTTAGGAGGCTAGGGATACACATTATTATGTATAGGTAACATTTTACCGCGGTGAAACATCTCACTCCCATGGGAATATGACCATTAGGGCAACAGCTAGTAGACATTCAATTAAATACTACCTAGCTATGCCGCGCGGTTTCACCTGAGCACGAAACGGCAGGCAAAATCCAGTATGACCATGTCTCATGTGTTATTGATGTTACATATTACTGTAAAGTTTCTTCCAAATACGTCGAACAGTTTTTTCGTGAGAGTCTTACAAACTTTCGCATTTATAATACATATATATACTTGTAGGATATGATAGGAGAATTCTAACAAGGACGTATAATCGCTAATTATTAAAAATGACATCACATAAGAACACTTATGTACATCTTAACGCAGATCTGTTTGCCGACCTACTTGATCGTTTAGGTGTCAAGGTTATATTACAATGCGTAATTGTATGTAGGCTTATAATTTTATTTCTTATTATTGTGTTAGTATGAGGTCTTGCCGCCTCGTTGTTTGGATAGTTCAGATTAAGACTATGAGAACAGAGTGGATAATTGAGTTGTCACGTAATAAGAATTAATTTGGATAAAATAATAGCATAAATTACTTTTTTTTTTTCTACGCTTGGAAGTAGGTAGGTACCTACGCGTCTATGATGGTATATATTATATGCTTTCTGGTCCACTTTTTCACTTTTTCTTTTTACTTCATCTTAATTCTTATCTGCTTCTATTCGTGATCCTATTAGGCATACATACATATATTCAAATTTATAATAGAAGCAGGAAAGATTAGGCAGAGTAGATATCTACGTATTGATGGATTTCGCTTTTCTTTCGACATTGTAAAAGGTTCAAATTAAATATGAATTATCAATAAATTACTCCAATAAATTACTCCAATAAATTACTCCAATAGATTTAGTCTAAGTTAGGATTTATATCCTAGTGTTACTAAATATTTAAATTTAAATTAATAAACACGTGGTAAAATGAAAATTCTATTAAAATCCTCACAGCTTTCCATCTCAAGAGCCGGCTTCAATATTTGAAGAGCTCTTGAATCGCAAAGGCCTAGTTTTACGATCTCAAGTCTTGATTGACTTACTTAATTAAATTAATTTAAATCTTATTTATTCGAGATTAAAGCGTGTTTTTGACTAAAATATTGTTAACAAATGTTTCTACTGAACAAAGCATTTTAATTTTTAATTGAATTGTATGAATCTAATACTATTAAAAATTAAAATTAGTGTATGTTTGTTTGTTTTTCAGTCAGAAGAGAATGATGTGTACCTAATATGTACCTACGGATGTGAGTTTTTGTGTTTAGATATAGATAACTGATAGATAGCGGAAGGGTAAAATAATATAGGTTACTTATAGAAGCCGTAATTTTTCAAATATCTCATCGGAAAAATATGGTTTTTTTTTTATAAGTAAGTGAATTATTTTTATTCATTTCTATCTTCTCTTTTGTCTTGCAAACGCAATGCAAGTGACAGCTATTCCGTATCGTTTATCCACGTAAGTTTAACTACTTTTTAAGATTTTGTACATACCTATTTTAAACTTACGTATTATTATTTTATTTTTCTTGAGAATACAATGAATGTGCTTACTTGCAATGAACTTAATTTCATATTCTCACCTGATGAACACCTACCTACTTAAAAATGGTTTACAGCTTTTCTGCAATTATAAAAATAGTAAATCAATTCACTTTAAACTTACCCTATCCGAAATCGCCTCCTCCATTTTCCCGCGCTTCAACCCAGGCGCGCGAACAACATTCGACGGTGGCGCCATAACGGCGGCCGGCGGAAAGCTCCCGCCCGCGCCCGGCGAACCCACCGGTATGAAACCGGCTTCCATCGCGTCAACTTAACATCACTACTCGACGCTAGATGGCGCTGATATACAACGCGCGAACAGATCGATTATACACAACAAACATTAACGCGAAAACACAACACAACACTTCACTATTCACGATTAAACACTATTCAATTCACTTGGACGTTTTGGTTAAATCACTAGCCATTTTGAGGAACTGTTTTGTTTTTTAAATGTTTGCAACACATTCACGCGCGATTTTGAGCATTTGTTGAACGGAATGTTATGTATTTATCACACGAGAAACACTGCGAATAACTTTTATCACATTAATAATTCGATGGAACGCGTTTTATTTATATATTCGGTCGTAATTAAAACAAAAACGAGTCAACGCGACGACGGTTTCAAGAATTCTGCATTTTGACTCGACACTCGCTTCCCTCTCCCTCACTGCCGAACCTGTGAAAGAGACAAACAACCATTAGGCATTATGGTAATTGACAAAACAAAGATATGAATGGGCAGGTTCCGGCGCTAATAAAATATAAATATCTTTTTACGCTATCGAAGATCAGCGATAAAATAATGTATCGTATAATGTATTATTTAATATTTATAATGTGTTCGTACACGTTAATTTTTCAACAAAATATAAAACGCGGGAAACAAACGTCAGTTTACTTTTTTTTTCGCCTTGACACTGGCCAAACACTGGCTGAATTGCACAATGCCTCATCGTTAAAAAAAAAACAAATTGTGAAACTGGCCTTGCGTCGAGCGACTTTAGTCCTAAACAGCTTATTTTAATGTCAATAGATTTTCGTAATGAACCTTGTTAATTTGCATTTAGGGAATCCTTGTGACAGACGAAAAATATAGCTGCTATTGTTTTATCTTTACGAAGGTCTAAGTGTGTGTTATTGATAGTTTACCAAAAACTTATAATACTTATAATACGTTTTTTAACAATATCACTCTTATTATTTTTTATACAGTTTGGTTAACTTTAAATTATTGTTTCTTTGCAACATCGTTTATACAAATTTTATCAAATGGAGAATGGAGCAAATTACCCAGAAAGAATCAGAAATAGAAAATAGTGAGTAATAAACGGTATCTAATCTAATTTTATTAATAAACTAGCAGTCGCCCGGCTTCGCCCGTGGTACATATTTACGTTTTCTCTACATAAGAACCATCCTCGTACTTCAAGGACTATAATAAAAAAAGAATTATCGAAATCGGTCCACCCGTTCCCGCGTGATGCCGTGACCAAGGGAAACGGGATTCTTTTTTATGTAGGTATATATAGATAGGTACAATGTACAATTTACAAAAACAGGATAATATTAGTAAACAAATAACAATTAATCTTTTTTAAACGTCTATTTCCCGTGTGTTGCAAATTCCAAGATTTTCCTGTAATTTCTTTCAGGGATACATTTTAATTTTTATCTTATTAAAGTGAAACTTTTATTACATCGTCTCAAACTTTTTGGTCTGTGTAGCGCATGTCGCGTGTATCGCGGCTGCCGAGTAGGTATACCTACTCGGCAGCCGACCGACACGCGACATGCGCTACACAAAGCAGTGTTCGGAACCGTTCGAACAGTTTCACTTTTACCGTGGTTTCATAAAACCACACAACATTTTTTTTTCTATAGCACAGTAATAAGAATTTTTCTAAAATTCTTTTTTTTTTAAATTTTTCTAAAATTTTTTAAAATCTAAAATTTTTTCGAAATCATTCTCGAATGTTTTTAATTATTTTGAGGAATAAATAAAATAGAAAGAACTAATTTTTTGTACGAGATAAAAGTCGATAAGACGGAACGTGACAGTATTAATAATTAAAATCTTGTATGACTATATAAATAAACCTTTTATGTAGGTATGTATTTGATAAATATTAAACACATAAGAATATATTTTTCTTCAATATGTATATCATTACGATAAAAAAAGCGGGGTAGCAATGAAAAATTCAAAAAAAAATTTATATGAGAACAGAATTTAATGCGCAGCTAGCTGACCTTATAATTAAGTATATACATATTATGTTTTTTAATTATTCACAGATAAAAAATAACTAACTAATTATCTGATAAAATACAAATAAAACAAGCATTTAGCACGCTGTTCAAGCTAATAAGATCCGACACGAAAGTGGCTATGAAGTGGAGAAAACACCACGATTTACAATTAAATTGCTCCACATAACTCAGTCCTTTTTTGGAGATACAGATTTCTTCTTAATTACGTTTAAGTTATTATAGTGAAAAATATAATGTAGGATTGCCATCTAATTTTGATTGAAGTGAATTCAATGTAGTTTAGAGAATCTTGGTGGCTAACCACACTATGTTTATTAAATATTAATATTTACATATTATAAATGCGACAAACTCTATCCGTCTGTCTCTCCAAACTACTAGACCGATTTTAATGACGTTTGTTACATTTATATAGTTTGGTAGCTGAGAAAATACATAGGAATATTTTTACCCCCGAAATCCCAAGGGAACGGGAACTATAGCGAGTTTTCCTTTGAATATGCGGGCAAAGCCGCGTGCGGAAAGCTTGAGATTGTAAAGTGGTAAACATTTTAGAGATGGTAACTTTAAATTTTTATAACAATGCAAATATAACTATTAACTTATTAATACATATTAGTTAGTGATAAAACGATGCCTGGTTGAGATTGTTTTTAGTAATAAGGTCGCTCTCTATACTCTTGTGACTTTGATATTTTTTCCTCTATCTTTGTAGCCACTTAATCGAAATCCATTAATACATTTAGGGCCGATTTTTCAATGCTTGGATAAAACTTATCCGTCCAATAAAGTATTACACGATAATATTAAAATGTCACGTAAACTGTCAAATACGGGCAATTAGAATACGTTTTTAAAATGGTAGTTTTATACATTATTTGACGGATAAATTTTATCCAAGCATTGAAAAATCGGCCCTTATTGAAATAATCGATTGATAAATTATTTTGCATAATTATTATTAGTCATTTAAATGTAAAACATTGCTTACATATGTTCAAATAAGGAAAATATTGTTTGGAAATATGTAACATATTTATTTGAATTTAATTTCAAACTTGATTGCTTATTTAATTATTGCACGCCTCATAAGCGAAGCGTTGAGGTGGGTACTACTGTCACTTCGCGCAAAACATCTGATTTTTCAAACTTAAAATGTCTTTATGTATCATACATTGCACTTGTAAGATAATACATACACACACATATTAAGAAAAAACACTATTTTTAACATTCATGATATTTTTGATGTCATTTTTGTTATTTAAACTAGTTAAAAAACAGTTTAAAAAAGTTCTGTCTTGGACGTCCGTGTGTCTGTATGTGCGGAGGATTTTCTTATTAACACGATAGCGACCGAAATACTTTACTAATCGAGTCTTTTTTTTTCTCTTACGCTTGAGTATGCTCAGGAATAGAACCCTTTCATTTTTCAGGGTCTGATTCGATGTGGTTTAATTGTTATTAAATAAACAAAAATAATAATTAATAAATAATTATTAAAAAAAAATTATGAGGCGTGCACTTTTGGATTTTCCAAATTATTTTATTTTGCTGCGTAATTTAATATAATTTACATAATACATTTTCATTAAAATATTTCACGCCAGACTAAAAAATAATATCAAAATGTGTGACATCTTTCTTAAACAAAACAAACGACATTATATTGCAAACTTTATCAAAATCTGTTCAACTATTTTACATGGTTGAGTAACATAAATACAAAAATTTATACATCTAAAATATTCGTAGATTGCTATCAATTTATACAGAGATATACTACCTTCGAATCCAAAGCTAATGATTAGAATTAAATCAAGTACATACATACAGATAAGTAGGCAGATAATTATATATACATAATGTGACCACATTCCTATGATAATAATCAGTTGGTATGATATTACATAATGATTAAATTGTACTAGCGGTCCGCCCCGGCTTCGCCCGTGGTACATATTTCGCAATAAAAGGTAGCCTATGTTCTTTCTCAGGGTCTAAAGATTGTCTGTGCCAAATTTCATCAAAATCGGTCCAGTAGTTTTGTGCGTGAAAACCATACATACATACATACAAACCTTTCCTCTTTATAATATTAGTATAGATTTCATGTAAGTTTACAATCGATCTATGCTATAACTTATCAAAATAAAATCAGTCCGTTTGTACGTTTTAAAATATACTACTTAATACCTATACGCAATTATATAGATGTTTCAAATTGTATTTAACAATAAAATGGCTGATTTTTATTTAATAATCATATACATACCACATAGAACAAGCTACGGAATTTTATCATATTTACTAGGTTTTCGCGCGCGGCTTCGCCCGCGCAGTCAAAGAAAAACCCGCATAGTTCCCGTTCCCGTGGGATTTCCGGGATTGCGTCATTTTCCCGGGATAAAAAGTAGCCTATGTCCTTTCTCGGGTATCAAAATATCTCCATACCAAATTTCATGAAAATTGGTTCAGTAGTTTAGGCGTGATTGAGTAACAGACAGACAGACAGAGTTACTTTCGCATTTATAATATTAGTATGGATTAATCTGTTTTAAATCAAGCTTGTATTAATAGATTAAACATTTACAATGATTGTACGACTTAAAAATATACTGTAGTTAGCGTTTTCATTTTCAATTATTGGATCGAAGTCGATCGAAGCTGGCTTTATGGGAGCTAGGCGAGCGTCACGAAAAATCCTCACGACACTTTTTATATCGCCGCAAGCTGCAGCGCTACGCACTTTTAAATAATTGTCCTAGCAATCCACTTATATGTCTCATTTCATTTATCATTTAACTCGAATCTTATTACCCCCCCCCCCTCACCTAAAAGCTATAAACAGACGGACAATAGAATCATTATATTCATAGGTAACGCATGGCTACTCTTTGATGCGTTTTGGGAGTGTTGTTGAGTTAAAACCGTTTCCTGTTGATCTATAAAGTTAATAAACCAGTTAAATTTACGCCCTTTAAAATGTTACACAAGTCATATCACACGTGAATTAATAAAAATATATACGAAAACCTGTATCTACATTTGCTTATTATAAATTACTTAGTTACCTACATATAGGAAATAATATGTAACTATGCTCCGCAGCTTTACCCGCATTGCTCCGCTCCTATTGGTTTTAGCGTGATGATGTTTAGCATAATATAGCCAGCCTCGATAAATGGACTAACAGTCAAATATTTTTCCAAATCGGACCCATGGGTTCCTTGGCGCTTTTAAGCAAACAAACAAACTCTTCAGATATAAAATATTACTATAGATAGTCTATAAGGAAAGATCAGAAATTAATTATTAGGAATTTTCAATTATAAGTCTTACCGAATCTTTTTATAAACTCAATTAAAAATACATGATTCATAATTCTAAAAAAACCGGTATTCACAGTCTAAAACCGGTATAGTGAAAGTGTAGTTATCAATACATCTTATCGTTAGAAAGTAATTGCCTCTATTATGGGTGTAATGATAGATCCGGTATCTACTTAATCTGTGAGTGTCTATCGATTTTTTTAGTCTATGACATGTGTATAAGCTGTGGTAGCATTATTATTTTTAGTCTTTGACGCACGAACTTTGAAAGTCACATCAAAATTCAATATTTATCTATATTTTTTTTCAAAATCAGAAAAAAATATTGATATCAATATAATTATTGTTTCGTATTTGTCTTTGTCTGTTTGTGCATTATCATATTTTAGCGTATTCTGCAGTGTTTTAGTAGTGCGTGTTTCGACACGTGTTTAAAATCTTTGGCAGTCACAATTAATACCCACTCATTTATCTGTATGATGTTTTTCGAAATCACTTCAACAGTTTTGTAGTACATATTATTTCCTTTTCTGTAATTTATGAAACAAGAAATAAACATTAGTTAATTCCTTGTTTCATATATCATTGACTAGCTGTTCCCCGCGGTTTCACCCGCATTGCTCCGCTTCTGTTGGTCTTAGCGTGATGATACATAGCTTATAACCTTCCTCGATAAATGGGCTATCTAACACCGAAAGAATTTTTCAAATCGGACCAGTAGTTTCTGAGATTAGCGCGTTCAAACAAACAAACAAACTCTCCAGCTTTATAATATTAGTATAGATAATAAGAGTGCTATCAATGGCTTAATATTTTGTATTCCTTCTCTTTACAAACAAGCATGTCTATCTTTTTACTTAAGATTTTACTGTTCATAAATTTGTTGCGAAATATTCAAATTCCTTACATAATTAGAATCTTCTAGACTCTTCCAATCATTACTGTCAATGACACTTTATCACACAGATCAGCTAATGCACTTCTATATTAAGAACAGATAGTTAATTGGACTTTAACGTTTCCGTTGACTTTTAAAGTGAAACTTTTATTACATCGTCTCAAACTTTTTGGTCTGTGTAGCGCATGTCGCGTGTATCGCGGCTGCCGAGTAGGTATACCTACTCGGCACGCGACATGCGCTACACAAAGCAGTGTTCAGAACCGTTCGAACAGTTTCACTTTTACCGTGGTTTCATAAAACCACACAACATTTTAATAATTATAAATCAAATGTTTCTGTGAATTAGCGACCCTTTTACGGAATGAAAAAATGATGATTGTGGCTTACAATCTGTTAATAGTTTTCGAAGGCTATACCCACAGAAGACCAATGTTCACGAATAGCCACTTTTTAATTCATTTTAACAAAGTATTTTAAAGTTCTTTTCTTCCTTCATCTTATGATAAAAAAATAAATTTTGAGATTGTGGCTTATGTCACCAAGAATCGGAACAGATATCGATAGTAAGAGCATCGTCAGTCATTTTATACATAAGGTTCAAATTATGTACTTCTAATGACCCTTATTTTGATATCATCGGAGAGGAAATTTATTAGTTTGGAAAATCTTTAGTTATTTGAATATAAATTAATCTAATTAGGTATCCCAATTAGTAATGAATTAACCTAATTGGGTAGATATCCCAATTTTCATAATTGACCAATTAGTGATATTGCGAAGAAGTAGTAATTTAAAAACCAAACAACTGTTTTAACTTTACGCGTTTGTCACTCCACCCGATGTCTAAAGCGCCATCTATCGACACGTTTTCCTAAATAAAATTAATACCCATAAATTTTAAGTTTCAAAGTCAACAATCATCTGACCTACATGCGTATCTGTGTCGACAATTAAAACTGTACCGGAATGATCGGATAATCGATTCGGATAATCGATTTGTCGGATCATTCGTTCCGCAATCGAGTCGTTCTAATAACCTAAGTCTTAATTTGTTGGAGGAATCTTCACTGGTCTTAAAGATATTATTATTTATTATATTAATGGTGGTGGTTACAAATTGGATCATCACTACTCACTACGTCAATACATAGTACATATAAAACAAAGTCGCTTTCTCTGTCCCTATGTCCCTATGTATGCTTAAATCTTTAAAACCACGCAACGAATTTTGATGAGGTTCTTTTTAATCGATAGAGTTGTTCGTGGGGAAGGTTTTCTCTATCTATTAAAAAACCTGCATCAAAATCCGCTTTTTATAATATGTAGAGATAAATCTAAGTGGTTCTAGGTAACTAGCAATTAGTTACATTTTAGACTCCCGGTGCAAAAACGTAACTATGCGAAAGCACGCAAAACATTAACTTAAAAATAACTTAAGCACATCTTAAATGCGACCAATCAAAGCGTTAATCACAGAATTCCTAACCGTATTAACATCGTGACTAAGTTTCTTGGCACAACTCCAAAGGGCCTAACTTAGGTAGCAACTTAATGATAGACGGCGCGGAAGCGGAAGCGATTTTAATAAACTTCAAAATTTCCCAAAAATATCTATAACAAATAGCCTATGTTTGCAGAAGGCGACTTATCGCTAAAAGCAATCTTAGACAACTCATTTCAGTTGACTGTAAAATATATAAGCTTTTGCAAGCACAGATATAGCTTTAAAATAGAAAAAAATCTGTCGAAAATCAATATTATATTGACTATTATAAGCCAGTTTACGTCCTCTCCTATTTAGGAATACACTAGCATTACATTAGTCTACAAAATACCTATAACACCCATTTACTACTACATTATTTAAGAATATGACGTCACAATTTCAACAGGGTTATAAACATTCTTCACTCTGTGAGAGAATTTTAATTATCCTAGTAGTTATGCGTCGGGATCATACACAAGTCATGTAAATAAACCATAAACGAGTTTATTAATACAATAAAGTTAAGGATAAATTTTAAATGAAAACAAGGATGACGAAAGACTTGCTAGGAGCCTGGGGTATTTCGATGTAGAACAATTTCAAGCAGCACATTTTGTTTAAATCAAAGGAAGTGATATTTATTGGTTGTATGCACTGTCGTACAACAACTGAATCATAAACTTGTCAGAAATACAATTCTCTTGAGTTACCTACATGGTTCGATAACTTTAAGATATACGAATATTAGAAATTGGAGATTAAAGAAAAAATTAAGGTTAAATAAATAAATTAATATAATTATTTAACTTATTACTTCCTCAGTTCATTCGCAAGACTCGGCTAAAATATAATTATAGGACTATAGGTACTACAACTAGTATCTACAAAAACTTCAATAGCGCGTTGTTCGATCATGATAAATCATTTCTCACAATATACAGAACTTTTTCATATACTAATACATCCTTTTACTTTGTATACAAAGCTTTCTTTAATACATTATTTCCTTATACATTGTAAACAACACTTAACCCTCTATTAATCAAAAATCTTTAATTTAAACACGAGTAACTTTATTGGCAAGTTTCCAAAGAATAGCAAGCAAGGTAAGCTTATGGTGCATGAGAAAGCGTTTTAAACCCAAACTAGCGTTTAGCTACTACATATTATGTATTCTGTGCCCAAACTCAAACATTTATTCGATAAACGAGACTCGTTCGGTTTTGAATCGCCAAAAGGTAATTAATATTTACTTTTATATGTACCATTGATTAGAAAATGAAATCTGTCAAAATCAAAGCAAAAGGGCACAAGCTGGTAAAAATACAGTTTTAAATATATCTATACTAATACTATAAAGCTGAAGAGTTTGTTTGTTTGTTTGAACGCGCTAATCTCGGGAACTACTGGTCGGATTTGAAAAATTCTTTCGGTGTTGGATAGCTCATTTATCGAGGAAGGCTATAGGCTATATATCATCACGCTACGACCAACAGGAGAGGAGCTACGGGGGTGAAACCGCGCGGAGCAGCTAGTCACATATAAAATTGTTCGAGAACAAGACTTCATTAGGGTAATAATTTATCTAATGTTAAGATTACCCGCAGTGCTCTGCTAATTTTAGTTTTAGCGTGATGATATATAGCCTATAGCCTTCCTCGATAAATGGCCTATCTAATACCGAAATAATTTTTCAAATTGGACCAACGACGAATCGACGAAACAATTTTTCAATAAGATCTGTTTTGTTTTATATATCTCTGTCTTTGTCTCTGTATGTTTTCCAATAAATAAAAAATAAATAAAACAGTTCAAGAAATAAGCGCGTTCAAACACACATAAACAATCTTCAACTTCATAATATTGGTATAGATTTGTCGTTCTTTGCTAACATATATTTGCAAACACACTGCGACCACAAAAAAACATTAATTTATTCCAGAGCTTAAATAATTCATTCCACATTCATGTAGTAATTAATAAGTTTATTCTATAACTTTCACATCAAATATGAAATAAAACGTGTTTTATTCCAAACATAAATTAATCGAATTAAACCGCGTTGATTATATTCGCTAGCTGACCTGAAAAATCTGTCTCATCACATTGACGTTTAAAAAAATATTTTTAAACCACTCGAATATTCGTAAAATCATGAAAATCAGTCAAGCCGTTTCGGAGGTTACAAACGAGATACATATTATCCATACTAATATTATAAATGCGAAAGTAACTCTGTCTGTCTGTCTGTTACTCAATCACGCCTAAACTACTGAACCAATTTTCATGAAATTTGGTATGGAGATATTTTGATACCCGAGAAAGGACATAGGCTACTTTTTATCCCGGGAAAATGACGCAATCCCGGAAATCCCACGGGAACGGGAACTATGCGGGTTTTTCTTTGACTGCGCGGGCGAAGCCGCGGGTGGAAAGCTAGTATTTCTATACAAATGACATATTATATCAAATTCGAAGATACAATACACAATGTGTTCGATCCACAATAAATTTTATAGAATGTTGTAACAATGGTATCGCTAAGACAAAGACAGGATATGGAGAGCCATGAATTTTTAAAGCAAGATTGCTTGTTAGGCTCGAGCTATAATAAAGCGAAGCTATATTATATAGACCGGGAGATACTGACACAAAATTTCGAGTCATTTGTAACAGGATGGCGGTTCTACAGGGGTCTTAGTACGCAATGACAAAAAGAAAAACGATGGTGTGAACACTGGTACCGGCGGCTTAGTCGCGTGGGCGTTAGTCGAACTCGTCGTAAAAATAGCGAAAGTCAAACGATTTGTAACACAAAAATTTTAGAATTTACCGATAGCCCATAAAAAAGAAGTAGGCGGTAGTGTCATGCCATACTTTTCCGGTGTGACTTACAGCCCGCCATACCGACGCAAATGTGTTGATTTAAAAAAAAACAATTCAACCATTTGTACCAGGCTAACTTTTGCACAGGTAACCATCGTCGTGTAGCCATTTACGAAAATCACCATACCATACTTTTCGGACGATTCCAAATGGTCGCCATACCGCCGAAAATCTGCAAAAATTTTTTTTTTTCGCCAAACTATTTGTACCAGTATTGCATTTGGATTTTTGGAGAGTATTTGATAAAATGTGACCATTATTATATTTGCCATACTTCTAGTAGGGGGAAAAAGTGCTGCCATACTTCATAAATAAATTTATTATTAATTTATAGAAATGAAGATTTCTACCACCTAGATCTTTGAAATTTTGTATTTATATTTGTTGAACCTCAAACTTATAGGAAAGATTAATGCCATACTGTTACAAATCGTTCAAAATACGAATAAAATCATACAATAAAAAAAAAATCTTATACACATTCGCCACCTCCCACAGGTATGGGCATTATCACACTTCTATTTATAATCATTCAGGAGTTGTTGAAAAAAAAATTTAGGGTGTTACAAATGGTTCGGCGAAAAAAAAAATTTGCAGATTTTCGGCGGTATGGCGACCATTTGGAATCGTCCGAAAAGTATGGCATGGCGATTTTCGTAAATGGCTGCACGACGATGGTTACCTGTGCAAAAGTTAGCCTGGTACAAATGGTTGAATTGTTTTTTTTAAATCAACACATTCGCGTCGGTATGGCGGGCTGTAAGTCACACCGGAAAAGTATGGCATGACACTACCGCCTACTTCTTTTTTATGGGCTATCGGTAAATTCTAAAATTTTTGTGTTACAAATCGTTTGACTTCGCTATTTTTCCGACGAGTTCGACTAACGCCCACGCGACTAAGCCGCCGGTACCAGCGTTCACACCATCGTTTTTCTTTTTGTCATTGCGTACTAAGACCCCTGTAGAACCGCCATCCTGTTACAAATGACTCGAAATTTTGTGTCAGTATCTCCCGGTCTAATATTAATAACAAGCTGACCCACGCTACTGTGTGATTTCGAGAGGAATATATTTTATAATTTCGTTAGTGATTATTTATTATTAAATTTTTGGAAAAAAAAAATGGGCAATTATAGTATAAATTTATAGTTTTCTGTAAAGAAATGAAGATCCTTTTTATCCAAGTTTCCACCTTGGTAATAATATAATAGCAATAATAGTAATAATAGCAATAATAGCATATCGAACAAGTAGTTCTTGAAATAAGCTCCTATCAGCAAACCTTTCTGGCACATAAAATTTAAGAAGATATATATTTTTTTAAGAATATTTATATGCGTAACTACCCTCCTAACAAAAAATTTAGAAAATTCCAGTATATATCCTAGCTTGCACAGGATCACAAGCCTAAGATGCACATAAGTGATTTCCTCCGCACTAGAATGAATATTTAATGCTATTCTAAGAACAAATTACTTTCCGATGGAGCAGTGAAACTTCGTGCACGCTAACTCTATCGAATTTGCAATTATTGAATGATGTAGCATCCATCAGATCGTGAATAGTCGCTTTATGTACATCTATACTTATATCATAAAGCTGAAGACTTTGTTTGTTTGTTTGAACGTGATAATCTCAGGAACACTGGTCCAATTTGAAAAATTCTTTCGGTGTTAGATAGCCCATTTATCGAGGAAGGCTAGCTATATATCATCACGCTAAGACCAACAGGAGCTGAGAACTGTGGGTTAAACTGCTGGGTACATCTAGATGGTTAATAAATTACTACTACGATTCAACGAAGAATTAACTAAACAGTCAGGATTATCAAAATGGAGTAAGTTGTTGTGGTAATCAAATGTTTCTTATTTGTGTAGAAAAAGCCCGATCAATGAAAATCACTAGGGATAAACCTAAGGGATAAACCATCTTATTTAAATGTTTATTTTTACTGTGCTATAAACTCTACATTCATAAATAAGACAAATCTACAGACATAATATTTTATGTTTAAATCCATTTCTACAATTAAAAATAATAACACTAAATACGACAGAGTATATTCGTACCGAGTACATTCGAAAAATATAACCCTTTTTGTTGCAGATGGGTAGATACAGTTGCCATAGTGACATAGTGTTATGTTGACATTTTAATCAGAATATTGGTAAAAAAATTGCTCTTTCACGCCAAAACCACTACACAGATTTTGATGAGACTTTCGACAGCTTTTTTTATTATTTATTTATTTATTTTGATGACATTATTGAAACTACTTATGTAAAATCTACCATCTCTACCTATACCTAGATCCATTTAATTTAATACACAAATTAAAATAACATTTTATAAAACAGTAACAAAGAGCATGACTCAGCGGGCATCGAACCAGTTACCATAACTGTCGCACTGTGGGAGACGAAAAAACAATCGAACCACGCCGTTATACCTACCATGTGGTGAGGAAATTGTAACAGAACAAACTACAAATGTTAAGGAAACTTTTGTTTTTTAAACCGACTTTTAAAAAAATACCTACCCAACTATACAAGATTAAAAACATAATTTATAAAAAGTACGCTTAATTTTTTTTGAAGTGACTTCTTTGGGCGCGTTGAGAGTAAAATTTCAAAATTGCGTCATGGCAATGCCATCACGTCATGGAAGAATAAGAACTCCTTATTTTTCTCTCCTTCTCTCTTATTAAGAAGAGAAGTTTTAAACGATTATTTTATTAATCGAGTTTTATCACGAGCTTTTTCAATAAACAAAAACTATTTTTAAATATTATAATATATTTATTGTTAAAATTCGCCTATTTCATAAACTGAGTTGATAGTTAAATCCTATGCAACTAGGTCATGATTCCGCTGTGTCGACTTTATTTTGTTTTATATTAATATTACGCATATTATTTTGCGAAATCTAAACAATTTAATATTCATAGATATAACTATTACAGAACTACATTAATCTAATACATATTTAAAAATGAATCGCAAAATTTGTTGGTAAGCACATAACTCGAGAACGGCCGAACCGATTTTGTTAATTCTTCTTTTATAATATTCCTTGAAGTACGAGGATGGCTTATGGAGAGAAAACGTAAACATGTACCACGGGCGAATGAATAAATATTTGTCATTAAATCACGCAAGAATAGCTAACTGGATCAAGATGTAATTTGAACAGGGATAGCTTAGACTTTAGAGTCGATATTTGCATATACGACGTCACGGGTGAATGGTAGTATTACAGCTATACAGTATACTACCATTCACCCGTGACGTCGTATATGTCCCGTCCGATTAGGGCCCTTCTGGCCTCCTCCACTCAAGCGACAGCCCAAGCCGAGGTTCGAGATCCCCGTGGCGGGGGGACGCCCTTGTGCATGTCGCTACCAGGGTGAACCTCCAGTTCACCCCCGCGTCCGCGTTAAAATGTAGAAGCCCTTCTGGCTAACATTGAGAGACACCACACAAAAAAAAAGTCGTATATGTATTACGTATGAGCCTATAAGATTATACCTAGTTGGACTTTTTATAATTCATGGGAATTTGAATAGAAATAGTTATCATCTAATTTTCTCATCTATACTAATATTATAAAGCTGAAGAGTTTGTTTGTTTGTTTGAACGCGCTAATCTCAGGAACTACTGGTCCGATTTGAAAAATTCTTTCGGTGTTAGATAGCCCATTTATCGAGGAAGGCTATAGGCTATATATCATCACGCTACGACCAACAGGAGTGGAGCCACGGGGGTGAAACCGCGGGAAGCAGCTAGTTACGAATATAGATCTTCAAAAACGGCACACTAATAAACATGATTAGACGTCAAAGTGAGATGTCACGATTCAACTATCGTGAGCGAAAAAGAGACAACTGATGTAAATTCTGGCTAATGGCTAATTACTAATTAGCCCATTAAATGTGGCTACATTTCGATGTGCCACTCTCAGAACGCTAATATGCAGTGTTTTAGCTAGTTATATCAGCTTACAATTATTTTGATGTTTAATTCGATATTTGTACAATAACTGTAGTTAATAGAAAATCGATAAAATCTTACATAATCGATAATACGATTAGCCGGTGAAAATTTCAAGGAAGCCCAAATAATGTGCGAAGGTCGTGAAATTTGATAATCCGAATTGCGCCTAATTTAATCAAGCTATAGAGCATTTTAAATAAGATTAGATCGATTGCCGTTTTGGTATAAATTACTAATTTTATTAGGATTTATTTACTCTTATAATATACTAAGGGACTGGGAACATTCATATTATATACTGTTGTAGGTACATAATATGTAGTCTTAGATAGTAAGCACTCAGGGATCAAATAGATATCTGAATTCTAAAAAATAATTCTGGAAATCAGACCATCAGTACCCGAGGTAAGCGCGTTCCAACGAACAAAATTTACAGCTTTCTGTACTTCACTAAATTAAAATGTGCCCTGCATTGAATCCTCATTTAGATTTTTAGCATTGAGTTTAGTACTTCTTTTTCTAACTAGACGCAAAGTTTAATTAACTAATTGTTTAATCTGAACTTATATAAGTACATGTTTTAAAAATTATTGTATCATACTCCATGAACACTGCATATTGAAACGAATACCCCTTAAAATGTTAAAATTAGTTAAGCGAGATACCACCATCGGCTGATAAGAATTGGAGCCATATTATATATCAATTGCATATCAAACTGTGGCTTTGACAGATAAAAAAATAATTTTATAGATAACATCAGAGATATGCACAGATAATAAACAGTTGATAAATAAGGGAAAGGTAGGTCACAGATCATGTAAATATTTCATGAATATGAATATGTATTTATATGAACCAAATATCAACTATGACCTTTATGTATATGTATTAACAAGCTGCGCTTCGCGGTTTCACCCTCATGGCTCCGCTCCTGTTGGTCTAGGCGTAATGATATACAGTATATAGCGTTCCTGAATAGATGGGCTATCTAACAACTGTTTTCCTGATTATTTAGAATGGGTTGCGTTTTCTGCTGTTTCATAGTTTTATAGAATACTAGCTTTCCACCCGCAGCTTCGCCCGCACAGTCAAAGAAAAACCCACATAGTTCCCGTTCCCATGGGATTTCCGGGATAAAACCTATCCTATTTCCCGGGATAAAAAGTAGCCTATGCCCTTTCTCGGATATCAAAATATCTCTATACCAAATATCATGCAAATTGGTTCAGTAGTTAAGGCGTGGTTGAGTAACAGACAGACAGACAGAGTTACTTTCGCATTTATAATATTAGTATGGAAATATTGAATTCACTAATACACACATACAAACAAAATTCACACATACAAATTTTTACTACACTTCAAAATATGTACAAAACTCGCTTCCCACTATCCGTCTTTCTTTATGTATGGTTAAATTTATATATAGTTCTAGAGTGCTTTTCGAGTATGCTTTTAGTATAAAATTAATTGTTAAGTATAAAACAAAGTAAGCAAAGCCGTACGCTGAAATTGTCCATCGTAACAACAAAAGTAAACTATAAACAGAAATTTTCAGTTTTAACAATAATTTTACGCAATAATTACTCAATACTTTTAAACGTCTTTCATAGAATTGATAAAACTCAATGATCACACAATAATATTGAAATTTTATCAACACAATAATTTGATTATAACCTTGATATTGCATGCTTAATTGACATTGCACCAAATTGAAGTAACATTTTAACTTATATAACAGAATACATAACAGTAGCTAAACGCTACAGAACGGACACTCTCCGCCTCCCGCCAAAATTAAACTTACCTCACCCCACACGATCAGACATAAAATGGGCCATATTTTTCTGCAAGGACGATACGCAACGAAGATTGACAACATTAATCAAATTGACTTAAAGTAATTTTATTATTTTGGATTTGTGATTATCGTTTTTCGTAGAAAATGGTTAGATATTGTGCTGTTTACGGATGTATTTCATCAGAAAAACGCGAATTTTTTTTACGCTAATCACAAATGTGCCAACCATAAAGCGTTAACACACACATTTGCAGTTTCTACAGTGTGACTGTCAAAACGATCATTTTGTATGGAGTGTCCGGGGTGTGCTTATATCATACTTATTTTTATAACTTACAAATTTTCCATTTTTTGGGTATTATAAGAAGTTTTTGAAGTAATAACAAAATGTTTAATCCTGGAACTCCTTTCTGATAATCTATACTAATATTATAAACCTGACGATTTCATTTATTTGTTAGGTTGAATGAGCTAAAGTCAGGAACTACGGTTCCAATCTGAAAAATTATTTCAGTGTTTGATAGTCCATTTATCGAGGAAGACTACAGGATATCATCTCGCTAATACAAATAGCAGCAAGAGCACAGCTAGTGCTTATATATTAATCACTATAGACAGATGAGTTTTCTTTTAAAGAATTTCAATAAAATTAACTATGAATATCATTATTGCAACACAAGTAAACTGTCAAATTAAGTAAATACTGATATATAAATTAAGATAATTATTTGTGCTTAACACAAACACTAACGTAAACGATAGTTTAAAGTCTCCAATCATTTGTCCATAACTTGACATTGGCAGAGTCCGTCCTCACTGGGACCGGGAATTGCCATTTAAGAAAGAGAAGAAGAAGGAGAGAGAGTATAATTGAAGACAAATTGTTACTTAAATGTGTGTTATATTCATTCAACTTAATAACGGACAAACTAATTGTAATTTATTGTAGATTGTATGCAATACATATCAAGTGTTGTCACAATATATGCATCTATTATATGCTTATCAACCAAACCTACTCTACATAGCATCTTTAACCCACTTGTTACTCTTACGAAGATTATATTTATCTTTACAAAATATCCTTAAATACGAAAAATCGTATGGAAAATGGAAATTCTATGCATTATGTTAACCTTGAATAAGTACACCTTTTCAACTTTAGCAGAGAAATCTTAACATTTCTAAATTCGCACTACACTGCCAAGTATTGGATAAATAAAAGACGTACGATTATCTCAAATTGTATGTGAATATAATGTTTCGCAAGTACCTACTTATAACTTTTAAACTATACACCCAAGATCATAGTACACATAATTATGTGAGAATTTGCATGCCTATATGACCTTTTCTTAAGACTTTCACTATATTTTAACTAGACAACGGGAAGGTTGCTTGATATGCAAAATAGATTAGATTGATTGCTACTTGCAAAGCTCTAGTGTTGACATAAAACCACTCTGGAAACAACTCACCTGAACAAATTACGCTTATCTTACACCAGAATCACAAATAACGATAACTATTTGAGATAAAAACCTCATTAGAAACGCGAAAATCTTTGTTCAAAACACTTCAATACCACAATATGTTTCGGTCTTGTTTTCGGTAATCGGTTACTCACTGTGCACAGAATTCAAATTTCGAATTGATTGAAAATAAAAAACAACCTAATTCTCACGTTACATTTTTCAATTATCGAATTGTATTCAAATAACTTAAAAAATCACAGCACACATTACACCGCTAAACCGACGACACAAATTCTTTTAAATCCGTGATTGATTATACAGTGTGCTGCCATACCATTCAAATTCCACATCACAATTATTCACATACCTAGCTCAACAAAACAGGTAAAAAATATTTAATTTTAATTTAGTTTCCATCATTTTCAAGTACGAGTTTCCGATTTTATATTTGGATACTTGTACAATAATATAATAATGTGTTAATAAGCTACTATTTATTAATTTCATATTACAATACATTATCTATAATTATTTAAAAGCTGACATGTTTGTTTGTTTGAACCAAGTTTGAACCTTAGTTTGAACGCGCTAATCTTGGGGACTAGTGGTGCAATTTGAATAATTATTTCGGTGTTAGATAGCCCCTAAAGGCTTAGTGTAATTTAAACTCTAAGCCTAAAGGCTACATAATATCATCTCGCTAAGACCAAGAGGAGCGGAGCACTGCGGGTAAAACCGCGGAGCACAGATAGTAATAAAATATAAATTCATGATTCACAGACATTATTTATGTTTTTACCACTTTACTATTCTTTGACTTTGTGAGTATTTCTGGTATTGTGGCAGTTGTTGACACTTGACATATAGTATCTGTCATGTCTTGGCTCGTATTCGTATTCCATTATATTTTATAATTTTATTTATATTCCTGCATCCTGATGTTAATTTAAAAATTTCTTCAATTTTGTGTTATGTTATTAAAAAACTTAAATAAAAATAACTTTAACTTACGAATAACGTTATAATAATCTAAATACCGCGATATGGAAAACACTTCAAATGAAGATTCCAAACATAGTGATAAAATTGAATTTAAGAAGCCTGTGTTGTTCGGACGGATAGGTAAACTGCCGAAAAAGGCGAAGCCTGAGAGTCAAAATGTGCAAGTTAGTAACGAAGAAAATGAACAAACGAGAAGTGATTTTGAAGCCGAAAAATCGAAGAGCGCTTTACCGCCCGCTCTCATTTTTAAAGAACTTTCGACGCCTATTCCTTATAAAGAACCGAAATGGTCAGGACTCGCGCCAGATGGTGAGGATAATCCAACGGGATAATCTAATCTTAACCCTTATTAAAACGCTGGGAGCTATACTTCCCACGTCTCAGATTGAAGTAAATCGTGTTTTATTTTTATATGCTTAAACCTAATGCAGTGTAATATTTATCTACGCAATCTTAACATTTCTGAGAACTTTTTTTCATGGAAACACTTTTCAGAGAATTATTACATGTCATGGTAAACACACGTCAAAGTCAGGTGACGTGATTTTGCAGCCGAAAACGACCGTTATTTTTTAGTTTCTGGTGTAGTGCTCAAAAAAAATTAGATAAGTAGATTTGAGTTCTAGCTATGTAAACTAGACTATATTACGGTTGCGTGAAACGTAAAAATATGTCCAGAATCTTTCGTTTATACCTTGGTAGAGTCGATTGAAATTAAGTCTTTAAGTGGGAAGATATCATCCCAGTGTTCGTCACTGCACACGACATTCGGAAATTCTATATATAAAATCTGTGTGTCTAAAAAATCTTTTTTAGTTGGTATAAGCAATTTATTTATTGTTATTCGTTATTTCCTGATCAGATAATTAGAAATCTTAAATCAATACATTAGTATTTACCTATTGTTTTCATTTTGTTTTAGAAAAATGCCATTTTTATGTTGAAGTCATTCATTTTTCAATTCCCGAATTCTTCCCTCAGTAAAATAAACTTGCATTGATGAGTACTTTCACCTCCTTTATTAAAAAACTTGATCTTTATAATTTTTTACGATAACATTAAATTCACAAGTGGAGTCAGGGCAACTAACTAGTGTTTTAAAATATTGATGTCTGGAGTGGACACTGGGAGCTATAGTTCCCACCTATCCAAACTTTTTACAAGAGAGAACAGATGACGGGATATATACTTCCCACCGAAAAAAGGGTACTTCCCCCCCACTAACCCCTTTTTTGTGTGTATTTTTTAAATCTACGACCCAAAATTACCCAGGAACGTATCTTACTTTTTTGTTAGCTCCTCCACAGGCTCGCGTTTGAATAAGGGTTAAACTTATTGTTACATTAAAATAAACAATAATCAGTTGTTTTGCTGCCTTTCCAGTTTCCATTATCATGTATCATCAATAGATTGAAAACAAAATAACTCATACTTAGATATCAAAAAATATTTCCTTTAAATTTAAAGTTTCTCATATATTTTAAACCACCTCCTTGGTACAGTGGTTGACGCGTGACCGTAGAACCGAGGGGTCCTGGGTTCCATTTCCGGTGGAGATGAAGAAAAAAAAAATGTCTCGGTCTGTTAGGACACAGAAGGCTGATCACCTACTTGTCCCTAAAGAAAATCGATCAGTGAAACAGATGTATGCATAATGCATCTGCCCCTTACCCCACTACGGGGACACGGGACTTCACTAAATATATTTTAAACAGAACCTAAAGGCTGCAATAACAGCTATTTCTACTCGCTATTAATATATTATACATATATGCGAAAGTAACTCTGTCTGTCTGTTACGCTTTCCCACTAACTCTCAACCGATATTGATGAAATTTGGCACAGACAATCTTTAGACCCTGAGAAAGAATATAGGCTACCTTTTATCAAAACACCACGCGGGCGAAGCCGCAGGCGGATGCTAGTTGTTTTATCATCTTTTAATTATGTATTAAACAGTTTTCTATCAATTAATATGCTTCTAAGGGCCGATTTTTCAATGCTTGGATAAAACTTATTTGTCGAATAATGTATAAAACTACCAATTTAAAAACGTATTCTGATCGCCCATGTTTGACAGTTTATGTGACATTTTAATAGTATTGTATAATACTTTATTGGACGGATAAGTTTTATCCAAGCATTGAAAAATCGGCCCTCAGTCTTTTAAAGCAAATGTATTAATAAATAATAATTCAAATCATGCATTTCAGGTACAGAATATGGTTTGGAAGTATTAAAATCAGGAATGATAGTGGAAAAAGTTGATTTAACTCAAAAAGCATACTTTGTTTTTGGTAGACTTGCCAATTGCGATGTTATGATGGCTCATCCTACAATATCAAGGTAAAATGCAGTTTAAAAAATTAAAAAATACATATAATATCATTATGTATAAACTGTAGCTTGCGGAGGCAAAAATTCACACGCCCGGTAAACATTTGATGAGCAACAAAATTTATTCCATATTTGGCAGAGTAGCTGATGATATTATGATAATATACAGTTACATATTTTGTAAAATTAAATTGTAATACTGAAAAGTTAAAAAGAGCAACTATGGAGTTTCTTGCCGGTTCTTCTCCGTGGATACTGCTTTCCGAATCGGTGGTAAATGTTAAAAATATGTAATGACGATTCAAAAGTGCTTCTCGAAGAAGTCTAATTGAATAAATAAATGTTTGATTTTGAGTTTGAGCTGTTATACTTCTTATTGCTGATTTCATATTTTGTTGAACTTATTGGCTGGAGGAGCGACAGTATTTCAACAAATTTTCAAGCAACTTTCATACCGGTTATCAACAAAGTTGATCGACTCAACCGCTGAACAAATGTTTACTAAGAATACAAATGTTCTTTTATAAATGATTACAATTAAATTATTGATTACATCTTTGTTCTTACTTGCCTTGATAATGCTCACAGACATTGCTAATCACTACATAGTATAAAACAAAGTCGCTTTCTCTGTCCCTATATCCCTATGTATGCTTAAATCATTAAAACTACACAACGGATTTTGATGCGGTTTTTTTTAATAGATAGAGTGATTCAAGAGGAAGGTTTAAGTATATAATTTATTATGTTTTAGACAAAGCGGGCGAACCCGCGGGCGGAAAGCTAGTTTTTCATAAATTATTGTTTCTTGGTAGAGATAAGGGCATCTTTTGCTGAATATTATAATTTATTGCTTCACATATTGGTTTTACTGCAATAAAATTCAACAGGCACCACGCAGTACTCCAATACAAAGCGTTCGCAGAAGAAAACGAACCAACCTCTGGCTGGTATCTGTACGATCTCGGGAGCACGCACGGCACATTCCTTAATCGGGATAAATTAAAGCCGCAAACATATACGAGGGTTAGAGTCGGACATCAGATCAAGTTTGGGACTAGTACGAGGACTTATATTATGCTGGTAAGTTGTTGATTTATTTATTAACGATGAGGATATCACTCCATGTGCTTTTTGAAGTGAAACTTCTTTATCGGGGTTGGAAAAAAATTTAGTGTAACATTTTTTCGTTACGCGTGACATTTTTCCGTTACGCGCCATCTTGTTTTTATCGCTACCGCGCGTGATTGACCTATGTATTTCTGTAAAGTTGCATATAGTAATTTATTTTTTGAAAAATAAGGTCATAAAGAAGTTTCACTTCTTACGTGTGTACACTAGTACACGCACACATTTTTTATTTTACTAAGAGTTGTTTGATTTAATGTAAAATTTGTTCTTTCGTTCGAAGTTGGATTTGTTTCTGCCAACGTTAACAACTGTTACAATACTTGAAAACCGTCTCGCGTTAAATAAAAACAACATGACTTTGGAATCATGTTGTGTAATTTAACGCGAGAATTACATATATTTAGGAATTAAAGATTTTTAACGCGATTGTATTATGGCGTAAAAGACCGCTATTTCTATAAATCATAAAAAATAATAAAATAACTGAGTAATTCCCAGGGCCCAGACTACGATTGTGAAGGCGAATCGGAATTAACAGTAACAGAGATAAAACGCAGAGCGCAGCAGATGAAAGAAGAAAGAGATAGAATGATACTAGAAGCAATGGAGCAGAGGGAGAAAGAGAGAGTGGAAGAGGAAAAGAGAAGGGAAGAGCAGGGAATTGATTGGGGGATGGGTATGTATTTTAACCAAAAATGGAATTTCTCTTGTTTCATTCGTGGTTTTTTTAGTATTAGGCAAAAAAAATATCTTGGTTTTCAACAGGTGCGGTTGTTGAAATCCAAGATCATATTTTTTTGTTTTTTAAATGAAACGATAATCAACATAATATTATGATTTATAAACTTGTTTCATTACAAGACGCAAATTATTATATTAAACATAAGCTACCTGCCATACACGGAGCATCCTTAAATAAATCATTTAATTTGTAAATTCACCATACATAATTATCCAATACAAAATTGACAAAAAAAAAAACTATTTCTTCCTGACAAACTCACTATAAACAGCGCGACAGGATTTTACAAAATTGCGACCCTTTCAAATTTTTTTAGGGCCGATTTTTCAATCCTTGGTTAAAATTTATCCGTCCAATAAAGTATTACACGAACATTTTAAAATGTCACCTGTAAACTGTCAAATATGGACAATTAGAATACATTTTTGAAATGGTAGTTTAATACGTTATTCGATGAGTAAATTTTAACCCACGATTGAAAAATCAGCCCTTAATGAATTGCATTTTTTTTCCCAAAAACCCAGGCGAAGACGCAGACGAAGAAACAGATCTAGCTGACAATCCGTACGCCGTCACTGCTAACGAAGAATTATACTTGGACGATCCTAAGAAAACATTACGAGGGTACTTCGAAAGGGAGGGACATGAGCTAAACTATGATTGTGAGGAACGGGGCGTTGGACAGTTTATTTGCAGGTAATTATCATTAATATATGTATATGTACTTATATTTAAAGGTTGGGTTTTGTTTGAATGTGCTTATTTCAGGAGGTAGATAGAAATAAATGTTATAGAAATAAAAAAGACAGGTTGCACTCCGGGAGTGCCGGCAGAAGTGAAAACTTGATTATTAACGTGGAGCATGTTTGATATCCATCCGTCTTACGCTTTTTCGATCAGGTCACGTGTCCTGACGCGAGTCTAAGATTTTATACCCATTACAGAAAAAGTGCTCAACGCCGCTAAAGAAGTTTTCACTTCAAAAACTGATAAAATGAATATTTATTTAAAAAAAATGAGCATATTACGTAGTTATGAATCTACTCGGGATGTATATTTTGAATTTTAGGCATAAAAAAGTTAAAAGTAGGACAATGTTTTTTATCTTATAGACCAATTTTTAAGCAAAAATAGGAATTCTTTATAATAATTATGTTGAGCATGTTATCCTTATTTGTTCTATACTTATATTATAAACCTGAAGAGTTTGTTTATTTATTTGTTTGAACGCGCTAATCTCGGAAACTACTGCTCTGATTAGAAAAATTATTTCGGTTTTAGATAGCCCATTTATCGATGAAGGCTATAGGCTATATATCATCACGCTAAGACCAAAAGGAGCGGAGCAATGCGGATGAAACCGCGAAGCGTAGCTAGTTATGTATATGATGTATTTATTTATACTTTATTGTACATATATACCAGACAGAGAATAACAAGATACAATAATTAAAAAAAAACTGTATGTACTATAATATGATGTACTATAAAATGTACTATATAACTGATGTACTATACAATAAATAAATCTATTATTTTCAGAGTAGAACTACCGCTCGACGATCCGCACGGTAGACCCATCATGGCTGAAGTTATTCACAAGGGAAAGAAGAAAGAAGCGGTTGTTGCTTGTGCGCTAGAAGCTTGTAGGATATTGGACAGAGCCGGGGTGTTGAGGCAAGCTAAACATGGTAAGATAAATATTAATTAATAAAGTTTATAAAAAAAATGGTAAAAAGTTAACTATAAGGCTCATTAGCTTCCTAACTATCTACAGAAAATCTGACCATAATGTCACTCCTTTGCAACGTGTAAGACAGATAAACAAACACTCCACTGCAACAATATGCTTTTTTATTTGACAATAAACAAGTACACGCAATATTGAGAAATCAAAAGTAAAACTCTGCCTGTTTGTGTATAAGGCAGAGTTTTCTAAAATTGTGATAAAACACATAACATAAAAACGTTCGTTACTATTATTATCAGGATGTAAAATGTATGTGTACATAAAAAATGTTGTATAACAATAACAAATACCAGCGATTATTAAACCATTATAACTTTTTGTTCAATATCTAAAAAAAAATTAATATTACTAACATTCAAAATTCAAATATTTTGAGCCTTTCTCTGTAACTTTTACATCTTTAAAAATATGTAGTAGTAAATACTAGAGCAAACCAAAAATCAATATGGGAAACTAGCAAGCCGGACGAACTCCGTTTCGCCACCAGAGACACGTTTTCTTTGCTATAAACCTCACGGAGCCCGAGACCTTTCCAACGAATGCAAAACCGTGGAAATCGGTTCGTGCGTTCTGGAGTTAAACCCGACTTATTTTTATATAGTAGAAGATAAATATGAATAATCATTATAAATAATTACCTCTATTCTAGAATCTCGTAGAAGAAAACAGCGCGACTGGAGCGCTGACGACTACTACGACTCAGACGAAGACACTTTCCTCGATAGAACTGGTAGTGTAGAAAAAAAGAGAAGACAGAGAATGGAAAAACACGGTGTAGTGGAGGGGGGAAGTGAAAAGGCACTCACTTATGAGGAATTGGTAAGTTTTAGAATGTTCTAGAATGTTCTAGTTACAGAGGATACATCTGGAATACTATGTTCAAAATCATACAATGTTCTAATAGATAATGTTCTATATAACTGTATGTCATATAATTTTATATTGATAACAATTTAAGTTTCATGTTCAAAACAAAATAACAGCATAACAAAAATTATTTGACCAATGTTAAAATATCACATTTTGGATACACTATTGTTATCTTCTTGCTATACACAATGTTATTACAAAAAATAAATTTAATAATTAAATATATCAGGTTGCATGGCATCGATTGTTGTCCAGCAATAAGCCTTTTGTGGAAAGTATTTGTATTTATTTTATTTTTAATGTTTTATTTAGGGCCGATTTTTCAATGCTTGGATAAAACTTATTCGTCGAATAATGTATAAAACTACCATTTTAAAAACGTATTCTAATTGCCCGTATTTGACAGTTTACGTGACATTTTAATATTATCGTGTAATATTTTATTGGACGCATAAGTTTTTTCCAAGCATTGACAAATCGGCCCTAATTCGTTCAATAAAGCACTATAACTAACTTAATATTTTTTTTAATAAACCATCACATACTCAAACATCCTAATATTCCTCCACAGCTACAACAAATAAAAGACATAGAAGCGAACATACAAACAGAGGAACAACAGCTCGACCGTCTGCGCAGGACGGACAAACAGACAAACAGTGATAGCTCTGATGTTGACGCGTTGGATGAATACATGAATAGTTTGGGCAAACAGAGCATGGCGCAGAAGGCTGAGATTTCTAAGGCTAAGGTAAGATGAATAACATAAATAACCTAAAAAAAATAAAAAAGCATGTGTGCACACGTGTCAGAAGTGAAACTTAAACATGAATTTGAACTTCTTTGACAAGATTCAAAGATACCAAAATCGCCTTACTCCATGACGTGACGGTATTGCCATGACGCGACCTTGAAATTTTACTCTCAACGCGCCTAAAGAAGTTCCACTTTATTAATAAGAAATTTTTAAAGAATAGGTAGTAAACAATGATTACTTTTTTTCAACAGATGAGCATCCAAAAGCTTAAATAACAAATAAATAAGACATATACGTAAAAATTAATCAATACCTCCCGAAATCATGAATATTTTATATTTATATATACATTTTTCTAGCAATCAAATGCTTCATACTTTGATGAATGTTTTTATTTTTATCTCTTACTAGCTGATGATATACTAGGCCTATAGCCTTCCTCGATGAAAGGGCTATCTAACACTGAAATAATTTTTCAAATCGGACCAGTAGTTCCTGAGATTAGCGCGTTCAAACAAACTCTTCAGCTTTATAATATTAGTATAGATTTAGAGCGAGCGTGCACGAGCAACTTTGTCTCCGCAACTATTTTGTCTCTCCCATTAATTTGTATGGGGAGTTGCGTCGCTACGTGCGCGCACTTTCATACTAGCCCATAGGTGGGAGAGACAAAATAGTTGCGGAGACAAAGTTGCTCGTGCGCGCACTGTCTTATAGGAAATATTGTATTGTTTGTTTCTCAAATTTAAATATGTTTAGAGCTGATTTTTCAATCCTTGGTTAAAACTTATTCATCAAATAACGTATTAAACTACCATTTCAAAAATGTATTGTAATTGTCCGTATTTGACAGTTTACAGGTGACATTTTAAAATGTTCGTGTAATACTTTATTGGACGGATAAATTTTAACCAAGGATTGAAAAATCGGCTCTAAATAAAATATTGTTTTCAACAGATGAGCATCCAAAAGCTAAAATTACAATTAAACAAAACACACAGACTCGCAGATCTCGCTCGACCGGCGCACGCGCCGCCATTGATCAAGAAAGATAATAAAATTGTTAAACAGAATAACTCTGTTGTTTATGGGAAGAGGTGAGATTTTTTGTTTTTATAAGAGACTAGCGGTCGGCCCCGGCTTCGCCCGTGGTACATATTTCGTAATAAAAGGTAGCCTATGTTCTTTCTCAGGGTCTAAAGATTATCTGTGCCAAATTTCATCAAAATCGGTCCAGTAGTTTATGCGTGAAAACCATACATACATACAAACCTTTCCTCTTTATAATATTAGTATAGACTAGCTTTTCGCCCGCGTTTTCAAAGGAAAACCCGCATAGTTCCCGTTCCCGTGGGATTTCCGGAATAAAACCTATCCTATGTGTTAATTCAAGCTACCTTCTATATGTGTGCTAAATTTCATTATAATCGGTTCTGCTGTCTGCAGTTTATGCGAGAAAACCATACATACATACAAACCTCTTTATAATATTAGTATAGATTGTGGATATTTTAATTATTATTTATGTTTGAAACAGATTTGTGCACTTTTGTGATGTATTAATATGCAAGTTTTATTCATAACACGTTTTTATTAGCTTCACCTGTATGTTTGTATGTAATCGACTCCTTAAGACTCGATTCTGACGCACTTTAAATGGACAGATTTAATTCAAACTTTGTACACTTATTAAAGCATGTGTTTTTAGGTTTTAAAATGATTTATTATTAAAATTTTCCTTTCACGTAATATTGCAAAGATGTAACAAAAATATTTTATTTTGCTGCTCTAATCCGCTTTATCATACACTAGCCTACCGCCCGCGGCTTCGCCCGCTTTGTCTAAAACCTAATAAATTATATACTAAAATCTTCCTCTTGAATCACTCTATCTATTAAAAAAAACCGCATCAAAATCCGTTGCGTAGTTTTAAAGATTTAAGCATACAAAGGGACATAGGGACAGAGAAAGCGACTTTGTTTTATACTATGTAGTGATGTATTAATCAATGATTATTTTTTACAGATTAAAACTTAAAGAAGACATTGAGAAGAAAACAAAAGTAAGAGAAGAGAAGAAACAAGAAGACACAGAATTTGTGGAAGAAATGGATTCTGACGATGACAGTGAAACCCAAAAAAAACCTAAAGAAGAATTGACAGAAAGAATATCACAAAAGATTGACAAACCTAAAGAAGAATTGACTGAAAGAATATCACAAAAGATTGACAAACCTAAAGAAGAATTGACTGAACGAATAACAGAAAAGAAGAGTAAAGAAGACTCTATAAGTATAGAACCTAAAAGTGAAAATGAACCTTCTGCATTTGAAATTAAAGATGATATTAAAAAAGAAAGTAAGAAAGAAAGAGTATTTGGACCAATGAGGCCTCCAGAAAATTATGTTATACCGGAAAGTTATTTTGACCAAGAGTCGGATAGAGATCTGCCGGAAATTGAGGAGAAAGAATGAAATAAATTGTTTTTTTGGAGTATTTGGTGTTTTATTTACCTTTAAGATATTGATAGTCTTGTTTTCCCTAAATCTAGTAATGTTATATTGTATTAGTTAGAATCTCAATGCATTTAAATGCAAATTTTATAATCTGAAATTACTGTTTAGATAAAACATTATCAAGGAAAGTATGTCTTTTAAATGCTAGTTTTACTGGGAATGAATCTCAATAGTTTTTACTTTTAGTTTTTGTGTACAAACTGCTGTTTGAATAGAAGTTTCATATTTTCATATTCAATTATGTAATGGGAAATAATAATTACTTATGTATATTATTAGAACTCAACGGAGGCTTAATTTTCTGTAAATTAATAGCAGTAGTCGAGTTGATAACCTCAAACAAATCTCACAAAGCAATTGTAGAAATCACACAGGTTGTGAACAAAAACACACATATTTTAAATACAAAATTTATTTTACGTTTATCCTTACAAATATTTACAGCTTCCACATCACAGGTTATGTTTATCTAGTTGAAACAGTTGCTTCTTTCCTCGCGGCATCTTGTAGCAATTGTGTATCAACCTCATCTGCTGGTAGCTGCACATAACGCACCACAGAACCGCGAATAAAACAATTCTTCACTGACAACATGTGTGGATATTTATCCGGATCTATAACGCTTATATCCGAAAGTTTTATATTCAAGTATTGATCGACGGAATGAAGCGTACCGCATATGCTTAGGTTGTTTTTCAGCTCCACGACCACGTCCTTGCCAACTAACGATTTGAAGAACGAGTAAAATAGCATTTTGATATAATTTTTAATATAAAATTCTTGTTTGTAAATGAACCGCTTTTGAAGATGCAAAAGCTGAAAACAAATGGCTGTCAACTGTCAAGTGTCAATGTCAAATGTTTTTTTTTAGTTATTTTTTATAGCTAGTTGTGTCCTTGATGCATTACTATTAGGACAATCAAGCAGCAAGTTAAATTAAAAATTTTAGTTAGTTGATAAAAATAATTAAAAGTCAGAAGAACTTAAATAAATAAGAAAAAACCAAAATAATGTAACATTTTGATAACATAGCCGAATGAATAATAAAAAAATCCACTTACAATTTATACCACAACCTTTCTTGTATGTTTATTGAATTTAAGACGCTTTGAAATTATTACATACATGACAATTAATAGATTATTATTAATAACCAAATTTTAACAATATTTATTGTATTTTTATATTTTATCAAAATATTATACAGTTAGTAATAATCCCAAAAGGCTAGTCGGTATACTACTTTTGACTACAATTATGAGTAATTTACTTCTTCTTCTTCTTCTTCTTTTTCAAATGGCAACTCCCGATCCCAGTGAGGACGGATTCTGCCAATGTCAAGTTTTGAACGGATGGTCAGTTTAAGTTAATGCTTATGTTAAGCGTGCTCTGTGCTGAGGAAAAATCACGGTTGAGATGATTTACTTTTTATTTACTGAAAGACTTCTTACATGGAGCTGTATAACCTGACAAAGAACAAATATTAGTTATAGACAACACAACACATCACAAAAGCATAACATAAAATAGGTATAGGTAGTCAGTGGGAGTTCAAAATTTTAGATTGTTAAAATTGATAAATTTTGATAGGATATTCACAAATGAGGTAGGGACAAGGCAAAGTAAACACTTAAAATTAGTAGGGAGGGGAACATCTGGGGGAAGGATATCCAGAAGTGAGATACGGAGCTTAGGGCAAACAAAGAATAAATGGTCATAACTTCCTTCGTCTATACCACACTCACAGAGAGAATGGTCACGAACATGAATTTTAAATAAATGATTAGGAGTGGTATTGTGACCCAAACGGAGGCGGCAAATGGTGGAAACAGTAGGCTTGTCTATATTAGGGAAACGGAAGAACCAGGGCTTACGTGGAATTGAGGGTTGGATATCTCTATAAAATTTCCCTTTGGTTGAATTTTTCCACTGACTGTTCCATGTATGATCCAAGCGATCCTTAGAAAGAGAAGAGAGATCGTGGGCATAATTAGAGTAATGCTCCAGAGTACCATGTTGAATGGCAGATTTAGCCAGAACGTCAGCTTTCTCATTGCCTACAATACCAGAATGGCTTGGAATATGTACTAAATCTACCTGAAGCCCTTTTCTGAAGCAGTTGTAAAGTGCGGATTTTATTAGAAAGATGATAGGAAATTTAGACTTTGAGCGGAAAGGGTTAGAAGTAATAGTCTGAAGACAGCTGAGGGAGTCCGAAAAAATAACTGAATTTTGGAGATTATGAGAGTCGATAAAATTGAGAGCTTCCAAGATAGCTGTGGCTTCACCAGTAAAAACAGAAGAGAGAGGGGGACATTTAAATTGTAAAATAGTGTTAGAGTTATGGTGCCATACAGCAACCCCTACAGCAAGATGTTTTGACACTTTTGAGGCATCCGTAAAAAAAAGATTATAACCACGCCAGTGGGAAGAAACCAGACAGTTAAAAGCAACATTAGAATCTGGAGCATATTTTTGAATACCAGAACTCATATTAATGTTGGGGTTAAAAACTAGTGCATGAAACGGAGTTGAATATAAAGGATGGATACTAAATTGGGATGTTGGATCCGGAAGGCGGTTAAATTTGATGAGACTTTTAAGTAGGCAAGGAAAATCAGATGGACGACGGAGGTTATTTAGAGTAAGTATTTGAAGTAGATTTCGAATTTTAGGAAGAAGGGGATGAGAGGATAATTGTATAAGCCGAAAGAAATACTTGTCTGACAGATATTGACGGCGGAGATATAAAGGAGGGTCTACACATTCTACCTGAAGGGCATTGACTGGGGTAGACTTCATGGCACCTATAATGAGTCGCAGACACTTGTATTGTATTCTGTCCAATTTTATTAAAGCTGTTTTATTGCAAGGTTCTAAGATGAACGACGCATAATCCAAATGGCTACGGATTATAGCATTATAAACTAGTTTTTGACAATATGGATGTGATCCCCACCAAACACCAGCTAGGGAGCGTAAAACATTAATACCCTTTTCGCACTTCTGAGAAATGTAGTTAGTGTGAGCCATACCATTCAGCTTTTGGTCAAGCACCACCCCTAGAAATTTAATCTTGTTGACTACAGGGATTGAGGAGTTTTCTAGTAATATTACCGGCTGTGGGATCAAGCGTTTTTTCGTGAACACAACTACATTGCTTTTGCTGGGCGATAGTGACAAGCCATGATCGTTCATCCAATTTTCCAAATAAGATAAGGCGCTGTTAAGTCGAAAGGTAATCACATCCATATTCTCTGACGAAGTATACAATGCTATATCGTCCGCATACTGCAGAACGCTACAATACGATGGAATGGCTTTATCCAAATCCCAGGTGTATATAGAATACAATAATGGACTCAAAACGGAACCTTGAGGGAGGCCTTTAAATACATGTCTAGTAGGTGTGTCTTTAGAACAGCGTACTTGTATCGTCCTCAACATTAATAAGTTGAAGATGAAATGTATCATCCTCTCAGGCAAACTCAGCTGTAACATTTTCTGTCTGAGCACTGGAAGAAGAACATTATCGTACGCTGAAACTACATCCAGAAATACGCCAACCAAATACTGTTTATTGTGAAAAGAGGAACGAATGTCAGTTGTTAAAATACTAAGACTGTCTAATACACTCAAACCTTTCCTAAAGCCATATTGGGAACTAGCTAGGAGGCCCCTGTTCTCGACCAGCCATTCTAGACGATTTTTAATAAGGTGTTCGGTGATTTTGGCTAAGGTAGAAGACAGGGCGATTGGTCTATAGGAATTGGGGTTAAGGGGATCCTTGCCGGGTTTGGGGATAGGAATAATAAGCTGGGATTTCCAAGAGTCCGGAATAATGGCATGTAAAAAGAAAATGTTAATTAAATTTAGAAAAAAAGATTTTGTTTGATCGCCTGACTTGCAAAGAAAAGAATATGGTATACCATCAACCCCAGGGGATGAGTCTTTTAAGCCATCAAGAACCGTAACAAGTTCTTGCAAGGTGAATGGGCAATCCATACTGTCGTATGATACTAAATTATGGGGAGGACAAGGAAAATGATCAGAAGAGGGGACAAATGGAGGGGATAGTTTGTCAATGAAATCATCAAGCCAAACGTCTGAGTTGTTGGATACTCTATTTTTATCACATAGAGCTCCACGGAAACGGCGAATACTATTCCACATTAATGATGGCGGGGTTTTTGGAGATAAGCTCTCACAGAAACGGATCCAACCCTGTTTCTTTTTTTTTGATAGCACCCGTTTAGTTCGTGCTGCAATTTTCTTATAATTAATAAAGTTCTCATAAGACATACTGGAATCATATCTTAGCTCGGCTTCTTTACGGTCCTTAACTATGGCAGTACACTCATGGTCCCACCAGGGAGGGGATAGCTTCTTAAAAGACAGAGTTGAATAAGTTTTCAATGGGAAAGATTCGGTAGCAGTAGTCTCGAGACAGTTAACAAAAAGAGAATAAGATTCCAAACAATTCTCAGGTGAAGCATTTGGGAGATTACTTATTTTGGTATCAAGGGAGTTGGCAAATTTCTCCCAGTCGGCATTGCCTAACTTAAATTTGAGCAAAGGTGGGAAAGCTCTAGTGGGAACATGGACTGTGCGTGAGCAGGAGATGAGGATTGGAAAATGGTCGCTCCCATGAGTAGAGGAAAGCGTAGAACAAGAAAAGGAAGGAGCTAAGACAGAAGAGCAAATTGTTAAGTCCACTACAGTATTAGGATTTTGTAATGGGGAGACTCTACGGGTAGGAAGGCAATCGTTAATAATACACATATTCAGATCTTCAAAGAGGTCAACCAAAAGATATCCAAAGGAGTCGCAAATGTACGAGCCCCAAGAAGTATGGTGGCCATTAAAGTCACCCATAATAATAACAGGGGGAGGAAGAGAGGAGATGATTAAGGAAAGCTCTGGAATAAAACTAGGATGGGGATGAGGAACATAAACGGATAAGACTGATATATTAGCAGCTCTAGCTGCAACTGCATTAAAGTTACAGCCATGATGGGGAAGTGGAATTTGTGAAAAGGGAATACTGTTATTCAAGAGCAGAGCACAGCCAGCATAACCATCAGCTCTGTCGTCTCTAAGACAGGAATAGCCCGGAACCCTAAACCGAGAACCGGGCATTAACCATGTCTCTGAGATAGCAAGAACCAAAGGTTTATGATTGGTTATTAATTCAAAAATCTCGTGCTTCTTGGGACGGATACTCTGGGCGTTCCATTGCAGAAACACTAGATCCATAATTGAGGATTGATGAGAAACGAGATAATCTTTCGGCAACGTTGGACGGTAACTGGTGGGGATAAGAAAGTAAAGTCTCTATAAAAGATAAACACATATTAAGTAGATGTTCATCAAAAGGAAGTGAAGAGCCCGTATTAGGGAGAGCACAACCATTAGAAAGGGAGGAGGGAGGTTCACGAATGATAGAATGATGTGCATCCTTATCATAAGACTTACCCAGAGGAGCTCGGGAACGGGGGGTCTTAGTGACTGTTTTTCTGTATGAAACATTAGGTGTTGATTGGATAGGAGGATTAAATTGGGAAGACGGGAGGCTTTGGGAATGTATAGATAAAGGATTCTGTATCTGAATATTCTCAGCATAGGATCTACGAGCTGACGGGATGACTCTAGAAGCCTCCTCAAAAGATATCCCTTCAGATGCCATTAACTGCTTAATGGCCTTTTGCCTAGCTTGTTCGGGGCATTTCCTATCAGTGGCATAATGCTTACCAGTACAATGGAGGCATGTTGCATCAGACTCTAAAATTGGACAAGAGTCGCCCAAATGGGCCTGTGAGCATTTGAAACAACGTTCCTTAGAGCGACATTGGTCGCGTACATGTCCAAACCGACAGCATTTATAACATTGAATTGTGGGGTATTGGTACACTTCTACTGGCATGGAGTTGTAAAGGCAGTATATTCTTTCTGGACGAACTTGGCCTTGAAAGGTCAAAACAACGGTTTGAGATGGTGACCATGAAGTAACACCATCTATTCTAATTTTTTTATTAAGCCGTCTGGCTTTCAATATTTTGCCTCTTCCACCTGGGAAATCCACATGGCTGATAAATTCTTCCATAGACCACTCCGTAGGGACACCTTTGACAATGCCCATACGAGTGATGTGAAAAGTTGGAATGGAGGCTTGGTAATTTGAATCTTTAAGAGGGGGGAAATTTATAAAATTATTTGCGTCACAAGCGGTATTGAATTCTACAGAAATTTTATTACGTCCAATAGCTTTAACTCCATCCTTGGCTATGTTAGCTACACGATTGTTGTAAAGGAAAGATCCAAATTTGATCGGTCTGATGGTTAAACCCGCCGCAGGATCGGCCTCTGTACGGGACACATAGACAATAAAGGGACCACTGTCATTGTCGGAATATGTAATGGGATTAGATAAAATGGGATCCACATATGAACTTTGAGACGATGCGATCGCGTAGTTGTTAACTGTAACATGTCTTTTAGGGGGGATCATATCTGTATCAGCAACGGATGGCTCTGACCGTTGTCTCTTATTACTTGTATGCTCCGCTTCCATCACCTCACCCTGGATGTCAGGAGGTTTACCAGGGTCGGGAGGATCAGGATTCATGATGGGTGAGGAAAGTTAGTAAATAAACGCTTACCCCAATATATATATATAGAGACAATCACAAATTTGGTTATCACTACCAGTTTACACTAAAAAAGAGTGTTCTCAACAAGTTAATTAACAAAAATCTCAATGGCACGTGTTTTCTCCGACACAACAAAGATCGAAAAAAACATGAGTAATTTAATAGACGTCAGATGTCATGTTTAAGTTTAAATTGTCAATTGTCATTTGCTTCGTCGCTAATGGTGGATTGCGTCGGTATAGCGTCTGCGTAGCATTCGTTTTATTATAATTTGTTTATTGTTTTACTTAATCACTAACCCATTTAGTTATTTAACACACTAGTCATCATGTCAACGGACGAGAACGCGGAAATTGTAATATATACATCGGTGTCATAATAATCTCTTTGTAGGTTTTTCTTGACTAAAAAGTTGTTTTTTCCAGGACTGGGGAAATGAGAGGTTAAGTCGTGCACAAAGAGCTGTTGAGGCGAATACATATGATGTGGATTCCTGGTCTTTACTCATACGGGAGGCTCAAACCCGGCCTATCAATGAAGTTAGGACTATGTATGAAAAACTCATTACTGCATTTTCAACTACAGGCCGGTTTTGGAAGATCTATATTGAACAGGAGGTCAGTTTGGTATTTGACAAATTTTTGTGTATGTCTTTATATGGAAAACTTGAGAAATAGACGAACTTAACTTAACTTTAAAACTTTTTTATTCATTTAAACTTTTACAAGTATTTATAAATAGCTGCTAACATTACTTAGAATGTAAGATATAATAGTTTATATTGCGTTTTATCTGCAATAATGTACAAAATAGATTATTTACTACTATTTAAGGTAATTTTAAGGCTTTTTTCTACTGTTTGAATGTAAAACATAATTACAGTTAGTGAAGCAGCTTAGAATCATAAACATAATGTCTCGTTTTCATGGTAAGCAAAGTTTATCAACAATGTTCCTGGAAACTTTGAACATTTCAACATGTGTTATAAACTCTTAAGGCTGCAGTCTAGCAAAATTGCGTTTTCAACAAGTTATTTGACAATTTTTTCCCGGCTAATGAAATGATAAACTGAATTTTTTTTTCTTGTTTATCAATTAGTGTTATATACGCAATGCGCGTGAATTTTTTCACATTTATTAAGTTACTTTATGTTACCTTAATCAGGCCTTCAAGATAAGTCTCTTTCCCCCAAAGACATTTCGAGCTAAGTTTGTGCACTCACTATGTTGCAACCGATTACAATTTACACAATCTGATCAGCGCATTATTATCCTTATATAGTCGTTATTAAAAACTGCTGAATACATTTGCCGAAAAACTTATGATTTTCTTAATTAGAACGTTATAAATTCATTAAATTTCCCAATTTTTGCCTTACAAAATCTATTGATAAATACTGCTAAAAGTTATTTTTTCCATTAATTTATTCGAGTTGGTTGAAGACCAATGAGTATTAATCCTTTAAAAAAAATTTTTTTTGAATTTTGATAATTCTTTAAATATTAAAAAAATATTTAAAATAATTAGGAAAAATCCTAGCGAATTTCTTTAGTCGCGCTCCTTGTGCCGGAGCGTTCTGACGTGTGCTCTACGCTCGATTTTCCTTCATACCGAAGTGAAAGTTGCTCTACTTCATTAAATTAAATATTTTTGTTAATTGATTATTTTTATCTTAGTTTTGTGCAAATATTCGTATTTTTAAACATTTGATTTCGATATGGAAAATAAACGAAAAAAATACGCGTGTAACTACACTAGAAAAAAAATTATCTTCGAACATAAAGTTAATGAAACCAAATAGATTGCAAAGGTGATTGGCAACAATTTCTTTATTTTACGGGGTGTCAGTAAAGGGATGTATATTTCTTTAAAACTAAAGTAAGCTCATAAATTTTCTTATAATATAATTTTTTTGAAGTTCCAAAAATGTTTATTTTTCGTTTGAGAAATACGAAATATAATATAAACTTGTATTGAGAACTTGAACTTTCCAAGTTCATCCGGGGAAATCCCCATACGGGGAAAATGATTTGTTTACTCCAAAATTGATCCGAGGTGTTTTAATTTTTTCTTCTAGTCATTTTCAACGTAGCGGCATGTTGTTTGATTATTAATTTTGTAACTTAAATACAGGATGTTGGTTTTATATTCTGATCTTACAGACGCGCTGACAAATTTAGTCCGCCATTTCTAGTTTAGTCTACCAACTCTAAGTACCAATATTAAAACGAATGGATTATCATCACATCATCAAAACTCAGATGTAATGGAAGATCACAATAACATAGAAAATTCAGTGGGTGTTGAGAACTAAACAAACAGAAGTAACAGAGACGCGAAGAATAAAAAAAGAGGACGAAAACGATAATTCGTTGATGCTTTCCCTTTTCGACGTATTGTTAGGGTACATCACCAATCTGCAAAAAACAAAACTGATGATTCCCAATTGCTGATTAAAAATGAAAAACAAATAATCGACAACAGTGGTGAAAATTTGCTGATCACAATGAAACATCCTTCAGTGGTAGCAGATTTACTCATTTAAAATGTATCGGTGAACAGCGTAAAGGAGAGGAGGACAGGAAAGCATTATGAATGTGGATGGTGGATTGTATACAGGGTGTAATCGATAAGTATGTGCAGGCGATTATGACGTTATTATTGCAGGTATCAAAAAACTTAAAACTGATATCGAAATTACTTTACCTAATGAGCAAAATGACAATAATAACTTTTTAAAAGTATAACGAGAAATATCTAAAAAATTTACTTTATACACTCCCATATCAAAAAGGGAAAATGGGACAAGTAGAAGTTAAATGTCTAATTCCGGCAAAAGACATGAATGCGGAAGATGCGGTTAAAAAAATTTAATATTTGAAATACAATGCAAAAAATAACACTTTTGTCATAGATAAGAATCATGACTATTTTTTCCAAATTCAGGGACAACTAAACGTTGCAGAAGCAGAAGTCTGCTTATTTGCTGTTTGGACTGGAGTGAATCATTCGTTAAAAATAGAATATATAAAAAAGTATGTAACGTTTAGGCAAAATAAAATGATGGACCATTATCAAGATTTTACATAAATTGCCTACTGTCAGAATTGATTGATTCGAGACTTCAGCATTCGATGCCCATCAAGGACCCATCCTATATCATTCAAGCGATTGAAAAAAAAGAGATAAATCCAGTGCAACCGATAAAGCATCAGAATGCTAGCAAAAGATTTATTAGGTTTATCAATATAAATCTATATATTATACATAATATAATAAATCTGTAGAAGACGCGAAGACTGACATCCGCGCGGACGGAGTCGCGGGCGGAAGCTAGTCAGAAATAAATATCTTTTGTTTTCATTTGCGTATTTTTCTATTTTATAATTTTTTAACACAAACATTACATTTTTTTTATTAATATATACAAAATTTGTTTATCCGTTTTATTAGTTAAACTGAACAACTTTCACTAAGAAACTTAGGTCGAAAAAAATGTACAGAGTTATGCATTTTGTATGGAAAGCTTATTTTTTTTTATATTTCGTCCAAATTTCTTTGTAAAAGTTGATCAGTTATATAAACATGAAGTTGAAGATATCAATAGAAAGTATTCGCAAATTTTGTGTACTGATAAAAAAAAATCACCCGGTGTAATTTTCACGAAAATTGTTTCAAATTGTCATTTTTGGTACTTATTACGAATATTAAATTATACGAATGATTTAATTTTTAAAAATTAAGTGGAGCAACTTTCCCTTAGTACATTTGTATTATTTACATATAGGATGACAGGATGCATTTGTTTGCACTACTAGACCAAGCCCTTAAACTTAGAATACAAATATGAACTGAGGTTGAAGCGGCATATGTGTAAAAACCTGTTCCGTTTGAAGTCATCTTATTTAGCTTGGTCACATCGCTAACTCTATTCGGCTAATGGTTTAAATGTATATTCTATCTTTGTCTAACGCAGAACGGCTTTAACTGCTAGTTTGTTCGCATATAACGCTTCTATGTCATATTATATATGTATTCTAAGCTCTGCAACACACAATACACAACCACCACAACATGCTGTTTCAACTTTGTTGTTAAAAATTTATGATTACCATGAATACTTGGCATATGAAGAATTAAAATTCTTTCCTTTTAAATAGTAAGAAGGTTCAACTCAATGTTATTTTAGTTGCCAACAAAAATAAGTGAAAAGACTTAAGTTTACATTTTAAAAGCAAAAATACAATTGAAACAATTTATTCTTAGATGTATTATTATTATTTACTTTTTTCACAGATGAAGGCAAGAAATTTTGAAAAAGTCGAAAAGGTTAGTATCCGTACAGCGTAAGTTAAGTTTTTTAAATTCCTAAAAGCACTGTGATATTAAATTTAAAAAAGTTACTCTATAGTTTAAGTTTAGTCTATGCTTGTAATAGATGTAATATGAAAATAAAGATAAAAATATATGACACATGTTTTTTTTCGGTTAGGGTGTCTGTGTTCAGACATGTTGGAGGTGATTTTCTGTGGCATTTTAAATAGATCCTAGATATTTAAATAAATATTAAAATTACAAAAAAAGAGATTGTAGTATGAGTATTATGGAAGTAATAGTTTTTTTTGTAAAAACAGTTATACAGAATGCCTAAGAAGGTCACTTTTGACATGTATTTTATCCCTATTATAAATAATATTTAGTTCATAATTAAAATATATGTACTTAAATTAACACCAAAAATAGACATGCCCTTTATCCTTGTATAAAGAAAATGGGGTTGCAAAATGAAAAATGATATTATTGTTAGCTTGTAAATATATCATAATTTCTCCATAATATGTTAAATCTTTTACAATTGTCTGACAAATTTATTAATTTAAAAATCTAGCAAGAATCTTCTGTTAAATATAACAAATCGATCAAGTACGAGTCAGACACGCGGGTTCATTACATATAAGCTAAAGTACAATTGTAAAAAAAATGGTCACACCATCCAATTCGTCACCGCGCCAACTGTCGCTTAACCTCGATTTTTATTATTTGTTGTTATAGTGGCAAAAATAATAAATCATCTGTATCTGAAAGTATGGGGACTAAGGAGTAAGGACCATGCAAAACCATTTTTTTTCTTTGTATTCGTCAAGCATAACAGCTATTGACGTGCATAGTATTTCTGGTCATATCTGTATAAGGAGAATATACTATTATTTCACAAAAAAAGTGCATGGCGCGAAAAGATTATAGAACTAACACCATATTATTAACGTTGCTTATTAAGTAGTATTTTTCAAATGTAACGAAAAAATATATACATATAAAAAAACTGCTGGATCTGATTGAAGTCGACACACAAGTGCTAAAGTTACTGAAAACTTTGTCAGAAATTAGAAATTAAGAAATTAGAAATTAAGAAGTAAGAATTAAATAATTACATTAGTAAAGAAATTAATAATTTATAAAATACATAGTGATTGGCCCAATATAATATACTAGCTTTCCGCCCACGGCTTTGCCCGTGTATCAAAGAAAAACCCGCAAAGTTCTCGTTCCCGTGGGATTTCCGGGATAAAACTATGTGTTAATCCAAGTTAGCTTCTATATGTGTGCTAAATTTCATTATAATCGGTTCAGTAGTATTTGAGTGAAAGAGTAGCAAATATACATACACATACATCCATCTTCACAAACTTTCGCATTTATAATATTAGTAGGATGTTGGTGATGCTCAAAATGTGGCAAAAATGGAAAAGATAACAATTAAGCTAATAAGCTAAGTTTAAGTACAAGTCTTCTCACGAGGTAAGATTCTTTCTTTGATAAAATTTACGTAAATTATATGTTTTTTGGGTTACCTTAATTTCGACAATATATAGTTTAATTATGTTTAAAATTATCATGTTCCCTTATTTTGGGCTTTAATCGAGAGGTGAATCTAAATGAATACCTAAATTTTAATGTCAAACCTATTTGTCAGGGTAAAATTATACTGTATTACGATATTTAGTTTTATAAACGCAGAATGGAGCATAATTTTCTATATAGACAGATGGATCTTTCTAGAAGCACGTGATCTTTTTTCCGCCAGAATAACACAATCTGGTATTTTATGGTAAATGTTTAGTGTGCTAAAATGTATGCGTATAACAAATGCAAAGAAATAAACAAGTAATTATTACAATAACAGTGTTAAAAAAATCTTACTGAAAGTTTAAAACATATCCTTATGATTAATTCTTTTGGCGCTACCTATCCTACCCTCTTATTTTACAAAAAACAAGAAGGTTTTTACTTCAAAATTTTGAAAATTTCAATAAAGCAGTTTCAGCTACAGACTCCTGATGATTCGGGTAATAAAATTTACATTAATTCGTTACTACAAAATTAACATAACTCTTATAAAAATGAAAAATCTAACAAATTGTTCAACAGCTTTTCCAAAGGTGCCTGATGAAAATTCTTAACATTGAACTATGGAGGCTGTACCTTAACTACGTGAAGGAGACAAAGTGCATGTTGCCGACATACAAGTAAGTAAAATTTTAGTTGTAATGGGCCCTTTTCACAATGGGTAGCGTTGGCCTAAAAAATGATCGTGGATGTTGGCCGCTTTTACTGCGATTGAATGATGAATAAACATTTACAATGACGGCCAATCATAGACTTTTAGGCCCTCTACACTATCGTGATTGCCTCTACTCGCCCAACGATGCCCATTGTGAGGAGGGCCCATAACATGGTTTCTAAGTTATGAAATTACTTCAAAATTCAATCACTATATCCATCTATAGTCCATAGTTCTTAAATAATTGTGTGTATTAAAAGGTCGTCAAAATGCGTCCGCGAGAATACATTGAGATTAAAACCTATTTCGTAGCAGTTACGTTTCAAATTCTTTTATTATAAAACTCTGCCTAATAATAATAATTACGTCAATGTGCACAATAAATGTCTAATCTGTAAATAATGATTTTATTCTAGAGAAAAAATGGCTCAAGCATACGACTTCGCCTTGGAAAAAATCGGGCTCGACATCCACGCGTACCCCATTTGGAACGACTATGTGACGTTTTTGAAGTCGGTAGACGCTGTGGGATCGTATGCTGAGAATCAGAAAATATCTGCTGTTAGAAAGGTAAGGAATTGTAAAAATATTGTAGACTAAGATATTTTTTAAGTAATACATATCTATACATCTATACATCTATACAAATATTATAAAGAGGAAAGGTTTGATTTTTTGTTTGTTTGTTTGTTTGTATGAATTGAATAGGCTCCGAAACTACTTGGCAGATTTGAAAAATTCTTTCACTGTTGGAAAGCTACATCATTTCTGAGTGACATAGGCTAGGTTTTATCCCGGAAATCCCACGGGAACGGGAACTATGCGGGTTTTTTTTTGAAAACGCGGGCGAAGCCGCAGGCGGAATGCTAGTAGGTAATAAATAAGTCAGGTAATTGCCCGACTCGTGTAGACGAGCGATAGAGATGTACTCTGTGTTTGAGTTAAAGAGAAGATTGAGCGAGGCTTATAAACTGCCGGAAAATCTTCCGGAGAATCTACCTGTGCTTAACTTAAATCTGATGTTCCTTTTAAAGATTTATATTTCTGACTGTGTGTTGCAATCACTTTTGTATACAATTTCTTCGTTTTTAGGTGTATCAAAGAGCGGTGATCACACCTATAATTGGAATAGAAACTCTATGGAAAGACTATATCGCATTCGAACAAGGAATTAATACTATTATTGGTAAGTTAAGCTGCAAGATCACTTTAAGATACTCTTACTTTTTTACTTTGTTACCCTTAACCCTTGAGACATTGAATTTTGTATCATTTACCTGAATATTTTTCATTGCTGTATCATTATAATCGCGTTAGAATAAGATCTACGACCTGTTTTACTAGTTTCAACGGTTTGCTTTGTCAATAAATGGACTTTTTGGCAACCCTAGAAATAAATTTAAAATTTCAGTTAAAATCAATGCATACTTTTTTATTTAACTATTTTTTCAACTATTACATCAAAATCACACAAAACACTCGACACGTATTCTAACTTATCTATCTTAATGAGTATTTATTTTAAATTATATACACATATGTATGTTTATCTGATAACAGTCCTCTGGTTTCCATAACAAGCGAAAGCTTAGTATGGGATCAGATCGTGCCGTGTGAGAAAAATGTCCAGAAATATTTATTATTCTAACTAATTCCACACAGCGGAACGAATGGCCATGGAACGTTCCAGAGAGTATATGAACGCGCGTCGAGTTGCCAAAGAGCTAGAAACTGTAACACGTGGTTTGAACAGAAATATGCCGGCTACACCGCCTACTGCGGATAGAGAGGAGATGAAACAGGTAAAAAAAATATTCTAGAATATTGCAGAATGTTCTGGAATGTGCTAGAATAGTGTGGAATGTTTGATAGAGTTGGTGAAATGGCATGAATGGTTAGAATGTTCTAAATAGGTAGTGGAATGTGCTAGATAGTGGAATGTGTTAGAATGGCTTGGAATGTGGTAGAATGACTTGGAATGTGGTAGAATGAGATAGAATGTAATTGAATTGTATGAAATAGTTGGTGGAATGTGTTAGAACAATTGGAATGTGCTTGAATAGTGCCAAAATGCACATAGCATTACATTTTGAATTATCGTTATAATAATAAAGGACTTTTGTTAATTCTATACTTAGTTTTCATTTGAAAGCGTGTTTCTATGCGAATATATTTTGACTTTTTTCACAACTAAAAATTTCACATCTTTTTTGACGTGACAACGTCTTATAATTCGATAGAGCCGGTTGCACGCACGCAAAAACATGACTCATGCGGCGTTACCTCGCTCTGAGGCGTTCCATGTAAGGCTTGAAGTGCAAGCGAGAGTGACAAAGAAGCACAATCGTTGTCACGTTTCAACTATCGTCAGTAAACTGACTTTACAGACAACCAATTTTTTTTATTTTTTTTCGCCAGGTGGAACTATGGAAAAAATACATATCCTGGGAGAGATCGAACCCGCTACGTTCGGAGGACACAGCGTTAGTTGCCCGTCGTGTTATGTTCGCGATAGAACAATGTCTCTTGTGCCTGGCCCACCACCCGGACGTGTGGCATCAGGCCGCACAGTTCCTGGACCATTCCGCCAAGCTGCTGCAGGAGAAGGGGGTGAGTTGTGCTGTTATAGTGCGTTATAGTGTGTTATAGCGGTGTTATAGTGCCTTATAGTGTGTTATAGTGCGTTATAAGATAATAATATTTTAGTGATGTTATTGTCATAATGGCGGTATTATAAAAGGTGTAGTATTTTAGTTGTGTGCGTAGGTATATTGAAGCTATAAGATAAGTGACATTAATTTGGATATTAAACTCAAACATCTCAAACGTTTATGGTGCATACTAGCGGTCCGCCCCGGCTTCGCCCGTGGTACATGTTTACGTTTTCTCTATATAAGAACCATCCTCGTACTTCAAGGAATATAATAAAAAAAGAATTATCGAAATCGGTTCAGCCGTTCTCGAGTTATGCGCTTACCAACACATTTTGCGATTCATTTTTATATATAAGAAGATTATAATGTGTGTTATAATGATATTATAAAAGGTGTAATACAAATTTGCTATTAAATAAACTTTATGGAGAAATTACAACTTGAATCTAACATTTTGAAAAGGTAGAATTTACCCCTTAAATTTACTTTTATGTGACCCATGTTTTTTTTACCAATATTGAAAAAGATATAGTAAAGTATATGTTACATCTCTTTTTATTAATTTTGACAATAACTTTCAGGATTCAAACGCAGCAAAACTATTCTCTGAAGAAGCAGCCGCGGTATATGAGCGGGCGACGAGCGGACCGTTAAAACAATCTACATTATTGCATTTTGCACACGCGGATTATGAAGAGAGTCGATTGCATTATAATAAGGTATTTAATTATTATGAGTAAAAAGGTGTAGATATTTAACTCCACACACACACACACACACACACACATATATACACACGCTTGGCAATGTTGAATTCAAACAATGTCTATGTTTATAATGAAAATAGTTTTGAACCTAAGATTCATTATTAAAGTTTTATTCGTAATTATTATTACTAAGTTTATCATTCTTCACTTCTGTCCATTGTCATAAGAATGTTTTTTTTTATCAAACTTGAAAATTACAAATTTTTGAAAAATATAATTTTTTTAAGCACTAATAATAATAATTAATTGAAAGATTGAAATTTTTTTATTTGAATGAAACATTTTTACCCCATTTGTAATATTTCAGGTGCACCAAGTATACACACGCTATCTAGACATGGCGGACATCGAACCCACACTAGCGTATGTTCAATACATGAAATTTGCACGAAGAGCGGAAGGGATAAAGTCCGCTAGGACCGTGTTTAAACGGGCTAGAGAGGATCCTAGGTATCTATTTCATATTAATAAAACGTAGGAAAGTTATTTTAATAAATTTTATCCATACTAATATTATAAAGCTGAAGAGTTTGTATGTTTGAACGCGCTTAATCTCAGGAACTACTGGTCCGATTTAAAAAAGCAAGGTCGCGTCATAACAATACCGTCACGTCATGGAGAAAGGCGATGATTTTGGCCCCTCTGAATCTTGCCAACGAAGTTTCACTTCTGACACGTGTGCTCGGCACACACGCTCTTTTATAATAAATATTTTATTTTTTTTCAGATCTCGATACCACGTATTCGTAGCAGCGGCTTTAATGGAATATTATTGTTCTAAGGATAAAAACATAGCCTTTAGAATATTCGAGTTGGGCCTGAAAAAGTTCTCACACATTCCCGAATATGTGCTCTGCTATATTGATTATTTGTCGCATCTTAATGGTAAGTTACATCTACTAATATTATAAAGCTGAAGACTTTGTTTGTTTGAACGCGCTAATCTCAGGAACTACTGGTCCGATTTGAAAAATTTTTTCAGTGTTAGCCCATTTATCGAGGAAGGCTATAGGCTATATATCACCACGCTAAGACCAACAGGAGCGGAGCAATGCGGGTGAAACCGCGGAGCTCAGCTCGTAAAATATATTTTAAGTAATAGGTTATTACAAAAAAAGTTACTTTTCCTTCTTTTTTCGCATTTTAATATTGCTATCTACTTCTATACTATTGTTTTGATCAATATACATTAATCATACTACAATAATTTTATTTGTATGTCCCTTTAGAGGACAACAACACGCGTGTCCTTTTCGAGCGGGTTTTGTCATCTGGTAGCTTGAAACCGGAAAGCTCGGTGGACATTTGGAATCGATTCTTGGAGTTTGAGTCAAATATTGGAGATTTGATCAGTATTGTGAAAGTGGAAAAGCGGAGACAGGCTGTGCTTGAAAAGGTGAGGTTTTTGTGACAGTGTAGACGGTATTTATAAGTTTTCTAATTTGTTAATAGTAAAAGTATGACATTGTCCAAAACAAAAGTCTGCTTACGCGTGTATTAGGCAGAGTTTATATGTCATTGGAACTCCTGTATTATTCTTTATTTTGACTAAAAAACAGTGCAATTGTACCTTTGCAAGTTATTCACTATATATGTCAAAACAATATTATAAAAATTATAATTAAAATATAAAAAAAATAAATAAACCACGTAATATAGCGAGTTCCATGGTAAATATTCGAGCATATAATATATTAATTTAAATTAATTTCTAAATTAATTTTAATTTTAAAATTTGCTATTTTTATTAACATGTTTTCTATTATAATTCTACTAAAATAATATTTATTTTACAATATTTAGATTAAAGAATTCGAAGGCAAAGAAACAGCGCAACTGGTCGACAGATACAAGTTTTTGGATTTGTACCCTTGTACAATTGCTGAGCTGAAATCGATTGGATACACTGAGGTTAGTAGATTTATTTTATATTAAATTAAATATGATTGATAATAATTGGTATGTTAGATATATATATTGAAGTTCAAAACAATAATTTTAAGAATATTTTTTGTCTGTATTTCGTAAATATCGTTTTAACGTTTGAACTAATTTTTAAAAATCCAAAATGGCAGTTTATTCAAGAAGACTTTCTTGAATTTACTGTTTTTTAAACATACTGTCATGTTATACATATAACTAATTGACTCAAAGGCAAAGTATTTCTTAAATAATTTGGAAAATCCAAAAGTGCACGCCTCATAATTTTTTTTAAATAAATATTTATTAATTATTATTTTTGTTTATTTAATAACAATTAAACCACATCGAATCAGACCCTGAAAAATGAAAGGGTTCTATTCCTGAGCATACTCAAGCGTAAGAGAAAAAAAAAGACTCGATTAGTAAAGTATTTCGGTCGCTATCGTGTTAACAAGAAAAAGGATCCGCACATACAGACACACGGACGTCCAAGACAGAACTTTTTTAAACTGTTTTTTAACTAGTTTAAATAACAAAAATGACATCAAAAATATCATGAACGTTAAAAATAGTGTTTTTTCTTAATATGTGTGTGTATGTATTATCTTACAAGTGCAATGTATGATACATAAAGACATTTTAAGTTTGAAAAATCAGATGTTTTGCGCGAAGTGACAGTAGTACCCACCTCAACGCTTCGCTTATGAGGCGTGCAATAAGTCACATCAAATAAATACATGTTTTAAACGAAGTACATAATTTATGTATTTAATGTACAAAAGATATTACAAATTAACTTTTTACTTTCTAATTAATTAAAATAACAAAAAACTTATCTTTTCTCGACTGACCGGTTGGCTTGGTTGGTAGTGGCCCTGCCTTCCAAGCCACTGGTTGTTGGTTTGATTCCCACCCGGGGCAAATATTTGTGTGATGAACATAGACGTTTGCTCTGTGTTTGGGTGTTAATTATCTATATAAGTATTTATTTAAAATTATATATGTATGTTTATCTGGTTTCCATAACACAAGCGAAAGCTTAGTATGGGATCAGATTGTGCCGTGTGTGAAAATTGTCCTGAAATATTTATTTATTTGTTTCTAGGTAGCAGCGATGTCAAATAAGTCTTGGGCTTTGGGTGGAGCCTTAGCGGGTATATCGCCTGAACTAGCCGCAGTTATATTGGGACAAAAGTAAGTTTACACTTTAGGAGATATATAACTAACTAGCTTAGCCCTGCTGGTTAAGCCTTGATAAATCTAACACCGAAGAAAGAATTTTGCAAATCGGACCTGTAGTTCCTGAGATTAGCGCGTTCAAACAAACAAACAAACTCTTCAGCTTTATAATATTAGTATAGATTTATTATGGCGGAGTACAAGACACTTAAATAAAATGTTGTTTTTAAACGGTCTCTACCGAAAATTTATATATGTAATTTTAACATTAAATTACTCTCCAGAGTTAATATTCTTTGTCATTTTTCAGAGATAACGATCCAAATAAAGACATAGCTCGTCCGGACACGAGTCAAATGATCCCGTACAAGCCGAAATCGAACCCGCTACCCGGAGAGCATCCGATACCTGGTAAGAAACAAATTATCTTTATACACTATCTATATCTTTCCATAATACACAACTGTGAGCCTACTTTAATGGGAAACTAAAGTTAACTAGGTTATTGCAGCTGAATACATTTCGATGTATTTATGTATTATCTTATATATAAAATTTTCGTGTCACAATGTTAGTCTGCATACTCCTCCGAAACGGGTGGACCGATTCTCATGAAATTTTCTGTGCATATCGGGTAAGTCTGAGAATCGGCCAACATCTATTTTTCATATGTACCACGGGCGAAGCCGGGGCGGACCGCTAGTCTTAATATATATAAATCTCGTGTCACAATGTTTGTCCTCAATGGACACCTAAACCACTTAACCGATTTAAATAATAAAATTCACACCGTGTGCAGTTCGATCCAACTTGAGAGATAGGATAGTTTAAACATGTAGGTACCACGGGCGAAGCCGGGGCGGACCGCTAGTTAATAATAAATATTTCAAAACGATTTTCACACACGGCACGATCTGATCCCATACTAAGCTTCCGCTTGTGTTATGGAAACCAGATGGCTGATAAACATACATATAATTTTAAATACATAGTTATTAGATAATCAACACCCAGACACAGAGCAAACATCTATGTTCACACAAATATTTGCCCCGGGTGGGAATCGTGGCCACGACCTCTGGCTTGGAAGGCAGGGCTAGTAACAACCAAGCCAACCGGTCATTTATATTATCATGTATTTATATTATCATGTTATTTCGCACTTTTTTGTGTTTCAAGGTGTTTTCAGTGTTGTGCAAACTGATGCCGCCGCCGAACTCGCACTTTTTTACACATTTCAGCCATTTTTTACTCATCCCGCCCAGGTTTTTACACTGTTGTTCACTTTTACGCCACGTTTTTCCGATTTTTCGCATTTTTTGTACATTTTTCTCATTTTTACAGCTTTGTGACCTGGAATGAGACTGTTAAACGTTATAAACTGCATTTTTTACGCGTTTTTCACAATTATTACCCATATTTCCCCCACAGGTGGATCGTTCCCCATGCCCCCGCCGTGTGCATTGCTATGCACTATGATGCCGCCGCCCAGTTCGTTCCGCGGGCCTTTCGTAGCCGTGGATAGACTTATTGCGTTGTTCAATAGAATCTCGCTGCCGGATAAACGTGAGTATAAATATATCTTACTTTAATAAACGTGAAAGTTTGTGAGGATGGATGTATGTATGTTAGTTCCTATTTCTTAGGAAAAATGGACAGATTTTGATACTACTTCGCAATGATGTAGCTTATGTACCAGAAAAATACACTTGAGTGCTTTGACCGCGGGTGAAACCGCGCGGCATAACTAGTATGTATGTACTATTTAATTTTGATACAGAAGGAAGGATTTATGATAACTATGATAAAAAATTCAGTTGTCGAAAACAAGCAAAAAAAAGTAGAATTAAGCACTTAACTGTAATTTTTAATATGTTATGAATGAGAGAAATATGTTATGTATGTCTTTCTGTTTATTTTTCTATCGAGAAATCGTATGTAATTATAATATCTGTATGTTTGTATGTGTATTACCCTCCAGTCTGCATATCTATATTTGTATGATATATTTCTATATTTATATTTGTATGTTTGTATGTCTGTACACAGCACCTTTACCAACGGAGGGTGGAGATAGCAAGCTCTTCGATCTCGCTCGTTCCGTGCATTGGATAATGGATGATGACGGTGTTACCACTGTTACTAATAAGGTGAGGTTTTTGAGGGTAGTTTGAGAAAATTTGTGCGGAAAGTTGGGGGTAGTTTGTAAAAAAAGTTAAGGTAAGTTTTTGTTGAGGGTAGTTGTTAAAATAAAATGACGATACATTAACGTAAAATTTTTGTTGAGGGTAGTTTTGAAAAATAATAGCGTAAGTTTGGCTGTTGAAGGTAGTTTTTAAAGTGAAAAGGTAGTACTTTAAACTGTGATTAGAGAAGTTTTATGAGGGTAGTGTTCGAAAAAAAGGGAACTGCTTTGTTGTAGATTTTAGTGTATCTATTCAATGTAATTTTTTTTTAATCAATGTAAAAACTTAGAGCTAGTTGTAATCAACCAAAAAAAATACCATTAGCAATTTTTTATTAATATAATATTAGTTTTTGATGTCCATCTTTTTTTTGTTCATCTCTTTAAAATTATAATTTATCATACAATACTATAGATTTGTTACTTCTTTAAACATTATCTTTATATTATTATTCACTTAAAATATGTATAATAAATTGTTAAATAAATAAATAAATTATTTATTTATCTTATTTATTTATCAACAGGCTCGTCGCCGAAAAGCAGGTGACGATTCAGATGACGACGATCTTGGAGTCGCTCCTCCTGTTAACGATATTTATAGACAGAGACAACAAAAACGTGTTAAATAGAGACGGATATATGGGAATGATGGGGCGTGTGAAAGAGACGGAATATCTATACATCTATACAAATATTATAAAGAGGAAAGGTTTGATTTTTTGTTTGTTTGTTTGTTTGTATGAATTGAATAGGCTCCGAAACTACTTGGCAGATTTGAAAAATTCTTTCACTGTTGGAAAGCTACATCATTTCTGAGTGACATAGGCTAGGTTTTATCCCGGAAATCCCACGGGAACGGGAACTATGCGGGTTTTTTTTTGAAAACGCGGGCGAAGCCGCAGGCGGAAAGCTAGTACTACATATTTTGTTAATAAAACATGTTGGAAAGGGATAGTAATATTGGATGGTCTGGTGTGTGAAAGAGATGGAATGACGGAATAAATCGTTTCATGTGTATCTGATTTAATTTTAAAGGAAACAAGCAGATGTTTTGCCAGAATTACAATTATTTCAAATATTATGTATTATTGTTCAGTTTTAATTGTGAAAATTAAGATAAAAATCCTTATGTATTTGGAAAATTGCGGCCTTTGCGTTTTGTTAAATGTATTATTATTATGGAAGATACGAGTGTGAGAAAGAGACGGGATGAGGTCTTAATTGGCCGTGTTCAATAATTTTGGAAAAATAGTCTTAATATTGTAAAGCTATTCATTTTCGTCTATTTGTTTTGACGTAAATAATTGATAGAGATAAAAATATTTTAAGATTAAGTAAAAAAAATATTTTAAATAAGCATTTTTCAAGCAATAATGTATTTTATCGGTATACATAGGATAGGTTGAAACGTAAAACGTAAAAGTACGTCAATACAAAAAAAGTTTTTATTTTTACAAAGTGATCTTAAGTTTGATTCCCAGTTATTTTCATTTTCTTACAGTTTAGAAACTTGAATCATGAAGTATTGTAATTTTGTTGATCTAACCTTAAAATTAAATAGTATAAAAAAGAACGTGTGTGCCGAGCACACGTGTCAGAAGTGAAACTTCTTTGGCAACATTGAAAGATAACAAAATCGTCGCCTTACTCCATGGAGTCATGACGTGTCGGTATTGCCATGACGCAACGAAATTTTACTCTCAACGCGCCTATAGAAGTTTCACTTCAATAACCAATATAGTTTAACAGAAATACTGCCAATTGGTATCTAAATAAAAGAGTTTATTTTGTATGCATTGTAATTAATAAAATAAGTACTGTATTGTATTGTTTTGTGTTTAAAATGAATTTAGTTAATGTAGGATAACGAGAAATAAATTTTTGTACCATACTTTTTGTTTCATTTTACCCTGTACCTTTAAAATCATTCACTTTCATATTCAACCATTTATTACACGTGTCACTATTCAGATATACATCGTGTATAATCAATCTTTTATTATAAAATAGTAAATATACATAAAATACCACTACCATACTCCGAAACGCTGGACCGATTTTGATGAATTCGTGTGTGCATATTGGGTAGGTCAGAGAACCGGACAATATCTATTTTTTCATTCCCTATGTCCTAACTCGGAACTCCTAAGTGATAAGAGTAAGGCAGCACAGCATTTGAGACAGCTAGTGTTAAATTAAATTCTCTCGTTAGTTGCCATTCTTACATTATACTCTTCGGAATTGACTGAACCCATTTTTATGAAATTTTATGTTAGCTATATTGAGTAAATCTTGGAATAGGCTGTAAACTCTTTTTTATACCTTTAACTCTCAATTCTCAGAAAAACGAGAGTAAACTTTATTTTTTTTATTATGACACTTCATGGTTATCAATGGTTATGTTAGAAGTGCAAAGAACAGACAAAATTGCATTTTAACGATCCTACTACACATTGCACATGCGGCCCCAGTATTTAGGAAATATTGTAATATTGCACTGTGATCATACTGTGTTGTGGTTATGCCCATTAGTTGTTCTGTCGCTATACCATCGATTGTAAGGCATAATATAGGCTTAGATCGCTAAAACACAAACACGCATTTTTTTATACTTACATTTCACACAGCCGATTATCTGTTATGTAAATTTTCTTGTGGTGTAGACGGTGATTTATTTATTTATTTATTTACGGCATACGCCAAACCATACATATATTAAACTTAATTCTAAACTTATCACTATGTTCTTAGTTCTAGGTACCTCTTACATTCTTCACCTATCGTTCCAATCCCTGACACAAACAAATCATATACTGGTGCAGAATTGAGGATTGAGTTCAGCAGTGAAAGCATGCGAGGCACCGGAGACTGCTGGCGTTGAACCGTGCGTGTGCGCCAAGCAGCTAACAGTCGGTGGCTACGAGCCCGTGTATAATTGTCAGGCACATTAAGCCGTAAGAGCATTTCTACTAAATCATTAGAATCTATTTTATTGTATAAAACGTTAACGCCCGTAGCACACCTCCGCTGCAGAACTGTAACAGCGGAACCGCAGTAGTTTCGCTCTGTCTTGTCCCGTGTACGAGAAGCGGAACAGTAGCGAAACTGCCTGTTCTAACACATACATCTAACTATTTTTAATCTCTTTCTTCGCGCGGTTTCGCCGATCTCTTCTAACGCCAGCCACACTACCGCGCTCACGCCGCTATTTGTTTGCGGTGCCGCATTGTTTTCGCGCGTGTTTGTCAAAACCGACAAAAATAAAACGCGGTACTACATTGTTTTTGTAAAAATTGTAAATCATCAAAACTCTGAGGGGTCATTCTAAAAATGAATAAAATGTATATGTATAGAAACGATCTTCATGGGACTCGAGTTCTTTACATAGTAGGTTTTCTCCTAATTTCTTTCTTTTTTTATTAATCTCATGCACCCAAATTCTACGAGTTTTATGTCTTTTCAAAGTTAAAGTCCACAATAATATTTCTTCTTCCTCTGACTCCGACAACGACGACATTTCGCTTCGATCGATGCTTCTTGACCACATTCTTGACTGACTCGCATGAGGTTTCGCCGATGTCGGTTCCACTAATCAAACTACACTTGATCACAGCGGAATTCATCTAGCGGTTCCGCGGTCATGGTATCGCAGCGGAGGTGTGCTACGGGCGTAAGAGCAAATTTAACAGTTGATAGACTTCTACGAAGTTCCAGCGAGTTATAACCCAAACTACCCAGCAAGAATTTTGTGGGATACAGATATGGGTAATAATTAAAATTTCTCGCATACAAGTACCTTAAGAACTTCTTTTGGACCTGCTCCAACATAAGGACATATTTTTTCTCTTAGGGACTCCAGACAATGGAATTAGTCTCTAGAATACTCCTAACAAGTGCCGAGTAGAGAACTCTAATAGCGCTATCTGAAAGTCCGACAGAGTTGCGCAGTAAGAATCCTAAACGTTTGTATGCAGCGTTAGAAACATTGTGAATATGCTCATGAAACGAAAGATGAGGCACGAATGTGATACCTAAGTCGCGTACTTTATTCACACGTGATATTCGATCCTGTCCCAAACTATAAACATAGTTCCGTATATAGGCTGAACGACTAAATGTCATAAATTCACACTTGTCAATATTAAAGTGTAGTTTGTTCTCCACACTCCACATATAAACTGCATCTACGTCTGTTTGCAAGCGGCAGTAATCTTCATCCGATTTAATGACCTTAAATATTTTAACATCATCGGCAAAGAGTAAGATATCCGACTTTTCAATTACATCCGGTAAATCGTTTATCAGTAATAAAAACAGCAAAGGACCAAGATTTGATCCTTGACTTATACCAGATCGAGTAGAATAAGAATCTGAAATATACGGGCCATATTTAACAAATTGTTTCCGATCCCTAAGATAATTAGAAAACAGCTTGAGCAAAGTCGGGCCACATCCATGATCTGCTAACTTCAACAACAGTACATCATTATCAACACGGTCAAAAGCTTTGCGGAAATCGAGATAAATAACATCGACTTGATTCTGCTTATCCATTTCACGTGATAATGTCTCAACAAGTGAAATGAGATTTGTAGCGACCGACCTGCGTGGTAAAAAGGCATGCTGAAGAGGAGAGATGTATGGCTTGCATTCATGTAGCATTTGAGAATGCAAACACATCTCAAATACCTTGGCTAGTGAACATAAAATCGCCACTGGTCTATAATTTTCAACTTTGGTTCTACTGCCAGATTTAGGAATCGGTATAACTCGCGACTTCTTCCATAGTGTAGGGTATACACCTTTCATCAGAATAAGATTGAAGTGATGGCAGAATATCAGAATTATATGATTTATTTCACAAAAACGACATCAATAAACCAATGTAGATCTTAACTATTTCGTACATAAAACAAATGATTGTACATTCTTACGCTTGGTTGCACCATCTTTTAGTTAAAGTTAATGTCATATTTAAAAGTAACAGTAACGGTAACTTTAAAGTTTTACAGTGACAGCGTAATGTGTTGCATCAGCCTATTTTTAGCATAGTTATGTTTGGTCATAGCAGGGCATTAACTCGTTAATCCGTAAATCGTTAATTAACGAAGTTAACATTTCGATTAAAGGATTCACTTTTTTAAGTTAACTTCAAAAAATGTTAGCGGACTCCTTAACTTCCGTTAATACCTGGACAGAAACAGTTTAGGTGGTGGAAGCAGCAAAGCGAGTAACAACGGCGATGATGAGGAAGAAGACTTTTATTTCAATTAAATACACTTTTTTTGTTATTAACCTGTTAACTACTAGAACTAACACCAGTTCTTATATAATTTTCATGATGATCGGATAAAAAAAATAAAAAAATTTATTACGTGTTAACTAACAGATTTTAACGATTAATTTTAACTTGCGTTAAAAAATTTTGATAAACGGTTTAGCGATATATAAACGAAGTTAAATTTTTTATTAACGGTGCCCAGCTCTGGGTTTGCCGTTTGATTGCACCATATTTTAGTTGTAATTACGATTAATGTCAAATTTAATGATGAAATGAAAAAAACCAACATATTTTTTTAGGTTTTTTAGCTTAAGTCTCAAGTCAAATGTTATTTTATTTTGTTTTGTTGCCTCTGACAGTTTTTTAACGTTAACAATATAAACTGGGTAAAATTTAAATAGTAAGCGACCTAAGATAGACCCTTGCGGTACCCCTCTAGTTAATGTACAGTTACGTTTGTATGAAATTGGATTCACCACGATCTTACATAGGACTTTTTTTACCCGGTTTAATTTAAGTTAAGGGATATAATTAAATAATAATAATAATTTTTAAATTCTATTTTATAGTATCATAAACTTTAAATTCCAATGAAATTTGAAATTTTCTGAGGCTTCAAAATAAAAAATCGTCTGTAAATATAATTTTATTCTACGGGAAATGAAACAATACAATTAAACAATGCTTTGCTTAATAATTTATTGCTTAAACTTAATAATGTACAATCTAAGTCGATTTATTTTTCTATAAGAGTCATTGATGTTATAAAACACATTTTTTTAAATGTATTTTTCAAGTAGCAAAAATGTAAACAAAATTTAAACATTTTAGATAAATTTATACTTTCACATAGTTTTAAGTGAAATACATGTTTTAATAAAGATATTACAATTCACAAAGATCTAGTGATATTCTTAGAAACATCAAAATTGAAAATTCAATTATATTGTTATTACAATTTCCAGATATTTTCATCACTTTTGCTTACACCCCACTTTTGACCTAAATTTTGACCGACATTTATCGGTCAATTTCGCCGAACACTACATCCAGAGTACCAATGATGGCTACAATGTCGGCCAACATGAGATTTTTGCCGATTTTCTCGAGAGCCGCGAGATGAGCGAAGCCGGGCGCCTTAATCTTGCATCTGGAAAGGACATATAACATTAATATCTCTATTTAAAAAAATGTGTGCGTGTACTAGTGTACACACGTAAGAAGTGAAACTTCTTTATGACCTTATTTTTCAAAAAGTAATTTACTATATGCAACTTTACAGAAATACGTCGAATCACGCGTGGTAGGGACAAGAAAAAGATGGCGCGTAACGGAAAAATGTCAAGCGTAACGAAAAAATGTTACACTAAATTTTTTTCTAACCCCGATAAAGAAGTTTCACTTCAAAAATTATAAGATCAGGACTATGGGGATAATATTCCTTGAGGTACGGGGATGATTCTTCCAGGAATATCATAAAAAAGACGTGTGTCACTCGGGGACTGCCGCGGTAAAGCTATTGCATGCTATGCCTTCAAGACACACCTCCGCGCCCGTCCCCGTGGGGAGCGTGAGGTTTTTTCGTTACGGAATTTCTCGATTCGGTCCCCGCGCTCAAGGCCCGCGATAGAAGCTATGCAATAGCTTAAAAAATCGAGAGAGAACATAAACATGTTTAATCCAGTTTATTCCTATTCGCCCATCTATTTCACCAGTTTAATACTATTCCCCCATCATATTTCACCAGTTTAATACTATTCCCCCATCATATTTCACCAGTTTAATACTATTCCCCCATCATATTTCACCAGTATAATCCTATTCCCACATCATATTTCACCAGCTTAATCCTATTCCCCCATCATATTTCACCAGCTTAATCCTATTCCCCCATCATATTTCACCAGTTTAATACTATTCCCCCATCATATTTCACCAGTTTAATACCCTTTATTATTAACTCACCTATAAGGCTTAGAACTGCCATCGGACACCAGATAAATACCGAATTCACCCTTCGGGGCCTCAATAGCTGTGTAAGTAGAGCCGGGCGGTACTTGATAGCCTTGTGTGAACAGCTTGAAGTGGTGGATCAGGGCTTCCATCGACGTCTGTAAGTGAATTTTAATTGTATTATAGTGATGTGTGGATCAGGTCTTTTAGCGACGTCTGTAAGTGTTGTTGAACAGAATTAAATGGGTGTCGATCAGGTCTTTAGTGAATTTTAATTGTATTATAGTGATGTGTGAATCAGGTCTTTTAACGACGTCTGTAAGTGAATTTTAATTGTATTATAATGGTGTGTGGATCAGGTCTTTTATCGACGTCTGTAAGTGAAAATGAACTGTATTATTAGTGGGTGTGGATCAGGTCGGTGGACGACGTCTGTAGACGAAAATATTGAGTTTTTAGTTAACAGAGAATGGAGATTAAACTTTAAAGTGATGGCAAATAGCAATATTACTATTTATCAGGTCTTTACCAGTGTATTTACCATAAGCGGCAGTTTTCATAAAACTTTGGAATAAATAATGACAACAAAACAACAGAGTCTGTAAAACAACCACTTATAAGTATTAACGACAATAAAGTTGAAAGATTGTCAATCAAAAATTTCAAATGTTTTTGAAACAGAAAACCATTATTTAGTATTGATAAAAAGATAACATAATTTTAAAAGGGCAACTATGGAGTTTCTTGTCGGCTCTTATCCATAGATACTGCGGTGGTAAATGTTAAAATATGAAATGAAATGAAATGAAATGAAATGAAATGAAATGAAATATGTTTATTGTGGACATAGAAGATACAAATAAAATAAAACAAGAAACTTAAATCTAACTTAAATCTATGTTTGCCACAAAAGGCCTGCCACTCAGTGCGATACACTGATTTTCAGTGGTTGCCTTAGAATGCCCTGCTGACAGCGGATGTATGTTTTGCTCAAAACTGCGTCATGTTATTAAAAAATAAAAAATAATATAATATATAAAAATAATAAAAAATATGCTATGACGATTCAAAAATACCTTTAGAAGAAGACTAATTGAATAAATAAATGACTTGAGTTTGATTTTGAAACACAGTGTGGATCGGGTCTTTGGTCGGCGTCTGTACATCACGGATCATCTTTTTTTTTCTTTCTTTCGAGTCCTTCGACTCATATATTTTTTTTTCAAAAATCAATCAAAATAACTACTTTTATATACGTATATAAAGTAGTTATTTTGATATAAATACCTTCATTTCCTCCCTAGAGGGTGGAGTCAGTTTAGCGTCATCAGTTTTGACTTCGCCGGCCGGCATCTGGTTGAGACATTGATCTATGATGCGGAGCGATTGACGCATTTCTTCTACGCGGATTAGGTATCTGTCAAATAATATATTAATTAAAAAATAAATAAGATTAGTTTTAATATGTGAAAGCTAAAATAAATAAAAATCTGTTTGTGTAGCTAAATCTAGCACAAACAAAGATGACCAAACGGTTATCTTCTTATCTATACTAATATTATAAAGAGGAAAGGTTTGTATGTAAATATGTATGTATGGTTTTCACGCATAAACTACTGGACCGATTTTGATGAAATTTGGCACAGATAATCTTTAGACCCTGAGAAAGAACATAGGCTAACTTTTATTGCGAAATATGTGCCACGGGCGAAGCCGGGGTGGACCGCTAGTCTTCTTATATATAAAAATGAATCGCAAAATGTGTTGGTAAGCGCATAACTTGAGAACGGCTGAACCGATTTCGATAATTCTTTTTTTATTATATTCCTTGAAGTACGAGGATGGTTCTTATGTAGAGAAAACGTAAATATGTACCACGGGCGAAGCCGGGGCGGACCGCTAGTTTATATATAAAAATGAATCGCAAAATGTGTTGGTAAGCGCATAACTCGAGAACGGCTGAACCGATTTCGATAATTCTTTTTTTATTATATTCCTTGAAGTACGAGGATGGTTCTTATGTAGAGAAAACGTAAACATGTACCACGGGCGAAGCCGGGGCGGACCGCTAGTAATAAATGTTTAATGTATGTTTATTTAGTAATTCTAAATGTGTTTGTTGTATTTATTTTTTCGGATGAAATTTCATTTCTATACAAGCATAAACTAATAAGAGATTTTAGAATCATTTGTACGCAGCTATCTACTGACTATAGAAGTTTTTATAATAATCTGATAATAATCCGATTCTGAACCTAAATCAATCAAACCTTGCCATTTAATAACATTCAAACGCTTCTATGCATCAAACTCACAATTGCAGTTTAACTTCCAATCGGTACACAAAAAAAAAACAGTTTCAAGCACAAAATATCTTGTTTTAAATTCTTCAACTATAAAAAACCTGCTTTAAACCCCGTCAAAACACTCACCTATCATAACAATCGCCATTGGTACCGATGGGCACGTCGAAATCAACGAGATGGTACGCGTCGTAGGGCTGCGTCTTGCGTAAGTCCCATTTTATACCGGAGCCGCGGAGCATTACACCGCTGAAATAAAATAATCATTATAAATAAATGATAAATCTTAATATATATAAATTATAAATCTCGTGTCACAATGTTTGTCCTCAATGGACTCCTAAAGCACTTAACCGATTATAATAAAATTCGCACACCATGTGCAGTTCGATCCAACTTGAGAGATAGGATAGTTTAAACATGTAGGTACCACGGGCAAAGCCGGGGCGGACCGCTAGTTATAAATAAATAACATTGATAATAGTACAAAAAGAGCGTGTGTGCCGAGCACACGTGTCAGACGTGAAATTTCCTTGGCAAAATTCAAAAATTACCTATTTTTATAGAAATAAATAGTTTTATATACGTAAAAATTCGAAAAGCGCTTGTCTGTATATTTTCAGCCAAAAAGACTTATTTTTTTTTATGTACTAGCTGTGTCTGTATCTACCTGCTAGCTGTGTCTGTATTGTCTATCTACATATACACAATATAGACGCTCCTTAAAATACGTCCCCTACGTATTTGTGTAAAAGCATGACAACGGATTGACAAAAAATTCAAAATATATTTTTTTTGTAATTTGTATTATTTTTTTTAATCTCTTCTTAATATTTAGTTTCATAGCATTCAATGCAGGCAGGCTTATCACGTTCTGCCCATTAGTTGACAGTCATCGAACTTTTGATTCTTCAACATTTTGGTTAGCTTTCCCGTTTCCAGGAGAACTTATGTTATTAAATGCGCAGATTGAGAAATTAAACTTCTAGCACGCTTGCCTGGTCTCTAAGTCCGAGGTTCTCTCCATTGTTTTTTTTCCACTAATAAGTCCTTATTTCTATCTTTTACATAACTGTAACCGCAATTTTTCTTTCTTTTCTATCTATTATATACCTGAAACCGTAATTATTATTTCTTTTCTATCTATTACACACCTGAAACCGTAATTATTATTTCTTTTCTATCTATTACACACCTGAAACCGTAATTATTATTTCTTTTCTATCTATTAACACACCTGAAACCGTAATTAAGCGCGTCCTGAGCGGACACAATGCCGATATCCTTGGTTCGTTGCACCCAGATCCTGTTTGTGGTGAGAACGTCTTCAACTTCGTCGAGCCGCTCGGCGAACTTGCTCGCGAACTCGTATATATCGTCCATGAGACCGAGCGGCATGTCCTGGAATTGAGTATCACTACATAGTATAAAAGTCGCTTTCTCTGTCCCTATGTCTTAATCTTTAACTACGCAACGGATTTTGATGCGGTTTTTTTTAGATAGAGTGATTTCAAGAGGAAGGTTTTAGTATATAATTTACGAGGTTTCCGCCCGCGGCTTCGCCCGCGCAGTCAATGAAAAACCCGCATAGTTCCCGTTCCCGTGGGATATCCGGGATTGCATCATTTTCCCGGGATAAAAAGTAGCCTATGTCCTTTCTCGGGTATCTACATACCAAATTTCATGAAAATTGGTTCAGTAGTTTAGGCGTGATTGAGTAACAGACAGACAGACAGAGTTACTTTCGCATTTATAATATTAAGTATGGATTATTTTAGACAAAGAGGCCGAAGCCGCGGACGGAAAGCTAGTATAAATGTAAAATCCATGCAGGTTCTTCAAATTTATTATAAACAATATTTAAACTGTTATATTCTTCCATTAAAGTCTAAGAGCGTATACGCACTATGCGGGTAGCCGCATTGCGGGTAGCCGTCCGCAATGCGGCTACCCGCAGACCGCACAGTGCGCATAGAAATGAATATTACGTACATAATTGTGCTTGCGGTCAGCCGGACGGCTACCCGCAATGCGGCTACCCGCATAGTGCGTATACGCTCTAATCCTAACTATCGTTAGCCACAACAGTGCTATTACTTAATTTTCGTTGGCGTAAAGCGGTGGGTTTCATATACTTAGAAAATTAATGTTTACCAAGTAAGAGGCAATTTTTAAATTCTTGATCAAAATTTATTTTTTAATATTTTTAAGGTTGATGTTCCGACCGTCCCTCCATACATTTTTGATTACCTCTAAACACTTAACACAGACACTATTTCTTTAAAACTAATCATTTTATCACTTCTCTATAATGAAATGTGTGCGCGTTCGACCTTTTTAATCAATAATTTACAATATTTACTTAGAAAAACAACAGTAAAATACCGGAAAAATTTGACACTTCTACAGTAGTGTGCGTGACTTTTGCCAAGCGAAACACGACATAAAGCACGACATCTAGCGCATAGACTATATACTTATTACAGATCTAGCGCGTCAATGTCTAAACGAAAGGCGATGTTTAGACATTGACGCGCTAGATGTCGTGCATTCGCGTTCGTTATCTTATGCATAATGAGCATAATTCTAATAAATCAAAGTTCTGTGTAAAAATTGAGTAATTTCATTTCCAATCGTTCAAAGAAAATAACAATAAAATAAAATAAAACTAATGACCTTAGAAACTATGTTTTTTTTTATTTATTACTCATTATTGTTCGTCCGTCGTAGGTCTGTAAACTGTATTGTACACTGAAGGTAAATGGTACTGTAGGTACTTTAGTTCGGCGTCGTCGCTCGTCGGCTTGATATAAAATTACATTCTTGATTTCATTGACACGCGCTATGATTTGCGCGCGGAATTTCTTGTGTTGTGAATTTATTTTTGTATGCTATGCATTTTAATTGATTCAAATTGCAATGTTTCTCTAGTATGCATTTGAGACTATATTGTAAATTGTAATAATTGATCGTGGGTATAGTAATTAATTATTCTAATAACGCAATTAGTAATATATGTATTTTCGGTGGGATTCAAAACAAAAAATTGGCCCGTGATTTTTATGAAATTTCACCACATTGCAAATCACATCAATCATAGTTCATACACATGTATGACGAAAGTGATTAGTATTGTGGCTAACATTGACTCATCAGTTCATCACTGAAACCAGTGATAAATCAGTACCTATATCATATTGTGTTTGAATATTTTTAAACAATGATATAAGTATACAATTATTATAAATCGGTAAACTATCAAAGTAATCACAAACTTGCAAACATTGGTAAAATGTCCAGTAGTTTATGAGCCTATTCATTACAATCAAACAAACAAACAAAGTTTTCCTCTTTATAATATTAGTGTAGACAAACACTATGAATACGATCACGAATGCAAATTCGGGGATTTTCTAATTATTGCTAAATAATAATTGAATTCGTTTTGAAATACTCTATAATTTTTAGTGTATAAATAGACATTTATAATGTGGTGCTCATTTTTTTTGTACTGCTAACGCTATTGTAGGTACCTATTTTCGTTGTTTTATTTCAAGTGAACACGGCCATACAATTTTGTCACGAGCCGCCTATGATTGTAGGTACTTTTGTTAGGCTCCTTCGTCGTCCGCGTCGGCTCGAAAGTTCTTGATTTCATTGTCACGCGCTATGATTTGCGCGCGGATTTTCTTGTGTTGTGAATTTATTTTTGTATTATTATTATTTTTTATTTTTTTTTTATTTTATTGATTCAAATAAAATATTTCACTAGTATGCATTTGAGACTATATTGTATTATGTATAATTTATCGTAGGTATAGTTATTCTTATAACGCAGTTATATTTTCGGTGGGACAATTTGACCCGTGATTTTTCTGAAATATCACCACGTTGCAAATCACATCAATCATACACACGTATGACGAAAGTATAGTGGCTATAATTGACTCATCAGTTCATCACTGAAACCAGTGATAAATCAGTATATCATATTTTATTGTGTTTGAATATTTTTTAAACAACGATATATACAATATTATTATAAATCGGTAAACTACCAAAGTACTTCCGAATTTTCAGACAGACAAACAAGTAGTTTGAACACGCAGTTTTCTTATACTAGTAGCAAAAATCAAAACCATAATATTATGTTTACCTACTATATTTTACTAAAAGTCGAGTGCGTCGAAATCGTAAATAATAATATGTTTTTCACCTTCCTGGTTATTTTCCCATAGTAAATAGTGTTTTAGGTTTGTTGTTGTAGGTAGGAATAATAATAATTATTCTTACATGTTGGTTATGAAATGTATATTGAAATAATTTACTTTTACAAATCATTAGTGATATGAGTTTTGAGTGAAAATGCTTGGATCAGCATAATATTATATGGTACTACATGTTTTGATAAAAAAAACAATAGTGTAATAAAATAAAACTGCGTTTTATTGTAATCAATGTTGACAATTTTAAATTCCAAAATTATTGATCAATAAAATAGTTTACACCAACAAATATAACTTTTATTTTTATAACAATCGTTCATAATATAAACCGTAGCAGGTGGCGTTTTGAAGTTCTGTCTACTCATACAGAAAAATGGAAAACTTGTTTTTTTTTGTAAACAATTTATTACTCATGTTGTTTGGCAACTCGAAGCGTGGTCGTCCGTCGTAGGTACTTTTGTTCGGCGTCGCGTCGTCGTCCGCGTCGGCTTGATATAAAACATTCTTGATTTCATTGACACGCGCTATGATTTGCGCGCGGAATTTCTTGTGTTGTGAATTTATTTTTGTATGCTATGCATTTTAATTGAATCAAATTGCAATATTTCTCTAGTATGCATTTGAGACTATATTGTAATAATTGATCGTGGGTAGGTATAGTAATTAATTATTCTAATAACGCAATTATATTTTCGGTGGGATTCAAAACAAAAAATTGGCCCGTGATTTTTATGAAATTTCACCACATTGCAAATTTTATATTATACAATTACAATTACAATTATTATAAATCGGTAAACTATCAAAGTAATTACAAACTTGCAAAATATGCTTTTCCGAATTTTCAGACAGACACACAATTTTATTAGTTTGTTTTAGCAAAGTAGGTACCTATACCTATACGCTTACGTCGCGCGTCGCGTCGTCGAAAACGGTGCGCCCAGAAACAAACATACCTAATTCAGTTACAATCCTTTTTTTGTTCCGTAATTTATTGTATTTATTCTAATACGATTTTTTTTATTCGTCGGCCAGTTCTACTAGGTATAAAAAGATAAAATTGAAATATAATTATTGTAGCGACAGCCATATTATGTTACTATGTTTTCGTAAATATGTTTTTCACCTTCCTGGTTATTTTCACATAATCTTATTCTTATATATAAAAATGAATCGCAAAATGTGTTGGTAAGCGCATAACTCGAGAACGGCTGAACCGATTTCGATCATTCTTTTTTTATTATATTCCTTGAAGTACGAGGATGGTTTTTATGTAGAGAAAACGTAAATATTATGTACCACGTGCGAAGCCGGGGCGGACCGCTAGTATATATATATAAATGAATCGCAAAATGTGTTGGTAAGCGCATAACTCGAGAACGGCTGAACCGATTTCGATAATTCTTTTTTTATTATATTCCTTGAAGTACGAGGATGGTTCTTATGTAGAGAAAACGTAAACATGTACCACGGGCGAAGCCGGGGCGGACCGCTAGTCTAATATAAAAATGAATCGCAAAATGTGTTGGTAAGCGCATAACTCGAGAACGGCTGAACCGATTTCGATAATTCTTTTTTTATTATATCCCTTGAAGTACGAGGATGGTTCTTATAGCTAGAGAGCTAGTTAGTTTAGTTTTAGTGCAGTGGCAGTGTAAATGTTGTTGTTGAGGTTATGTAAATTTAACACTTTAGTTAACTACCAAGATATAAAGAAATGAGGATAGGACACAATAACTATTGGTTGAGGTATTTATAAACTCATAATATACTTTTAAAAAAATCACGTTTTAATAAATTTCTAGAATTAAATTAGAACAGCTGATTCAAAATAGCCTAAAAAATCTTAATAATAATAATTACGCTTCACAGCAAGAAGAAATGTACCATATGTACCCGCACAAAGTCGATATTGTGTTGCCTACCGTTCGACTCAATGGCTAGGGTTGTAACTACCTTTAATAATTATTACCAAACTAATAAACCGAGTGATGCGAAATAACCATAATTCTTTTAGAGTTTGATAAAATGATCAGGCAGGTTTTTTCTTTAATCCTCTGAATTCTCGGTTACTAAATTGTATCGTTGAAATTATTCTTAATCGCGTAAATTTAATAAATAATCATATGGAAAACACTTTTCATTTGTTTTTTTACTTTCACGCCCAACTACTATACAATAATTACGTTGTTTCGGTATTTTGACGAGAAAACGCAGGAAACATCCGTTGTAACTTGTATCATTTTAGATAGATTGTATATTTTGTATCTGTAGAATTGAAATCAAAGCTATGTATATGTTGTCTCCATTCTTTTCTTATCGGATTGTTGATCCCAATGCGAATGCGTCACTTAAATTTTATAAAAGACAATTAAGAACATCAAAAATAAAGTGATACGTAAATATTTCACAGTGCAATATATTATGTAATTAATAATAATTATATATTTATGAAAAAATAATTACATCAGATTTAATAATAGCAATTGTTTTGAATGTACATAATATGAATAAATGATTACATCATAATAGTAATAATCACAATTGTTTTATTTCCCATTTGTTGCAACCCTAGCATATTTTCATGTAGCAGCAGAAGTACCTACACTGGCGGCTAATAGTTCTTTTATTATATAATTTACGTTTTACTTTTACAGAATCCGATTCAATGGATTATGAAGACGAGTCACACAACGCCATACGATAGTGATGATGAATGAACATTTCAATGAATGCATGCGTGTTTTTTTATGTTGTTTTGTAATTGTTAATTGTTTCTTAAATAAAGAAATAAACTAAATATTTAAATGATGATTTGTTATTTGCAACACAACTTTATATTTGAGATTCTTTACAAATGTATATTTAGTTTTGTATCATCAAATTTATAAATTTTATTCCATAGTTTTCAAAATTAAATGTAAATGACCATAAAAACATTAATAAAGTAAATCATTGATGTAAGGTCAGGGAACGTAATACATATATACATCTGACCATGTAGAAGCTAAGTCTTGTTGACTGCTGAAGTCTGTAAAGTTTTGTTGTCTGCTGAAGTCTGTACGCAATGAAAATGTCTGCCGTTTCGAAAATAAGTTTTTAAGACCCTAATAAATAAAATATATGAATGGCAGATCTGGTCAAATACTTTCAAAATTGTATTTTTTTCAGCACTTTCATAAGTGTCTGCCAGAATGTTATCCGCGTGATAATGGTCTGCCATTGTTATTTTCCGATAGTAATAATAATCTATTTTCAAATATCAAAATGGCAGACGTGGTCAAATGGTTTCAAAGTTCGCCAAAAATTTCCACCTGTCTTACCTAAGCGCGCGCCCCGTCCACCACTCTGGGCTTAGTGACTCCTCATCTCATGTGTAGTAGGTATAGGGGAATCAACACACAAAAATCCAGGTCTGGTCAAATACATACAGGTAGCTTTGCGCTAGCTCTCTATTACTTCTTATGGAGAGAAAACGTAAACATGTACCACGGGCGAAGCCGGGGCGGACCGCTAGTAAATAATAAAATAATAAATAGTGTATTAGATTTGTTATTGTATCTTGTATACCTACGAATAATTATTCTTACGTCTTGTTGGGAAATGTTCAAATACCTACCTATTGAAATAATTTACTGTTACAAATCATTAGTGTTATTAGTTTTGAGTGAATAGGCATGGATCAGAAATTCAGAATATAATATGCTACTAACTACTCAAATACATACATGTTTACACAACAAACACCACTGACCTCTATAAGTTATAGAGGTCAGTGACCGTCAGTGACAAACACTATGGATACCTACGCTCGCGAATGCAAATTCGGTGATTTACTAATTATTGATACCTAGTCATTGAATTCGTTTTGAAATAGCCTGTACTTTGTAATTTTTAGTGTTATAGACATTTATAAAATGTGGTGCTCATTTTTTTTTGTAATAAATTATCCTGCTACGCTATTGTATTTTCGTTGTTTTATTTCAAGTGAACACCCATACAATTTTGTCACGAGCCGCCTCTGGCCTCTGGGTGAAATCAACCAGTCAAATGATTTTTGTTCTAATTGTATTTTGGTAGGTAGTAGTTTGTTTAGAATTTACATTACCATTGTTTAATTTTTATTTTGTATTTGCAGTAAAATAAAAAGATGAAAAACTTCATTAGGTATATTGTACGACACCTCACTCTGAATCGCGCTAGCGAAATTTTTTCGTTACAGAGCACATATACAACTTTCGGACAATCTTCATTGAGGCCGGCCGGCAAATCGAGTATGTCGAAAAACTTCACTTATTCGATGGAGGTATTCTACCTTCCTTCCTCCACAGTTGTGGGACCCCGACGTGCATTGAACACGCAGCTTTCTGATACTATTAGCTAAAATCAAAACCACAGATATGTCTGTGATCAAAACCATAATAATATTTTTACCTATTATTTTACTAAAAGTCGAGTGCATCGAAAATCGAAATCGTAAATATGTTTTTCACCTTCCTGGTTTTTTTTCCATAGTAAATAGTGTTTTTGATTTGTTGTTGTATGAATAATTATTCTTACTTGTTGGTTATGAAATGTATATTGAAATAATTTACTTTTACAAATCATTAGTGATATTAGTTTTGAGTGAAAATGCTTGGATCAGCATAATATCATATTTGCTACTTCAAATACATGTTTTGATAAAAAAAAAACAATAGTGTAATGTAGGTAATAAAATAAAACTGCGTTTTATTGTAGGTAATCAATTTTGACATTATTTATTTCCCAAAATTACAATAAAATAGTTTACGCCAACAAATATAACTTTTATTTTTATAACAATCCTACTTCCTACTAATGCGAAAGTTTGTGAGGATGTGTATGTGTGTGTTTCACGCAAATACTACTGAACCGATTACAATGAAATTTAGCACACATATAGAACGTAACTTGGACACATTGAATAGGTTTTATCCCGGAAACCCCACGGGAACGGGAACTATACGGGTTTTTTTTTGAAAATGCGGGCGGAAAGCTAATCGTTCATAATAATATAAACCGTAGCAGGTGGCGTTTTGAAGTTTTGTCTACCCATAATGTGAAAAGTAAATCGTAATTTAAACATTATTTCAAAATAACATCGAACAATGCGTCGAACACATTCATTTGACATTTCAAATAGAAACTATGACATATGACGTTTGCAAGAGAGATAGATATAGGTATGTGTCAAAACAAAACTTTTACTTTTATTTCTATTTATTCGGTATAATTACAACTTAATAGTGATAAATATGATCATTATAAATACAAATAGGAATTAACAATATCACGAACACGACACAACTAGTATTTTACCGATTCCATACGTAGTCATACATGTTTCAAAAGAAAAACTTTTACTTTTACTATTATTTCAATTTATCCGGTTTAATTAAGACTTAATATTGATACATATGATCATTATAAATACAAATAGGAATTAACAATATTATAACGAATACGTGGCACAACTAAAATTTTACCAATACCACCCGTGGTCATTCTCCTTTGTGGGTCATTTGTAACAGGATGGCGGTTCTACAGCGAAAAAAGAAAAATGATGGTCAGAACGCTGATACCGGATACCTTAAGATACTGTAATATAAAATATTACTAGATTAGATAAAATATTATAGGTAGTATCTTCACCGTGTGTGACGCGCTTTACATTCACGCCATCTAGAGTTAAATCTTTATCATTTTTGTATACGTCTGTGTGTGTAAACGACCCTGTATGCAATGACAGATGTTATAATGCATTTTTTTACCAAATTGGGTGGATTTTAAGGCAATGATATGACATATTTCAATAAAATATAATATTCAGTAACCGCCATGACTATTCCTACGACCTTAATCTTTTCCAATTACGCAAAAACTCAAATAAACTAGAAATGTAGAATTCAGCGCCATCTAGCGGGACATTGGCTGGGAACAGATCGTAGGAATCACCTTAAAGTGAAACTTTTATTACATCGTCTCAAACTTTTTGGTCTGTGTAGCGCATGTCGCGTGTATCGCGGCTGCCGAGTAGGTATACCTACTCGGCAGCCGACCGTCACGCGACATGCGCTACACAAAGCAGTGTTCGGAACCGTTCGAACAGTTTCACTTTTACCGTGGTTTCATAAAACCACACAACATTTTTATATTAAACAACCAATTAAAAAAGGCACATTTTACTGGTGACATTTTTTTTATAGTTGTATATTACTTTATTGGACAAAAAAGCTCGTACCAAGGATTGAAAATTCGCCCCTTAATATAGATAATATTATTCCAGTAGGTTAATACTAATTTGCTCACCAAAGAAACACCCCCCGGGCGTATATAAGCGGAGTGCATCCTGGCCCCACTCACTCTCTCGTAGAACTCCATCATTTTCTCTCTCTCCTCGAAAAGCCAGAAGAAAGGAGTAAGAGCGCCAACGTCCAACGCGTGAGTACCGACCGCCATTATGTGGTTGAGGATACGCGTTATTTCCGCGAAAAGCGCTGGAAAGAGTTGAGTAGAGTCAGTAAGAGTAGAGGAGAGTCTTAACATTGTAATCATGACTACCAACGGCTATTGTGTGGTTGGCTATACGAGATATATAAGGAAAAAATGTATAAAAAAGGATAGCAGAGCAGTGGAGTTAGGAAAAGTTAAAAAGAATTCCAAAATTCGATTACTGCTCTATCATACTAATATTAAAATTACGAAAGTCTGTACTGTTTTCACACCGAATTTGATGATATCATTTAAATAGAATACATACAAATATAACACATAAGCACATAATTACTCGCTTTTGCTTGCCTAATCAGGCAAGCAACAGCTATAATTATTAATATTATAATATATCAGTATCTATACAGTCATATAATAAAATCGTAGGAAAGTGAAAACTGTTTATTGAATATTTTTTTAAAAGAAATTGCGTGATCTATAATAAAAGTAACGACGAGTAAAAGTAACTATAAGAAACTCCACGGGAGCGGGAACTATGCAGGTTTTTCTTTGACAACACGGGCGAAGCCGCGGGCGGAAAGCTAGTCTAACATAAAACTATTAACAACGATTTTACTCACTTCTAATATACTTCGCACGCAGCGGTATGTCGATATTCAACAACTTTTCTACCGCCAAACTGTAGCATTGTTCATTGCACATCATCGACACATAGTCCAGCCTATCGAAGTAGGGTAACGCTTGTGTGTATGTCTTGTATTCTATCAGTTTCTCTGTACCACGGTGCAACAGGCCTATGTGTGGGTCTGCGCCGCGTACTGTCTGGAATATTTAAGTTTAGTTCAGTTAATATGTTTAGTTTTAGTACGTGGTATATGTAGCGAGTACATATTTGCACATATCAGCTGTATAATAAGCATGTAGAACATAGTATACAAGTCATATTGTATTGAAATAAATCAGACATTATAATATAGATGTCATATTATAGACGTTATAACACTTTGTCTCGTTATTTTATTGCCATAACACAAAATCTGGCAAACCTTGAAATCATATATAAAAATTACCTTGTTTACGTGCTATTTTGTGCTATTAAGAAAGAAAGAAAAGAAATTTATTGCCAAAAAAAAACACAGCCAAACACATTATAAATCTTACTTCCCTACTAATATTAAAAACACAAACGTTTTTAAGAATGTTTGTATGTACATTTAGTCCTCTTTTACGAAAAAACAACTGAATAATTTTTGATGATACTTGGCAGTGATGTAGCTTAATATATTGTATCAGAACAGCAGCTATAAAATACTTGCTTTTACCTTGGGTAAAACCGTGCGAGTATTCATTTTACTTTTCATTCAAATATGACTTGCAAAAAGAGTTTTGTTATTGCAAATCAACATTTTGAAAGATATACATTCTCATAGACAAACTAAAAAACATACTTTCATTATCTACACTAATATTATAAAGAGGAAAACTTTGTTTGCTTGTTTGTTTGATTGTAATGAATAGGCTCATAAACTACTGGACCGATTTTGATGAAATTTGGCACAGATAATCTTTAGACCCTGAGAAAGAAAATAGGCTACCTTTTATTGCGAAATATGTACCACGGGCGAAGCCGGGGCGGACCGCTAGTTTCCTATACAATTATTAACATAACGTTTCTAAACTAACCTCTCCATCCAATTCCAAGACGAGACGCAACACGCCGTGAGCGGCCGGATGCTGCGGGCCGAAGTTGATGATCATGTTCTTGACTTGCTTCTCCGTTGGTGTTATCACACCTTGAAAATTAATGTATCGTTAAAAAAAAATCGTTAAAAATCGTTTATTTAGTACTAAGTAATACATAACACAATACAATTTGAACTCGACAATCGTATGTTTAGTAATAACTACAGTTTTGCATTTTTAAATAGAAAAAAATTTCGATCATGATAAATTTTTTCAATCCTTTGAAAATATATTTTTATACAGCATTAGAATGCCATATTAAACCAAAATATCAAATTCAATACTACAGTTTCCTGCCAGCCGCAGGTAAAATAAGTTATGACGATTCAAAAGTGCTTCTAGAAGTCTAATTGAACGAATAAATTAAGTTTGAGTTAACAGTCTTTCTTCATATTACATACTAGCGGTCCGCCCCGGCTTCGCCCATGGTACATATTTACGTTTTCTCTACATAAGAACCATTCTCGTGCTTCAAAGAATATAATAAAAAGAGGATTATCGAAATTGGTCCACCCTTTCACGCATGATGCCGTTACAACGCGAAACGGAAAAGAAAATCTATATATAGAAAAAACATTTTTATATATATAGATGTTTAAACACTTATAGATTCTGACCATTACAAACAGACAGATTTAACACGTTAATTCAATCTTCATGCACTTATCAAGGATCAGTGACACTACAATAATTTCATGGATGTTTACTTTTATACTGAATCAACCAAAAACAAAACAAAAATCAATAAAGCATGTTATTTTGCTGATTCTTTACATTATACACTTTCCAAATTTGTTGTAGCTTATAAAAGCTACCCGTGTACAGCCGCTCTAAATTTGTTTATGTTCACAATGAGAAGAGAAAGCCATTTAGTTCAAAAATCAATTGTATCTTTTCATTCATATAAATTAGAAATTTTTAGTAAATGTTTCTGTATCTTCTCTAAATAAATCCATAAATTTTATACTCACCATTGTACGGTGGGTGTGCAAGTTCCCTTCCAAGTTCTTCGTGGAACATCACCGGTCCCTCGAACTGCTTGATGTAAGTTGGATCTGGATGCCATCTGTGGCCTTTTCGGTCTTGGCTGAAAATACGAATTTATTAGTTAGTTGTATTAAGTATTATTATTTTGTATAAGTTTTGGCTTAAATATAGGTTTAGTTTGTTAAACGTATGATTTTCGTATTAGTTTTAGTACTTGCAATCATATAAATTGAGAATAAAGCAATTAAATCATAGATATGTAAGTAGATCGATCTTAACTGTTTTTGATTTGAACATTGTGGTTTTTGTATTTTTCACTTTAGCAGGTTAGCAGGCGAAATAAAATTACAGAGTAACGTTAAATTTATTATTTGTAGTGTAGTTAATACATACGAAATACAAAATCTTAGCTATCAGCTGAGAAATTGAACAGGTTAAACCTAAGTTATTACATAATGTTTATTAAGTTTTTACACGAAAACAAAAGAAAAAAAATACTTTTCTATATCGTTGGGCACTCACTTCACATTGTAAATGGCTGGTAAATTCTTTAATAGCCCTTTAGAAGGGTTTAAATTGGCGGATTTTCGCAGCAAAACATTCACCAACGAAGCCATTATTGCAGAGACTACGTTTCGTTTCACGTAATTCTGACGTTTTGAATTGTGATATCTAAAAATTTATCTTTCAAAGCAATATCATGAATTTATAATATATGTAAAGATCCACTTATGAAGCACTAAAATAAATATCAATACATTAATTAATTCGAGTTAAATGTCTCCTATTTTTTTATAATGATTATTCTTCGACATCAGAAAAAGCACTTCTACCAATCCCGTATAACGAGATACAATCAACGTAAATGTCAGTCACTCTGTGACGTCAGTAGTCACAGCTTATATTTTCAAGTATTGTCTAGTATTGTGAATGGAATGGTTTTATAAAATATAATTTAGTGCACTGAAAATTTATTTTAATCATATATCAGGCCATTAGTATAGTTGTCATTTATTCCATCTGGGCAAATATAAACTATGCAAAGAACTTCAATCAAAATTTCGTTTGCCCCAAAGTTTGCCCCAAATTATTCATTGGCAACACTTTACGAAAGCACCAATTAAACTTTTTTCCCTTCGTTCTATGATCTGTCTGTTTTTATTGGTTGTCTGTAAATCTACAAATCTTCATTCAATACATTCAGCCTTCACTTGTGCATAAAAAAAGTTACGTCTTGACGCGAGTGATGCAAGGTGCTCATATTAAATGCGTTCAATGTTGTGTTTTATACTTTTAAGTGCAAGTGTACCGATTTATTGCTTATATTATTTGCAATATGTGATTTTATTGTAAATAATTATAATATCTTACAAAATGGACGTGAAATGCTATAATCGTGGGTGTAATATGTGACTTAGTGGAGTGCTTATGTTCTTTTGTGGAGAACTTTTTTGTTCTGTGCTTTCTAAGTTTACTTGTATTAAATTCCGTAAGTATTTAGTTCGTACATCGATATAATTAGCTATATTGACATGCACTTGTATGTAGGGTAGTGCATATAACTGCAATATTACGTTTAAAATCGCAGCATGAGTCACATCTAGCGTATCCCTTTTTATTGTTTTTATTATTTATGCAAACCATCAGAATGGCATTAGATCGCATCGGTCCTGTGGTCTTTGCAAATGTAAAAAAATAGGGCAAGAAAAATAAAAAATAAAAAATAATATTTGATACGTAACTTTTCTTTTAGCAAGTGTATGGTTGAATGAATGGTCAGGAATAATTACGATTTACCTACTATAAAAATATTGCATATTGTTACGAATATGTATACTTACCTACCTAAGAATGAAATCTTAAGTTATAAAAAAATAATGTTCTGTAAACTACTAACTAATAAAAAACAATTAAAAAAATAAAACTTAAAATGATATTTATTTTTGGTATTTTTTAAAGTAGGTACATACCTACAATGTCTTTATTATTAAAACACAAAACAAAATTGCCAATACAAATTCATACACAATTTAATTGGGTTTATTCTTATTCAATTTAAGTTCAGCTTTTAATCATAATCTAGCTAGTTTTGATTATATAAATATTTAACTACATAATAGTGCTGATCTGATATCATAAGATAATATTATTTAATCCATCAGTCCCCGGAATCACAGACACAATAGATAATCTATTGTGTCGCGCCCCGATCGGGGCGCTCGGTGGTCAATGGGTTAATTAAATAAATATCCATTTATCCTATCTATCTAATTATCTATCTCTTCTTACTTAATTCATCATCTGGGTGTTAATCTATACTATTATTATAAAGCTGAAGAGTTTGTTTGAATGCGCTAATCTCAGGAACTACTGGACCGATTTGAAATTTTTTTTAGATAGCCCATTTATCAAGGAAGGCGGTTTTACCTGCATTTCTCCGCTCCTGTTGGTCTTAGCGTGATTATTTATAAAAAGATTATGATAAAACATAATACATAACATAATCTTTTTAAACCATTTTAAAAAGATTATGTGGAAAATGCATAATAAACAAAACCATTGTTTATTTTAATCTGCAGCATTTATGTTATTTTTATCTTAATACATATAAGCAATTAAACTAATTACAAACATGTTGAAACAATAACATCTTGGATTATTTGCAATATAATTAATTTATTCTTATTATCATAACTACATAATATACCTTTTTGTTTATCTACTAATATTATAAAGCTGAAGAATTTGTTTGAACGCGCTAATATCAGGAACTACTGGTCCGATTTGAAAAATTCTTTCGGTGTTAGATAGCCCATTTATCGAGGAAGGCTATAGGCTATATATCATCACGCTCAGACCAACAGGAGCAGAGCCACGCGGGTAAAACCGCGAGGCACAGCTGGTGTTTTAATACAAACATCATACACTCGCGCTCGCTGGCGAAGGCGCCTCACCAGAACAATAGACAAAGAAACGATGCACTTTAGAAAATAGTTGGCACAAAGTCTACTATAAAAATACATCTGACATTGACCTGCGACACTAGTCGAGATATCATTAAAATGTATACGATTCAAATAACTAGCGTTTTATTAGTTTTATTTAATAAGTACTTGGTTCTAATTGAAGTTGGTATGGTTGACTAGGCTTTGGAATTTATGTGAATTCAATATAAATAGGGCATGTTGAAATGGATGTTTTAAATGTAATATTTTCACATTTCATAAATGAAATGAATGTGAATTGGTTTTATAATTAGTTAAGCATGCCTTCATATCTGAAATATAATACTTGGTTACTTATAATTTTTTTATTTTTTTATAATTAGGAGTTATTATTATTTTGAATAAAATTTAAAGTTTTATTAATTTTGACATTATGAGATACATCCATGCATAGTTTGCATAGTTTTAATGTTACTTGAATAAGGATGTCACCTTATAATTATTTCTTCAAATCACTATAGAAAGTAAACTAGTCCAGAACTTATAAATATCTACAAAATATATTAGATCATTATTTATCGAGCGGTTCCAACGAGAAATCTTTATAATTCACTAACTGCCCCAGCACACATTGTTCTGCCCTATTGCCCTTTACATTTCCCTCTATAAGAACCTTCCTCGTGCATTAACAATACAAAAACGTAAAAAAAATTACCCAAATTGGTCGAGCCATTGAGTTTTAAGCTTAGCAACATATTTGGTGATTCATTTTATGTATATGTATAGATAGATGTTAAGTGTGTAAGATGATAAATCACAGTAGAATTTGTGCTGATAAGGTATCTAATATCAAAACATGGCTTATCTCTGTCAATATTAGATAGCGTCCAATTAAACATTATCAGCTATTGTTCTCTGATTAAGTAGATGTTTAATTAATATAAACCTAAGTATAACAATGAGTGGCTGAATAATAAGGGAAAATACTTATTAGTTACTAGCTGCGCTTCGCGGTTTCACCCGCGTGGCTCCGCTCCTGTTGGTCTTAGCGTGATTATATATTATAGCCTATAAGCCTTCCTCGATAAATGGGCTATGTAACACTTAAGCAATTTTTCAAATCGGATCAGTACTTCCTGATATTAGCGCGTTAAAACAAAACAAACTCTTCAGCTTTATAAATTGTAATATTAGTAATATTAGTATAGATTCTTTTTGTACTAGCTGTGTCTTTCAGTTACACCCGTAGATGAAATAGGCAATAGCGAGTATTTCTATTGTGTAGGTCTCTCTTATTCTGGTATATAAGCAAGCGCACTACTACTATCATCAAAATTCGTGTAGTTGTTTTCGCGTATGAGACTTATTAAGTGTCACTTACTGTCCCATTTATAAAATAAGAAGGATTTTAGGACGATGTAACTTTTTAAACGAACAACCTTTTATAACGGCTTAATCGCGTGCGTAACGTTATTACGTGATCTTTTCCTCCATTATATCAATAATTTCCACCCCCTATATCAATCACCTTCTAACTATATATACATAATACTAGTGATCCGCCCGTGGTACCTACATGTTTAAACTATCCTATCTCTCAAGTTGGATCGAACTGCACATGGTGTGCGAATTTTATTATAATCGGTTAAGTGGTTTAGGAGTCCATTGAGGACAAACATTGTGACACGAGATTTATATATTATATTAAGAATATCTAACCTCTATAATTACTACACAATTATTTATTACACTATAATTTTGTGTGTTAGAAATTTACAGTAAGACTTGTCTATGCATTCGTATTTCCATTATTTTTTTTAAGATACCTTATTTTCTTCTAATCTTTCATTAACTAACATAGCCGTTATGCAGGCGTTAATGACCAAACAAACAAAAATATTTAGTTCACATTGAAACAGATGTCTCATTATAATGTTTTATTTAACTCACTGTGTCTCGAGGTATGTCCATTCGAATTATTTAATTACTTTTATGATTCCCGACATCCGTTGAACCATAGTATAAAGAGAGAAGTAGGTTGACTCCCAGCGTTTAGGAGCGCACGGTACCTAAATTCGCGAGGCGCAGGACAAGCGCATTGATACATATTTTAAATAAGTGTATCACTGGACCGGTCCATGAGTAGGAACCGAGTGGCGTTGTGTGCGTGCGTTAAGCTTGCGTACCTGCTGCTTCCGGCCTCCTCCACTCAAGCGACAGCCCAAGCCGAGGTTCGAGATCCCCGTCAAGGGGGGACGCCCTTGCGCATGTCGCTACTCGCTACCAGGGTTCAAATGTAGAAGGCCTTCTGGCTAACATTGAGAAACACCACAAAAAAAAAAAATGCGTACGTACATGAACGTAAATAAAGAATTATGAATTATGAACGGGGGGCGTGGCCAAGCGCTAAACGTACAACGCGGCCGCGATGTACCTTCGAAGATAACATACTTGTATATTTATACTATGGTTCAACAACGCATGGGTAATTTGCGTCATGACTTTATTATTTTTAATTTTTTAATGGTGTTAAGTGCTGAAGATGTGACATCATTATAAAGGGATCTTGTGGTGTAGATTTGGAAGAAAAATGCTTGGAATTTTTCTTATTTTGTAGGTTATTTATTAACTAACTAGATTTCCGCCCGCGGCTTCGCTCGCGTTTTCAAAGGAAAACCCGCATAGTTCCCGTTCCCGTGGGATTTCCGGGATAAAACCTATCCTATGTGTTAATCCAAGTTACCCTATATATGTGTGCTAAATTTCATTGTAATCGGTTCAGTAGTTTTTACGTGAAAGAGTAACAAACATCCATACATCCATACATCCATACAAACTTTCGCCTTTATAATAGTAACTAATAACTTGGTAGTGTAAAATAAATGTAGAATTAATTTAGTGTTAAAGTTGTTTTAAAAGTAGGTCAATTGTTTGATAAATATCTAACACTGAAATAATTTTTCAAACCGGACCGTAGTACCTTAGATTCGCGTGTTCAACCATACAAACAAATTCTTCAGCTTAAAAATATTAAGTACTAGCGGTCCGCCCCAGCTTTGCCCGTGGTACCTACATGATTACGTTTTTTTTCCATCCTCGTACTTCAAGGAATAGATTCCGCAGCGCTCGCGATGACAGAATTTTTATTAAGGAATTTTTTACACCTTGGGTTACATTATTGCATTTTTGGTAAGGATCTCTAATTTTTTTGAAAATGCAATAACTATAGCTTATGTTGCTCAGTGAAGATGCAGCTTTCTAATGGTGAAAGAATTTTTGAAATCGGTCCAGTAGTTTATGCGTGAAAACCATACTTACATAATTACAAACCTTTTCTCTTTATAATATTATTATTAGTATAGATAGTTTCTTATAGAAGGCTAGTCCCAATCGAGATAAAACAACCATGGCCGAAATTTCGTGAGATCCATTTTTATTAGAAACTGCATTGTGAAATTAGGAATGTCACGTTGTAGCGTACATTTTGATAAAAGATACCAAGATATGGAGGCTGTATAAGTCAATGACCCCTTATCGTAATCAAGTATGGAAGCAGATGTTGGTAATAATTGCTAAATGAATTACTGTATGTGATTCATCTGGCTTCTGTGAAAAATGTTGACTTGCGTGCATGGTACTGTGGTGCGGTTTTACTAGATTTTTTGGGTATTGTTAAGTATTTTATTGTACATATTGTTTACTTAGTAATCTTTCAGTAACTATATTATTGTATAAGTTTAAGATTTGAGCGACTAGTCTTTCAATTTTTTAGTATCTTCAGTGTAATCAACTGTTTTTATCTAATAAAAGTCACACCGCACACGATAGCTGTTAACATTTATAAATAAACTAAAACAATGGAAATTTGATAAGTATGAATTTAAGTTAAATCTTACTTAAAATATTACACTTACAATAATTTAATTTCAACAAAAAAAATAAAACGAAAATATAAAATGTATTTGACAGCGGTGGGATTCGAACCCACGCCCTTTCGGACTGGTGCCTAAAACCAGCGCCTTAGACCGCTCGGCCACGCTGCCTGTATTAGATGCTGCGAAATATCGTATCATAATGTTAGCATGCCATTTGATATGAATATTTTTTGCAATCTAATTGTATGTTTGATTCGCTGTAATTGATTATTTATAAGTTTAATATTATTCGCAAGAATTTTCTATCTAATGGTGTTCTCTGGTTTTACTCGTTATTTTGTGGCAATTAATTAAACAATTAATATAATATGTTTAAACGATATATATCGTACTTTTTTAGTAGAAGGAAAAGAAAGATGATTAATTTTCAAATACATTTTATGTGGGAAATGGAAAATCTAATAGCTGCAAGGAAATATGTTATTTTTAAAATTGTACTCTATTTAATTTACAAGATAAGTACGTGACTTTATATACGACATAGTTAATGATAGGTAAGGTAAGACTCAATTGAGAAATGTTAAAATAGTTTTAAACGTGTAAGTAGGTACTTACATTTTAACCCATTGAGCCCCGAACGGCCCGATCGGTCCACGACACAATAGATTTTCTATTGTGTCTGTGATTCCGGGGCCTGAGTTATTAAATGTACATATACTGAGAAGAACCCAAATATTAATACAAACTATAATGTGCATATGTAACTAACAGTCAAATTCAATTTTATCAAAATCTCGATTATAAAAATTCAATATCGTAATTTCCATCTGCATATTTCTTTACTATGACTTTACATCAAGTAAAATATGTAAAAAAATGTTGTTATAGTTTTAATGAATGCAGTGTAAAAATGTTTTAATAAGTCATGAATATTCTACGTGGGACCTCACTTTTCAGTCAAGTGTTGTTACATGGAGGGATGTTTTACTGGATGTGGCATATACTGATAAATAATCTAACATAATATAATAAAAAATGTTGTGTGGTTTTATGAAACCACGGTAAAAGTGAAACTATTCGAACGGTTCCGAACACTGCTTTGTGTAGCGCATGTCGCGTGCCGAGTAGGTATACCTACTCGGCAGGCGCGATACACGCGACATGCGCTACACAGACCAAAAAATTTGAGACGATGTAATAAAAGTTTCACTTTAAAAATTAATTGCAAAATGTGTTGGAAAGCGCATAACTCGAGAACGGGTTAACCGATTTCGTTGAATCTTTTCTTATAATATTCCTTGAGGATGGTTGTTATGGAGAGAAAATGTAAACATGTTCCACGGACGAAGCCGGAGCGGACCGCTAGTTAATAATATAAAAAGAAAGTGATGATTTGAATTAAATGTAGATGTGTATAATATTTTTTGTACATATTTTTCCTTATAATGAACTTTAAAATTAAGGTAGGTTATGTTTTGGATACTATGCGTGATCGTGAAAGTGAAACACGTAAAAATGGTTTCGTATATCTTAAAAGAAATGGAGAAATGTGGCATACCTATTGATAAGATTTATGTACCCGTTAAATAGATATTTTATGTTAATCTTCATTCTGATTCACATAAAACTTCCATTAGTAAGGTAAAGAATATCTCTGAATTTTTTGTATTTTTTTAATAAAACGGAAACTTATGGGTTATGGCCTATGGTACCAAACTGAAGGCACTATAGCTTCCAAATAACAAAATCATCAAAATAGAAGTTCTAAATTCGTAGATAACAAAGCCCAAAAAAAACTAGTCGAATTGAGAAATTAGCTCCACTTTTTTTTAAGTCGGATGAAAAAAAAAGACGGGTTGGTGAAAACTTGATTATTAACGTTCAGCATGTTTGATATTTTGGAATGGTATCCGTCTTACGCATGGAATATAAGGGCTAAAAAAAAAAACATCCGTCTTACGCTTTTTTGATCAGGCCACGTGTCCTGACGCGAGTTTAAGATTTTATACCCAACGCCGCTAAAGAAGTTTTCACTTCAAAAAATATATTTGTGCTAGAGAATAGAGATAATGTAGGTACCATCTTAATTTCGTAACTATCATATTTAGCTCCGTACATATTTACGTACTTTGAGCCCACGTTGTGGCCAGATGTAAGTGCGTTATCGCATGTGTCTGATTGCGTGATTGTAAGGAATTTTGGTAATGTGTGGTTGGTGTGCGTATGATGGAGAGGAAGATTCGATTCTAGGGAGATTGTTTATGCAGAGATAGAAGGATAAAAATAGAAAAAATTCTGTAGTATCCGGGCATGTGATTCGAGATTACTTTTTGATAATAATCTCTGTGTCTAATGCCATTTAGCCGTTCTCTAGTGATGGAGTAACAAACATTTGTATTAAAGATCCTATAAAAAGTAGGATTAGGATAGCAATGATTAGCAAGTGTTTCGATCGATCTAAGTTATCTCAAATCTGCAAAATTCTCATGAAAAAATTTACCGAGTTTCGGTTAGCCATTTTGCCGTAACTTACTGACAAACATTCACTCATCGACTTTTAAAATACAAGTATACAATGATACCTTAGATACATACTACATAATATACACCTGACAATAATAAATAATAATAAATAAATAAGCCATTTATTCGAAATCTCGTTTATCATATATAATATCAATTTTGTTAGTAAGTAGTTACTTAAAATTTACACACCTAACAATACGAAAGATAAATACATCGACAGTCTACTAAAAACATAGTTATTTATATATTAATACTGTTTGTAACTATGTAGTAGGTACTCGTAGTGTAGTGCTATTGTCGCATCCAGCGCACCTAGCCGGGGTCGCGCGAAGCTGTGCATTAAATTTCGCCGGGGCTTCGCGTTATCATTGTGGGGTCGTTGACACTGTCTGCGCGAAGCGTGTGTCGGGAACAGCTGATCGGGGGCTTTTTATTTATTTATTGATTTGCATGCTTTTATTAGCTTCATCTGTATGTTTGTATGTTACTTCACGTGTGGTTGTGACTTGTGAGTTGTGACCAACTTTTATGTGATTTTGATTTTTGATCCACTTAAATTGACAGACAGATTGAATTTAATCTTTGTATAGTTATTAAAGCGATTTTTGTTTTACTCATAAATTCGTAATTGAAATTTTTTTTCTAACGTCGAATTTCTGAGTTGTTCGCTCAGATACATACACCTCGCTCTAATATTGTTCAGACAAACTAAAGTTTCTCTTTAACTTTGTAGGAGTGTTTAACTTCGTATTCGTTCATTTAGAAAAGTTTTAGCAAAAAATAGATTGCTACCGATACTCGCTCTGTCTTCGTTCAAGTTAAGTTTTTAACTTGGAAAAAGAAGAAGGAACATACAGCTGAAGCTAATAAGTGATAAAACGTTGTAACTATGTAATCTGTGGTTTATCTTCGACTTTACATCGAATATTTTATCTCGGGATGGGCCCTCTTCACAATGGGCAGCGTTGGACGAGTAGAGGCAATCACGATAGTGTAGAGGGCCTAAATATCTGTGCTCGGCCGTTATTGTGGATGAATTTGTATGTTTCGTGTTTTGTGGCATTTAAATGCTTTACAAATTCATAATCACGGGAATGGCGGCCAACAACGACGATCAATTGTTGGGCCAACGCTGCCCCGATGGGCAGCGTTGGCACATTTACACAATTACGGCAATTATGTGCCCTCTACACGATTGTAGAGGGCACATAATTGCCGTAATTGCGGCCAACTTCGACGATAATTTGTTGGACCAGTGCTGCCCATTGTGTAGATTGCCCATCAAATGTACGTCAAAAGTCAATACGTACAAATCTAGGCATTACTGGGGTCTAGACGTAATCGCATGCTTCGAGGGGTGACGCGCAATCGATATACTTTTGTGGAGTTTAGGGGTGTACTATTAGCCGCTACGTTTGATGGGGTGTTTCTTGATTGGTGCGTTTTATTGAACTCTGAACTTTATATTATAAATGTGATAGTAATTCTGTCTTTATGTGTCTTTTTCGTAGTTAAACTACTTAACCGATTTGGATAAAATTTGGTACGAATGTAGATTGAAATCTGAGAACAGACATAGGATAGATATTATCCCGTAAATACTACCAAGGAGCAAGCGGTATCGCCCGCATAGTTAAAAGAAAATATACCGTTAAATATCTACACAATACTGAAAATCACATCAAAATCGATTCGATCGTTCATACTCGGTATATCAAACGAACATACAGGATTATATTCACGTAAATATAATACTAGCAAGTTAGCAATACAATTCCCGTGTGAGTTGAATGAAAAGTTAGTTAATATCTAGTTGTTTGTCTGTTTGTTTAAAATTTAAATGTATGAATGGATCGTATACAAGTTGCGTGGAGTGTTTTGTTCGTTGTTTGTTGTTGCGCAATGGATGTTTGTATGGGGATTTTAAATGTATGTGTGTATTTTTTACCCGACTACGGCAAAGCAAAAGGAGGGTTATGATTTTGACAGGCTATGTATGTATGTATGTATGTATGTATATATGTATGTATGTATGTATGTATGTATGTTCATCTGTTCCCTCGTAACTTCTAAACTACTTATCAGAATTCGACAAATGACATATCATTAGAAGCGTCTTAATTGTCCGCTGGTTATAGGCTATATGGGGTTTCACAAAATCTAATGTGGCGCCCTCTAGCGGACAAAACATACAGAGTAAAAAAATAAAGTTAAGATAAATATGCCGTGTTTGGTATCATTTGAAAGCTTTTTACTTGCACATTTTGAATATATATATATTACTAGCATTTGTTTGTGACTTTACCTGTATTCATGGGCTGATTGCATATAATTCACATCTTTTCGTTCATAGCTTCTTTATTGGTTCATCAATTTAACTTTTGTCAATATTATGCGCCAAAAATACACTTTAACACCAAAATAGTACAAATAATAAAAAGTAAAACAACTAAAACCCAACTACGACAAAAAACGACGCTGAAAAAGTATAAAACAAGATTTTCAGAATTCCACTAACTATGTAGAGATAAATTTTCATGTTTGGAAAGGCGTAGTCACACGTTACATATATCTACCGTAGCACTTTGACAACGTGTGACTACGCCTTTCCAAACATGAAAATTTATCTCTACATAGTGGAATTCTGAAAATCTTGTTTTATACTTTTTCAGCGTCGTTTTTTGTCGTAGTTGGGTTTTAGTTGTTTTACTTTTTATTATTTAGACGTACGGTGTAAGTATGAAGTCCTCTGGACTCACTACTCAGTAATATAGTTACAGAGTCTGTTCGTAATGTTAACTTTTTTATTATTTATTGTACACATCAAAAAAAAACTAATACAAAATTTTCGGTCTTATTGATAACTAGCGGTCCGCCCCGGCTTCGCCCGTGGTAGGTACATATTTCGCAATAAAAAGTATCCTATGTCCTTTCTCGGGTATCAAAATATCTCCATACCAAATTTCATGAAAATTGGTTCAGTAGTTTAGGCGTGATTGAGTAACAGACAGACAGACAGAGTTACTTTCGCATTTATAATATTTGTATGGATTTATTGTACACAACAAAAAAAAAAACTAATACAAAATTTTCGGTCTTATTGATAATGAGCCATCGCTATCAAGCAACTATAAAATTTTGAACTTAAAACAATTTTCCAAATTCAGTGTAGAAGTACTTAGCTAAGCGATATTTTTTGAAAATGAAAATTGATCTATTAAAATTTAAAGTCCGGATGAATTTTATAACGAAATATTACGCCTTAAGCGAAAGACGATGTTGATTTAATATTATTATAATATTATATAATACTAGCGGTCCGCCCCGGCTTCGCCCGTGGTACATATGAAAAATAGATGTTGGCCGATTCTCAGACTTACCCGATATGCACAGAAAATTTCATGAGAATCGGTCCACCCGTTTCGGAGGAGTATGCAGACTAACATTGTGACACGAGAATTTTATTTATATAGAGACTAGCGACCCGCCCCGGCTTCGCACGGGTGCAATGCTGATACTAAATACACTACAGAAAAATTGTGAACGTTGTATAGGTATAAAAATATAGCGGCCCGCTCCGGCCTCCGGCATCGCACGGGTATAAAATACATAGCCGGGCGGCCGCAAACGCTACGTCCTGCAATTTTTAAATCTGTAATATCTTCGAAAATATTCACTTAAATCATACGGTTTAAAGGGCCATATAGATCTATATTAAATGAACAATGTATCCATGGTATTTAATTGGTTAAGGATTAATGCTGTATTGGTTAAAATCGCTTCGAAAATTAGCCATTATTTGTCGTAAAAAGTAAATGACAAAAAAAAGTTATTGTGGGTTATCCATAAGAGATAGACATATACCATCGCGGACTTTTCTGTAGACCTTTTCAATGTGTATAATAGTTAGTACATTATTTTGATAAAACTCGTAGGGTTCAGCCTGCGTTTGCAATATAAGCGGAAAAAATGTAATTATTTACGACATCACATTAGAAAACTCAAAAATAACAGTACTTCTCCACTACTTAATGGATCTTATTATACATATAAACCTTCCTCTTGAATCACTCTATCTATTAAAAAAAACCGCATCAAAATCCGTTGCGTAGTTTCAAAGATTTAAGCGTACAAAGGGACATAGGGACATAGGGACAGGGAAAGCGACTTTGTTTTATGGGCATTTCTCTGCTAAATGGAAAATCACTGTCCCAAGCAAATTTTATTAGAATAAGTTCTATTATTTCTATTTTTTTAGCATTAATATGAACATAAATGTGGTAATCTTGGTTCACAATTGCTCATTAAGTATATTAATATAATAATTTTCGAGAAAAAAAATGTTATACATCTCAAAAACCACTCCCCTGGTATGTCCCTTTTCCAGAATTAGAAGTATTGATACCTATATATATTTAATACTTGTCAATTCGTTACTAAATAATAATAATATGTAATTGCAAAAGACTGTGGCATATTTTAAATTACAAATTACATGTCTATAATAAAAATTTATTGAAAAAAAAAATTACGAAGTTTGTCCTCAAATTTTTAAAACACTACCCTGGTAACATTTGAAAACGGCGCGAAAATCACTTAGGTTATTAGTCCAAAACATTTCAACTGTGAAATGGAACGCAAACGGTGTAAAGTTCGTTCGGTTGTCAATGTAAATAGACAGCCGCCATTTTGTCAGTAGCACCACTGTGTTTGGATGTGAACCACGCGTCGCGGACGTTAGTACGAACACTCCACTGGTGAGCATTTGTTTTCATATTTTAAGAGTTTTAATTAAGATAATTTGTTTAAATTACTTAACTAGCAATCATGTCTGCACATTTGTGTTATAAATGTGATATGTTTTAATGATTTTGTGTTATTTGGTTTTCAAGTTAAAAAAACATTCCCCTGGTCAACATCCCCCTGTCATTTATATGCACAGGGGAGTGTTCCTTACCTCAGGGGAATGTTTTTTTTAAGTTTTGTAAAGACTTCATTGCTGGATAGCGCAACAATTTTCCTAAGCGTTAATAATATGTACCAAATAAATAAATAAATAAATAATATAATTATCGTTCTCTTTCGTAGGTTATAGCTCAAAATGCCACCCAAAAAGAAGCCACCCAAAACAAGAGAAGAAATATTAGAACAAAAACGAATAGCTGAACGATTGAGATATCAACGACTTAAAAATGACCCTCAAAAACTAGAAGAAATGAAAGAAAAAGAAAGGCTGAAATACCAAAAGAAGAAGGAAAAAGGGAGCATAAAATTGGTTAAGGATATGAGTCGTCGCGAGCATAAGGCTGCTAAAAAGACTTGGAAAGAGCGCTGTACTAAATATCGACAAAAAAAAAGGGCCATGAAAGAAATAACTAATACTTTTATCAGGGAAAATACACCAGATTCTACTATTGGCCTAACATTAGAATGTCCAGCGCCATTAAGGTCGTCAGAAAATGCATTAGTTGAGGCAAGAAAGAAACAGGCTAGAAAGAAACGTGCAAAGATATTGAAAGACAAAGACAATAAGATTCAAAAATACAAACAGAAATTGGAAAAGTATAAGAAGAGATTACAACGGTTGGAACAAAAACTCAATAAAAACGGTAAAAAAGATGAGACACCTAACACAAAACTAACACGAATGTGTGACACTCCATCAACTCGCAAAGACGTTGTTAAGAAGGCACTTTTTGGAGAAGTATTGAATAAACAATTAAAAGAAAACTATGCAGGATTACAAACACAAAAAGAGAAACATATTTTCGGAAAAGTTATATCAGGTGAATTGGTTGAAAAGTATAAGTTATGGAGGAACCAAGAAAGTGTTGTGTCCTATAAGAGGCTTCAGAAAAATAAAAATCTATCATTATTACCCACAACACGGACTCGACTACCACTTATTGCATCCGAACATATGAAGATAGTACAAAAATTTTATGAAAATGATGATAATAGCAGAATTGGTGCAGGAAAACGGGAATGTGTAACTAGGAACGGAGTCAAAAAGCAAAAGAGATACTTGCTAGATACATTGATCAATTTGTACCAGAAATTTAAGAGTAGTCACTCGGGTCTAATCAGTTATCAGACATTCTGTCGTTTGCGTCCATTCTGGGTGGTAACACCTAAAATAAATGAACGGGATACATGCCTTTGTATCAGACACGCAAACATTGATATGAAATTGTCTGCCTTGTACTGCCGGAAGATTTTGCGCTACGACAATCATAATAAATTGCTTGAAAAAACTTGCTGTAATCGTTATGATGAGCAATGTTTATCTCGGGAATGTCAGCGTTGTTTCAATAAGAATCCTGATTACCAAGAGTTTGATGATAGCAAGCCTATAGTGTATAAAAAATGGATAGCTGAGAAACAAGATTACAAAGATCCAAAGTTAAATAAAGTACGACCTATAACAAAATATGTGAAAAAGAAAATTACGGTTAGTCCTCGTGAATTAATAAAAGAGCTACACGATGAACTGGATGCGTATTATAACCACGAAAGAAACATATTTCATCAATACACAGCTATCAAAGAGTTAAAAGAGAATCTTAATGATAATGAAGTTGTTATACTCATGGACTTTTCAGAAAATTACTGTACCAAGTACAGTGAGGAGATACAGGCCTATCATTTTGGAGGTTCTAGACTTCAGCTGAGTCTTCATACTGTGGTAGTTTACACTAAAAATGCCTTAAAATCCTATTGTACTGTTTCCCAAAATACTACACACTCACCTGCTGCTATTTGGGAACATTTGAAGCCTATTTTTAGAACTTTACCATCGCATATTACCGGCATTCATTTTGTGAGCGACGGACCCGTTACACAGTATAGAAATAAAACGATGTTCCATATTCTGACTTCGAGGCTACATGTGGAGGTTCCAAATGTAGAAAAGTTCTCCTGGAATTTTTCTGAGAGTGGCCATGGCAAGAGTGCCGCAGATGGTATTGGAGCCACGTGCAAAAGATCTGCTGATGCTGTCGTTGCTGCAGGAGGAGATATCGATAGTTTGGAATCTTTTATAGACTCTGTGCGTCAAAGGTGTCCTTCAATCACTCTATTTACAGTTAACGATAATGCAATTAAAAAAATGACTATGGATATTCTAAAAGACGCCAAAAAATTGAAAAGCTTTTGTGGCACCCTTAAAATACATCAGATTAAGGGGAAGATATCACGCAGTCCTTTGGGATTGCCACAAGGCACTGCCAAACTTATAATGAAGAGCTTAAGCTGCCCTTGTGAAGAAGAATGCCAGCATTTTAACCTAGGTGTTATGAACTACGAAGTGGCAAAACTTCACGTCGAGGATTTCTACACAGACTCCGATTCCGAAGACGAAATCCCGCTATCTCAAATCTCACGGAATAATGACTGCATTACAGAGACTGTCCTTTTAAGACCGATTGAAAATACAAAGACTGATCTTGAGAATACTGCGGAGCCTAGTACAAGCGGCCTTCAGCAAACTTATTATAACAGTGGTGATTACGTTTTAGTTAAGTTTGTTGTTGGGAACAGGGAATATCGTTATGCTGCGGTTGTTAATAAAGTAGATGAAAAGGACGGCGAACTAACAGTGACTTTTCTGAAAATTTGTGATAACAAGGGCTACAAATTTAGAATAGATGAGAATGATATGTCTGATGTCGGTTTTGACCAAATATTGGAAAAGTTGCCTGATCCGAACGTGACTGTTAAAGGAAGTAGATTATTTTATAGTTTTCCAAAATCGGTACATGTCTTTGAGAAATAAGAGATGTTTTCCTGAAAGATAAAAATGATTTTTAGTGATATACTGTGCCAGCAATGATAATTATTTCAAGTTACCTGAAAAGTATATTTATAAATGTTTCTTAGTTGTAAGCCATAAAAAGTTTATTATGATAATTCGATAACAGAGGTAATATTTTTGTTGTTATTTTAATTAATTAACATTCTAAGAGCTGACTTATGTCAAACAATCAGTATTTTAGAAAGACTGTTAAAGTAAGAAGTTGATTTTGTTCAGTTTATAACAAATGTTATAAAAATGTCTCTATTTTGTAAGTGAATTTAGTTTTGATCTCATTGATTATTTAAGTAATAATTACACATTGTAAGTGCTAATAAAAATAAAGATTTGATTATTTAAACATACGAAAATATTAGTTTTTGTTCATAAAAACATTCCCCTGGTTAGTCACAACATTACCCTGTCACGATTTTGCACAAAACCGCTCATAACTCAAAAACAAAGAAAAAAATGTGTGTGTTTCTTTAATATATATTTTTGATATATTATTACCTTGCTTTGTATTGTCAAACATTCTCAACATTTGATAAATTTTGGTTAGGACAGTCTTGTACTAAGGAGTTTCCAAATAGCAGAGAAACACCCTTATACTATGTAGTGATTGTTATAATAATATAGTAATAACAGACGAAACCGCGGGCGTCAACTAGCAGCCAATATAAATCATGATTTATAACATAAGATACATTTCTTAGAAGCGATAATGTGGCGTTTCCGTTTTAATATTGAGTTAAATTAATTGGTTTGATACCTACACTGTGTTGTGTGAAATGCGTTTATATGTTTTACTAGCTGCGCCCCGCGGTTTCACCCGCATGGCTCCGCTCCTGTTGTTCTTAGCGTGATGGTAATATATAGATGGGTATGTAATATGTATATTATATCTTTGAATTAATCTAAACTAGAATATAATATTAAAAAGCTGCAGAGTTTGTTTGAACGCGCTAATCTCAGGAACTACTGGTCCGATTTGAAAAATTCTTTCTGTGTTATAGATAGCCCATTTATCGAGGAAGGCTATAGGTGTACATAATATATCATCACGCTAACAGCAGTACGTGCAATGCATGTAGTGTGCAAAACCGATTTCGTGAACTAGGTGCACTCAGGAACTAGGACGCTGCTTTTAGTGACAAAGTGCTAGTGTAGTGTATGGGATAGTGACTATAGTGACGAGTGTAGTGTGCATTTGGTAAAGATGTATTGTGGATGTTTGTTGGTGATGAATTGTTGTAAATAGTGTCCTAGGATAGTGGAGGAAATTCGTTGCCAATTGCCATGAACAAAAAAGTGCTATGTTGAATACCGAAACGTCGCGATAAATAATTTTTAATAGGTACACATTTAAAATCCGTTGTAATTGGACTTTATTCACTGATTGTTTGATATTCGTGTAGGCATAGTGGGTACGAAAAAATAATACTTTTTAGACAGAAAAGACGAGAAATAATACTTTTTAGACACGTTTGTTTCGGATTTTAATTCTTAATGATTCTAATAGTATTATTATCAGTTATCACTAAGTCATGCCTTATTATAATGCTGGACAGTTTGTTTGTTTGTTTGAACGCGCTAATCTCAGGAATTACTGGTCCGATTTGAAATATTCTTTCGGTGTTAGATAGCCCATCTATTGAGGAACGTTATAGGCTACATATCATCACGCAAATACCAACAAGAGCGGAGTAATGCGGGTGAAACCGCGGGGCACAGCTAGTAAATAATATACTATCAATACCAACGTGTTGTTTATGTGATTATCCTACAAATAGTAATGTAACCAACACGCATAGTGTTCCAGTTAGAAATAGGCGCTATACCTATTCGTACTGATTTATTTGGTTTAACTATCTATTTCGAGATGCATTCGAATCCGTCTCGCGCTTTCAATGGATGTGTTGTGTGTTTTATTGCATACCAGCGGTCCGCCCCGGCTTCGCCCGTGGTACATGTTTACGTTTTCTCTACATAAGAACCATCCTCGTACTTCAAGGAATATAATAAAAAAAGAATTATCGACATCGGTTCAGCCGTTCTCGAGTTATGCGCTTACCAACACATTTTGCGATTCATTTTTATATATAAGAAGACTAGTGGATGTGCTCCGGTTGACCTGTAATAAAACCACAATCTATACTAATACATATTATATCGGGCATCAAATCTACGACCCACTTACAAACATAACCACTCGACCACAGGGCAGGAATGCATACTCTTATCACTTGCAGACGTGTCGGTGCCGTCAATCATTGTGATAACTGATTGATTGAGCGTGCAATGCCAATTCATTTATTTATATAATTAAGGGCCGATTTTTCAATGCTTGGATAAAACTTATTCGTCGAATAATGTATAAAACTACCATTTTAAAAACGTATTCTAATTGCCCGTATTTGACAGTTTACGTGACATTTTAATATCATCGTGTAAGAGCGTATACGCACTCTGCGGGTAGCCGCATTGCGGGTAGCCGTCCGGCTGACCGCAAGCACAATTATGTACGTAATATTCATTTCTATGCGCACTGTGCGGTTGCGGTAGCCGCATCGCAGTGCGCATAGAAATGAATATTACGTACATAATTGTGATTGCGGTCAGCCGGACGGCTACCCGCATAATGCGTATACGCTCTTATACTTTATTGGACGGATAAGTTTTATCCAAGCATTGAAAAATCGGCCCTTAGTATTTACAATGTACCCACATACTGTGTAAAATAAAACAAACACGTAGAATGAAAATTATATAATTACTAGCTGTTCCGGCGAATGTTGTTCTGCCTTACTCTTATCACTTGGTTCTTAGAGGTATGAAAAATAGATATTGGCCGATTCTTAGATCTACATTAACAAAATTTCATAAGAATCGGTCCCCCAGTTTTGGAGTAGAAATGTACATATTATAGAAGTATCAGAGCATGCTGTACAATGTACATGCTTATGTCAAAAAATTGCAAAAGGCGGCCATGTCTCAAAGTAACGATCTCTATCAGACAAACCTTGATTATAATCTATCAACACCCAGTACCTATATAATCGGTATCATTCGCCTAGGTTTTAAGTAGCCTATGTTCTAATCCAGGCCATAATCTGTATCTGTATCTATAACTGTCAAGTGATTATGCGTGACAGAGTAACAACAAGTGAAAACTGCGTTAAAAACAACCAAACTTGACTTCAAACTTGCACATTTACAAATACAGACAAAAATGCTTATAAAATAAAAACTACTGGGCCTATCCGAATAAAATTTTTATGGGACCAATTCGACACCATCCCGCATCGAACAAAAAAAGAATCACGTAAATCGGTTCAGAAACCTCGGAGTAATCGGTGTACATACATAAAAAAAAAAAACATACCGGCCGAATTGATAACCTCCTCCTTTTTTTTGAAGTCGGTTAAAAATACATACATCTTTACAAACTTTCTCGTATATATTATCAAGAAAGATTTAAACTTTTATACTGTTTACGTTCGCTTGAAATCCTACCTTAAAACTATTTTACTATTCTTATTTTCATAAAGTATGAAGGCCCACATCCCTTCCTATCCCCTACCCATCCTCTCCTCCCCTATCCTTAATCCCTCCCGTCCTCGCCCCTTTCTCCCTAATTCCTTCCAAATCCCTTAATCCTTCTGGTAGGCAACAACCATAACCTGTGTTATGGTCTATGGGCGACGCAACCTGCTTACCACCAGGCAGTGCGTCCGCTCGTTTGCCTCCCTATAACATAAAAAAAGGTATAACAGCTACGTCAGGAAAAAGATATGCAACGATACATATTGTATTTGTAGCTATTTTTCTGGATAAATAGTGTTTTATAATGGAAAACCTAGTTGTCTAGACCGCAGGCTTATCGTGTTACAGTTCCTAGTTTGTTCGCTATTGCTAACGTAGACTATAGATTTACTAGATAGCGCAAGTATTAAATAAATAAATGTTTTTTGACACGAAAGAAATGTATTTATTACAGGTTAAAGACAATTAATTACATGACATGATTGCATCAAGATAAAGAGTATATTTTCGTGTCTTAAGTATCAGCTATATATTAGCCAAGCTTATATATAGCTGATACTTAAGACACGAAAAATATGAGTAGCTTATCTTCTCTTATATATAAAAATGAATCGCAAAATGTCTTGGTAAGCGCATAACTCGAGAACGGCTGAACCGATTTCGATAATTCTTTTTTTATTATATTCCTTGAAGTACGAGGATGGTTTTTATGTAGAGAAAACATAAACATGTACCACGTATAAATCTTAATATATATAAATCTCGTGTCACAATGTTTGTCCTCAATGGACTCCTAAACCACTTAACCGATTATAATAAAATTCGCACACCATGTGCAGTTCGATCCAACTTGAGAGATAGGATAGTTTAAACATGTAGGTACCACGGGCGAAGCCGGGGCGGACAGCTAGTTCTCAATAATTGCAGCAATTTTGACTTTGATAATAAAATGTGTCGATATGAAGCTAGAAGAAAACATTGCCGTGTATTGTTTTACTTAAAAAATAAGATGGCTAAGTAACAATCGGATTAATTTATACAATAAGAATAAATCTAATATACATGGGTTGATCCAAAAGTAATGATAATCAATATTAAACAAGGTCATTACAGTTAAAATTATTATGTATTCCTCTAGATAGTCTTCTAACTAGATAATATACATCGATATTTTTTTCTTAAACTTAAAAAAAAAAAAACTTTGACTTCATCCACAAAAAACCCTCTACTGCGGCCATCACTTCGCTGTTTTCTTAAAATTTCTTGCCTCGAAGGTGTTTCTTGTGCCGAGGAGAGAGATAGAAATAACTAGGAGCTAGATCTAACAAACAGGGTGGGTGTTCAAGCATTTGGAATGCCGATTTTTGAATGGCAGCCATTGCAACTGACGCATTGTGATCTGGTGCGTTGTCTGGGTGAAACGGCATTCAAGCCCGCATTTTGCCATGTCTCTTTTCCTTACTAACCTACCGCAATCTTTTAATTTGGTCTGTGTAGTAAGAGCCCAATATAGTGGCTACCTTCTTAAAATATCCCACCATAATTATTCCTTCAGCGTCCCAAAAAACTACCGCTTTAATCTACCCCACTAATTTTCACTTTGAATTTCTTCATCGTCACTTTGGAAGCTCGCATCCAGGCCATTAATTGTTTCTTGGTTTCAGCATAAACATGGTGAACCCGGGTAACGTCCATGATCACAAATCGTGACAAAAAATTATCCTGATCTCATAAAAAATTTGGAAATTCACCCTCTAAATGTCGAATCGTTGTTTCTTCTTTTCGTCGGGAAACATTCTGGCACCCATGGTTCACATTCAAATTAATGTAAATACTTGGAAACGTGGCCTGTTGATATGATTTTTTTGTGATAACTTAGTGAGTACATGAACAAGCAAAAAATATTTATTTTATATTTTTATGTGCACAGGAAATACCCAATTATCATTACTTTTGGATCAACCTAGTATTATATTATAAAGGCGAAAGTTTGTAAGGATGTATGGATGTATGGATGTTTGTTAATCTTTCACGTAAAAACTACTGAACCGATTACAATGAAATTTAGCACACATATAGAGGGTAACTTGGACACATAGGATAGTTTTTATCCCGGAAATCCCACGGGAACGGGAACTATGCGAGTTTTCCTTTGCAAACGCGGGCGAAGCCGCGGGCGGAATTAATCTAGTCTAAAATAAAACTAGTATTTGCTATGAGATAATAATACTCGTAATATCAATGGATACCAAAGATCAATGGATATTGCGATATTGGTAGGTTGCATACAGTTTTTTGTATTGAAGTTTCATAACTTTTTTATTCTATTTTATGAAGTGTAGCATAACATAGAGTTGAATGAACTTGCACCATCTATTGGATTTATAGTCTATGGTCTACATCTGCGTTTGATATTTGCATAATATTTAACGCGAGTGTAGTTGAAATACTGTTTATACGTTTAATAAGTAGGTCGCAATGTGTTTGTTTGGTTTCGTAATTAAATAACAATTTGATGGGTCTTGCTTATGGTTTACTAGCGTTCCGCCCCGGCTTCGCCCGTGGTACATATTTCGCAATAAAAAGTGGCCTATGTCCTTTCTCGGGTATCAAAATATCTCTATACCAAATTTCATGCAAATTGATTCAGTATAGTTAAGGCGTGATTGAGTAACAGACAGACAGACAGAGTTACTTTCGCATTTATAATATTATAGTATGGATGGTCTACATCTGCGTTTGATATTTGCATATTTAACGCGAGTGTAGTTGAATTACTGTTTATTCGTTTAATAAGTAGGTCGCAATGTGTTTGTTTGGTTTCGTAATTAAATAACAATTTGGTGGGTCTTGCTTATGGTTTATTCATTGTGTTTTAAAACTTGAAATCGATTAAATTCACGTTTTAAACATTTTGCTTTACAATTACCGGTATTTTATTATGTGAAAGAGTCGGACAATTTTTTTAAATCCAATAAACTCCATCTACAATTTCAAGTATTTCTCTTCAATCAACAATAACTTTAAAATAATAAACGGGGAAAAACCATCCAATACTTAAAAATGAAATCCGAATTAAATACTCCTTTTTTGAAGTCGGTTGAAGTGAAAAGCTCAAAAACAATGCGGATTTAAAGTTTTGCGAATAAATTTAAAGCATTGTTAATAATAATAACACCGCTGTTTTCGTTGGGAAATTAAACTTTTGAGTGCTGGCTTCTGCCAGAAGTGTGGTCGGTGTTGCCAGGTTTTAACGAGACGTGCCGAGTTTTGGGGAACTATTGACCTAATATTAAATGGAGATAAGTTTTGTCAGGTTAAGTGTTGCTAGTGGTGATTATAATTACCCGATTTTTCATAGAAAAAGGTAAATGGTAGTAGGTGAATATTTTTCGGTATTGTTATATGGTTTTTATTTTTTATAGGTAGTAAAATGAAAATAGGAGTAGATACTAGATAGTTTATTTAGCACTATAATTTGCTAGATATACCTATGTTACCTACTTGAAAGTTGTCATAAATTCATAATTTATCATCATACGAAATCACATCTAAATATATGCAGGAGTAGGTGAAAGAGCAACAAACATCTTCTACGTGTTCTCTTACTTTATTATTTGTAAAAGAAAATTTAGTAACAAATACACAAATTTTCGCAGTTATAATTAACGTTTATAGAATCACAAACATTGTCCCAATTGCCTGCACTCAAAAGCAGCACAGACTATAAATTTAAATCCATTCGACACGAAATAAAAGTCATTCCCATTCAGCGAATGTAACCAAATCAAGTGCGGGTCAAACTCGCGACACTAAGGGTTCCGTACAAGCATCTATACTAATATTATAAAGCTGAAGAGTTTGTTTGTTTGTTTGAACGCGCTAATCTCAGGTCCGATTTGATAAATTCTTTCTGTGTTAGATAGCCCATTTATCGATGAAGGCTATAGGCTATAATTATATCATCACGCGAAGTAACAGGAGCGGAGCCACGCGGGTGAAACCGCAGAGCGCAGCTTGTATATAATATATATTCTCAACGCGACGTTCAAGTAATTTAAAGAACATGTAAAAAAATACCTATCCAATTTATGACCGTGTTAACCGTTGCTTTGCCTATTTTTAATTATTTATTGTTAGACCGGCAACAGAAATACATAATCTCAAAATTTAAACAGTCTATCACAATACATGAGATACAATTATCTTTATCAGATTTCATCATTCAGTGATCATATTCTTCTTCTTCTTCTTTTTAGCAAATGGCAACTCCCGATCCCAGTGAGGACGGATTCTGCCAATGTCAAGTTTTGATCGGATGGTCAGTTTAAGTTAATGCTCATGTTAAGCATACTCTGTGCTAAGGAAAAATCACGATTGAGATGGTTCAGTTTTGTTTACTCATAGATTTCTTACATGGAGCTGTATAACCTGACAAAGAACAAATATTAGTTATAGACAACACAACACATCACAAAAGCATAACATAAAATAGATATAGGTACTTGGATGGGGTTCAAAATTTTAGATTGTTAAAATTGATAAATTTTGATAGGATATTGACAAATGAGGTAGGGACAAGACAAAGTAAACACTTAAAATTAGTAGGGAGGGGAACATCTGGGGGGAGGATATCCAGAAGTGAGATACGAAGCTTTGGGCAAACAAAGAATAAATGATCGTAACTTCCCTCGTCTATACCACACTCACAGATAGAATGATCACGGACATGAATTTTAAATAAATGGGTAGGAGTGGTATTGTGACCTAAACGGAGGCGGCAAATGGTGGAAACAGTAGGCTTGTCTATATTAGGGAAACGGAAGAACCAGGGCTTACATGGAATTGAGGGTTGAATATCTCTATAAAATTTCCCTTTAGTAGAATTTTTCCACTGACTGTTCCATGTATAATCCAAACGATCCTTAGAAAGAGAAGAGAGATCATGGGCATAATTGTAGTAATGTTCGAGAGTACCATGTTGGATGGCTGATTTAGCCAAAACGTCAGCTTTCTCATTGCCTATAATACCAGAATGGCTAGGAATGTGTACTAGATCTACTTGAAGTCCTTTCCTGAAACAGTCATAAAGTGTGGATTTAATAAGAAAGATAATAGGAAATTTAGAATGGTGACAGACGGACGTACAGACAGAAAGCGAAGTGTCAGTAATATGTCACATGTCATTTTATGTGTCGGTACGGAATCCTAAAAAGCCTAAGAGCAGTTAGCCATTAAAAAATCCACGAGCGCGTCTCAAATGCCCTGTTTTGTTTGACCGTGATACATGAGAATTTTTTAATTTCAACCCGAGCCTGTGTGCGCGCGTTAAAAAAGTGTAAAAAGTAAAAAGCGCGGGAAATGAGCGCCCGCCATAATGGAATGAAGACCTCATTCAAATTTCGAATGGGTTGTCTATGGACGGTTAGATGGATAGGGGTGTGTGGCGCGGTTTATGTGTCGATTTTTTATGCTGTGTTAGTAGTTTTTATTTTTTAATAATATCACGGGTAATAATAATATATTAGGTAATATTATGAAAAAAAAATACACTTCACTTTTACTGGTATATTTTGTCGAAGCGAATTTTATTTTGAAGTGGAAATCGTTTCCATTAGATTCTTGTAAATAAAAAATTAAGTAATTTCACGACTAAAAGAAAATATTTAAGTTTTGTATCGTTATAAATTATAATATTGATAGGTATGTAAAATAAAAAAGGGGTGATTTAATAACTTATAACTTGAAATATTAGGTGCACAAATAAAATGTTCGTTGTTCCTAAAAAATATGGTTCCATCTCCGCATTATTATACTGAAAACCGTGATATTTATGTGCGATCGTAAAAATTAATTTTAGACGGTGAAACCGGACTACCGGTTATTATCTACACGGTAATAAAATATTTATTGATATAGTTACTGTATGTTTTTTTTCTTACAATGTACGTCAGTCGTATACAGTTAGGTAGAATTGAGTGCTGTTGGACGTGTGTTTTGTAAATTATATGATGTTCTTTTATAAGAAAAATCGGTATGGATATTTGTTACGCTTTTAACTCTTGTAAGGTTGAATGTATTTGTATTTGGGTATAAAATATAAATATACTAGCATACCCCCCGCGGTTTCGCCCGCTTTGTCTGAAACCTAATAAATTATATAGTAAAACCTTCCTCTTGAATCACTCTATTTAAAAAAAAACCGCATCAAATCCATTGCTTAGTTTTAAAGATCAAAGGGACCTGTTAAATTTCGGTACTTATTGATTTTTCTTTATTAGTTTGATTGTCTAAAAAAATCACCATTAAACCAGATAGTCAATCGAGTCGTAAAAATTTGATTTTGCGTTGAAAAAACAAGTTTAAAAAATTCGTATCATGTAAAATCTCACGGTAACCGCACATTTTTTATCTGTGTCACATCAACTTGTATTCAACCCAGGTGGCTATTAGACATTAAAAAATCCCAGTGTAAATAGATAACGACTTCCTGATAAAAAAAAACATATTTGACTAAATACTGTGTCAGTGTATTTAGTCCCAAATTTTGTATGAGATCTTTGTGCGCAGGAGTCACGATGATTTTCGATTTAGTATGTCAGTATATTTAAGTATTATTACTTTAGTATGCTTGGATATACCTAGTGGAAAAGCTGATTGAAATGAAAATCGGCTCTTCGTCACTGTTGCATTGAATTGAGTGTAAACAAAATTTTATATGTTTGTTTTATCAGTAATTTTCCAGTCTCAGTCGTTTTTAGTACACTTATCTAGTCGTGCTTTTCTGGTAACGAGAAAGTAGAAACCATGAGTGAGTTTGAAAAGCATTGTTTTATTCATGTCAATCATAAACATCAACATTAAAAATATGGTTCGGCAATTGAGAAAACGTTGCGATGCCTCTTGTAGAACGGCTTTTTACTTATCAATAAATCAATCAATTTATCGATACGATAAAATATCGATATTTAACAATGCATATTGGACATCCCTAGCTCGTTGCGACAATTCGATGTATTGTTTTCAGTTTTATTAAAGAGTGCAAAGTGCATATTATCTAGTCTATGGTCATCGTATTATACGTTTTGTAAAAAGAAATGTGTGATTTGTGAATGTACTTATTGTTGTTAGTACATATATAAAGAAAAAAGATAATAAGTTAAAAATCATTGTTGTTACGTCTTTCATAAAACATGCGAATAAAACAGTATCGCAAACGTGATACAATATTTCTAATTTTGTGCATTAAAGTTAAGGAAGAAAAAAAACCTAGATCTTTGATACGTGTACACGAAAACATAGGTAAGGTCCAACGCGAGTCGCGAGAAAATAGTATAAAAAAAATTCAAATATTATATTGTTTAAAAATATTTGTGGTAATATACTTAATACGCAAATTAATGAAAAATTAAAATATGAAAAGAACAAAAAATTATGATTCCGGCCAGGATCGAACTGGCGGCCTTCTGCGTGTAAAGCAGATGTGATAACCACTACACCACGGAACCAGTTGTAGATCGAGACGAAATATTCAATCTTATGATAAGATGACATGCTTAGTTTGAGATGTAGTGTGCTATAATAAATTACGTAACAGACAATTACAATATTTTATAATAATACTAGCGTTCCGCCCCGGCTTCGCCCGTGGTACCTACATGTTTAAACTATCCTATCTCTCAAGTTGGATCGAACTGCACATGGTGTGCGAATATTATTATAATCGGTTATGTGGTTTAGGAGTCCATTGAGGACAAACATTGTGACACGAGATTTATGTTATATATACATAATAATATTTACTGTAGAAGCCGGCTTCGCCCGTAGTACATGCGTTTGTGTTATACGCCTAAATGCGAAAGTTTGTGAGGATGTGTGTGTGTTTGTTACTCTTTCACGCAAATACTACTAAACCGATTACAATGAAATTAAGCACACATATAGAGGGTAACTTGTATTAACACATAAGATAGGTTTTATCCCGGAAATCCCACGGGAACGTTAACTATGCGGGTTTTTCTTTGAAAACGCGGGCGAAGCTAGTGTATTATAAACCGTGAAAGTTTTAACATGAAAGTTTGTTACTCTATCACGCAGAAACAGCTGATCAGATTTGTTTGAAATTTGTTGGTTATTTAAATATCAACACCTCATTACCGTACGTGATAAAATGATTAATTTAATTTATTCTCATCGAAGGCTAAAAACACCGGAACCGATATTTTCCGCCAGGACAAAAATAAATGCAAATTGTATGCAATTATATGTTATCTGTGACATTTAAATTCTTTTATAGAGTTATGTCAAGTGCAGCTAATTGGATATTTTATTGACTGTCCATAGATAGATATTGGATAGATATCACTACATAGTAGGTACCTATAAAGTCGCTTTCTCTGTCCCTATGTCCCTATGTATGCTTAAATCTTTAAAACTACGTAACGGATTTTGATGCGATTTTGGTTAATAGATAGAATGAAACTTAAAACTCAAACATTTATTTATACAATTAGAATTCTTCTAGAAGCACTGTTGAATCGTCATAACATATTTTTAACATTTACCACCGATTCGGAAAGCAGTATCTATGGAGAAGAACCGGCAAGAAACTTCATAGCGATTCTCGAGGAAGGTTTTAATTTTTTAGTATATAAGTAATTTATTAGGTTTTAGACAAAGCGGGTGAAGCCGCGGGCGGAAAGCTAGATTAAATAATTATGTTTTATAATATCGACTTTTATTATTATAGATTATTCACCTTTTTTGGAAGTTGGTTAAAGGCCAAGTGAGATTTTAAGGCGTGGGTGGATCTTTGTTTTAGATTTGATTCGAAGTTCGAACCCACTCGATAGAAGGTCGTCTATTGCACGCATAATGTATGTCAATGTTTTATTGACTGAAGGTTTGTTTTAATATTATTTGTAAACTAGCATTCCGCCTGCGGCTTCGCCCGCGTTTTCAAAAAAAAACCCGCATAGTTCCCGTTCCCGTGGGATTTCCGGGATAAAACCTAGCCTATGTCACTCAGAAATGATGTAGCTTTCCAACAGTGAAAGAATTTTTCAAATCCGCCAAGTAGTTTCGGAGCCTATTCAATTCATACAAACAAACAAACAAAAAATCAAACCTTTCCTCTTTATAATATTTGTATAGAAAAAAATTGGAATTTAGGTATTTGTACTGATATGCTTATTGCATACACCTTTAGGGTTTCTTAAATAAAGAAATAACATCAAAAAGGAATTAAATATCATATAATATAATCTTCTTATATATAAAAATGAATCGCAAAATGTGTTGGTAAGCGCATAACTCGAGAACGGCTGAACCGATTTCGATAATTCTTTTTTTATTATATTCCTTTAAGTACGAGGATGGTTTTTACGTAGAGAAAACGTAAATATGTACCACGGGCGAAGCCGGGGCGGACCGCTAGTCTTATATATAAAAATGAATCGCAAAATGTGTTGGTAAGCGCATAACTCGAGAATGGCTGAACCGATTTCGATAATTCTTTTTTTATTATATTCCTTGAAGTACGAGGATGGTTCTTATGTAGAGAAAACGTTAATATAATGTACCACGGGCGAAGCCGGGGCGGACCGCTAGTATAATATAATATTAACATATTTCATCACGACTTTAAATTTCAAAAAAATAATAAATATAGATAAAAAATATTATTGTATTATCATCGATTATCTTGATAAGTTTATAAAGTTTCAATTAAATATGTCCATAATTATAAAGTCCAATATCGAGTCTAAAAGAGTCGGATACATACAAACATACATGCGAAGCTAAAAACCTGTTAAAATTACAAAATCAGTAGCATTACGGTTAAATCGCGCTTTAAATCCGACAAAAAACGTCGCTAATTACCAAAACAATAGACTGCTTTACGCGTGATTGGGAGAACAAACATACCGGCAGTTTTCAGCCACTTTCGGTGTACCAACAAATTGGCAAGGGACTGTACAGAACTATATGTTATCCTCCGTCTCTGTCTAACGCGATAGATGTGAGCGAGAGAACTGTCTGCCGAGTGTTGAGTCGAGTTTCCAAACTGTCGGTTGTCTTCTGTCTCTGTTTGTTTCCATACGTGCAAGATAGTGGTACCTCGTGGTACCTTTTGTCTATGTTTAATAGGCTACGTGTGAGTGAGATAGCCATAGACTACCGAGGAACAACGACGTGTGTGTGAGTGAGATAGCTACAGTCTGTCGAGGAATAACGAGGTGCGTGTGAGTGGGATAGCTACAGTCTGTCGAGGAAAACCGACGTGTGTGTGAGTGAGATAGCGATAGTCTGTGGAGGAACAAACGTGGTACGAAACAATGGTTTACACTTGCGTTAAGTGAGCGCTTTGTTTTGGCGGAATAATTGCGGCCACGGTGTGGGCAGGGTTGTCACTCGGAAGTTTTAAGAAAATTGTTAATTTTTGTATTGCTTGCGGTTTATACTGGTTTATCTGGATGAATGAGAATAAAATAATATACCTAGTCCACAGAATACATAAAAGTAGCTAAACGCTACAGAACGGACACTCTCCGCCTCCCGCCAAAATTAAACCACACCCCGCACGATCAGTCTAAAAATGGTCCACATTTTTCTGCAAGGACGATACGCAACGAAGATTGACAACATTAATAAAATTGACTTAAAGTAATTTTATTATTTTGGATTTGTGATTATCGTTTTTCGTAGAATATGGTTAGATATTGTGCTGTTTACGGATGTATTTCATCAGAAAAACGCGAATTTGTTTTTTACGCTACTCAAAAATGTGCCAACCATAAAGCGTTAACACACACATTTGCAGTCTCTACAGTCAACAGTGTGACTGTCAAAACGATAATTTTGTATGGAGTGTCCGGGGTGTGCCTACTGCCTAGTCTATGTCATTCGGTATAAGGGTGTTTTTCTACGAATAAATAATGTGCGAGGATGTGTAGCGAGGAATGTGTTTGCAAATAACCAATCATATCGCTTCGTTTAGTTTGAAGTTTGGAGCGTTTAGCGTTTGAAGCGATATGATTGGTTATTACTTATTTACAAACACATTCCTCGCTACACATACTCGCACGTTATTGGTGGAATAGCATCCTAAATATATTTTTTTAATAGTAGAGGAATTTTTACAATCGGTCAAATAATTGTTCAAATTGAATATAATATAGGTAATAAAATCTTCATACCTAAGCTTAGTTACAAATCTATATATATAAAACTCAAAGGTGACTGATATAGTGATCTATCAACGCACAGCCCAAACCACTGGACGTATCGGGCTGAAATTTGGCATGCAGGTAGATGTTAGGACGTAGGCATCCGCTAAGAAAGGATTTCCCGAAATTCTTGCGGGAACGGGGAAATCGGGGATGCACGTACAGAGTCGTGGGCGGAAGCTAGTAATAAATAAGAAATAGAGACGCCGTTTCCTTGTAGTAAAATTTGTATTGATAAAAATTGTACAGAAAGTGTCAAAAAAGTGTCAACCCTATTGAAACCCTTGTTTACGATACGTTTGCTTTTGTGATACGGGTGTAATTAATTAAAGGTAGAAAAAAAAACATTAAGGGATGATACTTGAAAATATATTGGTAGTAGGTATCTACTATCTATGCACTAACTGTGCAGAAAATTTGTATTACGTTACAACATGTCGTAGGTATTATGTTACGATATTAAAACAAAAAAAAAGTTATATTAAAGTACTTATCCAATATCCATCCTCACAAACTTTTTTATAATACATACTAGATTTCCGCCCGCGGCTTCGCCCGCGTTTTCAAAGGAAAACCCGCATAGTTCCCGTTCCCGTGGGATTTCCGGGATAAAACCTATCCTATGTGTTAATCCAAGTTACCCTCTATATGTGTGCTAAATTTCATTGTAATCGGTTCAGTAGTTTTTACGTGAAGGAGTAACAAACATCCATACATCCATACATCCATACATCCAAACAAACTTTCGCCTTTGTAATAGTATTAAGATTAGTAAGAAGGATTATTTCAATTTAATTTTATACTTTTATTTATAGCGTTTACATTAACGCAACTTAGTTATTACTTATTAGTATCAATTTCAATATCTTAATATATTATATAAATCTCGTGTCACAATGTTTGTCCTCAATGGACTCCTAAACCACTTAACCGATTATAATAAAATTCGTACACCATGTGCAGTTCGATCCAACTTGAGAGATAGGATAGTTTAAACATGTAGGTACCACGGGCGAAGCCGGGGCGGACCACTAGTTACTTATATAATTACCTCTCATATTACCAAAGTATTATATAAACAGGTTATTGAAATAATAGACTACCTATGTTACCTATGAGTAGTAGGTACTTTTGATCTGAATTGTTTATGGTTTCACAATATAGGTGCAATAAGATAAATGATAATGTTTATTCGCCTTAATTTCTTTATCGATTTACTTCTATGCTAATGTCAACCTTATTCCCAAGTAATAAGCTCTAAAATCTAAATTTATACGCAACGTTCCAATTGACCCTTTAAAGATCCGACAATTGTGAATTAAGAAGGAAACGCTTTTAATTTAAGCGAAATTATGCTCTATTGTAAATGTTTGTAGGTGCCTTTTTCTTTGTACCTTAAGTGGAGATTTGCGTAGGTGTATATTAAGGTACAGGAAGTAAAGTCTTCCTGCTTTGAATTTTTAAAATAATAAATTTTATTTTATTTGATAATTTGTGTTTTCTTTAAAATTTTTGAGTAATTGAAACAATATAAAATTTAGAAATAACGTATCTAGCAGTTAGGGTATAAAGATTTAGTGATAAGAAAAATGTATTTTTTATAATAATATATTGTGTGTTCTGTACCCCTACCATGAGTTGACATAGTTAAATCGTCTGACGTAACTACAATAGTAAACGTGAATAGTTCACGAGATTATTTTCCGTGAATGACGTATCTATCATCGAATAGTTATAAACTATGACATATGTCAAAATTAGAACTCATGGTGCAAAAATTGTATGGTTACTACAGCGAGTGTAGTATAGTTTACTATACGTTATCTACTGTAGTATAACTACTATAATGCACCTCATGGCACAGATTAGAGAATAGTTACTTCGTAACAGATACATCACTCCCATACAAAAGCTAAAATACCTACGCTATATTTACCTACAAAATGCGCCACAACTCGGCTGCAGTAAGAAATGTACTCTACGAACACGCACCGAGAAGCGAGTTTCCCGCGCACGCCGCGTGATTGCGTCATCAAACGAAAACTTTAGGGTTGTACCGAGCGCGTAAATTAAACACAGAGTTGCTGAAACACTTAATTTTTTATTGTTAATTATATTTGTTACATTATACAATAAAAAAATGAAATCTTATTGATAGTAGTTGTTTCCTTCGGTTTCACCCGCGTGGACCCGCTATATGTGTCTCCTGGATAAAAAGTAGCCTGGTAGGTTTGTGAGTTTCTTTGTTACTGCGTGGCTCGGGGGCTGCTGACTATATGGCTGAGATTTACGACACCCTTCCACATCGCAATAACCGGGCATCTTGGTAGCGAGCGCGGGAAACGTGACGCGGGTGCGCAGTCTCGCGTGTGCCAACCAACTGCCGCTTGGGTCGGTACCGACCTACTGTGCGGTAGGCACTTATAGCGCGACCTTGAGCGAGTGACGGAGGCCTGCTCATGGTAGGCTTTGTAACTCAATACAGATTGCGTAAGAATTTATTTTATGGGATGAAGCCATATTTTGATAAATTTTATAAGATATTTAATAATTTAACAAAACTAGTCGATAGAGCCGGAAGTAGAGTGTTTGCAAATAAATAAAAAATATAATGTTACTTAGGAATGATGTAGCTTTCTACGAGTGAAAGAATTTTCATTATTGGATCAATACTTCCGAAGATAACCACCGACAAACATACAAATAAAGTCTCAAGTATAGCTTCTCCTCGTTGAGAAAAGTTTTGGTAATTTGATTATTATGAACGATGTTCATATTGGTGTAAACCGTACCTAAATGATCGCCTCTTTCTACAAAGTATAATGCAAGAAAAAGCAAAGTATATTTTCTTAAGGCACCCTCTTTTCGCTACGAAGATACTCAGGATGAGGTAAAATCTCCGGGCTGTATCTTTTAACTTAGGTTTACAAAAGGCTATTCAGAAAACCTAGCTTCAGCTTAGTGCACGAGTGCTAGCTTGCGTGTGTTTTTTTTAATTTCTCAAGCCTTTTGTACAAGCTGTTGTGGTTTTTATAAGTGTTGTGGTTTTAGAATAATGTGTTAGGTGTTTTTGGACGTTCGTTTTGTTGGAATGTTTTTGGATATGGATAGGTTTGTGCAGATATTAAGTGGTAAATAATGATGAATGTGACTAGAAAGGGTCATACGCTAGATGTTAATTTGATACATATAGATTTAAATTACTTATTATAGTGTGTAATTCATGTTTAAATATTTAAATACTAGAGGTACGCCCCGGCTTCGCCCGTGGTACATACTACATATTTCGCAATAAAAGGTAGCCTATGTCCTTTCTCGGGTATCAAAATATCTCCATACCAAATTTCATGCAAATTGGTTCAGCAGTTTAGGCGTGATTGAGTAACAGACAGACAGACAGAGTTACTTTCGCATTTATAATATTAGTATGGATTGGTGCCTTTATGTTATGATAATGTGTTGAACCTTATCATTTGAAATGGTATTTAGAGGACAGTTTATAGTATATAGTTTAGGGATTATCAATTATCACAAAATCTTGTTATTATAACTGAAAGTTAGTTCCTAGTTAAATTAAACGATTTTATCATAAGAAAATTTATCTACTACTCCTAATCTGTATCGTATTTCCTTGTTACAGAATCGAGCAGACAATGATATGCCACATCACTATAACGTAATATTCAGTACAAGAATGCCACGAATCTCTCGAGAACCTCACGCAAATGTGATAAATTACCACGTTCCTCTAGTTGTTAGCGTCAATTAGCCAAAGCCCAGCCCTCAGAGGGATTCTATTTTGTAACCAAAGCGTATTAGCGTAGCGTAGGATGTCCCAAATGCCGATATACAGTCAGGTCGCGCCGAAACAAGCGAAGAAGAATGGCAAGAAAGCGCAGGGTAGTTCGAAGGAGTTCGATCCGTTGAATTACAATCATGGGGGCAACGTACAGATATTGAACGCGCCGCTCGAGAGTCGCGTAGAGAAGCTAGAGAGGAGAGAGGCGAGGGAGGGTAGGGAAGGGAGGAGGAAGGAGGAGGTGCGTAGGAGGACGCAGAGGAATGAGCCGGGGGAGGGGAAGGTGGAGGCGTATCTGCGGCAGAATCAAGTGAACATACGGCAGCAGCAGAATCGACATTCGGCTGTAAGGCAAGCGGAGCATAGGGTTAATTTGAGGTTAGTCATTTTTAACTGTGGATTGATTTGAGTGAATTTTCTTGTGAAATTTTTGAAGATTATACTACCGTTCTATTATTGTAGGTATTATTACAAGTGAACAGTTTAGTAAAGTGTCCAGAAAGGACGCGTTTATTATTGTAAATTTAAGAAAAAACATATAAATATCGCGTCCTTATATTTCTGTAGTGCTTTTAAATCTAGTATTCCTAACATTGCGCTTGTTATAAGCACGCAAACGGTATAATGAATATTCATTCACTAATAAATAAAATCATACTATATCTACATACTATAGACATTTCATTCTATAGATGTGAAGTTTTTCTTGCCCTCTATGAAAATTTCAATGCATAGCCGACTATATTTTATTCCATATTTTATAGATCTCTTCCCCTTAACGAGGTGACCGCTCGCGGCCACGACCGGACACCAACTGACCGGCACCGCGGCTTTCCTGAGCGAGAAACGCGCGACTATAGGAGAGAGCGAGACAGAGATAACTTTGACTTTGATGGTGGGTAGTTTGAGATTATGTTTGTCCTTTGAAATTATAATAAAACATAACGATTTTTAGCTTTGTGTGATATCAGTTGTCTGATTATTAATTTTTCGGCTTGGTTATACTGTGTTATATGTTATTAGTTGTTTTACAATAAAACTGGAATAACTGCGATCTCCCACTTTTACAGGCTTCTCAATTAACCACTTTCTAAAACAGGCAGGTTAATAATAAGATAATCGTATTATTTATAGCGGGAGAGATTTCTTATGTAATCATAGCCAACTCAACCATATTACTTTACTGTATTATATACTTTTCATGTAGTTTTTGTACAACAAATGCTAATCATATTTTTATGTGCATTGAAAAACATGCAAATTAATTTGGTTTAAATATGTACATGTATTATTTTCTCAGTTAGTTATAAAACCAACGTGTAACACAAACCAAATATAGGCAAGATGTTTTAATATTATGACTTCTGTTAAATAAAGTGTATGATTTGATTAAATGATTGTTCTAAAACAATTCCAGGCGAACCGCTCAGCCCCATAGCTGCGCGCGCGCACGACTCTACCCGTCCCGTTCGCAAGTCGACCTCTAGCCAACGTGTGAGCGAGACGACCATATCGACGGACAAACGCAGGTTCTTCTGTCGCGAGTGGGTGTTCCAGAAGATTGCGTATTGTCTCGAGCAGAGGGCTGTTAGTAAGACGTGTGGCGCGTTGATTTTGGGTATGTTTTTGTGGAGAAATAGATGGTTTTCTGTGTTGGATTAGTATTTTTTGGGTTAATTTTTTTTTATTTGTTTTTATTTGTAGTTGATGTAAAGATTTGAGGGCTGCATAAAATTCTTAAGGGCCCTAATTCTTTAAATATTTTATTTCCTTTCTAATTAAATAAAGGCGAAGTAGAAGTAACTTATTCAACAAATGTTCCCCACTAAACAATCTAATTTACAGATTTTAACAGAAAAAAAAAACAGCTCTTTAACAGTCGGTCTTCTTTATCTAATAATAGCTTTGAAATATTGGCTGCTTCTTTTTTGCAATAAATTCAAAAACTCAAACTCAAAACATTTATTTATTTAATTAGAAACGTCATTACATATTTTTAACATTTACCACCGATTCGGAAAGCATCTATGGAGAAGAACCGGCAAGAAACTCCATAGTTGCTCTTAAATCATTTCAGTATTACAATTTAATTTTACAAAATATGTAACTGTATATTATCATAATATGCCAAAGAACTGTCCTGTGGTAATAAATCTAATCTATAATCTTTTACAGGCGAGAAACAGTCTATTTCTTATCTTTTACCTTTCACAAAACTTTTACAGGCGAGAAACAGTCTATTTCTTACGTTTTATAACATTTTACAGGCGATGCGGGTAGCGGCAAAACGGCATTATGCCAAGAGCTCAGCCAACCCGGGCCGGGCCCGCAGGCGCGGCAGCAACGCGCGTTGAACCGCCGCTTGCTGGCTAGGCACTTTCTGCAGGTGAGTGGTGATGATGAGGATGATGGTGATGATGATGATGATGAATTTCGATTTTGGTGTTCAAAAATGTTTAAAGAAATTGCCGTATTGATCGAGTACGAGTTTTACCCTTAACAACATATTTGGTGGTTCATTTTTATTTATATAGATATCTAGATGAATTCCTAATAATATTATAAATGCGAAAGTGTGTTTATTCGTTTTAATGTGACATGGCCGTGGGTAACTTTTGACAGCGGTGAAACGACTCATACTAATGCGAATTTAACATCAGGGGAATCCGCGGGCAAAGAAAAATATATGAATATTGTTTTCAATAAAAATGACGATGATGATATTATAAATTTATAAAGAATAGAAAAAATTCGATCACGAGGCGGGACACGAACCCGCATCCTTTCGCGCCATTCCGGGGCGGATGCCTGACCAACTCAGCCACTCGTGACCCGCCAGAGCAATCGAATTTATTCTATTCTTTCAGTTTTATGTGTCTGAAGGGACACACCGCGCGCCATCTATTGAGATGATTAACAACCATTTCAACCAATATGAAGCACTTTTCAGTGAATACAATATTGTAGCGCTGGAACACGACCTTTTTTGTTGAATTTATATTTTTGGTTTTATAATAATAATAATAATAAGGGCGTAGGGATGTGACGACCCCATCGCCCGCGGTTGGAATATCTATTGTCTACGTGACAATAGATATTCCACCCGTGCAATCAGTCAACCCGCAGGACACCTTGTGGCGGGGTGTCGGGGAGTAGCGACCCCGCGGGAACCGAGTGCTCCCGGGGGAGGCCCCTGTCTTCATCTCCGGCTCGCCTTCACCGGCCGGTCGGAGTGAAGCCTGACGAGGACAGGACCCCCACCTCTGGCTTGCCTTAACCGGCCGGCCAGAGTGGAGTCGCGAGAGCTTTTAGCTCGAAGGGTGGATGCGAAGCGTAAGTGGCGAGTGGGCACGTGATGCTGGACCCTCAGGGAGCGCGTGATCGTAGTTTAAAGTCCAGGGACGCCTCTCCACCCTTAGCTGCTCACAATATGTTGCCCCCTTGTCGCACTATTGCAGCGACTTATTTCGGGGGCCCATACAGTGAGAGGGCGAGTCACCACCTGCCAACATATTTTTACTTTCTTTTAGTAGAAAGGCAGGTGCCATAGTTTCCCATAGTCCTCAGTACCAGTCCATTTAGCATCCCAATCCATAGCCCAATCATTAAATTTCCATACCCTGCAATAGTCCTACATCGGCCGCGGACTGCCCAGGGCTGTATCTCTATAGTGCAGTCATGGGCAGGCTGCGGCTGGTGTCCCACAACACATTAAAATTCTCGAAAGGGCCTCTGCGTGTTGGATCCGTGTCCCCACGTAAGCCTTCCAAAGATCCGGGTACTGTCCTTCTGGTGGTACCCGAGTATTATGGAAATGAGAAACATAATAATAATAATAATAAAAGGGCGTAGGGATGTGACGACCCCATCGCCCACGGTTGGAATATCTATTGTCTACGTGACAATAGATATTCCACCCGTGCAATCAGTCAACCCGCAGGACACCTTGTGGCGGGGTGTCGGGGAGTAGCGACCCCGCGGGAACCGAGTGCTCCCGGGGGAGGCCCCTGTCTTCATCTCCGGCTCGCCTTCACCGGCCGGTCGGAGTGAAGCCTGACGAGGACAGGACCCCCACCTCTGGCTTGCCTTAACCGGCCGGCCAGAGTGGAGTCGCGAGAGCTTTTAGCTCGAAGGGTGGATGCGAAGCGTAAGTGGCGAGTGGGCACGTGATGCTGGACCCTCAGGGAGCGCGTGATCGTAGTTTAAAGTCCAGGGACGCCTCTCCACCCTTAGCTGCTCACAATATGTTGCCCCCTTGTCGCACTATTGTAGCGACCTATTTCGGGGGCCCATACAGTGAGAGGGCGAGTCACCACCTGCCAACAATTTTTTACTATATCTTAGTAGAAAGGCAGGTGCCATAGTCTTCCATAGTCCTTAATTCCGGTCCATTAACATCCCATTCCATAGCCCAGTTTATTTTATTCCCTTATCTTGCAATAGTCCTACATCGGCCGCGGACTGCCTAGGGCTGTATCTCTATAGTGCAGTCATGGGCAGGCTGCGGCTGGTGTCCCACAACACATTAAAATTCTCGAAAGGGCCTCTGCGTGTTGGATCCGTGTCCCCACGTAAGCCTTCCAAAGATCCGGGTACTGTCCTTCTAGTGGTACCCGAGTATTATGGAACAGAGAAACATAATAATAAAAAGGCGTAGGGATGTGACGACCCCATCGCCCCCGGTTGGCATATCTACAATAGATATCCCAACCGTGCAGTCAGTCACCCCGCAGGGCACCTTGTGGCGAGGTGTCGGGGAGTAGCGACCCCGCGGGAACCGAGCGCTCCCGGGGGAGGTCCCTGTCCTCACCTCTGGACTGTCCCAGTGGCAGTTCGGAGTGAACAATGACGAGGTTCAGGATCCCCCACCTCTGGCTTGCCTTTGTTGGCCGTCCAGAGTGGAGCCGCCAGAGCTATATGCTCGGGGGTGGAAGTGTCTAATGGCGTAATAGCGGGGAAACCCGCTCCGGGCCCGCGGGCCCGCGATGGTGAAACCGGTGCCGCACCTCTCTACACCCCTAGCCGTTCAGCTGATGTTGCCCCCTTGTTGCCATTCTCGGTAACCTTTTTGGGAGCCCATCGACCGAACTGGCGAGTCACCGTCTGCCATTATTTTCAATTTTTAATATTGAAAAGGCAGACGTCCATAGTCCCCATAGAACCAATATACCAGTCCATCTAACACCCCCTTCCATAACCCAGTTTTGTTCATTTCCATTTTTCTGCAATAGTCCTACATTGGCCGCGGACTGCCCAGGGCTGTATCTCTATAGTGCAGTCATGGGCAGGCTGCGGCTGGTGTCCCACAACACATTAAATTCTCTAAAGGGCCTCTGCGTGTTGGACCTGTGTCCCCACGTAAGCCTCCCAAAGGACCGGGTATCTTCCTTCTGGTGGTACCCGTGTATTATGGAGAGAGACATAATAATAATAATAAGGGCGTAGGGATGTGACGACCCCATCGCCCACGGTTGGAATATCTATTGTTTACGTGACAATAGATATTCCACCCGTGCAGTCAGTCAACCCGCAGGACACCTTGTGGCGTGGTGTCGGGGAGTAGCGACCCCGCGGGAACCGAGTGCTCCCGGGGGAGGCCCCTGTCTTCATCTCCGGCTTGCCTTCACCGGCCGGTCGGAGTGAAGCCTGACGAGGACAGGACCCCCGCCTCTGGCTTGCCTTAACCGGCCGGCCAGAGTGGAGTCGCGAGAGCTTTTAGCTCGAAGGGTGGATGCGAAGCGTAAGTGGCGAGTGGGCACGTGATGCTGGACCCTCAGGGAGCGCGTGATCGTAGTTTAAAGTCCAGGGACGCCTCTCCACCCTTAGCTGCTCACAATATGTTGCCCCCTTGTCGCACTATTGCAGCGACTTATTTCGGGGGCCCATACAGTGAGAGGGCGAGTCACCACCTGCCAACAAATTTTTACTTCCCTTAAGTAGAAAGGCAGGTGCCATAGTTTCCATAGTCCCCAATTCCAGTCCATGTAGCATCCCATTCCATAGCCCGGTTTATTTTGCTTCCATTTCTCACAATAGTCCTACATCGGCCGCGGACTGCCCAGGACTGTATCTCTATAGTGCAGTCATGGGCAGACTGCGGCTGGTGTCCCACAACACAGTAAAATTCTCGAAAGGGCCTCTGCGTGTTGGATCCGTGTCCCCACGTAAGCCTTCCAAAAGTCCGGGTACCGTCCTTCTGGTGGTACCCGAGTATTATGGAACCGAGAAACATAATAATAATAAGGGCGTAGGGATGTGACGACCCCATCGCCCACGGTTGGAATATCTGTTGTCTACGTGACAACAGATATTCCACCCGTGCAATCAGTCAACCCGCAGGACACCTTGTGGCGGGGTGTCGGGGAGTAGCGACCCCGCGGGAACCGAGCACACCCGGGGGAGGCCCCTGTCTTCATCTCCGGCTTGCCTTCACCGGCCGGTCGGAGTGAAGCCTGACGAGGACAGGACCCCCACCTCTGGCTTGCCTTAACCGGCCGGTCAGAGTGGAGTCGCGAGAGCTTTTAGCTCGAAGGGTGGATGCGAATCGTAAGTGGCGAGTGGGCACGTGATGCTGGACCCTCAGGGAGCGCGTGATCGTAGTTTAAAGTCCAGGGACGCCTCTCCACCCTTAGCTGCTCACAATATGTTGCCCCCTTGTCGCACTATTGCAGTGACTTATTTCGGGGGCCCATACAGTGAGAGGGCGAGTCACCACCTGCCAACATATTTTTACTTTCTTTTAGTAGAAAGGCAGGTGCCATAGTTTCCAATAGTCCCCAAATACCGGCCCATTTAACATCCCACTCCATAGCCCAGTTTATTTTGTTTTCCATATCTCGAAATAGTCCTACATCGGCCGCGGACTGCCTAGGACTGTATCTCTATAGTGCAGTCATGGGCAGGCTGCGGCTGGTGTCCCACAACACAGTAAAGTTCTCGAAAGGGCCTCTGCGTGTTGGATCCGTGTCCCCACGTAAGCCTTCCAAAGGACCGGGTACCTTCCTTATGATGGTACCCGTGTATTATGGATGAGATACACATAATAATAATAATACAAAAGATTTATTGCAACCAACAGAACATACATAATAATACACAATACAAAAAAGGGAAAACACACATAAAATAACACAATATAATAAGGAAATTACAAACTACAATAGTTATAAGTAGACAAATGTATTATGTGTGTTGCGCACTGGCTGCAATTAGGCCCTGGCTCAGCATAATGCTGTGGGAGCAAGCTCCACAACGCTGATAATTCTGCCAGATACCCAGGTGAATAGTTTGCGCCTCCAATCAAGTATGTATATATAAGTATAATAAAAATAGAATAATTAATTATGAATTTAAAGCAATAATAAATGTGTAATAATAATAATGTACAAGCAGTAGAATAGATATATTTGGTCAATTAAAATCAGTATTTATATGTAGGTATATATATTATGTATAATGTGTTAATTTATAAATTAGGATACGTATAGTCAAAGCAAATAAAATTAAGATGATTGTAAATTAAGCAGTAGTGATTTGTAAGTGCGACGAAAGTTGGATTTGCATTTGAGTTTTTTTATTGGAGGTGGTATGTTATTCCAACATTTCGTCGCATTATATTTAAATGACCCACGAAAGGCGGTAGTTTTATGTTGGGGAATTAATAACTCTTGGGTCCCACTTCTTATTTCACCTCTTTTAGTATCCTTACGCCACAATAGTTTTGTGTACAGATACTCAGGCTGCTTTGTATTGATCGTATCAAATAAAAGGCAAGCTAATAATAAATCTTGCCGACCTTTCATTTTTAAAAACTTTATGTTATTAAGAAAAGGGGTGACGTGAGACCTGGGTGGGATTGTCACGCAAAATCTGGCACAGGAGTTTTGGACCCTCTGAATAAGACGGTGTGTTTTTGCCGTTAGACAAGGTCCATAAACAGGAAGAGCATAATTTAATTTGGAAAGTACGATGCTTTCGCACAATCGTATTCGTAGATCGACACTCAGAAAAGGCCGAATATTGTAAAGAACTTTAAGTCGATAAAAGCAATTACTAACTAAATTAGTGACATAATCTTCGAACCTTAACTGAGCGTCGAAATCGATGCCCAGGTTACGAGCAATTGTAACCCGCTCTATAGGGGTGGAGTTTACAAAAACAGTGGGATCTGCTTTAACCAAGTCAGAGACTTGCTTCTTAGACCCAACAACAAGATATTTAGACTTGGATGGATTAAGAACCAATGAGTTTTTATGAGACCAGTCTGATATGCGTTCCAAATCCTCATTCATTTTCCTGGTGCATTCTTTTATGGCATTCAAATGCTTTATAAATATAAATTTATAAAGAATAGAAAAATATATAGGGTTCGTGTCCCGCCTCGTGATCGAATTTTTTCTATTCTTTATAAATTTATATTTATAAAGCATTTGAATGCCATAAAACCAAAAATATAAATTCGATGATGATATTGTTCATGAAAGTAATAAAAATTCCATAATTCCAGGGCCCTGGTGAAAGCGCCCAACGACCGGGCGAGTTTATACGCTCACTTGCCATGCAGATACTGAGCCATTCTGCGCACGCGCGGCCTGATAGAGAGCATAGCGTACGGGATGTGGGTTGTGGGAACAGGTATGTTTGAACTATGATTTTAGCAATAGATAGTCGGCAAAATTTCGATACTTAAACAAAAAATTTGATAAGTCGGGAAAATTTCGATTGGACAGGAAGATTTTGATAAGTCAGGAAATTTTTCGATCGGTCGGAAAAATTTCGATGAGTCAGGAAAATTTCCATAAGTCGGGAAAATTTCTATAAGCTGGAAAATTTCCATAAGAAAGGAAAATTTCTATAAGGCAGGAAAATTCCATAAGTCGGGAAAATTTCGATAAGGCTTGGAAAATTTCTATAAGGCAGGAAAATTTCGATAAGTCAATAAAAAACAAATATTATAGATAAATTCGGAAAAAATACGTATTTAAGGCGATAGAAACGATTCAACTATAAATTTAATATTTAAACATGATATGCATAATAAATAACCTTATATTTCGTGATTTACAGAAATAATTCGGAAGAGAATTTGATTCAACGGTTCCGTGAGATGGGAGAGGATACGGAAGATTGTTCTAAACCGTTGTTGGGTGATTGTGAAGGTAATATTATTATTTATTTAATTAAGTATTTAATTTCATAGATAAATTATAAAATATAACCAGAGAGATAATGTAAAAAGCAGTTTTAATCCTACTAATATTATAAATGCGAAAGTTTGTGAGGATGTGTGTGTGTGTGTGTGTGTATACGTCATGGAGTGAGGCGACGATTTTGGTATCTTTGAATCTTGTCATAGAAGTTTCACTTCTGACACGTGCGCTCTGCACACACGCTCTTCTATCTTTTATCTATCTTTTACAGATCGCACGGACGACGACGACGTTGGCAGTAGTCGAAGGAATAAAACAATAGATAGATTGCACGAAAGAGACACGTATATGGACTGTATGGCGGATGATAATGTGAGATTATTCATTTATTTATTCTATACTAGCTGTGCTGTGCTGTTTTACCTGCATTGCTCCGCTCCTGTTGGTCTTAGCGTGATGATATATAGCCTATAGCCTTACTCGATAAATGGGCTATCTAACACCGAAATAATTTTTCAAATCGGACCTGTAGTTCCTGAGATAAGCGCGTTCGTTAAGTTTTATAATATTATAGTATAGGTTTGCGTTACGTATTTGTTTTTTAATTATAAACTCTTAGGGCCGATTTTTCAATCCATAAACTTATCCGCCCAATAAAGTATATATAATCAGAGGCGGCTCGTGACAAAATTTTATGGGTGTTCACTTGAAATAAAACACTGAAAATACATGGTGTAAATCAGTACAATTTATTAAAAAAAAAATATATATATAGATTCCGGGATTCAGGGATTCCGAAGACTCATCATGCCCCCATAAAGCAATTTGAAATGCACCACAAAATACGACACAATCTATTAACCTTCGTAAAATATGTCTGTTTTCATCGACACGGTCATTGAACTCGCGTATTGACTTTCGGTAGGTACCTACGCGGAATCTAGTGCTTTACGAATGTCTTGTCGTCCCGCGTCCGATAGACGCCAATTGCAGTTCATTCAACAAATGGTACCGAGATTGTGAATGTTTTTTCATCTTGATTGAAAGATGAGCTAAGTCGTCTACGCCCGTTTCAGTCCAAGCACTCTCACCTGACACCTCCGCCGGCCGCGCCCGCAGTTTAAATAAAAGACACGGAAAACAAAATAGTTTGTTGCTTTCATCACAACCACACAACCACGGTGTTTTCACATATTGTTCAGATTTAAACACACGCGCAGGGGCGTGCACAGAGTTTTTGGACAGGGTAGGCAGAAATATTGCAATGATAATAAGTCATAAAAACTAATATTTCATATTGCAGTACTGATATTTGATTGGAGATACATAGTATTTCCGCAAAATAATGGAAAACATATCACGAACATAGGTCATATTATCTATAAAATAATTGTCAAAGTAGGTATGATATCCTAACTAGTATTCTATTTTATGTAATTAATGATTAACTTTACCTTTGTGTATTACAAATTCCGGTATAGATCCATTTATAGATCGGCCTTTTTCCTATCACTCTCTGTTTGATAAAAGTTTATTCATAAAACAAAAATAAGAATTTTTCGTTAAATTAGGTATACCTTATTATCTTACAAAATACACTGATGATATACATAATCTATATTTAGTTACTCTCAAAACACTTCACTTGCAAATTGTCGTAGTAAACATTATTAATTTTCTCAAAAAACAAATTTAGCCTCAAAGTAAACGTTTGTTTTTTCCAAAACAAAACAAACGAATAATGATACTATCTGCAGATGGTCTTTACCGCTACAAAATTGTATACATTATCACACTTCTTAAATTGGTCGCATATTCAACTTCAGTTTCGACTTTCGATGTATTGTTCCGAATTCGGTTCGTACCTAATTCGTATATCTTCGTAAAAAGACACTGCCTACCTTGTGTGTTTGTGTGCGTGGTTTTATTACATCAGTGTGCCGTGTTTATAGGCACGCACACATATAAAATATGCGTAGACACGCAGAGCACACATATAAAAACTTAGACACGGATAGTTTGTGTCTTTGCCGTCCCGTGACGTACTGGGTCCCGTGGCGGCGCTAGTGCAGCGCATGAATAGTGACTTGAGCCGAGCCGGTGTTATAGAAATTAGATAATAATGCTACCAAAATACCGATAGATGGATCTAAAATATATTTGAAATATATTTTTATTTCATAACTACATTGCGCAATTAATAAAATTTAATGACGCTGTGAATTTCATTTATGCATATTAAATATTGATCAGAGTTTGGTAAATGGTAGGGTAGGCAGTGTCTTTATGTCTTTATGGAATGCACGCCACTGCACACGCGTATATGTTTTCGTTTTTGTCGTACATTTTTGCGTAAGATCAAGTTCAGGCCGTGGCGGTCCCTTAGCTTTACATTCAAGCCGAATTTGTAACGTTTTATCACACTTTTTAATGAACGCCACATTATAATTATTGTTCATTTTAACACTCACAAGTAATACTGATAACTACAGGCTATTTCAACACGTATTTTATAATTTTAATTAGAAAATTGCATGAATCGCGCGCGAGCATTGAAGTTGACTCGAGTGTTTGTTTATATTAATAGAAGTGGTAACTGGCAACGTCGCGCCGCGCCGCGCGCGCTATCGCTGTCCTGCCGGGCGGTAAAAACGAACCGGCAACGTTTGCGGGTGCGGCGCTCCGAATTTTGCTACTTTTTCATAGAAAATCTTTTGTTTCACGCGCAGGGCTTTGGCAAAACCCTCTCTTTCACTCCTATTGGATTTCGTATTAGGAAATGTACTAAATCTTTTTTCATTGGATCGCAATGGTGAGCGCACCGCTTCGCGCGTTACATTAATACAGTAGGTATTATACAGGTGTATGGGATGATGGAATGATGGATATATTCATTGGTATTAACAGTAGTTTTAAAGATTACGATTGATTTTAAATAGTAATAATTAATGTTAATAATTAAATTAAGGAGTATGATTTTATTATAATTATTTATGGGAGTTCACTGCACCAGCGCTCCTTAGGGCGAGCCGCCTCTGTATATAATATTAAAATGTCACCCGTAAACTATCAAATACGGCCAAATAATACATTTTTGAAATGGTAGGTACGTTATTCGACGAATAAGTATGAACCAAGGATTGAAAAATCAGCCCTTATAGATACTAATTAATCATTCCCTTTTCACAGTTACCAGAAATAATGCCGCGTACGAGCGCAAAACCGACGAATCCGTTTGTCGAAGACGACATGCGGCTGTACGAAAATCACGAGAACCTCTTTCTACGGAATATATCCCAACGCCAATCGAAAGAACTGCGCAATTCCCGCCTTTTACGACAAAGTTCCGAACCGTTAACCGAAAAAAAACCGGTATTACTCCACAAGAGCCTATCCACGGAAACAGAAGAGAAAAAACCGGAAAACTCGCCGCCCAAATCGAGAATACCGGTCGCGAACTTCAAATACCCGAATAAGAGTGAGCTAAAACCGGAATCGCCGAAGAAATCGGTATCGGAAATACCGGAAGTCGAATATCAGAATGTTTTGGATAAAGAAGATCCTCCGCCAATACCTTCTTTGCCTATAAGCCAAAGGACTATAATAGCGAATGCGTATTATGAAAAATTATTATCGGATAGTGAAATACAACAAGCGTTATTGCCGCAGAATGTGGAAAAAGCGCCCGATGAGTGTTTTAAGAAGGCCATATTGTTTCCGTTATTGGAAATAGATCCGCCGAAACAATGTTTGTTTTTGTTGGTCGATGCTATCGATGAAGGTACTACTGGTAAGTCCTATCTTATCCTTCTAATATTATAAATGCGAAAGTTTGTGGGGATGTTTGTGTGTTTGTTACTCTTTCACGCAAATACTACTGAACCGGTTACAATGAAATTTAGCACACATATAGAGGGTAACTTGGATTAACACATAGGATAGGTTTTATCCCGGAAATCCCATGGGAACGGGATTTATGCGAGCTTTTCTTTGAAAACGCGGGTGAAGCCGCGGGCGGAAATCTAGTGATTTAATATACTTGTAATATTGACCTCCTTGGTACAGTGGTTGACGCGTGAGCGTAGAACCGAGGACCTGGGTTCGATTCCCGGTGAAGGCGAAGAAAAAACAATGTCTCGGTCTGGCAGGACACAGAAGGCTGATCGCCTACTTGTCCCTAAAGAAAATCGATCAGTGAAACAGATGTATAATGCATCTGCCCCTTACCCCACTTGGGGACAGGACTTCACTTTAATATTGTTTTAGATGTACATGTGTTCTTTCTTTTATGGAAGACTTTTTGTAACTGTTAAAATGAAATATTTTTATTTTGCACGTAGAGTATGGTAAGTAAGCTTAGTTTAATATTTTCATCACGTAATATAAGTACTATCATTGTTAATGGTCTGCAAATTTTTTATTTGACTTGATGTAAAGATTTAATTTGACCTGATATAAAGAATTGTCATTTATAACAGAATATTTCAGATTTAATTGGTCACCTGTTTTTAATCTAAAATAATCTTAGATACTTAATTCCATCATACACAAAAAAATAATAGTTTTCTCCTAATGACCCAATGGTCTTTAATTTTATCCCCAAATTCGCTTGTTGTTTTTGCAAAATTTTAAGTACAGTGTAAACTCTATATAACGTCACTTAAGGGACCGTGGAGGGAGAGTGGTCGTTAAATGGAGAGAAAGGGAAAATTGCATGATTGGTCCTGAGACAGGAATATTATTTTGACATTGCCTATGAAACCATGTTATCATCGCTTGATCAAGGTCTTCATATTGAGGTTTCTTCAAGTTAACATTATCTGGTATTAACTTATTTCTAATAATTTTTGACGTGAAAACTTCTTTAGCGGCGTTGAGCACTTTTTCTGTAATGGGTATAAAATCTTAAACTCGCGTCAGGACACGTGACCTGATCGAAAAAGCGTAAGACGGATGGATATCAAACATGCTCAACGTTAATAATCAAGTTTTCACTTCTGCCGGCACTTCCGGTGTGCAACCCGTCTTTTTTATGTAAAACTATGTAACTCATCATTGTAATAATCATGATATTTGCACATTTCAGGTAAATCCGACAACGAGAGCGGTGTAGGCGGTCTACTATCCCGCCATCAACATTTACTACCCCATTGGCTGCTTCTAGTAGCCACGGCTAGACGACACTCAAGACATTTGACTAAAATGTTCACAGGTTAGTTGAGTTTTAAGTGTAAACTAGCTGTGCTCCGCGGTTTTACCCGCAGTGCTCCGCTCCTGTTGGTCTTAGCGAGATGATATATAGCCTATAGCCTTCCTCGATAATGGGCTATCTAACACCGAAAGAATTTTTCAAATCGGACCAGTAGTTCCCGAGATTAGCGCGTTCAAACAAACAAACTCTTCTGCTTTTTAATATTAAGTGTGAATTTACAAAATTTTTAATTTATTAAGACTGTACTGGTATGATTCATAATAATTTTGATAATCACCACACCACAATTTTTTTTATTTTTACATACATAGATTCCTTACAGCTATTTGTATTACAATATTAATTATAATTAACTTTAACAAAACAATACGCCAATAATAAGGAATACCAATAATAAGACAATTAATATGACATAGTAATTTTACATTAATTATAACAACGATAAAGTGGAAAAAATAAATCATTTTTTTGGACATGATATACAAAAAATATTAAAATTATTATTTAAATAAAATACTTCTACGAATATAACCGTCTCATTTCTAAAACTCAAACATTTGTTCATTCAATTCGACCTTCTGGAAGCACATAGTTCATAACATAGTTTTACAATTTATTATCTGTGTTCCTTTGTATTGTGATTCTATTATATGTTTGGTGTTCTGTTAATAAGTGTAATATCTGTTGAATTTGATACATAAATTTATAATTTAATATCTATATTATTTTAGGGTTCCGCAAAATAACACTAGATGAGTTACAACGCGCGCACGTTTCAGCCGACGTTCAACGATACGTACTAGCTAGATTGGATACGGAACCCAGGTTGCGGTAAGTTAGCTTGTTTATAAGAAAAATATTAAATATGTAAAAAATAAGTAAGTAGTAAGTAAGTTCCCGGAAAAGGTACGATGGACTTTTAACTCTATGGCCTTTCAAATAAAGTTGATATTTGCAATGACTAATCTCTAAAATATGAATCTTTATGGTACGAATGATTTTCAGCTTTACTACCCACAAAATAAATTTGAATTTCACAATTACTGTTTCCACTCTGACAATACGTAGTTGTTTTTGTTATTGTATAGTAAAGTTTATATAATTATTTCTTTTCAGTGGTCGAGGGTCAAGCAATTCAGTTTTAATAATAACTTATCATTACATTGATACAAGTGATTTTCAACTCTATCACCTTATGTAATAAAGTTGATTTTATTTTCCCACTAATTTCAAATGTAGTAGTTTTAGTGGTTGAGTGTCAATTCATTAGGTGTTCAGAATGATTTGCAAAGTATACATAAGTTTGAAGTATTTTCGTCTCTATTATCTACATTCTACACAATATACTTCAATCTAGTTGAAATTATTTTGAAAATAAATATTATTTTGCAAATAACTTACTAAGTCTATATAGGCCCTAATGAATTTCAGCTCTATCACCCATATAAAGTTGTTATTCACAATGCGATCAATCTCTAATCTATAATGCAATCATTTGTACCATACAAATGATTTTCAACTCTATTACCCATACAATAAAGTCGATATTTAGTCGATAGTTAGTTGATTGTTATATTTGTTAGTGGTGGTTGCCTATAATTGTGACAGCACTATGTCTACGATTGTTATTACTTTAATGCTTTTACCTATGTATCAGTGTATGTCATGTTGGTGATCCTTAATGAAATAAATAAATAAATAAATATTTTCCACCAGCGGTCGAGTATCAAGCGACTCAGCTGCTGCAGCGGCGGCTGCAGCTGCGTTGGACCATTTGAGGATCAAGAGCGATGGATGTTTGCTTTATTTGGAGAAGGTGGTTAATTATCATTTTATTAATACGTCTTTTTTATGTAAGATTGAATAGTTGAGACTGAAACTTAAATTGTTACCTGCTTGATTTTTATATAAACTTTAATTTACTTCAGATCAGGTTTTATGATAGAGTTTAGCTCCCTGACCTGTTAAAGCACCTGTGAAATCTCCCTGACCTGTTAAAGCACCTTTTAAAGCTCCCTGACTTGTTAAAGCACCTGTAAAAGCTCCCTGACCTGTTTAAGCACCTGTTAAATCTCCCTGACCTGATAAAATATCTTTTACAGCTTCCTGACCTGTAAAAGCACCTGTAACCGCTCCCTGACCTGTAAAAGCACCTGTAACAGCTCCCTGACCTGTAAAAGCACATGTAAAAGCTCCCTGACCTGTATAAGCACCTGTTACAGCTCCTTGCTCTGTAAAATCACATGTTACAGCTACCTGACCTGTAAAAGCACATGTAAAAGCTCCCTTACCTGTAGAAGCACCTGTTACAGCTCCTTGATCTGTAAAAGCACATGTTACAGCTACCTGACCTGTGAAAGCACATGTAAAAGCTCCCTGACCTGTAAAAGCACCTGTTTAATCTGCCTGACCTGATAAAATATCTGTTACAGCTTCCTGACCTGTAAAAGCACCTGTAACAGCTTCCTGACCTGTATAAGCACCTGTTACAGCTCCCTGATTTGTAAAAGCACCTGTAAAAGCTTTCTGACCTATTTGAGCACCTGTTACAGCTCCCTGACCTGTAAAAGCACCTGTTATAGCTCCCTGACCTGTAAAAGCACCTGTAACAGCTCCCTGACCGGTAAAAGCACCTGTAAAAGCTCCCTGACCTGTAAAAGCACATGTAAAAGCTCCCTGACCTGTAAAAGGACCTGTTTAATCTCCCTGACCTGATAAAATATCTGTTACAGCTTCCTGACCTGTAAAAGCACCTGTAACAGCTACCTGACCAGTAAAAGCACATGTAAAAGCTCCCTGACCTGTTGAAGCACCTGTAAAAGCTCCCTGACCTGTAAAAGTACCTGTTTAATCTCCCTGACCTGTAAAAGCACATGTAAAAGCTGCCTGACCTGTAAAAGCACCTGTTATAGCTCCATGACCTGTAAAAGCACCTGTTATAGCTCCATGACCTGTAAAAGCACCTGTAACAGCTCTCTGACCGGTAAAAGCACCTGTAAAAGCTCCCTGACCTGTAAAAGCACATGTAAAAGCTCCCTGACCTGTAAAAGGACCTGTTTAATCTCCCTGACCTGATAAAATATCTGTTACAGCTTCCTGACCTGTAAAAGCACCTGTAACAGCTACCTGACCAGTAAAAGCACATTTAAAAGCTCCCTGACCTGTTGAAGCACCTGTAAAAGCTCCCTGACCTGTAAAAGCACCTGTTTCATCTCCCTGACCTGATAAAATATCTGTTACAGCTTCTTGACCAGTAAAAGCACCTGTAACAGCTTCCTGACTTGTAAAAGCACATGTAAAAGCTCCCTGACCTGATAAACCATCTGTTACAGCTTCCTGACCTGTAAAAGCACCTGTATCAGCTACCTGACCAGTAAAAGCACATGTAAAAGCTCCCTGACCTGTAAAAGCACATGTAAAAGCTCCCTGACCTGTAAAAGCACCTGTTTAATCTCCCTGACCTGATAAAATATCTGTTACAGCTTCTTGACCAGTAAAAGCACCTGTAACAGCTCCCTGACCTGTAAAAGCACATGTAAAAGCTCCCTGACCTGTAAAAGCACCTGTTTAATCTCCCTGACCTGATAAAATATCTGTTACAGCTTCTTGACCAGTAAAAGCACCTGTAACAGCTTCCTGACCTGTAAAAGCATATGTAAAAGCTCCCTGACCTGTATAAGCACCTGTTTCAGCTCCCTGACCTGATTAAATATCTGTTACAGCTTCCTGACCTGTAAAAGCACATGTAAAAGCTCCCTGACCTGTATAAGCACCTGTTACAGCTCCTTGCTCTGTAAAAGCACATGTTACAGCTCCCTGACCTGTAAAAGCACCTGTTTAATCTCCCTGACCTGATAAAATATCTGTTACAGCTTCCTGACCTGTAATATCACCTGTAACAGCTTCCTGACCTGTATAAGCACCTGTTACAGCTCCCTGATTTGTAAAAGCACCTGTAAAAGCTTTCTGACCTATTTGAGCACCTGTTACAGCTCCCTGACCTGTAAAAGCACCTGTTTAATCTCCCTGACCTGTTAAAGCACATGTAAAAGCTGCCTGACCTGTAAAAGCACCTGTTACAGCTCCCTGACCTGTAAAAGCACCTGTTATAGCTCCCTGACCTGTAAAAGCACCTGTAACAGCTCTCTGACCGGTAAAAGCACCTGTAAAAGCTCCCTGACCTGTAAAAGCACATGTAAAAGCTCCCTGACCTGTTGAAGCACCTGTAAAAGCTCCCTGACCTGTAAAAGCACCTGTTTAATCTCCCTGACCTGATAAAATATCTGTTACAGCTTCCTGACCTGTAAAAGCACCTGTAACAGCTACCTGACCAGTAAAAGCACATGTAAAAGCTCCCTGACCTGTAAAAGCACCTGTTTAATCTCCCTGACCTGTAAAAGCACCTGTTTAATCTCCCTGACCTGATTAATTATCTGTTACAGCTTCCTGACCTGTAAAAGCACATGTAAAAGCTCCCTGACCTTTATAAGCACCTGTTACAGCTCCTTGCTCTGTAAAAGCACATGTTACAGCTCCCTGACCTGTAAAAGCACATGTAAAAGCTCCCTTACCTGTAGAAGCACCTGTTACAGCTCCTTGATCTGTAAAAGCACATGTTACAGCTACCTGACCTGTGAAAGCACATGTTTAATCTCCCTGACCTGATAAAATATCTGTTACAGCTTCCTGACCTTTAAAAGCACCTGTAACAGCTACCTGACCAGTAAAAGCACATGTAAAAGCTCCCTGACCTGTAAAAGCACATGTAAAAGCTCCCTGACCTGTAAAAGCACCTGTTTAATCTCCCTGACCTGATAAAATATAAAAGCACCTGTAACAGCTACCTGACCAGTAAAAGCACATGTAAAAGCTCCCTGACCTGTATAAACACCTGTTACAGCTCCTTGCTCTGTAAAAGCACATGTTACAGCTCCCTGACCTGTAAAAGCACCTGTTTAATCTCCCTGACCTGATTAAATATCTGTTACAGCTTCCTGACCTGTAATAGCACCTGTAACAGCGTCCTGACCTGTATAAGCACCTGTTACAGCTCCCTGATTTGTAAAAGCACCTGTAAAAGCTTTCTGACCTATTTGAGCACCTGTTACAGCTCCCTGACCTGTAAAAGCACCTGTTTAATCTCCCTGACCTGTTTAAGCACATGTAAAAGCTGCCTGACCTGTAAAAGCACCTGTTACAGCTCCCTGACCTGTAAAAGCACCTGTTACAGCTCCTTGCTCTGTAAAAGCACATGTAAAAGCTCCCTGACCTGTATAAGCACCTGTTACAGCTCCTTGCTCTGTAAAAGCACATGTAAAAGCTCCCTGACCTGTAAAAGCACATGTAAAAGCTCCCTGACCTGTAAAAGCACCTGTTTAATCTCCTTGACCTGATAAAATATCTGTTACAGCTTCCTGACCTGTAATAGCACCTGTAACAGCTTCCTGACCTGTAAAAGCACCTGTTTTATCTCCCTGACCTGATAAAATATCTGTTACAGCTTCCTGACCTGTAAAAGCACCTGTAACAGCTACCTGACCAGTAAAAGCACATGTAAAAGCTCCCTGACCTGTAAAAGCACCTGTTTAATCTCCCTGACCTGATTAATTATCTGTTACAGCTTCCTGACCTGTAAAAGCACATGTAAAAGCTCCCTGACCTTTATAAGCACCTGTTACAGCTCCTTGCTCTGTAAAAGCACATGTTACAGCTCCCTGACCTGTAAAAGCACATGTAAAAGCTCCCTTACCTGTAGAAGCACCTGTTACAGCTCCTTGATCTGTAAAAGCACATGTTACAGCTACCTGACCTGTGAAAGCACATGTAAAAGCTCCCTGACCTGTAAAAGCACCTGTTTAATCTCCCTGACCTGATAAAATATCTGTTACAGCTTCCTGACCTGTAAAAGCACCTGTAACAGCTACCTGACCAGTAAAAGCACATGTAAAAGCTCCCTGACCTGTTGAAGCACCTGTAACAGCTCCCTGAACTGTAAAAGCACCTGTTTAATCTCCCTGACCTGATAAAATATCTGTTACAGCTTCCTGACCTGTAAAAGCACCTGTTACAGCTCCTTGCTCTGTAAAATCACATGTAAAAGCTCCCTGACCTGTTGAAGCACCTGTAAAAGCTCCCTGACCTGTAAAAGCACCTGTTTAATCTCCCTGACCTGATAAAATATCTGTTACAGCTTCCTGACCTGTAAAAGCACCTGTCACAGCTACCTGACCAGTAAAAGCACATGTAAAAGCTCCCTGACCTGTAAAAGCACATGTAAAAGCTCCCTGACCTGTAAAAGCACCTGTTTAATCTCCCTGACCTGATTAATTATCTGTTACAGCTTCCTGACCTGTAAAAGCTCCCTGACCTTTATAAGCACCTGTTACAGCTCCTTGCTCTGTAATAGCACATGTTACAGCTCCCTGACCTGTAAAAGCACATGTAAAAGCTCCCTTACCTGTAGAAGCACCTGTTACAGCTCCTTGATCTGTAAAAGCACATGTTACAGCTACCTGACCTGTGAAGGCACATGTAAAAGCTCCCTGACCTGTAAAAGCACCTGTTTAATCTCCCTGACCTGATAAAATATCTGTTACAGCTTCCTGACCTGTAAAAGCACCTGTAACAGCTTCCTGACCTGTATAAGCACCTGTTACAGCTCCCTGACCTGATAAAATATCTGTTACAGCTTCCTGACCTGTAAAAGCACCTGTAACAGCTTCCTGACCTGTAAAAGCACCTGTCACAGCTACCTGACCAGTAAAAGCACATGTAAAAGCTCCCTGACCTGTAAAAGCACATGTAAAAGCTCCCTGACCTGTAAAAACACCTGTTTAATCTCCCTGACCTGATTAATTATCTGTTACAGCTTCCTGACCTGTAAAAGCACATGTAAAAGCTCCCTGACCTTTATAAGCACCTGTTACAGCTCCTTGCTCTGTAATAGCACATGTTACAGCTCCCTGACCTGTAAAAGCACATGTAAAAGCTCCCTTACCTGTAGAAGCACCTGTTACAGCTCCTTGATCTGTAAAAGCACATGTTACAGCTACCTGACCTGTGAAGGCACATGTAAAAGCTCCCTGACCTGTAAAAGCACCTGTTTAATCTCCCTGACCTGATAAAATATCTGTTACAGCTTCCTGACCTGTAAAAGCACCTGTAACAGCTTCCTGACCTGTATAAGCACCTGTTACAGCTCCCTGATTTGTAAAAGCACCTGTAAAAGCTTTCTGACCTATTTGAGCACCTGTTACAGCTCCCTGACCTGTAAAAGCACCTGTTATAGCTCCCTGATCTGTAAAAGCACCTGTAACAGCTCCCTGACCGGTAAAAGCACCTGTAAAAGCTCCCTGACCTGTAAAAGCACATGTAAAAGCTCCCTGACCTGTAAAAGGACCTGTTTAATCTCCCTGACCTGATAAAATATCTGTCACAGCTTCCTGACCTGTAAAAGCACCTGTAACAGCTACCTGACCAGTAAAAGCACATGTAAAAGCTCCCTGACCTGTTGAAGCACCTGTAAAAGCTCCCTGACCTATAAAAGCACCTGTTTAATCTCCCTGACCTGATAAAATATCTGTTACAGCTTATTGACCAGTAAAAGCACCTGTAACAGCTTCCTGACCTGTAAAAGCACATGTTAAAGCTCCCTGACCTGTAAAAGCACATGTAAAAGCTCCCTGACCTGTATAAGCACCTGTTACAGCTCCTTGCTCTGTAAAATCACATGTAAAAGCTCCCTGACCTGTTGAAGCACCTGTAAAAGCTCCCTGACCTGTAAAAGCACCTGTTTAATCTCCCTGACCTGATAAAATATCTGTTACAGCTTCCTGACCTGTAAAAGCACCTGTCACAGCTACCTGACCAGTAAAAGCACATGTAAAAGCTCCCTGACCTGTAAAAGCACATGTAAAAGCTCCCTGACCTGTAAAAGCACCTGTTTAATCTCCCTGACCTGATTAATTATCTGTTACAGCTTCCTGACCTGTAAAAGCACATGTAAAAGCTCCCTGACCTTTATAAGCACCTGTTACAGCTCCTTGCTCTGTAAAAGCACATGTTACAGCTCCCTGACCTGTAAAAGCTCCCTTACCTGTAGAAGCACCTGTTACAGCTCCTTGATCTGTAAAAGCACATGTTACAGCTACCTGACCTGTGAAAGCACATGTTTAATCTCCCTGACCTGATAAAATATCTGTTACAGCTTCCTGACCTGTAAAAGCACCTGTAACAGCTACCTGACCAGTAAAAGCACATGTAAAAGCTCCCTGACCTGTAAAAGCACATGTAAAAGCTCCCTGACCTGTAAAAGCACCTGTTTAATCTCCCTGACCTGATAAAATATCTGTTACAGCTTCCTGACCTGTAAAAGCACCTGTAACAGCTACCTGACCAGTAAAAGCACATGTAAAAGCTCCCTGACCTGTATAAGCACCTGTTACAGCTCCTTGCTCTGTAAAAGCACATGTTACAGCTCCCTGACCTGTAAAAGCACCTGTTTAATCTCCCTGACCTGATTAAATATCTGTTACAGCTTCCTGACCTGTAAAAGCACATGTAAAAGCTCCCTGACCTGTATAAGCACCTGTTACAGCTCCTTGCTCTGTAAAAGCACATGTTACAGCTCCCTGACCTGTAAAAGCACATGTAAAAGCTCCCTGACCTGTAAAAGCACCTGTTTAATCTCCTTGACCTGATAAAATATCTGTTACAGCTTCCTGACCTGTAATAGCACCTGTAACAGCTTCCTGACCTGTATAAGCACCTGTTACAGCTCCCTGATTTGTAAAAGCACCTGTAAAAGCTTTCTGACCTATTTGAGCACCTGTTACAGCTCCCTGACCTGTAAAAGCACCTGTTATAGCTCCCTGACGTGTAAAAGCACCTGTAACAGCTCCCTGACCTGATTAAATATCTGTTACAGCTTCTTGACCAGTAAAAGCACATGTTACAGCTCCCTGACCTGTAAAAGCACATGTAAAAGCTCCCTTACCTGTAGAAGCACCTGTTACAGCTCCTTGATCTGTAAAAGCACATGTTACAGCTACCTTACCTGTGAAAGCACATGTAAAAGCTCCCTGACCTGTAAAAGCACCTGTTTAATCTCCCTGACCTGATAAAATATCTGTTACAGCTTCCTGACCTGTAAAAGCACCTGTAACAGCTACCTGACCAGTAAAAGCACATGTAAAAGCTCCCTGACCTGTAAAAGCACATGTAAAAGCTCCCTGACCTGTAAAAGCACCTGTTTAATCTCCCTGACCTGATAAAATATCTGTTACAGCTTCCTGACCTGTAAAAGCACCTGTAACAGCTACCTGACCAGTAAAAGCACATGTAAAAGCTCCCTGACCTGTAAAAGCACATGTAAAAGCTCCCTGACCTGTAAAAGCACCTGTTTAATCTCCCTGACCTGATTAAATATCTGTTACAGCTTCCTGACCTGTAAAAGCACATGTAAAAGCTCCCTGACCTGTATAAGCACCTGTTACAGCTCCTTGCTCTGTTAAAGCACATGTTACAGCTCCCTGACCTGTAAAAGCACATGTAAAAGCTCCCTTACCTGTAGAAGCACCTGTTACAGCTCCTTGATCTGTAAAAGCACATGTTACAGCTACCTAACCTGTGAAAGCACATGTCAAAGCTCCCTGACCTGTAAAAGCACCTGTTTAATCTCCCTGACCTGATAAAATATCTGTTACAGCTTCCTGACCTGTAGAAGCACCTGTAACAGCTCCCTGACCTGTATAAGCACCTGTTACAGCTCCTTGCTCTGTAAAAGCACATGTTACAGCTCCCTGACCTGTAAAAGCACCTGTTTAATCTCCCTGACCTGATTAAATATCTGTTACAGCTTCCTGACCTGTAAAAGCACATGTAAAAGCTCCCTGACCTGTATAAGCACCTGTTACAGCTCCTTGCTCTGTAAAAGCACATGTTACAGCTCCCTGACCTGTAAAAGCACATGTAAAAGCTCCCTGACCTGTAAAAGCACCTGTTTAATCTCCCTGACCTGATAAAATATCTGTTACAGCTTCCTGACCTGTAAAAGCACCTGTAACAGCTTCCTGACCTGTATAAGCACCTGTTACAGCTTCCTGATTTGTAAGAGCACCTGTAAAAGCTTTCTGACCTATTTGAGCACCTGTTACAGCTCCCTGACCTGTAAAAGCACCTGTTATAGCTCCCTGACGTGTAAAAGCACCTGTAACAGCTCCCTGACCGGTAAAAGCACCTGTAAAAGCTCCCTGACCTGTAAAAGCACCTGTTTAATCTCCCTGACCTGATTAAATATCTGTTACAGCTTCTTGACCAGTAAAAGCACCTGTAACAGCTTCCTGACCTGTAAAAGCACATGTAAAAGCTCCCTGACCTGTAAAAGCACATGTAAAAGCTCCCTGACCTGTAAAAGCACCTGTTTAATCTCCCTGACCTGATAAAATATCTGTTACAGCTTCCTGAACTGTAAAAGCACCTGTAACAGCTACCTGACTAGTAAAAGCACATATAAAAGCTCCCTGACCTGTAAAAGCACATGTAAAAGCTCCTTGACCTGTAAAACTACCTGTTTAATCTCCCTGACCTGATAAAATATCTGTTACAGCTTCTTGACCAGTAAAAGCACCTGTTGCAGCTCCCTGACCGGTAAAAGCAGCTGTAAAAGCTCCCTGACCTGTTTAAGCACCTGTTAAAGCACCCTGACCTGTTTAAGCACCGGTTTAAGCTCCCTGACCTGTTTAAGCACCTGTATAACCACCATAATTTAAGCATTTTATGTATTTAATATAATAACTTTGCCCACCCAGGTGTTAGATGGCGTAGCGGACGGTTTCATAGCGCTAAGGGAGATACGCGAAATACCCGGCACTCTAAACGGACTGTATCTCTGGTTGGCGCAGAGATTGTTCCATGGGAGGAGGTTTACTAAGGTGAGGGGGTTTTTATTTGATCTAATCATATCAAATCTGTTTATTTGCTCTTATATGGTCATACTTGATTTGCGCCCGCGGCTTCGCCCGCTTTTTCAAAGGAAAACCCGAATAGTTCCCGTTCCCGTAGGATTTCCGGGATAAAACCTATCCTATGTGTTAATTCAAGTTACCTTCTATAGGTGTGCTAAATTTCATTGTAATCAGTTGAGTAGTATTAGAGTGAAAGAGTAACAAACACACACACATCCTCACAAACTTTCGCATTTATAATATTAGTAGGAAGGATAAAGGTGTTAATATACAATATTTAAATTACATTTAATTTTTTCACATTGATTTATAAGACATTTTAAATTTTAATAGGATCTTTACAAGTGTCTGCTGACGTCATTTTAGATCTCAATCCAAAAATTCTTTTTATTTCTGTCTCGACAAGAACTAAAATTCAAATATTTTATTCCGTGAACGTTAACAGTTACAATTTCTATGTTCGACAATCATTAATTCCAACCGTATATATATACTAGCTGGTGCGTTGTGCGCGGGCTGCAAGCAGCCCGCGAGCCCTTTTGCCCCTGGGTTGAAGCAATAGGGCAGTCATTTGAAAATGCATTCGAATTTTCTGTCCATTTGTTACATCTGCTAACAGCAAATCTACAGTCAGTCGGTAATGCTTATAAATTCCCCATTCAAGTATTTTCCACTCCGGGAGGCTTTCCACCATCCACCTTCGAGGGAGCGTGGTGCGGAAGCATCCCAGGGCAGAAATCTTCAGTCATTTGAAAATGCATTAAAATTCCCCGTCAATTTGTTATTATCTGCTAACAGCGATTCCACAGTCAATAGGAAGTGTTTATAAATTTCCTATTCAAATATTTTCTATTCCGGGAGGCTGTCCACCTTCGAGGGTGCGTGGTGCGCGAGCTGCAAGCAGCTCGCGGCTCATCCAAGGGCAGAAATCTTCAGTCATTTGAAAATGCATTCGAATTTCCTGTCCATTTGTTACATCTGCTAACAGCGATTCTACAGTCAGTCGAAACTGCTTATAAATTACTTATTCAAATATTGGTTAAATTTTTGAAACGTGATCCCGAATTTCATTTATTTGAGGTGTCTTATCAATAGCGGTGACTTTTCATAATAAACTGTTCAAGACAATAAATGTGTGAAGATGTATAAAACATATTGAAATCTTCAAGTCTTTTTAGTAGCGTCGTTCAGAATCAATTTCATTATGCTTTCGGCACTAAAAATATCTAAATGCAAGGCCATAGGACTACAGTCAAAGGGTGTATCGAATAAGATATCGTTACACTATAAAAATAACTACTTTAGAAAAACCGACTTCAAAAACGGAAAAGTAAAAAATAATTAATTACTACATAATATTATTTAGTTGTGTTATTCACTATATAGGTTTGAAGTCGGTGCCAAGCACTAAGCACTTATTAAACTACGCTATTTTTTGATACAAGAACTACGATTATTTCGATACAAGAACTACCTACTTGCAATTCAATTACATTATTCGCAACATTGGCTATTTTCGATATAAAAACTACACTACTCTTGGTGTAAGTCCTACGCTTATAAATCATCTCATTCACTCAATAAATGTGTGAAGATGTGTATTACGTATTGAAAACTTCATTAGTAGCTTCGTTTAAAATCAAATTCAGTATGCTTTCGGCACTAAAAATAAGAACCTACTTTTCCGTTTTTGAAGTCGGTTTTTTTAATGTAGTCTTAATAGTTTTTAACCTACGTAGTTTTTTTGTTTGACTGGGAATCGCTCTAAAGTCGCTTCTGTTCAAGAGTTTACTTAACACGCTCGTCGCTTCGCTCCTCGCTACCTATTTGAATATTTACGCCGGCCGCTGACGTGAATTGCTCGCTTCGCTCGCTTGGCTAGTGCGGTAGTTCAAAAGTTAACCTAACTCGCTCGTCGCTTCGCTCCTCGCTACTTCTTTGAATATTTACGCCGGCCGCTGACGTGACTGGCTCGCTTCGCTCGCTTGGCTAGTGCGGTAGTTCAAAAGTTAACCTAACTCGCTCGTCGCTTCGCTCCTCGCTACCAATTTGAATATTTACGCCAGCCGCTGCCGTGATTCGCTCGCTTCGCTCGCTTGGCTCGTGCGGTAGTTCAAAAGTTAATAAATATTTTCTACTCCGGGAGGCTGTCGACCTTCGAGGTTGCGCGGTGCGCGGGCAGCAAGCAGCCCGCGGCGCCGTCTTTTGCCGTTGCTATTCAATTACCCTTCCTACTATGAAAATTTCCATACAAAATTTTCGAAAAAAAAATTTCGCTTTTTAACAAAAAATTTTATATGCCTGGAAGCGGACCAAGTTTTGAAGCATTTTTTACTTCGGCGACCCCGACCTACCTGTCACCGATTCAGAGAACCATTGAATTTCGTGATGTATGGAAAATGGAAACCGGGGGTCGGAAAGAAATTCTGAGTATGTAGTTTTGTAAATCTGGCCGATTAGAGCATAGAAGTCAATTTTCAGACCGATCGTAAAGTAACCGGCGCCACCATCTTGCTTTGAAAAATTGGCCATTTTTGAAAAAAAAATTGCGTCCAATTTGAAATTTCTCCATTGCCCTGGTAGCGCCCCATCTTCCTGATCATTTTTTAGTTCTACACCCCCCACCTATCTGGCGCCGTTTCGGAGAGCCGTCGAATTTCGCGTTGTATGAAACTCGGAAACCAGCTATGGAAACTCGATGATGAGTATGCCAACGTAATGTGAGGCTCGATTAAAGCCCCTGTGCCAAGTTTCAGCGCGATCGGACCAGCGATGGCCGTTTTAGCATTTGTATGGCGGCGGCCATTTTTTCCGCCATTTTGAATTTTTTTCACTATCTGTGGTAATTGCTCGAGGTCTACTCCAACTTTAGTTTGAGCACCCCAGATGTAGCTGCTACCGTTTGCGCGGGCCGTTGACCGTCTTCGAGAGATGAGGGAAAGTTTAAGATTTCGTATTTTTCTGGATATCCTGGGAGCTGGGCGAGTACGAATGCATCATTGGTGTATTTCTCCGTTGCGCCACCTCGTCTAAATTTACGTTTTTATGTTTGCGCCAAAAATGGAAAAATTCCAAAATCGAGCGACCCACTATGGCTCCCTGGTAGCGTCCCAGGGTGGTGATCATTTTTAGTTCCGGGACCCCCCACCCAACTCGCACCGTTTCCGCGGGCCGTTGGATTTTACGTTGTATGGAAGTTGGAAACGGGGGCCCGGAGCCACTCGAACGGGGCACCGATCGATTCGCCGGCTCGAACAGAGCACGTGTGCCAAATTTGAGACGTAAGGATTCATAAACGGCGATTTTGGCAAAGTACGGCGGCCATCTTGTTTTCGCGAAAATCCCCATTTTTCCACCACCCCTGGTAATCGCCACCAGTTCCGAGCATTTTTTGTTCAGACACCCCCCCTCCAGGTACCACCGTTTTTGCGCACCTCCAGGGGTCCACTCTCTTGTCCAGGGTGTTGGAGATGTCAATATTTTTCCGGTGGTCACTGGGAGCACCTCTACACGTCCACGTCGAAATCCCCCCAACTTTCCCCGTAGTTTCCGAGAAACCCGATGTCAATCAGTCAGTCAGTGGTAGTGTAGCTTTATATATTATAATAATAATAATACCCTAAGTCATAAGAAAACTCAATCTCTTTTTTTTCTATCTCGTTAAAAAATTAAGCAAATACAAAAGAGACCATATTAACAGTGTGTACTATCCTGCTACTATTATAAAGGCAAAAGTTTGTAAGTATGGATGTATGGATGTATGGATGTTTGTTACTCTTTCACGTAAAAACTACTGAATGGATTTGAATGATACTTTACCACAATATAGCTTATACATCAGAATAACACATAGGATAGGTTTTATCCCGGAAATCCCACGGGAACGGGAACTATGCGGGTTTTCCTTTGAAAACGCGGGCGAAGCCGCGGGCGGAAATCTAGTATTTATCTAAATATCTCTCTCTCTTTCTAACTCTATCTCTTATTCTTTCTGTCTCTTACAGGTGCGTCTTCTCCTGGACGTGCTTTTAGCAGCACGGTGCGGCGTCACAGAAGAGATGCTATATAAATGTCTCTTGACAAAAGAGTACAGTGTCACAAGAGAGGACTTTAATAGGCGGCTGCATTTGCTCAGACGGTAAGTAAACTAGCTGTGCCCCGCGGTTTTACCTGCATTGCTCCGCTCCTGTTGGTCTTAGCGTGATGATATACAGGGTGTCCCAAAAAGTAGTGATGAACGTAAGCTGGGAGGTAGAGGACCTAGAGGGCTATCCGAATCACCCCCAAGTATGTTATGCGATTTTTCGTATTTTCGGAGTTATGACGTTTTTTTCAATTTTTCACCTATCGCCGAGTACGATGATATTTTCACTCATGGTGACGTCAATTATTGTGCTAGATGCTTGATTTTTTTTTGTTTGCTAAGGTGAAAGATAGGCCAATTCAGTATGGTAACATTTACTATCGTTAGATCTTCGAATGGAATCATCATTTCATCATCATTTCCAGCCTTTCAGGACGTCCACTGCAGGACATAGGCCTCCCCCAAAGATTTCCAAAACGACCGATCACCAGCGGCCTGAATCCAGCGGCTCCCCGCCACTTTGATCAGGTCGTCTGTCCATCGCGTTGTAGGCCGTCCCACACTGCGACGTCCTGTACGTGGTCGCCACTCAAGAACCTTTTTGCCCCAACGGCCATCGGTTCTGCGGGCTATATGCCCAGCCCAGCGCCACTTCAACTTACTAACGTTCCATAGCTCGTTGAGCGACGCGAAGCTTTTGCACCATGCCCGCGGTTAGCGACCACGTCTCGGATCCATAAGTCAACACCGGTAACACACACTGCTCGAAGACTTTCGTCTTCAGGCACTGAGGGATTTTGGACGAAAAGATGTTGCGTAGTTTCCCGAACGCTGCCCAGCCGAGTCGGATTCGACGATTGACCTCTTTCCCGAAGTTGGACTTACCTAATTGGACGGTTTGTCCCAGGTAAACGTATTCGTCAACAACTTCGAGAATAGAGTTTCCAACAGAAAAAAACATGTAAATGTTAAAATGTCATGTACTTATATGTGACATATGACGTATGAATACTAAATACATAGGTTTACGTCATGATAATGTTGTCTCTTTCAGTAATATCTTTTTATAACGAACCTTGTTGTAATTTTCGATGACCGGGAAATTAAATCAAAACTGGTACACCACTTTCTTGGCTGACCGTACCTACTTGAGTTTGGACATTATAAATAAGCATATAGTTTAGTAAAATATGACCATCACGTAATATAACTCTCTGCTACGCACAACTGTAAGCCAAATGTCACTTATTGAAAATCTGTGCCTGTTGCGAGCGCAGTCGCGAGCGACAGGCACAGATTTTCACACAGAGATTTTCACACAGAGATTTTCACACAGAGATTTTCACACAGAGATTTTCACACAGAGATTTTCACACAGAGATTTTCACACAGAGATTTTCACACAGATTTTCACACAGAGATTTTCACACAGAGATTTTCACACAGAGATTTTCACACAGAGATTTTCACATAGAGATTTTCACACAGAGATTTTCACACAGTCATTTTCACACAGTCATTTTCACACAGATTTTCACACAGAGATTTTCACACAGAGATTTTTACACAGAGATTTTCACACAGAGATTTTCACACAGAGATTTTCACACAGAGATTTTCACACAGAGATTTTCACACGGAGATTTTCAAACCGAGATTTTCAAACCGAGATTTTCACACCGAGATTTTCACACAGAGATTTTCACACAGAGATTTTCACACCGGGATTTAAACACATAGATTTTCACACAGAGATTTTCAAACGGAGATTGTCACACGGAGATTTTCACAGATATTTTCACGCAGAGATTTTCATACAGATTTTCACACGGAGATTTTCACATAGAGATTTTACCACGGTGATTTTCACAGAGATTTTCACACGGAGATTTTCACACAGAGATTTACACACAGAGATTTTCACACAGAGGTTTTCATACAGAGATTTTCACACAGAGATTTTCACACCGAGATTTAAACACAGATTTTCACACAGAGATTTTCACACAGATTTTCACATTACGTCGACGATTAAGTCACTTATTACATTATGTGTGCTTCAATCAGCAATAAAACCGATTCTATAGAGGAAAGACGTTTCATTTCAACACAAAAACACAGTTAATGCAAAAACGAGCCTTACTGCCGCAACAGCGATCATGAGTCTAGTCTATTTATTTTGTGTAGCGTACATAATAGTGAGTGTAATTATTCATGTAGCTATGTATTTCATGCAGTGTACTAGTAATGGAGCGTGGCACCGGCCACTTACGTGTATTCCACGCTTCGTTCGCGGCGTGGCTGCTAGATGTGAAGCATTGCACGCGTCGCTACTTGTGCAGCGCGCCCGACGGGCACGCGGCGCTCGCCATGTGCTACACGCTGCTGGCTAGGGGGTGAGTGGGGGGGAGGGCAAGAAAGGGGGGGGGGTGATAGCTAGGTGGAAGGGATGTCTGGCTCGCTGACAAAACTCAGATGATACCGATTTGATGATGGTAAGTGTCTCTTTATGCCGCGCTCGTGATGTACTACACGCTACTGGTAATGGTATAAATAACGAAATAAACAAAAAAATATTAATTTCCTTTGATTTGCTATTTTTTAATAACCATTAAACTCAACCCTGTATGGGTTGTAGCAAAACATTTGAACAAAGGAGAAGCCGATCTTTTAAATGTGATCGATCCAAGCTCTCAAAGAGACTTAAAGATTTCAATAGCGCTTTTGATCAGATTGACCACAACTTCCTTATTAGAAAATTGTAGCCATCAGAGTATCACTGGCTTTTTGCCGACGAGGTTTTCATAATTTAAATCAAACAGAATACAGACAGAGTAGATGGTGGGTATACTTCTTTCTTTAAAATGTCACCTGGTGTGCCGCAGGGTTCACTACTTGGACCATTGCTTTTCGTAATGTTTATTTATGATATAGTCAAAGTCAATTTTGTTATTGATATAGATTTCATGTAATTTTTAGCACTGATTCGGAATGCAATTTTTAAGTGTGCCAATGTAAATATATGAAATTTAGAAAACTTAATGTTTTAGCAAATATTGGAAACTTCTGTTTGATAACATCCAAATATGTAATAAATTTCAGACTCAGCCCGCTTGAAATTCACCATTACGTGTATCACATGACGTACCTCGAACAGCATTTGTCATCGCAGAAGAAAAATAAAAATACGTGAGTTGAATTTGTATCATTGTAGTTTATTTCACGTTTTTATTAACTTTGCATGTTCTGGATTAACCCGATGAAAAAAAAATCTCATTAAAAACATAATCCGCCAACAATACAAGTATTAAAAGTACTGAAAACAGTTGAGACAATAAGTCACGTGTTCGTAATTAATTATTTATTTATTTAACACTTTCATGTAGTTGTTGACCGCCTCCTTGGTACAGCGGTTGACGCGTGAGCGTAGCACCGAGGGGTACTGGGTTCGATTTCCGGTGGAGACGAAGAAAAAAAATACGTCTTGGTCTGGTAGGACACAAAAGGCTGATCACCTACTTGTCCCTAAAAGAAAATCGATCAATGAAACAGATGCATCTACCCCTTACCCCGCTAGTGGACATGGGACATTCAAAAAAGACAGAGTACAAATTTATAATAGTAATTTCTTGATAATAATTGTCGGCCTTATCACTTATGAGTGATCTATATGATCGTAGTGTCGTGGGAACTTGGTATCGATTCGTAATATGGAGATAAGTATAGTACATAGTATAATTTTAACTAAACATTCAACAATTATTTATAATTATTTCAGCGACGATGAAGTTTTAAACCTTCACACGCTTATACTCCTATGGGTTTTGGACTCCGGATGTGACGTAGAAGCGGCGTTGAAGAGAGAGACGGATATAGCTAGACGCCTTGAGTGTGACACGCAAGTAAGATATCTTACGTAACATTTACTATTTACCCGCGGTTTTGCCTGTGTGGTGGCAAACTTGTTAAATTATATGCTAATAAATAATAATATACCTTCCCAGAGAACTAAGCTTTCTGATGGTGAAAATGTATTGAAAATTGGTACAGTAGTTTTGAATTTATCAGGACAAAAACAATTCAATAGAACTGATAGACTATGTTAAATATTGTGTAGTGTTTAGTTTATTTTTGATACCAACATTACTTACCGTTGCGTACAAATCCATTTTGTTTATTACATAAAATTAAATTTCAGAACGATTCGAAAACTGAAGAAAAAGATGGCGATCCAGAATCAGAAAGCAAGGAGTCAGCATCAGGTAGGTTTATTCAATCTTTTTTTATAGTAAAAATAAAATAAAATAAAATAAATAAGATATGCGTTGAAGTACAATAAACAATTGGACTCACAATCACAACTCACACAACACAATGACGTTACAATTCACACTTAAAAATGTCGCAAGCAAAACTCTGCCTACACGTCTATTGGGCAGAGTTTTCTTATGATGGACTTTGAATATTACTGCCACGAAATAAGTTGCTAATTTCAATGAATGTATCAACATCGCTCGAAGATTTTTAATAGGTGATTGTGAGTCATGTTATTTATAGTTTGTTAGTGAAATTATTACAATATATTTAATTTTCGCTTCGTACATATTATTTCGAAAATACAAATTGCATCCGAAGTGGTTCAGCAGTTTTCGAATATCTAAATATTTTAGGTTTAAAAAAAATAATGTTCTCTCTTAAAAAAAAATCATATTTAACGGTATTATTAAAATGTCAAACAAAATCATTTTCAATAATGCAGGACAATTATTGTTATTTATCTGTTTTGCTATTTTCCTTACTAGGAAGTTTTGTGGAATTAATATTCCCTTTTCCTTATAAATCTGGAAATAATTATAATTATAAATATTTGTGGTTTGATGATATTTTTTAAGTAAATTCCAATGTGTGGGTAATTTGTTTATTCCTCATTTTATTGGGAGTGAATTAATGATATTAATGTATTGCTTTAAATTATTTATTTTCGTATATTATTTATAATGAGAAATGTGATATTTAATTCTTTATTAGGAACTAGCTTTCCGCCCGCGGCTTCACCCGCTTTGTCTAAAACATAATAAACTATATACTAAAACCTTCTTCTTGAATCACTCTATCTATTAAAAAAACCGCATCAAAATCCGTTGCGTAGTTTTAAAGATTTAAGCATACATAGGGACAGAGAAAGCGACTTTGTTTTATACTATGTAGTGATAATATCGATGATAGTATTGAATGTTTTAAAGCGGTTTATTTACTTATTTGATTCGTCCCTTTTGTATTATAACAAAAATATATTCCTAGAGCTCAATAGAAAGCAAGATATAGATTAAAATACAGGAATTATTATGAAATTATACCCTATTGCACGCCTCATAAGCGAAGCGTTGAGGTGGGTACTACTGTCACTTCGCGCAAAACATCTGATTTTTCAAACTTAAAATGTCTTTATGTATCATACATTGCACTTGTAAGATAATACATACACACACATATTAAGAAAAAACACTATTTTTAACGTTCATGATATTTTTGATGTCATTTTTGTTATTTAAACTAGTTAAAAAACAGTTTAAAAAAGTTCTGTCTTGGACGTCCGTGTGTCTGTATGTGCGGATCCTTTTTCTTGTTAACACGATAGCGACCGAAATACTTTACTAATCGAGTCTTTTTTTTCTCTTACGCTTGAGTATGCTCAGGAATAGAACCCTTTCATTTTTCAGGGTCTGATTCGATGTGGTTTAATTGTTATTAAATAAACAAAAATAATAATTAATAAATATTTATTAAAAAAAAATTATGAGGCGTGCACTTTTGGATTTTCCAAATTATCAATAAATGCGGCATAGTTTTGTTTAAAATATTGTTTTTATATACAAAAAACTAAATGAAGGACCAAATATGTCACAATAACTTAATTTGAATAGAACTTTTTGAATAAGCAAGTTATTACACGTTTTTAGGTGATTTTAATATTAGATGGATATGGCTATGGAGTTTCTTGCCGATTCTTCTCCATAGATACTGCTTTCTGAATCGGTGGTAAATGTTAAAAATATGTAATGACGATTCGAAAGTGCTTCTAAAAGAAGTCTATTTGAATAAATAAATGTTTGAGTTTGAGTATGCCTTAAATAATAGATTAATTATGAGGTTAAGTGAAAAACAAAACAGTAAATGAATTAACACTTATCTAATTACGCATTAGCTTCCAATATTCGTTTCACTAAGCATCTTAATGAGATGTAATCATACAATTAGTGTTGTATAGCTACTATACTAATAGTAAGATATATTATAACAAAACATTGTTTTTTTACTGTGTGTGGATTATAGTAATTTAATAATTGACGAATTAGGAATTGATTGATTATGTTTGTGATGTTTTAAAATAAGATTTTAATGTATCTTATGATTAAAAAGATAAAATCTTGTTCTTATATCTAAATCAATGTACACTCAGTTTAATTTTCTGCAAATTTATGGATTTAAGATTGTTTTTCTCAATTTATTTACGACTTTTCAAATATTTGAGAGTCAAAACTTTATAAATATATTTTTCCTGAATCTAAAATTATTAAGAAGTAAACAACTATTCAGTAAGTATAAAATTCTGTCATCATTTAAATATAGATTAATCCATATACTACAAAGTACTGCTTTAGTTTTCTGCTTTAGTTCGAAATATTCATACCTATTAAATTTTTCCAAAAAATCTGATAATTTTTTGCATATTTTAATGCATCATTATATTTTTGAGAGAATTATTCATTTCGGACTAATTCAGATTACATGATTTCCACTAATTATTTTATCAGTCGCTTCCTTTGAAATGTAAAATGACTCTTATCTATATAGAGATAAGGAATATTATAGTGTGTTGTTGGTAAATTTAGTCATCCTACTAATATTATAAATGCGAAAGTTTGTGAGGATGTGTGTGTGTTTTACTCTTTCACGCAAATACTACTGAACCGATTACAATGAAATTATAGTGGAGCCAATTTAATAGGCAACATTTGACGTCTATCAATTTTATCTTCATAGGGTGGTAACCTGCATAAAAACATCGATTAAAGTGAATTAATCGATACGGACTTGAAACATTTGTCAATCGAACTTGAAACACATGTCAATAATTTATGATAATTTTTATTCCCAAGTAATCAATGCATTCGATTCTAGATGTCTGATTTCGATTTTTAGAGTAACGTCTCTGGTATTTAAAAAGAAAAAAGGTTTATTGACACAAAATTGTAGCGACGTCAGTTCTTTAAATCAGAAATTGTTTATTATGTTTAGAATGGTTTATCAGTAAAATCAAATCCTAAAATTACTTATATCGGTCATTATTATAATAAATATGTAATCGTAATTGAAAAAAGTTAAGCAAATGTGCAGTTCTAACAAAACGAAATATCATGTTATTCTATGTCGTCGTTACTAGGTTACGTTGTTGAATTTTGTTGAACTGTCAAATGTTGCCTATTAAAATGGCTCTACTATAAGCACACATATAGAGGGTAACTTGGATTAACACATAGGATAGGTTTTATTCCGGAAATCCCACGGAAACGGGAACTATGCGGGTTTTTCTTTGAAAACGCGGGCGAAGCCGCGAGCGGAAAGCTATTATGATATAATTTATACATGCTTTAGTTGTTTATAGATCGTCATAGAGGAAGGACGTATATTTTGTGGTAGTTTTCCATAGGTGTTTTTGTTTGTGATGTGAACGAATGTCGTTTTGAAATATTTTCAAGTGATTTGAAACTAGTAGATGTTATAAAGGATTTTTATTTTCTAGTGGAAGTTTATAATTAAGTGTGGATATAAGTTGAAGTTGTTTATTGTGAAGCTGTTTTAATTGGATTAAACAATGCTATTTTATGTGAAAGGTACATGACATATTATATTATTTAAGTATTTACTTAGCAATTATTTATGTTGCTAAGAAGTGAGAAGTTTTTCTTATTTCTTAACTATAAATAGGTTTTCTGTTTATTCCTAGATTCTTACTATTTCATGTAATAAGCCAATCAAATTAATTTATAGCAAAAACAAGCCTTTTTCAAATTTGATTAGTTACAAATGTATGCCTTTCTTTCGAGATTTATATTTCTATTAAATTAGTCGAGGTTTTTTATAAAGAATAGTTTCTGTAATATTAATCTGTATTGGTAATGAATGTTTTACACAACCGCTTCCACTCGGATAGTTTTTGACGACGTTTTAATAGGGATAGGGATGTGTGTCTAGAAAAAATTTGTGTATAGTATTAATAGTACGCCCAAGCCGTTAAATTACTTTTTTTCTTTTGAATAGCGGATTGCAATGTTGTAATAATAGGCAGCGTTATGAATAATTTTAAACATACGATTCTATTTAATGATTTATTATGTATATTCGGACATTTTAAAGTTAAATTACATATCTGACAAATTGTAGTTGTTCCTATAATATAGTATAGACGTTTTTATATGTGTATTTAAATAAATAAACTCCACATTCCAGCTGACCCATCCACGCTTGAAAGCATAATGCCAGAATTAGTGAGCGGTGAAGAAACCGCCCGTTGGCCGCGAGATAGACGCGTGTTGAGAGCCCTGCTTGAACTGAGCCGAGCTGATAGTAGGGAGCCAGATGTTGATGTGGTAAGTGAAGTGAAGGGGGATATTTATTTATTTATTTATTTATTTTTACATACATAGATTCCTTACAGCTATTTGTATTACAATATTTATAATTAACTTTAACAAAACAATCCATACTAATATTATAAATGCGAAAGTAACTCTGTCTGTCTGTCTGTTACTCAATCACGCCTAAACTACTGAACCAATTTGCGTGAAATTTGGTATGGAGATATTTTGATACCCGAGAAAGGACATAGGCTACCTTTTATTGCGAAATATGTACCACGGGCGAAGCCGGGGCGGACCACTAGTACGCCAATAAAAAGGAATACCAATAATAAGACAATTAATGTGACAGTAGTTTTACATTAATTATAACAATGATAAAGTGGATATAATAATAAGATATAGGAAAAAAATGAAAAACATATGTCAGAAGTGAAACTTAAACGCGTTGAGGGTAAAATTTTCCGGCACGCATGCTCTTTCTTTTTTATAAATGATTGATTTATATAATTTGCTCAAACTAAAAAATATAGCAATATTTTATAGTTGATGATCGTTAAAGATGCTTTATATTGTATACTAGCGATCCGCCCCGGCTTCGACCGTGGTACATGTTTATGTTTTCTTTCCATAAGAACCATCCTCGCACTTCAAGGAATATTATAAAAAAATAATTATCGATCACGTGTGATGCCGTGACCAAGGAAACCGGGTTTTTCATTTTTATATAATACTAGCGGTCCGCCCCGGCTTCGCCCGTGGTACATATGAAAAATAGATGTTGGCCGATTCTCAGACTTACCCGATATGCACAGAAAATGTCATGAGAATCGGTCCAGCCGTTTTGGAGGAGTATGGTAACTAACATTGTGACACGGGAATTTTTTATATCTTATATATAAAATTCTCGTGTCACAATGTTAGTCTGCATACTCTTCCGAAACGGGTGGACCGATTCTCATGAAATTTTCTGTGCATGTCGGGTAAGTCTGAGAATCGGCCAACATCTATTTTTCATATGTACCACGGGCGAAGCCGGGGCGGACCGCTAGTAATATATAGATGACTAGCTTTCCGCCCGCGGACTCGCCCGCGTTTTCAAAGAAAAACCCGTTCCCGTGGAATTTCCGGGATAAAACCTATCCTATGTCCTTTCTTGGGTATCAAAATATCTCTATACCAAATTTTATGCAAATTGGTTCAGTAGTTAAGGCGTGATTGAGTAACAGACAGACAGACAGAGTTACTTTCGCATTTATAATATTAGTATGGATTAACTGTAAAACATACATTCTGGTAAACAAATGATGATTCGATTTTGTTATGATTCGTAAATTCCCACAGCTGTCTACAGACCAGCAAGTGGAGAGTGAAGAGATAAACGACGCGACCGGTGATGAGCAAGATGATGCGCTGGTGATGGACCCCAGCACTATACATGAGCTGGCGAGTCGGGGTGATGAAGAGGCGTTGGCGGCTTTGTTGAAGGTGAGGTGGTGATGGTGATGATGATGATGATGACAAGGATTGTATGTTATAGCGTTGTTTAAGTTGGGAAGCATGGATGATGAATAAATTCGTAGTTTACTATAGGTTTGAATTTAAATTTGCATAAAATTATAATGATGATATTGATAATATCTACACTAATATTATAAAGAGGAAAACTTTGTTTGTTTGTTTGTTTGATTGTAATGAATAGGCTCATAAACTACTGGACCGATTTTAAAAATTCTTTCACCATTCGAAAGCTACATTATCCACGAGCAATATCTTAATCTTAATACTATTATAAAGGCGAAAGTTTGTATGGATGTATGGATGTATGGATGTATGGATGTTTGTTACTCTTTCACGTAAAAACTACTGAACCGATTACAATGAAATTTAGCACACATATAGAGGGTAACTTGGATTAACACATAGGATAGGTTTTATCCCGAAAATCCCACGGGAACGGGAACTATGCGGGTTTTCCTTTGAAAACGCGGGCGAAGCCGCGGGCGGAAATCTAGTAGGCTATATATCATCACGCTACGACCAACAGGAGTGGAGCCACGGGAGTGAAACCGCGCAGAGCAGCTATTAATAAATAAATAAATAAAATTAATGCCTTGTTTAAGTCGACTGTAAATTTTCTGACAAGTGTGTGCTTACTTCTTTACTCGTATTTAGAATGTAAATTTCACTTCTAGAATAGAACGTAAACACTTTCAATGTTAATGTAAGACTATAGAAAGATGCGACTACGTTAATTATTATTATTGTTATAGGAAATAATACAGAAATATATGAAAAAAAAAAATGTATGCTATTTCATTAATTAAAAAATGTACGCTATTTCAAAATTCATTTAATATTACAGAATTATATTGAAAGATTAAAAATTATGATTCCGGCCAGGATCGAACTGGCGGCCTTCTGCGTGTAAAGCAGATGTGATAACCACTACACCACGGAACCCGTTGTGTAGACTATCGAAATTTGTGAATGTATTAGAATTTCACTTACAAAGTGAAAGTTATTTTAGCGTGTGTTGAATTGAGATGTAGGTCATGTTGTGATTATAATGTACTGTGTTTTGACTTTGGATAATTATTTGTACAGTAAAAAAAATTGGCAGCCAGTGAAATTTATTCGATAGTTTTTTTGTGGGTACATTTGTTTTTTTTTATAATGTTTTCTTTGTGGTGTTATTTATGACTCCGATTGGTTTGAACATGTGTATAGCAAAAATAGTTTTTTTAAAGCTGGTTTAAAAAAAATAATTTCCCTTCAGTTGGTCAGGATACGAATGGACAGGCCGAATATTAAAACTTCAACTAATAATTTTTATCACATAAAGAATGGAATCCAGTAAGAGCTATGTCACATCTTAGTAGCCTTCTTTTTCGACTTTAGAGCAGTTGCTTTTACCGTTAATAGATTTAAATATAGTTTAAGCCGTCTCTTTTACAAGTTGTGACATCAGATTGTATTTCCTTATGTGACTTCTGATGGTCCAAATTTCGAACTAATCCATACTAATATTATAAATGCGAAAGTAACTCTGTCTGTCTGTCTGTTACTCAATCACGCCTAAACTACTGAACCAATTTTCATGAAATTTGGCATGGAAATATTTTGATACCCGAGAAAGGACATATACTACTTTTTATCCCGGGAAAATGACGCAATCCCGGAAATCCCACGGGAACGCTAACTATGCGGGTTTTTCTTTGACTGCGCGGGCGAAGCCGCGGGCGGAAACCTAGTACTATATATAACTAGTTAGCCTTAGCCTGGAAGAAATCGCTTTTTAGCGATAAGGTCACCTTTTTGTACTTTATCTTGCATCCATACAAATATATAAACTGTACATTGTAATATTAAATGGTGTGGTACAATAAATGGTTAAATAAAATAAATAAATAAATATACTGTTTTTTTCCAGCGCTGTCCGCAGCTAGTCGAAACGCGCGACAGCTCAGGCAGCACCGCACTGCACGCGGCGGCCCGCAGCGGGCGAGCTGCGTGCGCCGCGTTATTGCTGCGTGCCGGCGCGTGTGCGGCCGCAGCGGACGGGGAGGGGTGGAGCGTGTTGAGAGCTGCGGCGTGGGCGGGGCACAGCGAGGTGCGTGTTGCTATGGTTACCGTGTAAACAGACAGAACTAGCGAAGTGTGTGCGCGTTGCTATGGTAACCGTGTAAACAGACAGCGGTTGCCATGGTAATATGCGGAGCTTCGCTCCGCACTTAGTCGTCGTGGTATAGTGAGGCGCGTGCGCGTTGTCATGGTTACAGTGTAAACAAATGGGGGCGGGATGGATGGATGGATGGGTGGAGTGCGCTGCGGGCTGCTGTGTATGCAGGGCATAGCGAGGTACGGGTTGCTATGGAAACCGTGTAAACAGCAGTTACTATGGAGATGGGGGCGGAGCTGCGCTCCGTGTGGAGGAAGGAAGGTGGAATTCCTCCATCGAAAAAGGGAGGATCCTCGACCAGTCTACTCGACTGGCTGGTGAGGCCCCGATGGATGATGTCGGAAAGTTGTATATATTATGCTCTGTAGCGAAAACATTTCGCTTGCGCGATTCAGAGCGAGGTGTCGCTACACTCCGCACTTAGTCATCATATTATAGCGAGGTACGCGTTGCTATAGCAACCGGAGAGGGCGGAGTAGCGACCAGCTCGTTGACTAGTTAGTCTTAAGTTTTCTCGTTATAATTAATTTTTAATTTAGTTTAAACTTTAAGACTTGCTACATGTCTAAAAGTTTAAAATTTAATGCATAATGTGTCTATTATAGGAATTTTAATTTTACTGTGTATTTTGTGGATATTTGATTTAAAAAAAACAACAATTTCATTTAATAACACTGATTTATTTCCACGCAGGTGGTTGATGTGCTGTTGGAACATGGATGTGACGTCGACTGCGTGGACGCAGACAATCGAACCGCTTTACGGTAAGCCTCAAGATTAAACAATTATTGTGAAATATTATGTGTAATAATTGTATTTTTTTTAAATTTCATAGACATGACGTTTGTCAAATCGTTCGCAATTCACTAGTTATTTTTATGACTTTTAGGGCCGATTTTTCAATGCTTGGATAAAACTTATCCGTCCAATAAAGTATTACACGATAATATTAAAATGTCACGTAAACTGTCAAATACGGGCAATTGGAATACGTTTTTAAGATGGTAGTTTTATACATTATTCGACGAATATGTTTTAACCAAGGATTGAAAAATCAGCTCTTAACTGTTTAGTATTTTAGGTTATTAAATTTATGTTTTCACTTTATCAACAGTCTCTATAATTATTTATTTAATTTTACTATATTATTATATATTTATGTATAATAGTGCGGCAGCATGGTCCGGCCACGAGGCGGTAGCCGCACGATTACTAGCGGGCGGCGCCGCACCCGATCGTGCGGACGCGTGCGGACGGACCGCACTCATGGCGGCCGCGTATATGGGACATGCGGATATTGTGCGCATGTTGCTTGATGCTGGGGCTGATCCGAATAGGGCTGATGAGGATGGTGAGTGGGGGAGAGGGTAAAAAAGGGGGGAAATGAGTCACAGGGGTTGTTGAGGACACACACGTTAGTGGGGTCGCATAAGTTAGTGGGGTCGCATAAATTAGTTGGGTCACTTAAGGTAGTGGGGTCGCATAAGTTAGTGGGGTCGTAATTGATCGTGCGGACGCGTGCGGACGGACCGCACTCATGGCGGCCGCGTATATGGGACATGCGGATATTGTGCGCATGTTGCTTGATGCTGGGGCCGATCCGAATAGGGCTGATGAGGATGGTGAGTGGGGAAGGGTAAAAAAGGGGGGGAAATGGGTCGGTATGGTTAGCGTCCTTACAAAATCACGAAAAAATTACATTTTTTGTTGACTTTTTTCACATTTTTTTTATACCGTTTCAAATTCGAATTATTGAATTATAGGTCGCCTATTGTGCAATTTATGTATATTTTACTTAATGTTATTTCATTATTTTGGTGTGTACAATAAAGCTTTCATTCATTCATTCATTATTATGTCAAATGGCATAGCCATAGCACAAAATGCACTTACATCGATCCATAACTACAACAGACAGGACATTTTGACCTCATGATATTTAAATATTTAGTCAAAACCTACATTTGTTACATTAACATCCCCGTTTTCCCATTTGTTATTGCCAAAGCTATTTTACAAAATAACATCGACAAGTTCCCATCACTACACAGGCAGGACATCCCTAGCGGTGGCAGCCCTGTGCGGCACGGGCGCGCAGTGCGCAGCCCTGCTGCTGGAGCGCGGCGCGGACGTGGGCCAGCGGGACAGGGATAGTGCTGCTCCACTGCTCGTGGCCGCTTTTGAGGGGCACACGTATGTATATTTAGTAAAATAAAAAAAAAAAAATTAATAGGTACATAATTATACTCGGCACGACGAACCTTGATCCGTCAGTGACAGTTCGTCCTAGTGATTGCTCGTATAATGGTATATGCTATGCTGCTGTTGTATTAATTTAAGTTTTTTAGCATATTTAATAGGTAAGTAAAACGAGTTTTCCAAAAAATAAATATGTACCTTTTCTTTTTCTCGTAATTTTTAACCCATTAAACATATTTTATCATGAAAATGGATGTCTCCCTTTTATTTGTCTGAAAAACTTTTATTATTATAGGTAATGGATATTTTTAAAGTGAAACTTTTATTACATCGTCTCAAACTGTTTGGTCTGTGTAGCGCATGTCGCGTGTATCGCGGCTGCCGAGTAGGTATACCTACTCGGCAGCCGACCGACACGCGACATGCGCTACACAAAGCAGTGTTCGGAACCGTTCGAACAGTTTCACTTTTACCGTGGTTTCATAAAACCACACAACATTTTTTCAGGTATAGTCTCACTATTATCGACATTTGTTTATCGATACTTTCCGCACTAGTCGATAAATACCAACGATGTAAATTTTGCAGGACGTAAACGTAAAGTCAGATTGATATCATTTCTCGTAAATGTTAAGAATTGTTATAATTCCAACGGAATATCATTGTAATGGCATAAAGCTACGTAAAAAATAATAAATGCCATTTTTAGACGCCTCCAATACGTTTCTAATTTAATGGTGACGCCATTACAAGTTTGTCTCTTGAGAATAACTGTCAGTGTCATAGGAATCATCATTCGCCGAGCCGAGTATAGCTTCGTCTCTGCCGAATATTGGTCTTACAGAAAACTGTGTGGCTTAATGCACAATACTTTGCTGAAAATGATGATCGAATGCTTAGCATACGTCCAAAAAACTGTTATAGCCAAACAACTTAAATATATTCTATTCGATAAATGAATATATGTATTACATTATTGCCTCACATGTAATAAACTTGACCTTATATCACATACTTTCTTTAAGTTACACAACGTAATTCACAAAAGAAAGGACCCCAACTGTCTAAATTAACATGGGTACTCCAAGGTTCAATCATTGGTCCGCAACTTTACCACTCCTACAAAACTAACAAACAAATTCACACATTAAAAACCAACGCACCCATTCTTCTACTCTTTCCAACCTTTTTAGCGAGATCTGCGAAGTCCTCCTCGAAGCGGAAGCGGATATAGAAGCGACAGACTCAGCGGGTCGCACAGCTCTATGGGCGGCCGCTTCCGCCGGACATGCGGCTACTGTGCGGTTGTTACTGTTCTGGGGCGCGTGTGTTGATACTATGGACGCGGAGGGTAGAACTGTGCTGAGTACGGCGGCTGCGCAGGGTGAGTTTGTTAATCTATACTAATATTATAAAGCTGAAGAGTTTGTTTGTTTGTTTGTTTGAACGCGCTAATCTCAGGAACTACTGGTTCGATTTGAAAAATTCTTTCTGTGCTAGATAGCCCATTTATCGAGGAAGGCTATAAGCTATATCATCACGCTAAGACCAACGGGAGCTGAGCAATGCGGGTGAAACCGCGGGGAACAGCTAGTGTTAAATATTTTACGTAGAATACTTAAATTTTATTCACAGGCAACGTAGAAGTGGTACGTCAGCTGTTGGACCGCGGTTTGGACGAACATCACAGAGACAACTCGGGTTGGACGCCGTTGCATTATGCCGCTTTTGAAGGTACAATTATTTATAAATTATTTTGAAGTACGGTGGTAAATGTTAAAACTACGGCCAAATATTTCACAATTTTTGTTTTTATCATATATTTTTTCTATTATTTAAGAAATCGAATCACGAGCCAAATATTATTTTTATTATATTTTTTGTTACCTGGAATTGTTCAATTTGTGTGTATTTTATTGTTTGTTGCTTTTTATTCGGTGTGTACTATTGATTTGTGATTCAATATTTTTGATTCATTCGTAAATATAATTACCACATTAACTCCAGACCACGTAGATGTCAATTACAATTATGTATTGTACCGCTTTCTGTATTATTATATTATCATTAAAACAAGTATGTTTTGTACTATTTTCTGTATTATAAACAAGCGGGCCGCCCCGGCTTCGCCCGTGGTACATGTTTACGTTTTCTCTACATAAAAACCATCCTCGTACTTCCAGGAATATAATAAAAAAAGAATTATCGAAATCGGTTCAGCCGTTCTCGAGAATATGCGCTTACCAACACATTTTGCGATTCATTTTTATATATAAGAAGATTATAATAATGATCTAAACATCTACTCTAATTTGCAGGTCATATAGAAGTATGCGAAGCATTACTAGAAGCCGGTGCAAAAGTCGACGAAGCGGACAACGAGGGAAAAGGGCCCTTATTGCTAGCGGCACAAGAGGGACATTTGGATCTAGTCACAGTGTTTATAGATCGATGGAATGCGCCGGTGGATCAGAGGGCTCATGATGGAAAAACTGCGTTAAGGTAAGTCAAAGAAATTTTCGACCTTATTGCTAGAGACTTAAGAGCTACATTTGCGCTTAGGTAAGTGCATAAGGATAGTTTTGTAAGTAAAGTAGTGGTTCGTGTCAAGGGAAAAGGGCCCTTATTTCTATAGCCATAAGACATAGTTTTGTAGGTAAAGTAGTATCTTGTGTTTAGGGAAAAGCGACCTTATTGCGAGAGGTATAAGATATGGTTTCGTAGGTAAAATAGTGTTTTGTATTGAGGGAAAAGGGCCCTTATTGCTATAGTGGCACAAGAGGGACATTTGGATCTAGTCACAGTGCTTATAGATAGATGGAATGCGCCGGTGGATCAGAGAGCTCATGATGGAAAAACTGCGTTAAGGTAAGTCGTAGGAATTTGTAGGTAAAGTAGTGTTTTGTGTCGAAGGAAAAGGGCCCTTATTGCTAGCGGCACAAGAGGGACATTTGGATCTAGTCACAGTGCTTATAGATCGATGGAATGCGCCGGTGGATCAGAGGGCTCATGATGGAAAAACTGCCTTAAGGTGAGAGAAAAAAAAAATGCTGGTTTTGTAGGAAAAGTTACTCTTTGTAACGAGGAAAAAGCGACCTTATTGTTACAAGTACGCTATACGTTAACATTTTCATATGTTTCTGAGGTTATGATTCATCTTATTCATCATGTTTTATATGTTTCGAGCTTGCATTTTATCTATCTATGTATATATATAAATGAAACCCGTTTTCCTTGGTCACGGCATACCGCTAGTTTTCAATAAAAGAAACATCCGCTATTGTCCTAATCCTTGACGTTCTTGTCACGTATCTACTTATTGTATGCCGTTTTCAATGCTTTTTTATTTTTATTGGGCTTATTTCTTACATAAATTTACTTTAGGGACAATTTTTCAATGCTTGGATAAAACTTATTCGTCGAATAATGTATTAAACTGCCATTTTAAAAACGTATTCTAATTGCATTAAATTTGACAGTTTACGTGACATTTTAATATTATCGTGTAATACTTTATTGGACGGATAAGTTTTATCCAAGCGTTGAAAAATCGGCCCTTAATGATGCAGTCATAAACTTATTCAAGTGCATAAAGTCGAGTTATTTTCAGCTTATATTGTGTCATAATATTTAAATGGCCATATATTTTTTTTTTTATTTCAGACTCGCCGCGCTAGAAGGCCAATTCGAGACAGTAGCTTGTCTACTATCTCGCGGTGCAGACGTCGATGCAGTTGACGCCGATCGTCGTAGCACTTTATACGTACTGGCCTTGGACAATAGGATAGCTATGGCGAGACAGTTGCTAGCTGCTGGCGCTAGTGTGCACTGTTGTGATACTGAGG